>NC_080855.1:25974064-27294974 GCF_030435755.1 Ochotona princeps | reverse complement strand
GGTTTCTGTTGCCAGGACACCAGCTGTGATTCTTCCAGACTGGAGAGTGTCACCTTGGGGGTGAGTCACAACAATACTCGGCTTCCACATGTCTTGCCATGCTGGTGGTTTTGTTTGTTTTGTGTTTTTGGTGAATTTATAGTGCAAAAATTAGATTGTCCATCTGCTGGTTCACACCCCAGTAGCCTCAGTGGCCCCAGGGACCCTAGTGGCCAGTGCTGCCAGGCCAAAGCCAGGAGCTTCTGCCAGGTCTAGCCTGTGAGTGACTGGGGTGTAAACACGTGGGCTGTCTCTCACCGCTTTTCCCAAATCCTTAGCAGGGAGCTGGATGGGAAGTGGAGCAGCTGGGACATGAACTGATGCCCATATGAGATGCTGGCTTTTTGAGGTGGAGGATTAGGCATTGCGCCAAAGCGCCAGCCCCCTGCATTTCTTAAGGTGTTTGGGTATCTTTTTATTGGTCAGTCATTTTAAAAGTATAACATGGTAAAATGCCTTCATTTGTAGTTAGCTTTGTGTGTGTGTCTTACCTGAAAAGCCATCCGCTGGTTCACTCCCTAAGTGCCTGCTCTAGCTGAGACTGGGCCAGGCTGAAACTTGGCTGCTGGAGCTGGCTGCGTCTCCACGTGAGTGGCAGGGATCCAGCCATGTGAGTTGGGTCCTCTCTGGAAGGGGTCTGCATCCTTAGGAAGCTGACCTTCAGAGCCGAGGCAGGTATGGGGCCCAGGCCCTCGGATACGGCCGGTTTCCCAGCTGGGATCTCAGCATTCCAGCTGGAACTCCCAGCCTTGCAGTGTCTTTTTTTTTTTTTTTTAAAGATTTATTTATTTTATTACAGTCAGATATACAGAGAGGAGGAGAGACAGAGAGGAAGATCTTCCGTCCGATGATTCACTCCCCAAGTGAGCCACAACGGGCCAATGTGCGCGCCGATCCGATGCCAGGAACCAGGAACCTCTTCCAGGTCTCCTACGCGGGTGCAGGGTCCCAAAGCTTTGGGCCGTCCTCGACTGCTTTCCCAGGCCACAAGCAGGGAGCTGGATGGGAAGTGGAGCAGCTGGAATTAGAAACGGTGCCCATATGGGATCCCGGGGCTTTCAAGGCGAGGACTTTAGCCGCTAGGCCACGCCGCCGGGCCCTTCAGTGTCTTCTCTGGAACATAATCCTTGCCCCTCACAGCGTTTGGCCTGGTGGAGTGGACAGTTAGGTCATTTTTTTTTTTTTAAGATTTATTTCTACTGGAATCGCATATTTATGGAGTGGGAGACAAAGACCTTCCATCGGCTGGTTTACTCCCCAAGTGGACACAACAAACAGAACTGAGCTGATCCAAAGCCAGGAGCCAGGAACCTCCTCTGGGTCTCCCATGTGGGTTCAGGGTTCCAAGACTTTGGGCCATTCTCTGCTGCTTTCCCAGGCCATTGGCAGGGAGCTGGAAAAGGGAGCAGCCAGGACGTGAACCAGTGCCCATATGGGATTCTGGTGCTTGTTAGGGGACGATTAGTCTGTTGATCCTTCCCACCGGGCCCAGTTAAGGTCATTATTCTCAGCGGTCCCCTGGGTACCTCCGACAGAAGCAGTTGGCTCTCCCTACAGGGCAGGGGTGAAGGTAGGAAAGATGACATGGGGCAGAGGGTATTAAACTGGGAGTTAGGAGGTGAGTAGGTAGGCTGAGGTAGGGGTAAAGAACATAATAAATCAGCCTAGCCATTGTAGGCCGTGCCAGGAGCCCCGCAGCTGAGGGTTCCAGGGCCCAGGCAGGCTGGCCGTGGTAGACACCATTCGCATGATGGATGGAAGAGGTTATTGAAACTGTGGTTTCAGACAAGAGCCCCTGGGAGCGTGGAGAAGGGGAAGCCATGCCAGGGTCTGATAACCCAGGGCAGAGAAAGTTTGAAATGCCTGCTGTGCTGGGCAAAGGCGGCAGGGCGTGGCCGAGGCTAGGGCCTATGGGAGACAGCACGCTGTGCTTGCTTCTTGAAGGAGGTGTGGGTTCAGAGAGGTGTTTCTCCACCGTAGGTGGGAGGGTGGGTTTGTGCCTGCCAAGGCCCCGGGGGGCCAAGCCCCACCCACCGAAGTTGTGTTCCTGGTTTTCCTGGAGTGCACCCATTCACTCACAGTTACGCATTGTTGCCTGGCCAGCAGCAGAGTGGAGCGCTCACCATGGGGCCTGCCCACCTGTGTGGTTGCCACTACCAGAGTCCAGGTGGTCTGCCTCAATGTCTCTGCCTTTCTGACCTTTCTGGTTTTCAAGAGAAATTGGAAATCGGGCCTTTTTCCTTTTTTTTTTTTTTTTTTCCTTCTCATGGTAGCTTTTTCAATTTGTAATCATCTCAGTTTTTTCTTTTTTTTTTTTTTTAATATTTACTTACTGGACAGTCAGATATATAGAGAGGAAAATCTTCCATCAGCCGATTCACTCCTCATGTGGCTGCAATGGCCGGAGCTGAGCTGATCTGAAGCCAGGACCCTAGAGACTCCTCCAGGTCTCCCACACGGGTGCAGGATCCCAAGGCTTTGAGCTGTCATCAGCTGCTTTCCCAGGCCACAAGCAGGGAGCTGGATGGGAAGTAGAGCTGCCAGGATTAGAACCAGCGCCCATGTAGGATCCTGGCATTTTCAAGGCGAGGACTTTAGCCACTAGGCTACGCTGCCGGGCCTGAGGCAGGTTGAATTTCAAAAATTCAGCCCATAATGGTGACCTCAGAGCTGGGAGGAGGCTCTGGAAGTTAGTCTGTCTTATTCATACCTTTTCAGTTCTGCTGGGTAGTGGCAGGAGCCTGAGGAGGAGAAGCAGGCATAGGGGCCACCTCTGTGTCCAGCACAGCAACCGGGACAAGCGTTTGGCCCAGAGGTGAAGGGAGGGAGTGGCTACGTTCAATACCTGCTTGGCAGTACCAGCTTCCTGCTAGTAGGCAGCAGTGCTAACTCCAGTAATTGAGACCCTGCCACCTTGGGAGCCCTGGGTGGAGTGCCCAGCCTAGGTCATAACGGGCAGCTGAGGAGTGTACGGGAGTGGTGGGGAAGTGGAAACATTTTCTGTCTCTCGGGCAAAGCAATGATCCGTCTGCCTTCTGCCGACAGACTGCAATTGTGGAATTCATTTGTGTGGCTCCGCATCTCTAGGGTTCATAGTTACGGTGATTTACACACACACAAAAATCCATTCATTCATTTCTTCATTTGAAAGCAACAGGGAGCAAGCTTTCATCTGCTGGTTCACACCCCAAAACGCTGCAACCCCGTGGCTGGGTCAGGGTAAACCTAGGAACTCCATGCGCGCCCCCCCACACACACCATAGGCGCTAGGGGCCTGGGTCCTTAGGCTGAGCTTGCAGCTTGCCCAGGGAGCTGGATCGGAGTGGGGCAGCCAGGACTGGACCTGGCACTATGCCATGCGTTGCTGGCATCCCAGAAAGTGGCTTGAAGTGCCTGCCCACAGGCCGACTCAGTGTTTGTCTTGTGTCCTAAGGGAAGGAGAGACCCTGGGATGTGTCATTCATTTTTATTGCACGTGACAATGACTGGCTGTCAAAATGGCAATTGCTCTCAGATGGGTCTGAGCAGAGAATAGAGGATGGCTTCTCCTCAGACAGACTTGTTGATATTTAACAACAAAATGAAAAACCAACTTTGGTGTAGTCATGGACAGGATCATAAGTATTGCCATAGGGGCAAAGAATAAGTTCCATAATTTTTTTTAAGACTTATTATTTTTATTGGAAATTAGATTTACAGAGAGGAGAGACAGAAAGATCTTCAGTTCGCTGGTTCACTCCCTTAGTGGCTGTAATAGCTGAAGCTGAGCCATGGAGCAGCTGGGACATGAACTGGTTCCCGTATAGGATCCCGGCATTTGCAAGGCAAGAATTTAGCCACTAGGCTGTCATCCCGGGCCCTGTGTCCGATAATTCTGATCCCCATGCAATCCAGTGGTGGTTTTTCCAGCCCTGTGTGTGTGTGCTGAAACTAAAATCTTTGCAGCCCTTTAAAATGAGTTTCTCTGAGGACAAGTGTTCGGTGCAACAGTTGAGATATGTATTGGGATCCTGTGTCCATATCAGAGCTCCTGGTTTAAGTCCCATGCCCACTTTTTAAAGATTTATTCATTTTTTATTCTAAAGGCAGATATACAAAGAGAGGAGAGCAGAGGAGGATCTTCTGTTCGTTGATTTCATTCCCCAAGCGGCCACAGTGATCGGAGCTGAAGCAGTCTGAAGCTAGGAGCCCAGCGCCTCTTCCAGGTCTCCCGTGTGGGTGCAGGGTCCCAAGGCTTTGGGCTGTCCTTGACTGCTTTCCCAGGCCACAAGCAGGGAGCTGGGTGAGAAGCAGGGCAGCTGGGATTAGAACTGGTGCCCATATGGGATGCTGGTAAGTGCAAGGGTAGAATTTAGTCATTACGATATCACGCTGGGCCCTTTTTATTTTTAAAAATTTATTTGTTTTGATTATGCTAATCTCTCTAAAAAATGTGTTTATTTAGAGTTACAGAGACAAGGAGAGTGAAAAATCTTCCATCCCTGGTTCACCCCCCCAGATTGCCCCCAATAGCCGGGGCTTGGTCAGGCTGACTCTGGGAGCTTCGTGTGGGTCTCCCAAGTGAGTGGCAACAGCCCAAGCAGCTGGCCAGCCTTGACTGCTTTCTCAGGCAGTCTCTGTAAATAGTCATGCTTGTGGCCTTCACCCCCTTGCTCTGGAGGGCGGCTGAGGCTTGGCTGACCTGGCTGGCAACGTACCAGACAAGAGCGTAGGTTGCATGGTGGGAGCTGGGTCAGTGGCACACCCCACAGCTCTGAGCTTGGGGTGCCTGCACTTGCACAGCCTCTGTTTCAACCTGTTTGGAGCCTAATCCTAAGGCTCTATTCATTTAGTTTTACTTTACTTTTGAAAGGTTTTTGTTTGTTTGAAAGGCAGAGTTACCAGGTGGGACAGGGGCAAGGAGAGAGCCTCTGTCTGCTTGGTCATTTCCTCAGTGGCCACAACTACCAGGGCCGGGCCAGGTGCTCCGTCTGC
Source organism: Ochotona princeps (assembly GCF_030435755.1). Taxonomy (NCBI): domain Eukaryota; kingdom Metazoa; phylum Chordata; class Mammalia; order Lagomorpha; family Ochotonidae; genus Ochotona; species Ochotona princeps. The sequence goes on along the minus strand of NC_080855.1, from coordinate 27,289,961 downwards.
GTTGGAAGTAGACCAGCCTGTACTTTAAACCAGCACCCGTGTGTGTTGCTGGTGTCTCAGGTAGTGGCTTAAGCCACAGTACTGACACAGTTTGAATTTTAAGAAAAAAAGTTTTATTTATTTTTATTGAAAAGTCAGAGGGCCCGGTGCGATGGTGTAGTGGTTAAGGTTCTCACCTTGAACGTGCCGGGAATCCCATATGGGCGCTGGTTCTAATCCCGGCAGCTCCACTTCCCATCCAGCTCTCTGCTTGTGGCCTGGGAATGCAGTTGAGGACGGTCCAAACCTTTGGGACCCTGCACCTGTGTGGGAGACCTGGAGGAGGCTCCTGGTTTCGGATTGGCTCAGCTCCAACCATTACGGCCGCTCGGGGAGTGAACCATCGGAAGGAAGATCTTCCTCTCTTGTCTCTCTCTATATGTCTGCCTTTCCAATAAAAATAAATCTTTAAAAGAAAAGAAAAGTGAGGCAATGACTCAGGCAATGATTCCCTGTCCATTGATTCAACCCCCCCCCCCCCAAGTGGCCGCAATAGCAAGAGCTGAGCTGATCCGAAGCCAGGAGCCAGGATCTTCCTCCGGCTCCGACGCTGGTGCAGGGTCCTAAGGCTTTGGACCATCCCTGACCACCCTGCAAGGCCACAAGCAGGGAGCTGGATGAGAAACGGGCTCACTGGGATTAGAACCGGTGCTCATATGGGATCACAGTGCATCGAAGGCAAGAACTTTAGCCTCTAGGCCACCGAGCTGGGCCCTGAACTTTTTAAGACTGACTCCTATCATTAGGAAGTACTGTAGTTTTTGTTTGTTTGTTGAGATTTATTTATTTTATTGGAAAGGCACATTTACAGAGAGAAGGAGAGACAGAAAAAGAAGGCTCTTGCATCCAGTGATTCACTCCCAAATGGCTGCTATGGCTGAAGCTGAGCTTATCTGAAGCCAGGAGCTTTTTTTGTTTTTTGTTTTGTTTGGAGCCAGGAGCTTCTTCCAGGTCTCCCTTGTGGGTACAGGATCCCAAGGCTTTCAGCCATCCTGCCCTGCTTCCCCAGGCCACTAGCAGGAATATGGATGGAAACGAGCAGCTGGGACACAAAGCAGTGCTCATATGGGATCCTGGTGATTCGAGGTGGAGAATTAGCAAATTGAGCCATTTCAGTGGGCCCGGATGTGCCATAATTTGTTTAAGAATTCTCGTATTGTAAGGTGTTTAGGTTGCCTTCAAATTGAAGCTTTTTCTGCAGCCAATTATACTGCTACTACTCATAATTAAGAACACCTCAAACAGCCCCTGTCATTAAGAACTGAGACAAATTAGGTTTTTGATCTGCAGCTCAGGAGTGCTGTGGCTGCCACACGGAGAGTAATGATTGGGTTCCAGTAGGATGCCCGTGGGCGTTTCTGGGCACAGACTCAGCCCTGCCCCATGCCCCCTTCCTTTGTCTGCTGGGGCTTTTGACCTCCTGAGTGATTTGACAGTTGAGAACCTCTCCTGTAGTTATCCATGGACTCTGTGGAGGTTCCTGTTCCTGCTGGGGAACGGACAGGGATGCCGGAGTCCAGCTCCAACCTGGGTTTCGGAACTCGGGAAGGGTGCGTGGATGAGGCGCAGAAAGAAAGAGACGGACCACTAGGATTCCATGATAATAGTGGACTATGCAATAAAGCCGTCTGCTTTATTTATACAGTCAGTCAAACTCTGGCTCAGACTTTTTACGTCATGATCAAATGGGTGTTGCTAAAGATAATTCTGCCGTTTGTCTCACCTAAGGAAAGCTCAACCAATAACACATACCTCTTGAATCAGCTAAGGGAGGAATGTGTCCGGGAGGCAGGACCCAAAAGATCAAAGAGAGAAAGAATGGGTTTCCCCTATACCTGGGAAGTTAGCACCCTTGATTAACATATCGTCAATGGGAGAGGAAAGGCTGTAAACAAGTCCCCACCACCTGAGGACAGAACACCTTTGATTAACATAGCAATGGTGGCAGCCGTAGCAGCAGTAGGTAAAAACCTTTATGCTAGAAGCGAATATCAGTAACATCAACTTCCAAGCTCGCACAGATACCATACATCAAGTGTTAACTCCGCAGGGGCAGACAGTGCCTAGGCAGATTACTGAAAACTCAGTGGGGAAGTCCGGCAATGGAAAGCGGGCTGCATTCAGGTGATCAAAACAACGTCCCGCCGGAGCCCTGCTCGACGGGGAGTTCCTTCGCGGCCTTGCCTGCAATGGAAGCAATGTTTCTCACACCTTCCTGTTTCCCTACATCCATCACATGGCCCCCGGCACAGGGAGATCAGTCAGGGCATCCCTGCCTGGGTAGTGGAGACACACGAGGCTGGAGCGAGCTGTGTGAGGGGTTGGGATGGAGGGCCTGGGAGCAGGATGGAGCAAGATGGGTGCTTGCATGGCGATATGCATCTGCAGGGTGAATGCCTGGCAGGTATGAGAGGGTTCTCAGAATGTTCTAGAACTTGCTGGATTGGATGTGGAGAACTAAGGTCCCAAGTTTGAGGGCTTGGTATTGAGTGGGGACAGGGACTTGCCGCTCAGAGGCCTGCCTGCATACATGTCATCTGGCTGATGGATCTCTGGTGCCCCAGCAGGGCCCGGACCATAATGGTCCTGCCTTCCTTCAGCCCCCCATGTGGGAGCTCCATGCATTCTCGTAAGCTTGGGCTGGTGTTTGCATGTTCCTCGAGCAGTTGTGCCAAGTTGTGTGTGTGTTGACTCACTGGGGGATGTACAGACGTGCTGGGGCACACCCTGTGGGCCATGATACAGGAGGTCCCAGCTGCACGAGAAGTGAGAGACTCCTCAGGAGGGGTTGGCTCTGCAACTCTATTCTGCTTAGTATCTCACTGCCATTCCAGAGCCTTCTGAGAGTGGGCTCTGGGCTCAGCCTGCCCATGCCAAGGCATTTGGGCTAACTGCCCGCACCCCAAGAACCCCTCTGGCAAGCAGGATCTGAGCTTTCAGCAGAGGCCTCTGTGGCTCAGTGCTGGCCTAGCACCCACCTACAGGTGTACTCTAGGGGCTTGACTCACGGCCTGTGTTCTGGGCCGCATGCCGTGGCTATCAGTGCACCAAACTTGCGGGTGGGTTGGGGGGGGAGTGGGCGGAGCTGCTGTACACCTGGGGTGGAGCAGGTGCTCAGTACACGCATCTGTGTATCTGACTCCCCAGGGAAAGTGTTGGGCTAGATGCTGGCAGCTCTGTTTGCCAAAGGTGAGGAAGCAAGCTTTGAGAGCTCAAAGGTGTACGGTGAGTTCATGATGCGTGGACGCCAGTGCCTCTGGGGCGGAGGTGGCTTTGTCCTTCTCGTTGAACCCTTTATGGAGTAGGGCAGCATAAGGGACAGCGGCAGGAGTACAGCAGAGGCATGTGGGCCCCTGGCCTGCGTGAGTGGCTGGGAAGCCTACTGAGGGTCGCAGGTTGAGCCTGAGGGGGGCACAAGATTTGCAAGGCAAGTGACTGGAGTGGCAGGAGCAGTGGGGCCCTAATGTGGCAGACAGCTGGACGACAAGGCTCCGGGAGCTGGAGGCCAAGGTGGACCGGACATTGTTGTGTCTGGAGTCTGCTTTTTGCCTGGGACTGCAGAAGCCAGAATCTGTCCTTCCCCCGCCCCCCACCCAGCAAAAGGCCCTTGAGAGCAATGTGTGCCCAGTCTCAGCTCTGCCACCCAGCCCTCAGGGAGTCTGAAAGCCCCTGATCCTGTTGGAGACCCAGAATTTTCTCATTTGTAGCATAATGAGTGTTCCTCCATACCTCTTATACTTGCCTGGCTGCAAACTATGAGTTCTCCTCGGGGATGAGGGGTCGTAACAACCTTGTTGCCCAGGGATTTGGGGTGACTCAGAAACAGGCACAGCACAGAAGTGATTGGGTCAGAGGGAAATGAGTGACAGCAGCCGAGAAGCTGGGCTAGGTCTGGGCGCCCGGGATTGACACCAGTGCCCCTTCTGAGCATGCGCAGAGGTGGGCAGGGATTGTGGAATTGACTTTGAGTTCTTCCCGACTCTTGGGGCGAAATGGCAGAAGCAGGTACTTGGTTCGTGGCACTCCCAAGGCGTGAGGGTTGAGAGTAATTGTGGAAGAGGTTTAATTTCCCCCCTTGCACTGGGGCGGAGTCAGGCGGTTCTCATGGTGCATGTTGGTAACTGTTATGTCTTTATGGTTTCCAGGTCTGCTGAAAGCACTGAGCAATGACCCCAAGACTCCAGCCCAGAGTGGTCTGAAACCATTTAGGAAAGCAGAGGAGTCCAAGGGAAAATGGCCATGGCCCCAAGCCCTTCCCTGGCACAGGTGTATCCCAGCGCTGTGGCTGTGGCTGTGTGGGAATGGCAGGACGGGCTGGGCACCTGGCACCCCTACAGCGCCGCTGTCTGCAGCTTCATCGAGCAGCAGTTTGTCCAGCAGAAAGGCCAGCGCTTTGGGCTGGGCAGTCTGGCCCACAGCATCCCCCTGGGCCAGGCAGACCCGTCGCTGGCCCCGTACATCATTGATCTCCCAAACTGGACGCAGTTCCGCCAGGACACGGGTAAGACGCTGCTGCCCTTGGTGCTCATCTGAGCACCTGCTTTGTGTGAGGTGCTCTGCTTCCAGGGGTCGCATCACTGAGGTGTGTCACGTTGCCTCATGTTTGCCTGTGATGCATACTCCTGGCACGAAGGAGGGTGCTGAGAGAGGCAGCACTTGGGAGAGGGAGCTGTGGGGTTTCATGCCAGCCTTTCATTTGAAAGGCTGACTTTCAGAGAGAGAAATCATCCATTCACTGGTTCATTCCCTTAATGGCCCCAATGGCTAGAACTGAGCTATTCTGAGGCCAAGAGCCAGGGGCTTCTTCCAGGTCTCCCACAAGGGTACCATGGGCCCAGCCACATGAACAACCCTTGGCTGCTTTCCCAGGTGCATTAGCAGGGAGCTGTGTCAAAAGTGGAGCAGCTGGGGCGTGAACCAGCACCCACAATGGATACCAGGTAGAGGCTTAGTGTGCTAGGGCAAGGCGTTGGCCCAATCCATAATAGTGAGAATGGGGCCACACCACCTTGTGGAGCAGCCCCTCTCCTGAGCCCACACACAGGGTCTTGGTTGGAGGTTATGCTCGGGGACATTGACAGAGTTTGATGGTTGTCACAGCAAGGTAGGCAGGGGCTGCTGTCATCTGCTGGCTAGATGTCCAGCCGGAGACACGCTGAGCAGCTCGCAGCTGAGCAGGAATTGACCGGCACAGAGGGTCACTCCTGCCAAAACAGCAGCAGCAGCGGCAGGCCCTCTCTATTGTCCATCCACAGTGACCCAGACCCTGAAACTAGTGGCCAGGGGTACTTTCCAGTCTTTGGAGGAGACTTGGGGTGTAGAGGAGTGGCATCCACAAGCCTGGCCGTGGTGGCTGGGGCAGCGACTGACATGGGGCTGAGATGGGAGAGCCGTTGGAAGGTGATCACGGGGAACCCCTGCTGGCTACTTCTCTTGGAGCGCTGCCAATGGAGCAGCCTAAATGGAAAGTTTCCTTGGTCCCCTTCTCCCCTCAATCTCTAGGTCTGGTTTATTTTTAATTTTTGAAAATTTTATCTGTTTACTTGCAGAGGAGAGAGAGAGAGCTCTCTCATTTGCTGGTTCACTGCCTCATTGAGCAGCTGGAGCCAGACCTGAGTGGAGCCAGGGGCCGGAGACTCAGTCCAGATTGGGCATGGGGATGGCAGGGACTTCGCTGAGTTGACCTATGCCCTGCTGTTTTCCAGGTACCTTAGCCGAAAACTGGCAGCAGGAACCTAGCCAAGTCCTGACCCCAGGCACTCTGATGGGGTTGTAGACACCCCAAGTGGTGTCTTTAGCAGCTGCATCAAGTTCATGGCCTCGGTGCAGTCTGCTGAGTGAGTGAGTTCAAGAGGCCGTTTCTGGATAGCTGCAGCCAGAGGGGTTCATCCGTGTAGGTGATAGGCTGAGCTGAACAAGACACTTCCAAAGGTCAGGGAATATGTGTGTGGCAAAACCTGCACCTGGATTCCGGAAGTTTCTGCACCAAGCATTCTCTCTGGATGTTTACTTGTTTTTATCTACAGGGAAAGGAGAGTGAGAGAGAGATCTTCCATCTGTTGGTTCACTCCAAGGACAGGATGGGGCTAGAGCTGTAGGTGAGGGTCCCACCTGGTGGCAGGGTCTCAGGCAGGCCCTTGAGCCTTTCTCTGCTGCCTCCCAGGCAGGACACATCAGCAGGAGGCAGGATCAGCAACCGGTCTCACACAGGTGCTGTGGTAATGGATGCAGGCACATCTGTGCCAGTGCCCTGCCCCTAAACTTACCTCTTAACTGCATTTCTGAAGTGTCCTTGTGTGTAAACAGCAGGTGTGTTTCCAGGATGGCTACGTGCCTGTGGAAGCAGGCAGGAAGGTGGGCATGGTGCTGTGCGTTAGGGGTGATTTAGTTTCCTTTATTTCTTTTTATTTTTTTATTATTTTTTTTAAAGATTTATTCATTTTATTATAGCCAGATATACACAGAGGAGGAGAGACAGAGAGGAAGATCTTCCATCCAATGATTCACTCCCCAAGTGAGCCGCAACAGGCCGGTGTGCGCCGATCCGAAGCCGGGAACCTGGAACCTCTTCCGGGTCTCCCACGCGGGTGCAGGGTCCCAATGCATTGGGCCGTCCTCAACTGCTTTCCCAGGCCACAAGCGGGGAGCTGGATGGGAAGTGGAGCTGCCGGGATTAGAACTGGCGCCCATATGGGATCCCGGGGCTTTCAAGGCGAGGACTTTAGCCGCTAGGCCACGCCGCCGGGCCCTCTTTTTATTTTTTTAAAGACTTATTTATTTTCACTGGAAAGTCAGATTTACAGAGAGGAGAGAGAGACACAGAGAAAGATTTTCCATCTGCTGGTTCACTCCCCAAATGGCCACAACAGCTAGAGCTGAGCTGATATGAAGCCAGAAGCTTCTTCCGGGTCATGTGGGTGCAGGGTCCCAAGGCTTTGGGCCCTTCTCTACTACTTCCCCAGGCCACAAGCAAAGAGCTGGATAGGAAGTAGAGCAGCTGGGACGTGAATTGGGGCCCATATGGGTTCCTGGCACTTGGAGGTAGAGGATTAACCTGTTGAGCCAACACACCAGCCCCTGAAAACAGCTTTGAAAGCCTCATCAGGCCTGAGCCATGATTGACCTGGTGCTTCCAGCACCTTCCTCCTGTCAGGGAGTGCGAATCCCCTCTGCTGCTGTCTGGCCCCCTGGGAGCCTGGAGTCCCTATGCCAGGGTTGGGGGCGGGAAGATGCCAGCAGATCAGCTGTTCATGCATCCTGTTCCCTCTTCCGACAGGCACGATGCGCGCTGTGCGGAGGCACTTGTTCCCGCAGCATTCCGCGCCGGGCCAAGGCATCGTGTGGGAGTGGCTGGGTGACGATGGCTCCTGGACAGCTTATGAGGCCAGTGTCTGTGACTACCTGGAGCAGCAGGTGGCCAGGGGCACCCAGCTTGTGGACTTGGCCCCCCTGGGGTACAACTACACTGTCAACTACACCACCCACACACAAACCAACAAGACCTCCAGCTTCTGCCGGAGCGTGCGGCGCCAGACCGGCATGCCCTACCCGGTGACCACTCTCATTTCTGCACCCAGCCCTGCAGGAGTCGCCTGCTCTTGCCAACAGTGCCTGCACGGCAGTGGAACTGGCCCCGTGTCAGCCCGCTACCGCCATTCTATGACCAGCCTCCCTGCCTACCCACTCCCCCAGGTGCCCCACAGGACTGCTTTCGTCTTTGGGGGCCACCAGGCCTTTGCCCCCTACAACAAGCCTGCCCTTTCCGGAGCCCGGTCTGCACCCAGGCTGAACACAACCAACCCCTGGAGCGCAGCAGTTCCGGCCGCGGGCAGCCAGTCCTTCTACTTCCACTCCAGCCTCTCCCACCTGGGACCGCAGCTGCTACCCCCAGGATCCTCCTCCTCTGCCAGTGGAGCCAGGTAACTTGTATTCACGCTACTCGTTCTCTTCCTTCCTTCCTTTTTATTGGGCCCGGCACAATAGTATAGTGGTTAAAGTCCTTGCCTTGAACGCACTGGGATCCCATATGGTCACCGGTTCTAATCCCGGTGCCCCCGCTTCCCATCCAGCTCCCTGCTTGTGGCTTGGGAAAGCAGTGAAGGACAGCCCAAAGCCTTGGGACCCTGCACTCGCGTGGGAGACCCGGAAGAGCTCCTGGCTTCGGATTGGCTCAGCTCCAGCCGTTGCGGCTCACGTGGGGAGTGAATCATCAGACGGAAGATCTTCCTCTCTATCTCTCCTCCTCTCTGTATATCCACCTTTACAATAAAAATAAATAAATCTTTAAAAAAAAAAAGATTTATTTTTGTTGGGACGTCAGATAGAATGGGAGACAGAGAGGAAGATCTTTCATCCGTTGATTCGCTCCTGAAGCAGCTGCAGTGGTTGGAGCTACATCAATCTGAAGCCAGGAACCAGGAGCTTCTTCTGGGTCTCCCATGCGGGTGCAGGGTCCCAAGGCTGTCTACTGCTTTCCCAGGCCACAAGTAGGGAGCTGGATGGGAAGCGGGGCTAGGAGGATTAGTACTGGCATGCATATGGGATCCTGGTGTGTACAAGGTGAGGACTTCAGCCGCTAAGGTACTGCGCTGGACCCCAACCTCTTTTTTTTTAAGGGCCACAGAGGTGTCCCTGTGAACACATTTCAGGGAGCTCCATCTTGATTGTGCCCTGTGCCCAGGTACCAGCGATGCAGGGCCGAAAGCTGCAGCCCTCGCCTCAACACCTAAGTCAAGTACAGAACAGGCCTGGGGGCCCAGAGGCAAACCAGGTGGCAAGCAGGTGGGAGTAGTCACAGGTGACATCCATGATGTGGCTGTGACTGCTGGACTGCTGTCGCCTAGCCAATCCTGGGTGTCCACAGCACCTGAAGAAACGAAGGCCTGTGGTATCCAGGGCACATTTTCAAGTGAGGAAACCCCTCTGAGATGGCCGCTAGACGGATACCCCCGTGGCCCTGAGCAGGCTGCATTGCCCACCAATATGGAGGGTGCTGGGTTTGGAGAAGACTGGGCTCCAAGGGGGCCTGCTCTAACCCTAGCCCTAACTGTCCGAGTGACATGACGAGGTGGAGGTCTGCACTCACACCAGGCAGGAGAACAGCTTGCTGACTGAGAGCCACAATGCTGCACTCCCACCCACCTCACCACATTAGCGCCGCCTTAAAGAGGTTAATGCCAGGACTATGTGAAAGGCAGAGTTATAGGGATGGGGAGGAGATCTTGTCTCTGCTTCACTTCCCAGGTGGCCACAAGGACTGGCCCAGGCTGACGCTGGAAGCCTAGCACTCCATCTGGGCCTCCCACATGAGTGACGGGCCCAAGCACTTGGGCCATCTTCTGCTGTTTTCCCAGATGCGTTAGCAGACAGTAGGATTGAAAGTGGAGCACAGGCCTTGAATTAGCCTCCCATGTGGGATCTTGATGTTGTAGGTGGGTGGCTTAACACACAGCACCTTAATGCCAGATCCCAAGTGACAGACACCTTGACAGCTGCTTGGCCGTGCAGTAATTTTTTTCTTGAAGATTTGCTTTTATTGGAAAGCCAATTTTATAGAGAGGAGAGACAAAGGTTTTCCGTTGACTGGTCCCTAAATGGCTGCTATGGACTGAACTGAGCAAATTTAAAACCAGGAGCCAGGAGCTACCTCTGGGTCTCCTATGTCAGTACAGGGTTCCAAGGCTTTCCCAGGCCACAAGGAGGGAACTGGATGGGAATTGAGGGATCAGGGACCAGGACTGGCACAAATATGGGAGGCCAGCACTTGTAGGTAGAGGATTATCCTGTTTGCCAGCCAAGTCATGTTTGTCCAGTATTTCTTCAGAAGCCTCTGCTTGTGGCACATTGAGGCTGCAACTGACAGCGTCAGGACTGACAGGAACCCCTAGCCCCAGCCATGGATTATACTTTCTGGAGGTTTAGTGGAGAAGTAGGCCAGGAGATGAGAGGGAGGTGGAGCTTGGAGGAGCTTGGGGGTTGTCTCAGAGTCAGAGTTCATAGATCTGAGAACTTCAGGAAGTGGGGGAGGGGTACCAGGAGGCTTCTGAACACAGAAGTGAATTGGGCTCCAGTGCCCCCCCCCCACCTCAGGGTGGGTGTTGGGGTGGCTCTTCTGTAGTACACCTCAGATTCTGAGGCTCCCTGTCTTGTACTTGACATTGTGTCTCGAGGCCTGCTTCTTTTTTTTTAATTAAAAAATTTTTTTCAGTTTGAAAGAATTAAAGGGAAGGCAAGAGATCATCTGCTGGTTCCCTCTGAATGGCCGCAAAGGCTGGCGCTAAGGTGATCCAAAGCCAGGATCTTCTTTGGGGTCCCCCAGGGCCTGCCAGGACCCAAGCACCTGGGTTATCCTCCAGTGCTTCCCTAACCATTGTTAGAGAGCTGGATTGGCAGCGGAGCAGCTGGAATTCGAACCGGCGCCTCATGGGCCGCCAGCGCCACAGGCAGAGATTTAGTTTGCTTTGCCTTGGCGCCGGCCCTGAGGCCTGTTTCTAGATAGCGTTAGGGTTGAGCTTTTGGGATTGAACTGGATGGCTTAATGGGGTTTGGCTGTTTTCTCCCTCTGATCTTCCCTGTATCATCTCTATACACACACACACACAAACACACACACACTCATTCACTCACTCTCTGGCTCGCCCCTCCCCAGCCCCAGGGCCTGCACAGAGCTGGTACAGGCTAGGCAAGTTAGAGGAAGGAGGCGGTTGGCCCAGACCCTCTGCCCTGTGGTGCTGGGCAGATTGTGCATGTTGCTGCTTGCTCTGCCTTCACCGCAAGCCAGGAGGGAAGCTGGCCAGCCGGCTGCGCTGGTTGGCAGCTGTCTCTCCAAGGGGCCAGCTCATGTCTGGCCTTCCCAGAACTGGGAGTCTGGCTGTTCACCTGCGCTGACCTCTGCGGGCGTGGAAAAGCGGCTGATTCTGGCCGGCCCTCCTCAGCACCCTCTCCTGGGATGGGGCAGAGGAACTTGGCCAAGAGCTTGGCCTGTTCACCCAGCAGGCACTAGGGGACTGAAAACACGTGGCCCCCTTGGTGCCCTGCCTTACCCCAGGGAGGCCGCAGTACAGTTCCCCGAGCCAAGCCAGTGTCAACAGCACTGGGTGAAAGTTGCCCGAATGTGGAGGGAGCAGTGAGGGCAGGGCAGGTCTAAAGACGGCACGTGGGTGCCATGGGGGTGGGACCTGGGAACTGGCTCAGTGCACTGGAAAGTCCCTCACGGCGGGGATGGAGCCCATGCATCTGACTGTGCTGTTAGGCTTATGTGTTCCCCAGTTGACTCTTGCTCAATTGGGGTGAAACCGTGGTCCGGCTGGTTTCCCAGTGCCCCGGGAATTGGCACTAAATCCTGTAAGAGTCTGTATCATTTGCACTGAGCTGTGCGATTGAACTTCTTGTTAGCCCAGGTCTGCTCATATTCTTCCCCTTACCCCCAAGGACACAGGAAGCCCACCGGCATTTTCCCTCCGCCATCCTGGGGGGCTTTTAGTCGTCATTTACATTTTGATAAATTACTAATATTTCTAAAAGATTTATTTTTTTGAAAGATTTTCCATCCATTGTTTCACTTTCCAGATGGACACACTGCTGGGGCTGAGCCGGGGTAATGCCAGGAGTTTGTTCCAGGGTCTCACTCGGGTGGGTGATGGGACCCCAGGCACTTGGACCATCTGGCACTGCTTTTCCCAGGCCATTAGTAAAGAGCTGGGCCAGAAGCGAACTGGACGATGGCAGGAATTGGCACCCATAGGGCATGCTGGTGTTACATGTGGTGGCTTTACCAGCTAGGAGGTACTGGGAATGCCGTCTAGGTCTCCTGCTGCAGGGTGATAAGTGCCCCAGTACTGCAGCACTCTCATCGCTCCCTGGGGGTTGGCTAGCTGGAAGCTGGGCATGGACACAGCTGGGACTTGAGCCCAGACCCTCCAGTGTGGGAACTGGAGCTACGTTTTCATCCTGGCTCCAAGTGCCTGTGCCTCCCTCATCCCATAGACGACTGGGAGGTCAGGGAGAAGGGGACGTGAGGTGGGCAAGATGGCCCAGCTGCCCACGGGAGCACATGCAGGCTGAAGCCTCTCCTGTGCTCCTTGCCCCACATGCTGTCAAGCAGAATTGTGGGTCTTTTAGGCAGCACTGGCTGCACTCATGGGGGTATGACCCCTTGAGGTCCCACCTACCCTTGAAAGAGCCAGGGCCTCCATACTTTCTCCCACAGACCTGGGCTGTCCCTGGATGAATGGCCCACGGGAATTCTTGGTGCACATGCGCGTTGGGCTCTGGTCCTTGCCCACAGAACCTCAGTCTGGCCCTTCTGCCTATGTGTCTTTTCCACCTGCTGGGCTTGGTCCTTAAGGGGCCATGGATTCACATCCCTGTCCTCCCGGGCGGTGCCATGCCCACCACACGTCAGCGTCTGCTCTGTGGCTTCCCAACCAGGCACACAATCTTGGCTTAGAAAAAAAGTAACCCTGAAAATCAAATGGACAGATTTTTAGAACAAAGTATAATGTTTACTCTTAGGCTATTTTATTGTTTTGTGGCCGTTTTTTTTTTAAGATTTGTTTTATTTTTATTGGAAAGGCAGATATATAGAGAGGAGGAGAGAGAAAGGTCTTTCATCCATTGATTCACTCCCCAAGTGGCCGCAATGGCCAGAGCTGTGCTGATCTGAAGCCAGGAGCCCAGCACCTCTTCCAGGGTCCCAAGACTTTGGGCCTGTCCTCGACTGCTTTCCCAGGCCACAAGCAGGGAGCTGGATGGGAAGCGGGGCCACCAGGATTAGAACCAGCACCCATATGGGATCCTGGCATATGCAAGGCAAGGACTTTAGCCACTAGGCTACTGTGCTTGGCCCTTAAAGAATTTTTTTGGCTCCGGTGCATCTTGGAGCCCCTGCTGTGTTCTAGGCAACCCTTTCTGAGGCTCTGGCAGTTGGTGTGAGAAACTGGTGGGTGAGAACTCCGCTTTCCCCTCCTCCTTGTAGCCAGCAGCGGTGGGGCAGCCCTGGGAGGCCTCTGGATCAGCTGAGTAGGATGCTGGGCCAATGCTGACTGCTGCCAGGGTGGCCTGGGGCACTGGAGCCGTTCCTCAGATCTGCCCTGTCCTGGGGAGCTCCAGCACAGGGAGTTGGCCAGCCAGAGTTTCCTAACCTTGTTGTTGTTTTGGTGGGGGCGAGGAGGGATGGGAGGAGCCAGCCACTTCTGGGCTTCCGCTTTGTGGATCAGTGCAGGCCTCTTTCCTGGCTGTGTTACATAGGCACGTGAATGACTTGAACCCACTCCCCGGGAGAGGCAGGGCCTTTTTTTTTTTTTTTTTTTTTTTTTTTTGACAATCTTTACATAGTTAATTAGGGTAAAAAGGTTCAGGGGCTACAGGAAAGTGGGTAAGACTATTATTTCCACATTGTTTCCTTCAGGTATTTGAGGTAAAGGGAGATATTAAGGGAGAAGCCCCACCCAGTCTCCCACTCACCCCAGGTCCCTGATGTGGGGCATGCTCCGAGGGTCTTGCTCAAGTGGTTTTGATAGTTCAGCAGTTATGAATTACTGCCAATCTTGCCACTGCAAGCACGATGAGGTCGTTGAAGAATCCACTGATTGACATAGTCCATCTTAGAGTCGCCGTTCGCCATTTTTCACTGTCAACATATGGCTGAGGTGGTTGATTGACTTGTTCTGTCTTCTGTCTTTTCATGGTTAGGGATCTGAGTCCGGTAGTTCGATTAGGGAGATCCCCAAAGAAACTTTGAGGTGTTCCCAGTCCAGGTTCTTGTGTGTACTAACAAGTACGGGGCCCGGCACAGTCCATCGCCCCAATAAGCTGGTGGTTGCACTTGCTGGGTCAGTTCTGTTTCCAGCCCTGTCTTCCACTGGAACCAATGGGTGTTGCGGTCCAGCCTGGTTTGAGGCAGGGACTTTTAAACGAAAAGCCTTTGTTTTGTGGTCCTTTAAATGAAAAGCCTTTGTTTTGTGGCACCCTGTGATTGACTGGAAAGTTACAAAGACATTCTAGAATATCCTTATCTCAAGTGATCTCTGACCTCTGTTGGGAATTTCTGCATGTTGTAATTATCATCACCAAAATGTTAACCATTGCCACAGTATTGCTGCACATTACTGTTCACTAAGGCTTTTTTTTTTTTTCCTTAAACAAAACATTTTTTTAGGGCCCAGCGTGATAGCGTAGTGGTTTAAGTCCTCGCCTTGCATGCGCCAGAATACCATATAGGCGCTGGTTCTAATCCCGGCAGCCCCACTTCCCCATCCAGTTCCCTGCTTGTGGCCTGGGAAAGCAGTCGAGGACTGCTCAAAGCCTTGGGATTCTGCACCTGCATGGGAGACCCGGAAGAGGTGCTGAGCTCCTGGCTCCAGATTGGCTCAGTTCCAGCCATTGTGGTCGCTCGGGGAGTGACCCATCAGACGGAAGATCTTCCTCTCTGTCTGTCCTCCTCTGTATGTCCGCCTTTACAATAAAAATAAATAAATCTTAATTTTTTTCTTTTATTTGAATGTCAGAGGAGGAGAGAGATCCGTCCATTGGTTCAATCCTCAGATAGCCATGCCTGAGCCAAGCTGAAGCTGAGCAGCCTACCACATGGATGTCAGGGGCCCAGGCACTTGATCATCTTCAGCTGCCTTTTCTGGAGCTGTTAGCAGGGAGCTCGATCGGAAATGGAGCAGTCAGGACTCAGACTGGCACTTGACTTGCTATGCCACAGCACGTGCCTCCACTAAGGCTCCCCTTCCCCTGTGGAGGCAGCTGGGGAAAGCAGCAGCATGGGGGGGGGCTTCGTCTGTGCCCCACTGTCGGGGCTGATGTGCCTCTCCGCTCCTCTGGGTTTCTGCTGAGTCACCATGCCCATTCAGCTTTGTTCTCTTTCCTCCCCAAGTGCCTCTCTTCCCAGTGGCCCCTCAAGCAACCCCAGCAGTGTCCCTGCCATGGTGCCTGTGCAGATGCCAAAGGCCAGCCGGGTCCAGCAAGCGCTCGCAGGTAGGTGCTCTGCCCCTACACCATGTGATTGGGGACAGAAACGGGGGCAATTTCCTTGTCACCCCCCACGTCCTCGGAGAACCTGGAAGGGGCTACTGTGGAAGCAGTGCCTCCTTGCCAGTGAGAGCCAAGCAACTGAGCTCTGGGGTTGAGGTTGGGGGTCAGGCCTGATGGCAGATGTCCTGGGGTGCACCTTTTGCATGTTATTTAACTTTTACTTCAAGTTCAGTGTTGGTCAGTCACTCTCCTGTCCTGAATGGTTGAAGTGTTTTCATGAAAGGGCCCTCCAAGGACCTGGTAAGGTTGTTTGGCTGTAGTTACATGGCGTCTTGAATAAGCATCTTGTGTCCAGTGGGATGGGGAACGTCTGGCCTGCAGGTCATACAGGGTCTGCAACATCACTTGGAGTGGTCATGTCAAGCCTGCAGGCCAGGCTTGGAGCCAAACAAATGCACAGCAGGTTGACTTCAAAAACAACAGTAATCTTTGGGCTTGCTTGGATTTGCAACACTTCTAGGTTTGTAAAGATTTATTTATTTGAGAAGGAGAATTATAGAGACAAAGGAGAGAGATTTTCTGTCTGTTGGTTCACTCCCCCAGTGATCTCAGTGGTCAGAGCTAGGCCAGTCCAAAGCCAGGGACTTCTGGATCTCTCACATAGGTCTAACATCCCAGGACCTTGATCTGTCCTCTGCTGCCTTCTCAGGTGCATTAGCAGGGAGCTGGGTTGGAAGTGAAGTGGCTGCGACCCAAACCACCAGCCCCAAGCAGGCTGATGTTTAAGTTGCTGCTTCTGTATGGTCATGAATGATGTTGTTAACTGCCAATGGCTTTTGTCAGGAAAGAAGTCCCCACCCATGCTAGAGGTTTTATTCTCTGTCCATCTTTTTTTTTTTTTTTCTCAAGATTTTAAAAATGTATTTCCAAGAGTAAGAGAGGACAGCCAGAGAGAGAAAAAGAAATCTTTTATCTGCCAGTTCCCTCCCCGAATTCCTGGGTAAAGCTTCAGCTTTGAATGTTCCCAAGGAGAATTCCCAGCTAATGGAAGCAGGACTGTCAGGCTGCTCTGTGTGTGTGTGTGTGTGTGTGTGTGTGTGTGTGTGTGTGTGAGTGAGTGTGAGAGAGCTCGCATCCTTAGGTGATTCCCTGGGGTAGGGGGTTTTATTCCCCCTTTCTGTTTGAGGAAATTCATCTTATCCCTGAGTTTCTGCTCTTAGCGCAGGGGGTAGTGCATGGGCAGTGACTATGCTGTAAGCCATGGAGCTGGCTTGAGATGGCTGGCATGTGGCTCTCTGTGGAGGGACAGTGCCCTCTGTCCCCTATAGAAGAGTGAGGGCCCACAGAGACCATGGGCAGGAAATGCGGAGTAGCTCAGTGTCCACAGATGGCAGCTGTGGGTCGGGAGGGCAAGAGCTAGAATTGACTGGGCAGAGTCCAGGACAGAGAGATCCTGCTCAGGAGGCTGCATGGAACCTGTTTTGGGCACTAGCCTGTGCTGAGGCCAAGAGAAGAGAGTGACTAAACCCAGGATGTGCTGGCTGGGTGGCCTTGGGTGTCCCTGGGTGTCCCGGTGGGTCAGAAGGTCCCATGTGTGGATGTATGTGTGCAGTTGGCCACACACCTGCCTGCTCCAGGTTCCGGGGCTTTGGCAGCCTCCGTGCAGGGCTGACCAGGGGCAAGAGGGCAACCTGAGACCACCATTCAGATGTCATCACCACCTCTAAATGGAGCTCGGCAGGCGTAGGTTTTCCTCTGCTGTTTGGGATTTTTAATTTTTCTGTGTTCACTTCTCAAAGTCCTGCAACAGGTCAGGCTGGCCCAGGCTGGAGCCAGGAGCCAGGAGCCAGGGATTCATTCTAGGTCTCCCACCGGGTAACAGGAACCCCTTCCTCCCAGGGTATTCCTCAGCAGGAAGCTGAATGAGAAGGGGGAACCAGAACCTCCACACAGGCACCCCAGTCCAGGAGCAGGCTGGTGTTGCCAATGGCATCTGAACTGCTACCCCAGATGCTGACCCCTAACCAGGGCTTGTAGCCCCTGCTCTGCTCTCACGAGGGAGACAGATGCCCGAAGTGTCTTGTTCTCCACCTGGGAGATAAGAGCCCAGGACTAGATAACTGCTTGCCCTGCCTTTTAGGTTGGTGATTGGCACCCTTGGTGGGACCCATATTTAGGACACTGGGAAATAGGAGGCGCTCCCCCTCTCTTTGGGGTGCAGGATGAGCCCCCCTTCCCGCTCTGGGCTGTGCTCATGGCTCCAGGAAGGCAGCACTTGGTGCAGAGGCAAGCCCTGAGGGGGTGGGGGGACCTGGTTAGGTGACTTTCCAGCTGGGTTGTTTTGTTGTGGAACACCCAGGCATCCCCTGCTCTGAGGTCAGCATGAGGGAGTTGGCAGATTGTGGACATGAATCTAAATGGGGCCTTCACCCTTTGATGGACTGTGCCAGGGGAGGATGGGAGCCAGCGGTGACTGTCAGAGTTGTCCAGTTACCTGGGGGGTGTCCCTGAGCCCTTGCACTAAGGAGTCCCCCTATCCTATTCCCTTGTGCATTGATTCTGTGCAGTGCGGGGCGTGGGGGCTACTTCCTGTCCAGGCCACGATGAGGCCTCTGTGGCCCCTATGATTGCAGCTCAGGGATGGGGTGTGTGCCAGAAGGGACAGCAGTGATGGTGGCTGAAGGGTCCACCTTATGGGTCATTTAGTTCTTCAGCAGACAAGCGCCATAGGCCGCCTGAGGGCTTCCTGTGGCCAGGCACTGTCCTATAGGGTTGGGTCCTCATGTCAATCAGCCAGAGCCGATGCAGGAGTGATTTTAGCTGCCCAGATATGGAGAAAGGGGAGTAGGCAGATAGGAGCTGGGGAGAGAGCTGAGGGTGGTCTCCAGCTCTTAGCTGGGCTGGTCAGGGAGCCCCATGGTTACACGTGAGGCCAAAGTCAGTAAGAGGCCCAGGGCTCACCTCAGGAAGACGCATCTGCTCTCTGCTCACCCCTTTTCTCTCTCCTGTGCCTGCTTGTGGTTCTGCCCACCTGACTCTCGGTTCCCAAGGAACTGCCTGGGGGTGTCAGAGGTGGTGACTGCCGGTTGGGGGTCCAACCAGAGTGCAGGGCGGTAGCCAAGGCCTGGCTTGAACTTCAGTCTTCCAATGAACCCCCGAGTGTCTACCATTAAGTGGCCACCATGGTGGCCTGGGCACGGCTCAGCTGTGCCACCCAGGCTGGTGGCTAGTCTCTGCTTCTGGCCCCAGCTGGGCATATTGGTCAGGTTTAAGGGTCTTTTGTTCTTCTTTTTTTTTTTTTTTAAAGATTTATTCATTTTATTACAGCCAGATATACACAGAGGAGGAGAGACAGAGGAAGCTCTTCCGTCCGATGATTCACTCCCCAAGTGAGCTGCAACGACCGATGCTGCGCCGATCCGAAGCCGGGAACCTGGAACCTCTTCCGGGTCTCCCACGCGGGTGCAGTGTCCCAATGCATTGGGCCGTCCTCAACTGCTTTCCCAGGCCACAAGCAGGGAGCTGGATGGGAAGTGGAGCTGCCGGGATTAGAACTGGCGCCCATATGGGATCCCGGGGCTTTCAAGGCGAGGACTTTAGCCACTAGGCCATGCCGCCGGGCCCTTGTTCTTCTTTTAAAGGCGTCTGCTGCTGGCCCGGCTGCCCTTCCCCTCTCTGAAACTTCCCTGTCTATCCCAACTGTCCTGTAGGGGACTGGGGCCTTGGAACACCACGATCTCTGCCTGGTGCCCAGCCCCAGAGCCAGAGAGCTCAGTGCCTTCCCTTGGGGAAGTGCAGCTAAGCCTGGCACACTCAGTGACAGAGTGCACTAGGGAGTTGGGACAGCGGGGCAGGTCGCCCAGCAGGAGAGCACCCTGGGGTACAGGAAGTACAGAGAGGGCTGCATAGGCGGGGGTCGGGGAGGTTTTCAGCCTGCCCACAGGCATCGGGCACAGTGAGTCCTGGGGACAGTGGCCATCTCTATCAACACTGGCACCTGCTTCTGTCATCTTCCTCTTGGGCACCAGAGAAGGAAGCTAAGTGTGGGAGCAGGCTCATAGGACAGCAGCCCACATGCCCACCCCAGTGAGGTCCCTAGGCTGTAGTACCTGGGTAGGCTAGATGGGACATAGAAAGCAGACAGCACACTCTGGGCCGTGAGTGCATCCCTGGGGGCACGGGGAGAAGCCCTGGAAGCCTACCTGGGCAGTTGTCAGAGCTTGCCTCTCCCGTGCTGCCCTGTGCCATGCCCGGGGAGAGCCCACTTACAACCGACAAGACTGCTGGGCCAGCGAGCTGCCCTCTGCTCTCCTGAAGTCATTGCCCTGGTCTCCGCGGCATGCTCCAGACATGGGCTGGGCGCCTGCTGGCGCTCATGGGCCCCAGAGCTCTGTCTTGTCATGGGTGGACCCTGGCTGCCTGCCTGCAGTGGTCAGGTTGTCCCCTGGAGAGATGTGCTGGTCCTGATGGCTGCTGCCAGCGCTGCCGCCTGGGGCCCGGCACGGGTGTGACTGCCGTGGGCCTAGTGCCTCCTTCTAACCTTTCTCCCCCCTTGCATGTCTGGTCTCACATTCCGTGTAGGCATGACGAGTGTGCTGATGTCAGCCATTGGACTCCCTGTGTGTCTTAGCCACGCACCCCAGCCCACCAGCCCTCCCGCCTCCCGTCTGGCCTCTAAAAGTCACAGCTCAGTTAAGAGATTGAGGAAAATGGCCGTGAAAGGTAGTTCCTGCTCGCACACGCGCTCTGGCCTTTGCTCAGCTGTCTCCAAGTCTTGCCGCCTCTCACTGTCCCGCGTCAATGCTCTCCTCTCACCTCCGCGGTCCTCTGCAACGCCTCCTGCTCCCCCCTGACTTGCCTGTCCCCTCGTTCAATGGCAGAGGTGGCCCTTGGGAACATCTCTTAGCCCAGGTGCTGTGAGAGAGAGGGCCCTGTGACTTGTCAACCCACAGATGTGGGCAAGGCCCAGGCTGGCCACCTGAGAGGAGTCCCCTGCTGACTTCTGCCCTGCCGATGGGTCACAGGGCCTTGGAAGGTGCTAAGAGTTCTGAGCAGGTTGGTGTGGAGGGTCTTGCAGTGCCCAGCCCATCACCTTTGTGAAGCCAGGCCATGGAATTGTGGACTGCTGGCCCCCAAGCCTGCATCGGGTGTGCTGGGAACTGGAACCTGCACTCTATCTGCCTGTGGGATCTCACACAGCTTTCTTTGTTTCAGAGCCCATTCCTTCTGTTTTGGTGCCTGTCCCTTCTGTTTTGGTGTGTTGGTGAGGGATAGGAGCCAGGTCCCTCATGCAGAGTGATGGTGGCTGCTCTGGTTGCGTTGGTTCAGCCCCTCTTCCCAGGCCCCCATCTTTGCTCAATCCACCCACACCCTGTGGCCTCAGAGGCATGGACAATCTCCTTAGGGTGCTCTGGGCGGTCCCTTACGAGAAATGTGGCTCCTGGAGCAGAAGCTACCAGGCTTGGAGAGGATGGAATACGGAGGTGACCTGCAGCTGCTCCTGGTTGCTGGGCTGCCCCAGGTTTGGCTGGGAGCCACCAGGCCTTTGTAAAAAAGGGGGCTCCTCTAAGCCCCCTCCATGCCCGTGGTGCAGGTGTGGGTCTTGCAGGCCTGTAGTAGCACAGGGGTGTCGAGGGTAGTAGTAGGTGGTTTATGTATCCCTGATACTTCAGTAAGTTCATGGAAAGCTGGAATGAAAAGTCAAGTTTATTTTGGTGCAAAAAGAAAAAATGGAAATATGGGATAGTTTTTTCATAGTGCACATTTTCCATAAACATTCTGAAGATTCCCTCTCATTGTTTTAGGCATGAATTTGGAAACTTTTTTTACACCAAAATAAAGTCGGTTGTTTAATTCTGTTTTCTACACCTAGTTCAAGTACATGTGGATTAGGAGTATGTTGAGGGTGGGGAGGGGTATGTCGAGGGAGCTTTGAGGGAGTTACCACTCCTGTGCCCGCGGGTGCCCATTGCTGGGTGGATCACTCCCCTGCCTTGGCTTCCCCCTCCTGGCTGAGGGAGAGGAGTGCTTGGCAACAGCCCAGGGGCTGGAATGGAAAGTCATGTCGCCTGGCTTTAGCCTATGCTGTGTCCCATGTGTGGAGCTGCTCCCTCACTTCCCCACATTTTCTTGCTTAGCTAACAGCTCTGTCCACACCAGAGCCCCCTCAGGTCTCTGAGATGAGGTCCTGACCAGAATGTTAGGGGGCACTGCCTGGATCACTTTGTGCTGGCGTCCCTGCTGGCGCCTGTGTGGGCTTGGCCGCCACTCTTGGTTGCTGCTGCTGCTGCCAGCTAGGAAGGCCAGAGCTGTGCTGGTATTCTCTCTCACTAGGTGGCGTGGTTTCTCTTTTCTTTGTAACAATTGACTTATGGCTGACTTATTTTTGAAAGGTGGAGAAACAGGGTGAGACAGAAATCTTCCTATCCATCAGCTCCCTCCCCAGATACCTACAGGAGCCAGGGATTGCTTTCAAGTGGCAGGAAGCCAGGGCACTGACTGGGCATCAGCCACCACCTTCACAGGAGTATTGGCAGGAAGCTGAATCACAAGTGGGCATTGGTAGGGCAGCATCCCAAGGAGTAGCTGAACGCACTGTGCCACAGCACCCACTCCGGAGCAGGTTGTCAGCCTGAAGTACAGCGTCCCCCTCCCTTCCCTGTGCACAGGAGAGAGGTAGGACAGCCAGGGGATACTCCCTGCCACCTCCTGGTCCTTCCCCAGGTCTCTTGGCCCAAGGAACCCTATGAGGGTATTATTGAGACCTCCCACCCCGACCCTGTCATGTTCCCAGATAGGCCGTGTCGTTATGGCTCTGTGCTGTAGCCGGCAAGCTCAGTACCACATGGACTAGGCTGTGGGTACTCCCTGAACTCTCACCCTGGCCCTGCCCCCATGAGAGGGATGACACTTGAAGGAAACGATGCCACCAGAGCTAACTCCATCAGGCCCTGTCCTTGCCGCTGCCATGTGACTCTCAGAGCGCAGGCCTGCCTTCCTGCCTGACTGCAGCGCCGTGATCTGGGATGCGCTGCTCTTCTGCCCCTCCTATGCCGCCTCCCCTGGGTGGCTCCACAGGGCTCTGGATTGTTCTCTCCTGTCTCGCTCGCTCACCCATCTTCCGACGTTTCCTCCTGGCAGCTTGGACCCCTTCCCCTGCCCTGCCTTCCGAGACGTCACTGCCCTCTCCACTCCCTGGTCCTCGGAGCCCCACTTGCATTCTCATCTCTTCCAGGGGTGACTCCAAAGCCAGAGCCAGAGCAAGTGATCCGAAGGTACGCTGAGGAGCTGAGCACGCCTCCCGATGAGGTTTGTGTCCCCTGGCATCCTGCTGCCACTGCCATCATTTTTGTTAGGAGATGAGGATGGGGTATGTCCACCCACCCCCCTCAGAAGCCAGAGGGGCATGTCCAGGTGACAGTCCTTGCCCCACTAGCCGATAGGAGCACCCTTTGAGGGTTTCTGTGATGAAGAAGGCCTGCTGGGTCCTGGCCACCGTCCCCATGGGACCTGGGGGATCTTGTCTGTCAAGCCACATTGTGGGGGCCCTAGGTGCACTTGTCTCAGGGTGGCAGCAGGTCCTGAAGGTGCTATGAGGGGTCAGCCACAGATCAATCCACATACAGCCCAGGACTGTGCTTCCACTCTGTCCTGCAAGTGCAGGGCCAGGAAAGACCTGGACCAACGGATGCCTCATGAGGGTCCCCGGATGCCCCAGTGGAGTCCCAGTTCCTGAGCCTGGCAGGCAGAGCCCTGCAGAGTCCACCCTTGCCCTTCTCTCCTGGGCTCCCTTTACCCAGAGGACCCAGTTCTGTCCTTGTCCCATCTCACTGATTTAACCTGGGTTCCTGGGCCCACCCACTCACTGCCACATCAGGTCTGTGTTTCTGGGAAGCTCTTCCAGGGTGCAGGTGCCAGTTCCCAGCCTATGGCACCTGGCCTGGAGCTGACCATGTTGTTCTCGCCTCAGGACTGCATCATCTGCATGGAGAAGCTGTCCTTGGCATCCGGCTATAGTGACGTGACCGACAGCAGGACCATGGGACCCAGGGCTGTGGGCCGCCTCGCCAAGTGCAGCCATGCCTTCCACCTGCTGTGCCTGCTGGCTATGTACTGCAATGGCAACAAGGTGCCTGGGGTGGAAATGGAGACATGGACGAACACACACAAAATGAGCCCGTGGTCCAAGGCAGCCAAGGCCAGGGGTGGGACAGATGCTGGGCTGTGGGCAGCAATGTGGGATGAGCCATTGACAGGACCGTCGAGGGCCCAGGCCTCTTAGCGCCCTCTGTGAAGGTTCCACTGGGTTCTTCCCAGGAGCAGTGCACCTGTCATGCTTGGCCACCTACACATTCACACACCCATGACATTATCGTTTCCCTCCAGGGACTCCTGTAGCCAGCCCTGTACTTACAGAGACCAGGCTCAGGGAAGGGGCAGGCCTGAGTCACCTGCTGGAGATGCAGAGCCAGGGCCCACAGTCTGTCTCCTAACTGCTTTTCTTTAGTGGAGTTGAGTTGGAGTGTGCACTAACCAGAAGGAGGGAGAGAACCAAGGCACCTGCTGGCCATGTGGCCTGGCTGGGCCTGTCTGGGCCTGTCTTGCTAACGTCCTGTCATCCCATACAGCCAGCCAGTGGACAGGGGCTGTGTCTTCGGTTTGATCTTAGCAGTTGTGGGCTGTGGACACTCCCCCAGACCTGACCTTGGGTAACGCAAAACTGGCTTTTGGAGAAGCCCTGGTAGCCCCATTGCCAGCGGCCCCACCCTACCAATGTCAGGGCAGGGGCCCCCCAGCTCAGCCCTGGGCCCTACCTCGTTCTAGGACGGAAGCCTGCAATGCCCATCCTGCAAGACCATCTATGGGGAGAAGACCGGGACGCAGCCCCGGGGCCAGATGGAGGTGTTCAAGTTCCAGGTGTCTCTGCCAGGCCACGAGGACTGCGGGACTATCCTCATCGTCTACAACATTCCTCACGGCATCCAGGTGAGGAGCCCCGCATGAGAGAAGCCCCTCCTCCCACCCCGGACCCCTCCTAGGAAGGGTGACATCTGGGACCTTCTCTCACTGGCTCCTTTTGGAGCAGCCCATCCTGTCCCCTGGCAGGGAGGGGTAAGGATGCCCAAGCTCAGGCACCTAGTGCCCACACGGGCCTGGGCAGACTTGGGAGGGTCAGGAACGAACCTGGAGGCTGTGGAACAAAGAATGGTCTTCCTGGAAGAGATGTTCCTGGCCTGGTCAGGGCAGAGGAGCAGGAACATTATGGGGGCGAGGGGGTCGGGAAGCCTGGTTAGGGGGTTGGGAAGCCTGGTTAGGGTGCAGCTGAGGGACCACCCAAGTGCCGGAGCACAGTAAGGAAAGGTTTGAGGAGTGGGGTCAGATGGACCCTTATTTAGTGGCTGGATTAAAGTTGGGGCTGGGAGTGGCAGGGCCATGGGCGCAGTAGAGTCCCAGGGGCAACCTTGGCCCTTTAGTTCGGCCTTAAGCCAGGATTGATCTCCAAGCCTGGAGCAGGTGGGGAGATGTAGGAGTGGGACAGTGGACAGGGCTTCTCCCTGCCCCCCAAACCTCTGGCATGGGCGGAGGTTTCCCACACTCCCATGAGTCCAGAGTGACATTGGAGATCATTCCCAGCAGTGTTAGCACCCTAGAGTGAGGGGATGATGAGCTGTGTGTGGCGGGGGGCATGGTGCTCCACTCTTCACCTGCCTCACCATGGCCTCACCGGGCACCTGTTTCAGCCACTTGTTAGGGCAAGTGGAGGATGTGTTGTGTGTCAGGGGCTCAAGGAGGAAGGGGCTTCCCTTCTGACCAGTAGGGTCATCAGGGTTCCTGGTGTCACAGGGAGGCCGAATGGCATACAACCATGGGTGGAAGGGTGGACTTCATTTGGTCCTTTGGGAGCAGGAACGGTCCCTGGCCTGGGAGGCCAGGCCATGAAGCAGGGCTGGCTTGAAAGGGCCTCCACAGAGCACACCCCTCGTGCTGTGTCCCCTGCAGGGACCCGAGCACCCCAACCCCGGAAAGCCATTCACCGCCCGAGGCTTCCCCCGCCAGTGCTACCTTCCAGACAACGCCCAGGGCCGCAAGGTAAGGGCCAGCTCTGCGGCCAGGAGGACTCTGGTGGCCGCACTCATGGCCACTGTTCCCCAAGGGCCAAGGGCAGGGGGAGGTGGCTGGCCTCCACTGGGGCTTGTGTGAGCAGGAGAGGCCCGCCCCCAGCAAGCTCTTGGGCCAGGAAGGATGGCCATGGAGTTGCCAATGGGAAGGGCCAGGGAGAGCACGCATTGGGATTGCAGCTGCAGGAGAGGCAGCTGCCTAGTGAAGAGTTCCCGTGGCTGCCATGAAGGGGTCCAGTGTAGGAAGAGGCAGAAGGCCAGGAGGGATCCAGGCTCTGGCTGCTGGTGACCAAGGAAACCAGGCCAGATGGTGGGGGCCCAGGCAACGTGGGAGGGAGTGGGTACAGGTTCCAAGCCAGCCCCATCCCGCCCCGGGCAGGTCCTGGAGCTTCTGAAAGTGGCCTGGAAGAGGCGGCTCATCTTCACAGTGGGGACGTCCAGCACCACTGGTGAGAGCGACACGGTGGTGTGGAATGAGATCCACCACAAGACAGAGATGGACCGCAACGTGACGGGCCATGGTTACCCAGACCCCAACTACCTGCACAATGTGATGGCTGAGTTGGCTGCCCAGGGCGTGACTGAGGACTGCCTGGAGCAGCAGTGAGATGTGGCTGCTCTGGCCAGGCAGGCTGGGATGTGGGGGGCCCAGGCTGCTCCCTTCCCGAAGCCAGACTTGGGTCTGCCTCTCCCTCTGCCTTCCACCCCTTGGGTCAGGGTTCTTTGTGGGAATCAGGCAGCCCAGGAGGTTGGGGGTGTGTGTGGGGTGGGCTTCTGCTGCAGCTACCTCAGTGCACAAGGCCTTCTGTCCTCTGTTCTTGGAAGCTTCCTGGGGCTTGTAAGGCCTGGGGCCGGGCACCGGGGAACAGAGACTGCCCTACCCCCAGCCAGGGGTGGGCACAGGTTCTGGGTCAGCTTCTTTTACCTCAGATTTTGTTTGCAATAAATGCCCAATAGCCAAAGTCAGCAGGCCCTGGCATGATTGCTAGCAGAGAGTGCGTGTGTGTCTGTGTATGTGTGCACGTATGCACGTGTGTGTGGCTGCGGGAGGCCAGCACTCGTGTCAGTCCGCCCAGAAGCCCACTTCCAGCCCTGGGCTGCTCCCCGCAGTGGGCACTCCCACAGCAGGCCCTGTTGGGCTACAAGGATAGCTGCTGGCCCTGGTTTCTCAGCGGAATACTGTGTGTCAGCCTTCCTCTCACAGGACCTGGGGCCATCCTTGTCCAGTTGAGCAAATGTGCTTCCGAGTTTTCCAGATGGTGGAAACAGGCAGTGCTGGCCCAAGGCTCTGGCTGGTGGTGGGGCCAGGGTGGTGGCCAGGCCAGCCCACGTCTCCTCCTCCTACCATGTGACCCCTCAGGAGGCTGGGCAGATGCCCCGAGCAGGACCCCGCTGCCTGCCTGTTGTGGGTCAAAGGCACTTGGGCCTTTGTGAGCCCCTTTTCTCTATGAAAAATACAATAAAGTCTATTTTCCAATGAGTTGGCAGAAAGCTGAACATCTTCCTTCTGCGCAGTGGCTCACGGGGGTGGGGAGTGAGGGAGAGACGTGGCATGTGACATTCCCAATGTGGGGCTGGAATCCAGAACCTGCCTAATGTCTCCAAGGCAGAGACAGCTGGGAAGCTCAGGCAAAGGTGCCCAGGCTGGGTCTTGGGGACCCGCACGTTGAATCAGCACAGCTACCAGTATGGGGCGCTGTGGCCACAAACCCTAAAACTGACCCTGGGTACTAGAGGATGGGACAAAATAGCACCCTTGTCCTGCTAGGCTGGGAACCTGAGAATAAGTCCCTTGGGGAAGCAGCCAGCTCCTCTGTGCACCCCTCAGGATGTCCGGGTGCCCAGCAGGAGTGTTCTATAAAGCACCTGTTCACAGAGACAAGAGAGTGGCCACCACAGAACCAATCAGCTCCCATAAGGTATATCCACGCGGGTGGAACACTAATCAGCCTTGAAAAGGGACAAAAAGCATGTGCCGTGGTTGGCGTGAGCCTCTGTAGGCACGTGCTAGGTGACCTAATGTGTGAAGTGTCCTCGCAAGCAAGTCATCAAGATGGTAATGCTAGGGTGACGACTTGGGATGGTCACACAGCCTCATGAACGGAGCAGCTGACCAGATCCGTGACACCCCTCATTCCCCTCCAGTGCCTGGAAGATTTTTTTATTGGAAAGGTACATTTACAGAGGAGAGACAGATCTTCCATCTGCTGGTTCACTCCCCAAATGGCCACAGTGGCTGAAACTGAACCAATCCGAAGCCCAGAGCTGGGTCTCCCACATGGATGCAGGAGCCCAGGGCCACAAGAGGGAGCTGGATGGGAAGAGCAGCACCCATATGGGATCCTGAGGCTTGTAAGGGGAGAATGGAGCCACCACGTCAGGCCCTTAACTTACAAATTCTAAGTAGAAACCCTGCAGTGTCTCCAGGGTCAGGCCAGTAACTGCAGGGGCTGCTTGGTGACACAAGAGGGTGGCGTCTAGAGGGGATGTGCTGGCTGAGAGCAGGACTACATGATTGTGCTAAAGGTAGATGAGTTGTCCATTTCTGGATTGATCCATCTCATTCAGGACTATAAGGGTAGGGGGACTAACATCCTAAAATCCACTGGGCTGTTTGCTTTTAGGAATGTGTGTAATGAAAACCTGTAGGTAAAGGTAGTGTCTGGGACTCTTAGGTCCTTTCTTGGGGTTCAAGTTCTTCCTGGGGAACTACAGCTGCAGCCTGGGACTGGAGTGGGGGGGGCACGGGCAGTGGGGCCCTGGTCTGCTGAGAGCTGGCTAAGGCAAGGGTGCGGCTGCTCTGCCCTCTACCCCCAGGGCGTTCCCTGGGTGGGGTGCAAGTCTGGAGGGAGGCTCCTGGCACACAGGGCTCTGGAATCTCAGGCATGAAGCTGCAGCCTCAGGTTTCCAGGGGCTGGGTCCTCCTCCCCAGGGCTCGGGAGGGGGCCAGGCCTGAGGGGGCGCTCCAGGCTGGCGTATGAGTCACACCCCTCAGCCTTGGTGCTGAGGCCTGTTCACTGCCTAGTCCCCTCTCCCCCACCCCTGCTTATTGCGAGAGCCCACCCAGTTCCCTCCCTCAGTGGGCTGTACTTTGGGGAGGGAGGGGCAGGCGCACCTGGCCTCCTTGGCAGCCTGAATAACCAGCTCCTCCAGGCCTGAAGTCTCTGGTGGGAGGGCTGCAATGGAGTCAGTGGCTATGGGGCTCCCCAGGAGGTGGCCTCGCTTATGGCTGTTGATGCCAGTGGCCATGCTGAGCTGGCTGCCACCCTGCCTCAGCCTGGGTGAGTAGAGAAGAATGGGAATCCCAGGATGGGCCAGTTCAGACAGACAAGCGGGGGCTGGGACACTTGCTGGAGTGATAGAACTCTGGGAGGCCAGCCCTGCCTTCCACCTCCCTGCAATTGGAGCAGGCAGCCCATGGGGGGTGGCAGGGGGCCCCATTCCCCATCTGTACCTGTTGCTTATCCTCATACCCCCAACATACCCCTGACGGCTTCAGAACTGCTCCCCTACACGCCTCAGATAACTGCCTGGGAGCTGGAAGGCAAGGTGACCGCCACCACGTTCTCACTGGAACAGCCGCGCTGCGTCTTCGACTCCCTTGCTGACACAGCTGGCACGGTCTGGCTCGTGGTAGCCCTCAGCAATGGTGCGATGCGGGCAGGGGGCGGGCGTGGACGGGCGCTGGGAGCATCTGCAGGGCCCTTCTACACGGGGCGGGGGGGGGTTGAAGGTGGATTTCAACTCCACGAGGTTTGCATTGGATCTGCACAGTCACTGAGGTGAGGTGGGCGGAGGGAAGTGGGGACCCCTTTTCCCCCATCTGCAACAGCAAAACCCGTCTCCCCCGACACCCGTGGTCAGTCCCTCCGCTCCGCCCCCAGTCTCCAGGGACTTCCGGAATCCGCAGACACTGGCCGAGATCCCTGCCTCCCCACAGCTGCACACCCAGGGCCACTACATGACATTGCCCCTGTCTCTGCGCCAGCTACCTTGTCAGGACCCCGCGGGGGACAGCAGAAACATCCCCCTGCTGCGAGTGGGCAACGACTTCGGCTGCCAACAGCAACCCTACTGCAATGCCCCTCTCCCTGGCCCCGGGCCTTACAGGTTGGTTGCACCCCAGTTACTGGAGGGCTCCAGCATTGCGGGGGGGTCAGGGGGAGGGGATCCCAGAGGGAGGAAGGGTTTCTTATGACCACACCCATGCCCTTCTTGGCCACACCTCTTCACTGCCTCCCCATCCCCCAGTGTCCGCCCCTTCTTTTCCTTCCCAGTTTCCTTGGGCACAAGGGATAGCTTCCTCACTACCTAGTCCAGCTGTGGCAGGAAGGATGTGCAGCCCTTCCAGAGATCCAAGGGGCGGGGGTGGGCCCAGGGAGAACCTCTTAGCCTAGTGGCTTTGGGCTGAATCCCAGCAGGACACTAAACTGGGTTGTGCTCAGACCCAGGCAGGGGAAGCAGGAAGTGGCTGCTCATCCCTTCCTCAGATGAGGAAAATGAGGCACAGGGGTGCTCAGGGGCTGGTCTGGGTCAGGGCAGACTCCACCTCCACAGCACGGGGGGGCTCCAATGCATGATGTGGGGGTGCACAGGGGAGTGCCTTCCTCTACTCTCACCCGTCAGCTCTGTCTCCTGGTCCCCCCATGCCATCCTCTGGCCTGAGCCTCACCCCTCACCCCCCACTGCCTCCTGTCCTCAGTGTCAAGTTCCTCCTGATTGATGCCAGCGGCTCCCCCAGGGCTGAGACCAGGTGGTCAGACCCCATCACCTTGCACCAAGGTAACCCTGGGAGGGGGGCGCTTTGATATACAAGTGGAGCACATTTGGTCCCACCCCCTTTTCCCATGGGGTTAATGGGAGGTGGTGGGGCCTGGAAGCATCTGCTGGGAGGTGGGGAGGAGCAGGGCTCTGGTCAGCCCCCAGTATATACCATGCCCCAGGCCAACAGCCCCCCCCCCCCACCAGCCACCCCTGCTAGGTGGGGGGAAGGGCACAAGGAAGCCAGGGCTCCAAAGAACAAGCATGAGTTATGCAGACAGGGACACTACATGTACAAGGCCCAGGGGTCCGCTGGGAGGCAGGCTGGGGAGGGGATTTCGGGTCTCATCAGTTGAAAGCCTTGAATGCCTACTGCATGGAGCCCTGAGGTGTGGGCCTGGGGAGGGTCTTGTGGCGAGGCGTGCAGGGGTGGTCCTGTGTGCAGGGGTGGCCCCGGGCACCATCGACACATGGCCTGGGCGGCGCAGCGGCGGCATGATTGTCATCACCTCGGTCCTCTGTGTCCTGACCGGCCTCCTGCTCCTGGCCTTCCTGGCAGCCTCCACCATGCGCTTGTAAGTGCACTCCCTCTACTCCCCAGCAGCCACCCACACAGCCCCTTCCCCGCCTTCCCTGGGGCTTCTGCACATCTGGGCTGGGCCCTGCCTGGAGACATGGCGCCCTCTTTCTCTTGCTTCCCCTGCCCCTCCAGCTCCAGCCTGTGGTGGCCCGAGGAGGCACCTGAACAGCTGCGGATCGGCTCCTTCCGAGGCACGCGCTACACCACTCACCACATCCCACCCAGTGAGGCCGTCACCCTGCCTGTGGGCTGCGAGCCAGGCCTCGACCCCCTCCCCAGCCTCAGCTCCTAACCCCATCACTGGGCATGGCCCTGTCCCCCTGCCTGCAACTCCAGGGCCAGCACATTCCACCTACTCTTACCTTGAACCTGCCCACAGCAGCTCTGCCCCTGGCTCTCTGGCCAGGCTAGCAATAAGGTCTAAGACCCCCATCTCGGTTCAGCTCTGCAAGTGACAGGTCACCCTGACCGAAAGCTGAGGGCCTTGTTCTGGTCCATGCATGGGGCTGTCACAAGGACAGCAGAGGCCCACGTCTATCCTGTCCTCAGACTGGCCTGGTTAAGTCTATCCTGTCCTCAGACTGGCCTGGTTAGTGGGTTAATGGTTGGGGCTAGGGTGAGACCTTCCAGGATAGCTCCATGTTTCATGGACTTGGGTCCTTTGTGGAGGCATGGCAGAGTCAGGCAGTTGAGGGTACATGAAGACCCCCCCGTTACACAAACCACTCCTACTTCCAACACCCTTGCATGCACAGATGGCTCATGCACTTAACCATAGTGCTGCATTACGCACCTGCTGTATGCAGTGGTACATCGGGACCTCTAGGCACATTCAGTCCTAGCCCTGGACAGCTCACTGCTCTAGAACCCCAGGCGAATGCCCTCCTGCTCACAGTCAACTCCACAGGGATGATCTCTGGCTGAGCTGAGCGCCTCCCGTTCCCAGCAACCAGGTGCACCCCATCCAGCGCCTCTCCCCCCCCCCCCCCCCCCGTGTGTGCTCCAGGCCGGCGGTTCTCACCGTGGCCACATGGGGGCGCCGGCGCACCACCAGCCGGACGTTCCCCTGCGCAGGCGCGCTAGCACCCTCAGCCCGTGTTTGCGATGTGACGTCTTAGGTGCCTGCCTGGTCTCCTTCCCCCGGTGGGCGTAAATAAACACGGCGTGGCTCCGCCCGTAGTCAGAGCGCTCCCCGCGCCGGCTCGGACAGCCTAGGCTCTGAGGGAGGGGGGAGGTCCGTCCCTGGGCTCCGGGCCAGGACACCCGGGGGCGTGGTCGGGGGCGGGGTCAGGACGAGGCGTGGTTAGGTGGTGGGCGTGGCCCAGAGGGAGATGTGACCGTGGGGGCGTGGTTCAGCTGGGACCCAGAGGTGTGGTCCGGCTTGGTAGGGGCGTGGTCCTAGGATGTGGCCTAGAATGGTGTAGACCTGGAAAGGTATCGTTCTGTGGGGCGTGGTCCAGAAAGGGACTTGGCCTGGCAGGGGCGTGGCATGGAAAGAGCGCGTCTGTGGGTGTGGTTTGGTGGGGCGTGGCCCGTGAGGGCGTGTCTCTGTGGGCGTGGTTTGGTGGTTTGGTGGAGTGTGGCTCAAAACGAGTGTGGTCCACACTGAGTCAGCCCAGGATGGGGGCGCCTTAGCAGCCTGCAGTCCCCAAAGACGAGTCCTCCTAAGGGACATCTCCCAAGAGTTAATTTAAAATTTTAATTTTAAAGATAGATTTTCTGTGGGCTGGTTCAGTCCCCTTCAAAAGCCCCCAGTAGCTGGGCCTGGGGCAGTCCGAGTTCAGGAGCCAGGAACAACCTGCTGGGAGTTTCCACATAGGCAGCAGAGCATCCAGCTGCATAAGCTGCCCACAGTGTGCACATTCGCAGGAAGCTGGAATTGGAAACAGAATTGGGACTTGAATCCTGGGGCCCCGGATGTGGGTTGAAGGAATGTCTAGTGTTGTCTTAGCTGCTGTGCCCTGGTGCTGAGTCTTTTTTTTTTTTTTTTTTTTTTAAGATTTATTTTATTTTTATTACAAAGTCAGATATACTGAGAGGAGGAGAGACAGAGAGAAAGTGGAGCTGCCGGGATTAGAACCAGCGGCCATATGGGATCAAGGCGAGGACCTTAGCCACTAGGCCACGCTGCCAAGCCCGGTGCTGAGTCTTGAAGGGAGAATGGAGTTAACTGGGGAGAGGGGGAGAAGGGGCTGCCTGGAGACCAGGGCTAACGGGTCCTGTCCTACAGTGGTGCTGGGGCTGTGGGAAGAGCCAGGCTTGAACCGACCAAGGGGGTGGGAGAGGAGGGAGTAGCATCTGACGCTTTCTGTTCTCTGAAAGTGGGGACACCACCCCTGCTTGCCTTCGCGATGTTACATCAGTGGCCAGCAAGGCCTGCAGATTGTCACCATCTCCTGGAGCTAGAAGCTGCCCTGGCTCAGCCAACATCCCCTAGGAGGCAGGCCCTGCTGTGCATGGCTTACCTACCCTCTGCCACACTGCACAGTGTCCCAGGACCTCCCTGGGGTCCACGCCTGGCCCAGGCTGCTGTCCCCTGCAGGGGATCAACACAAGCCCCCTGGGGAAGAGCACGAAGAGAAGGCTGCTTGGTGAAGAATTGCCACCCCCACCCCCCTGCCAGGACTGGACGGGGGGGGCAGGGAGGAAGTGCCACGAAACCCACATAATGGCTCTGTAGCTGCCAACAAGTACGTTGTGGATCAGAGAGGAAGATCTTCCAAATGCTGGTTCCCTCCCCCAATGCCCACAACAGCCAGAGCTGTGCCAAGGTTACAGATGGCAGCTGCAGGTCTCCCAAGTGGGTGGCAGGGGCCCAACTACTAGGCCCATTCCCTCCTGTCCCCCAGGGTGTGCATGAGCAGGGAGCTGGATCAGAAGGTGGGGCCAGGATTTGCATTTGGGCTCTCTGATAGCTTAAGTGTACCTTAACTGCTGTGCCAAAGGTCTGCGTGCAGACAGG
Organism: Ochotona princeps; assembly: GCF_030435755.1. NCBI lineage: Eukaryota > Metazoa > Chordata > Mammalia > Lagomorpha > Ochotonidae > Ochotona > Ochotona princeps. The sequence continues at coordinate 27,256,522 of NC_080855.1, read as the reverse complement.
GTCCTGCTTTAAATCATGGCCAACCAATGCCACCAATGTCCTTATGGGAGACAAGAACACCTTACAATGTGCCCCAGAGAAGCTGGTCCCGAGGCCACCTGGGCAAGGGTGGGAGCTTCCACCAGAACTGACAGGACCCCAGTGTCCAATGGTCACGCTGCCCAGTGGTGGCCATGAGAGACTAGTGCACCTGCTCTGGACCCAAGCGCGACAGGACACGCATCTACGTTGGAGAACATGGACAATGAGGCAAGGGAGGACTTCCCAGCTGGGAGCAGCAAGTGCGCCTAACCTTGGAGCAGGCCCAAGTCCCAGGCCTGCTGGCCTGAGTGGACAGACCTTCATACACACTTGGAGGAGCACAGGTCAGACCCCGGCCCCGCCCTGCTTCCTCAGCTCTCCAAGCCTTGACCTGTCCCCTGCCCTACCTTTCTCATCCCCCTTTCTTGTCGCAGCCTGGGGGGTCCCCATTTGCTAGTGGGGAGCAGAGCCCAGGGTCCGTCCCTTGAGCCTCACCTGCTCTGGGGGAGGAATCTCACCCCCACAGTCCTTCTTGACCTCGTTTTGAAAAACGAGCTCCTGTGGCCAGCACAATGGCTCAAGGAACTAATCCTATACCTACAAGCATCCCCTATGGGCACCAGTTCATGTCCCAGATGCTCTGCTTGCCATCCAGCTCCCTACTTGTGGCGTAGAAAAGCAATAGAGGATGGTCCAAAGCCTTGGGACTCTGTACCCATGTGAGAGACCCAGACAAGGCTCCTGGCTTCAGATTGACTCAGCTCCAGCTGTTGTAGCAATTTGGGGAGTGAACCAACCAGATGGAAGATATTTTTCTCTGTAAATCTGCCTTTCCAAATAAAAACAAACAAACCTTTTTTTAAACAAATGAGCTCCCTTTTGGCTTGTGTGCTCCAGCCCACCTCCTGTGGGTGACACAAGTCTTAGTTATCCACAGGCGAGACTGGGTCACTCTTGACAACCCTCTCCCATGCAGCGGGAATGGGTGGGGGTTGGCCCTTAGTCACTCTGGCCTTTCCATTCCTAGGGGAGAGGGGCTGGGACCCCCAGGGCTGGGGCTGAGAGTGGGGTCAGCACTGCGCATCTCTAGGTGGACATATAGGGAGCGACCAGCTAATGTCGCAAATAAAGAATTGATAACATTGAGGGACAGGATAGAGATTGTACATGCAGAAGCCGGTAATGGTTGCATATTATTGTTGTAAAGTGCTCTGTACCGTAGGCAATTGTACATCTTGTACTTGCTGCAAAAGACCTGTTTATTTATTTGAAAGGCAGAATGCGAGACTCTAATCTTCCATCTGCCAGAACATTGCTCCCAACAGCGGGGGCTGGGCCAGGCCAGGCCAGGCCAGTCAAGAGCCAGGCACTCCTTCTGGATCTCCCGTGTGGGTGGCAGGGACCCAGGTACCTCCGCTGTCACCTGCTGCCTCCCAGGCCTCCCCAACGTAGGATGTCATTGTCCCCTGGTGCCCATAGCAATTGGCAGTGATGCTGGCATGCCTATACCACCTATAAGTAGACCGCATCTTGTTCTTTGATGTCCCCACCACTGGGACATCATAGGTCTCAGGACACCATCTGCCAGCTCCGGGATGCCATCGGGACTCGCTGTGGTGTGTGCATGGGGCCCAGAGACCGCTGTGTGGCGCATGACTGCACACGCAGTGCAAGGACACAGCGCACACGGATGGTTCCTTAGTAGTTACGAATGTTTCCATGACAACGAATTGGCAAGCTCCAGCTTGACCTTGTTGTCCGCCACCTGACGATGAGCCCCATGTGAGCAGCTCATGCCCTCACTTCTGCCTCTCATGCCTGGGCCCCATGAGCAGGTGGCCCTGCGCCTCAGCCAATCAGAGGCCGGGGCTGGGAGGGCCTGATGCTGAGACTTGCCTGGGTGATGCCCGCCAGCATCAATATCCACAGGCTGGAAATATCCCAGAAGAGGTCTCATTTGCCCTGGACACACACTGGCTTTTAGTTCTTGCTTATCATTAACCCTAGAGCACACAGTTTGAGGGACCAAACAGAGAGAGGAGAGACAGAGAGAAAGATCTTCGATCCAGCTTGTTCACTCCCCAAATGAGTGCAACAGATAGAACTGAACTGATCTGAAACCAGAAGCCAGGAGCTTCTTCTTGGTCTCCCATACCAGGTGCAGGTTCCCAAGGCTCTGAGCCATCCTCCACTGCTTTTGAAACCAAGCTACAAGCAGGAAGCTGGATGAGGTGTATATCCCAGGAACTGATGCCCATAATGGATGCTGGTACTTGGAGGGTACACGGTGAGGGCTCCTACCTCACCATGATGGCCGGTCAGACACGCCACCCCGAAGGCCAGGCTGGACCACCAGGGACTGTAACCCCCTCTCAGTCCCTACAGGTGAGCATGGGGCCTAGCTCTCCCAGTGGGAGGAGGTGGTGAAGAGGAAGGGCCCCCACTCCAACTGCAGTACCCACAGTGAGCCTCAGGTGGGGCCGAGCCTGAGTCCAGTCCCCCTCACTCAGGACTGGATTCCCTCCTATTCTGTGGAGATCCACACCCCCACCCATTTCCCATATGAGGATGCTGAGGCCCAGAGAGGGGGAGGTGTGCACCCAAGGTCACACAACAGGTTCTCCTCCATTGAGCCCAAAGTATGTGCTCTCTTAAAATCTGTATTCATTTATTTGAAAGTCAGATTTCCAGAGAGATCTTCCGTGTGATGGTTCACCCCCCAAAAAAAAATGACTGCAAAAGCTGGGAGCCTGGTTGAAGCTGAGGGGAGCCAAGACGTTCATCTGGATCTGCCATTGGGGGGCAGGGGCCCAAGCATTGGGCCATCTTCTGCTGCTTTCCCAGATGTCTTAGAAGGGAGCTGGTCAGAAGGAGAGCATCTGGGACTTGAACTAGTGCCCATATGGGATGCTGGCATAACAGGTGGTAGTTTAACTCACTAAGCCACAGCACTGGCCTCAAGGTGTACTCTTTAGCTCCTATAGCTTCTCTACCCCCAGGCTTCCCTCCCCAGGATCTAGGATTCCAGGGAACAGCGAGGCATGAGTTTCAGGACCCTTGGGGTCCCATGCCACCCCCCACCCTCCAGTGTTGAGCCTCCTGCCCAGGGTTGAGAGCCAGCAGGAGGGAAGGAATCCGTGGTAGACAGAGTGGTCCAGTGAGAGCTGGAGGCAGCAAAGCACGGAGCTGGGGAAGCAGGGCTCATGCCAGGGGATGGGTGGTGACTCCTGAGACTCAGCCATTCCCATCCCAGTCAGCAGGGAGCCCCTCCCCGGCCCCAAGGTGGGGAGTGGGGGAATATGGTTGGTTTGGCCCACAGGATTTCCTGAGTCACACAAAATCAGCCCAGACACCCCAGAGCACCGTGATTATCATGGCTGTCTCCTGCTGGTTCCGCTGGCCACCATCCTCCACAAGGAATCCTTAGCGGTTCCAGGACCTCGGGATTCTGAGCTAGTGGGACATAGTGCTTCCTCTGCTTGGAAGGCAGCCAGACCAGCGGGGCTGAGGAGCAGGTGCACCCAACCCTGCCCTCTCGCCGAGCAGGCTCCCCCTAGTGGCAGACTCTTGGATTGCAAGTGGGGTAGGCTGCAGCCTCAAATTTTAGGCCACTCTCAAGGATTGGGACCTGGCAGAGAAAGGGGTATACCTCCAAGGCTCCCTAGAGCACAGGGCAGCCTGGTCCCTGATGGGAGCTGGAAAGGTCTGGGGTGTGTGGGCTGGGGTCGGCTGGAGCAGATGGGGTGCAGGCTGTGGGAAGGCCTCGCCCTTGGGGTGTGGCCTGGAAAGGAGGTGCTGAGGGGTTTATTACCCAGAGCCCACACATCCAGCTCAGCCTCCACCCACATCCTGGCAGGTGCCAGATGGTGATGAGGCCATTGGGGGCTCCAGTGAGGGCTGGAGCCCCAGGGCTGGCTGGCACGGCTGCACCTGACAGCTGGCAGGGAGGCAGGGGTGGGGGTGGCACGGGTGGGGAAGGAAAGAGGTTCCAGAGCCAGGAAACAGTAGCCTGGGGCTGAGAGGTTGGCTAGGGCTGAACTAAAACGGGAGAAGGATTCCAGGATGCCAGGGGTGAGAGACACTCTGTCCCCCTACTATGGAGTCTCTGCTGCACGTGGAGGGCAGGGCAGTGTGTGAGCTCCGTGGGCAGTGACCTTCTGGCCAAAGCATGGGAACACAGACTGCCCTCCACCCTACTGGTCCCCAGGCAGCACGCAGCACTGGTTAGGCAGGCCCCAGAGCCTTGTCCCATACACAGCTTGCTTTGGGCTGGGGTGGGACACACACAGGGCACTCTGCAGGGGTTGACCCCTGAGTCTTGGTGGCTAGGGCTCCTTGAGTGGCTCTTATACCCCCTTCTTTGAGGGCACCTCCTCCTTAAAGCCCTCCTGGGTGGACCTCACTTGCAAGTTGGAGTTTTAGGCCTGGCAGATGGTGTAGGTAAGGATGTCCTTGGTGTTCCCCGGCCCCATGCAATGTGCCTGTGCAGCCAAGCCCATGGCACCCCTGTCCCTCCCTTGTCACAGCATGAGGCGGATGGGGGAAGCTAAGTCACTCCCTGGACCTGCAATTCATCCACAGGAGACACGGAGCCCCCTCGGCCTGGCCACTCATCCCACCTGCTTAAACTAGCAACCCCGCTCCCATGCCTCCCCAGCTGCCCCTCATGGGATCAGAGGGTCCCATGGTCTCTCCTGCAAGGGTGCCACCGCCCACCCCTGTTTAGGCTGATTCAGGTATGTGTTGGAGGTCTCAGCTGGGCCTGGAGAGGGACACTGGTTCCTTCCCGCTGCCCCTGGAGCCCACACAGGGGACACTCCCAGGGCCACACGTGACCCGATCGATAAATGCACAGATGATCTCACTCTCCCTCTTGCTCTGTTCTCCTTTGGCCTCTCTATTTTTGACTCTGAACAACCATGAGAACACACCTCATTTCCTGAGGTGGCCTCTGCCCAGGCGGGGGCTCTCCCGGCAGCTTCTGCCCCCGGATGTGGGCCCCCCACGGGGAAGGAGTGGCCAGGTACAGAAAGGAGAAGGGAAAGAAGCAGATGTGAGATGTGTGTGCTGTTCACAGACCGCCCCCTCCAAACCAGGCAGGTGGAGGAAGGGTCAACCCCCCCGACAGCTCTCTTCTCCAGCGCTCAACTGGGCCCCCCACCCCAGAGGCAATGGTCCCCACCGAGGCATCTGGGGAGGCTGGGGGACAGGGAGGCTTCTCTGTCGGACCCTTGGATGTGGACTGAAGGACTTGGCACTTCTGGAACGTGAAATCACATGCGTGTGGCTTGAGACGGGAGGGGGAGTGTCTTGGGGGTCCCATTCCCACCCAGTGTCCATCCGTGAGTCCAGGCTGGGATGCTCAGACCCAAGGTTGCCCTGACACATAGATGAGGGTCCAGTGATACCCTCCCACCACTGCACCCTCCATCCCTTTGGCCTGGTAACTCGGATCCCTGATGTCTTGCTGTGAACCCGGAGGACTTGAGATGGGGGTCTGTCCTGACCCACATAGCAGGCAGTGGCCAGGAGAGAGAGACATGGAGACTCCACCTACACTTGTCCCTCACCCCCAGGTGCTTGCACACCCCAGCCCATGCCCAAAGTCACCATCAGCTTCTGCTCCCTGAGGAAGAGGCTCAGTTCCTCTTCCTCAGGTGGAGAGGGAGGGCGGGGCATGGGGAAGGTCAGTCTCTGAGAGGGAGTATGTGGGCAGGACCTGGAAGGTGTTGCACCTGCATCTGACCCCTGGATGGGAGGAGGGGAAGCAAGGGTTGCCGGCTGCGGAGGGCATGGAGGCTGATGTGGGAGGTAGGGGTGTCCAGAAACCTCCCTGGGGACTCCCTGGAGTCCCTGCCAAGACACCCCTGTCCACTGCCTCCCACCCCCAGATCTTCTACTCCCAGTAACAACCTGGCTGGCCCTTCCCTTGCCCCTAAGTTTCCATTGTGGGAGGAAGAGGAGGCTGGCATTCTCACTCTCACTCCTCCCCCCTCGCTGGAAAGTTCCAGAGGTTAATGAGGGCAAGCCTGGAAGTGCTCCATGGGGGGACTGACTTCTGGGAAAAGAGGAACTGGGGCTGGGCTGAGGGCCAAGGGTTGAGGTGGTTATGGAACCCAACCCCACCCCAGCCCGAAGGTACTGGCCACCAGGCCACTCCCAGAGACTTGGAATGAATCGAGGAACCCTCAGTGGGGCTGGAGACCCTGCTCACCCCATAACGGCATGGGGAAGAGGGGCTGCTGTGGCCTGGGTTGCTGTGAGGGAAGGGGCCTAAGCGGCTGAGACAATGGGCAAACAAGTCCTGAGTCCCATGCAGGCCCACCATGGAAGGGCCACCCGCTGTCCTAGGCTCAAGCTGAGACTGGACTTGTCCCCGAAGAGAAGAACTCTGCTTCTGCACTGCTCTCCCCAATCCCACCTTGCTTGGGGCCATCCTAACCCTGGATCCCTGTGGAGTTTCCCCAGGCCTTGTGCTAGGCACAGCATGTGTCCACTTGAAGGTGGCCAGGCTGCAGCGCCCCCGTGGGATCGCAATGTTGCAGGTGACAACTTAAGCCACTGTTACACAGGCTGTTTCTCCCTCCCTCCAGCCACCTCCCGCCCCTTGTCTTGGGCCCTTTAGCTGTGCCAAGTGGGCCCTGTGGGCAGGGAACGGGGTTGGGAGGACCATTCTGTCCTGGGAAGCCGGGACAAGGAGGTTCTGCTGTTGGCCGCTGGAGGGAGCTGTGTGTAGTGGTTGGGGGGAGATCTGCTGGTCCCTGAGAGTCCACCAGCAAGAGTGGGATGGCTGCTGGAGCACACCGGAGTGTGGCTCCCCTAGGCATTACTGTGAGTAACAGAAGCTGGGAGGAAGCATATAGCTAGCATATAGCTAGGCCCCTGTCACCTGCTCCCAAGACCTGTAAGTTAAGCTTCTGCCTGCAGCGCTGGCACCTGTGTGAGCACCAGTTTGAGTCCTGGCTACTCTACTTCCATTGCAGCTCCCTGTCAGTGCTCCTGGAAAAGTGCCAGAGGATGGTCCAAGTGCTTGGGTCCCTGCACCCCTGTGGGAGACCTGGATGGAGCTCCTGTCATCAGCCTGGCCTGGCTCTGGCTGCTCAGGGCATTTGGGGAGTGAACCAGCAGATGGGAGATCCAGTGGAGTGGTGAATGTGTATCCAGGAGATTGTGGGGTAGGGGAGAGGGAAGCACAAGACTTCATCACACTCCTCAGCATGGCACATAGCTGAGGATTTCAGAATGACTGCCTTCTAGAACTTTCTAGAATCTTCTAGAATTTTTTACTCCATGGTTAGCTTTGGGTACTGGAAATCAAGAAAGTGGGACTGGGGATGAGAGGAGAAACCTCTGCATTGTGTGTTTCTACTCATGTAAAAAAAAAAAAATCAAAGGCAAGCAAGATCGGTACATGCTAGTGAGAGATGAGAGTTAAGCCCTGGCAGGGGTTGCCTGAGGGCCATGGGGGGAAGAGGAGGGGTCCAGGCACAGGTCTGAGGAGAAGTGCATAGAGCCATGTGAAGGGGAGACCCTGGGCAGGCAGGGGTGAGGAGGTGGCAGCAGGGGTGCCTGGTCCAGGAGGGTTGAGAAAGTAACAGGATATGGGCAGGAATGGAGCTGACAAACAGAAACCCCACCCCCACCAGGACTCCTGGTTCCTGCCAGCCCCGCCAGGACCCTGTCTGGGCCTTGGAGGAGGCTGTGGCGCCAGAAACCACGACAGGTTTATGTTCCAGTTACAGCTGCAGTGGCTCAGTCCAGAATCCCCTGTTGCCTAAGGGCTCCAAGGCCGATTTGTTCCGCACCCACTCCCGCCCCAACCCTGGGCAGTACAGGTGCCAGGAGCCGCTGCTGGAGTCTAGTGGTGGGACGGAGGGGATTCGTTCAGTTTGGCTTCATGGGGCCACGGGCATAACAAAAGTCCTTGAGGTCAGACAGGCGCTGAAATACACTGGCTCCACCAGAATACCCAGGAAGCCTCGACTTCCTTGTCTTCCAGGAGTAGCCACGTGGCAGCAACTTCCGTTATTAAGCTTAGCATTTCTGTCTCACTGCTCAGAGCACAGCATCACGGTCTCCCTTCGGCAAAGCACCCAGGATTCCCAAGATCACGTGATGTTTGTAAAGCAACCAAATCAAATGAGTGACCTGTACCCTGAAAACTTTAAAAACTGCTGTGAAATTCTTTCCAAATATTTTATAGGAAAAAAAAATGTAGCAATGGGCCAGCACTGTGGGATGCTGTGAGCATCTCAGATGGTCTCCAGTGGCTCCATGACACAGCTAGCTCCCTGCCCTTGCACCTGGGAAAGCATGGAGGATGGTCCAAAAGCTTGGGTTCCTGCACCCATGCAGGAGACCTGGAAGGAACTCCTGGCCCCTGGTTTTGGCCTGGACCAGCCCCAGCTGTTGTGATCATGTGGAGAGTGAGCCAGCAGATGCAAGATTTCTCTCTGTGTCTCTCTCACTCTCCATTACTATACATTTTGAAATAAATAATCTTTAAGAGCTTGGCGCACTGGCTCAATGGCTAAATCCTCACCTTGTGAGCACCAACATCCCACGGGGTGTCCATTGGTGTCTTGGCTGCTCCATTCATGGCTTGGGAAAGCAATCAAGGATGGCCCAAAGCCTTGGGACCCTGCACGTGTGTGGCAGACCTGGGTGAAGCTCCTGACTCCTGGCTTTGGATCAGCTCAGCTCCATTGCGGTCACTTGGGGAGTGAATCATTGGACGGAAGATCTGTCTCTCCTCCTCTCTGTATATCTGACTTTGCAAATAAAAATAAATAAATCTTTTTTTAAAAAATTAAAGAAGTGGAGCAGCAAGGACTTGAACCCACGGCCTTAGGGGATGCAAATGAATCTAGCTCAATGTCCCTCAGTGGGTTCACTGTCTCCTTCCACAGAGGAAGCCAGGGGTCTGCAGTCGGGCTTGGGGACAATGGCTCCAACAGTAAGGCGGTGAAGTGGGGGGATGGGGCGGCTGTGCCAGCCACAGGACTCCAGTCTCCTCTTCCTGCAAGCTGGTGCCCCCCTTTCACCCCCTCCTCAGCCACTTTCCAAATACGGATCTTTCTGCCTCTCTCGCCTTGTCTCTGTGCAGCCAGGTAGTCGTACCAGAAACACTACTCAGCCGGTACTATCGCTCATTCATGCAACGCACTCCTACGCAGAGCTCCCGCGCAACAAGCTTGCGTGGCCCTGGCAATCCCGGCCTTCAGCTCCATTCGCGCGCCTCGTCCCACGCCGCGGCGCCCCCGTCGCCAGCCGGGACAGCCGGACCAGCCAGCCCGCCCCGGGGTTCTGGCCTCCGGGGGCGCCCGCCTGCGCCTCGGCCGAGGCCCCGGCCCGTCCCCCGCCCCGGGCAGCCAATGAGGACCTCGGTCCCGCCCCGTCCCGGGAGCCCCCAGGCCGCTGATTGGCCTGCCTGGGCGCAGTGTTGCCCCGCACTCCCCTGCACGTGGGGCGGGGGTGTCCCCGCGTCTGCCCGCCGGCCTCTGCCTGCTGCTGCCCAGCACCGTGTGGCGTGGGGTTCCCCACGGCCTGGACCCGCGATGGCCAAGCGCAGCTCGCTGTCCATCCGCATCGTGGAGGCGAAGAACCTGCCCGCCAAGGACATGTAAGTGCGCTCGGGGCAGGTGGAGTGGGGTGGGAACCCCAACTTTGCGGGGAGGGACTCTGCACCCCCCCTTCTCCCCTCCTCGTCCCCTGCCTACACTTGACCTTTGTGAGGTCCCTCGGCCAGCTGGCGCAGGAGGACGAAGAGAGAAGAGGTTGCCGTGCTGGAAGGGCTGACAGAGAGAGGGGGAACAGACAGGGTGGGTAACAGGCTCGCAGGAGTAACCGTGAGGGCTGGGCACTGGGCAGCGGAGGGCGCGCTGAGCGTGAAAGAGGGGCTCCAGATAGGAAGCAGCTTTGTTGGGACTGAGGAAACCCACGGGGAACTGTGGCTGCAGGGGATGGTGTACCCCTTAGTTAAAGGGGATGGGGTCCTCCTCAACTGGTCCAGGGGTGTGTGCACCTGAACAGGTTCTGGAGCCCAGGGGCAGTGTTGGGGGTGTATCCTGCAGTGCACATGGGCAGAAAGGGGTCTGGGGCCTGGGGTCTGCAGCAGGACGATGGGGTAGGGTCAGGAGGTGCTGCCCCTTCTGGCTGCAGGTCACTGTTGCTTTCTGAGTCTTGCTTTTTGTCCACCCAGTCGGGTGGTCCTCCTGGTTCCATTTCACAGATGGGTAAACCGAGGTTCAGAGAGGTTTTAAAGTGCTAGACTCTTGAGGGGTACTGAAATCTAGGGCTTCTCCTAGCCAGATTTAGGGAGGGTACAGTCTCACAAGGACCCTTCCTCAATGTCTGTCAAGACGTACCCACCCAGCTTACCTCCGTGGCAGCTGTGAGGGGGCGTCGTCTCGAGGCCTGAGTTTCCCTTTTGCTCATCCCCGGGGTTGAAATCCCTCTAGAGAGAGAGTGGGGCTGTTGACAGCCTGGCAGAGGGCCTGGGGTCCAAAGTCCCCGCTGGGCCACCTCAGCAGGCTCTGGGATCAGGGGTGGGGGCCCCTGTGAGTTTCCCAGCATGCCCAGCGCTAGGAGCAGTTCCAGTTCAAGGCCCCCCTGGGCCTGCTGAGGCCAGAGCTCTTGGTTGCCATGGCAATGGTGAGGGAGGAGTAGGGGGATCTCAGGGTGGGTTTGTGTATAGCAGGGCAAGGGGAGGAAGGAAGGTGTCTGCAGCTGGGAATGAGGTCTCTGGAAAGACAGATGTGCTGTGGGAGGGGTCTCAGTCCTGAGGTCCACCTCTGAGCTTGCCATCCCCCTCCCATGGACACTGACTGGTAAGTAGGTCATCTCTGCCTCCTCTGGCGGCGGCCCCTCCGTCTGTCTCCTCTCCCCACTCCTGGCAGCAGCTGGCCCAGGGTGGGCAGGGGAGGGGCTCCCGGACACCCTTACTTCCTGTGTCTCTTTCCTCCTCTTGTCCCTGCCCCCACCACACACAGCTGGCTTGTCCCACTCTGCTCCAGCCCCTGCAGCACCTGGCCCTGCCCCCAGGCAGACTTGCCTGGCATACCGAGGGGCCTTCTCAAGGGTACCTCCTCCACCCCCTACCAAGGTAGGGTGGGATTGTTATGGGTAGGTGGGGTGGAAGGTGAGTGACTAGGCTGATGGTGGGGGAAAAAGTCTGGGACTCGCTGAGGGACCTGGGCCACCTTCCCTTGCACTGTGTAAGGTTGACATGTTGGGCAACTGAGGCTTGTACAGCAGGTGCGCAGGAGTCATGGTTCCAATCTGCTCTGTCCACAGTGGACACAGGATGCAAAGCCTCGCCCGACCCCAGTGCTGGACAGACAGCCCGGTGGAGGGAGGTGGGGGCTGCACTGTTCTGGCCCCGAACACGGCATTGACATCTGCTGGGGAAGTGCATGGCAGGGACTTAGGGAACCCTGGGTGGCCTCACTGGATGCCTAGGGGGTGAGCTAGCCTCCTGCCTGTCTTCTGAGCACAGCACCCTCCAGCAGTGTCTTGCACTCTCTCAGGGACTGGGAGCTCACTACCTATCCTCAGGGTGCCAGAGCAGTGCTCCTCTTGACTAAGATCATTCTGGAGAGAGTGTCAGGGGCGCCCAGTGGCCGCATCCACTTGTCCACTCCTGGCTTTTCTGTTCCGTGAACAGAACTGCCCTCCCAGCCTAAGAAGAAGCTTCTAGAACCTACCCACACCTGCTTGCCAGCTGGCCTCCTCCCCAGCAGCCCCCAGCGCAGGGGTACCTGGGTTGGCTTGGTCCCACGGCCTGTGACCCAGGAGACATGGTCTAAGGCTATTTCAGGGTTTGTCCTCATCCTTCGTCTTCCACAGCTTGGGGACTGCCAAGGCCCTAAATATAGAGGCCCTGTGGTGGCCAGTCCTGGGCCCGCAGCGACTTGTCTTGGCGAAGGAGAAGCAGAAGAGGGGCCCAGCCACAAGCTGCTGTGGGCCAGAGGGCGCCTGGCAGGGCACCATGGGCAGCGCGAGTGGACCCAGCTTCTCTCGAGTCTGCCTCAGCCCGTTCTCGATGCTTCTCATCTCTCTGTTCCTCCCACTTGGGTGTCCTCGCATTGCACATCTGAGATTTTGTGCTTTAAATATGTATTTTTTTATTTTTTTTATTGAGAGCAAAGGCAGGTGCTCCTCCATCTGCTGGTTCACTCTCCTAAATGCCCACAGCATCCAGGCTGTGCGAACTCCATCCAGGTCTTCCCCACGGGTAGCACAAGGGCTCAGGTACGGGAGCCATCACCTGCTGCTTCCTGGGATGTGCCTTGGCCAGAAGCTCACATCAGGAGCCAGAGGCGGGACTCAAACCCAAGCACTCCACTTGATGTGGGATGTGTGTATCCCACGCAGCAACCTACTGACTGTGCCAAATCCCTGCTGTACGCCCCCTGCCCTGCTGGAACATGCACGCATGCGTGACTCCCGGGTCCTGCAGCTCTGCCATGCACACGGGCTGCAGAGGGGTCCTGAGATCCCCTGGCTTTGGGGTGATGGGTTGCAGGCTGTCTGGAGTAGTGACCCCCCACACACACTCCATGTCATCTCAGAGGCAGCCACCCTGGGAGCCAGGGAGCCAGCATGACAGTTCCCACTCTGCAGGTGGAAAAAAACAAGTCAGGACCGACATTATTTCCTTGCTGGGTCTTGGGAGGGCCTTGGAACCTGCTGGCCCCATGACTTCCTCTGCAAGGAAGAAGGGCCTCTTTTGAGAAGGGAAGTGGAGTTTGGAATTCCCCAGCCTCCAACATGTAAATATACTTCCTTTCTTTGTGTGTGGACGGCGGGCCAGAAAAGGGCAGCTCTAGAAACGTCCATTATGTATCTGTCCCTCTGCACCCCAGGCCACCAGCCCGGCAACCAGAGATGTGTGGCGTCGTTTAGCCTTCCTTCCATCCATGCATTCAGTAAGCGCTCACAAGATTGTCTTGTGCCAGGGCCTGCTGGACAGTTAGGTGCCCCCCACCCTCAGATTACTCATAATCAGATGGAAGAGACAGTGGGAAGAACACAGGCTGGAGGAACTCCCCCTCTTTTTGAGACTTATTTATGGGCTCAGCGTGATGGCTGAGTGACTAAATCCTCACCTTGCAGGCGCTGGGATCCTATATGGGTGCTGGTTGTGTCCTGGCTGCTCCAGTTTCACTGCCTATGGTCTGGGAAAGCAGAGGAGGATGGCCCAAAGCTTTGGGACCCTGTACCCACATACATGGGAGACACAGAAGAGCTCCTGGCTCCTGACTTTGGATCGGCTCAGTTTTGGCCGTGGGGCCACTTGGGGAGTGAAACAGTGGATGGAAGGTCTTTCCCTCTGTCTCTCCTTCTCTCCATAAATTTAATCTTCCTTTCCAATAAAAATAAATCTTTTTTGGTTTTTTTTTTTAAAGACATTTATTAGAAAGGTAGAGTTGTAGAGTAACATGCACAGAGATATCTTCCATCCACTGGTTCACTGCTCAAATGGCTGCAGTGGCTGGGGCTGGGCCAGGCTGAAGCCAGGAGCCAGGAACTCCATCTGGGTCTCCTACATGAGTGACAGGGAGCCCCAGCACTGAAGCCATCTTCTGCTACTTTCCCAGGCTCATTAGCAGGGATCTGGGAGGGAAGTAGAGCAGCTGGGACTTGAACTGGCACCCATATGGGATGGTGACATTGTAGATGGCAGCTTTGCAAGTGGCAGCCCCAAGAGAGGGTTGTTAGAGAGGAGGGGGCTGAGGACAGCATGGCCAGCAGGGAAGCAGAAAGGGGCTGGGCTGTGATAGGGTGGGGTGGGAGAGGGCGGGAACGGTGTAGTGGTGGTATGGGGTCCATGCCCTTCTCACTCTGTTCCCTTCTAGGCCGATGCTGGGGCACGTTTGGGGCCTCTAGGAGCTGTTCATCTGCAGCCCAGGACTGCTCACTGCCTTTCCTGCTGTTCCCTGGGGATCTGTAGGAACCCCCCTGCCCCCGGCCAGCCAGGGGTTGGGAACTGCCCTGGAGGCCCTGTCCCTGGCTGACCCCACCCTTTCCCTGTGTCCTGCAGCACCGGCAGCAGTGACCCCTATTGCATCGTGAAGGTGGACAGTGAACCCCTCATCAGGTACCCCTGCTCTGGGGATGCTGGGGGCAGCCTCCTCGCCCCCTGAGGGGGTGTGGATGGAGATGGGCAAGGGTTTGGAGTCCTCATGTTGGGTGCCCTGCTCCAGCGCACCAGGAGCTGAGGGAGACCAACCTGGCACTTTAGCACCCATCCGGGGAGCAGCTTCCTTGGGCCCGGCTCTGGGCCAAGGGCCTCTCTCCTGCCTCTGCGCCTTCTCCAGCATTTACATCTGCCTGAGAGAGGCAGATGTTCGTTAGTCATGGCAGCTGGCATCACAGCCCTTTTCCGGCCCATTTAATTCCGGGGAACATGCTGGATGTTGTAGCCACTAACCCCATTGGCCAAGGGGATGGCCCAAAGTCACAGGACCCCCTGAATTTGGACTCTTTTGCCATGACCTGGTCTTGGCTGGGGCCTCTTTCTCTTGCCCTCTCTCATCCAAGCTCACAGCCAAAGCCACAGTGCTGCTGTGCCCAGCTGAGTGCCCAGGGCCTGTCCCTTACCAAGGTCACTGACCTCCCAAGTCATGGCCCACCTGCATACAGGGTCCACACCCTTTATAGGTTGTCACTGGCTCAAGAGGCCATGCTGGTTCTAACTGACCCAAGGCAGGCAGGGACACCAAAGCCATGAGACTGATCCTTCACCTGAGTGCTGGGAGCGGGCCTCAGCTTCCCCACCTCCACAGTACCTGGCCTGCTGGGGTTTGCCCAGAGCTGGATGAGGCTGGGGGAACCAAGCCTGTGGTCCCTGCTCTGCCACTACGACCTGTGACCCAAAGCCAACTGTGCCAGTAGTGATCTTGTTTCCCCTTAGTGTGTGATGCCTGTGTCCCACCCAGCAAAGATGGGTAAGGGAGTCAGATGGGTGGTGGGTGGGTCGAGACAAGAGCAGGGCATGTGATGGCAGAGCCAGATGTTGGTACCCAGAGGTGGGAGGAGGGAAATGACTGGGGCAGTGGGAAGGTGGGCTGCAGTCACACAGCCCTGCTTAGCCCTGGCCCGGCCTGGGGCCTGGGGTGGCGCCGGGCAGCTGCTGAGGAGGCTGCTCCTATAGGACAGCCACTGTGTGGAAGACCCTGTGCCCTTTTTGGGGTGAGGAGTATCAGGTACACCTGCCGCCTAGTTTCCATGCTGTTGCCTTCTACGTCATGGATGAGGACGCCCTCAGGTGGGTGCACCCTGCTCTTTGGGGGTAGGAGGTGGGCGCACTCAGGCCCCTGTGTGTCACTGTGGGGGCCGGGGAGAGGGCGTGGGTGTGCACGTGGCACATCACGCATGTGCATGAGTATGCATGGAGCAGACGAGTGGGTCCCCATGTCGAAACGGCCCATGCCCATGAGTGTGCAGAATGCAGGGTCCATAGCAGGGTGGGTGCCAGGTGCAGGTGCGAGGGACTGGGGTATCAACTTTCCTGGTGCCCCCGGGGAGCCCCGAGTTCCGAGGGAGCCAGCGCCAAGCTCCTGCCTCTCTACCTTGCAGCCGAGATGACGTCATCGGCAAGGTGTGTCTCACCCGGGACACCCTCGCCTCCCATCCTAAGGGTAAGAGCTCCGAGTGTGAGAGTGTGTGTATATGTGAGAGAGAGTGCGAGTATATCCCCCCCATGTGCTCCCACATCAAGACTGCTTCTCCCTCCTCGAGGGCTCTCCTTATGTTCCATTGTGCAGTGCAGTGGGGGAACCTCTCCTCTGTACCCTGTGAAGTCCCTTCCACCCGGGTCCCCGTGCCAAGTCCCAGGTCTATAGCATTGTTCACGTGCAGCCTAGGGAGCTCCTCTGCCCCAACCTCCTGCACCAGGATGTGGACCGCTGGGAGGTATGCACCTGCTCCAGGCTTGTTGGGTAACACAGTGCTGACCCCACCCTCACTGGACTTCTTTAAAAGAAGTTCAGACCAGGGAGTTCTTGAATGCTGCAGTCCTGTTGCCCATGCCTTGCTGTGTCCGCTTATCAGCTTCCCCCAGTGTGCACCTGCTCCTGTCTGTGAGGCCAGGGCAGTGTGGGGGGCAGGCACTGCTGACTCATGAAGCCACCTGGCCCTGACTCATGGGGTCATGACTGCCCAAGATAGTGGGTTGTGGATGCTTCTTGGCGGGGCTTGGGTGAGGGTACACACCAAGCTGAGATGCAGCCCTGCAGGTTTCAGTGGTTGGGCACACCTGACCGAGGTTGACCCTGATGAGGAGGTGCAGGGCGAGATCCACCTGCGGCTGGAGGTGGTGCCAGGGTCTGGGACCCAGCGACTGCTGCGCTGTGCCGTGCTGGAGGCCAGGTGAGGCTGGGGAGTGGGCAAGGGGTCCCGTGACGGCTAGAGTGCCTTTCCGGTCCTCACCTCCACTTCCCAGGTCCCTCCAATGGCCACTCTCTCACTTGGAGAGGTCTCCTAGGTGATCCCCTTGGGTGGTCGGATGGTCGTGTCCCCTTGGGGAAGGGGAGGGATGCTGTTTCAAGGATAGGCCATGCCCTGCCCCCTTCTCCCTCCCCTTCTCCACCCCGTGCTAACTCCCATGGGATTTCATCCTGGGGCATGCGGAGGTGGATGGAGTTGTTGGGGATCTCCCAACAGGCAGGTGGTGACAGGAACAGCGGCTTGGAAGGCTCCCCCTGCCTGTCACCTGTGTCAGGGCCACCCCCTGGGTATTTTTAGCCCCACGATCCACTCATCCACTCCCGTCTGAGTCTGGGTGTGAGTCACACAATGTGCGTGTGGGGGACTCATTTTCCTTTCTGACTCGGAGCCCAGCCCTGAGCGAGGAGGGCCCCTTCCACCTGCCCCTAGAGAGCCAGAATGTCGCGGACCGCCCCCCCCCCCCCCCCGCTCCACGACACCACTCACAGGGGGCAGAGGCCTGGTATGGGGCTGCCCCCTGTAGTCTTCACACTGTGCCCCCCTGGGCAGTCACGCCCTGTGCTCCTGTCAGCCGCCTACATCCTTGGCCATGCATGGCACCAGGCTGTTTGGGCACAGGCTGGTGGTGCTGGGGGAGGAGGGGCAGAAATGGTAGACATCAAAGTGATTCCTCTGAGCCACCTCCACCAGCCATGGATTCTCTGACCTCCCCTGAGGCTGCTGGGGACAGGGAGGCCAGGCCCAACCTGCCACTTAGCAAGTCCCAGTGGTGGGGGGAGCAACATCCAGGCCTCTCCAAGGAGGGATGGGACTCATTGCCCCTTGGATGTCAGCAACAGAATGTCGAGAGTCCCCTTGGTCATAGTCAGAGAGAGGCCATTTTCGGACAGACCCAGCCTTGGGGGTTCTGTTTGACAGCTTTGCAAAACTGGGTCACTCAGATTTATTTTCATTTTACTTGAAGGCCCAGAGACAGATATGGATGGCCTGCGTGCTGGTCCATTCCTTAGAACCCGCAGCAGCCCAGGGGTTGGACCAAGCCAAAGCCAGAGACCATCTAGGTCTCTCCCACCTGTGTGGCAGGGAGCCAAGGGCTTGAGGCATCACCTGCTGCCCTCCCAGGCCCATTAGCAGGGAGTTCGGTCAGAAGTAGATTTGGGACTGGTACCAGGGGCTGGTTCAACGGGATGTCCAGTAAGTGGCACTTTAGCCATGTGGCAGACACCTGCCCCACCTCCATCAGGGGAAGATGGGAGAAAGATAACCAGCATTAGAGAGATAGTGTTGGAAATGTGGGACTGGGTGCCAGCAGCCAGCGTTCACAGCAGGCAGAGGAAGGATGGCTTCGTTGTATCCCAGGGCTCTGACCTGGGGGGGGGGAGGGTGTCGGGGTGGGGGCGCTGTGATCAGGGCTTCAGAAAGAAAGGGTCTTCCATACCTCTATGGGGCAGGGGTTGACTTCCGCATTTCCCTGGTGAAGAATCCCATCCCAGAGAGGTTGCCATGTTCAGCTATTTGGTCTGTACATGCCGTAGCCTTGTCCTTAGGGTGGCCCACGTGGGGACCCTGGGTGGGGAGGGGTGACTGCTCTGGGAAAAATGACCTGCTCCCTGCCCCAATAACCTTGACCCCATGTCACCACCAGGGACCTAGCTCCCAGGGACAGGAACGGTGCGTCCGACCCCTTTGTCCGAGTGCGCTACAACGGCCGGACCCAGGAGACCTCGGTGAGAATCTGACAGGAGGGGGTGGGCTTTTCAGAGATGCCCCTGACCCCAGCTTCACCAGCACCTAGGAGGTCAGATTGACGCTGCCTGTCTAAGGGGACACAGCAGGCCCCAACCCCTCTGTTCATGCTGGAGGTATAGGGAGTAGGGAACCCACGGCCACCCACTCCACTCTTTTACCCTACAGGATACAGGCTGGGGGGGGTCTCCAATGGGGGCTGGGCTGGTGTGGAGATACTAAAATAGGGGTTCTCAGTGTAGTCATTGCCTTTTTTGGGGTACCCTTGGACAAGTTCCTTCCCATCTCTGGGTCTCTCTGATGCAGGGGTGGAGGGATGGGGAGCTGGCCCGAACCCTGTCTATCCATCTCCTGGTAGATTGTGAAGAAGTCATGCTACCCACGCTGGAATGAGGCCTTCGAGTTCGAGCTGGAGGAAGTGGCAGCAGAGGGGCTGTGTGTGGAGGCCTGGGACTGGGACCTGGTCAGCCGCAATGACTTCCTGGGCAAAGTGAGTATGGTTTCCCCAGGGTGCACCTGCTGATTTCCTTGCTTCCCCATCAAGACTGTACCTGTGCTCTCCCCTGGCCCCTCCCCAAGACTGCACCTGCCACCATCACTACCCCAACCTCCCCCCACCCCTGCCGCACCTGCTACTCACCTGACCTGCATCTCAGGTCACCCTCTCCATCAACTTCCCCAGAAAGGACCATTTAGGAAGCCTGGGACTCCCCAAGACCAGAGACCCTTGGCAGCTGCCCCTCACCCCTAAAAACAGACATGGCAAAGAAGTCTGTGCCTGCAGCCCCCTGCCTGCCTGCCCTGCCCCTAGGTGATGGTCGACATGCAGAGATTGCGAGCGTCGGGTCAGGAGGAGGGCTGGTTCCGCCTGCAGCCCGACCAGCCCAAGCGGCGACGACGGCCGCATGAGTGAGTACTGACTGGCGGGCAGCAGGGGCTGGGGGAATTGGGGGTTGCGTTGGCCTCAGGTAGGCAGGACTGTGGGCTGAGTGGGAGGCAAGGGGGCCCTTCTCATCCAGGTGAACTAGCTTCCTCCTTCCCACAGTCCTGCCTTTAGCTCTGGCCTTGGAGCTCAGAAACTTTCTGCCTTCTGGAAGCTTCGCAAAGAGACCCTTTCCCCATTCCCTTTAAGGACTTCCCCACAGACTGCAGAGCAGGGTTCAAGTTCCCTGAGACATTAGTGGAACAGCCCTAGATTCCTCCCTCCAGGGGGGAGAGACTGCAGGTAAAACAGGACGGTCACTGGAAGCTGAACTTAAGCTAATGTACAGATGAGCGCTCAGAACTTCCCATGCATGCATGATAAAAATACTCCACATTGACTGTATGCCCTGTGCTGGGATTTCATCAAGCCTAGCAGACCTGTCTCGGGGAGTCCCCTGGCCCCTAGGATGCCTCAGCTCTGCCTCCCTGCAAAGATCCCCAGATGCCCCATCCTGAGCGGGTGCAGGCCAGGTGGGCAGGTGTGTCCCAGGGCCCATCTGACTAGCTTCTGCTGTGCTGGGCAGGGTGCTGAGCTGCTCCATTTTGAAGGTTCAGGCTCAGTCAGAGTAGTCCCCACCCCAGCATCCTTGGCAGGCGGTTTATCAGACTAGGGCTGCAAGATCTCTGCTTATTTTTTAGTACAGTGTCCACAAGAAGGTGCTGAACCTGGGCTGCCCGCTTGGGTCAGGTGTGGGTCTGCAGGTGCTTGGGAGGCGGGGCAGTTGGGGGTAGGGCACACAGAGACTCCAGGCTGAGTGGGCTGCCTGGGCCACTGGTGGAGAAGTCACAGATCTCCCATTGCAGGGGTACCCTAGGCTCCCTGCAGCTGGAGGTGCGGTTGCGGGACGAGACCGTGCTACCCTCTGGCTGTTACCAGCCCCTGGTGCAGCTGCTGTGCCAGGAGGTGAAGCTGGGTGCCCAGGTGAGGGGATTCCCCCCACCCAGGGAAGGGGGGGTGAGTGAGCAGGAGGCGTCCAGTGACAATAGCAGGTCCTCTCTGTTCTTCTAACCTCTCCCCTGCCTTCTGCAGGGCCCAGGGCACCTGCTGCCCATCCTAGAGGAGACCACCAGTGCTGAGTATCGCCAGGATGTGGCCACCAACCTTCTGAGGCTCTTCCTGGGGCAGGGCCTGGCCAAGGACTTCCTGGACCTGCTCTTCCGGCTGGAGCTGGGCCGCACCAGTGAGGCCTGGGCTAGGGCTGGAGGGTGGTGGGGGGTGAGGCTGGCCCCGCCCCGGAGCCAGAGGTTGTGGGGGAGAGGGGATTCTTCTGTGAGTGACCTGTGGGGCAGCCAGGGAGGTCACACGAGGAGTCAGGGGCAGAGGTGGACAGCAACTTGGCAGGTGGCGCTTGCCCAGCGGTCACTTCTGAGGCCCTACCCCCTGCTGCCTACATGGTCCTCCTGCCTCGTCCCCCCTGCCCACTGGGACACCTGCTTGTAGGTGAGGCCAACACCCTATTCCGGAGCAATTCCCTGGCCTCCAAGTCCATGGAGTCTTTTCTGAAGGTGAGGTCGCAAGAGAAATCGACCCTCAGACTACAGAGAGGCCAAGAGACAAAGCTGGATCCTGTCCACAGCCCCCGCGGCCCTTTAAGGCCAGGAATGTCATCCATCCATCCATCCATCCATCCATTCACTCACTCATGCATTCATTAATAGAAGAGCAGCTTGCTGGGCTGCCCCTCTTGCAGCTGACCTGGACGCACCCGGGGGTGGGGAAAGGGGCGTGGGCAGGGTGGAGCAGGACGAACGCGGCTGGCGGTGGCCCCCAGGTGGCGGGGATGCGGTATCTGCACGGCGTGCTCGGCCCCGTCATTGACAGAGTGTTCGAGGAGAAGAAATACGTGGAGCTGGACCCCAGCAAGGTGGAAGTGAAGGACGTGGGGTGAGGCTGGGGGTACCCCAGGTGGCGCGGAGGTGGTGCTGGTGGTGGTGGTGTGTGTCTTTCATCCACTTTTTAACCATCCGCGCCTCCCCTCCCCGCCCCTGGTCCTGCTGCAGGTGCTCCGGGCTGCACCGCCCGCCCACCGAGGCCGAGGTGTTGGAGCAGAGCGCACAGACTCTGCGTGCCCACCTAGGGACGCTGCTGGCTGCGCTCTGCCGCTCGGTTCGCACCTGCCCCGCCGTGATCCGTGCCACCTTCCGCCAACTCTTCCGGCGCGTCCGAGAGCGCTTTCCGGGCGCGCAGCACGAGGTGCGCGCTCTGCCCACCTCCAGGCCGGGGCGGGTGGGGGCACCGGGAGGGCCGCGGCGTGGGACCCAGGGGAGGACCCCAGTGCCCGCTGTACCCTCCAGAACGTGCCGTTCGTCGCCGTCACCAGCTTCCTGTGTCTGCGTTTCTTCTCTCCGGCCATCATGTCGCCCAAGCTGTTCCACCTGCGGGAGCGCCACGCGGACGCCCGCACCAGCCGCACCTTGCTTCTGCTGGCCAAGGTGCGGGGTGGCCCACCTGGGGCTGGTACTGCGTTCTCCAGTCCTGGGTTCATGGTCCACGAGGAGGCTGGAGGCCCCAGACCACACAGCCTGTGGGCGCGAGACTCCTGCGTGGCCAGGGTCTGTGCAGCCCAGTCTGACATTGACACCTGCAGAGAAGGGGCCGTCGGTTAGGCCCCAGTGGTCAAGGAGGCTGTGGTCCCTTTACCCCTGTTTCCCTACGAGACTGGGCTGGGGCCACAAGCACCACCGTGGCTACAGCTGTGGAGGGAGGAGTGGGGTACGGTGATCTGGGCCCTGCCCCGCACGGCCTTAGTCCTTTCTGCGGTCACCGTCTCTCCCCTCCCACCCCCGCACTTCCAGGCTGTTCAGAATGTGGGCAATATGGACACGCTGGCTTCCAGAGCTAAAGAGACGTGGATGGAGCCTCTGCAGCCCACAGTGCGCCATGGCGTGGCACAGCTGAAGGACTTCATCACCAAGCTGGTGGACATCGAAGAGAAGGAGGGTGAGCATGGTCTGGCTCTGCCCCAGCATCGGGTTCCCCTCTGCCCAGCGCCCTGGAGGGCCCCGCCCCTCGCCCAGACAGCCAGGTCTCCTTTGCCCCGCCCCCAAAGCACGTGGCCCCATCCCTCGCCCAGTCTCCAGGTCCCCCTTTGCCCCGCCCCTAAGCACGTGGCCCCGCCCCTCGCCCAGACCTCCAGGTCTCCTTTGCCCCGCCCCCAAGGCACGTGGCCCCATCCCTCGCCCAGTCTCCAGGTCCCCCTTTGCCCCGCCCCTCAGCACGTGGCCCCGCCCCTCACCCAGACCTCTAGGTCCCCCCTTTGTCCCGCCCCTCAGCACGTGGCCCCGCCCCTCACCCAGACCTCCAGGTCCCTTTGCCCCGCCCCTAAGCACGTGGCCCTTCCCCTCGCCCAGGCTCCAGGTCCCTTTGCCCCACCCCGCGAGCCTGTGGCCCCGCCCCTCTGTCATGCTCTGCCTAGTCCGTGGCCCCGCCCACCGAGGCCCCGCCCTGGCGCGCTCACTCCGCCTCCCCGCAGAGCTGGACCCGCTGCAGTCGCTGAGCTTGCAGGCGCCGCCGGTGAAGGAGGGGCCGCTCTTCCTCCACAGGACCAAGGGCAAGGGCCCGCTGGCCTCCTCCTCCTTCAAGAAGCTCTACTTCTCTCTCACCACCGAGGCCCTGAGCTTTGCCAAGACGCCCAGCTCCAAGGTGGGTCGGTCGTTCTCCGCGCGCGCAAGCCCCTGTTCCTTTCCTCGGAGTGGCCCGACCTAGCAGAGTCTGCGGGGTGCAGTTCTGGCTTCTGCGTGGAGGGACGGGGCTGAGGGGTGCCTCTGGGAATCCTGGAGGTCCTGGGCTCTGGCCCCGGCCTGCTGTGGGTGCCCAGGCAGCGTCCCCGCCTGTCCTAGCTGCTTGGCTTCCCAAGGGTCCCAGCTGGTCCCCAGCACAGCCCCTGTGCACACTGACCCCAGGGCTGTGTGGACCCGTGACGACAGCCTGTTCTGGGACCACAGGTCCCGCCTTCCTGCAGAAGGGGCCGTCGGTTGGGTGGGTGTCTGTCCCCGTTTGGGAGCCCCGTGTGTGTCCAGTGACTGTGGCTGTGAGCAAGCAGTCCCAATCCGCCTGCTCTGCCCTTCGTGTTCTGTGTTGGCAGCACCCTTCTGGAACCTTCGCTGCGGTGTCCTCTGTTCCCCCTTCCCAGCCTGCTTAAGAGCAGGACTCAGTACTTAGTCCCCCCTTAACCTTGACTCCCAACTACAGCCGGCCAAGGTCTTGTCCTGTTCCTGTTCTGTTGGGTGCAGCCCCCTTGGGGGAATGACCCTGGACTCGGGGTCTTCTCATGTGGGGTAGTTGGGGTTACTGTGACTTCTGGGTTTGGGGGTGGCCTCCCCGCACCCTTGGTACGTGCTAGGCCCCTGTGCCTCTTGTCCCAGCTGGCCCCCAGCCTGTAGTAGTTAGCGTGTTAGCGTCCTCCCTCAGGTCTGCCCCTTTGCTCCTGGTGCTTTTCACAGACCCAGCAGCTGACGTGATAGCACCTCCACCTCCCCTCTCCCGCGCATCCCTGGAGTTCCCTGGCCTTGGGGACCTGCCTCCCACTGCTTCACTGCCTGCCCCTCTGCCTCCAAAGCCACCAAAACCTCTTGGTGGGCCGGTATCCCCCCCTTTTGTCCTATGTCAGGCTCTGCCCCAGGTACTTCAGTGGGTTCAGTGGAGGGAGAACAGACCCTGAGGCCCGGGGATCCCAGGGATCCCATGCTGGGCTGCTGAGGGGTGCAGATGTAGTATGATAGACACGGTGGAGTTAGCAGGGGCTGGGGGCACAGGCACCTTGAGGACGTGAGTATGGAATTAAATCAGTGAAGTCATTGTTTTGAAAGACAGATTCTAAAGAGTTATATATAGAGATCTTCTAGAAGTTGGTTCCCGTGGCCAGGGCTGGGCCAGATGGAAGCTAGGAGACAGGAACTCCTTCAGGTCTCTTGGCTGCTCCACTTCTGATCCAGCTTCCTGCTGATGGCCTGGGAAAGCAGTGAAGGATGGCCCAAGTGCTTGGGTCCTGCCCGCCATGGGAGACATGAATGAAGCTCCTGCCCCGGCCCTGTCGTTGTGGTCATTTAGGGAGTGACCCAGCACATGGAAGCTCTCTCTCTTTCTATGTCCCTTTTTTTCTATAACTTTTCAAAATAAAACAATCATAAAAAAGAAACGAGTGGAGCTGGACTCAGACCTAGCCCTCCGCTATGGAATGTAGGTGTCCTAAGCAGTGACATCACTTCCTGCCGAACACCTGCCCCACAGGGGCTGTTTGCGTACACAGCTCTCTCTCCTACCTGAGTAGGTCATGTTGGGGGGTGGAGTAGGGAGAGGGGAGCAGCTTGGGTCGGACTTTAAGTGCCTGAAGAACAAGGCATTGTGGAAGATGACCCAAAGGTGCACGGTGTAGCCCACAGTTGGCAGGGCCAGGAGCCACAGAGAGCTGGCTGCATATCCAGGCTCTGTCCCCAAAGCTCAGGTTAGCCTGCTGCCAGCCACCAGGAGGCCAGGCAAGCTAGTCACAGGCTGGCATGCTCTGTCCTGGCTCCCCTGCCAGCCCAGCCATCCACTGGCACCTGAAGCAGTCCTCTCTCCCACTGCCTGCCACAGAAGAGCATCCTCATCAAGCTGGCCAACATCCGGGCTGCTGAGAAGGTGGAAGAGAAGAGCTTTGGCAGCTCGCACGTCATGCAGGTGATCCATACGGACGACGCAGGCCGGCCACAGACTGTCTACCTGCAGTGCAAGGTGCGCAGCCTGCAGCGGCTCAGCCGGAGGACATCAGGCACAATGGAGGAGGCGGGTCAGGATGGCTGCACTCCTTCATGGGAAATTCCCTGGGTGTTCCCACGTGTCGCCGTGTTCACAGACAGCATGGGCTGGAATACCCAGGGACGGGCTGAGGGGTCGGCTGCATGGCTTTTGTGTCGGTTCAGGAACTGCATGGGCACGGGGTGCTTCATGGAGGAGGCGGTGTGTGAACGGGTTGCGGCCCCCTCCCCCACGTGCCCTGCAGTGTGTGAATGAGCTGAACCAGTGGCTGTCGGCGCTGCGGAAAGTGAGTGTCAACAACCCTGGCCTGTTGAGCTCCTACCACCCTGGCATCTTCCGTGGGGACAAGTGGAGCTGCTGCCACCAGAAGCGCAAGTCAGGTAGAAGTCAGGGCCCCAGGTCCCCCCCACCCCCCGTGATGACACGGTGCCCCTGGCACCCTTGTCAGCTTGGTTCGGTGGGTGGGGTGGAATGCACCTGCCACAGCCTGGATGCTCATTGCGATCCTGGGTGTGTCCTGCCATGGGATAAGGACACCACCCCCCAAGGGTGGCTCACTGAGCTCAACACCTGCTCCCCCAGCTGGGTTGATCAGGGCCAAGGAGAGCCCCCAGGCTTGTGCACTTCTGTACTGACCACCTGCTGCTGGAGCTGTAGGAAGGGTGGCAGAGAAGGTTCTAGAAGGGCTGTTGGTAATGACAGGGCGTGGTGCATGTCCCGGTGGCCCTGTACCCCAGCCCCCTGGAATGCGTGGCTGCTGAGCCTTGAAGTTCAGTTGGGTGCAGTGGAGGAGTTGGGCTTCAAATCTGTAGCATGTTGTTTGATTTCACTTGATTGAAATAGCCTCATATGGCTAATGACAAGTCAGACAGCGCAGTTCCAGAATTTTTTTTTAACATTTATTTAGGGGCTGGCATAGTGGGTAAAGCCACCAGCTGGCCTGGTGGCTAAGGTCCTCGCCTTGATCCCATATGGCTGCTGGTTCTAATCCCGGCAGCTCCACTTCCTCTCTATCGCTCCTCCTCTCATTATATCTGACTTTGTAATAAAAATAAAATAAATCTTTAAAAAAAAAAAAAAGACCTGGGTGCGCCACTTCTCATCCAGCTCCCTGTTTATGACCTGAGAAAGCAGTAGAGGGTAGCCCTACGCCTTGGGACCTTGCACCCACGTGGGAGACCTGGAGGAAGCTCCTGGCTCTTGGCTTTGGACTGGCCAAGCCCCGGCTATTGCAGCCATTTGGGGAGTGAACCAGGGGAGCATTGGATGCGTTGGAACATGGATGCATACCTGTGTGTATTAAAAGTAAAAGGTTTATTTTTTGAAAGGCAGAGTGACAGAGAAAGGGAAAAATCAAATTTCTGTCTGCTGATTCATTCTCCAAATGTCCACCATGGCCAGGTCTGGACCATTCCACAGCCAGGAGCCTACACCTCCATTCAGGCCTCGTGCAAGGGCCTGAGCACGAGCTGTCCTCCACTGCTTTCCTAGGAACATTAGCAGGGAGCTAGATAAGAAGTGGAGCACCTGGGACTCAAACATGGGGCCTCTGTGACATGTCAGCATCACAAGCCATGGCTTAACCCTTTGTGCCACAATGCCAGTCCTGGTTCTAGGACTTTCACGACCCTCCCTCCAATGTGCTTTACAGAATGGACTCAGACTGGGCACCCTGTCCCTTTAGGCCAGGCTGATCATCAGCCATCAGAACCCAGCATGAAAGAGGCCATCAGCCTGCCCTGCCCGCCCCAGATCCACTGCTAGGCAGTGCCTGGGGCTTGCGGGCCCCCAAGCAGCCCCATGGAGGGTCCCAGAGTCCATCTGTACTAATGAAAAAGTCACATGAGCTTGTCCTATAGTGCCCGTCCACAACTTCGCCCTCTGGCCTCTCTCCCCAGATGTGGGCTGTGACAAGACTCGGCCGCGGGTGATCCTGCAGGAATGGAACGACCCGCTGGACCATGACCTGGAAGCGCAGCTCATCTACCGGCAGCTCCTGGGCGTGGAGCCGGCCCTACGGTGAGCAGGAGGATGGTGTGTGCCAGGTCAGGGACTGCAGCCAGGATTCCAGCTGGAGCTGCCTCTCGGTGGCTGGCACCTCTCTCCCCACCAGGAAAGGCAGTTTTACAGAGAAGGAGAGCTAGAGAGAAAGATCATCAGTCTGCTGGTTCACCCCCAAATGGCGGCAATGGCCAGAAGCTGAGCTGATCTGAAGCCAGGAGCTTCTTCCAGATCTCCCACGTGGGTGCAGGGGCCCAAGGTGTAGGGCCATCATCCGCTGCTTTCCTAGACCATCAGCAGGGAGCTAGAGTGGAAGTGGAGCAGCTGGGACATGAACCTGTGGAATGCCAGTGCTGGCAGGTGGAGGGTTAGCCAGTTGAGTCATTGTGCCAACTTCCCGACCGACCAGCAGCCTCTTGTTGTCACATCCAGGGACGGCACCTGCACCACCATCCTGCAGCATGAGGCTGGCTCCCATGAGGACCTGGCCTTCCAGGTAGGCTTATCGTGCTCCCATGCGTACCCTCAGAGCCTGAGCCTGGTCCTTAGCTGGCACGCCAAAGTCCTCAGCCTTGTTGATTACTTCAGTGGCTGCAGATTAGAAAAAATGGGAGGCATCAAAAAAAAAAAAAACTTTATTTGAAAAGTTTGATTCGTTGACTGATTTGCAAGGTAGAGTGATACAGATAGGTAGAAAAAGGTAGAAAAAGATGTTTCCATTTGCTGGTTCCTTCTCAGAGTGTCCACAGCAGCCAGAGATGGACCAGGTTAGAATCACGAGCCCAGAACTCCACGTAGGTCTCACATGTGTGGCAAGAACTCAGGCACGGGCCATTGTGGGCCATCTCCCAGGCACGTCAGCAGGAAGCTCGATCGCAAGTCAAGTTGGGACTTCATCCCGGGCACTCCAGCGTGGGATGCAGGAATCCCAAGTGGCTGGTTAAGGCCTGCCCCTAGTACGACTTTAAGAAACAAATGCCAGCGTACATGTTGTGGGTAAAACCTCCACCTGTGACATTAGCATCCCATTTGTGCACCAGTTGGAGTGTCTCTGGGCTCCAACTGGGCCACTGTGGCCGTCTGGGGTATAAATCAACAGATGGGAGCTCGCTTTCTGTCCCTCCGTCTCTTCTGCCTTTTGGCAAAATAAGTAAACATTTTTTTAAAGATTTATTTTTTATTAGAAAGATTTACAGAGAGAAGAGACAGATCTTTCATCTGCTGGTTCACTCCTCAAATGGCTGCAAGGATAGGAGCTGAGCCTGTCATGCCAGGAGCTTCTTTCGGGTCTCCCACATGGGTGCAGGGTCCCAGGGCTTTGGGCCGTCCTCCACTGCTTTCCCAGGTATGTTAACAGGGAGTTGGATCAGAAATGGAGCAGCTGGGACTCGAACCAGTGACCATATGGGATGTGGGCACTAGTAGATGGTGGCTTTCCATGTGACTTCTGCGCAGGCCCCTGCTGCCTGCCTCTTGGCCACCCTGAGCTCCACCAGGGGGCGGTGTGGTGCTGTGTGCATGCTTCCCAGGGCTGCAGGTCAGTGTTGGGCAAGCAAAAGCAGGTCTGAGGCTTGGCTGGGTCTCAGTGGGTATGGCAGGGAAGGGTGGCAGCACGGAGGTGACCAGTGGCTGTTCCAGTCGCTAGAAGGCCGGTCCCCAAGGGCCTGGAAGGCACCCACTGCTGCAGGAGGAGCTGCCTAGGCCTTCCCAGAGGGGCACACCCCTTGCAGGGTGGAGCAGGCAGACAGCCAAGGGGTGAGTCAGGAGGAGCGCTGAGGAAGGAACCAGTGAGCCTAGGATGGGTATCACCACATTTCATACCTGAGCAAACCCCTTTAAGAATTGCACTTAAAAAAAAAGTTGAGCGCCTGGCATGGTAACCTAGCAGCTAAAGTCCTCACCTTGCACATGCTGGGATCCCATATGGACGCCGGTTCTTGTCCTGGTGGCCCCGCTTCCCATCCAGCTTCCTGCTTGTGTCCTGGGAAAGCAGTGGAGGATGGCCCTACGCCTTGGAACCCTCACGTGGGAGACCTGGAAGAAGTTCCTGGCTCCTGGCTTCAGATGGGCTCAGCTCTGGCTGTTACGGCCACTTAGGGAGTGAATCAATGGACGGAAGATTTTCCTTTGTCTCTCCTCCCTTCTGTATATCTGACTTTGCAATTAAAAAAATAATAAAGCCTTAAAAAAATATTGGAACTGGCACGGTGGTGTAGCAAGCTAATCTTCCGCCTTGTAGTACTGGCATCCCATGTGGGCACCAGTTTGTGTCCTGGATGCTCTGCTTCCCCCTCCCCCCAGCCCCCTACTAATGTCCATGGAGGATGGCCCAAGTCTTGGGACCCTGCACCTGCATGGGAGACCCTCAAAGGCTCCTGGCTTCAGACCAGCTCAGCTCCAGCTGTTGCAAGCCAGTGGATGAAAGATGTTTCTCTCTCTCCTCTCTCTAAATCTGCCTTTCCAATAAAAATAAATGTCTTTAAAAAAAAGTAAAAAAAAAAAAAAAAGTCATAGTGGACCTTCTGGTCAACCCACAGTTAGGCGGTGGCTCAAAGTGGGAGGTCAGCGCTGTGTCTAGATTGTGGGAGTGGGCCTGTTGGCTCAGGCGGCCCACACTAGCCCTCCCGCAGCCCTCACCAGGTCCTGCTCCACAGGGAGAAGTACCAGGAGCTGAGCCGGGGCCCAGAGGCAGGTGAAGGTAGGCGTCTGACTTTGGAGACACTCAGCCCCAGTACTCCCCTTCCTGCCCCGTGGGGGTGTCGGTCCTCATGATCCGTCATCTGCTTCCAGCCCCCAAGGCCCCCCTGGCTCGGCTGCTTCAGGTGCTGCAGGACCTGCAGGAAGCGCATGGCTGCAGCCTGGCCAGCCCCCCGCCTGGGGTGCCCAGGCACCTGCCAGGGCTGCCGACGTGAGACCAGCTCCACCCCCCACCGGGTGCCTGGATGCCACTGCTGTCACTGTCACCCTAGTCCCAGTCACTACGGTGCAGGGCTGGGGCCTCTCCTGGGCCTGGTGAGTTTGGGGGAGAACCAGGGGCCAGGTGTTCCGGAAGGCAGGAGCGACCTCTGACGTGGCATCTCTAGGGGACCGCATCCTTCTGGCTCTCCTGTAAGGTCCCCTGGCCCAGACTCTGCCAGAATGACAAGCCCAGTTAGAAGCCTCCACCCCTGGATAGTCCACCCTAGGTGGGCTGCCCTCCTAGACCCCGGAGACCAGCTCTACTACCACTGCCTGGCCACCCCCTGGCGGGGGGTTGTGGTGCTCTAACAATAAACCTGCTGTGACTTCCCAGGCTCGCGGTTCTTGGGGCTGGGACTCCAGGGAGTGGACCCTGGAGGAAGCTGGGGGAGTTGTCAGCCAAGGAGTGGGGTCACCTCCACCCATGCCCAGGCTGAGGCCCACATGAGCTGGGTCCACATGGAGAAGGTACTGCCTATCCCCCAACCCTCCCCTCAGGGCCTCCAGCCCCTGGCTTGCACATGGAGTCACCCTGACTGGCCCCACATCCCCAAGGCCTCCCTGGTCTCTCCCAAACTGCTCCCACTGATGGCCAAGCTGGGATCCAGCCCAGCCCTCTGCTTGGGGTCCAGAGACTCACAAAGTCCTGGGAGCTGGGCTGCCCTTGGTCAGTCCGTCAGGGCCTCATGGAGGAGGCTGCCCACCGAGCCCTGCCTCTTGTCCAGCTGGAGCTCCCACAGCCTCATGGGGTAGGACAGTGTCACTGGATCACACAGCAAGAGATAAAGGCAAGGCCCCCGGCCCCTCCTTGTCATCCCCCCCAGGTGCCCGGACTATATCTTGTACCCCTATGCCCTCTGCGGCTGGAGACAGCCCAAGTCTGGGGAATGTGTGTGTTGGGGGGACTTTGTGCCTCAGTAGGACAGAGCAGGTCCAGGGGCTCCAGCTGACCTCGTCTCTCCCCTGTCCCCCCCTGCAGCATTCACTGGCCTCAGGCCCCCTTCTAACCCATTCTCTCACTCTTCACCTGTTAGTCCATCCACCTCTCTCTTTAATGATTTATTTATTTGAAAATTAGAGTTATGGAGAGACAGAGATCTTTCATCTGCTGGGTCACTGCCCACGTGGCTGCAGTCAGCAGGAACCAGGAGTTCCATGCTCCTCTGCCTTCCCCTGGGCATTAGCAGGGAGCTGCGTGGGAAGTGCAGCAGCCAGGAGAGGAGCTGGTGGTGCCCACATGGGTCGCCACTTGCCAGAGGTCTGAATACGTGGCACCATAACACGGGTCTCTGGAGAGTCTGGGGGTGCACAACTTTCACAGCCCAGGATCATGGGTGGTTCTGGGGTTATATTGCAAGTGTGGGCAGGTCCAGGGAGGGGGGGACTTCGATCACGTGGCGCCGGTGACAACCCGGCCAGGGACTTGCAGCTGTCGAGCCGGCCGTCCACACGAGTCGCTCTTTCTTGAGCCTCACGTCCCTGCAGACAACGGGGTTGCAGGAACCCTGCAAGCAGCGACACGCGAGCAGACCATCCAGAGCGGGGGCGTGGCTTCCGGAGGCGCATGCGCAGAGCCCGCTCTTGCCGCTTGCGCAAGCTCCTCCGCGTCGCCAGGGGGCAGTGAACCGGTCCTGACGCTGCTGGGCCTGGCGGCGGCGTGACCCGGAAGCGGTTGCGTTGTCGCGTCTGGAGGCGGCGGCGGCGGAAGTGGTCGTGTAGGGGGCTGCGGCGGAAGGATGAACGCCCCTCCGGCCTTCGAGTCCTTCTTGCTCTTTGAGGGGGAGAAGAAGTAAGCGGGGGCTGCCCGGGGGCGGCGGGAGGCCGTGTGCGCGCGGCGTGCACGGACGGGGCGTGCGGGAGTCCGAGCGGCCTTGCAGCGGGGCAGGAAGAGTCGGCCGAGCCGAGGGGAAGGATGGGCTCGTGGCCGGCAGTCAGGAGTTAGGGGGAGCAGGTGCCCGGTGCTGGCAGGGAAGGAGGTTTGAGAAGCTTCGGGAAGGGTGTCGGAGAAGGTCAGGGGGGAAATGCCACTTTTTCGGGGATGCCGTGCACTTGCGAGCGGGAGGTGTGGCGTAGTTAGAGGGATCTGCCTCCTGCCGTGGGGTTCACTCCCCAAGTGGCCCCAACGGGCCGGGGCCGCGCCAGGAGCCAGGTCTCCCTCGTGGGGCGCAGGGGCTCCAGCGCTTGGGGCCGCCTGCTGCCGCTGTCCCTGCGCGGGCTGCAAAGGGAGCTGGATGGAAAGTGGCCGGGATGTCAACGCTGCTGGCGACAGCTCAGGCCACTGTGTGGCAGAGCCAGTCCTGAGACCTGCAGCTGCGAGTGTTTTATTTTTATTGGAAACACTTACAGAGAGGAGAGCCAGAGAGATAAATTCCATCTGCTGGTTCAGTCCCCGAGTGGCTGCAGCTGGGCTGGTTTGAAATCAGGAATTAGGAGTTTATTCCATGCAGGTGCAAGGTCCCAAGGCTTTGCGCCATCTACGACTGCTTTCCCAGGCCATAGGCAGGGAGCTGAATGGGAAGCAGCACCCAGAATGTGAACCAGTGCCCACATGGGATCGCAGAATGCAAACAGGGCGAGGATTTAGGCACTAGGCCTCCATGCTGTTCTGGGCCCTCCATTTCAGCTTTTAAGTAAATGAAAGCACACAAAACTTAAAACTGTCAAAATGTGTCAAGAACCTTTTTTCCTAAAAGAAAAGGATTTTCAGGGCTAAAGCCATGTTGAGAAACCCAGGGCAGGGATGGGATGGAGGCTGCCTTGAGGGGTGTGGTGCTCCTGGATGCAGAGGGTCTGCAGGAGGGCTGGGGGCTGCACCTGCCCCTCAGCATCACCCCCTCACCCCCAGGATCACCATCAACAAGGACACCAAGGTCCCCAACGCCTGCCTTTTCACCATCAATAAGGAGGACCACACGCTGGGGAACATCATCAAGTCGTAAGTGCTGGGCTGTCTGCCCAGTGGGCAGGACGTCGCGACACGGGTGACCCTACAGGGGGTGGCTCCTTCTGTCCAGGTGTCCATGGTCACGGCTGTCAGCCGACAAGTGGCCCGTTGACCAGCAGGGTCCCTCATGGGGACCTGTCTGGCTGCTGTGGAGGCCTCACCAGCAGGGCCTGGGTCTTCTTATCGAGTTCCTACCAGGGTGATCACAACACCGACCCTTTCGTGAGGAACCACAGAATGCAGCCTAGGCCAGGATGGCCCGCCCCCTCAT
Organism: Ochotona princeps; assembly: GCF_030435755.1. Classification (NCBI taxonomy): domain Eukaryota; kingdom Metazoa; phylum Chordata; class Mammalia; order Lagomorpha; family Ochotonidae; genus Ochotona; species Ochotona princeps. The sequence continues at coordinate 27,223,408 of NC_080855.1, read as the reverse complement.
CCAACCCCACTGTGTGACACTGGAGATTTTACCTTTATTGGAAAGGCATATATATATTTTTTTTTCTTTTTTTAAAGATTTACTTATTTTTATTACAAAGTCAGATATACATAGAGGAGAGACAGAGAGGAAGATCTTCCGTCCGATGATTCACTCCCCAAATGAGCGCAACGGCTGGTGCTGCGCCGATCTGAAGCCAGGAACCTGGAACCTCTTCCGGGTCTCCCATGCGGGTGCAGGGTCCCAAAGCTTTGGGCTGTCCTCGACTGCTTTCCCAGGCCACAAGCAGGGAGCTGGATGGGAAGTGGGGCTGCCAGGATTAGAACCGGCGTCCATATGGGATCCCGGTGCATTCAAGGCGAGGACTTTAGCCGCTAGGCTGTGCCGCCGGGCCCTGGAAAGGCATATTTACAGAGGAAAGATCTGTCTGCTTGCTCCCTAAATGGCCACAGTGGCCGGAGCTGAGCTGATGGAGATCCAGGAGCTTCTTCCGGGTCTCCTGTTGTGGGTGCAGGGTCCCAAGGCTTTGGGCCATCCTCTGTTGCTTTCCTAGGCCACAAGGAGGGAGCTGGGTGGGACGTGGGGAAGCAAGGACATGAACCAGCGCCCATGTGAGATGCCTGCTACATGTCACACTGGCCCTGGCACTGCAGTTGTATGTGAGAGGATCTCTTGTTCACAGAATGCGGAAGGAGGAGGCAGAGGCTTTGGATGGGCGTGCAAAGTCCCTGGGCAGAGTGTTGGTGGCCCTGCTAAGCCTTGGTCCAGCAGGCAGGCCAGGCTGTCGCTGCTGCTCTGGCCAGCCTACAGACTTGAGCCCTGCACACAGGACTTGTCAGCTGGAGCCTGTGCCAGCCCTCAGTGAAGCTAAGGGCAGCAGTGCAGCCTCCAGGAGCCCCTGCCCATCCCAGGCTGAGTCAGTGGCCAGTCTAGGCCCCGGTGCTGCCCGTGACCTGGGCCTGTGCGGGGCAGGACCTCCCTGGAGCTGCTCACCTTGACTGGGTGTGTGGGGCAGGGAGTGTGTGCACCTGTGACTAAATGTGGCACTCAGACCCAGCAGTGCAGGAGCTGGCTGTGCTGTGGGCTGCCCAGAGACTGCCAGGGTGCCCCAATGCCACCCCCTCAGCACATCCTCCCGCATCTCAGGCAGCTGCTGAAGGACCCACAGGTGCTGTTCGCCGGCTACAAGGTCCCCCACCCACTGGAGCACAAGATCATCATCCGCGTGCAGACCACGCCCGACTACAGCCCGCAGGAGGCCTTCACTAACGCTGTCACCGACCTCATCAGCGAGCTCTCCCTGCTGGAGGAGCGCTTCCGGGTGAGAACAAGGCCCAGCCAGGCCAGGGAAGTGTACCCCAGGGTTGGGCGATTGCGCCGGCCCACCCTGTGATGCTGCTCAGCAGTCTGCTGCCTCCAGGCTCCTGTCTGGGCCTGGGTGGGGCACGCCTGCGTGGCAGGTGCCTTGGGCAGCTGCAGGTACGCAGACCCACAGCACTCCAGCCCCCATGTGGGCAGCAGCCATGTCGGCCCCACTCTATCCTGCAAGGTGTCATTGGCCAGTCCCCTGGCTGACTGTGCCTGCTTTCTCCCCACAGGTGGCCATCAAAGACAAACAGGAAGGCATTGAATAGCAGCCAGAAGGGGCTTCGGGGCGCCCTGGTCCTGCTTGCACTTGGATTCTGTCCTTCTCCGGCCATGGGGCGAGCCGTGGCACCCATGCCCCTGTCCGGTGAGCCCCTTGCTTGGCTTTCAAGTGCTTCGTACATAGGTTCTGTCTCACCTTTCTAAATAAAGTGTGGCAGGAATACACGGTGTGGGTTCAGTGGTGATGCTCTGGGCAGTGAGCAGTTCAGCCACTCCAGCTGTGGCCAAGACCATCGCGGGGGCTGTTGGGAAGCCTAGTGGCTCAGAGTATCACTGAGGATTGGGGCGCACAGAGCTACACAGCTCCCTCAGGCCTCTCCACAGGGAAGAATTTAATAACAAAAATAGGCATAAAAAGACCCTCTAGTTTGCCCAAATGCTCAATAAGTTAGGTCGCGTGGCTGTGGCTGGTGCGCTGTGGAGACTAGCACCTCCTCCAGATGGCCACAATGTTGGAGTCCGTCAGAGCTGTGAGGTAGCTGAAGGTGGGGTCGGCCACCACTGCATTCACCATGGTCTTGCTCACTGCCTGGCCCAGCGCCCAGGGCTGGGGCCACTTGAGGATCTGGCAGGGAGAGACGGGGCCGAGTGCACTGTGGTGTCCCCTCCTCCCAGCCCGGGCCCGTGGAGGGGCGGCTGCACTGTACCTGGCTTGGGGCTTGCGGGGCTGCTGGCTGTGCGGGCGGCTGCTTCAGGAGGTGCCTGATGTCATAGAGCCACACACTGCCCTCCTCGTCCCCACACAACACCAGCCCTTTCTCTGCAGGGACACAGGGCACGTCAGCGAGGCCAGAGCAGAGCACCCAGCCAGGAAAGGGGCGGGGCAGGCTCACCTGGGCAGGTGCTGAGTGAGAAGTAGGCCAGGTTGGTGGAAGACCACTGCAGCCAGGCCAGGACCACCACGGGCACTGCGGAGCGGCTGCCCCTGGCACTCCACGTCTGGCTCCAACTCCACAGGCAGATGGTGCCCAGGCTGTTCCCCTTGGAGACTGTGAGGAAGGACAGGCGTGCCCGGGCTGGCTGGCCCCACAAGCCAGCCCCCCCACCCCGGAGGCACGCACCCAGCCCCACTCACCCACAACATCTTCATTCACGAAGGCCAGCCCGTCTACTCTCCGGCTTGGGGCCTCTGTGCCCTTGGAGAACACGAACTCCACCTCGCAGGCGCTGGGGAGGGGCCGCAGAGGGAGATGTTGGTGCCCAGCCCTCTCAACCCAGGCCTGAGGAGAGCTGAGCATGCGTCAGGTTACAGCTGCGTGGGGCTGGCTCGCGGGACAGGAAGCAGGCAGAGACCACTTTGCCCCTGCCTGTGGGCCTCCTGCCTGCCACCAACTGAGGTCCTACCCACCAGTCCTGGGCACAGGCTGTGCCCTTTTGTACCTGGCAGACTCGCTGACCCCAGGCAGGGAAGCAAGAATTGGGCACAAAACTGTCCACCACAAGTACCCCTGCTCAAAGGGGATACCTCACCACCTCACCCGACCCTGCGTTATTCTTCCCCTTTGTAGCTAACACCACCTCTAGAGGCTCTGCCTGCCAGGCGGGGTTTCCAGGAATTCGGGGGACAGAGGCACCCAAGGTTCTGGGAATCCCCCAATTCTCAGACATTGGTCATGGCCTGTTCTGTGCAGATGGGGACGTTAGGCCAGGACATGTGGTCACACTGCTGCTCTACAGGGGGGCCTGAGCTAGCGCTATGGCCTAATAGGTTAAACTGCCATCTAGGTTCCAGTAACCCATGGCCACTGGCTGCTCCATTTCCCATCCAGCTCCCTGCTGTGGCCTGGGAAAGCAGTCGAGGACAGCCCAAAGCCTTGACACCCTGCACCCGCGTGGGAGACCCGAGGAAGCTCCTGGTTTTGGATCAGCTCCACTCCGGCCATTGCAGCCACTGGGGAGTAAACCAGTGGCTGAAGTTATTTCTGTCTCTCCTCCTCTCTTTATATCTGACTTTCCAATAAAAAAATAAATAAATCTTTAAAATAAACAAGAAGTGAGGTGATTGTATGGCTCGATGGGCCCACCTGTTGCCTGGCTCTCTCCCTCTCCCCCTGCAGTCCTCACCGTCGCTTCTGGGGCTGGTCTAGCCTCACATCCCAGCAGCAGCAGCCGCCTTCACAGCCGGCCAGCAGGTGGTTATCCGGGCACGAGGCGACAGGGCACAGGCGCAGGGGAATGGAGGTGGTGTCCAGTGTGAGCAGCTGCCTGTGGCCAGGGCAGGGGACAGCGTTAAGCTGTGTGTTCTGCAGGGGAAGGGTACCCCTTTCCCCAACCCTGCTGCCCCCAGTGTCACCTCGCCTGGAACTCTTGGTTCTGGTCAGGCACCCCGATGTCCCAGAGGATGATCCGTTTGTCATAGGAGGCGGCTGAGGGAGGAGACAAAAGGACAGGTGGCCCTCCTCTGTCTGGCAGTCAGCCCCAAGGCCAGCTGCAACCCCACACTGGCACCACTGCCAGTACCACAAGCCACCTTGTGGGGTAACCGCCCAGGAGGGTCGGGGGGTGTCTGCCCGGGTCACTGACAGAACTGGGCGACCCAGAAGAGGCCGAGGCCCTGCCCAGCCTGCAGGGGAGACGGGCCACTAGGGTGGCCACACGGGGCATGGGGCCGCCAGGGCAGAGTGGGCCTTACTGAAGAGGTGGCTCTCGTGAGCTGGGCTGAAGCAGAGTGTAGCAATGGCCTTCTTGTGGGCCCGGATGACCCCGCAGCAAAAGCCGGCACGCACGTGTAGCAGCCGCACCAGGCCCCGCAGGCCCGCGGCCGCCAGCACACTCCAGCGCTTCTTGTGGCCTGCCTGTGTGACCACTGTCAGGGTTGTCCAGGCTACCGAGAAGAACTCCTGGGGAGTGGGGCACAACAAGGGAGGGGCACGGGTGCTCAGCGATGGGCAGGACCACACACATTCTAAGGCTGGGGGCAGAGGGGCCTGCTGTGAGCTAAGCTGCAGTGACCCAGCCTGCACCCTCCATTCTAGGGCACCCGTTCGCCCTGCAGGGCTGGGCCTGGTGCTCACCTCGCCTGGCACCTTGTACTTGTGCAGCACGATGCCAGTCTGGCAGTCCATCACGCACACCGCCTCCCCGCCGCAGGTGGCCACGGTCTGGGACATGGCCCCTGAGGGCCCTGTGGCGAGGGGCTCAAGCTGAGCGGAAACCTCTGGTAGCTCCCGCCTCCGATGCCCTCCTGGCCTGAGGCTGTGTTCTCAACTCTGTCCCCTCACTGGGCAGTATACCCTCCTAGTCAAAAGAACCGTGTTCTGGGACAGGTGTCCGGGTCTGACAGTTAAAGAAACCCATATTTGGGGCACCTGGGTTCGAGTCTCAGCTCTGTTGCTGAGGCCAGCTTCCGGCTAAGGCAGGTCCCTACTGTTCCTGCAGGAGATCCGGAGTGGGTCCCTGGTCTGGCCCCAGCAGGGGTTGCTGGCAGCACCAGGAGAGTCAGTCAGCAATAACAAAAAGCACGCAGCCCAGCACCACTCCCACCCTGGACGCACCGTCCTCCTGGGCCGGCTCGAAGGCGCAGGCCCACAACTGGGTCTCCAGGTCTCCAGGGCTGTTGTTCTTGCTGTGGCACTGCAGGAAGTGCAGCGGCTCCAGCTTCAGGGCAGGCTGAGGGGCAGATGGCATCAGGGACTGTCCATGCTCCAGGTCCTGCCCCCTCTACCCCCACCGGGCCCTGGCTAATGTCCCCCACCCTGCTCCCGGCTCTGATCCCTTGCCCAGCATACCTCGCTGTCCGAACCTGTGGGGCTTCCCTCCCTCTGGGCGGACTGGGAGGTGCGCACCCGTTTGGGGGTAGGCGGGCCTGCTGGGACGTCATCTGGCCGCTTCAAGGCCGTCTGCTTGGCCTATGGAGGGGGCCTGGTGACCCAGGATTGCCTGCCTGTGGCAGGCTGGCCTGTGCTCTCCCATGGGTGCAGGAGCCGAAGGATGGCTCAAGGTTGCAGGGGGACGGAGCTGACCCTCTTTCTGTATCTTCCCGCGGTAGGAAGGGCCGGGGTTCTGGAGACCTCCCGTGTCCTGGACACATGTACCTTGGCCTTGCCAGCAGCTGCAGCTTGTGGGGGCTTCTCTGGGATGCTGTCCCCCTGTGCCCCCCAGGCGGCCACCAGCTCCTCGGAGATGATCTGCACCTGGTGTTGGAGAGGGAGGTCACCAGGAAGCTCCCAAAGTCACACACTAACCAACAGGGCCATCTTCCCTGTCCCACCCCAGTGCCCACAGCCCTGTGTGGGGCAGCTGCAGGCCACGCGAGACAGCAGGAGACTGGGGCCAGGGGCCTGCTCAGAGAAGGGAGGACGTACCCGCCACTGGGTGAAGGCGCTGAGGGACTGGGGCCCGTAGCGGACATCCCTGACTGCAGACTTAACAAAGTCGGCCTGCACCTTCTTGGTCTCCTTCCCTGGGCCCAGGGTCTCCTTGAACTTCTCCCAGTGAGCCGTGACCTGGGGCGGGAGGGACCAGATGAAGGCAGAGCCGGGCTGGGCCCCTCCCAGGTGTGGCCACTTTACCCACTACCTGCTGGCAGCTGCCCCCTGCCCGCAGCCCTGTTAAGCTGCAGCGTGCACATGGCCGGCTGCCACCCACCAGGGCCCCCAGCCTCACCCTGTTGGTCAGCTCGCGGTTCAGGCTCTGCACCTGAGTGCAAGTTGAGGAGGTGTCCTTGCCATTGAGCTTGCGAAGCTTGGGCAGGAGAAAGCACACTTTGAAGTTGTCACTGACCTGGGTGGGCGGCGGACAGAAGGGCGTTCTCAGGAGGTTGCAGCCTGCTCAGCCAGGGGTGGGGGGATAGGGAGAGGCGGGAGGGGGCGTCCCCCCGGGTGGCTTTTCCCGTCTACACACCGTCAGGAAAGGGTTGCCCTCCACGTAGAGCTCCTCCAGAAGCGGGAACTGGCAGAAGGCCGTGATGTCGGTCAGCTGGTTGTTGGCGCAGCGCAGCACGCGCAGGTGCACCAGGCCCAGCTCGGGCGGCAGCGTCTCCAGCTGGTTGTCGGTCAGGTCGAGCTCCTGCAGCTGCTGCAGGCGGCTCAACAGCTTGGGGTCTAGGTGCTCCGTGAGCAGCTGCAGCCCGGACAGGCTGCGGAAGGCGGCGGGCAGGCGGCGTTGGCTCACGCGCGCACAGCTTCCCCACCCAGTACATTAAGGTCGCAGCCGGTGTGGCGCTCCCCCGTGCTGTCCCCCTACTCCAGGACGGGTCTCCCCGCCATGTCCGAGGGGCTCTAGGGAGCCCCAACAGGTGGCTCCAACCAAAACAGTAACCCTCGCAGCCCGGTTTCTCCGGGGCTACGGCCGCGCGCATCCCCGCCGCGGGAACCGTTTGGCGGGAACGGCAGCCGAGCGCCTCCGCCCGAGCGCAGGGAAGCTAACCGGCGCCTCCGGCTCGCCGACCCCGACCCAGGGCAAGCAGGGGACCCCGGCCCGCCTCCGGCGGCCACAGCCTCGGCCCGACCAGCCTCCGCCCGCCCCCGGCCTCCTTCTCACTCCAGGTTCCGGATCCTCCCCAGTCGGTCGCTCTTGGGTCGCCCGCGCTGCAAGAGAAGGCGCGCCGAGAGGGGCACCATGACGCTCCCCGGGATAGCCAGAAAGCCAGAGCCCGGGAGGCGTTGCCGACCGAGTTCCCGAAGGCGGCGCAGGCAGCCGCGACCGGAAGGAAGCGCGGCCGAGAGTCTCGTGTCCCCAGCGCGCAGACTACGACTCCCGGCGGCCCCCGGGGTTCCGCGCCTGCGTCCTGGCCAGCGCGATGGCGACCGCGGCGGCGGCGGCCGCTGAAGCCCCCGAGCCGCTCCGGGAATGCGGCTGCAAGGGCATCCGGACCTGTCTGATCTGCGAACGGCAGCGCGGTGGGTTCCCGCCCTGGCAGCTCTCCCCGCAGGTAGGGGCTGGGAGAGGAGCCGCGCCCCCCAAACCCGCCCTGCGTAATGGGGAGGCTGAGACCGCCACCATTTAGCCGGGATGGAAGCCCGTCAGGGGCCAGGCTGGGGCCAGGTGCGCGCGCCCCGGGGATGGCGCCGTGATGTCCCGGGTGAGGGGCAGGGGCCTGACCGCTGGACGGAGAGCGCGCCTGGAGGTCAAATGTGAATCTTTATGAAGGAAGGGAGGCTGGGAAGCCGGTGGACAATATTGCACCCCATGAGCAGGGCACAAGTGGCGCGACTGCCACCGTGAGCCACCAGCCCCCAGTCCTGGGCTCTAGACACCCCCAGGAGCTTCGAGGACGCGGTGTCGAGGTCAGAAAGAGGGAAATCAGCCCAGGTGTGTGAGAAAGGAGGCGTGGCTAGGCGCGGTGTCCTGGGCTCCGTGCGGGGCATGGGTGGTCAGCTTTAGGGAGGACCTGCATTGTGCCTCGGGTGCAACACGAGAACCTTGGGTCCTCGGGTCGTGGCACAGGAGCTGGGGCCCAAAAGACGCAGCGAGCGGTTCAAGGCCTCGGCGGGGGTCGGAGTGAGTCGGGGTCCCAGTCGGGGAGAACCTGTGCGCCTGCTGGGAGGGGCGGTGCAGGTGACAGAGCAGAGGGGAGCTCCTGGGCAGGAGATGGGGTGGCCTCCAGCGAGCATCCACCTGACAGAGTAGGGTTCGCCCAGACATCCTTGGAGGGACGTGAGGCTGGTGGGGATTGGGGTGAGGGTTGAGGGGGCAGCCCGGGGCCCCCTGGAAGCAGACGCTGGAAGTGATGGGCGTGGACCACTAACCTGAAGAGTCATCTAAGCGCCTTCCTGAGGCTGTGGTGCCATGGCAACAGGGAGCACACGGCTGGCTGGCTGCCTGCCCCTGGCTGTCGGGAGGCACTTGGCCCAGGATGGAGGGGCAGGACTGTCCGGGCCTCCAGACCCAGAGGAGGGGAGACGGCCCAGTGACCCCCCACTCCCCACCTCCCACCTGCAGAGAACACAGCAGTTCCTGTACTGCCCGGACACCGGCTGGGCCGTGGGGGCCACGGACTCGGACTTTGAGGGCTGGGCCTTCCCCTTCCCTGGGGTGATGCTCATTGAAGACTTCGTGACCCGGGATGAGGAGGCCGAGATGGTTCGACTGATGGACCGAGACCCCTGGAAGCTCTCCCAGTCGGGACGCAGGAAACAGGTGCGCTCTGGGGCTGGGGGTTGTGTATGTTGGGGGTGCTGAGAACCTCTGCCTGTTACTCCTGCTGCCTCTCGTGGCTGGTCCTGAGTCACTTATTGGGCTGCCCCTCATGTTATCACACACTGCCAACTCATACCAGGACTGGGCAAGGGCCATGGTCAGCACCAGAAGGGGTAGGGGGCTGATGGAGGCTAGGGGTGCTGCTGCAGCAGGAGTGAGCTCCCGGGTCCTGGGACCCAAGCAGCTGTCCCCACCATTGCCTGCCTGGGCTTCTGCCCACCCTGCAGTGCAGCAGGCTCCTCAGGAGGGCCACTCGCCCCTCGGTCTGGGCCACCTCTGTCCCTTGCTGAGCCCTCCCCTTCTGCCTCCAGTGGGGGACCTCTACCACACTCAGCCGCCTGCTCCTTTTCTGTTCCCCACCCTCTTCTTGCAGGACTACGGCCCCAAGGTCAACTTCCGGAAGCAGAAGCTCAAGCCTGCGGGTTTCTGCGGCCTCCCGGACTACAGCCGCGAGGTGGTGCGGAGGATGGGCCTGTACCCGGGCCTGGAGAGTTTCCGGCCGGTGGAGCAGTGCAACCTGGACTACTGCCCCGAGCGGGGCTCTGCCATAGACCCGCACCTGGACGATGCCTGGCTCTGGGGCGAGCGCCTGGTGAGCCTCAACCTGCTCTCGGCCACCGTGCTGTCCCTGTGCCGCGAAGCGCCCGGCAGCCTGCTGCTTGGCCCGGCCCCGGCCGCTGGCCCCGAGGCGCCCACTGACAGCCTCATTGCCCCCAGCCGCTCGGTGCCATGCCAGGAGGTGGAGGTGGCCGTGGCCCTGCCCCGCCGCTCCCTGCTGGTGCTCACGGGCGCTGCGCGGCACCAGTGGCAGCACGCCATCCACCGCAGGCACATTGAGGCCCGCCGCGTGTGCGCCACCTTCAGGGAGCTGGCTGCTGAGTTCCGGCCCGGCGGGCGGCAGCAGGAACTGGGCCAAGAACTGCTGGGCCTCGCGCTGTCCTTCCAGGGCAGGCCTGTGTGAGCCGCTGCCACCCTGCTACCAGATCACCGCTGTTTGGGAGGACCGTGCTCACCTCAGTTCACAGAGTGTTGGTTCCACTTGCTCTGCCCCTTCCGTGCCCTGATCCGGGATTCGCCCCTGCTGCCGCACGAGCTGCTGTAGGAGCTGACACTGTGGAGCTTAGCCTGGGTCGGGCCGCCCTCCTCACCGGCTTGCTGTGAAAAAGAAACCTCCCCTCCCAGGAAATTGCGAGGCTGTCCACTTTGTGGGGTGCTTGCCTGGGCAGGCCTGGCCATCAGGCGCAGGGCAGGCCTGGGAGGTTGAGGGGATGTGGCCAGCCAGCCCTCCCTCTGGCTGCTCCCAGGGTGGGCTCACCTCCCCAGGGACATCAGGGCCTGGTCTCTGCCGCTGGGACCTGGCTGGGGGTTGCTGCAACCCAGCTTCGGGGCCTTGATGTGGGGAGCATGTGGGGGGCTGCCAATGGGAAGGGTGCCTGGGCGACAGACACCACCTCTCTGTGGGACCCTGAGGGCAGAGGCAGGCACCTCCCAGGGCACTGGGGCTCTCCCTGCTGCATAGGGTACGGGATGGGGGAGGGTTGGCAAGGCAGTTGAAATGCCGTGCCAAGGTAGGGCCCATTGAGAAGTGCTTATGGGAGAGGCAGCTACCCTCTGCCCAACACTGCCCTGTGCCTGCCAGGGCAGACTCACTGGCCCCTCAGCGACGTGCAGGACATGTGGAGGGAGTCACTGTGGTCTGTGGCGGCCCCAGGCCCGTGTCTGAAGCTGAGACTGGAACCCCTCTGTGCCAGCCCAGGCCTCTAGGCCACCCCGCATCCCTGCACCCCACACTCCATACCACGGGAAGTGCTGCTTTGTGCACTGACCCCTGGGAATCTCTAGGCTGGACGTGCTGGACGGCTCCTCTCTGGTACAGCAGGGGCTTCCTTGTGGCCCCTAGAGGTGGCTGCCATGCAGACGGCCTGGACACTGGCCCCATGACCACAGGGACCCAAGCTTGAGTGCCTCCCCTCCTGGAGGCCTCCAGGACCTCCTGAGTGTGTCAGATGGACTGCCCACATGTGGCTACTGCTCCAGTTCTGTGTTGTTGGCTGCACTCTGCACTGGGCAGCTCACAGCCCATCTGAGCCCACTTGCCTCTGCTAGGGAGAAGCCTGCGCCACCCCAACAGGGCAGCGACAGGTGATGGGCTCACGCACCAGGGGAGGGCCAGTGGCTGCAACACGTGCCCTGCCCTGGTGGCATCCCACCAATAGCATAAAGAACCCCAAGTGTCTTTCACCAATTTATTCAGCTCCATCCAGGGCCAGTGTTTCAGAGGCCCATGCTGGCCCCGCCCCCTGTGGGATCAACAGGGGTCATGTGAATGGCCGGGGCAGGCAATGGCCACAGATGTCCTCCATGGTCTGTCCACTGCCAGCCTTCTGACTTGGCTGTTTCTAGAAGACAAACCCTTGCCTTCTAGGGCGTCTGAGTGTAGCAGGGCGCACGCTCTGGCAGTGCCAGCTGCTTTTGCTTGTGGGAAGCTGGGGCAGGCCTGTACCAATTCAGCTCGGCCTGCTGCACCTTGGCACACTATTAACCCAGGCTAGACTCCAGGAAGCAACTATGAAGGCTGTGGTTTGCTGCCCTCTGCTCCTCCCCACCCCCGCCTGCCAGGTGGCTCCCGCATCTCCCAACAGGCTCTGGTTGCGCTCAGGTCTCGGCAGGGCAAGCTCGTTAACTCAGATGCACCTTATCAGGAAGGCACGTGCCAGGAGCCAGCTGGCAGATGTCTGCAGGGGACATGGCATGGGAAGGCAGAGCTGGGCCTGGTCACACAAGACAGACTCTGGGCCCTGACCGACTGCCCCAGGTCCTCCACACAAGCCCCTAGATCCTTGCCATGGCTGACACAGCCCAGGCGCTACTGTGTGGTCAAAAGACAGAGCCACTGCACAGTGGGACCCTTCTACCTGGGGACTGCGCCAAGTCAGTGTGGCCAAGGTGTCTGGTGGACATCTCATGTGGATGCCCAGACATGCCTGCCTGGCCCTGGGGACAGTCCCTCAGGCTCCTTTGCCACACTGACGTATGCCACAGGTTCTGGCTTCATGCCATCAGCCAGGCTACCCTGCTCTTCCCAGGGCTGGGAGGGAAGCACCATGCCACGTTATTCCTGTGTCCCGTCATGTTGCTGTAGTTCCACTGGACACACTGCCCATCAGCTGCCAAGCCCTGGGGCATCCCCTTGCGGCTCCTCTGCATTCACAGCCCTGCCCCTGGGTCTTTGCAATGCCCCTGCCTGACCAATGCTGCCGGGAAGCCTACCTGGGAGCGAGGCTCAAGCTACAGCCGCCTAAACTGGAACCTCCTGACTCAGCCCGAGTGCACTGGCCACAGTCTCGCACCTCACCGGAGTTTCACTTTCGGGGGGCAGCACCTAGGTGATCAGTATTCAGGCGGGAGGCCAGCTGTGGTCTTGGGCTGCCTGGCGGGGCCCCGAGAGCCATCACACCACCTGTAGGCTGCGTTCGTGCCCGTCCAGCTGCACCTTGAGCTTGTGCAGTTCCTCGATCTCACGGTTGTGGCGCTCGGTCTTGTGACGCACCAGCGAGCGGTAGAAGTGCATGGTGAAGACCACGAAGATGAGGCCCACAGGCACCATGATGATGGTGGACACCAGAGCCGCCTGCCAGCCGGTGTGGCCACCAGGGCCCGGCAGGGGGCCAGCCTGGGGCCGCGCGTCCACGGGCAGGAACTTGATCCAGCACAGCAGCACCACTTCAGCCAGGAAGAGCAGGATGCCGAGCACGGTGGAGAAGCCCCAGGCCAGCTCGATGTAGGGGTGCATGCGTTCGTGCGGGGACTCGCTGATGGAATTGAGGTTGTGGATGTTGCTAACGGCCTCCACGTTGGGCAGGATGCAGGTGCTGATGAGCAGCGCGAACAGGTGCACAGCCACCAGCACTGTGGTGCAGGCGCTGAAGGCGATGAGCAGCGGCCGTGGGTACTGGTACTGCGTCTCCAGCTGTACCTCCACCATGGCCACCTGCAGGGCAGAGGGGCACGGCTGGGCTGGGCTGAAGCCTCAGGAGGGTACTTTTTTTTTTTTTAAAGATGTATTTATTTGAAAGGCATAGCAACAGGGAGGGAGGAAAGAAACAGAATGTCCCCCTGCTAGTTCACATTCCAAGTGGCCACTTCAACCAGGTTAGGGCCAGGCCAAAGCCAGGAGACAAGAGCTCGAACCTGGTCTCCTGCTTGGGTGCTAGGGGACCTGCTACCTTCCAGACACATAAGCAGGGAGCTGGGGCAGGGAAGCAGCGACACTCGAACCTGGCATTCTCATGGGATATTGGGATGAGGGCTGCCAGCTTTGCCTGTTGTACCACCTTGCCAGTCCCTGGCTGTTCAAATGTTTCAGGGGCGAACATTGTGATGCAGTAGGTTAAGCTTCTGCCTGTAGTGCCAGTATACTGAATGGGCACTGGTTTGAGTTCTGGCTACTCCACCTGTGATCTAGCTCCCTGTTACTGGCCTGCGGAAGCAGCAGAGGATGGCCCAAGGGCTTGAGACCCTGCACTCACATGGGAGACCATTCCCCTCTGGGTGCTTCCCTGGCAGAAACGGGGGCATCTGTCTTGCTGAACTCCAACCTCTTGGGTGAGGGCCTGGGCAGCACATGGCCTTGCTGCCAGCACCACAGCCAGGCTCCCAGGGTGCTGGGCCTCCCAGGGCACCCCCGGGCTGTCTGCTCCCAGCTGGCTCTGCTTCCGGTCCCACTCTGCACTGGTACTCCCAGAGGGCATCTGGGGGGCAACAGGTTAAAGGCTCAGGAACGTGGAACCCCGCCCCCCACAGGGAGGCCAGGATGGAGTTCGGGGTTCCTGGCTTCAGCCCAGCGCCTGGCGGCTGCAGTAGCAAATGGGACATTTCAGTCCAGTCCTCCCAGGTTCTCCACACTCCACCCTCTCACCAACCCAATGGTGCCCTCCCAGTCCACCACCCCACCCTGGCACCGGGGACTGTCCCCACGAGGGCCTACACCAGGCCCATGAATGTTCCAGCAGCCACTGCCTAGTGCCCGTAAGGTAGGACCCAGAATGGTCGAGCAAGGGCGCAGGAAAGCACGCAGGAAAAGTCGGCTCTCAGCCTCGTGCTGCAGTGGCCATGGCTGCGGGGGAGAATGGGATGACCTCTGACCTCTGACCCTGGCCCCCGCCAATGCAGGTCTCGGGAGGTCAGGAGTGGCTCCAGTCCTTGGGTCCCTGCCACTCACCTGGGAGACCTGACCTGCGCTCCTGGCTCCCACTTTGCCCAAGGTCCCACGCTGGCCACTGCAAGCATGGAGGCCGTGAACCAGCACACAGAAGTTCTCTCATCTCTCTTCCTCTATAACTCTCAAATAGTTTTTTGTTTTGTTTTGTAAAAGAAGGTAGAGGCAGATGATTTCTACCACTGGTTTTTTGCCTAACAGATCTGTGCCATCCCTGATTTTAAATTAATATTTATTTATTTATTTATTTTTTAAAGATTTTATTATTATTGGAAAGTCAGATATACAGAGAGGAGGAGAGACAGAGAGGAAGATCTTCTGTCCGATGTTTCACTCCCCAAGTGAGCCACAACGGGCCGGTGCACGCCGATCCGATGCGGGGAACCAGGAACCTCTTCCGGGTCTCCCATGCAGGTACAGGGTCCCAAAGCTTTGGGACATCCTCAACTGCTTTCCCAGGCCACAAGCAGGGAGCTGGATGGGAAGTGGAGCTGCCGGGATTAGAACCGGCGCCCATATGGGATCCCGGGGCATTCAAGGCGAGGACTTTTAGCCGCTAGGCCACGCCGCTGGGCCCATTTATTTATTTTTATTGGAAAGGCAGATATACAGAGAGGAGGAGAGACAGAGGAAGATCTTCTGTCCACTGATTCACTCCCCAAGTGGCCGCAATGGCTGGAGCTGAGTCAGTCTGAAGCCAGGAGCCAGGAGTTTCTTCTGGGTCTCCCACACGGGTGCAGGGTCCCAAGGCTTTGGGCCGTCCTTGAATGCTTTCCCAGGCCACAACAGAGAGCTGGACGGGAAGCGGGGCTGCCGGGATTACAACCGGCACCCATATAGGATCCCGGTGTGTTCAAGGCAAGGACTTAAGCCAATATGCTATTGTATTGGGCCCCATCCCTGATTTTGTACAAAAACTGTGAGGAAGGGGTGTGTGTTGGATGTAGCAGTTCCAACACTGTGTAGGCCGCTGTGTCCCCAACTCGGAGTACCTGTGTTCAGGCCCCTGCTCTGCCTGCACCTGCTTGCCAGCTCCCTGCCATTGTGTACCTGGGTGCAGGCACTTGGTCCTTGTCACACACTCGGGGGGCTTGGAGTGGGTCCCGGGCTCCCAGCAGAAGCCTTGCTGCTCCCTGTCGGCCCACCGCCTCACCCTGTGCAGGGTGTAGCCCTGGATGTTGCAGGCATTTAGGGAGTGAAACAGCAGATGGAAGAGCTCTGGTCTCTTTCTGCCTTTCAAATGCGTAAAAATTTAAAACAGAACAAGCTGCCGTCTACTTAAAAAAACAGGAGTCAGTGACAAACTGACTCCTTCGCAACTTCCTTCAGGGATTACCCTCCTGGGAGCTAGGGGCCCAGCCCCGCCTCTGGCCTGGACTGCTGACAAAACTGGTGAATGGGAAAGCACATGGTGTTCTTGGGGGACCAGAGCCCCACAAACAGCTCAGCAGCCATAATGGCTGGGGCCTTAGTGAAAAGCCAAGAACACACAGGTGCATCATGTTCGCAGCACAGTGGGCTAGGCTGCCCGAGGTGCTGCCGGCCTCCCCATACATGGCACTGGTTTCAGTCCTGGCAGCTCTGCGTCCCATCCAGCTCCGCGTCCTCTGCCTGGGGAGGGAGCAGATGACAGCCCGCATGCCTGGGCTGCTGCCACCCACGTGGGGGAGCTGGACATGGCCTGGGCCTGGTTGTTGTTGCAGCCATCAGGAAGAGGAACCAGCAGATCCACTATCTAAGCTCTTCCTTGCTGCTCTTTCATGTAAATATTTCAGTCTCTAAAATAGCAGACAGCAAAGAGCTGCTGCCGGACGCTGGCTAAGGGTGGGTGTCCTTCCACGGATCCCACGGGGCCCTGCAGGCTGGCTGGCACACCGTGGATGGGGCCCGAGGCAAGGTGCTGCCAGCTACTCAGCATCTTGGGATTACAAGGCAGGAGGCAGGGACACGAGAGCCTGTAGGAGCGCACAGCCAGATGGTGGGCGTGCCTGTGCCCACGCAGAACTCATGGGCGGCCCTGGAGGCACCGTGCTGCTGCGTCCAGGGAAGGATCTGGGGTGGGTGGTGCCTTTGGGCTGGCGCCCACACTCACTACTAATCAAAGTCCAGCTGACACAAAGAGGAGATCAGCAGGGCAGGCTGGCTGCTACGCTCTGGCCGAAGACCTGCAAGCACACACCAGTGGTTTCCTTTTTAAATATGTATTTACCATTTATTTGAAAGACAGAGTTGGGGATGGATTTTCCACCCATCTGCTGGCTCTCCTCCCAAACGTCAGCAAAAGCTGAGGTTGGAGCAGGCTGAAGCCAGGAGCCAGGAACTTTTTCCAGGTCTCCCATGTGAGTGCAGGGCCCGAGCCCTTGGGCCAGCCTCTGCTGCTTTCCCCAGGTTATTAGCAGGGAGCTGGATCAGAAGTGGAGCAGCCGAGACTTGAACAGGAGACCCGTGCTGGATGCTGGTGCTGCAGCTGGCAGCCTTGCCTGCAGCAGTCTGACCATGTGCATCTGTCACTAATGTTCCCCATTCACAGACTGAATGACACCTGAGCTGGTGTCACACAGCAGGTGCACATACGCTGGTTTCTAGAAGAGGGCAAGAGGTCAGGGACTTCTTCAAGCTGCTGGTGCCAAGGACACACCAGTAACATGGGAAAGAAGAGAGGGCCTGCCATGATAGCCTAGCGGTTAAAGTCCTCACCTTGAACACACTGGGATCCCATATGGGCGCTGGTTCTAATCCCGGCAGCTCCACTTCCCATCCAGTTCCGCTTCCCATCCAGCTCCCTGCCTGTGGCCTGGGAAAGCAGTGGAGGACGGGCCAGAGCCTTGGGACCCTGCACCCGTGTGGGAGACCCAGAGGAAGCTCCTGCCTCCTGGCTTCTGATTGGCTCAGTTCCAGCTGTTGCGGCCACTTGGGGAGTGAACCATTGGATGGAAGATCTTCTCTTTCTCTCCTCATCTCTGCTGTATATCTGCCTTTCCAATTAAAAAAAAAAGAAAAAAAAAGAATCCTGGCCAGGGTGCAGTGCAATGGCCCAGGGGCTAAATCCTCACCTTTCAAGCACCAGGATTCCATGTGGGCACCAGTTTGTGTCCTGGCTGCTCCACTTTCCTTCCTCCCTGCCTGTGGCCTGGGAAAGCAGTGGAGGACGGGCTGGAGCCTTGGGACCCTGCACCTTTGTGGGAGACCCAGAGGAAGCTCCTGGCTCCTGGCTTCAGATCAGCTCGTATTACTGAAGCCATTTGGGGAGTGAACCAGTAGATGGAAAATCTTGTTCTGTCTTTCTTTCTCTCTGAAAATCTGCCTTTCCAATAAGATAAATAAATTAAACAAACAAACAAACTATATATATATATATAGTGTGTATATATATATATATATATATATATGCTGGGGAAAACACTGTAGTTTTTTAAGTTCCATTTTATTTATTTACCTGAGACAGTGCGGGCCCCTAGCCCCTGGTTCACTCCCACATGCCCACAATGGGCAGAGCTGGGCCAGGGTGCCCCAGGAAGCAGGATCTCTGGGGGCGCTTCCCATATGGTTGGTCATGGCTGCTCCCAGGGAGCTGTGGTCAGAAGACCAAGCTGGGAACGAGGCCTTGGCACCCCTGAGGACTCCGGGAGGGGACATGGGCGTGGACCAGGGCCTCAGCTGCTCGGCTCAACTCCTGCCCTGTTCGTTTGAACATGGTGCAGACCACAGGTAGAACCAAAGTCATGCACCACATGATTATACACAGTGGTAATCACATTTAAAACAAAAAGGCCTTTGCTTTCAACCACAGACCTGAAGGCAAATGCACCGCCCTCCAGCTTACGCGGCCTCGGCTGGTCCTGGCTTGCCCTCTGACCACAGAGAACCTCATTTTTCTGAGGGCGGCCAATCCCGGTGACACAGCAGGATCTGAGGGCCCTGGGGGCGTAGCCTCTGTCCCTAAATCACACTACCTTTGCTGTGAGGGTGCAGAGGCAAGCCCCTGTGGCCCCTCTGAACACATCACCCCAGGGCGGAGTGGGGGGTCCTGACACCTGCACCCCCTACCCAGGGATGTGGAGATGACCCCTGGCCCACACTGCCTCTTGTCCTGGGGGATGGCATAGAGGGAAGGCAGGAGCTAGGGGGCCAGCCAGGTATGCCAGTCTGCCACCCTGCAGGGCCACTAATTCCAGTTGACCCCTCATTCCCTGCTCAAACCCCTCAAAATTCCAAACATGGGTGTCCCTGAGATAAGGTAGCTGTAGGCCCTCCCATGCTCCTGGCCAGACAGAGTGAGGCTCTGGGCCTTGGAGCCCCGGGGGTCCCTCCCACCAGCCTCTTAGGAACAAAGCTGTCTTCTAAGATCAACCCTGAAGCGCACACCAGTCATGGGGCTGGCATGGCTGGCAGGGCAGCTCCTGTACTCACCATGGCGAAGCCGGAGAGGAGGGCTGAGGTTCGGCTGGAGGCCTTCAACTTGGCCCTGCTCAGGTACAGCTTCCTCCAGGACAGTGCCTGCACTGAGTGGTGGTTGGAGGTGACCAGTTCCAGGTAGCTGCGGCGGACCCAGTCCCGGTAATCCATGCCCTTGTGGCCAGGCTCAGAGCAGGCCGGGGTGGAGGGGTCCGCAGGCACGCTGAGCTCAGCGCTCATGGTGGGAGCCAGGCTGTGGGGAGAAGGAGACATGCTCAGACAGCCTGAAGGGGGATCCAGCCCACCTGGCCTTGGACAGGTGGAGTCTGCTTTGCACATGGCTGGGCCACAGGTGGCACGGCTCCCTTCCATGGTCCTCAAGCTCTTCCTGTGCCCATCTGGGATCTGCCACCTGCTGCTCAGGGAGGCTGCGGGAGTACAGTGGCATCCTGAGGCCCGCCCTGCCTTCAGGAAGAGCGGGCTGGAGGGATGATCTTCATGGTACAAAACTCACATTTGACTCTCAGCTCAGCCCCAAGTTTCATGCTGATCTTCTCCAGAAAGGAGAAGTGCTTCCCACAGGACCCCTGGGCCAGGTTGTGCCCCAGGTGTTTGCAAGGAGCTGCTCCAGCCCCACAGATTCTAATCTGCGCAGTTCCTGCTAAGCAATTGAGCTTATGCAACTCAGGCCCAGCCCCTTGTCAGCTGCAGCGGAAACCTGTTGAAAATGAGAAAGGAAACCCACCAACTGACATGTGTCCATTTGAGGGGACTAAGGGCTTGGGGACCCTGGGTCCGCTGCCGGCAGACACCTGGCTGGATAACAGCACTGACCGGTTGTCAGCAGGACCTGGGAGAATTCAGACCTACATCTCCACCAATGCATGTGGGGATGGGCCACATCCTATGACCCCCAGAGCCAGCTTGGGTGGCCACACTTCAGGACTAATTAACCCACCGGGATGCCCAAAGGCACAGGCACCTTGCAGTTCACTTGGCCTCAGGGGTCCCCTGGGAGCCCACCTGAGGCACTGCTTCCCATTAACTGGATGTTTCTGGTGCCGAGGAGTAAGGCTGGGGATGGGTGGGTAACTAAAGACAGCAGCTGAGAGGTGCCCACTCTGGAAGGGCCGGACAGGACGCTGGATGCTGCAGGTGGGAAGCTTGATGCACTATCCGATCTCTCAGCCAGGCCAGAGTCACCAGGGCTGCCAACTTGGGTGCCTGGGTGTATCTCCCCACCCACACCTGCAGCCAGCAAATGCTGCATCACGGGAACCGCCCTTGGAGAAACGTCACAGAAACGCACCTCACTAACCTGTTGGCTGGTTAGTGCCAAATGACTAGAAACATCACCAAGGAGGAAAGACACTTTAGTCTCCCTCTTCTCCCTGTGTGTGTGTGATGGAGCTGGGCCTGAGGGGATCACAGAGACCAGAGGCAGCGTGTGGCAGACACGGAGGCTCCTTCTGGGTCTCCATGGCATCCGGCTCCCAGGACGGGGCACCTGAGATGGACACCGCCCAGTGAGGACAGTGACAAATTGGCGACTGGCAACTTCAGTGCTGTGGTGGATGGGCCAGGGCAGAAGGGGGGCAGGCACTATAAGGGACAGAGGTGGGGAAGACTAGGTAAGCCGAGATCACCCTCAAAGGCCTGTGGCTACCCACGTGGAGGAACCCAAGGGGCAGAAAGGCAGCTAGCTGCAGGCACAGGTGTAGGATGGCCACCATGGCATTCCAGGGGGCAATGGGAAGCTGTGTATAGAAGCCCCTCAGAGACAGAGTCATGGTGAAAGGTAGACATGAGGAAAGAGTGCATGGGAGCAGAATGGGTTTTGCCTGCCCAAGGGACACAGGCCAATGCAGAGAAGGACCTGGTGGCCTCCACAGTCGGGGAGATGCATGGGGTGAAAGAGAGAGTGGCTCAGAGACCAGCAGGGAGCCAGACCAGGTGACAACCTGAAAGTGGAGGTCTGAGGACAGCCTCCCAGAGTGGCCAGGGCCCAGTAGATGTCCAAGGATGGGATGGCATAGCAGAATTGAAGATAAAGAAGCCACTTCCTTCAGGATGGGATTCACAGCCGGGGCGGGGCCTGGGTCGGAGCCCTATAGGGGAGCAGTGGCTGAGCCCCACACTGCAGCTAATGCTGGGGGCTGGAGGGCACGATGGAGCCCAAATCTCCTCCAGGTGGCACCTATGCCAAAAGACGTGCCCCTGGCCAGCCGGCTGCCATGGGCCGCCATGTGTGGCCTGCCAGGCAGGGTGCCAGCCCCCCTCCACAGGCCTGCCGAGGGTTTCCACCGGCAGGAGTCTGACTTCCTCTAAACATCTGGGGCACAGGCAACAGCGAGTGGCTCATCACGGGGGGGGGGGGGGACCTCCACCCGCACCTCTGAGGAAGCCCTAGGGACCGCAGGCGACCCCCCATCCCCCAGTCCTCTTGGTGGCATCCTGCCAGGGATCCCCCACCAGGGATTACCTGGCCCAACCCCCATCACCCTGCCCAGCAGCCAGCCTCTTCTCCTTCCGCCCCATCCTGAGGCGGCTCCTGAGAGAAGTCACCGTTCCCTCAGCCAAGGGTCCTTGCTCCAATTCCACCTTAACTGCGTGTGGATTGTTTCCCTCAACCCCCGCGCTTCCCCTCCCCGAATCCTCCGCTCTGAGGGTGGGCGCGCACCCTCTGCTAGCACTCACCGGAGCTGCCCTGGCTCCCGGCAGGCGGCCGTGGGGTGGCTCCGCGGCCGCGTGGCCTTGTGGCCAGGGTGCCGAGCACGGCCCCCTCCCTCCTTCCGCCCGGCCCGCAGGGTCCCCCCGGGCCCCGCCTGCGCCAGCCCCGCCCCCGCAGGCCAGGCCGCTGCAGTGGCTGCCAAGGCAACGGCGCGCGCCACCACGTGACCGGCCTCGTGGGGTGCGGCGGGCCACGTGACCTCCAAGAGGGGAGGGAAGGGACCTATGGTCCTAGAGAGGGGGGGTCCCTGCCCCTCACTGGGACCCTCCTCGGGCCTGGCGATGCACATCGCCCCAGGACGCACAGCAGTTCCGGTTCCGCAGTGATGCATGGGGGGAGGGCGAGGCAAGCCTGAGTACTGAGCCCGGGCTGCGACCACAGACCCCTGGCTGGGTTCTCCCTGACAAGGAGCCAGCAGAGCAGGGCCATGGCAGCTCCGCCTGAGGCGGGTCTGAGTGCAGCACAGCTCTGGGGTTTCTGGGGTTCGCCTCGGAGGATGCCAGAATCTTTTCTTGGCCACGTGGGAGGTGCGTAGATAGAACAGGGCGTGAGGGGGTCAGAAACGGTAAAGGGCTGAAAGGAGAAGCCCTGGCTGACCACGCCCGAGTTTGCCCAGGGCGTACCACATCTCCCAGCCGCATTGCGTACGGAAGTGGCTGGGGAGGTGAGGGGTGTCATCCAGCACCCCCCCTCACTCCTTTGCAGCTCAGGTTGGGCAGAGGAGCCCAGGACCTTTCCTGTTGCTGCTGCTGCGAGGCACCTGTCACCCTTGATGAACTCTGCGGTTTTACCAGTGAGCTTACTCCAACAGGAAGTGCACACGAATAATTCCCCCAGCAGTGCTGTGGGTTCATGTCAGTCTGCCGGTGCCAGACGGCCCCATGGAGCCCTCCCTGAGTGCCTAGTAGGCTGCCGTGTGCCCTACATAGCATTTTTCCATCTGTCCCAACAGCGTCGAACTGTGACACACTTATCCAAGCAGAAGAACAAGTCTGTTCGTGTCTGCCAGTCCAGGTTCTGACACCTGGAAGAACCCAAGGGAACCTTTTCATCCAGGGCCCTCCTCCCCCTCCTGGTCACCCCATGGGAGCCTAACACCTGCTGCAGGAGCAGAGTCTGTCAGAAGGCTGTTATCTTCCAAAGCTCAGGCTCCTGGCAAGGCGGCCCGGGGACGGGCAGGAAGCACTGTTGTCCTCCCCACGGTCACTGACTCAGGCTAGAATGGTTGCTGGCTCGCGTCTCCCACCCAGCGGCTCAGAAAGCTCTCTGCACTGGCGCGTGTCTCCTCCACCCCCTGCCGATCGTTCCACAAGCCCAGACGGTGCCCAGAGCTGGTGTGCCAACCAAACATGCTTGACATGAATTGTTTCCTACTGTGGCGTGCTGTGATGGAGATGGGACAGTGGTCAGGGTGGTCAGCAGGCACGCCAGCTGCCCCCAGGGGTAGAGGGAAGACTCCCTGGAGGCAGGGCATCGGAGGCCACAGCTATGCACCCTCGGAACCCTGCCAATGTGTGGAACCTCTGCTGAACGCAGTCACCTCCCAGCCCTGCTTTCCTCTTCACCCCAGGCCAATCCCCTCAGCCCTGCACTCCCAGGACTGAGCCCTTGCCATCCCCCCGCGGCAGCCCATCTGGGAAAAGCCCACCTCTGGCCCCTTCTCCCCCACTCTTCCTCCTCAACTCTGCAGAGACCTCCTTTATCCCTGACAGCCAGACCTCCTGAAGAGACTCCCACTTCTGGCTCACATCCTTCGAGAGCACAGCCTGGCTCCACTACCCTCATGCCTGTGGTCCATTGCCACCGGCCCACCCATACAGCTCAGCCCAAAGGGTGTGTCGGCCAGCCCTGAGGAAATGTCCCATCATCCACTTGGCTGGTGACATCATCAATCTAGTGCCCCCTCACCAAGTCCATCACCATGCCCAGCTGCCCCCTTTCAGCTGTGCTGGTGGTAGCTCACCTTCCTGCTACTCACATGGCCCTGCCCTGCCCACACCCAAGGCCTGGGTCAGTGTCCAGACAGTGCATGGAGTGCACCCCACTGAGCCCTGCTCCCCACCATCCCTGGCCACCAGTGCTGGCTTTGGGATTCCCATGGGTTCAGCACTTAGACCTGCCCAGTACCTTTTACACAAGCAGCCTCCCAGGGCCTGTGGCAAGCGGGTTTTCCAAAGCACACTCTTTACTGCAATCTGTTAACATTTGGTAATTGTAGCTCACCGGAGCCAAGTCTGCTGGATAGTAAACACACAGTACCTACCCCAGGGGAGGGAGAGAAAAGAGAGCTGGCCAGGAACCGGACAGGGCTAGCCTAGTTCCCACTCCTCTAACTCCACTGAGGAATCTGGGGGTTCTCTCCCTCCCGCACACCTGTTCCTGAAAAACAGAGAAGTAAACGTAGCATCACCACGGTGCATCCTGGACCGTGGGTATGGAGGGTGTTTACAATGAGCTGTAAACACTGTTAGAACTTCCTGTGGGCACTTAGTCACCTGAATTTGCCACCATTGGGAGACAGCTGCGGAGTGGCACCGCGCAGGTACCAGGGGTGATGGGCAAGGTCCAATCTTCATGGAGTTAAGGCTCTGTGTAGGGGGTGGGTGCTGGGGTGGCATGAGGTGGCGACTGTGTGACAGGTGCCTGGACCCCAGGGGCAGAGGAAAGGCTCCCTGGAGGCAGGGCGTCCAAGCTGTAACCCAGGAATGAAGGTGGTCTGGCACGAGGGAAGGCGCAGGCCACTGTAGCTGCTACTTTGTTCCAAGGGTGGGGCAAGTCACTGGGGACTTGGCCCTCACAGGGTCACTGCTGTGTGTAGCACAGACTGGGGGTAGGCCTGAGTGGAGTGGGATGAGGTAGTGAAGCCACCATCCAGCCGGGGGACACTGGGAATGCAGGTCTGGGGTGCTGAGGCAGAGGCCACACGAATGAGCATCAGTGGCCACCTGCTCATGTATAGCTCTGAGCGGGGGGATGAGCTAGGCAACGGTCAGGATGGCAGCCCAGAGGAGCCCAGAGGAGCAAGGTGGGAAGATGCAGAAAAAAACAAGCCTGCAGCTCAAGTTCATGTCTTCCCTTTGCTGAACCCAAGGTTCCCACTGGACCTACAGGGAAGGATGTCAAGCAGGCGGCTGCAAGGGGCAGTCCAACCCTGCAGACAATCAGGAGCCAGGGCGGGTGGTGTTCCAAGTCAGTTCTGGCGCCACATGCAGTGGGGGACAGGAGACTACGCACCACTCACCCCACAAAGAGCCCAAGCACAGAAGCCAGTGAAGGATGTGAACAGGGACACTGGACTTGGCAGGACTAGAAATTCTCAGTGGACACTCAAGGCAAAAATCGGGTTGGATGAAAGTGGAAGGGGGTGGTACAGTAAGCTAAGCCTCTACCTGCAGTGCCAGCTCCTGTCCCAGCTGCCCCACTTCCCACCCAGCTGCCTCCTTCTGGCCTAGGAAAGCAGTCGAGGACGGCCCAAAGCCTTGGGACCCTGCACCCATGTGGGAGACCTGGAAGAAGCTCCTGGTTTTAGATCAGCTCTGGCCATTTGTGGCCACATGGGAAGTGAACTAGTGGATGTAATGGTTCTTTCTCTGTAACTCTACCTTTCAAATAAAGTAAATCTTTAAAAAGAAAACAACAAAAAAGGCTGAAGGCATGGAAGTGGAGAGGATACTGGGAAAGAGCTGGGATGGGAAGAAGAGATGCGGGTGGGGTGCCCAGACGGCATACGGGCTACTTCCTGGCGGCTGCTGGCACGGCCATGGCCGAGAGCTTCTGCCTTCCCTGGATCCTGGCCGACAGGGACCCTCGAGGGGAGACGGCACAGCCCCTACCCTGGCCCCCTTTGCCCCTCAGGTGTGGGCTGCAGTTTCCAGACAGCTCACACAGCAGGTGGACACTGTAGCCATACTGGCTGGGTCAAATCCCAACTCCACCACCTGCTGGCTGGGCATACTGGCCACTTCCCCAGAGCTCTGCATTTTGTAAATCCTGCCTGGCAGAGCCTACGGGAAAGCCGGTGGAGGGGGCAGAGCACTCCTTTATTTTTTTGTTTGAGAGGCAGAGATGGAGAGGGAGAGCTCCCATCTGCTCGTTGGCTCCTTCAAATGCCCACAACAGCCAGGTCTGTTCCAGGAGGCAGGCAGGAGCCAGGAATTTCATCCGGATCTCCTCGCTGAGAGGTGGGGACCCAAGCACCTGAGCCGTTGCCTGCTGCCTCCTCTTGCATGGCACATGTGAGCAGGCCACCAGGTTGGAAGCTGAGGCAGGAATGGGAACAACCCCAAGCAATGGCCGAACCTACCGAGCAAGGCTTCCCGTGCCCATACCCGCCTCAGGCCACGTCCTCTCCCACAGTAAGCCAGGCTCAGGGCTACACACCCGGGGCTCAGCCCGTGTTTGCAGGGGACGAGAAGAAAGGAATGAAGGCCTACCTCATGTGGTGGTCAGAATTCAGGCATGTGGGCTTGTGTTCCTTCCCAAGCCTGCCTAGCTCCTGATGAGCTGAGCAGAGCACAATTGGAGTAATGGTCACAGTCTCACGGAGTGTCCTGGACAGCCAATGATGCCACACACGTCTCCGTGGCCAGCTCCGAACGGCTCTCCACCCATGAGCTAGTAACCAGCTAGGGTGTGACTTCACGTCTCTCACCTAATTGAAGCCCTTTCTGTGGGGTGGTGGGAGCGCTATCACCCGCTCCCCTCTCTGTGACGGCATCTATTCTTTCCCAAATGATACCCTGAGCAAGGCTGAGTCACCCAACCTAGGGCTCACAGGACTCGGAAACCACCAGGGAGCTTTGCCTGCCCTGGCATCGGCTTCTGGGATTTGCAAGGGCAGAGTGGCAACCCCAAGTCCAGCTTCCACCTGCGCGTGCTGAGCCCAGCTCCCTCTCAGCCTGTGGCCAAGAACCGGCCAAGGGAGGAGGAGATGGTGCGTGGGACTGTCAGGTCACACGCAGGGATGGGGCTTCCGGATCCAAACTCTGGCACCTCCAACAGCACGGGCAGCAGGGAGGGTCTGCGGGATTCAGTCTGCCCCAGCAGTCACGCCCCGTGTGCTGGGGGTGGATCCAGAGCCAGCAGTGCAGAGACAGGGTTAAGCCAGGACACAGCCCTGCCCGAGGGCAGCCCGCCAGCCCCGCCGAGAGGACACAGGCTTCGAACGCGCAGCCAGGGGGGTGCTTGTTTATTAGTGCTTCGTCCCATCTCAGCTTTGGGCAAAGAGGAACGCCTGTGACCTGAACCACAAGGGCCAGGTGTGGTCACAGACGTTGGGCAGATCAGAGTTTGCGGGAAACAGGGGAGGGCACGTAGGCTACACCAGCAAACACGCCTCGGGTTCCTTCAAAACGTACTGAGGTACTCAGAGATAAATGGTTCAAAAACGGAGCAAAGACTCTAGCCCCTTTGTGCCCCAATGGTCTGAAAGCACTAGGGTTCAAGGTAGACCCCAAAGTGCTGGGGCAGGCCTGAGCCTGCAGTAGTGCCAGCCCTTTCTCTCAGACCCCAGCTTCTGGGAGATCCAGGGAGAAGGCAATGTCTCTGTGCACTTTCCTGTTTAGATCCCTACACTTGTGAGTAAAAATGCAGCCTGTGGCCAGCACTGCCCCGAGCTCCGCACCCTAGCTCAGCCCCGCTGCAGCAGCTCCCCCCTTATTTTCCTC
Organism: Ochotona princeps; assembly: GCF_030435755.1. Taxonomy (NCBI): domain Eukaryota; kingdom Metazoa; phylum Chordata; class Mammalia; order Lagomorpha; family Ochotonidae; genus Ochotona; species Ochotona princeps. The sequence goes on along the minus strand of NC_080855.1, from coordinate 27,196,611 downwards.
ATCACCCCTCACTTTTCCAGCAGCTCGCTTCACCAGTCCCCGTGCTGGAGTCTCGGCCCAGCCCGCCTGTTCTGGGAGCTGAGGACAACAGAGCCACACAAGCGCTCAGCACCCGCCCCATCCAGGGCCTGCTGCGTCCTGCAGCCCGCCAGCACTGTGTCATCCCACAGCCTCTGTAATGCACATTTTGCATGTCTCAACGAAACCCAGCAGTTTTCTGTTCTTTACTATGTAAGCACTCCATGTGCGGGTGCCACCCCAGGGTCATGGTGGTTCACTGGGAGAACTGTACCAACAGCCCGTAAAGCCTCTCTCCTTTCCACAAGAACACGGCTGAGCCCCGCCCAGGAGGCGACAGGGCTCCCTTCTCAGGGAGTCCTTAGGAGGAGGGCTGGAGGAAGGCCTCCTCTCCCTGCTGGGCACACCAGCATGCTCTGCGCCCTGGTCACGCATGAGCCGTGCTCCAGAAAGCTGTGTCATCACCGCCCCATGATGAAGCTGGGCTGCTCTTCCTCTTCATCCTCCTCTGTTCCAGACGCCTCCTCAGAGCTACCGGACTGCGGCTCCGGGGCCTGACCGGCTCCTGTAACCACATGACATTCAGATTACAGACGTACAATCTGCTGGCGGAATCAAGGGTGTTTTTAAACAAGGGAGAGCTAACGGGAAAACAAGGAACTACTTGTACTCACACGCAGGTGGGGAGCCCCAGTGGTCCCCCACGGCCACAGTGCCTCTCACTATCTCCTGAAAGTGGGGTCAGCACAGGTGGGCCTCATGCTCACAGCCAGGGTGGCAGCAAACAAGCCCCTCCCACACCAGGCCCTACAGCTTGTGACGTGACACCTACCACCTGCGGCAGCCACACCCTGGCCAGGCAACAAGGAGCACTGGGCTTACAGTTCCCACTGCGGTCAGCAACGGACCTCCAGAATCACATGCATAGGGAATCTGCCCTCAGCAAGTCTGCCAGCCACGGGCCTGGGAGCCCTTCCTGACACCCAGGTGCAGCGTTTCCCCTGCTGTGATTGGCAGACTGGCAAAGGCAGAGCAAAGACAACTTATCCTGCACTCCTCTCTTCCTCCTCCTCCCTCTCACTTCTCCACGCCAGCAGAGCAATGGGCGAAAGCTGGGAAGAGGCAACACAGGTGGCCTGGGCTCAGCCACTCCAGGTAACTCCTGTGGGCACAGCAGCCTCCAAAGTCACCATACAGGACTCACGCCCACAGCACAGAGCTCGGCTCCCACTGTCACAGGCCCAGATGACAGCTTCACAGTGGGCCCCTTCCGGGGACAGAGCTGGGATGTCCCAGCATGCGGAGCCCTTCTTCCCTGCACCACCATGCCAAACAGAACGAGCCATCTGCAGAGCTCAAGCGATGAGCCAGCTCCTGACTGTGTGCTGTCTTCCCACACAGCATCTGCTTGGCTCTAGCAAGAGTCCCTGAGGGCCACACCAGAGTTATGGGCCTGTGTGACAGACGGCTGAGTCAAGCGTGGCCCATGTTTGTCAAGGCAAGGACCAGGAATCAAGCCCAGAGGACAGGAAACCTCAGGCCCTGGCCCACCTTGTCTGCCATAAGTGCCCAAGGAAATACCGCAGAGTCAGGAATGCGTTGGCAGGAAGAAGCAAGGAGTCTGGCATGCAAGGCACCAGACGGGCATCCCACCCTCCACCCTGAGGCCAGGGCACCAGGCAGCCCACTCCGCAGCTCAGTCCTCACACCCCAGCTGGGGGCCTCTACTCCAGAACCTGGGCTTCAAGGCTGAAACTTGCAAAAAACCTGTTTTGGTCTAAAGTTGAATTCTGTCCCAACACTGACAACAAGGCAAGAGGTGCAGGTGCGCGCGCACACACACACACACGGATGGACACAGCTGGATGAGGGCAGAGGCCTGAGTTCTGCAAGCGACGGTAACACGCTGGCAAACCTGGCTGGCCATGGCAGGGGAACAGGGGCAAGCCACCCAAGGCATTCCTTCACACTGCATGGTGTATCTGCACTGAGAAGCATGCCCACAGGGCAGAAACAGCAGCTGGAAAGCAGCAAACTAGAACCTGGCACAAGTTCAGGTCACCTGGCAATGCAACAAGTCACCCAACTCATTCTTCCATGTAGTAACTAAGTGAATAGCAATAAATCATTAACTAGCCAGCTACTGTGCTTAATGCAGGGGATGTAAAAAATCACCAGTTTAACCACAATCGGAACGACGAGACATCAGGCACACAGGTTGGCACGGCCCGCACTGTTCTCAGAAAGCTGGGCAGCACCAGATGCTGGCACTGACGTGGCACAGCAAGGACTTTGACCTGCTGCTGGCTGGCGCCCAAACATGGCACAGCCAGACAGCCTCTGTCAAGCTGAACACCACGCACTTCATCACACAGGTGCACTCACAGGCATCTGTTCATTCACCTGAAACACGGGCGCATGCCAAGGTTTGCTGCAGCTTTATTCCTAATTGCCAGGACCTGGAGGAACTCGGGACGTCCTCAAGCAGGTGATTGGCCACCATGGCATGCGACTCTTAAGACGGAGGTACTCAGAGTCACGGGCGAACCTCAAGTGGGTTCCGCCAAGTGCAAGAAGCCAGCCTGGAAGAGGCAGCACACCCTAAACCCCTCACCCAACAACCCTGTGGAAAAGGCCAAACCAGAGACAGTGTGGAGTCAGGCAGAGTGGGAGGAACACAACAGTTGCTCCCAGGCCGGGACACCATGCTGGGTGATGCCATGACCCTGCAATGTGAGGACACCCACAGCGTCAACAATCCAACTGTAACTGTAACATTAGGGAACTTACTGAGGGTGTCAGGGAGCCCAGGACCGGATGCTGGAGACAAAAGGAACCCACGCACATCACAGACGTGTACCCGTGTGGGCACCTTCTGCACACGAGTGGAGCCCGCAGGGCTGGGGCCCTGGGAACAGAAAGCCTGCAGGGCTGGGTCCCCGGGAGCCGCACACAGCGCTGCTCTCTGGTTGCCGAGGTCCCTTCCCACAGGGCAGTGTCCCTGTGTACAGATCTGAACAGCTCCCACTGGAGATGGACGGCAGGGCAGCACTCCTCATGCAGGAGACAGAAACGCCAGGGAGACAGGAAGACTAGTGTGACCGCTGAGCTGATGGCTCAGGGATGGGGAGGCGCTGCTGGTGAACAGAGACGGATGGCTGTGTGGATATCCCCCCTCAGGACGCACAGGCTTGGCTGCGCAGTCAGCCGGGGCCCCACACACCAACACCCAGCAGCACCCCCAGTGCACAGATCCTGGTTTCTAATACCATTCATCCTGCAAATGGAACCAGTGTTTCTTAGACAAATGGCCATTTCTAGGCCTGGGGCAGAAAACAGGATCTGTCTGTGAGTGCTAGAGAATCAGAAGCACTCAGAGAAAAGAAAAGAATCCACCCAGTGATGGGGCTTTGTCAAAGGAGGCAAGAGTCCACAGGAAGAGCTTCTGATGGCTCAGGTGGGGACTGGACTGGGCCTAACACAGGGACCTCAGGCCGGCAAGCCAGGGTGGGGACAGGGGGTGTTCACAGCCAAGAATCCTGCTGCCCGGCCAGCCATTTAGGGTGCACTCCTGCTGGAGGAGGAGTGGTGGGCCTCCTCCCAGAACATGCAGCCCCAGTCTAACCACAGGAGAAACAGAGAATTCCAGTGTGAGAACACTGCAGAGAAGGCGTGACCCGAGGGAAAGGACAGCTCAACTCACAGGAGCCTGAGGACACCATCAAGCAGATGGAAAATCTTTCTCTCTTTCTCTCTGTATATCTTCGTTTTCAATAAAAACAAATCTTTTTTATTTAAATATTTATTTATTTTTATTGGAAAGGCAGATGTGTAGAGAGGAGGAGAGACAGAGAAAAAGATCTTTCGTCCTATGATTCACTCTCCAAGTGACCACAACGGCTGGTGCTACGCTGATCCAAAGCAAGGAGCCAGGAACTTCCTCTGGGTCTCCCACGCAGGTGCAGGGTCCCAAGGCTCTGACCCGTCCTCCACTGCTTTCCCAGGACACAAGCAGGGAGCTGGATGAGAAGCGGGGCTGCTGGGATTAGAACCGGCACCCACATGGGATCCTGGTGCGTTCAAGGCGAGGACCTTAACCGCTACGCTATCACGCTGGGCCCAAAAATAAATCTTAAAAAAAAAAGTTGGGACCTGGATGGTGGTGTAACTGATTAAACTCTTGTCTGTAATGTAGGATCTCACATGGATCGATTTGAGTTCCAGCTGCTCCACTTCCAATCCAGCTCCCTGCTCATGTTCCCAGGAAAGCAGTGGAAGATGGCCCAAGTGCTTGTGGCCCTACACCCATATGGAGACCAGAATGGAGATTCTTACTCCTGTAATTCTGACTTTCATGTAAATAATTAAGGATTAAAAAAAAAAAAGTAGTGGAGGGCATAGCGCAGTGAGGACTTTAGCTACTAGGTTACCATGCAGGGCCCCCCAACATTTTATTTTTACCAGATGAATGAAGAGACCGGAAAACCACTCATGCCCTGTGGAGCTGTAAGGATATGGGACAATGTGATATAACACTACATGATAAAATTGAGGAAGAAAGATGGCATTTTATATCAACAAGATTTACAACTGGAAAAACCAAATGTAAAAAAAAGGTATCAAGATGCTAAAGCTTTATCTCCCCATTCCCCCAGATACAAGGAGGAAAAAAACAATGTGGAGGGCCCGGCACGGTAGCCTAGCGGCTAAAGTCCATGCCTTGAACGCACAAGGATCTTATATGGGTGCCGGTTCTAATCCCGTTGGCCCTCTTTCCCATCTAGCTCCCTGCTTGTGGCCTAGGAAAGCATTCAAGGACAGTCCAAAGCCTTGGGACCCTGCACCACAATGGGAGACCCGGAAGAGGTTCCTGGCTCCTGATCAGCGCAGCTCCAACTGTAGTGGTCGCTTGGGGAGTGACTCATTGGACAGAAGATCTTCCTTTCTGTCTCTCCTCCTCTATGTATATCTGACTTTCCAATAAAAAGAAAACAAATCTTTAAAAATAAATCTTAAAAGAGAGAGAATGTGTAAATAATGGTCTCACCTACCTTCCTGGAGTCCTTGATCCTTATCAGCCTAACTGAAAACTAACTGTAACTAACTGTAAAAATCATTAAAAAAAAAAAAAAAAAGATGCTAGTTACTGGGAACCGGTCTCGATATCCTATTTGGGTGGCAGACACCCAAAAAGTACTCAGACCATCACCTGCTGCCTCCCAGGTGTCAATTAGCAGGAAGCTGGATTGGAAGTGGAGGTGGGACTAGAACCCAGCATTCCCATATGGGAAGCAGGCATCCTAAGCCATGGTTTAATCCACTGCAAAATCATCTTCATTAATCACATAGCACCTTTAACTCTCAAATGACCCAAATGATATGGAGATTTGCGAAAAACAAAATAAAACATTTTTTGTTGTTGTTGTTTAGAATTTTTGACTTTAGGGCCGATACTGTGGTTAAGCTATCATCAGGTGACATCAGCAATCCACAGGGGTGCTGGTTCAAGTCCTGGTTGCTCCACTTCTGCACCAGATCCCTGCTAATGCCCCTGGGCCCCTGCACCGACGTGAGATTCAGATGCAGTTCCAGGCTCTTGGCTTGGACTGCCCTCACCTGGCCACTGAGACCATCTGGGGGTAAACCAGCAGATTTAATGATCTCTCTGTAACTCTGCCTTTCAAACAGATACAAACCAGAAACACTGACAGAGCAGCAGGTACCACGGGATGCGGCCTCCAGCTATGAGAGGTTCTGTCTGGGGCTTCTCCCCACCAGGACACACTGGTGCTGTCAGTAGAGATCTCTGACTGCCCTGCCACAGGGCACGTGTGCTAGAGGCATCAAATGGCTGGTGGTGAGATTCAGTCAGACACCCCATCATGAGCAGGATACGGACACAACAGAATCATCTGGCCTCCTGGGTGGCTGTGCTGTGTGTACCGCATGAAGTCACACTGTCCTGCCCCTGCTCATGTGCCTGCGAAGGCAGCAGAAGAAGGTTTAGGCCCCTGTTACGTTGGAAGCCTGGAGGGAGCTCCTGGCTCCTGGCTTCAGCCTGGTCAGTCCCAGCTGTTCCCGCCATTTGGGGAATAAGCCAGGGGGCGGATGATCTCTCTGTCACTCTTTCAAATCAATCAATCTTGGGGGAAGAAAAAAGACTAATGTGGCTTCCAAAGCAGGCGGTGCCAAGGCTGACAAATCCCCTGAAGGCTCTGAACCTCCTGGGTTGGTGGGCTGGCAACGCAACACATAACATGGCATTAAAGATCCCGCTGTGGGACTCAGGGCTTTCTACCAATCTGCCTTGGCTTGCTGCCTCCCATGACGTAACTCATTGAAGCCATTTGCACCAGCGCAGAAGACAGCGACAGTAAGAACCAGAACTGCCTGCCCCTTGCCGCATTTCAGGAATAAGTGCACGGAGAACCCAGTGAGCCATGGGAGCGAGGCTGCAGCACGACTGGGTACCGCCACCTGCACCCCTACACGCCTCAGCTGCACTGGAAACCCTTTGGGAAGATGGGAAATGGGGGGGTAGGAAGGGAAACGAGAAGGCAGCACAGAGAGGCCTTACTGCAGCTTTTCCTTGCTTAGCCCCAACACGCTCCGCTCAGCGCCATGCTACACGTGCTATTTCCTGCTGTCCAGTGCACACAGTGCTGCCGTCACCATCCAACCTAGCAGCCTGGCCGGGGGGCTAAAGCAAGCATCTTCCAAATGTCAGGCAGCAGCCCTGGCCCACGTGCCAAGCCGTCAGCAGCCTGGGGCCTACAGACACCAAAGGACAGGGCTCTGATCTTTTCTAACATCTGCATTATTCAAATTTTAAAAAGTCTACTTCGGCCTTCTCCTGGAATTCCTGCTCCAGTGACTGAAGAATAGTCCTCGCTTTAATACTGCGCCATACTGGGGTGGCTTCACAGAGACACAAGCACAAACAACCTCACTGAACAAAACAACGGCAAAAATTTGTGGAGGGGCATCTCGGTACAGCTGGCCGTTACCACTGCCTGCAAAACGAGCATCCCTGGGCCCGCAGCGTGGCCTAGCGGCTGAAGTCCTCACCTTGAAAGCCACGGGATCCCATATGGGCGCCAGTTCTAATCCCAGCAGTCCCGCTTCCCATCCAGCTCCCTGCTTGTGGCCTGGGAAAGCAGTCGAGGACGGCCCAAAGCCTTGGGACCCTGCACCCGTGTGGGAGACCCGGAAGAAGTTCCTGGCTCCTGACTTCGGATCGGTGCAGCACCAGCTGTTGTGCTCACTTGGTGAGTGAATCATCGGACGGAAGATCTTCCTCTCTGTCCCTCCTCTTCTCTCTCTCTCTATATATATATATCTGATTTTCCAATAAAAATAAATCTTCAAGAAAAAAAAAATACCTAGCATCCCTTGTGGGGGCTGGTTCTAATCCTAGCTGCTCCACTGCCCATCCAGCTCCCTGCTTGTGGCCTGGGAAAGCAGTGGAGGAGGGCCTAGTGCTTGTGCCCTACACCCACCTGGGAGACCCAGATGGAGTTCTGGGCTCCTTCCGGCCTGGCCCAGCTCAGCCACTGCACCTACTGGGAAGTGAATCAGCAGACAGATCTTTCTCGCTCCCTGTCACCCAGCCTTTCAAATCAATAAATAACTAATTAAAAATGGTGAGGGACTCAGCCTCCACTGACCACTCATGAGGCTGACCAAGTGTTACTAATACTATCATCACAGTCCCTGCTGGAAAATTACTTAACACAGCAAACGGTGGCAATGTGCACTCAGACCTCCCAGCGAATGGCTCACCTCACTGCCAGCTAATGGCTGACGCCCTCACTACCCGCCAGGGGGCGCCCTGGGACCCACTCAGGAAGCCATCCTGAGGGCAGCTAGGGAGGTCCAACAATCCCAGCATGTAAGGTGACGCGTACTGTGTACTGCTGGAGGAACCTTTGGCTTTTTGGTTCCAAATAAGTACCACCACTTTCTCTCTCATTCCCGCTCTGCAACCAGGGAATGTGATGATAATGGCAGGTGTTGTGACAGCCATCTCACACCCGGGGGTGGGGCAGTAAAAGCCAAGAGAACTGCAGGCCCGCTGGACCAGACACTACTCAGCTACGGAAGCAGCAGGCTTCTCATCATGGAAAGGAAACTGACAACTCTTCATTAAGCCACAGCAAGCTGACTCGGCAAACGAGTCAATCAGAACCAGAGAAATACAAGAACACCGGGACGGCCCTGCGGTGCTCCCTGTGCACAAGGATGCTGCCGGATGCACGCGCAGCAGCGGCGGCAGGCCCCTCCCTCCTAGCCAGAAGGCAAGGGCCGGCGTGGAGACAGGTGGCTGGGGCACAGAGTGGGAGACAGGGGTCCCCTATGGACTGCCTGTGGGCTCAGTGTCCTTGCTGGGCCACTTTGGCCTGCTCATCCTGGCCTGTAGGCGAGCTGAGGCTCCTACAGGGAAGTGGGCATTTCCTCCAGGCCATGGGCAACACTGGACAGAGCCTACAGCCACAACAGGCAGTGCTGCTCACCTTCTTTCTGCTTCTTCTGTTCAAGTTTCATCTTCTTCGCCAATAATTTCTTCTCCTTCAGCTTCTGGCTGTAGATGTAAGACACAAATGAACGGTAGCTTAGAATACAAACGTAAGGCCCAGCCAACGGCCTAGGGGCCATATCCTTGCCTTGCATCCACAGAATCCCACAGGGGTGCTGGTTTGTGTCCCAGTGGCTCCACTTTCCACCCAGCTGCCTGCTTCTGGCCTGGGAAAGCAGCACAGGACAGCCCAAATCCTTGGGACCCTGCACCCACGTGGGAGACCCAGAAGAAGCTCCTGGCTCTGGCTTCGAATTGGCTCAGTTCCGGCCACTAGCAGGCAGCTGGGTTAGAAGCAGAACAGGCCAGGATTCTAATACATCCATATCCATACAGGATGCCGGAGGCTTAACCCATTGCACAACAATGTCAGCTCCTTTGTTCTTTAATGTTTAAGATTTTACTTTGATTGGAAAGGCAGATATACACAGAGAAGGAGAGACAGAGAAAGATCTGACTGCTGGTTCACTCCCCAAGCGGCAGCAATGGACGGAGCTGAGCCAATCTGAAGCCAGGAACTTCTACCAGGTCTCCCATGTGGGTGCAGAGTCCCAAGGCTTTTGGATCATCCTCTGCTGCTTCCCAGGCCACAAGCAGGGAGCTGGAAGGGAAGTGGAGCACCAGGATACAAACCAGTGCCCACACTGTTCCCCGGTGCATGCAAGGATTCAGCCACTAGGCCATCACACCAGGCCCATTTTTTTCTCCCATTTTATTTGAATGGCAATGGCAACACAGTAACAGAAACATTCTCACATCTACTGCCTTCTTCCCAGATTCTCAGCAGCTCTCCCCACACCTCCATAGGTGGCAGGAACCCAACCAACCAAGCCCCCGACTGTCTTCTCCCACAGCGTGCGCAGGCAGGAAGCTGGGCTGATGGCAGAGACGCAGGACTCAGATCAGGACTTGTCTGCGCACTGAGCAGCCATTCTGCCACACCAAAGGCCTGCCAGCAACACACACTCCTCGCGACCCTGCCAGTCCAGCATGGCCAACATCACGAGCCAAAAGTCGATCTAGGGGACTCCTGAGGGGACTAGGGTAATCTCCAACACCCTGGAGGTGTGCTTCATTCCAAGACGCTCCAGCTCTCTGAAACTTGAGACCATTTAAAACACTCTCCTGGGCCCAGCACAGTAGCATAATGGCAAAAGTGCTCACCTTGCATGCACTGGGATCCCATATGGACACTGGTTAGTATACCAGCGGCCCCGCTTCCCATACAACTCCCTGCTTGTGGCCTGGGAACACAGCTGAGGACGGCCCAAAGCCTTGGGACTCTGCATCTGCTGGGAAGCTCAGAAGGGGTTCCGGGTTCCTGGCTTTGGATCGGCTCAGCTCTGGCTGTTGCGGCCACTTGGGGAGTGAATCAGCAGACAGAGGATCTTCCTTTCTGTCTCTCCTACTATCTGACTTTTCAATAAAAACAAAAAATAAATCTTTAAAATAAACAAGTAAATATTAAATAACAAAAAAGCAAACACACACTCACTCTCTCCTCAATACACAGACACACATAAACACAGCTTATATACCGCGCAGTCACTTGAGGAGGTCAGAGAAGCTCATTTAAGGAACAAGCTAAACGGAAGTCTGGTTATAGTACTTGGGAGGAATTGGGGAATGAACGCTCTTTCTCTCTCTGTCTCTCCCTCTAACTCTGCATTTCAAATAAATAAATCAGCCTTCAAAACAGTAACAACAAAAATCCTGATGTTAAAACACAGAAATGAGGGGCTGACAGCAGTGGGTGAAGCTGCAGCCAGCAATACGAACGTCCCATACTGGAGAGCCAGTCTGAGTCCCAGCAGCTCTGCTTCGCCTCCAGGCCCCTGCCTGTGGCCCGGGCAGCAGGGAGGGTGTCCTGAGGACCTGGGTCCTGGCACACCAAGGCCAGGCCTGCCCAGAGCTCTAGCCTCCCAACGTTGGTCCTGTCCAGCCCAGCCCCAGCCTTGGTGGACAGCTGGGGAAGAGAATCAGTGGTTGGAAGATCTCTTTTTCTGTCTCTACCTCTTTTTGTTATTGTGCCTTTCAAATAAAACACAGAAACATGGGTGACCCAGAGGTCCACATGTTCTCTGAAGTCCTGGCTTCTAAGCTTTGTAGAGTTGGGCAGACAAAGAGGAGCTGAGACCTGCTCTCTCCAGGCACTGGGAGAACAGTGACTCCCCCGAAGGGCTGCCCGACAGAGGGCCGTGGGTCTGCAGAGTGGGTGTACTCGCTGGCCACCCACACCCACGTCCCTGCGTGGCCCAGGGTGCCATGACTCACCGCTTTTTCCGCCGCTTTGCCGTCTGCTCCTCGGCAGCGATCTTATTCTTTTCCAGCCTTTTCTGAAATTCTGCATCCAACCTTTGCTGCAAACAAACAGCCATCATTTAGACACACTCGGGCCTGGGTAGGCTGCAGGAGGCCGCATGCAGCCTGGCTGGAAGAGTTCTAGAAGTCACACCACTGTGGGCTCTGTGGGAACCACCCAGGCCCACAAGGCCACTTCATTTTATTTATTTATTTATTTAAGATTCATTTTTATTGGAAAGTCAGATATACAGACAGGAAGAGAGTCAGAGAGCAAGACCTTCCATCCGCTGGTTCACTCCCCAAGTAGCTGCAACAGCCGGAACTGAGTCAATCTGAAGCCAGGAGCCAGGAGATTCTTCTGGGTCTCCCACACGCTTTGGGTCCCAAGGCTTTGGGCCGTCCTCTACTGCTTTCCCAAACCATAAGCAGGGGGCTGGCTGAGAAGTGGGGCTGCCGGGACACAAACCGGTGCCCATATGGGTTCCCAGCACATGCAAGATGAAGACTTTAGCTACTAGGCTACCACACCGGGCCCAAGATTTGTTTTTTAAATAAGATTTATTATTATAGCCACAATGGAGGGAGCCAAGCTGATCCAAAGCCAAGAGCCTAAAGCTTTTTCTGGGTCTCCCGTGTACAGATTCAGGATTCTCCCATGGCTCTGGGCCGTCCTCAACTGCTTTCCCAGGCCATAAGCAGGGAGCTGGATGGGAAGTGGAGCAGCTGCAACACTAACTGGCACCAACATGGGATCCCAACGTGTGCAAGGTGAGGATTTAGTTACTGAACAATCACACTGGACCTGGCCACTTAACTTTAAAGGGGTCTCCCAGGGGCTGGTGCAGTGGCATAACAAACTAATCCTCTGCGTGCAGTGTCACCATTCCCACACGGGCACCAGTTGGTGTCCTGGGTACTCTATTTCCCATCCAGCTCCCTGCTGTGGCCTGGGAAAGCAGCACAGGACAGCCCAAAGCCTTGGGACCCTGCACCGCGTGGGACACCCGGGGAGGCTCCTGGCTCCTGCTTCAGCCCTTGCAGTTGCTGGCATCTGGGAAGTGAACCAGCAGATGGAAGCTCTATCCCTTTCCTCTCCTCACTCTGTCCCTCCCTCTCCAACTCTGATTTTCAAATAAATCAATCATCTAAAACCCAAAAAACTACAGTAATGCTTTGCCTTAGTGGAACTTGTTTGGTCTCTACACTGAACCTGTGGCTCCCACCTGAAAACTCTATTCTGCACTAACACCTGGCCACAGGAGCGGGCCTGGTGGTGCAGCAGGAGAAGCGGCCACTGGGGAGGGTGACAAGTGGTGACCTAGACACCTGGGTTGTGTGAGAGACCACAGTGGAGCTCCTGCCTCAGCCTGGCCCGGCCCTGGCTACCACAGGCATCTGGGGAGTGACCAGCACAGGAAGACCTCTGTGGCTTCTGTGTCCCTGAGGAATAAATCTGAAAGAAGAGAGACCTGCCCCATCCTGTTAATCACTGCAAAGGGACAAGGATTCACTCCCAGCTTTTCTAGGACAAACCCTCAAAGCCTGTCTTTTTCAAATGAATGTTAAAGTTTGTGAAACAGCCTTCAGTCTTTTTCCTACCTCTTCAGTAAGTATGTGCTTGAGACAGTAGCCTGCTATAGCCACCCCTCCAAGTGGATGACTGCATATCCGACGGACACTCCTGATGTCAGCAGACCCACCATGGGCAGCTGGCGTGGCAGGGTGACTGCCACCTGCAGCCTCCCTGCAAGCCCGAGTCACCACAGCCACGGCTAGGGACAGGCCAGGGCTGCAGGCTGAGGACCTGTTATGGCCATGTGTGAGGAGTGGCCAGGGCTGCCGGCTGAGGACCTGTTATGGCCATGCGTGAGGAGTGGTCTGGGCTGCCGGCTGAGGACCAACCAATGCTGCAGCCCAGGCTGACTCTAGGGGAAAGCCACCAGGGCAGCAGTCCCTTTCTGTCCCCAAGCAGCATTTTTCCCAACTTAATCTGGGCCATTGCAATACACTTCTTACCTAATTTTTACCTACTTCTTTCTGTATCCTGGCTGCTCTGTCATTTGTTTGAGAATTTCAAACACAGGAAAGGTAAAAGGATTACTCAACACAAAGCTGGCGCCCTTTGCTCTCCAATGACCACAGTCCTGCAGAGTTGTTACCCCAACCCACCCCGCCTTCACTCACCCAGAGGGGCGGGGAGGTGGGGACTTCAGTGCGAGAGGCCTGCATCAGGACCGTCTCTGCTCGCCATCATCAAGCAGGGCTGGATGCTGACTTCTCTCCCGTCTGTCTCACCTGTGACATCACACCTCCATAGAGACCTAAACGCGCACAACTGGCCCGCCGCAGCTCTGCTCGCTCCCCTCCCCAGGCAAGCCCCGAGCCTGGTCCCCAGGTGCAAGCACCGTCCTGCTAGCCTGTCTCTCACAGTTTTACCTGTTCCAGGAACTGACATAAAGGAAATTACACAATTTAATCATTTTACACAAGACTCCTTTCATTCAGCGTAGACTCCTCTGGGGGGCGAACCCGCTGTGGACAGCACAGCATCCCTCTGCTCCACTTCCCATCCAGCTCCCGCCTGTGGCCTGGCTGGGCAGCAGAGAGGGCCCACGCCCCGGCACCCACATGGGAGACCCAGACGCAGATCCAGTATCCTGGCCTGTTCTGGCCCTCCGGGCAGTGAACCAACAAAAGCAGATATCTCTCTTTTAAATAAAAATAAATCTTTTTAAAAAAGGTGATGAGATAAACAAAATCTACAAACCATAATGGATAGGAAAAGATTTAAATAAATGAAAAAATACACAAAATTTCCAGATAACAGCAAACATTACAACACCCATTTATTTCTTTTTTCCTAAGATTTACTTGTTTTTATTAGAAAGTTAGATTTACAAAGAAAAAGATCTTCTCTCTGCTGGCTTACTCCCCAAGTAGCTACAAAGGCTAAGTGGATCGGAAGCAAAAAGCCAGAAGCTTCTTTTGGGTCTCCCACATGGGTGCAGGCTCCCAAGGCTTTGGGCCGTCCTTGACTGCTTTTCCAGGCCACAGGCAGGGAGCTGGATGGGAAGTGAAGCATACAGGACAAGAACTGGTGCCCATATGGGATCCCAATGCATGCAAGGCCAGGATTTAGCCACTACGCTATTGTGCTGGGACCTCTTTTTTTTTTTTTTTTAAAGATAGATTTATTTTTATCTCAAGGTGATATGGGGGAAAGAAAGAGCTTCCATCTGTTGGTTCACTCCCCAAACAGTCACAACAGCCAGGGCTGTGCTAGTCTGAAGTTGGGAGCCAGGAGCTTCTTCTGGATGTCCCACATGGGAACAGGGGCTCAAACACCTGGTCTACTACCTCTACTACCCTTGCATAGCAGGATGGGAAGTGAAGCAGCTGGGACACAAACCAGCACCCATACGGGATGCTGGCAATCCAGGCAGGGGATCAGTTTGCTATGCCCTACACTGGTCCCACAACAGCCATTTCCATTCAAATTACAGATTCCACTCAATTCAACTGAAGTGGGAATTCTATTTCCCCAAATTCAACCAGAAACATGGAACAAATGAAATGTCCCAAGGAGTATTTTTAAGAACCTCAGTGAGCCGTTCTAACCCCCCCCCCCAGCTAGGTAAAAGCTTTGCAGGTTTTAGTCAAATGTCTTAAGCAAGTCTCCAGCTCTTACATCATGACACCGGCCATGAGGAAGGGTCAGCCCCAAAGCTACAGAGCACAAGGCCTCAAGGCAGCAAACGCCAGAGTGCACCCCAACTGCTCACACCAAACCCAGCAGACCCCGCAGGCGGCACTGAGGAGGCCAGCCAGATCCAGGCAGAGAACAGAGGGCAGCAACAGCTCGGTGCTGCTGGGGACACCTGCTCCGGGGTCTGGTAGACAGGCTGCACTGTGGGGACCTGGACCCTCAGGACCGCCGCTCATGTGAGCTGGGTGTGACCTGAGCCCTGGACTGGGACAACACTCTCCCAAAGCTTGCTGGTTCCTGTGGTCCCCGCCCGACCACCTGGCCCACTGACCTTCTCAGCCATGGCATCCATGTAGTCCTGCCGCTGGTACTCTCTGCGGCGCAGGTGCCTGTACACGTGGAACTCTCCGCTGCCGGCTCCGGCGCTGGAACCTACAGCCAGAACAGAGCAGCATAAGACACCCTTAACCCAAAGGCCGACCAGCAGGACACTGGGACTGGTGGGACTGGTGGGACTGTGTCTGCCTCCCCCCCTCAGCCTGGAGTGCCAGCCCTGGTGCCCAGCCTATTGCGGGTGGGAAGGCTGAGTGGGCAGCTGCTGTGGGAACTTGGGAGTCCCGGGACAGTCTGAAAGTGCACCCTGGACAGTCTCCTCCACCTCCAGGATGAGGCTGGAGTGGGCAGAGGTGCCATCGGACAGAGGGGCATGGCCTTCAACTCAGGTCCCCCTCAGGGGGCCTGGGGAATGTAGGACCTCCACATTCACTTTCAGGGGCACCGCCTCAGCCCCAGAAGGCGACACAGTCCGCTCACTCGCTGTGGCACCTGTGTTTAAACCACTGTTACAGGAAACAGCAATTCTTGGGTTCAGGTGCAACAGGGGCATGCTGTGGCTCCTGGGTCAGAAGCCCTGAACCCCAGCCCAGGACCTTCCCCTTGCCCTGGGGTGCCCTCAGACAGCGACCCCACGCAGCTACAGAGCCGCCCAGCACAGAAGGGGCTGTGGCAGGTCTGTCCTGTGAATTCTCCTTCACCCAGGACAACACTGCACATTGGGATGTAACTCATCAGACACTTCACAAGTGGGCTTGGGCTAGCCTCTGCGTTTATCTCTTTGACAATGACCATATCTTGATTTGTCACGCAAGGAGAATAGGCAGTATAAATGATTCCCCATTAGGGGGAGCAGGTGCAACAGGCACTCAACAGGCTAACCCTCCACCTCCAGCAACCACACCCTTCTTACTTATCAGAAGAGTGAACATTTTTTTCTCCCTCAGCCTACCCTATAAATTCTTCAGTGCAACTTTTATTATCTCTAAAAACTTTTATGCGCACACACACACGGACATTACCCATCACGTCTCGGACAAACTCTGGGGGAGGCCGCGGCGCCCACTCGCTCATCTTCTCCGGAATCGGCACAGCTTTGTCCTGAGAGCCGGGTGGGCGGGGGGGACAGGAGAGCAGTGGTGAGGGATCACCCTGTGCACCCAGGGGGGCGTCTATAATGACCAAGCACCAAGCCAGCAGTGAGCGGGCAGGTGGACCACGAGCCCACATGGGGAGGAGCCCGAGTCCTCCTCCTGTCTGGGGTCCCCACGCCCTCCTCCCCGGCTCCCAGGGGTCCCCACACCCTCCTCCCCGGCTCCAAGGGGTCCCCGCGCCCTCCTCCCCGGCTCTCAGAGGTCCCCACGACGTCCTCCCCGGCTCCCAGGGGTCCCCACGTCCCACCGGCTCCCAGAGGTCCCCACGACGTCCTCCCCGGCTCCCAGGGGTCCCCGCGCCCTCCTCCCCGGCTCCCAGGGGTCCCCGCGCCCTCCTCCCCGGCTCCCACGGGTCCCCAGGTCCCCCGCCTCCCGGGGGTCCCAAGTCCCCCTCCCCGGCTCCCAGGGGTCCCCACGTCCCACCAGCTCCCGGGGACCCGTCCACTGCTCCCCACGGCCGCCCCGCGAGCTCGGGCTCCGAGTCCCGACACTTCCCGCCGCAGCGGAGTGGGGCGGGAGACGGCGGGAGCGCCTCGTCTTACCGGGTTCTTCATAAGTCGCTCCAGCTTGAGCTTCTGCTCCTCCGCCGCGTTCTTAGGGATGACCAGGGTCTGGGGCTCTTTCTTGGGCCTCGGCGGGCGCACCGAGGACGCGGCCGAGCTCGCCATGACGCCGCTGCCCTCGCAGTTCCCTGCGGGAGGAACGCTAAGGCGACGGCGCGCGCGGGTGACGACACAGCGGCGCGCCCGCCACGCAGGCGCAGTCTCCGAGCGGAGGGTGGGGCGGGGAGCAGGGGGCGTGGCCGCGAACCGGAAGCGGGGCTCGAGCCTGTCCATCATCGCTTCCCTGGTCCTGAATTCGCGGGGTCAGCTGCCGGCTTGCAGACTAACCTGAACCTGTCCTCAGCAACGCGTCCTCTAAGGGGGGCTCTCAATAAGACATCTAACCTGGAGTCAGCACAGTGGTTGGTTCAATAGGATAATCATTCATCTGCAAGCGCAGCCGGGTTCGAGTCCCGGTTCCTCCACTCCCCGTCCACTTCCCTGTTAGTGGCTTGGGAAGGCAATGGAAGATAGCCCAGGTCCTTGGGCTCCTGCACTATCTGGGAGACCTAGAAGAAGCTCTTGGCTCCTGACTTCTGTCTCTCCTCTCTGTAAACCTGCCTTTCAAATAAAAATAACTCAAAACGTCTCGTTAAGGGGTCACTGTCACTTCCTGCCATCATTGACTCCAGAATGAAATTACACTTATATGAATCCTGCCCTCCTTACCACCTCCTCATCCTGGCCACCAGAGGTTTTTGTCCTGCTCGCTGTGTCATCCCGGGGTCTGCCCAAGGCCCGGCCCCGACTCAGGCTCCATCACGGCCTTCAGGAAGGACGTGGGGGTTCTTGGGGTTGGACACCTCAGCGGCTGCTGCCAATGGCTGGATGAGTCACAGCATCTCCAGGGCCCTGTGCTGGTGCGGCGGTGATCCCAGTGGGTCTGAGGACCCCGCAGGAGTCCCAGCAGCCATCCCCAACCTGGTGCACAGCAGGTGCTGTCACACGTGTGATGGCCCAGAGGCAGATGTGTGAAGGAATAAAGAAGTTCAGTGAGTGTGCGGCGGGATGAATGAGCGATAGGTGAATGGAGATGAGAGGCAGCGGATTCGCTGAGTGTTACAGAGCCAGGAGGGCGGGGGTGGGAGGTAGCTCAGGGCCTGGCACGGAGCTGGGCTTGGCCTGTAGCCACTGCATGCCAGTGAAGGGAACAGAGGAAGGAATGAGGGCCCGGAGGCAGGGCAATCTCGGTGATCCTGAGGCACTCAGCATCCTGGGCTGGGGCACCGAGAGCTCCCGCCCAGCGTCCTACAGACCCTGACCCAGTGGGGTGGCACCCCCAGGTGGGGCGCTCCAGGCTGCCAGCAGGGCCGGGAGGGGGCAGTTCACGCAGCACCTGCCCCCCCCCCCCCGCCCCCCGCTGGAAGGGGTGGGTGTCTCAGCAACCCACGCCCATGTGCCTCCCTGGCTGCCACCAGGGGGCAGCAAAGCCCCACCCTTGGCACGCTGGGCTCAGGAAAGCAACTTTTTTATTTTTTGGTAGATTTGTTCATTTGAAAGAGAGAAAGAAGGAGAGACAGAAAGAGAGTATCTTCCATCTGCAGATTCACTCCCGACATGGCAGCAAATAACATCCTGGAACTCCATCCAGGTCTGCTATGCCGGTGCAGGGGCCCAAGCACTTAGGCCATCTGCTGCTGCCTTCCCAGGGGCATTAGCAGGAACTGGATGGGAAGTGAAACAGCCAGGACTGGAACCAGCACCCAGGTGGGATGCTGGCACCACAGGCAGCAGTTTAACCCACAGTGCCACACACCACCCCTTATTCAAGTAGCTTCAGATCCTGGAGATAGCATTGTTACACGCACATGCACACTCCTGGAGTGTCCCTTGGCAGTTGGCCTGCCTGGGGCTAAGTAACGGCTGGGGGCACAGTGGGCAGGATATTTAGCATGAGGGGGACCACCCGATCCAGGACTGAGGGTTTTCCCAAGATGTGGGCCTTGTAGTATTAAAACCAGGAGTGTCCCAAGCGAGCCGAGACAGCCAGTTCCCCCTGGATAGGTGGGCAGGTTTCCCTCCACCCTCTAAATTGTGGTTGACACATAAAATACTGGGGTTTTTTGTTGTGGTTTTTTTCTTACAGATTTAATTTTTTTATTGTAAAGTCAGGTATATAGAGAGGAGGAGAGACAGAGAGGAAATTTTTCCATCTGTTGATTCACTCCTCAAGCAGCCACAATGGCCAGAACTGCGCCGATCTGAAGCCAGGAGCCTAGAGCCCAGGACCTCTTCTGGGTCTCCCACGCAGATGCAGGGTCCCAAGGCTTTGGGCCGTCCTCGACTGCCCTCCAAGGCCACAAGCAGGGAGCTGGATGGGAAGTGCAGCAGGCAGGACACAAACTGATGCCCATATGGGGTCCTGGCACATGCAAGGCAAAGACTTCAGCCACTAGGCTACCGTACTGGGCCTACTCCATAATTTTTTAAACGATGACATAATCCACACCTACAGAATATATACGGAGCATAAAAATAAGGTATAAAGAAAAATCAGGGGCAGAATCAGATCTAACAGTTATATTTCCGCGTTCCATGTCAGAGCACCTGGTTTGAAGTCCTGGCTCCAGTTTCCTGCTCTCTGTACCCTGGGAGGCAGAGGGTGAGGGGTCAGACAGTTAGCTTTCCTGCCATGCATGTGGGAGAGACCTGCGCTGTGATCCCAGCTCCCAGCTCCTACCCCAGGGCAGCCCTGACATTGCAGGCGTTGGAAGAAATTATGAACAATGGGAGGGGAGGTCTGTCTGTTGCTGTCTCTAACAACAGTAAAAGAAAGTGCACACTTCTACTCACACGCCCACTTTGGGAAAAAGTTTATCACCGGTAACCTCTACCAGGCTTCCTCCAACTTGCCACTGCGCTATCCGTTCCTGCCCCAGGAAATGACGCTAAATTTCACATTTGTCAAGTTCTCTTTTTTGGTCTTACTCCATACACCTATATCCCTGACTTAGTTCATGATTTAATTGTGAATGACTGAACTTTGACGAGCAATACAGACACCTCTCCCGCTCTGCTATTGCCTGTTCTCTCCTTGTTCCCCACCTCCTGCGTGAGACTGCTCCGGGACCGTGGGAACTGCTGGGGCCCACCGCTCTCCCTTGCTGTATCCACCATGTGACTGCGCCTCAGTCAGCTGACGCCACGGCTCCCCATTTCCACATTTTCGCAATGGAAACTGCATCTCTGTGCACATTCTTTCGGAAGCTTTCTGGACATACTGCAAGTTTACTGAGGGTCACACTTTGGGGTGGAATTTCCGGGTCAGAGTTATGCATCTCTTCAATATTATTGTGTAATGCCAGATTTTTTTTTTCTTCAACGGAACATTCCCATTTATAGCTACTGAGCTTCCAGTTCTGGTCGAGTCACTCTGGGCCACACACGATGTTGAAAGCTTTCATTTTTTATAAGACCGTAATTCGTTTGTGTTGTGTGTGAACATACAAGAGTTGCCAATTCATCCATTTTTTTAAAGCATACAACCACCTGGTATTAATTACACTCATGATTAATTACACTCACTGTCACCATGTCTATTTCCAAGGCTTCTCTTGTCCTGGTTAGAAATTTTGGGGTCTTAAAGCAGTATCTACCACTCCCCTTCCCTCTGCCTGGTGGCCTTTAGCTACTTACTGTCCCCAGGGGTTTGATGTCATCTTTTAGACCAGCAGAACACTCTTTTTTTTTTTTTTAAGGGAATTGCACCTATTTTAGATATTTAAAAAATATTTATTTCTTTATTAGGCAGATTTAAAGATAGGAGAGACAAAGAGAAAGATCTCCCATCTGCTGGTTCACTCCCCAAGTGGCTGCAATGGCCGGAGCTGAGCTGATCTGAAGCAAGGAGCCAGGAGCTTCTTCTGGGCCTCCCACGTGGGTGCAGGGTTCAAAGGCTTTGGGCCGTCCTCGACTGCTTTCCCAGGCTACAAGCAGGGAACTGGATGGGAACCGGGCTGCCAGGATTAGAACCGGTGTTCATATGGGATCCTGGCGTGTGCAAGGCTAAGATTTTATCCACCAGGCTACTGTGCTAGGTCCTCCTCTCACTTCTAAAATCTAGGTCTCTGGGGCTGGCATTGTGGCACAATGAGTTAAGCTGCTGCCTGCAACACCAACACCCCATATCAAAGCATCGGTTCAAGTCCCACCTGCTCCAGTTGTGACCCAGCTTTCTGCTGATACATCTGGGCCAAATGCCACTCACATGGGAGACCAGATGGTGCTCCTGGCTCCTGGCTCAGGTCTGGCCCAGACCTGACTATTGTGGCCATTTGGGGAGTGAACCAGCAGGTGGAAGATCTATTGTCTCTCCCTCTCTATGTAATTGCCTTTCAAATTAAATAAAAACAAATCTTGATTTTAAAAAATAGAATTGGGAGATGAGCCGGTGTTGCAAGTTATGAGGCCAGAGACCAGCCCGGTTGATGTCTCATCGCACCAACACCCTTTCCCTGCAACATCTGGTTTCATTAGAGCAGACTGCTTTGCTCAGATCTGGGAAGGGTTCATGGCTAAAACGCAGCAAGGTCACAAACTCGGACAGGAAGAAAAACGGCACCTGCCATCATTAACTTGTAACCGGAAATCACGTTTCTTGCATTCACACAGAAGCAGCCACAGCCTGAGCCGCATCTGTCAAACTTCGCCAGGGACGGAATCAGAGATCTCCCTAGCACATCGCGGGTGTGGTGGAACTCGGAGTCTCATTTACACTCATCATCCTTGGCAATTACGGGCTGTGCCGTCTGTCGTTAGAGTTTGCTATTTACAGCGTTATCGGGAAGCGTGCACATTACCGCATCACGGATGTTAAAAAAATATTTTGATTGCTTTTTGATTATAGTTAATATTTTGACTGGATCTCAAGATAATTTCCCATGCAAGTCTACACCCTGGATGGCACGCATTTTAAACATTATGGGGTGGGCATTTCAGCCCTGGCAGAGGAGGTGCATCAGAGAAACTGGGACCCTTGCTTCCCAGCTGGGGAGGAGTTGGCATTAAAAAAGAAAAAAAAAAAAGCAAAACAACAACAAAACCCACCAGCTGGCAATGCGAGCCAGATGTATTCTGTTTAAGGATCTTTGGAACAAATGAAATTTGGAGTCCAACTTGGCATGTGTGCCTTGCCTTGATGTCCCCTTGTGAGACATGATTACTTCTGCCCTTCCCCCCCCCCAAAAAAACTCATCAGCTGCTCCTGGAATTATGCCCCCCCCCCGGTCCATTTCCTAGGGAAGTTCAGCCATCAGGGTCCCTCATCCAAGGAACAGGCTCAAATGTGCCTACCCAACCTCGCCCCGCTCCCCGTACCTGGGTTCTCGACGTTTCTGTGGCAGGTGCAGACCCTCCTCCCCGGGGCAGGAAGGCGGGGGGCTTCCCAGGCTGGATGAGCCCACCCCAACATGTGCTCCCCTGCGGGACACCCTTGACTTGCCACAGGGCCCTCTGAGGCCAGGGCAGGCTTGGTCAAGCTCCCGCAAGCTTGGACAAGCTGTCTCCCGCAGCTGGGAACGCCTCCTGGTGCCGGGCGCCTTCTAGGAGCGAGTGTCTGTGGGTTTCACAGCTGAGCGATTCTTGGCGCAGCAAAGGGACGCAAGGTTTACGCAGCGATTAGTCTGCGTCAGGCGCGGGGAGTCGCTGAGAGATGACCTCAAGCCCATGGGCGAGGGGTGGGGCTGGCCGTGAACTGACCAGGGTCTGGGTATCCTTGAGCTCTCGGCCTTGGAGCCCTCTTGGTAGCCTAATACTGGCTGGGCTGACAAGAGGGCCGTAGCCCTAGAAGCCCTGTGCTCCTGGATCCAGCCATTGGCTGCCGTGCTCTGGCCAGCACCCTCCGGGGCAGCAGTTCCTGTGGGCCCCTCTCTCCACGTATCAGCTATTTCTCTCGTCCTCCGCTGCCCTGGCCCAGCCCCTGGTCTCTCACGCCTACTGATTCCATCCTCCCTGGCCCCTGTACCCGCCCCTCTCCTTCCACAGGTGTGGCCTGGTTCAGAGCAGGTACTTGAAATGAACCACCAGCGGGCTCTCCCTAAGGCCCTGCCGCACCTGCTTCTTTTGGAACCATCGCTTTAGTGACAGTGAGGCAGCTGCCCTTCCAAAGGAGGGCCTGGTGGTCATGGTCACATATCCTGCCATGTTCTCTCTGACCATGAACTCCTCTTGGGGTGGCAGCAGGAGGCACTGCCCAGTCCCCTCCTGGCAGCCAAAGGAGCCAACCCTGGGACCACTCAAGGGTGCTGGCACTTCTCTTCCGGTGCCTTGGGTCATTCTCAGAAGTGGCACTAGGGGATGAGAGACGCTGCTAGGAGACTGCAAGAGGAACCTGCATCTGGGTTGGACAACACAGCCCTCTCACGACCCAGTCCCCCAGGCGCTAACACAGAAATCCTGCTGGGCCACGCAATGGGTGCTGCCAGGCCCCACAGCATCCAGCGAAGGACGACAGGAGGGCTGGGTGCAGTCCCTAAAACAGGCTCTTTAATAATATTTATGTCTTCACTGAAGAGTTTGGCTTGTCCCACTTGGCGTGGGCATGGGGGTGGGTATAGCAGCCGCTAGCGCTAGTAGAACGAGTACTGGTTCTCCACGGCGCGCGCGCGGCCCGGCGCAGGCTCCACAGGCTCCTCGGTGCCACCCACGGCTTCCAGCAGGTGCTCGGCGCTGTTGCTGCGGCTCCGAGCACCCAGCGGGCCTTCTGCCGAGCGCGGTACTGTCGGCCCCGACGTGGCTGAAGATGAAGACGCGGATGATGATGTGGTACCACTGCCGCCACCGGGCACGTCAGCTGGTGAGGCGGCCGGGCAGGTGGCAGCAGCAGAGGCCAGGTTGGAGAAGTAGTGCGGGACGCCTGGCTCGGCCCAGCAGGTGGGTAGAGGCGCGGGGGCAGCGCTGGGCGAGGGCCCCGGCTCTGCAAAGGCAGACAGCGGTGAGGGGAGCAGGTGCATGAGCCTCAGTGTCCAGCCCCGGGCACCTGTGCCCTTGCTAAACCGCCCTCAGGCCACCTGGAGCAGGCAGCAGTGCGCCCCCTGTGTCAAGCAGCCCCATTTCGGAGCTGACTCCCTGCGCACGCTGAGGGGCTGAGCGGGTGCCACTGTAGTTCTGGCCCTGGCTGTCTCCACGACCCCCAAGCAAAGAAAGGCTTACTGCTGGTTGACCCACTAGCCTAGGCAGGGGGGGTGTCTTACCAGGCGGTGGACCCTGGGCCCGCACATAGCTGCGCAAGGTGATGTCCGCTGAGCCCCCAGACTCCAGCGGGATGGGGTGGGTGTGGAAGTGGCGGAGCATGTGCAGCACGGACTGGAACCACAGGTGCTGCACGTGGCATTGGCCGTGGCCATTCAGGGACAGGCGCAGGTGCTGTGGGCACAGGTGGGCGTGGTCAGTGGTTTGGAAGGGGGCGGGGCCTGGGCTGGATCCCACACCAAGTCCGCCTGTGGTGGTTACCCAGACCCAGGCCACCTCACTGGCTGCTGGTCCCAACCTCAGGCGTGATTTCCCCAGGCGTCTGCCCTGCATCCCCCCCTCGACCTGTGGAGCTGTGGAGCTGTGCGGGTCGAGAGCTGGCTAAGTCTGGCTGCATGATCCCTCACCAATGCTGCCAAGGGGATGCCTGGTTCCTCACAGGGCAGCACCTCGGGGTGAGAAGCCACTAGCCTGTGGTTGCTTGTGGGGAACCATGGGGTGTGCATTCTGCTCCCTACACATCCCACAGGAGGAAGAGTGGTTGGCCTTGGTGGGGGATATCATAGGAGGGGAGGTGATAGTGGAGGCTCTAAGTCCAGGGTGGCGGCTGGTCTAGTACCCACATTAACAGGAACTCCCACACCATAGGGGGGGGTTCCCAGGAATAGGTTCTGCCACCCAGCAGGGCAGGGGACAGGACCAGGTGCTGGCTAACTTGGAGGGGCACCCGTGGTGCTTGAGGATAAGTGCTACAGAGTGGGGACCCACCATGGCCTCATCTCTGGGTAGGGTTTTTGGGGGTCTGAGACCCAGGGCAGAGCTGGGCTCCAGGATGGGTAGGACGGAGGTAAAGCAGGTGCAATCTCCATCTGCCAGGACACCCGAAGGCGGAAACAGCTATTGCTGGGGAGGGCATGACCTTCCATCCCTGTCCCAGGGGGCTCCTAAGGTACTACCTAATGTAGATTTGGGGGGGAACCCAGGGCAGTCACCCTGCAGTCATGATGAGAGGTGGGGGCACGCCAGGCTGGGGCTGGGAAGGAGAGGGGCTATCTCCTTTCAAGCCCCCTGCCATGCCATGCCCTGGCCCATGGTGGCCTGGTACCATCCTGAACCTGTGGCTTCAGGCTGGGTCAGATCCAGGCCCTCCAGGGGGGCCACTCAGGGCAGTGCAGAACAGAAAGATAACAGTGAGGGAGGACACTGAGGGTCCTGCAGCCGGACCCTGGAGTGCCCCCTTCTCCAACAGGAGCTCAGGTTGCCTTCTGTCTTCTGGGTCTCCTTTCCCTGGCCCTTGTCTGGGCCTGCAGCAGGGACCTGGGAGGGGTTGGTGAGCTGTCCTGAACAGAGGTGAGAGGGGCTGTATGGAGGTGGCTATGGCTCAGGCTAGGGCAGGTGGTCAGCCACCGGGGGCCTTGGGTGACCTTTAGTTCCAACATCCAGGGGGCCTTGAATGGGGACCTTCAAAAGCACCCCAACACTCAGAGGCCCCAAGGACTTGCCAGCTCAGGTTCTCAGAAGAACCTGGCTCAGGGGAGGCAAGGCCATACCTACATCCAGAAGGGTCCCCTCCCCTGCTCTTCCCCGTCACAACACACCCACTTACCTTGGCCTTGCCCTGGAAGTTGAAGGTCAGCACGTATTCCCCAGGCCGAGTCTCACTCTGGCGGATCA
Organism: Ochotona princeps; assembly: GCF_030435755.1. Classification (NCBI taxonomy): domain Eukaryota; kingdom Metazoa; phylum Chordata; class Mammalia; order Lagomorpha; family Ochotonidae; genus Ochotona; species Ochotona princeps. The sequence continues at coordinate 27,171,057 of NC_080855.1, read as the reverse complement.
CAAAGAGGCCATGGCTCCTGGGCCCGCCTGCCAGCACCAGCTGGGCGGCCTTGACCCGGGACAGTGTCCCGTGGAACCAGGGGTAGTCGCAGAGTTCCAGTTGGGGCTCTGCCTCAGGGTCCGGCTCCGCCCCCTCCTCGCCAGCTGGGGGAACGGGGTGGGGGGATGAAGGACAATGGTGAGGGGCGTGGGAGGAGTGGGCAGGGGACAGAAGAGGCGGAGACACAGACGTCCACAAAGAAAGAAAAGCTGAGTGCCATTGGGATACTTTTACAATGAGGCAGGGAGCTGACCCAGTGCACTAGTTGAGAACATAAATAAACTTGGCAGGGAGCATTGGGGCTGGGGGAGGGGCAGGGATCCCAGCTGCAGCCCCTGGCACCTGCGTGGTTGCTGTCACTGCCGCCCGGAAGCTCCAGGGTCTGTAGGAAGGTTTCCAGCGGGACGTGGCTCAGAGACTCCCCAGGGCCATCCCGGGCTCGGCTGTGTGGGGCTGTCACCACGGCACCAGCGTTGGCCACTGTCTCCAGGGGCCGGGGCAAGTCAGCTGCAGGGGAAGCAGCAGCGTGAGACATACATTCATCATTTGATCTGTCCCATGCCGTCCTCCCTCAGTGCTCCCAGTCGGTGCCCACCTACCCTCCGTGAGGAGCTCACAGCTGCAGGAGGCCATGTGACTGGCTAGGCAGCTGCCGCGGGCACAGGCCAGCTCAGCGTCGTCCTCGCTGTCCCTGTGGAGGCCAGAAGGCACAGGCTTGTCCTCTGCAGCCAACACCCCCCTCTTCACATGGCTCTGTGGCCATCATGGCAGCGGCCAGGCCAGGTGCAGGGGTCCTCCAAATGGGGACAGCGCCCCCGGTGGCTGCACAACCCTTTCCTGCTGAGTTGGGGGTCCTTCTAAGCAGGGGAGGGGTCTGAGCAGCTCCAGTGGTCCCTGCCCAGAGCTTTATGTCCCCATCTGTGACGGGAGAGGCATTTGGGATCCTGCCAGCAACCAGAATGCTTCAGATAGCAAGGTTCAGGTTCCCAGGGGTCAAGGAGACGGTGTGTGAGAGCAGGGGGAGGGGGCATGCCTCCTTAACTAGAGCTGTTAATTAGGAAGCAGCGGTCCCTCCCCTGGGGCTCCAGCTCACCCCATTAAGCCAGAAGAGCAGCTGCTAGGCACTCAGCTGCCAGCCTTCTAGTGCATAGCTGACCGGGACCGCCCTCTGCCTTTAACGGGCCATGCTCCTGGCTTTCCTCTGAGCTCCCATCAGACTCCTTCCCCGCCAACCACTCTGGAAGCCCTGCCTCCGACCCTGGCCTGGCTCAGGCCCTTTCTTGATTTAGGCCTTGCCGGGGCAAGACTCCACCTCCTTTGCAGCCCATTCTCAGTGGTCTGAGCTTCCCTAGGGGGTGAGGATGGGGGAACAGGAGACTCCAGGCTGGCATCCTCTGGAAAGGGACCTGTGAGCCCAGCCCCATCCTGCCCTGCCTTTGGAGGGTGTTCCCCGGGAAGCTGGTCTCAGAACCACCCCCCCAGCCAGTGCCCACCACCCCCATCCTAAGGCCACCAGAGCACTCACACAGGGTCTACACAGCCTTGGATGTCAGCCACCCATGAGTGCTTCTGCAGGGAGTCGATGGTTTCCAGGATGTACTCGGCTCCATTCTCCACCTGGGGAGGGGGTGGCCAGGCCATGGCCATGGCCACTGTCAGCCTCCAAGTCGCCACTCCTCTTTCCTGCCAGCAGGGGGCTCCCCACCTCCACCAGCTCCCATGTAGTGCCATCACCAGCAGGTGCCACCCCAAAACCCAGGCTGAGGGTCCCTGGGGGTGCAACTCACACTCCCAGAAGCCCCTCCCTTTTGGTCCAGTCCCACCCACTGGGACTCAGACCCTGGACACGCAGCCTCTTTAGAGGCCAAGGCAGGGCCAGGATCCAGGCCTGGGGCCTTTAAGGTAAGCCAGACCAGCACTGAAGGGAAGGATCCCCCTCCTGTCTTGGTACCTGGAGCCCTGGCCTGTGGCCACTCCCTGGGGGGGCGGTGAGGTGTCCCCAGGGGAGGCGGCTGGGGCCAGGTCCTCAAGTTACTTCCTGCAGTGCCCTGGGAGGGAGGCCATTTCTTGTCTCCCATGATACAGAGAAGACTGAGGCTTGGAGAGACCAGGCCACTTGCAAGTGATTGGCAGTAGACCTGAGCCCAGGTCTTCTGGGTGCCTGCACCTGCAGCCTGCCTGGGGGGGCAGCCATTTTGCCTGGCTGTTAAGGCGCCCCTTCGGATACCTGAATCCCACATCTGAGGGCCTGCCTCTGACACCCGACTCCAGCTCCCAGCTCCAGTTTCCTGCTAATTCCCGAGGAGGCAGTGCTGATGGCTCAAGCAGTTGACTTGCCACCACCTGTCCTCAGGGGACTGGATGGAGTTCTCAGCCCTCAGCTTCAGACCCAGCCCAGAGTTGGCTGCTAGAGGTTTCTGAGGCGTAAGCCAGAGTATGGGAAATCTCTCCTTCTCTCTCAAGTAAATACATTAAAAAAACATATACCTAGATTGAAGCAGTTGTTAGATTACTAGCAAGTCAGAACTGGGAGGGTTCCCCAAGACCACAGATGGGGAAACCAGGGCTCCATGGGGGGGGTGCTGGCAGGTGAATTCCTGAGCTTGCAAGAAAAAGAACAGAGGGCCCGGCGGTGTGGCCTAGCGGCTAAAGTCCTCGCCTTGAAAGCCCCGGGATCCCATATAGTCGCCGGTTCTAATCCCGGCAGCTCCACTTCCCATCCAGCTCCCTGCTTGTGGCCTGGGAAAGCAGTCGAGGACGGCCCAATGCATTGGGACCCTGCACCTGCGTGGGAGACCCGGAAGAGGTTCCTGGTTCCCGGCTTCGGATCGGCGCGCATCGGCCCGTTGTGGCTCACTTGGGGAGTGAATCATCGGAGGGAAGATCTTCCTCTCTGTCTCTCCTCCTCTGTGTATATCTGGCTGTAATAAAATGAATAAATCTTTAAAAAAAAAAAAAGAGAGAGAGAGAGAGCAAGGGTCGTGCACTGTGTCCCTGCGGGGAGGCTGCCTGCGCATCTCATAAACCTTTAAAAAAAAAAAAAAAAAGAAAAAAGAAAAAGAACAGAAAGCCAGCTGGGCAGGGGCTGTGTCCCCAGTCCTGAGCCCTGGGGGTGACTCAGTGGGGGGCAGGGCTGGAGTTGCTTTCTGTTTACTGAAGGAGCAGGTGCATTTGTGACCAAACACAGGACCAAGCACAGCAGGCCTCCCTGGGGACTGGGACAGGGTGGGTGTAGGGGGGCACTGAGGGTGATCACCCCTGGGTCTCTGACTGCTACCTGGTGGGCGTGGCTCACAGTTTACCTGCCCATGACCTGAGGGCACAGCTTCCAGTCTTGTTCTGACATAATTGGAGAGTCTAGGAGAACAGACATGCCTTCTAGCCAATTACAGTGTCTGATGGGTAGGGAGACTGCTGGAAGACGCCCTCCTGCCCTCTCCTTCCCTAGCCTTTATAAACTTGTGATTTGTGTACAACAAATTGTGCAGATCATCACCGGTGGTTCTTGTGGGCGAAGAACAAGGTTGCCTCGCCCCTTGGTGGCTTTGGGGCCTGCTGGCAGGAATAAACCCCGAGGAGAAGGCACAAACACCTTCTGGTCCTCCCAGGAGGCACAGGCACAGGCAGTGGCTCCTGCAACCCCAGCAGGGACGCGGGAGGGGGGCTGGGAAAGGGGCGGATCCGCACCCACCCTTAGAGCCTTTGTGCATCCTGGGTGGGCCAGGCTGGGTTCTCTCCCCTCCACACACACTCCAGTGTGCTGTCCTGGGGACATTGGTATAATCTCTGTCAGCCCCTGGGGAGGGAGGGGAGGAAGTGAAACCTTGATGAGCTAGCTGCACCCAGGCCCAAGGCAGGAAATGGGCACCCGGCCAGTTGGCTGGGCACTGATTACATTCAAGTCTTAGTTTCCCTTAGGGTCCTGGGACCACTTCCCAACCTTCCCGCTACCTGCTGCTGGCTCGGGGATCCAGTGCCATGTCCCTTCCACCTCGAGGACCACCCCCTTCCCATACTGAGGATGAGGGAGGTGGCTGCAGGCAGCCAGAGTGTGTGTGTTTGTGTGTGTGTGTGTAGGAGTGGAACGCACCTTGAGCACAAATGTGTTGTCCTTCTCTGGCATCTCCAGGGGCATGGTGGTACGCACCTCCAGGATGGCAGACAGAGGGATGCTGACCTTGGGCCTGGATGCCTGGGGAGGCCACAGGAAGGGGACAGTGAGAGGGTGACTCCCCCACCCCCCGTTCTCATCTCTCCACCCTTCCTGGCTCCCATGGAAGTCCCTTTTCACAGATGGGGAAGTTGAGGGAGGAGTTGCTGAGCAACGAAGGAACAGCGCCCCTAGTGGAGGACTGACCTCTACGACCCCCACCATCTGCAGCTTGCACAATTTTGATCTTGACCCGGTTCATCCAAAAAACAACAAAAAAGTCTTGATTCAGAACACACTTCTGGGAATAAGGCTTGCCAGGTTCCCAGGAGTGGGCCAAAAAATAAAGGGAGGGATGGGCATCCCCACAGGCTGTAGGTGGCACCCCCCCCTCCACACTGCCCTTTAGTCCCCACCCCGACCCTGGAGCTGGTCTGGGTCTGGGATTCCCCACAGGGTTTGGACTACAGGATAGGGGCTTTCTCCGGAAGATAGGGCAAGCGGGTGGGGATTCCTGGCAGCCCTGGCCACCCTCCAGCAGGCCCTGGGGCTGGACTCGAAGCTGTGGTGATCTGGGAGCTTGCAGGAAGCCAGGACACCAGCCAGTGTTTTAGACTGAAGAAAAGGTCAGCTACCTGGCTCGGCAATCAGGGACCCCAGGCCCATTCCTGCCACAACTGGCAGTGCCCACTCCGCTGGCTCATGTATCTGGTAACAAGTATCCATCCTGTGATTAACACAGTGTGTGTGTGTGTGGTGGGGAGCTACATTCACCCCACGAAGCTTAGTATCCCAGTCTGCAAATGCTGCAGGTTTGCTGGTGGCTTCCCTGTGGCAGGGTACCCCAGGGCTGTTCTGACATCAGACCATGAGGGTATCTGGGTTTAGCAGGGAGGGGACAGGGCAGGGACAGTGGGGACAGGGGAGGATCTGAGCAAGCCAGGAGCAAGGGCAGATCCAGCCAGCGGTGTGTGTATGGACAGGCCGTGCGGGACGCTGGGCTCTCGGCTGTGGATGAATGGGGGCTCCTAATGTTTCCTGTGTCCTCTGGTTTAGGGGTGGTTGGTCCCTCCACACAGCAGCTCCAGTAGGTGGGTGGGCGCTTGGAAAAGGAACCCCCATTTATTGCTGCCACAGAGCTGGGCCATAGCTGGAAGGCAGAGGTTGAACCTGTGGGGCTTCCTGGACCTGGGCTCCAGTGTGTGCTGTGGCAGCTGGGCGCTGGTACCAGAGCACTGGGCCGGAAACCTGGGTATGCTCCACCTGCCACACGGGAAGTGTGCCTGAATACCCCCGCAGCATGGAGCGGGGAGCTGGAGCTGGAGGTGGACCACCAGGCCTCCTCAGGAACCTGGCCCTGTGGGGGGACAGCTGCCATCCCTGCCCCCACCTCCTGCCCCTGGCCCAGGGCTATTTACAGACAGGCAGCTGCTGCTGTCAGTCACCACTGGAACCAGGAGCCCTGGGCCTCTGCCCTCGCCCTTTCGGTGACCCTGCTAAGCCCTGCCCATCACTGGGCCTCAGTCACCCCATGTGACAGGAAGCAGTGCCCAAAGCTCCCCCCCAAGACCGAGTGGAGAAGCTGGGGGTCCTGGGGTTGCCCACAAGGGGGCATTCACAGTTCCTGACACAGTGCAGGGGCTCCAGAGATGGGGGAGGAGTGAATGAAGGGGCCTGGGTGGCTCCTAGGCCTGTACTAGCCCTGCCCCCCCCAGCTGGGGTGCTGGGGTGACAGCTCGTGTGATGGGGCAGAGCCCACATCCCAGTCTCGGGCACCCAACCCTCCCTCCTGGCCCTCCACAGCTGCCACACACCCTCCCCCGCCGCAGCTAGGAGTGCCACTCACCTTGGGTGGCACGAAGAACTCCAGGCGGAAGCGCTCACCCGCCACGGCCCTGCGCAGGAGCAGGCGACATTTCTGCCACTGGGCTGTGCCCCCAGGGCCCGCGGCCGCATCGTCGGCCACCATGAAGCGCAGCGCGCCCTCGCGCTGGATGTCCACCAGCTCCACCTTGGCCGCCAGCGTCCTTGACAGCCGCAGGCGCCGCGTCCACTTGTCACGCGGTTCAGCGGAGGGCTCAGTGGTGCGCGGAGTGGCATCGGGCTCCGGCGATGCACGTCGATGCCACATGTCACGCACACCGTCCACCACGCACAGGCTCATGTTGCGCAAGGAGAAGCCCTTGCGCACGCGGGTCCTGGCCGCTGCGGGCGCCGAGACATCTTCGGAGCTGCGGGAGTGGCCGTGCGTGGCTGCCTTAAGTGCTGGGGTCACCACCGCTGTTGCTGTTGCAGGCTCCATGGCACCACTGGCACCCTCTGTTGCCGCTGCCCCCGGCCCGGTTACCAGCACGCGGCGTACCTCCTCACCGAAGACGTCCAGGAAGTTGGCGGCGAAGTGACGGGAGAAGGAGGTGCCAGCGTCGGGCGTGTTGTAGGCCGGGTGCTCACGCACGAAGCGGCAAAACTTGTGCGCAAAGTCCACAGCAGCTACGTGTGCGTGCAGTTCGCAGAACTCACGCCAGTCTGGGGCGGCAGCGGCCGGGCCGGAGCCGCCACCATTCATGGCTCCCGTCCCATCGCAGCCCCGCGCGGCTGTGGGCGACAAGAGCGCTGGGTCACCAATGTGTCCGATAGGGACCGCCCTAGCGGCAGGTGCCTGGCACACCAGGCATGTCCACGCCCCCATCCTGTCCCAGCAGGGCCTGAGGATGCACCCAGCCTGTGGGTGACAAGCTGGGCCCAGTACTGTCATCCAGGCCTGGGAGACTCCACGGGGGGCGGGGTTCACTTCCAGGTGGAGTTCAAGTAGGATCAACTTTGGGTACCTCTCAGCAGCCTGCACACTTCCACCTTCTGGAATCCTGCTCCCTCCAAGATTCCAGTCCCAAGCTGGCTTTCTCCAAAGCCGCCCTAGTGTTTGTTCCCAGCCTGCACAGCCCTGGAACACCCAAATATCCTGTGTGTGTCTAGCAGCCACTTGGGAACTTAGCCTCCTTTTCCGCCAAGGTGGCTGTCACCCAGCCTGCTGTGTGCACAGCACCCCCCTGCCCCTCCATCTAGACCAGAGTGAAAATGACCCGAGGAGGGAGGAGAGGGTGATGTGGCCCTGCCCTGGAGAGCCCCAAGGAGCAGCTGGGCTGCTCATGCCCTCTCCTGCCCTCCCAGAAACCTCCCATTTCCCAGCACGCCCCGACCTCACATCTCCCCAGACTGCACCATCTCCGATCTCCTCCTGGGGATCCTGACCCTGTAATTAAACACCAGGTAAAAATAGCTGCCCCATTTCCAGGAGACGGGGCGGGGCCTCTGGGCCAGAGGGCGCCGTAGGGGATTCCCTGTGCCCTGGCCCTGGGGCCCTGCTCTGCACTCAGGGACAAGCGGGCAGCCAGATCCAGGGAGCAGCCAAGGCTGGGGGAGGGGCACTGGCACAGGTGCTGGGCAGGAGGGTGCCAGGGAGCTCTGGAAGGTTCCTAGCTAAGGGGGAGGGGGAGGGAGGCTGCATAAGAAGATGATCCGGCATGCAGGCGAGAGTCCCAGGACTTCTCAAACCCGAGTGGTCAGAGCCCATGGAGGTGGGGGCAGGCTGGCCAGTCTTCCTGCCTTGCTCCTCCTCTTCCTTGCAGTGCCCAGCTAAGTCCACCTACCACTCTTCAGTATTTTATCCGGGGGTCATTCCCTGCAGGAAGTCTCCCCTGCTTATAATATACTCTGTCTCCCAACAACCACCACCAGACTGGTCCAGGGGTCTGCTCTGAGCATACATGTGCCCCATCCATCCCAGCCGTGAGCATGCACCTACTGCAGGCCATGCTGCCACCACCACCATGGTCTCCAGGGGAGGTTGAGACCCTGGGTCCTGACCTGTGTGTGTGTGTGTGTGTCGGGGGGCAGATAACTGCCTGGGGTGGGGTGGGGGAGGGGGAAACCCCGTCCTTGTGTTCCACATGTACCCAGCAGCGACCAACAGTAGAGTCAGAGTGGATGACGTGGGAGCCTGGTGGGCTGGGTGTGGCTGTCCCTGTGAAAGAATTATGCCCCCACACGTGACAAACGGGACTCGGCAGACTTTCTTCAGGTCCTACCTGCTGCTTGGGAGAGGCCCAGGGTAAAGTTGGGGGACCAGGGCCCCTGGGTAGTGTGCTTGGGGGCAGTTTGCTAAGATAGTTCTCATGGCCAGAGTGGGGTCAGCTAAGGGTATGGCTGAATGGGGCTAGAGGCATCGGGAGGTCAGAGTTGATGTCCTGCGCCAAAGCCCTGTCTGCCCAGATGAGGCAGGGTGGCAAAACAGCAGGTACGCAGTACCCTTTGTTGGAAATGGAGAGACTGAGCCCTCAAACACAGCCCCGCAGAGGGAGGACGCTGGCACAGGGAAGGTTGTGGTGGAGCACCCACGCTCTCAGGGGCTCTGGCTGACCCAGGCTCCCCACACCCCCAAGTGAATGACATTGAATTTCATTCTCACTTTAGAAACAAACGTGGGTGGCCGGTGCAGTGGCATAGTGCCTATGCCTGTGATACTGGCATCCCATAGAGGCACAGGTTTGATCCTGGGCCAGGCCCCTGCCTTTCTCCTGGTCTTGGAGAAGAAGGCTTAGCTATGAAAGAAGGACGGGAGAGGGTATCTTCCCATCTGCTGCTGGGAGAGCTGGCGGGAGACAAAGGGAGACCCCGTGGGCCCATCCGCCTCCACATAACGCCCGGCCATTTTCAGACTCTGCTAGGCAATCCCCCCTCCCCTTGCCACCAAACTGATTTTTTTTTTTTTTTCTTTCTTTTTGTTCCCATCTCGGCTGGGATGGGTTTCTGACGGGTTGGGCAAGGGGTGGAGGAGCCCAGTCATGCTGTGGCTGCTCCTGACCCCTGCCCTCTGCCTGGCCAGCCATGTTGGTTCAGTGGTGGCAGTAGCAGGTTAGGGAGGAGGGGGTGGCTAGCTTTCTGGTGGTAAAAATAGCATTGACAATTAGAAAGGGAAAAACAAATAAAACAGTGGGCTCCCAACCCCCACCACAGCCGGCCAGCCCAGTTCCGGACCCCAGGGCCCAGCCTTGCCTTAAAATATTGATGAAGGTGCCCCATCCCCCACTCATGGGCAGGCAACCAATCCATGCACATGTGGCAGGCGGGGCCAGGCACAGCCCCACCCACAACTCCTCTTCTCTCAGATCCAGCATTCTCTCTGCCTGGTGGAGGCATCCTGGGTTTCACAATTGCTGATCTGGGTGTGGGCTCCCAAGGTGCACCCATCGCCTGCCACCCCAGCTGAGGTGCCAGGGCCTCAGGCCACAGGGAGAGTGTGGTTAGGACACTCCTCCCTCCACCCAGCCCTTCCCACTCCTCCTGCACTTGCCAGAAATGGGCAGGCATTCTGCTTTTGCCACAGGTGAACCTGTTGCGGTTTTGTGCCAAGGAAGGGTGCCATTCTTCCAAGGTAGTCGTCACCCCCACAGCGGCCCAGGACCCTGCCAGGCCTCTGTTTGAAATGCTATCTGCGGGAGGGAACCTTCTCACCCAGCCCAGCAGCTGAAGTTTGGCTCTGGGTCTGAGGAAGGCAGGTCCAGCATCCCATAAGCATCAGGCAGATGGCACTGGGGCCATGTTCTAGATTCAGTCGCCTCAAGAGGGATCAATGTCCTTGGGGGTGGGGGGCTTCTGGGGTCCTGCTTCCTGAAGGGGAGATTCCCCCCAACTCCTGTAATACATGGGTACTCTGAGAAGCTGGGCGGGGAGAATATGGGATCCTAGAGTTGGTTCCTGCAGCAAGTGGGAACCCTCTCCCCAACCCCAGGCCCACAAAGCTGAGCATACTGTCCTTCAGGAGCGCTTGCCGCTGGACAGTTCCTGGTTAGTCCTTGCAGGTGGACAGCAGGCTGGGCTTGCTCCAGCTGCCCAAGGCTAGCTCTCTCCCTGCCTTTCTGGGGTAATAGAGGATTAACGCACCTCCTCTTTCCTCCCACTTGTTGAGCACCCCATCTGTCTCCCATCTGTCTCCCACCAGACTTTCTTCTGATGACTTCTCACTGGGCTTTCCTGGGGCACCCTCCTAGGTTCTGTGGCTGCTAAAGATGCTTATGAAGCCTGGCCCATCTCCAGAGACCTCACAGTCACGGCTTTCAAGTTCTAGTCCATCCTTGCCCTGTGCTCCCTGCTGGTAGCACCCACTCCTCTGCCTTGGCTATTAGCAGCCGCTCAGCACATGGAGGTGTCAGGAGCACCACTTGGTGCTGTCCTTGCCCAGACGCTGCTCCCTGCCACAGTGCCACTGCGTCACCTGCACCACACGGGGACACTGGTAGGTCCTCACACCTGCCACCAGGTGGGCCCCGCTCCTTGGGACCAAGCCCCTAAGCCTGCATCACTCCCACGAAGTGGCCATGCATTGCTGCCACCTGCCACGCGCTGTCCTGACAGGTTGTGGGCTGTGACCTCAGGAGGATGCCATACCCTGGGTCAGGTCACAGTCATAAAAACCACCCAGCTGGGGCCTGGTGTAGCGGCCTAGCGGCTAAAGTCCTCGGCTTGAATGCACTGGGATCCCATATGGGCGCCGGTTCTAATCCCGGCAGCTCCACTTCCCATCCAGCTCCCTGCTTGTGGCCTGGGAAAGCAGTCGAGGACGGTCCAATGCATTGGGACCCTGCACCCGCATGGGAGACCCGGAAGAGCTCCTGGCTCTTGGCTTTGCATCAGCTCAGTACTGGCCGTTGCGGCTCACTTGGGGAGTGAATCACTGGATGGAAGATCTTCCTCTGTCTCTCCTCCTCTTTGTATATCTGACTTTGCAATAAAAATAAATAAATCTTTTAAAAAATCATATAAAAAAACACCCAGCCAGGTAAGAGGGGGAAGAGAAACCTCCCCTGCCCCTCCCCACCACCTCAGGCACAATGAGAATGGGGGGGGGCTAGAGGTGCCTTGTCTGGACCAGAACCCCGCCCCCCGAGGCAGTGGGCAGGGGGCCGGATGCACAGTAACCCTTCATCCCTTGGCATCCTGCCTGAGAGCAGCAGTTGGAGGCCTGGTTTATTGGGTGAGCAGCTTTGGGCGAGTCATGTCCTCTGCCTCAAGTTGCTGCTTCAGGGATAAGAATAGCGAGACGGATGGTCAGCCTTGGGTTAAGTCCCCCTTGTCCCACTCCTGGGGGCCTCCGGGTCGTATACCTGGCTCCATCTCCAGACTCCAGCTTCCGACTAACACACACGCTAGGGGGCAACAGCGGTGATGGCTAGAGCAGCTGTGACTCCTCTGGCAGCGGCTTTGGAGGCCCAGAGGCAGTTGCTGGCTTAGGCCCCCATCCAGGGTGCATCAATGAAGACACTTAGGGAGTGCTCCCTGGGTCTCCTCTCTCCTTGCCTAATAAGCTAATGAAGAAAAACACAGGAGCTAACCCACAGGTTACCTGAGGAGGGCACTGTTGCCCCCAGCAGGACCCTGAGCACTCAAAGCCAAAAGCTTGGGGTCAACTCTGTGCTGTGGAATGCAGGCACCCCCATTAGGGCAGAGCTTCCAGGTATGTCTGCTGCTCCCCTTGTGATCCAGCACCCAACCAACAGGCCTGTGGAAGCAATGGACTGCCATTCACTGCCCGGATGGAGCTCCTGGCTCTCAGTTTTGCCTGGTGTAGACCTGGCTGTTGCAGCCATTTGGTGAGTGGATGGGAAAAACCAGTGGATGGAAAAGCGCTGTCTCTTTCATTGTTTCAAATAAAGAAGTGAATTTTGAAAGGAAGAAGAGAAAAAGGAAAGTAGAAAGGAGGAACCACAATTAGCTGCCCAGGCTCTTTCTAGCTGCAGACCCCCTTGCGACTCCCCAGAGGGAAGCCACCCTCGGCAGCGGCACATTGGGGAGTCCTCCTAGGGGACTTACACTAAGAATGGGAGAGGCACAGGGCCAGTGCTGTGGCACAGTACGTTAAGCTACTGCCTCCTAACACCAGCATTCCATATGGGCACTGGTTCAAGTCCCGGCTGCTCCAATCAGCAATCCATCTCCCTAATAATGTACCCAGGGAAACAGTGGAGGATGGCCCAAGCGCTGAGCCCTTGCCACCCATATAGGATACCTGGAGGAAGCTTCAGGCTCCTGGCTCCAGCCTGACCCAGCTCCAACCATTGTATCTATCTGGGGAGTGAACCAACAGATGGAAGGAAGATCTTTCTCTTGCTCTCTGCCTCCCCCTCTCTCTGTAACTCTGCCATTCAAATAAAACAATAACAATCAAAAGAGAGCAAGATGTCACGCAGATCATTTACAATAAAAAAAGAAAAGTGTGTGCAGAAGCCTTCCACTAGTGAACCATTCGACCCAGGGGTACCAGAAGCCTTGACTTGGGGTGCAGGGTGCGGGACCTCTGGACCCTGGAAGGACAGGGCCGAAAGAACAGCATGGCGGCAGACAGCCTCAGAGACCCCATGAATGCCCCCAATCCCTGCTAGCCTAACAGCCTTGCAAGCTGCAGCGAGACCGCCCCCAATGTTCCTGGAGGGGGAAAGTCTGGGGTCACTCCTCCAAGCGGGGGGGGAGGGGGGGAGTGGGGCAGGAAGGCCAGGAGGGCGGGGAGGTGTCCCTGTTCCTGCTCACTCCCTCAACACAGGCTGCCAAAGTCCCTTAAGTGCTCTACCCACCCCCAGTCCCAAGTGCTCACTGGCTCCATGCTCCCCACTGTGCTGGAGTGCTCCAAATGCTCTCCCACCTACACCCCCCTATGCCGTGTGTATGTGGGGGGGGGCGGGGGGACTACAACGTTGCCTTTCCCCTGCCCCGCCAGCCAGTCCACCCTGGGGTTCTGCCGCCCAGCAGCTGGCCGCAATTGCGAATTTTGGCTTATTTATGTTCATGATCATTGCTGGGGTGGCTCTTGAGAGAACCTGGCTACTGCTGGTCTCTCTCTTTGAAGGGGGTGCGCCAGTAGATTTCTAGCCTCGGCCCAGGGCTCTCAGGCCCTGGGGAGCCGGCTAGGTTCTGGCTCGCTTTGCCCGCAGGTTCCTCAATGGCCCAAACGGGCCTGAATGGAGCGCACGAACCCGCCCCTTCTTAAAGGCACCAGCCTCCCCGCCAAACGGGGGCTGCTGGAGAGCTGGCAGGGTGGGCGGGTCGGGCCGTGAGAAAAGAGGCTAGGGCAGAGCAGAGGGCGTGCCGCACCCCCGGGAGACGGTGGCCTGGATGAGGACCCTCAGGACACTAAGCCTAGGCCCTCCCCATCACTCTGGGTTGACCCTCCCCTCTCCCAACCCTGGGAAGAGACCCAGGCCCCTCTTCCCCCACCTCGCTATTCCCCCCTCGCCCTCCACCCAGCCGGGGGCTCTAGGAGGAGGGGGGCGAGGGCGCAGCTGCTCGGCCCCTTCTGCTGAGCTGGGGCGGGGGTCTCAAAGGACGTTCGCAGCCCTCCGTCGCGCGCCCTTTCCCTCCCACCCGCGCACACAAAGACGCCACGCGCGGACCGGGGCGCGAGCGGCCGCGCTCCCCGGGGGGCAGCGGTGCGCACGCCCCCGAGATCGGTTTGGGGAACCGGGGTGTGGACTGAGGAGCAGACAAGGCCGTACCTACAGGCGCGCAGCGGTGGCGGCGCGGGCCGGGGCGCCGGTGGAGCGCAGCCCGGACCACCGCCGGGCTCCCGGGGCCCGGCAGCTCATGGCCCCGCGCGGCGGGGCTGGGCTCCCTCCCAGCGGTGGCGGCGGCTCCTTCTCCTCCCGGATCCACAGCCTCGAAGGCTCGTGCGCTTCTCGCGGGCACGGCGCGTCTCCCCGCGCCGCTCTCCCGGCTGCCGAGCCCCGCGCGCTCCGGACGCAGCCCCGCGCGGCGCGCGCCCCCCGCCCGCCGGCGCGCGCCCCGCCCCGGTCCCGCCCCGCGCCCCGCCCCCGCCGCGCCCCCCGCCCTCCGCCGGCCGACTCCCCAGCTGCGCCCGCCGGGGGCACTCGCTTCCTCCCGGGGCGGTGGAGGGGCCGAGACCGCCCAGCCTTGGGCCCCTGAGGGGTCAGCAGGCTGAGGTTGCGCTGAGGGGACGCTGTGTCGCGGGGCCGATTCCCCCCCACCCCCGGCGCGATGTCGTCCCCCGAGACCCTGGGGTGATGGTCCCTGGGTGAGGGGTGGAGGGGGGTGGATCCGTGTCCTGTGCGAGGAGGGAGGGGCCGGGGTAGACACCCTCGCAGCGTCCCTGGATGACTGGCGATCCCCGCCGTCGTAGCCAGACCCCCCGCCAACGGGGACAATGGAAGTCTGGAGGAGGCCCTGATGTCGCAACACGGGGAAGTGGATGTCTGGTTTTCATAAATGCCCGGGCCGAGCACCACGCCCCCCTGCCTCTAGCCGGGGCACGCTGCAGACATCGGTCAGGGCCAATATAGGGCAGGGGAAGAGTCTCCCAGACGTGGGCCCCGTCCCCCACCACGGCCACACCAGGATCCCCGAGAGAGGCGGCCATAGAGCATCCTCATGCCGCAGCACTGAGCATCCTCATGCCTTGCCTGGCCCGAGATGGGCCCAGGTCAGGGCAGGAAACCAGAGTCCCCGCAGGCCTGGGCTGCCCCAGGAGGTGCGGGGGAGGGGAGGGGGCGATCCTGGAGGGGGAGGAAGGCAGAGGTGTAGAAGGGGCAGGTCCTTGGGGAGAGTGGGGGCGGGGAGCTCTGGGCCCTCTTGGCCCCAAGTCCTCAATCCTTGACAGGTGGTTAGGTCAGCTTCTCCCTTCCCCACAGGCAGGGCCGTTCTGTGGTCAGCTGCTGGTGGTGGGGTAGGAAGGGAGGGTGCCTGCATCTGTTGACCCACCCCTCTCCAACTCATAGCGACTCCTGACCCCTGACCTTTGTAGCGAGCCCTTTAGCCTTTTGCCAAACGGGTCCTCTCTTTGAGTTCCCATGTAGGAATCTGCTGCCCTCTACCGGGGTGTTGAGGCCAGCCAGGCAGGGACTCGGGCCCTGGCCCCTGGCTTCTCTGCTGCACATCCACTTAGCTCCCCTGGCCGTTAAACACAGACATCTCAGGCAGTGGCCCAGCCATTGATTGGAGTCTGGCTGGGAACCAGGACACCTGTGCCTGAGGGCAGGAAGTGTAGGGGTGAGGGTGTTGATGAGGGGCATGCCTGTCTGAAGAATTGAGGGGTGGGGGATTGGGAGGTCCTGGCTGTGCAATCCACCCTCCTGGGAAAGAATAGCCCAGGTCACAGAGCACTAACCTGGTGTAGGATGGTGTGGGCTGGGGGTGATGGGGAGGTCTTGGGATGGGGTGGCCCTTGCAGGAGGAGGAAGTGAGGAGCTGCTGTGTCTGCCCCACCTTGGGAACTGGGCAGTGGGAGATGTGCAAGTTCAGGGACCGACTAGAGTGAGACAGACCCCAGGGCAGCCAGAAGGTGGGGAGGACGGGGAGGGCAGGAGTCGCTGATTCCTGTGGAGAAGGCTGTGGCGGGCAGATGATCTGGGGTGCAGGTATGTTTGGGAGTGTGTGAAATAGAGGCAGAGACCACCTCAGGGGCTCAGGCCTGGGCTGGCGTGGGGTGGGGCTGGCCTTGGGCCACACAGCCCGGAAGGTGGAGCTCCAGAACGTCACCGTGCAAGGCTGGCTGTGGGTGGGCAGAGGAGGGGGGCTGGTGGGGCACCTGCCAGGTAGGGGTGTGAGGGATGGGGGTAGGCTTTAGATGGGGTCACCCCAGAGCTGAATCACAGCTGGATAGGTGGAGTTTTTGACTTAAAGACTGGTTTTCCTTAAAAAGAGGTGTGTATTTGGGCTCGGCGGCGTGGCCTAGTGGCTAAGGTCCTCGCCTTGATCCCATATGGCCGCTGGTTCTAGTCCCAGCAGCTCCACTTCCTCTCTGTCTCTCCTCCTCTCAGTATATCTGACTTTGTGATAAAAATAAAATAAATCTTTAAAAAAAAAAAAAAAGAGGTGTGTATTTCAGGGGCACACCCACACCCAGGGACAGTTTCATCCATAGGTTCACCTCCCAAATGCCTGCAATGAACGGGCAGAGGCAGGAGCTCAAGCTAGGTGGCCCATGCGGGTGGCGGGAGCCCAGTCGCATGGGCTGTGACCGCTGCCTTGCAGGGTCTACGGCAGCAGGCAGCCAGAGCTGGATGCCATCCAACAAAAACCCCTCCCACCAAACACCTGCCCCATGTATTCTGTTTTGAGGAAGTTGCCACGGTGTGGGTTTGTGGTTCTGGCCGATTTCCGGACCCGCTTAGGGGATTCTTATGGACTGGGACAGGGAGAATGGTGTCCCAGGAGGAGGTTTTGAGGTTACAGATTAAAGGGCGCTGTGTGTGGCTGCAATTGTGGTTTATTGCGAATACGCCAAGCTGAACAGGCTAAGAAGCAGACTTCACTGAGGAAGGTCCCCTGGGGGGAGGTGGTTCCCTCCCCGGAGGGCTCAGTTCCCCGTGGGGACGGTGACAGAGGGGCCCTGCTGGGGGGAGCCTTCCTCATCTAGGCAAGAAAGCAGAAATCAGTGCTGGGGAGGTGGGGCCAGGAGGGGAAACTGAAACCGCCAGGGCCCCTTGGGCTTCCCTGTTCCTGTTTGTGTGTGTGTGTGTGGGGTGGGGAGGGAGCCAGGAGAGGTGAGCTGACCAGGGAGGCCCTCACCTGGTGGGGCTGGTGACAAAGGCAGGCTAGGATGATAGGCTGTCGCACCTCTTGCAGGCTTGCAGGGCTGAAGGGGAACCGTGGGAAGTGCTGGGACAGATGGGTGCTAACCAGAATGGGTACTGGCTTGATGGGTGTCACACAGCCGGGGGTCAGGGGAGAACTCCATCACCAAGCTGTGACTGGAGTCCAGGCTTGCCAGCAGAGGTCGGTGGACACAGGGGGTGTCCAGTTGGCTCTGATGCGATGGGCACATTTTCCCGAGGCCCCTGTTGGGTTGAGGTCAAGGGCGGTTTCCTTGGGGGACCCTGGAGGACTCTAGGAAAGTTTGGGTTATCAGCAGCAATGGCGCAAGCGGGATGGGGAGGGGTAGACATGCAGCGGTCGCTGTGGCAGGCTGGTCACTGCCACAGGTCCCCAGCCGCCGCCCCGGCATCCCCCTCATGGAACTTGTGCAGGTGGTCGGCGAACCTAGGAGGGGGCACAGGAAACTCCATTGAGGCCCCTGCGAGGAGGGGTGGGGAGGGGTGTGTGGGGGGCTGGGAGCCGGCAAGGGAGGGCTGGAGGAGCTGGGGTGTTGAAGGGGGCTCTGGGGCCTGGGGCGGGGGCAGGCAGGCATGCTCACTTCTTGGCGCAGGTGGCAGCACAGTCCCTTTCCACACTCTCACTCCAAGCCAGCTTATAGAGCACCTGATGAGGGGAGGTTGGGTGGAGACACTGTGAGCTGCCCTGCCCCAGGTGCCACGCCCTTCTCTGCAGCCCACTTCTGGTCCCGCTGGGCCTGGCTTCTAGGGACAGAAAGGTCCTTATGGCTGGGGGCCCCAGGGCAGGTGGGCCTTGCATCTGCCTGTGTGTTTTCCAGGGTCTGGGTGCAGGGCAGGGTCCTAGGTTCAAGGTGGTGCCCAGGCTGGCCCTGGAGGGGCCGTGCCTGGCTGTGGGGGTGGGGCTTCCACAGACTCAGCCCAGCTCTCCCGCAGGAGGGGCCATCCTTGGGCATTTGCTCTTCCTGGAGTGGGGGGTCATGGGGGACTCTAACAGCCCCTGCCTCTGGGCAGCCCCACCAAGCCCTTCCAGAATGGCCCAGGCTGCCCCAGCCACCCACACCCTCTGCCCCACCTCTGCTGTCTTGGCTGAGCCAGTCGCCCACACCCCCCTCCTGTCTTGGCTACCCCATCGGGACACTCACCAGGAAAACCAGGCAATGCAGGAAGAGCGTATAGAAGAAGCCGATGGTGCGGGCCATCTTGTTGGACAGAACCAGACGCCCCTGGTGGAAGAACCGGCAGTGGGGAGGGGTCAGCTGGGGCCAGGCAGGTGGCTGGGGGGTGGACGATCCTGGGGACAGGGGTCCCAGGGGAATGAGGGGCAGGTGGCTTACCATGCTGAGCGTGGCCTTGTCCCAGGGGCTAAGGCTCAGGTACTTCCGCTGCCGCTCCTGAAGTGGGGGATGGTGAGGAAAGGAGGGGAAAGTGACCCCCCCCCACTCAAAAGGGCCCATGGGCCTGGCTGGCCACCTGCAGCTACCCTCCACTGCAGGGGGATGGTCCTTCAGGGGTGCAGCACCTGTGGTCTGGGGCTGAGAGACGATGAGGGGGCCTTGATTGCCCTTCCACCAGATGGTTTGGGGTTTAAGCTACAGGCAGGCGTCCTTGGAGCCTGAGAAGGGGGCTTCCAGGCCACAGGCAGGTGGGGCTGTTGGGGAGCAGGGTACGCACCCGCTTGCTGAAAGAGGAGAAGGGGTCCAGTCGCTCCTCGTACTGGGAGGAGTAACGCAGCTCCGTGTCATCGCTGCTGCCGCCCTGCATGGGACGGGAGAGGGACACAGTTGCTGTGCCCCGGCCCTGCCAGCCGAGGGACCCGCCGCACAGCCCCAGGTTCCTCGTTGGCCAAGGGAGTCGGGAGATGCTGGGAGGATACCCAGGATCTGGGAGTCGAGGGACAATGTGAGTGTGCCTGGCATCACAGGGTGGGACGCATTGCCCAGATCACAGCTCGTGTGCAAGGTTGGGGTTGGTGGAGGTGGGGTAGGTGGGAGGGTTTGAGGTCCAGGTAGGGGCTGCAAGGGCAGAGGGTGAAGGGGTGGGTTCTCTGGGAATGTGAATGGGGGTGGTTGTGGGTTGGGGGGGTGGGACAGGGACCACGGGAGAGGAGAGACCCTCTTTGACCAGCCAGGTTTGCCATCCGGGTGATTCTAGTTTGCAGAGTGCGGGCGCCCTCTGGTGGCCCAAGAGCGGCTCTGACCAGTGGGGCTGAGGCTGAGCCTGCCAGGCCTTCGTTGGCCCAAGGGGAGTTGAGCCCAGAAGGACATCAGGGTGGGGTGGGGTGAAGTGGAGTGTGTGTGTGAGTCATAGGGATGCCCTGTTGTCTCACTTGATTCCTGCATGTCGGGTCCCTGTCCTGCATTCTGAGTTACTGAGAAACTCAGTACTCAGCTCCTTTGGGGTGATACCCATAGGTCCTGGGGTCACCTGGTGGATCACCCTTTCCCCATCTCCCAGAGAAGGAAGTAGTTCTGGGGCTAGGCTGTGTGACCCCTGTGCCTGGTTACACCTGCTACCTCCGGAGACAGAATGAAAAATGATCTGTCTTACGGACCCTCCCCTGCCCTTGGCCAGGGCAGCTGGTGGCATGGGCTGGTCAGATGGCCTCTGACCTCATCCCACCCCCAATCAGTGTCCCGATCAGCCTCTACCCGCCTCACCCCTGTCTGAGCTGAGACCCAAGATGGGCTCTTACCCGGCCGGGGTAGCTCTGCAGGAACTTGATCTTCTCAAAGAGCTTGATGTTGTCGGCGCGGAGGCTGTCCAGCTCACCCTGCAGGGCCTGGATGGTGTTCTGGGCTAGGCGACTCTCCTGCAGGGCGGGCCAAGGGGTGAGTGTGGAGGCCGGGGCCTCTGCCCACATGCCCCTGGACCGGCCAGCCCACTGCCTGAGGCTCCCCGGCTCAGCTGAGGGTCCCTCCCCGTCTCATGGTGGGGGACATGAACTCACGAGGCATTTGGATTGTAGCTTTCAGGCATGTGTGAACTGCTTATCCTTTGTGTCCTTGCAATATGATGCAAGCATCCCCACTGTCTAATTCTAGAACGTTCTGCTCACCCCAATGAGGAGCCCGCACCTGTTGGCCCCATGCCCCGTCCCCACCCCCCTATCTCATGGCAATCACTCCCTCCCTGTGGTCTCTCCGATGCTGACACCTGCTGTGGAGTGGATCACGTGGGGCGGTTTTGAGGGGGCATGCTCTTAAGGACCCTCTCTCTCCCCCTGTCTCATCCCTTTGGCCCTGGCCCCACCCCCTCAGCAGACCTTCCCCACGGCAGCGACATCTGCCTAGGGCAGCCCTCCATCCTGTGTGACGGCTGCCTGGAGGTTCCCCACCCTATTCCCCGTTGCTATGATGTCACAGCCCTTGGGGGTGCCCCGCTGCCTGGCCACTCTGGGCTCTGGAGCCTCTGCTTAAACAGCATCTCTTTCTGCTTTCAAAGCCTGTGGTGGTGCAGCCTCCTCCAGGAAGCCCTACTTGAGTGCACAAAGCAGGTCCAGTCCCACTGTACCTCAAGGTCTTTCTCCTCCAAGCCTGTGTTCCCCTCTCTCCCCTACTGTGTTCTTATAGCTGCGGGCAGGGAGGGCAGCCAGGGACAGAGGGACTCACGGCCTCCAGCTCCTGGTTCCGGGCCCGGAAGCGCTCCCTCTGGCTGGAGATGATGGAAAGCAGCGAGTCCACCTGGCCCTCGGGGAGGGCACTGCTGGCCGGGGCTGAAGGCCCTGCAAGATGGAGGACAGGGGGTGGGGTGGTAGCAGGCACAGGGACATCCTGCCTACTGTTGGGGGTGGAGCAGGTGTGTCCCCCATGGTGCCCTTCCTAGGGCTCTGTGGAGACCCCTGCAACTCCACAGATGTGCCTCTGGGAGAATTAGGGGGGCCCTGCTACACCCCCAATGACACAGGCTCTCCTCCCCAGCAGTCCTTCCCCCCAACCTGTGCTGGCCACAAGCCCTGGGCAGGCCACGCCACCTCTGCAGTACTGGGGAGTGCTGGGGCTGCCTGTCAGCACTAAGGTCATGGGCAGGGTGGGGTGGAGGAAAGGAGGCAGGTGGTGGAGCCAAGGTCCAGGAGGGCATGATTGCGTGCATGCATGTGTGTGTAGGTGCAGGTGTGTAGCCATGAATAGGTCACGGCACATGTGCGTACCTGTAAACACATACAACACATGTGGTTATGTGTGCATGTGGACATGTGTGGTACATACATGCACACGTGTCATGTCATGTATGTGGATGTGGTTTGTGAATATGTGTGTCAAATCTACATGTGTGTATACCCATGGACACATGTGATACATGTATGTGCCCATGGATAAACGTGTACATATGCCAGTGCATTTGTGCATGCATGTGCACCCCGTGAACTGGCATATGATGCACACTTGTGAACGTGTGTGGTACATACATGTACAAGTGAATGCAAACACGTGTGGTGCCTTGTGTATCTGCTTACATGTATGTGTGGTGCATCTATTGCATGATTGTGGTGGGGGAAGCCTCTTGGCCTTGTTAAGCTCCCTGCTGCGTTCCTGGGCCGAGGGCCCTGACCGTCTCAGGGGACCGCTCCTCCGGCCCCTCCTCACCGTAGAACAGGGATGTGGCCTCCTTGATGGGCTCTGGGATCTTCGCCAGGTCATGCTCAGCTGCGCCCTGTAGGTGTGGGCAACAGAAGGCAGAGTTAGCACGCTGGGGTGGTGGCAAGGGAGGCAGGGCCGGGTGCTGGCAGGTGTCCCGGTCAGGGCCTGCGCTGCAACTCCAGGGCAACCCCACCCCTCGTCTGTGACACGGGGTCGGGTGGGGGTGAGGTCCGTGGGGGCGTTCCATGCATCAGGATCTCACAGTCCTGCGCAGTGATGTGGTTTGCGAGACCAGAGAGTTCCAAGCCAGCGCCTGCACACGGAGCAGCGCCCTCCTTCCTGGGCAGGGGTCTGGGGGGGGGTGGAGCATCCCGGGGAGTGGTGCTCTGGGGGGCGGGGACGGGGCGGGGCTCGCCTCAGCATCGGGCCGCCGGATGGACTGGATGGTGCTTAGGTCCTGCTCCAGGCGTGCGATCAGTTCTTTCTGCTCAGCGGCTGTGGCCATGGCCTCGGTGACGTGAATTTGCAGCTCAGCACAGCGCCCTGCGGTCAAGAACAGACGTGCATCCGTCACAGGGAGCCCGGCCAGACCCTCAGCACTGCTTCCCACCTCCCCAGCCCTGGGTTGGCTGTCCCTGGGAGCAGCGGCCACTCCCTCCCAACTTGCCGCTGGCTGGAAGGCCACGGTCAGACACAGCCCACAGGGGCCCAGCTTTCTCTGTGATGGCCCTGGGTATGCAGAGGAGCCCAGGGTGGGGACGTGAGGCAGCTGACTGGGCCACCCCCTTGCCCCAGGCCTGGCCTAACACGGTGAGAAGTCCTAGGTTCCTTCCACGTGTGAGCAGAGGGTGATCCGAGGCGAGGGCAGGGGTAGCTGACACCGGCCCCACGTTCTTGTCCTCTTTCCCCTGCTAGGGAGGGGTTGTAAAGAGGGTCCCTCAGTCTAAGCCCCTGGGGTGCCTTGAACAGCCGTAGGCAACAGTATGAGGTCTTGTTGTGTGTTTCTGGGCAGCGGGTCACCCTCCCTGGTCCTCATGCATATACTGATAACCATAAGCCTGGCACAGGATGAGTAGCAGGGGAGGCAGAGAGGGCAACGGAGGGGATAGATGGCATGGCCAGCAGGGGGTGCTGTGGCCTCAGACATGCCCCAAAGGCTCCAGGCTGGGGCAGCCACGGTCTGGCCTGTGCAGCTGCTGCCCAGCTGCCCCTTGGACCCTGGTGCCTGCTGCACGCGCGACCTTGGCGCCACTCAACAGACCAGTCAGTAAGAGACCATGACCCCCATTTTATACATGAAGAATGGACTTCTGGCCCTCCTGGCCCGAGACAGGACCCGAGTGGCTGACCCCCAGCCCCAGCCCAAGCATGTAGAAGCCATTGCAATCTCCCTGTCCAGGCCCGGGGCAGGATGCTCCGTTCCAGGCATCCCCCGGGGATGGGGAGGTGGCCGTGGGAGCAGAGGTGGACTCAGGGCAGAGCCATGCCGTAGAGTGGAGGGGCGGCAGGACTGGAGGGGCTGCCTTGGGTGACCAGCAGGGGCTTTCATCCCATTCTGATCAGGGCTCAGATGCCATAACCACCTGACCCAGAAGCAAGGAGCCCAGGCTGCAGGAGGGGACACAATCAGTGCCCGTGGGAAGGTTCACGCACGGAGGCCTACCTCCCTTCCGCCCCCCCCCCCCCCCGTGCCAGAACTCCCAGGGCAGGCTCAGGTGAACAGTGACCTGTGAGCGACCCAGGGCTGAGGGGTCTACAGGTACAGGACTGCTACTGCTGCCCAATCACAGTGAGCCTTCATCCTCGGAGGCAGGCCTCATGGCAGGTACAGGGGGAGCCGGGTCAGATGCTGGTGACATGCTGGCTACCAGTGGTGGTACCATCTTGGTGAGGTCTCTGCCAGCTTGCACATCCTGAGGCGTGGGCACGGGGATGGTGCCTGTACCCACTGCCACAGGGCTGGGCACCAGAGATTCGCCTGTGCACATCATTTGGCTGACGCTGTGCCTGCTCTCAGGCTCTGAGCAGACATTGCTTCCTGAGGGAGCTGGGCTGCCCAGGGTAGGGGCCTGGAAGGCCTGCAGTGTGGCCACCACAGGGTCCCCCCAGATACTGGGGAAGGGGCTGCAGGGCAGGTTTGGGCGCACCCTGGTCCCCCCAGGCTCCCACCTCCACGCCTCCTGCAGCAGTACAGGTTTCCAGACAGCCCCAGGCCTTTGCATAGACTTGGCTCCTTCCCTCGCCTCTACCTGTTCAGGTGGTAGCTGCTAGGCCTCACCCTGACTTCAGGATCTAAAACTTGAACCTGTGTCTATCCCCTTCAAGGAAGTACCTGGCTTGTCCCTCAAGACGGTGGTCCCGGGTGCCCCCTGCAGGTCACAGGCACAGCCCAGCGGGGAGGCCTGGCAGGGCACATAAGCTGCTCTTGGACCCTCCAGGTCTCTTCCTGGCACCTTAGGACCTCGGACTTGCCAGTGACACGGCCCCATTGGACTGTCGGACTTGACAGTGACCCACACCAATGAAGAGTCAAGAAAGTGGGCTGTCCTCCCTGCTGCTGGGACCCCTCACCCCAAGCATGGCTGTGCTGTGGGCCCAGTCTTGTTCTTAAACCATGCGGTGAGGTGGTGTGTGGGTCCAGGGGCCAGCCCGGCTTCTGGTGTACCTGCTGGCCCTCGGCCTTGCCTGCCGTGCCTGCTTCGCAGAAGTAAAGGCTCCCCGAGAGCTGGGGGCTGGCCAGAGAAGACAACAGGGTCCCAGCGCAGCACTGCCCCTTGCCAGTGGAGATGGCCCTGGGCTGTCTGCAGAACACAGCGTGAGTTCCTCAGCTTTTCATGGCACGGCCTTGCATGGCCCTGAATGAAGCAGCTTGGCTGCTGCCTGGCCGCACAGGGCTTTGCCTGGGAATCCCCGAGGCCTCTTGTGTGATGCTCGCTCCCTCCCCCTGCCCCCACAGCCTGAACTTCCTGCGGGTGGCTGGCTGCACACTGTGACCCCTTCCTCTAGGAGGGCACCCAAAAAGAGCTGATGGGAAAGTGTTGGATCAAGAGGCACTTACTACCAAAACAAATAAATACATAAAATTTTTGTGGGGTTGGTGTTGTGGTGTAGTAGGTAAAGCCTCTTCCTGCAACACCAACATCCCACGTGGGTGTCCATTCGAGTTTTGGCTGCTCCATTTTCGATCCAGCTTCCTGCTAGTGCACCTGGACATCCACCCAAGATCTTGGGTCCCTGCTGGGTGGAGTTCCAGGCTTCCAGCTACAGCCTGGCCCTGCCCTGGTTCTTGTGGCTGGCTACTTGGGGAGTGAGCTAGTGGAATAAAAGACCTTTCTCTCTCTCATTCTCTCTCTTTGTAGCTCTGACTTGCAAATAAATACGTACATCTTGGAAAACAAAACAGAACTGTGATCTGGTGTGGCTGGTAGCGATTTAAGCCACCACTTTTGACACTGAGGGTCAAGTTTGATCCAGCTTCCTTCTAATGTGTCTGGGAAGGCAGTGGGTGTTGGCCCAAGTATTTGGGTCTCTTTCACCCCTTATGGGAGACAAGGATGGGGTCCCTGAGCTTCTGGCCTCAGCCTGGCGTTTGTAGTCATTTAGGGAATGAGCTAGCAAGTGGAAGATTCTTTTGTGTTTGTGTGAGAGACTCAACTTTTCAAATATATAAAATATTTACTCTTATTTTTAATTATTTTTAAAAAAGATTTATTTATTTTTATTGGAAAGTCAGCTATACAGAGAGGAGGAGAGACAGAGAGGAAGATTTTACATTTGATGGTTTACTCCCTAAGCAGCCACAACGGCTGGAGCTGAGCCGATCTAAAGCCAGGAGTCAGGAGCTTCTTCCCGGTCTCCCATGGGGGGAAGGATTCCAAGGCTTTGGGCCGTCCTCCACTGCTTCCTCAGGCCACAAGCAGGGAGCTGCATGGGAAGTGGAGGCGCTAGGACATGAACTGGTGCCCATATGGGATCCCAGCACATGCAAGGCGAGGACTTTAGCCGCTAGGCTATCGCGCCATATCCTAATCTTTTGTTTCTTAAAGGCTAAATGAGAGAGAAAGAGAGAGAGAGAGAGAGAGAGAGAAGAGCGAGATCTTGTAATCACTGATTCCCTCCCAAAATGGCTGCAACAGCCGGCACTGGGGTGGTCTGCAGCCAGGAGCCTCTCCTGGGTCTCCCACATGGATACAGGGTGCTGAGGCTTTTGGGCCATTCTCCAGTGCTTTCCCAGATCACATGCAGGGAGCAGGATCAGAAGTGGAGCAGCTGGAATATGGGATGACGTGGGTTATTAATGTGCTATGCCACAGCGCCAGACCCCACATAAGTAGGTCTTAAAAACATCTGTAGTTGACACACCATCTTTTCATTATCAGCATTGTCCATGACCTTGGTGAGGAACCTCACACTTAGTGGTCAGGCTCAGATGATCCTCCACCCCGTAGCTCTCTCTTGAGCTCTCCCCTGCTACAAACCCAGGCTCCACTTCCCAACAGAAAGCCATGGGAAGCCGCCTGCACTCAAACTTGGCCTGCCAGGATTGCGGGGGCAGCCCCTGACGGTTCCCCCTAACAAGGCATGTGACGGACCACCTGTGGTCTAACTTTAGAAAGAGCATGGCCAACAGGTAGTACAAACAAACCTCATATGATTTTTTCTTAAAAGAGTATTTATTTGAAAAGCAGCATTAGAGAGGGAGGGCGATAGAACCTTCCAGATGGCTGCCATAGCAGAGCTTGGGTCTTAGCTCCCTCTGGGTATGGCCTAGTGGCCTGAGTGGCAGGAGATCTAAGTGCTTGGGCCAGCCTCTACTGCCTTCCCAGGGAGCTGGACGGGAAGTAGAGCAGCTGGGACTCCAGCTGGTGGGTTAACCTATTGTGCCTGTTGTACCACAATGCTGGTGCTTGTCAAGGATTTCAAAATCTTTCTGCATCAAAGTAAACTATCCTTGCTCTCCATGTCACCAACTTGGTGAAGAAGCCCCCCTGCGTTTACTGCACTTATCTCCCCGGAATGCCGAACTACTAATTTGCTCAGTGCCTCGTTCACAGTTGGGTAGGGAGGAGGCCAGCAGAGGATGGAGCCCCTTGCTGCTCCTCCTGAAGGTTACAGGTTCACGGTCAGCCTTGCTGCGCCACACAGCACTGCAGCTTGGCTTAACGCCTGCTTTTGGCTGGTGCTGTGGCAAAGCTGCTGGCTGTGGCACTGGCATACACATGGGTGCTGGTTCAAGTCCCAGCTGTTCCACTACTCGCCCAGGTTCCTGCTAAGGCACCTGGAAGAGCAGCAGAGGATGGCCCAAGTGCTTGGGCCCCTGCAGCCATGTGGGATAACCAGAAGAAGCCCCAGACTCCGAGCTTTGGCCTGGGCCAGCCTTGACCTTTGGAGCCACTTGGGGAGTACACAAGCAGATGGAAGATGTCTCTTTCAGCTCTGCCTTTCAAATAAAGAAATCTAAAAAAAAAAAATCCTTATTAAAAATTCTACTTTCAAAGCATGTGGGGAGACATTCTGGGTAAGAAGACCATGCTAGTCTTCTAACATTTTACATTTTAGTTGAGCTGATATTTTAGCAGGTGTTAGAAAGGTGGGGGTGCACTCAGCAAGCTATTTAAGGGGAGTGAAGCCAAGTTCCGGGGAACGTGTCTTGTCCGCTGCTACTCTGGCAGAGTGTTCAAGGTTACATGGAAATCTCTCCTATCCGAGGGGGCTGGTGTTGGGGGACCACACGCTGGCTCTGAAGGGAGTCTCTGACCCTTGCTGTGGGGCCTCCCACTGGTTCAGTATCACATCAGGGAGCTGCCTTCTGCCATCTCAAGAACCAAATTTTGGGACTGTAGGGTGGCTCAGCATGTTAATCTTCTGCCCCGCAGTGCCGGCGGCACCCCATATGGATGCCAGTTCGAGTCCTGGCTGCTCTACTTTCAACCCAGCATCCCTGGTGATGGCCTATGAAGACACTGGAGGGTGGTCTAAGGGCTCAGGATCCTGCACTGTGTGGGAGACCTGGTGGGAATTTCTGGCTCCTGGCTTCCTGCATTTGAGGGGGGAGTAACCCAACAGATAGAAGATCTGGCTTTCTGCCTTTCAAATAAATAGGATACATATTAAAACAAACAAACAAACAAACAAAAAAAAACCAAATGAACAAGTGACAATCCCGGCCCCAAACAGCCACACGTCGCAGTGAACATCAAGTCTCTTCTGATTCAGGACATCTCCATGGGAGGACCCAGAGTGACACCCTGAAACCTCGTGCCCAGCTCTGCCAACCTCCCTGCAACATCCCCCCCGTGTCAATCTCCCTCCCTCCCAGAACTCACTGGCTCTCTTTCATGGTACCCTCCAGTGGCAAAGCGCGACCTTCCAGAACAGGCCTGGGCCCTGGCCACTCCAGCCCCACTCAGCTACTCTCAGTCTATTGCCACATTCCATGGTGGCGCCGCCAGTCACCAGCTCCGCTCCACGCAAGTCCCCCACACCCGTCCCCCGCAACAGGTGACGCGCCCCTCTCCCACCCCATTCCACCGAGAAGAGGATCAGAGGATACCAAGGGCTCGGCTGCAGGGCACATGGCCTGCAGGGCCCTTTCTGGGTATCCAGGACACAGAACAACCCATGGCCCAGGTTTCCTGCTGCCACCTGCCAGCCAGGCAGAGGGGAACAGCAGATGCTGCAGGCTCCCCCCGGGTCCCCAAATGACAGTGTTTGCTGCTTTACCTTGGGTTGGGGGGAGAGAAAAAAAAACAACCCACACACGTGCTTGTGTTTGTATAAAAGATATTTACTTCAATGATCACACCTAGGGTGCTAGTGAAGAATAATACATGGTGTGAGTTTCATACAGTGATATTGCTTCTCCATGTCATATAGGGACCGTTGTACAGTGCTGAGAACAAACATCTTATGGCTAACCGAAGACAGAAGGGACAACGCCGAGGCGCTGACGGGTGCTTCCCCAACCCCACGCCAGCCAGATCAACTTGACTCTGAGTGTGGAAAACAAATAACCAAGAAATCAAATCTTATCAGAGACGAGTTGCGGCCACATGGCTGAGGCTTCTCAAAGCTATTTGTACAAAACCAAAACCAAAAAAAAAACCAAAAAAAAAAAAACAAAAAAACACCCGAAAACAAAAAAAGAGGACACTTTTTTTTTCCTTTCTTTTTGGTCAATGGGGGTCTCTGTGAGAAGTAAAGAAATAGATATAGATATATATATAAAAAAGATCTATGATTGTAAATATTAACAAACGGGCGCTAAAAACATCTAAGACTGCATGTGTTACAGGAGATAGAAAATACTGCTCGCGTGAGAGACACCGGGCAGCGCGGGGGGCGGCAGGTGAGGTGGGGTGTCGCCGGCGCATCTTGTGAAGCTAGTAGTCTGGGCGGGGCTGGGGGGGCCGCTGGCCCTGCTTGCACAATAGTAGTTATTGCACAGACCGACGCAGAGAGTCAGGCCTTTAGGTCTCGGGATTGGGGAGGGATAGGGAGGCGGTGTGTGTGTGTGTGTGTGTGTGTGTGTGGCCTCCATGGCTCTCCCTCGACTCCGAAACTCTTATTTTATAACAAGCTATTCTCAAATGCGTTTAGGAATTCTCACATCTCCAAAATGCACAGCATTTTCTGAAGGGATTGGGCCGGGGAAATATCTTTTTTGGGGGGTTGGGTTGGGGGACAAGAGAAGCCCGTTTTCTCTAGAGGGACAGCCAGAAAACGGCAGGAGGTGGGCGAGTTGCAGGTACGAGAAGGAGGCAGGCAGAGGGAGAAAGAAGAAATGCATAGACCGATTCGAGAAAAAGAAAATAAAAATCTGGGGGCGGTGTGTTGGGTGTGGAGGCCATAATTTCAGTGGAGAGACATTCAGAAAACAAGCTCAGACCCTCCCTCACGCCACCCCCTGCCCCTCCAATTTCAGAGGAGGGCAAGGACAAGGTTATGGTGTGGAAGGAAGGGTGGTCACCCGGCCTTGCCTCAGCCTGGGGTTAGCTTAACTGCTGCTGGGCCATAGGGAAACACAAAGTCAGCCCCAGGTAGCCTTTTGTCCCAGTAGGGGGAACCAGCAACTGGGCACTTTGGTGACTGGGCCGCACATCCATTGCTCCACACCCGCCCCCCCATCCCAGGGACCTCCCAGGCTGTGGTCCTGGCCGTGGCCGTGCCAAGGAACAGGTGCTCTGCCTGATGGCTTTGACCGACTGGGTCTGCGAGGGAAACACTGCAGAAACCCACTCACACAGGGTATCCAAGGCGCCCTGCTGTGGGCGTCCCTGCCTGGCAGCCATGGCCACCACCACACCCTGCCTGCCTGCCTGGCGCTTGCCCAGACTTCATGAACCCACAACACTTTTCAGAGGCTCTAGGAGGCGTTTTGTGTGGGGGAGTCAGCGGGGGCGGGGGCTGAGCCCCATTTTCCTGTCTGTTCTGTGGCCTCCCTCCCTCACTTGCTCCCCTGCTCGGCACATCCCTCCGCCCAACCCTGGGTTTTTGTTTGTGAACTCTCTTTCCTCACAGACACCACCACCATGTTTCTGAGCAGCCTCTCTGCAGACAGGTGTCTGACTCTGCTGGGAAATTCCCCTAGGTCCCGGTCCGCTCTCCCCACAACTCCCCCCTCCCCGCAACTCCTGGAGGAGGTCGAGGATAGTCAACTTCGGAGTGACAGCAAAAAGCATTTATAACAATGTAACAACAACAACACAATGATAACAGTAACCTAATAATAAATAGGAGAGACAGCCATCTTTTCTTCCCCCCTCCCCCCTTTTAAGGAAACACCCTTTGCTCACTATCATCACGCATGCACAGACACACGGCGCCCGGGGCAGCAGCCATCAATCAGTCCGTCTCAACAAGACACAGGCTAAGTGCTACAAGGGACGGCTGTGGCCTCGGACACCTGCGGCTCGCAATCCCCACCCTGCCCAGGCCAGCAGCTCCGGCCAACTGGGCTGGGTCACACGATGGGATGGTGGGGAGAAGGAGGTGTGGGAGGGGCCGTCCCCCCTTGCTGCACCCCCCACCACCCCAGTTCGTGCACAAACCCAACTACAGTGAGCACATCCTCACGTGGATGACCCAAGGCGACCCGGGGCCAAGCTTCCCTGGGGTTCCGTTTGGTGTGCACCCTACAGTAGTGCTTACAAAACCAAGGGCGATGACTTCTTATTGCACAGGGCTTTCCCATGTAGTCAGCTACTTAAGTGCTTTTTCTGTTTAAAGCAAACCACAGAGGAAGAAAAAGAAGTAAAAAAAAAAAAAAGGATGAAGAAAGCAGGAGAGGGGAGCGGGAGTTGGGAAGGGAAGGAAGCCCCAAGGTTGGGGGGCCCACTGGGATGTGTGCTTGCTCAGTGATGTCCCTTTCACCAGGCGGGGTGGGGTGGGGGAGGTCCCCAAAGCCCTCCATCTATGAGCATGCGTGCGCTGTGCTTCTGAATATTTTCCATAGGGGTGCAGCCATGACATTGGGATATAAGGCACCTTTCCTTTCTGATTACAGAAAGCTTGATACATCACATACAGCATATTCTGTGGTAGAAATTAAAGCCAGGACACTATAGGAGTTACAGTACTGCAGCTTCGACTTCTGGACAGAGACTCAACCAACGAAAAGGACCCACAAAAAGTAACTCAAAGGCATTGAGACAGGTGAGCAACGGGGGTGTGGGGGCAGTGGGGGTGGGGGACACATTTCTGCATAGCCACATGCATTCCTCTCACTGGCCTTTCTCGAGGATTCTACACCTACAATCAATGCCCAACTTTTCAAGTCAGCATCTTGAAGGAGGAGACGGGGCGCTTTGGGAAAATGTCTTGTTAAAGCTTAAATGTCAAACTTTGTCTAAACATGAAAATTCAGCGAGATGCCACTGATGTCGACCTGGGATATGGGGGTGGGGTGGTGGTGGGGGAGGTGACAGGCTCCTGGAAGTAGGGTGTCCAGGATGAAATCACATTTCCTTTTTTGTCACCAAGTAGGGAAGGGGTGTTTAGGCCATGGGGAACAGCTGGGGAGTCTGACCATGGCCTTGGCATTCAGCCCCATTTCTATGGGTGGCTGTTTCTGAAACCTTCACTGGGAATCTGGCTTCCCTTTTTGCTGGGAGTTACTGCCGGGTTTTGTCAAATCGGACTACAAGTTCTTTCAGCACATGTGGCAGGGAGCTGGGATTGTGTTGGGTAATGGGGGTCTCTCTCAGTGCCGACCTGTGGTGAGTGGGTTCCCTGGATAAAATGCCAGCTCTGCTGGCTGCCTTGCTAGCCCCGGGTGCAGGAGCCAGGGGACCCGCCGGTGGCCAGCAGCCTGGGAGCTGGTGTGTGGTTTGGCTCTGGGTAGAAATGAGCATGTTCTTCCAGGGAGAAAGGGTTAAGGGGTCAGAGACCCCCTCTTCACCCTTCATGCAGTTGGTGTTAGTAAGAAAGAGGCAGCTTTCAGTAAAGTTGAAGCCTTGACCACGCCACTCCCCTTCAGTGCTGGAGATGTGGATGGCTTCGAGATTCTGGGTAGTTGGGGTGGCTCTCACATGGCTCCTGGGGGTGGGGTGAGGGGCAGCTCAAGGCCAGGACACGACATTGCAGTAGATGGCAACAACCGAACAGGGACTGGCTGGAACCTCCCTGGCCTGACTTTATGCCCTCCTTCTGGGCAGACAGCTTCTAGAACCCCAGGAACAAGGGCAAGCTCCAGGTGCCTCCCTGAGCCCCCCACCCAGCAGCCCATGCATCCCACAGCTCCGAGGAGGTGACATGCCATGGATAGCCCAGGTTAGTGAGGTAGAAGGGGTGAGGGGTGTGAGGACATGCCGGGAGGGATGCTGTTGGCCTCCCGCAGGAGCCTCCCCTACTCTGCCTGCCACCTGCAGTACCACAGCCAACAGCCTGCACACTGGCCCTGAATAGCTGCTAGGCCTGCCTGGGAATGAATGAACGAACACAACCTCTGGCTCCTACAGGCCAAGGCTCAGTCAGGGTTGATCAGCCATCGGGTCTACCCAACCTCTGCCAATTTTAAGGGCTGACCAATGTTGCATAGAAGGGGCACACAGTCCCCTGACGGCCCCTGCACAGCAGGCAGAACACAGACACAGCAGGAACAAAGAGGCTCAGTACCCCCAGCTCCCAGGGCATGACCCTCCTTGTTCCAGCACACCTTGCCTTCTGCTGGGGGAGCTGTGGCACGGACCTTGGCCATGGCCCAAGCCCGGGAGGGAGAGCTGGCCCCTGGGTCTGGCCTTGTGGCCAGCAGTCCTGAACAGCAGGGGTGGACAGAAAGGTTTACCCCACGCAAGGAGGAAACAAAGATGGTGACAGGAAAGAAACTGGTCAGGAAGGAATTTGTGCTTTGGAGGGCCCAGGACCTGTCCCTGGGAGGCTTGACCGGGGACCCTCTGCCAGTGTTCAAGGAGGGGAGTGGTCTGACAGCAGCCCCAGGCTTGGACCCCAGGGGCCCATCATATCCTGTTGGCTCAAGGGCTGTGCTAATAGTCTCTACAGAGAGGTGTCCCAGGAACTCACAGGGACCCAGAAGTCTCCTGGGGTGGAAGCCAGTGAGCTCCCTGCTAAGTTAGACCCGCATATCTGCTACCCACAATGCCACAAGCCAACCTGCTGAGCGCGAACTAAAGATTGGAGCCAACCACGTGTGACACTGGGGTCTCTGCTGAGCTGGTTAAGCCTCAGCAGGGGCTCTGCTGTTTGGAACGCTGCCTCCTAAGACCAGCAGAGAGAGGCCCGCTGAATGTGGCACAACAGAGTTTGTAACCAAGTTATCAGTTAGTGTTCTAAGAGGGCGGCACGGTGGGGGCAGGGGTGGGAAGAGGGCCAGACCCGTTTGTGAAGTGACTGACAGAGCAGGGGAGAGGTGGAGGCAGGTAGGGGAGAGAGGGGGCTGCCTGGGGAAGATGGACCCCACACGGAGAGGGTGCTATTCAAGGCACTTGAATATTGCTTCTCGAGACCAAGGGTGCACCTACGCATTGCAGGCTCAGGGGCAGAACGGGGAGGGGAGGTGCCCGCGCCCTAGGTCCCTGTGATTAAGTGGCAGCTTGCAGAAATACATGACAGACAGTGAGTGAGAGCTTCACACAAGAGATGGTGAGGTTGGGATCTCAATTAAAAAAAAATTTAATAATAAAATAAAATAAATAATAGGAAAAAATACAAACACAGAACTGCAAGCAAAATTTAACCAACTGACTGTATCGAGCACCCAGATGGAAGTCTGGCCACAAATTAAAAAAAAAAAAAAAAAGAATGGAAATCAACAACTTAGTTAAAACTTAAAATAAAAAAAAAAAATGACGACAACAACAAAATCGGGCTAAATTTCTTGGGAGAGCCAAAGTGGCGATGTCAGGCTTTTTGGTCACCAGGAGGGCCCAACTGCACTTCTCCGTTGGGATCCGACACCCCAAACACCCTGGCAGGTAACAGTCACACCTTTGAAACGCCATTCCTCACCTGACGGTTCCCACCAGCTTGACTCCCCGCTTTCTGTGCTAATGAGAATTAGACACTGAGAGAGTCTCGGGGCAGGAACAGGGGCGGGGGGGGGCAGGGGAGAGGGAGAACGCTCTGTCCCTCTAGAGTCCTAGGGGCAAGAACCGCTCGTCCTCAAGCGAACCTGAATCCAGAAAGTCAACTCCCTGTCCCAGCCGCTGCTCCCCTGCCATGCTTCTTCTCACAGAACTGGATAGCAAGAGCTCAGAAACGGCTCGCCGGTCTGGGCCGGACACAGGGTCTGCCTCCCAGCCTCCTAGAGCCTCCTGACGACTAGGCATTCATGACCAGGCATTGTCTTTAGTGTAGTGACTCTTAAATCTGTGAAAAACTTTCAACTAAATGCTGCGGTTGCAGGTTAAAAAAAAAAAAAAAAGGACTGTAAATGAAATAACGTAATTTCTAACACATCATGCAAGAAATGTGGTTTCACATCTTACAGTTAAAATCCTACGAGTTAATTAATAACAAGCACACAGAGGCGTAACAGCGGGAGCATACCTGTAAAATAACTCCCTTCCCACCCCCCCAATCAAAAAAAAAGTAATATTAATTAAACTTAAGAAATAATGAATGCACCATTAAAATGTCATCCAAAGATGTTGACCTAAGACAAAGGTTTTTCAATGATACACGATACGGTCAAAAGGTTTTCAATCAGTAATATACAGTATGACAACTACATCTTGTAAATTATACCCAATACTGCCGGCAGTCTATCCCTCTAAATATTTGCCCCTCTCATCCCTTCCTAACAATCAGATAATAAAATACAGCACCTATAAATAAGCAAAAAAAAATATATATATATATACCGAAATCATCTATTGTTAGTTTAAAGATATGGCAATAAAGGAGTCTAAATTAGCCAACTTGTAGAAGCCATAACCGATACAACAGCTTATTGGAAAAAGGTGGCAGTAATGCACTCTATGTGTGCACAGGGACTTAAGAAAATACACAGACGTATAAAATTGCACACACACACACACACGCACACTCTCATCCACCTCTGTTCTCACGCATATACACATCGACAACAGGAGGAGTCAGAGACAAGTTAGACTTGTGGATTTGTACTTAGGCTGCCCTAAATTGTGCATAAAACAACTTCTCAAGAGGTGAAATGAAAGGGAGGGCAAATGGTCTGGTCTGGAGTGGACAGCATTGAAGGGCCGCCTCCATGGGTGCGTGTGTGCGTGTGTGTGTGTGTGTGTGCGCGTGTGCCTTGGGTGAGGGGTTGGCGGTGCAGACTGGGCTGCCTCCAGGGCTCTCTCTCTCTCTCCTGCAGGGAAGGGAGCTTCCCACGGGGTCAACAGGGCCATCAGTGCTTGTGGTGGGAAGAAGGAGGGGAGACGCGGGGGACAGAGAGAGTGCTGGAGCCAGCCCTGCCCAAGGTCCTGGGTCGTCGGGCGGGGGAGCGGGGGAAGTGGTGAGAAGTGAGGTGCCTTCTGTCTATTGGGGGCCCCAGATCCACCTGCCCACATGTGGCAGGAGGCCTCCTGCCCTTTACTCGTTCACGGCTCGCACATGTGCACGCGCACTTGCGTACAGATGCACCAACGTGGACACAGACACCATAAATTAAAACGAAATGAGAACGGGAACATGCTAACTTGTCTCCTGAACCTCCCAATATGAGGTCTGATCAGCGTGCTCTGCGGTTAGAGGTTAAAAAGCAGATTATAAAATACCTAGATTCGGATCTTTTTTTTTTTTTCTTTTTTTCTTTTTTTCCTGTCCTGATTTGGCCTAGAATGGAGTGTATTAAACAGACCCCAGACGGAAAAGCCAGGGGCCAGTTAAAGCTATGGATCAATGTGCACTACACGTCAGGATTCTAGTCACGAACGTTCGAGAAAACACTACCTCAGCTACCACAAAATCAAGAGGGTTTCCTGATGTAACTTTCTTTTTCTCTCTTTTGTTAAAAAATACGTGGAGTAAATGTGTTTTATCTTAATTCAAAATTTCAAAGGAGAAGATTTCATTTTCTTGAAAATATTTAGGAATCCAAACTAGTGTGTTTAGAGTCGGTTTGACTGTGCAATCTCTTAGTGGCAACTGAATAGCTACAAAAACTTTTTTTTTTTTCTGAAAAAATCCCTCCCCCCCTTCCTGGTTTAAGAAGATAATATAGTGTATTATCGCTCTGAAGCCATTAGATGGCAGATAAAAAGCCCCCTTTTCATATGTGGGTTTGATTTTTTTTTGTTTTGTTTTGTTTGTTTTGTTTTAAGCCCACACCAAGAGGAGGGCGCAAGGCAAAAAGCTGTAAGAGTTATCCCAGAACCTGTGGAAATCACTTTAGGGCAATAAAAAAAACACTTGAGGGTACAAAAAAGCTCGACTACACATTTCCGTTTTCTTCCTTGAAAACACGACATAGATTGGGCTTAATGCTCCTGTTTTCTATATGCACCTTGGCCTATGGCGATTTTGCCCTGTGGCCCGCAGGGCGGTAAGTGCGCAACACGGTCCGGGCCACGGAGCTGGCCCGACGCCCCGTCCCTCCCCGACCCGGCTGGACTCGGCCCGGCCCGGCTTGGCCCGGTTCGGCACGGCCCATCTCGGCCTCCTTGCCCGGGCGCTGGGGCTGGGGGCCGGGAGGCCGGCACCCCCTCAGAACTCCCATTCGATGGGCTCCTCCCGGCTGGCGGCTTTCTCCAGGCGGTGGATTATGCTGTTCAAGTTCGCGGCCTTCTTCTTCCTCAAGGGGTTGTCTCGCGAGTCCCTGGCGCCCGCCGCCTCGGGGAGGCCGAAGAGGCTCTGCAGCGAGCTGGGCCTGCGGCCGGCCGGCGCACTGGTGCTTGGCAACGCGGAACTCCTCTCGGCCGAAGAAGCGCCGGGGGTCGCGCCGGGGCCGTCCCCGGGTGGGGCGGCTGAGGTAGCGGCGTCCTCCCCGGCCAGGGCCGCGGTCGCGGGTGCGGCGCCGGCGGGGTTTGGCACGGGCCGCGGGCCGTCGGCCGGGCCCTCGGGTGGCGGCCTAGGCCTGCCTGCGTCCTGGGCGTCGTCCGGGCCCGGGGTCCCCGAGGGCGGCGGCTCCGTCTTCTCTGCGGGCCGGGGCGCCTCCTCCCGCTCTGCCGGGGCCGCGGCCGCCTCGGCGGGCCCTCCCTGAGACTTGGCGGCGGCCGCTGGGCCGCCTGGCTCCTCGTCGGTGGCGCCCGGGCCCTCGGCGGCCTCCACGCCGTCGCAGCTGTCACCCTCTGAGCTGGGTGCGGCGCGGCCACTCCGGGCTGAAGATGGCGAGTCGCTGGTGCCCGCCTGGCCCTGGCTTCCGGCCTGGATCTCCTCAATGAACAGTTCTCTGCGGATCCGAGACCTATGAGACACAAATGGGCCGGAGGTGAGGAGGCCACTGGGAACAGCTATCCCGTGGAACCCCAGCCCAGCCTGGGGGCGAGGTGGCCCTGAATAGGGGTGCCATCTGTCCCCTCCGCTGACCTCTAGCAGTGAGGATGATGGCACGGGTCCTTCATCTGCCCACCGAGGCCTCGCCGGGCTGGGCTGAACTGACACTGCCTGTGTTGGTGACCAGTGTATGGACTTCCCCAGTGAGAACCATCAGGGGACAGTTCCCATCAGGGATGCCATTTGATAAAGCAGGAAGGAGGACACGTGGGTGAGGCCTTCAGAAAGTTCATGGGGAATGGATTTTAAAACCATAAGCTTGCTTTGATGTGAACAGATTGGATCTGGGCATCTAAGGCATAATCAAGAAACGCAGAGGCGGGTCTGGCCTGAGGTGCAGTGGTGGAATCCCATATGGATGCGGTTCGAGTCCCGACTGCTCCACTTTTGATTGAGGTTCCTATTAGTGTGCCTGGAAAGGCAGTAGGAGAGGGCCTAAGTGCTTGAGACCCTGCAGCCTTGTAGAGGAGTCCCAGAACTTCCTAGCTTTGGCCTGGCCCAGCCCCAGCTGTTGCAGTTCTAAGGGAAGTGAACCAGCAGATACAAGATCTATTCCCGCCCTCTCCCCTCCAATTCTGCTTTTCAAATAAAATATGTATATTTTTAAATTAATAAAGGGACTGGCATTGATTGTATAGTAGAAAAAGCTGCTGCCTGCAATGCCGGCATTCCATATGGGATGGAGTATCATTCCACTTCCAACCCAGCTCCTTGCTAATGTGCCTGGGAAGGCAGTGGAAGGTTGCCCCGGCATTTAGGCCCCTGTTGCCCACATAGAAGACCTGGATGGAGCTCCTGGATTTGATCAGGCCTGGCCCCCAGCCAGGCTTGGGGAGTGAACCAGCAGATGGAAGATTGATAAATCTCTCTGTGTCAATTTACCTATTTTTAAAGATTTATTTATTTTTTTTTTTTTATTTTATTACAAAGTCAGATATACAGAGAGAGGAGGAGAGACAGAGAGGAAGATCTTCCATCCTATGATTCACTCCCCAAGTGAGCGCAATGGCTGGTGCTGTGCCGATCCAAAGCCGGGAACTAGGAACCTCTTCTGGGTCCCCCACATGGGTGCAGGGTCCCAAAGCTTTGGGCCGTCCTCATATGCTTTCCCAGGCCACAAGCAGGGAGCTGGATGAGAAGCGGAGCTGCCGGGATTAGAACCGGCGCCAATATGGGATCCCGGCGCGTTCAAGGGGAGGACTTTAGCTGCTAGGCCACGCCGCTGGGCCCTCAATTTACATTTTTAATAAAAAATTCTGAAAAAACATACGAACACCAAAACGAGTCCTGTGCTTACTGCCCAGGAGCCTGGGGCTGGCAGAATATGTGCTGTGTGTGGGACAGTGGCCATGCCTGCTCTGTGGAAAGGAGCCATCAGCCCACTTGGACTCCAGGAGTGGGTTACAAGGCTCACTGACACCATGGCTTCCAGCGTCCTGCATGGTGCTGGTCTCTCCAGCCCCATTGTAGGGGCACAGGGTCGCTCGGTGCTGCTTCAGCTTCCCTTAAGGTGGTGGAAAGAGAACTCTACTTTTGGATATGGCAAAGACAGACCTGACTGTCACACCAAGTAACAGGACAACGTGACTGCAGTTGGCTCCCAGTGGCCTGGCGCTTACGTCTCACTCCTTGGTTTAATTTTCTCTAAGGCTTCTCTTGGCCAGGCCTCCTGCAGTCAGACCCTGGCTCAGGTCACCCTTCCTCCCCCCAGTGTGGCAGGTCTGTAGGGCCCAGGCCACCCATGGCTCAGCAGCCCTGCTGTGGGGCTGTGGGCCCATTCTGGGAAGGGCCTGACTCTGGTATCTGCTCCAGATCTGGCCCGGGGTTGCTGATCTCACTGTTAAAGACTTAGAGCTGTTCTTCCTCTGCTGCTTCTCTCTCTCTCTCTCTCTCTCTCTCTCTCTCTCTCTCTTTTTAAGATTTATTTATTTTTATTACAAAGTCGGACATACAGAGAGGAGGAGAGAAAGAGAGGAAGATCTTCTGTCTGATGATTCACTCCCCAAGTGAGCGCAATGGCCAGTGCTGCACCGATCCCCGCGGGTGCAGGGTCCCAAAGCTTTGGGCCATCCTTGGCTGCTTTCCCAGGCCACAAGCAGGGAGCTGGATGGGAAGTGGAGCTGCCGGGATTAGAATCGGTGCCCATATGGGATCCTGGCATGTTCAAGGCGAAGACTTTAGCAGGTAGGCCATGCTGCCAGGCCCTCTTTCTCTTCTTTTAAGATCAATTTCACTCACTTGAAAGGCAGAGTTAGAGAGAGAGAGAGAAAGAGAGAGAGAGAGAGAGAGAGAAAGACAACTTCCATTTGTTGGTTCACTCCTCAAATGGCCATGGCTGGCCCAGACCAAAGCCAGGAACTAGAAGCTTCTTCTAAGTCTCCCTTGTGGGTACGGGGTCCAAGCACTTGCACATCCGCCTCTGTTTTCCCAGATGCATTAGCAGGGAGCTGGATCAGAGGTGGAGCAGCATGGACTGGAACTGGCACCTGTGTGGAGTACTGGCATTGCAGGGGGCCGTGCCACAGCGCTGGCCTCCCTCTCTCTCCTTTTTGCTCGTGCAGAGTGCATAGAGGGGCTTCCCCACAGTGAATGCTGACTGTCGTCTGACAGGCACGACCATAGCTCTCAGAGGGCCAGCAGTTGAGCCACCAGAGTAGGTGGGTCCTGGCCAGTGACCCTGTTCAGTGCAGCTCATAGCCCAGTGCTCAGCACTCAGGACTCAGGTGGCCTCTGGGTGACAGTGTGACGGAGTTAAAAACACTTGGGCTCCAACAGACATGATTTGTAGGAGACCGGAGAGCACGTGGCTGGGAGCCCGTTCAGTGGCTGCGGCCATAGCCATGCTCAGCTCCTGGGCCTGTCCTCCTGGGAGCAGCGTACTCATGGGGGCCCATCTGGGCCTGCCCAGCCATGCAGGAGCAGGTGCCTGGCAGCAGGGTTCAGGGACAGGCCCACACAGCTCTCACATGAAGCTTCCAGCTCTTAACCCAGCCTTTTTATCAGTGTGATTTCAGGCTTCCATCTGATATTTTTAGATTGCCCAATTTGTTCAGGTCCTGGGTGGGACTTTGGGCCCATTCAGGAATGCTGGCAGAACTTAGCAGAGACCACTCCTTTCTCTAGCACTTGACTGTGCTTCGAGTGTCCACTTCCACTGCCTGCTGCTGGCCAGCTGCCAAGACCCCACTGGCATTGGCTACATCTGTGTGTGTGCCTGTGCGGGCGCACGTGCACATATTCAGTAGGCAGGAAGCCTGGCCTGGGGAAGTGACATTGTGGTGGGAACTGACATCAGGCGATGATGGCCTAGGGGCAGGACTTGTGATTTCTGTTTGAGACCAGGGTTAGAGTGCCACTCAGAACCTGCAGGAGGTTTCTAAGCTCTGTTTTCAACTTTTCCTGCCTGCCTGCTGGGTGCGAGCCGAGTGCTGGGTCCTGCCCTGCCCTGCCCTGGCAGGCTACTTGGCCCCCTGAGACTTGTCTGCAGCCAGTGATGAGGCTGAACTTAGCTTTCCCTGGTGTATCAAAGGCCTGGAAGTCCTTAATCTGTCTCACAGGAAAAGCGATCAAAACCAGTTTGCAGGGCAGCACTGGAAAAGACCCAAAACATCCCAAAGGAGTTAGACCTCCCTGTTAGGCAGCTGTAATTTTCCCAACATTCTTCAGCTTTGGAGCCAGGAGGAACTTAGGCCTCCATCTTTATAGAGTTAGAAACTCCAGTGGAATAACACAGCTGACCATACCTCAGGTCCCCTGAGCCTGGGCATGGCCCTAGACCACCATGTCTATGCTCCTCAATGTGGGTCAGATCCTCAGCCCAGCTTGAGCGAGGACGGAGCTCGGGGCCATGGCCTGCTGGCTGGTGTCAGGGCCTACCTGTAGTTGTGGAACCAGTTGATGACCGTGCTGGTTTTCAGGTTGAGCTGGGTGGCGAGCTCCTCGATGGTTTTTGGTGACGGGTATGGCTTTTGCTGATAGGCCCGCTTAAGAGCTTCCTTCTCCTCCGGGGCCAGCACCACCCGTGGCTTCTTGAGCTGGTGCTGGGGCTGTGGGCTGGCGCCCTGGCTGTAGTCGATGCCCACGGTGGGCGGCTCGCAGGGCTGGCTGTCACTGACTGAGCTGTGCCGCCGCTTCATGTAGGCTGAGGGGGAAGAGGTGGTGGGACGGGAGTCAGAGTTCAGTCAGCCCAAAGCCACGGCTGCCCTCGGCACAAACGCCCAGGGGCCCTGCTTACATGCCCCTGACCCTGTACACCTTAACCAACTTGTGGGGGATGCAGAAGATCCAGAAAGGGCATTTATGGTGGAAACCCACAGGGAGGCACACATAGGTTGGGAGGGGCTGGGGGCCCAGAGGAGAGGATGTTTAACGTAAATCTTGGGGCCGATGCTGTGGCATGGAGGGTGGGGTCCCTGCCTATAGACTGACATCCCATATGGACACTGGCTTGAGTCCTGGTTGCTCCCCTTCTGATCCAGCTTCCTGCTAATGTACCTGGGAAAGCAGCACAGAATGGCCCAAGTGCCTGAGCGCCTACACCCACATGGGAGACCTGGAGGAAGCTCCTGGCCAGCTCTGACCATTTGGGGAGTGAACCAGCAGATGGAGGACCTTCCACCTCTCTAACTCTGATGTTAATAAATAGACAAAAACAAATTCTTGAAGGACAGGAGGGTTAGCTGGAGGCTGTAGGGGGAGGATGCAGGAGTGGGAGAAGGCAGGCGTGGTTTATTAAGCATGTGCAAAGACAGGGATGGTATGTGCAAAGACAGATGCTGGCAACAGTAGCCGTGGTGGCGGAGGAAGGAGGAGTTGTCTGACAAGTGGGAGAGCAGCCTGGAGCCAGGGTGAGCGCAAACCTTGGCTGTTACCTGAAGGCAGCGGGGGGGAAGAGGTTTACAACAGGAGCTTCGAAGCTGGGTCTGTGCTCCAGAGAAAATTTGGAACCCATTGGAATAAAGCTGCAGTGGGAATTTGATACACCTGGGGGGCGGGACTAGAAGGACGCAGGGCTAGAGGGAGCCCTGGACAGAGCTGGGGGTGGGGAAAAGCCAGGGGAAGGTGGCACTGAGCTCAGATGGGGCCAAGGGAAGGTGGAAGCCTCAAATGCTGCAGTGTGCCAAGGATTCAGAATGCCATGTGGGCTTGTGCCTGGGCAAGTGAGCATGTGAGGGTAGTGTGTGTGTGCTAGCCACCCTGTTGGAAGCTGATTCTAAGAGGCTTTGGCCAAGGCAACTCAGAATTTACAGTTGGGTTTGAAAGATAAGTGGGTGGGTGACAGTGTTTGCAGGTGAGTGGTAAGAGAAGAAGAGAAAGAGGTGAGAATGCTGGAGGGCCCAGCTGTGGGGCACAGATTCAGGCATGGATGCTCCAGGGGAGCAGGGAGGGGCTGTGGGTCTGAGGGCCACCTTGAGTCAGGCAGGGTGGGGAGACAGATATGGCAACAGGTATGTGGTCAGGAGGTAGGGTGCCTGCATTTAGGATCTGGGAGGCCGGGCAGTTTGTGCTGGGGGTCATGTGAGTCAGGTCCGAGAACTTGTGGTGTGGAGTGCAGGAAGGTCTGGTGGGGCTCTCCTTGTGGGTATGCAGGGAGGCAGGGATATGGGGCCTGCAGGGTGAGCTGGAGGCTGGTGGCTGGCAAAGCTGAGGCATCACTGGCTCCGGGCAGCAGGGGCACCTGCCAGGGAGAAGGGGAGGGGCTGGGCAGGGGTGGGAGGTGGGGAGGTTGCTCCAGGGCAGTGCGTGGGGCTGTGGTCTGGAGCCAGGCTGTGGCTTGGGAAGAGGGATGGGAGTCAACCAGGCTGCAGATCTGCCTGCACCATGCGCACCAATGCGTGGAACGTGAGTGGGCACATGGGTGTCTGCATGCTTGTGACCATGCCAACAGTCCAGATCCAGGGTCAGCTTGTGAGACGACAGAAAAGCAGGGCAGAGAAGCAGCTGACAGGAGAGGATGGGGAGGGGAAGCGGGGTGGCAGGGGCCTGGGGCTCAGTGGGGTTAGGCCTGTGTAGAACATGAACTG
Source organism: Ochotona princeps (assembly GCF_030435755.1). Lineage (NCBI taxonomy): Eukaryota > Metazoa > Chordata > Mammalia > Lagomorpha > Ochotonidae > Ochotona > Ochotona princeps. The sequence goes on along the minus strand of NC_080855.1, from coordinate 27,127,738 downwards.
TTTCAATGGCTCGCTCTTGCAGATTAGCCTTTCTAGTTCCTGCAGCCTGCCCAACCAGCCTGATGCCCTCTTTTGGCAGGTGCCGGCCCTGAGGCTGGGGGGGCGGGGACATGATCCCTGTAGTGAATGACCACAGCAGAAGTGAAGGCCAACTTGAAACAGGCCTGGGTTGTCCTGCGTTGGTCCTCCGTGTCCCACACGCCATGCTTGGTACAGCGGAGACCTGGAGCTGCTCATGCACTTGCTCCCCGCTTCCTCTGAAACAGTAACTCCTTTGTAACACAAGAGGGCGCCTGGAGCCTGTGAGGAGGAGGGAGGTCGGGGAAGCCTGGTGAACTGCTGTTGTTTGTCCCACCCAGGAGGGGATAGTGCAGCCAGGGCAGTGGGGAGCAGGCAGTGTAGGCAAGACAGAGCTGGTGCAAGGTACAGGGTACAGGGTGCAGGCTCTGGCAAACAACAGCCCACAGATGGAGCTTGGGGGCCGTTCCTGGGTTTCTGTTTCATAAGATTCAGGAGTGCTGCCTGAGAGACTGTGGCTCGTGTGTGACAATTTCCACACTGCCAGGGAGGAATGGCAGCACTGTGGGGCCCAGCATTGCAGGCTTGGGCACAGCCAGCCTTGCGCCACAATCCTGCTCCCCACCTGCCCCAGCTGCAGAGTCAAGCCAGCCTCCTGAGCCCCTAGGCTTCTTGTTTCCTGGGGTGATGGCCTCATCGCTGGCTGAGGTCTCAGTATGGTGCCTGGCGAACAGTCTGGTTACATCCCAGGGCCCAGCCCTTGGCATTCCTGGAGGTATTCAGCTCTGGCTGCCTCTTGGAGCTTCAGCCTTGCCCTGGGAGGTTGACAGCCTATGATGTTTGGCTGGTGGGCAATGGATGGCACCCTTGATTAAGGTGCTCTGTGGTAGCTGACTAGGAAGATGGGTGGAGCTCTTTAAGGCCAGCCTGGCCAGTTGCAGCCCTTCTTTGCACCTAAGGGTTTTGGGTGCAGTGGCGGCCCTGTGAGGGAGGTGACTGTGGCTGGGGCCCCTGGGAGGGCGTGGGTTCACTGATGAGGGCTGTACTCAGTGAACCCCTATGGGATGCAGGAAAGAGGCATTTGTGGAGGCATTCGGGGCAATCCCTCAAGGGAGGCAGGACCTTGCAGGCTAGAGGGTAAACTACAGTGTGAGTACCCTTCAACCTCTTCCCAGGCCTGGCAGGCCTGGCTGGGGGCTACTGAGCTTTCTGCCCAGCTAAACGCATTTCATTTTTCAGCTTAAAAAGTGTACTTATTTGAGAGGTGGAGAGTGAGAGAGAGAGAAAAGAGAGAGCGAGCAAGTGCTCCAATTGTTGGTTTGTTCCCCAAATGCTGCCAGTGGCTGGAGCTGAATCAGGGACTAAGTCCAGGTCTCCCGTGGGGATGAGAGTCTCCATGGGGATGACACAATCTCTGTGGGGATGACAGGGACCCAATTATTTGCAGCCATCACCTGCTGCCTCCCACGGTCTGCATTAAGCAGGAAGATAGTCAGGTGCTAAACCCAGGGACTCTGATATATGACCTGGGGCATCATAATTGGGCCAAACACCTGCTCCCCTATGCATCTCCTAGTGATGGGAGCAGCAGGTGCACAGCAGCCTAAGCACTGCCCAGAGGGTGTTCCCCTGCCCTGGGTTAACAGGACCCAGCAATGCTGGGATTCAGGTGCTATGCAGGGACAGTGACAAACCTGCCCAGACCTCTTCCCAGGGCCACAGACTAGGGCTCTCCTCTGCCATATCTAGAACTTTCCAGCAATGGTTGACCAGTTGGGCCATGCACAGAAACAGTTGTCCAGGGCAGGGCTGGGTGGGGCTGGGTGGGGCTGGGCGGGGCTCACCTTTCTTCTCCATCCTCTTCATGTCCATCAGCTTCTCCACATTGTTGGGGTCATTGAGCCACAGCTGCATACGGACGAAGGGCTCCCGGCCCTTGAGGCTGAGTTTGTGCCAGGGTTTTGGGCGGGCCAGGAGGTCGGAGACGGAGCCCTGGGTGAGCCCCAGGATGGTCTCGCCAAACAGGCGCTGACCTGGAGAGGAGACAGAGCAGAGCAAGAGATGGTCACAAAGTATGCAGGGATTGGCAAAGCCAAGTGCAAGTAAAGGTCGAGTGAGGGATACCATGCCCAGCTCAGGGCAGCCCTTCACCTCTGTAACAACCATACTTCTTCACCTGGACTGCAGGCTTTATTCTCAATGTACAACCAACAACGCTTCCCATTGGAACCAGGGCCTGGATGGCCATGCCCACACCTAAGCTCCAGGGTGAGTAGCCAGCGGGACGGGAGCCACCTGTGTCTCCTTCCATGCTGACCCTAAGTGGATCAGATTGGAGCCTGCTCCACTGTGGAGGCGCAGTGGTCTTGGGTCTGCAGTATGGCTTGTGCCAGGCTTGAAAGGAAGGTGGGATGCCCACTCGTGCTCCCAGGGGAGGAGGTAGGGTGGGAAAGGGGAATGACCGCTCTGAACATGGACCACCCAGGTGGTATAATGGGTGGAAAGCTTCAGCTCTTAGAAATTAACCTTTTTTGGGCTTGGCAGAGTGGCCTGGTGGCTAAGGTCCTCGCCTTGATCCCATGTGGCCGCTGGTTCTAATCCCGGCAGCTCCACTTCCTCTCTGTCTCTCCTCCTCTCAGTATATCTGACTTTGTAATAAAAATAAAATAAATCTTTAAAAAAAAAAAAGAAATTAACCTTTTTTTTGGCATCAGTTACTTTCATTTAACCATAAATGTATATATTTTGTAAACTCGTGATTTCTTTGCTTTTCAAATTCTTAGTTTAGCCTAGAAATGTCTCAAGTTTTTCCAGCTATTTGCTGTGGCTGTTGTAGTCAATTTTATCTAGTTCTAAAAAAAAAAAGAGGGGGCGGGGAATACTGATTTTATTTGAACAGCAGAGTTTTGAAAGAGAGGGAGAGACAGAGGCTCCCCAGCTGTGGGTTCATTCCTAAATGGATGCAACAGGCAGGCCTGGGCCAGGCTGAAGCCAAGGGTCCTTTGGGACACCCAGTCAGGCCCACGGTTGGCCCCTCTGTGTAAGTTGGAAGACTGATAAAAACTGCTTTGCATCTCTTCAGGGTGTGGGCGGAAGTTTCTGGAAGTTTCTGCTTCCATGGGAGGAAATCAGCCAACTGCCAGGAGGCTCAGCAGGCAGGTGGACACAGCCTCGCTGCACTCTAGCAGCCGCACTGGGGTTCTGGTGACAACAGGGACGGGGACAGCCAATGCCAAGGATGTGGCCACCCAGGGTACAAGGGGCTGCGCCAGCTGGGCCTTGGGCCTATCTGTCACACCCAGGACCAGTGACAAGACCATAGTGGGGAGGGGAACAACTCTAGAATCAATGTCCACTCCAATAGCCGCCGGGCACAAATGACTTGCCCCCGTTTTAGGATCCACAGCCAGCATTTGACTCTCTGTGAGTGACTTTTTGACAAACAGTACTGTGAAAAGAGCAGGGAGGGTGAATGGAAGACCTCAACCAGTCGGGCTGGTCTCACACTCTGGCTCTTTAGAGGGTTGCAGGGCCAACTTTTCTAGAACTCAGCTGCTCCCCTCAATGCCCTCAAAGGGCACATCTGGGCCCTCCCAGTCTGGGTTGTCCTTGCTCCTACTCTGTCCCTCCCTTGCCTGCCCACCCAGTGTGACACAACACTGTGGCAGCCTGATGGTGGAAGATGACAAGCTTGCCTCCTAGTCCCTCATAGACATAGCTCCTGTGACAGCCCTGGAAGAGCCACCTCGGCAGAGCCCTGGGAGGCTGCCACTTGTGCTGGTTAGACACTCTGGGCCTGACATGGAGGCCAGCTCATGGGGGTCTGGTCGTTTGTGTGTTGCAGGGCATGAGTGGATATATACTTGTGTGTCTACATGGGTGTGCATGTGTGTGCGTAGGCATGTGTACCTCTGACCATGAGGAGACATGTATGTATGCATATGTGTGCTGTGTGATATGTACGTGTGTATATCTGTGTATGCATGTGTGTATGTGGGTGTGTGCATGATGTGAATCTATATGTGTTTGGGCATGCATATATACAAGTGTGTGTGGTGTGCATGGGTGTACAGGGGCGTGTAGGCATCACAGTGTGTATATCTCTGACTATGGGGAGGCATGTGTGCCTGTATGTATGGATGTGTGGGGTGTGTATATGGGCATGTGTTGTATATGTGCATATCTATCTCTGTATGTCTGTATGCATGGTGCATGTATGCATGGCTGTGTGCTAACGTATAGGCATGTATAAGTGCGTGGGCAGATGAGCATGCCTGGGGCTGTGTGGTGTGTACGTGTGTGCACTGTATGGGTACGTGTATAGGGGTGTAGGGAGCAGAGGTTAAGCTCAATAGGAGCAGCAGTGACCAGATTCCACACAGCCAGGTGCTACGCTAGGAGCTACTGCTCTCACAGCCCCACACAGGCCCTCACTACTGGGGTTTTCCTGAGGGACCCAGCAGCCTGCCTGTGTCACAGGGAACCTGGAGCTGGCCCTGGTCTCGCAGGTGCCCAGGAAGCCACAGGGAAGCTGCAGGGCCTGCAAGCCCACCCAGATTTGCGGCCCAAGAGAGTCTGGAGCTCTCCCAGGCACAACCCAAGAAGCTGGTGCTCAGTGAAGCGAGACCTGCTCAGGCACACAGGTGCTCCACCTGAGCGGCCTAGTGGGTCAGGCGGGGACTGGGCTGAGCTGAGTGTCCCCAGCTGTGGGGAATGCCAGGGCATGCCTCACAGTGGCCTGAAGCCCCTTCTCCCATTCTCCCTGAGAGGCCCAAGCAGCCTAGGCGTGTGACCTACCGAGGTTGTTGTCCGTCAGCACCTCCTTGACCCTCTTGGTGATGCCATAGGTGTCCAGCTCGGGAGACATGGCCACCAGTTCCTGAATGCTGAGGGCCGAGTGTCCAGAGAGAGGCAGCGGGGTGCTGGGCTGGGAGTCAGGGGCCGGAGGGTCGCTGGCTTCGGGTGGCTTGCCGTCCTTGCTTGTGTCGATGGCAGGGCAGGGCTGTTGCACGAGTTCGGTTAGGCTCTTGACGGACTCGCTAGAGCTCATCGGGGACTCAGGGGCAGGGCTGCAGCTGGCGGAGGTCTTTGGAGTGCTTTCTGTAGGCAGAACAGAGGGAGAAGCACGGTTGAAGGCAGGGGATTGGCGCCTGCACGGCCCCATCCTTCTCTGGGCTGTGCCCACCAGACACAGTGCGAAACGTGGTGCCTGATGGCGGGGCGGGGGGTCCTAACACACTGTTGTGGGGGCTCCCTACTAGGGAGCAACCTTGGACTTGCTGTGTTACATTACAGACAAAAAAATAATACCAACAGAAAAAAAATTAAGGGTTTTAATAAACAGATTCTGAAGGCTTAATATGAGGGCATTATGCAAAAAAAATACCTGTCATACTCATCATGCATTATCATTGTCATGACTTACTTTAATAAAAAACCTGCAACTCCATCAATTCGCAAGTACTGATGTGGCCTGCCTTGCCCTTGTTTTCCACACCAAGAGGAGCAGATATATCAGTGTGTAGGAGGGCTGCCCACGACGCGTGGTTACCACAGCCAAGGAGATCCTGGCACCTCATGCTGTGGCTGCTGGCCGCCAAGACCCAGGTCTCAGAGTTAAGAGTTTCTATTTTTAAGTTTTGTTTATATGAGAGAGAGATAGAGAAACAGAGAGAATTCTCCCATCTACTGTCCACTCTACAGATAAATGCCTACATCAGTCAGAGCAGGGCCAGGCTAAAGCTTGGCGGCTGGAACTCTACCCAGGTATCCTCCGTGAGTGGCAGGGACCAGAGTGTACCTGCTGCCCCCAGGTGCATCTTAACAAGCAGCCGGAATCCAGAGTGGAGTTGGGACTCACATTTGGACACTTGGATATGAGCCAATCGAGTGCCAAATGTATACCCTGAAGGCTGATATTTGCTGAGTTGCCAGGGCCTTCCCTGAAGCCTAACTCTAACTCTCGTGAGTGGAGGGGACCCACAGAAGGTGGGTCCTGCTCCACTCTTCCACTTGGGAGCTCCAGGCCAAGCCCACGGCTTGCTGCTCCCATTGGCTTTGCAAAAAATAAGCTCTTGCCCCTTCTACATACACCACACTGCGACCAGCTGAAACCAGCGCAATCTGGCTGGGCGGACCAAGTGGCATCCTTTCAGTGGAAGGGCTGTGCCATGTTTGCCTGCAGGTGCCTCGAGGGAAAAACCACCCTGCATCACACAGTGCTGAGCTGTGCCTTCCTGGCAGCACAGGCTTGGGTTTAGTTTTGTGTGTGGAGGAGTGTGTGTGCTTGGAAGAGAGACTGGGGCCACTTCCTGGTTCCCTAACTGCCGCCGGGGAAGATGCGCTGAGGGGCTGCCTGGGACGCACACCTGCCTGTGGCTCAGCTCAGGGTCTTGGTGCCATCTGTCTTCCCACTCCCAGCCCTGCCATGCTTGAGTCCGGGGCAAGGTCATCCCTGGTTCCCTCAGTAACATACCCCTTACCTGTGCTGATCTAAACACCTATGCCCCAGGACTATGGAATCTGAATCCATCATGTAGCCCAACATCCTGTGCCAAATGCGCTTTCTCAGGTAAGCAGCCCTCTTCAAAGGCTGCAGGGTGGATTATGTATCCCAGACACAGCAAGGGTTCGCTATAGATTCCCCTTTTGCCGCCACAGCCCTACCCTGAATAAGGCAATTGCGATGTCGCTGAGAAATCTGTTCACTCTCCCAAATGCAAACAAAGCCCCACCAGGTGGCACACCCTTGCCTCTTCTCCCTAGCAAATCAAAGATAAGGTTTAAAAAAAAAGCATCTGGTGTGGTGGCCTAGTGGCTAAAGTCCTCGTCTTGAATGCACTGGGATGCCATATGGGCGCCAGTTCTAATCCAGGCAGTCCCACTTCCCATCCAGCTCCCTGCTTGCAGCCTGGGAAAGCAGTCGAGGACAGCCTAAAGCCTTGGGATCCTGCATCCGTGTGGGGGACCCGGAAGAGGCTCCTGGCTTCTGGCTTCAGATTGGCTCAGCTCTGGCCACTGAGGTCACTTGGGGAGTAAATCAGTGGACGGAAGATCTTCCTCCCTGTCTCTCCTCCTGTCTGTATATCTGACTTTCCACTAAAAATATATAAATCTTAAAAAAAAAAACAAAAAACAGAGTGGACCCTGAGAGATGGGGAACTGCCAGACGGACAAGGTATAAATGCTCCTTCAGAAATCTTCCAGGTACTATGAATGCTACAAATTAGATTTCTTCCCCAGTCAGTCCTGGAGTCACCTGACAACTAGCTCTTAAAGCCAGCAAAAACTATTTGTGTATTGGAGGTGGGGCAGGCACTGTAGTGTTGGCGTAGCATGCCCCTGATTTACCCAAGCAAGGCCCAGCTTGGCAGATCATCCATTTTGTTCACTGTACACTCCCAGGGATGGTATGAATTCCCTGTGAGATAAACACAGTTCTCAAGTTTGTGTCTCATCACCCATAGCAAAGTCAAAATCATGGCCGCCTGGCTCAGTCTGGTTCTCTGTGGTGCCGGGGGCTGCCATGCCTCCTGCTTAGTACCAGGGGCTGGCATGGGGAGATCTCAGCAGCTGCTTGCTTATGTTTTGGCCACAAAGCCTAAACAGGAGTGATGGCTCATTTGGCTAATCCTCACCTTGTAAGTGTTGGGATTCCATATGGACACCAGTTTGTGCCTGGCTGTTCCACTTCCTGTCCCCTTCCCAACTTATGGCCTGGGAAAGCAGTGGAAGACTGACTAAAACCTTGGGCCCCTGCACCTAATGTGGGAGACCTGGAAGAAGCTCCTGGCTCTGGATCAACTCAGCTCTGGCTGTTGCAGCCATTTGGGGAGTAAACCAGCTGACGGAAGGTCTTTCTGCATATCTGCCTTTCTAATACAAATAAATGAATCTTAAAAAAAAAAAGCCTTGAGATTGAGAGAATTAAGCCAAGGAGGGCGGCACTTCTGAGGGCCAACCCAGGCTGCAGAGAGGGAGCAGGCCTGGTCCATGAGAAAGACACACACTGGGCGACAAGGTCCCAGGGTTGGCTCCCATTTGCTTCTCCATGCTTACTCCCAGCTCAGATGCAGAGAAATGCTAGAAACTGCACATCCCTCCTTGGAGACAATTCATCCACAGAGGCTGCAGAGAGCTGAACTGCGCACCCTCATCTGGTGGGCAGGTGCACAGAGAGACGTGATGGCCACTGGACCCACCTGGAGACCCTGAGCTGATGTACCTGGAACACTGTATGGGCAACGGGAGGTGACTCTGTGCATGCAGGCCATCTCTGGGGGTACTGCGGTTCCCATGGCAGAACCAGCTCCCCCTAAACCAAGGAGCACAGACAGCTCCTCTCAGGGGGCCAAGGAAGGCCCTTCACTCAGCAGCTCAACAGAACATGAAAGGAACACAGCTCAGCAGGAGCCCAGGATTGACACACAAAATGCCTGGCAGAAGCAACAAGTGGCTCACAGCTGTGGAGGTTCAAGTTCGGGCTATGGACAGCCCTGTCGGTTTTACTATTGGGCAGCTGTGGCTATGGCAGAGCACAGCAGGAAGGAAGGCAACCTGCTGAGCTGGGACCCTCCACAGGCTGGTCATCTTCTGGAGAGTATGACCTCCGGGGGACATGCCCCCTAGTGGCTCAAACTCCTCCCACCAGGCTCACCTCCCCAGATCAAACAAGTGCCCCATGTGGTCAGCATCACCCATGGTGAGACCGAGAGCCGAACCTCGTTCAAACCATGGCCAACCCACACATTCACTGCCAAGCTCCTCGGGATTTGTGACTTCCTCCACAGTGCCTGCCATGTGACTGAGGCCCTGAGGCCAGCATGGGAAGACTGCATCCATTGGGATGCATTAGATGGTGCTCTGGCCGGGGCTGGGCTGGGGTGGGGGCTGCAGAGGGAGCACCCACAGAATGGTTCTGTGCACGAGGCACAAAGTTTTCCCGGATGTAGATGATACCCCTAGAAGGACTGACTTAGGGAGGAAAGTGCTGGTGATGGAAGGAATGGATGAAGGCCCGCTGTCCCATTCATCGTTTTCACTCGTCTACTGGGCCAGGCCCGGAGACTCGCAGAGAATTGGTCAGAGGGAGCCTCGCCTTGTCGTTGCTTGTGCCATGAGGCAGCGTGGACCTAACACAGCATGGTGAGTACCATGCTGGGGATGATGGAGGCAGGGGGGACGGGGATTGAGCCAGGGACCACTCTCCAGTGACAGTGCCACTCAGTCTTGGGCATGGACAGGTTTCAGCTGGTCAAACTGTGGCAGCAAGTGTGGCAAGGAAGAAGGAAGGCTGTTTGGGATGAGTAGGGTAGGTCTACAGCCTGGGAGTGAAGGGTACCTGTGGTTTTCAGGCATGAATCAAACCGAGCACAATGAGAGCTGAGCTCCTGGGGCCGGTGGCATGGCATCGCAAGCTAAGCTTCCACCTGCAATCCTATAGGGGCCATGACTCTAGTCCTGGCTGTTTCACTTCCCATCTAGCTCCTTGCCTGTGGCCTGGGAAAGCAGTAGAGGATGGCCCAGAGCCTTGGAACCCTGCACCCACATGGTGCAGCTTGTGGCTCCTGTTGCAGCCATTTGGGGAGTGAACCAGCAAATGGAAGATCTCTGTCTCTCTTTCTCTATAAATCTGCCTTTCAGCTAATAATAATAATAAATCTTAAGTAAATAAAGAGCAAAGCCCCCAGGCTGTGCAGGCCTTGGCCCTGGCTCTCAGTGCTGTCTGGGCATGAGCCCCAGTGCCAATGGGGCTTCCCTTTGTGGCCATTGTTTCTGCTTCCCACACTCACAGGGGACCTGGTAGTTATCTAGACCTTGCCTGCAACAAAACTGGAGGCAGGTCCCTTTTCAGGAGACGAGGGAGGGGTATGAGCAGTGGCACAAGTCCCCAACATGCTATGGGCGATGAACAGCTGCGAGAGTGTAAGGACTACAACCGCTAAAGGCATCATGAGGAGCTGCCAAAGCAAGGAGTGGCCAGAAATGTGGTACATATAACCTTCAAACTGGAACAGCCCGTGGCCCTACAGTGTGGGTACTCGGGTAAGTGTGGTGGGTGTGAGCTCACGCCCAGGTTGGGGCTGAAGTTGCTGCTTTGGGTACCTGCCCCCCATATTGTGGTGTCTGCTTCAAGCCTTGACTACTCCATTTCTGATTTGGGGTCCTGTCTACCCAGACTCTGGCAGGCAGTGAGGGATGGCTCAAGCACTTGTTCCCTGCAATCCATGTTGGGAAGACTTGGACAGAGTTTCCAGCTCCTGGTTTGACCTGGTCCATTCCTGGCTGTTGTGGGCATTTAGGAGAAACAGCAAATGAGAAAATCTCAAAGAAATACAAAGAACAAGAATCCTAGGCCTGACAGGCTCAATTGGCCAATCCTCTACCTCCAAGCACCACATCCCATATGGGTGCTGATTCATGTCCTGGCTGCTCCATTTCCCATCCAGCTCCCTGCTTGTGGCCTGGGAAAGCAACGGAGAATGGCCCAAAGTCTTGGGACCCTGCACTTGCATGGGAGATCTAGAAGAAGGTCTTGGCTCCTGGTTTTGGATTGGCTCAGCTATGGCCATAGCAGCCATCTGGGGAGTAAGCCAGTGGATGGAAGATTTTCCTTTCTGTCCCTTCTCTCTATAAATCTGCCTTTCAAAAAAAATCTTAAAAAAAGAATCCCACACAGGAATGATTAAGAGTCAATTTGTGGCAGACAGAAGTTTCCTTTGGGGAGGAATGAATTTGGGTGGGCTAAAGAGACCTTTGTGGTGGCCTGGTGAGAACAAGAGTTGGGGAGTTGGGCTGGAGAGAGATACAGGTTCAAGAGCGAGCTCAAGATGGGCTGAGGGACTGGGGAGACGACAAGGCACAGGAGGGGGTTCTCTCCCCATCATCCACCATGGTAGCTGTAATTCACTGTGCTGTTCCCGTGTGCAGGCACAGCTCACACCCCTCTCATGGGGTGCAGGTGGCACAGGTGCATTTCACAAAGATACAGCACCCAGAGCAACATGGCCAGCAAGGACCCAGCTGCCTCAAGTTCTACAGAGCAACCTGCCTCGGTGGGCAGCACTGGCGCCCTGGGCCCTAGCACCCTTGGGAGCAGAGTGATGGGTCTGCTGTCTGGGATACAGGGTCTCTAACAATCAATGGATGAGCACGCCTCAATCTTGAAAGCCAACCCAAGCCTGGGAATGGGAAAGGAAACCATGCCCATCTCATATCAACACAAGTGCAGCAGGGTGCCCACGTGGCTCTGTCCTGCTCTCTGCTGGCCCTGGATGCAAGCAGGAAGCCTACACTCCAGGCAAGGAAGTGGTACTGGCCTCACAGCTGGAGAGAGGTCATAAGCTGGATCTGGAGGGGCGAGGCCTGAAGGTCTCTGCCATGTGCACCTCCGTTGGCTGCCACCTTTGCTTGGCTCCTCCACATGTTTGCTTGTGCACTCACATATTTAGAAAGCACCCATCCCACATGCTCTGCGTGGCGTGGGCTATAAAGAGAACAGGTGAAAAGCCCTCCTTTCAGAAAGTCCGCAGCCTGCAGACCTGGCACGACTGAGAAATGTATATATAATGTGCATATTTTAAAAAGCTTTGCTACCCAGTCTCCATCCATCCGGTTTTGACAATCATTGGGAGGGACTACATTTCAAAAGTGGTCTGTGTGGCTGCATGTGTGTTTTGCGAGCTGCTGAATTTTGCACGAGAGGAGTGTGGTTACTGGATACAGAGAGTGGAGCTGGCGACTCCAGCCCCTCTGGGATCCACACGGCATTCAGGAATTATAAAAGGATTATGAAAAACACTATATTCCACCAGCAGCAGGCCCAGCGATGGCTGCCTTAAGTTTCCAATAGAAGCCAATTGAAAACGTACACTTGCTATAATTTTCAGAGGCAAATCCCCCCACCGTTTATCCGAGCTCCTTGTTTGCATTTCCATACCCGGCCCTTCGCTGCAGTAATGATAACTCCCAGTTCCATTTAGTGTTCATTTGAGCAGTCAGGATAAAGTCATTTCTGATTATCTCCCCACTGTGTAAAAAACAGCTTGAAGGTAGGAAGTCAGTGAGCATTTTCACCAAAAAAGTAATTATTGTAAGTGACATTTTTACTGCTGGTGTGCCAGAAGGCGAGGTGTGCATTCCCAGGGACAAGTTGCTGAAACAAAATGACAGGCGACTTGGTGACATTCTGACAAGAGCCCAAACAGGATCTCACTGGCGGCTGGGGCTGCCTTTCATTATGTCTACCCCAGAGTTTGGGCTTGGAGCCTAGGCCAGGCCTGGGAATCCCATCCAAGTGGACAGACAGACAAGTGGGCAGAGGCAGGGCGAGGATAGACCCAAGAAAGCAAAGGGAAAGCCCAGGGAAGGGAGGGCAGGGGGCTCATAGTGCCAGGGGGCCCAGGAGCCCCAAGCGCCTGCCCAGTGGGCACTGCTGCCAATCTTAGAAGCAAGGACAGGTGAACACTAGTTTGGAGTGTTTCCCAGCAGCAGGAGCTGGGCGGATGGCAATACAAACACAGCACCTGTGGGGGTCTGTGTGTGTCCACTGCTCTCTGTCACGTTTCGCCAGCTGTGGCCAGCCTCTCTGGGATCCCAGGCAGAGGAGTGACCGCTTCTTCAAAGGGGCCACGCTCACTCATCTCTTGTGGGGTACCTACAGCAGGAACCACCTTGCTAAAATAGCTCTGTATTGTTCCTGCACTTCCCCTGTCCTGTGCAACGGGACTGGACTTGCCCTTGATGGCACAATAGATGCTCACAGCCCTGTGCGCCCCTGCTGTGCTCCCACAGTCACATGTTTAGCGCTTCCATCTATGGAGTATGAATGGGGTAGGATGGTAAGCTGGAGCTTGAAGCGGAATGTATGGCTAACGTTACCAGGGCATGGGACGCTCGGAAGAGCCCTGTGCCACCGGACGCTGCCCTACTGAGGGACAGCAGCTTCCTGGCCAGGCATGCCCACCTGCTGCCAATGTGGGGTCAAATCTGCAACTCCCTCAGGAAGGCCCAGCCCCAAACAAACACAGCTTCAAAGGGTAGAACACACCAGATGCTGGCTTCCCCCACAGCAGAATGAGAATGGCTGAAGAAGGCTGCGCTGCAGATGGAGAAGGGTAAGGTGGAGTGGTGGTGGGACACCAGAGGGGCTGCTCTGGCCTGGGAAGGGCCCACAGGGCCCACAACACCCCCTGAGATGGAAGAGCACGACCTCTTCTAGTGTCTGCCCTTCACACTGCCTCCCTCTGTGAGGAATGGAACAGGAACAGGCTGGGAGGAGAGGTGCTAGCAGAGTGCCCGGGACTCACAGCACGATACTGGAGCCCTCAGACCTCATTAACAGGGAGGATTTGCTCAATAAAAGCAAGGCTACAGGATTTGTGCAGCCAGTAGCTTATTCCTCAAACTTGATCTTTTTTTTTTTTTAAGATTTATTTATCTTAAAATGTGGAAATAATAGTCTTACCCACTCTCCTGTAGCCCTTGACCCTTTGTGACCTAATAACTATATATATAAACACTGTCAAAAATAAAAAGATTTGTTTTTACTTGAAAGAGATACATGGAGAGAGGAAGACTTTTCCATCTGCTAGTTCACTCCCTAAGTGCCCAAACTGCTGCAACAATTGGAGCTGGGCCAGCCTGAAACCAAGAGCCAGGAGCTTCTTCCAGGTCTCTCACATGGGTGCAGGGCTTCAAGGACCTGAGCCATCCTCTGCTGCTTTCCCAGGCACATAAGCAGAGAGCTGGATTACAAGTGGAGTAGCCAGGACTCAAATGGGCACTCATATGGGATGTCAACACCACAGGTAGAGGGTTAACCTACCACACCATGGCGCAGGCCCTAAGTTTGACTTCCAAGACCATGGAGTGTGGGACGTGGGCCTCTCATGGAACAAAGTGACACTGAGAAGCCAGGCTGGGTGCTTGGTCCAGCAGCGGCAGACCTCTGCTCACAGAACACATCATCAGATGGGGGCGATCAAAACTGTTAAGTGGGTCATGGAAATAATGTCCCTAGGACAAGAGACATCCAACACTGAAGCTGAGGCTGGGTGGGTGAGGATGAGGACAGAGGGCGGGTGCCCTGCCTCGGGAGAAGGCATGAAAGGAGATTTGAGAAAGGGCAAGGGAAGCGGCAGGTACAGGCCGACAGGTACGCCATGCACTAAGGCGAGTCTCATCTCAGTGGGGCCACCGCCACAGCACAGTGGGGCGGAAGACCTGGGTCAGGTCTAGGTGGGGCCACAGGAACACACAAGCGTGTATAGAAGAATTGAGTGCACGGGCCTGGCACAATAGCCTAGTGGCTGAAGTCCTCGCCTTGTACACACCAGGACCCCATATGGACGTTAGTTTGTGTCTTGGCTGCCCTCCACTTCCCATCCAGCTTCCTGCTTTTGGCCTGAAAGGCAGCTGAAGACAGCCTAGGGCCTTGGGACCCTGCACCTGTGTGGGAGACCTGGAAGAAGCTCCTGGGTTCAGATCAGCACAGCTCTGGCCGTTGTGGTCGCTTGGGGAGTGAATCAACAGATAAAAGATCTTCCCCTCTGTCTCTCCTCCTGTCTGTATATCTGCCTTCCCAATAAAGATAAACACATCTTAAAAAAAAAAAAAAGAGGAAAACAAACAAAACAACCTGTGCTGAAATCAGAGCATGGCCAGATTCTGGCGTGACCCTGGGTGACATGGTTGGTTCCCAGTCCTGGACACACGGGTACAAACTAAGTAACAGTGCTTTCAAATCCCCTCTAGGAACCTTATCCCTGAGCTTGCCATGTGTGTGAACTTACACTGACTGCAGGCCCGGGCATGAAAAAAGGGTATGTGGGAGACCAGAGCAGGGAAACCCACAAGTCCTCACACTGCTTCGTGGTGATCAAAGATTAATCACCAGGATGTGCAGGTGTGTGTGACTGCATGTGACTGTGTCTGGGTGTCTTCCTTTTTGTCTTTTTTTTTTTTTTAAAGATTTATTTTTTTGAAAGTCAGATTTACAGAGGAGAGACAGAAAGATCTTCCATCTGCTGGTTCACTTCCCAAGTGGCTGCAACGGCTGGAGCTGAACCAATCCGAAGCCAGGAGCCAGGAGCTTCTTTTGGGTCTCCTACATGGGTACAGGGTCCCAAGGCCCTAGGCTGTCCTCGACTGCTTACCGAGGCCACAAGCAGGGAGTTGGATGGGAAGTGGAACAGCCAGGACACAAACTAACGTCCATATGGGGTCCTGGTGTGTGCAACATGAGAAGTTAGCCTTCACTGAGCCATCACGCTGGGCCCATCCTCTTTTTTCTCCAGGTTTAGCTTCGGGCTTTGGGCAGACCTGCCTGTCGCTCGCCAAGACAGCCTGTGGCTGGCACCTCCCACTGTTGGTCTGATAACAGAATGGGTTCCCCAGATGGCTGCCATGTCGCAGGAGCTAAAAGGTGGCTCCAAGCCCTGGTTTCTCCCTGCGCTGGCCACTCAGACATTGTCCTTTCCCCCAGCAGACTGGGGGCAGCAGGTCTTGAAGTACTCATCTGTACAGAGGTTGATGCCGTGGTTGCCTCTCACAGCCTGCGCAGGGGCCTGAGCGACCTGGCCACCATAGGGGCCGGGGGCCTGGGGCCTGTGCTGGGTGGGACCGACTGACATTTTCATTGGAGGTGATGGTGTCAGAGAGCCATTAAGGTCCGTTATTTTACACATCCTCTTAATTTCGCCATACTGCTTTACTTAATTTGTGATGAAATTGTTGAGAAAGGGTACTTAATGTAGGACAGTCAGTAAAAGTAATTTATCATCTTCCCGCTTCAGCGCTCACGGTATCAGCCAACTCATTCTCTGCATTCATCATGCAATCAGCCTATTATTTGCATATTAATCAGGCGGTGGACCATGAACAAGCCGGCGTCCCAGCCAAATGCTCTGTGGTCTCAGGAGAAACAGTCGGTAATTATCACACATCAGTGTTATGATGTGGTAATTGATTACAACATCTTCCTGCCGCCCCCGGGGAGTCCTGTCCCCACTGCCCCCCCACCCCACCCCTCAGCCCCAGGCACTCTGTGCTGCTCTGTCTCTCTTCCACAAAAATGGGGTACCTGCTGCCACTGCTCTCTTGGGGGGCTGCCCCTCTCCTCCTACCTCATCGAGGGGTATTTCTGGGCCTCTGGAAATGAACCTGACCTTACTTAGGGATGAGGAAGGAGTGTCCCTGGAGACCCCGTGCATGCATGTGCACACACCCTGCCCTCTCCCCCTTTCCCCCACCCCGGCCTTTGGGCTCCAGAGGTGCTGTGAGGACTTCTCTTGCAGTTGTCTTCTCAAACAAGGCACCTTTCTGCAGCCCTTCCTGGTTGCCAAGTTGGCTGCTTTATTTAGGTGCCAAACGACAAGCCTCATTTTGGCCCTTATGTAAGAGGACAAGCCCAACATCTGCCAATGCTGACTCTGAGCTATATTTAGGGAGTTGGTTCCAACCGGAAGAAGACAACACAAAACATCACTCCCGGAAATCCCCTCCTACCCAGGATAGGGTTGTGGGGGACTCCCAGCCCATTTGCGCTGGGGACCCAATGGCTGCCTGGGCAGGGCTCCCAGGGTCAGGATGGCTCTGGCTGATGCTGCTGGCAGAGGGGAGGGCCTGGCAGTTGAAAGGCAGGGCTTCCCTTAGCAAAGAGAAGATCCCTTGCTAGGCCTTCTCCAAGCTGAACTTTGACTGGGAGGGCCTTCACTGCTCTGACATGGGGTGGGGGGGGTACGAATTCTCCCAGCAAGCCCTCCTTCTCTCCACTGGCCAGAGAGTGTAAACTTGGGTCCCATGCTACCACGGATTTGCTGATGGTGGCCCCCACACCCCTTACCCAATGCTCTGGCTGCACCTGTGAGGCAGACACAAGGTCATGGAAGTAATCTGGTTTTTCTGGCAACTGCTTTGGTTTTTAGATATTTGCCTATTTATAATGTAAAGCCCCTCTAGTTCCTGGCTCTGGAGCATGGACTTTGGCCTTGACCTGCCTGAGCACACTTCTCTGGAAACCAATCATCCTCTTTCTGGGGCGGGGACCAACAGAGTGCTGGTCCTGCAGACACCTCTGTGGCTGTCAGGCTACTGGTCTTGGGGCTCCATGAGCTTCCTGCACCTACTCCCTAGATGGGGAAGGTTTGGGGAAAGCAAAGTCCTGTGGTCTCTGAGTCAGGGTTTTCTCAATCCAAGCAGGGGAGCCATTTCCAATTCTGAAAGCCACTAGCAGTGTGCCTGGTGACTGGTTCCAGTGCCTGAAAGATGAGCCCCATCCTCGTGTCATCCCCCCAACCCCCTGCCTCTTGCTGTTTCTATAATTAGCAGGGGACTGACAGGCCTTGAACCTGCTTATGCCTTCCCGGGAACGACGCCCCTGGATGCCAAGTCCTCACGTGTCCCCTGACCTACTTCTGCCTCTTGGACCGAGTGCTCAGTGGACTGTAAACTCTGTCCAACTGAGAGAGCCTGGAGTGGAAAGAAAGGCCTGGGCCTGTTGGGGCTTCTCCCTGGGGGCACCAGGAGTCAGGGGTGCAGGAAGACAGTCTCTTTTGAGATGGTCTGGCTCCCTAGAGTCTGTCCCAAATGGCCGGGGTGATAATGACCTATGACCTTGATGCTAGAAGCTCATGATTGTACCCAGAAGTGGCGTGTGAAGAGGCAACTTGCTAAGACAGGGGGGCGCTTCCTAGCAGCCACTTGTGGCACTGGCACATGACCATGAGCAAGCGTGCCCTGAAGTCCTCTCTGAAATTGGGCTGCCCCATACTCTGCCAGTGTGCACAGGGACGTGCGGAGGCACAGAGCAGTGGAGTCCCTTGTCTGAGGTTACCAGGCTGTGGAGGGCAGAGTGGGGCTGGTCTGTGTGGCCACGTCATACCCTTGCGCCGTTTGCACAGACAATCCCCTCTCCCAGCCCAGGGTCACCATAGGGCTGTTTCTTATGCTTTGCTGCTCAAAATCAATGAAAACATCCGTCAGTGGTGATTGGTTCAATGAAATAGAGAGCCAGGCTCAGGAATTCCCCACCGCAGGAGGAAATGCTACACCTGAGTGAGAGAGGTGAGTGCAGCGCCGGCCCCATCTGTGTGTGAGAAACAGCCAGATGTGTTGTCGGACCCTGAGAAACTAGGGCAGGGACCAGGGAAGGGTGGCGGGCAGCTGCAGGAGGAGGCCACTGGGAAAGCAGTGGAGGACGGCCCAAAGTCTTGGAACCCTGTACCCGCATGGGAGACCCAGAGGAAGTCTTAAAAAAATTTTAAGCATTTGGAAAGTTTTCAATTTGTAACCGACAAACCAGGCCTTGAATAAAAATGCAGGTATTGCTTAATTTTAAAAATACTCCTGGAAATAATTTTTTAAAAAGTTCAAACAAATTCTGGGCATTCTCCATTTCTCGGTAAGGCTGATGATCCTGCTCTATGAACTGAGGCAGCCTTGGGGACCGAGGCAGGTGGAGTGTGGGGACAGAGTGGACTTAGCACCAGTGGCCCCAGGACACTGGTATGGCCTGGGAGGCCTGCAGAGGGCACCTCCAGGCTGGGCGACACTGACTGCTTTGAAACAGAGAGGGATCTTGGGCTGTGTGTTCTGTGTGGGATCTGCAGATACAGTGTCCTTGGGGAGGAGAGGATGCAGTGTCCACTTTCCACAGTGGGTACAGCAGCCATCTGGGCCTATGCTTCAGGGGACCTTCTCTCTGGGGAGCGCTCCAGGGCTGGGGCTCTCAGGGCTGCCTGCCTCACCTTCCCAGCCTAGCTCACACCTCTTGCAAGAGTTAGCTGTAGCTGCATCCCTCAGCACCACTGGGGACAGTTTCTTTACTCCAGGGTCTCTGATGGGGACCCCTGGAGCACCGTGGCAGGTGCTGGGGGAGACAGAGAGAAAAGTTTTTCATCTGCTGGTTTACTCCCTAAGTGGCTGCAAGAACCAGGACTGGACTAAGCCAAAGCAGAAGCCAGGAGTTTCTTCCGGATTTCCCATGCAGGTGCAGGGTCTCAAGGTTTTGGACCTCCTTCAGCTGCTTTCCCAGGCTACAAGCAGAGAGCTGGATGGGAAGTAGGGCAGCCGGGACATGAACTGGTGCCCATATGGGATGCCAGCGTGTATAAGGCAAGGACTTTAGCCCCACTAGACTACTGCGGCAGGCCCTCCAGTCTTTTTTTTTTTTTTAAGATTGATTTATTTTTATTACAAAGTCAGATATACAGACAGGAGGAGAGACAGAGAGGAAGATCTTCCGTCTGATGATTCACTCCCCAAGTGACTGCAGTGGCTAGAGCTGTGCCGATCTGAAGTCAGGAACCAGGAGCCTCTTCCGGGTCTCCCACACGAGTGCAGGATCCCAAGGTTTTGGGCCTGCCTTGACTGCTTTCCCAGGCCTCAAGCAGGAAGCTGGATGGGAAGCGGGACTGCCAGGATTAGAACAGGTGCCCTGGTGCTCAATGTGAGGACTTTAGCCACTAGGCCACTGTGCTGGGCCCTGTCTACTGATTATTAAGAAAGAACTCAGAGACACACGAGAGCGCCCTGGGCCTGCTTGGGATGGCACAGCTCACGCTGGTGTGAAGGGCAGAACTGGGACAGCTTGCAGGCTGCAGGGTGACGGGCATCGTACCACACCTTTCTCTTAGAGGCGGGCAGGTGTCTGGTGCAGTGTTTAAGTCCCCTTGTGGGAGGTCAGCTTCTCATATTCGAGGGCCCAGGCATCCCATTTCTGATCCAGCTACTTGCTCACACGCACCCTAGAAGGTAGCAGGGGAAGGCTCAAGCACTTGGTCCCTGTCACCCACCTGGGGGGACCTGGGTTCCTTCCTGGCTTTGGTTTGGCCCCACCCAGTCTTTTTTGAGCATTTAGGCAGTGAACCAAAGGATGGAAGATGGTTCTCTTTCAAATAAAAGGCAAAAACAATGCTTTAAAAGATGTTAAGAACAATAAGAAAAATACAAGCACACAGAGCGGGACCAGCTCTCCTTCGGGAGCTCCGAAGGCACTGTGCACGCCGGAGAGGCCCCTCCTTTCTCCTCGGCCCTCTGCTCTTCCAGAGCTGCCTCAGTATCCTTCCTTCCCCAGGGGCCATAAGGACCTGTGACTGTGCAATGGGTTTTAAGGCAGGCCAAGAGAAACTGTTGTGGCCACTAGATGCTGCTCTGCCATCTCCCCATGTGCCTGTCTGCCTCACATCTGCTTCTCCTTACGTCACATACAGACCTGTCAACCTATAAGCAGGCCACGCCTTAAGGAGCCTGGCCTCCTCAGGCCTCCTCTGGCCAGTGCATGAGTTTGGGAAGATGGGTGATGTTTAGAGGGGAGGCTCTGAGGACAGCCGGTTCTTAGGGCCCCCACATATTGAGGGCTTTGAAAGAAGCCCAGCACAAAGTGTAGAAAATAAACACCAAAAAAATTATCTGTCCATCTACCCATTCACCGCTTATCCGAATGGGCAACTGATCCAAAGATCTTTCCTTTAACCATCTTACTGGGCCTCCCTACCAGCTGGGCTCTTCTACTCACCCCACCCCCCCACCCACTCCCACCAGCTCTCACTGAAGTACTATGACAGACCACAGGGATCCTGGCACACCTGAGGGCCTGGGTGTTCTCAGAGAAGTTCAGGGATGAACCAGGCCAGGGCTGGGTTACCTTGCTGCGGTCACTGGGTTCTGCTGGGCCCAGTGGCACTTAGCCACGGTGTCAGAGCCTCCCTCATTCTGAGCCCAGGAGCCCTTCGGTGGGGGTTGGGGGGGCGCTCCGTGGTAGTCACGGAGAGAACAGGGAATTGGAATCCCATAGTAGTCTCAGGCACAGAGGCTCTTTGGCCTGCTATCAGCAGTCAGGTGAGCACTTCCATTCTGTAAGCCAGCAGGGAAGGTTCTAGACTCCTACAGTCATGCCTTCCAAGGATTTACCACCATTAGCACTACAAGCTACACACCACCACACACTGCAAGCACAGCTTACAAAGACAATTAAGAACTATGCCCCATGATAGTTCCTACTGGTGGCTCGTCCCCTATGTGAGACACAATTTCAGAGGTGCTGGTTGGCCATGGGAAAAAATAAAGTGCCCAGGATGAGGCTTTAAAAGCATCGATGCTCACACACCCAGGGCAACAGCTTGCATCTAGAAAACAGCAACTCGTCAGCCAAGTTCAGCCTCTGTCCACAGGCTCTGGCACCGTTCGCCATGTCTGTCGTTTGCCATGGTGGAGAAGCTCTTGTTTGTCCAGCTAAGCAGGGCACTCTGGACATGGACCTAGATGGCCACTTGAGTGTGGAGGAAGGCAGCTGCCACATTGCAGCCTCTGCCCCCTAGCTTGGCTGAACTCAGATGAGAGCATGTGTGCTGTGCACGCTGCTTGGCTGGGAACTGGGGTGCTTGTGCAGGGCTTCCACTGCACCTGCGCTGTTGGGATTCCCTCCCCTAGCTGCCGCAGTCCAGCAGCTGCACCCCTTTTTACACATGGGCTGACATAAGGGGCTAGGCAGGAGGAGGTGGCAGAAGCATGGGAGCAGGGCTATGGTCAGCCATGCCGGGCACCAGGGCCAGGTATCCTCAGGGGAGAGAGGCTGAGTCTACCCTAGACCTCTGGGCTTTCATGGTGATGGCAGGTGGCTTGAACTTGTTCCTCTGCCACCTGCTCTCCACAAGCCATTTCCAGCTTGGTCCCTGTCTCCTGGGTATTGCTGGCTCTCCTCCCAGGGGCGTGTGGACCCCTAGCCGTTAGGAACCCCCATCCCCCTGCCCCAGACTCCCGCTCTGAGCAGGCATAAGGCCTCCTGGGTACATAAGGCCCTCAAGAACCTCAAACTCTCCAAGCATTCTCTCTGTGGGGGAGCCTACATGACGGTGACATTTTTGGTAGGAAACAGTACACACGGGTTAATTACCTGAGCTCACGCAACCTTGCACCAGGGGGTCCTGTAGTGACGTCACTGAGTGGAGGACTGAAGAGGAGAAAGGTCAGGGTTAGACAAGGACACGAGGTCTGGGGCTCCCAGCTTCCAAACTGGCTGTGGCACCAAGAGGGGTGGGCTCAGAGTCTTGAGGCTGCAGGGCTGGGAGAAGGTGGCCCACTTCCCCTTGGGGATGGGCGTGGCACCGGGCTACAGAGCCAGGATCCTGGTGGGGACAGCCGGAAGCCATCACCCATGACATTTTCCATGTCTGTATCTTCGGCTGGCTTCCTTGCTGATTTCCTGATTTAGCCACTTGACTTTTACCTATATTTATGTGTAAACAGCATTTTCTTAATTGGGAACTCATTTTCTGCTGCTTATAAAATTAGCCCAGGCACAAATTCTCTCCTAAAAATCAGTTGGTCCCATGGTGACAGGTGGCAGGGGGTGGGGCAGTCCTCCCAGTAGCTATTCTTGGTCCCTGTCCTGGGAAGTTAGGGCCCTCTGTCCCCGCCCCTCCCTGCATGCACCCTTACCTGGCCCCTGCTGCTGCCCCTGGACAGGCAGGACGCCCTGGCCCAGTTCGCCATTCAGCCAGAGCTGCATCCGGATGAAGGGCTCCCGACCTTTCTGGGTCAGCTTGCTCCACGGCTTTGGCCGGGAGAGCATGTCGCTGACGCTGCCCTGGGACAGGCCCAGCACCTGCAGTGACAACGGAAACACATGGTCGTGAGTGTTTGGAAGATGCCACAAGATGTGCTAGTGCCACATGCAGCTGTGTGGCAGAGGTGATGACACCCAGGAGGCATCTAGAGAGGACTTCTGGACAGAGGACCACAGGCCTTTCATGAGGTTGGTGGTGACTGATGCCCTGGCATAGGATGTGGAGGGCAGTGGGCAAGTTCCTGATGCCCTGGCATAGGATGGGGAGGGCAGTGGGCAAGTCCCTGCGCTCAGGGAGAGACAGGCTGGGGAGAAAAGGATGGTCTTGATCCTGCCAAGACTGCAGGGTTGCCACCCCTGCAGCAAGACAGGAAGTAGTGAGGGGTATGTGTCCTGCTTGTTGCTTGGTGGCACTGAGAGGCAGCCCCTGAGCTGTCAGTGAGCCCAGAGTGGCACTGAGCAAGGTTCAGAGCTGTCTCTGGTCATGGCCTGCTCTGAGGTGGGGGAAGAGGCCCCAGGGGAGGGCTGTAGGGGGCATGGAGCCAGGCTGGGAGTGGTGCTGAGCTGTAGTGGGTGACAAGCCACATGTCCGTCTCCCGGCTCCCTGGCTGCATGCAGATGGCCATGCATATGTATGGGCACAAACACCGCCCAAGGCGCAGATGTAGCCAGGGATATTTAGGGGCAGCCTCCCATCACTCTTCAGGAAGGTTCTGCTCCAGAATAAACCACATTCCAGGGCCAAGCAAGTTTAGCGCTATTAAGTCTTGCCCACATTTAAGACAGGGCACAGACATCCATTGTAACGTTCTCAGGTGGTGTCTTGACACTGCTGAGCGAGGAATTTCCCCAAAGCTGGTGGAAATTTCCCCCTCATTTCCGTTCATCTCTATCACCTTTTGGGAAAGAAGGACGACAGGTGTACTAAGAGCTCACGGGGCTGTGGAATACAGACCTCCAAGCTTTGGGGCAGCTTTGGGGCACTGCCGGCCAGGAAGGCATAATGGAGTGTGTCTCCTGATTTAGGAACTCATAGCTCATAACTCATAACTCATACTGGGGCTGGGTGCTTACCAGATGTTTGATGGGCATGGTAAATGCCCCAAATCTGGAGTCTGACCAGTGCCAAGGACAGAGATAACCTGTAAGTTAGTAATTCCTGGGACAGGGATGGACAGCGTAGAAAAGAGGGCGGCCCTATCCCTCCTGGCTGCCAGCACCGGGCTGTTGTGTGTGTGTGGGGAGAATGCCTGGGCTCCGGGCAGTTTCCCTGTCACACCCCAGAAAGCCCAGGAGAGGTCCCTCTTAGCTGTGCTTGGTGGCGGAGGACTGACTTGGGCTCAGTTCACCTGCCAGCTTGGGCTGAACAGCTGATTTCCCTGACTCATTTTCCTTGTCCATCACCAGGTGACTTTATCATGCTCCTCCTGATATAGCTGAGCAGGGGGGAACTGGGAATTGGCCTGTAGGAGCCTCAGAAGCAGCTGCATCCAGGAGGGAGGAACCTTTGCTAGGGACCCCTCTGGAAATATGGGAGAAAGCAATATGTGATGTTCCTCAGTGATTCAGTTGGGTGGTGTGGGCCAGCATTGTGGCACAGCACGTTAAGCTGCCATGTGCAATGCCAGATTCCATATAAGAGCATCTGTTCAAGTCCCAGCTATTCTGCTTCCCATCCAGCTCCCTACTTGTGGCCTGGGACAGCAGTGGAGGATGGTCCAAGACCTTGGGCCCCTGCACACCCATGTGGGAGACCTGGATGGAGCTCTTGGCTCCTGGCTTTGGACTGACCCAGCTCTGGCAATTGTGGCCATTTGGGGAGTAAAACAGTGGATAGAAGATCTTTCTCTTTGTCTCTCTTTCTCTCTGTAAGTCTGCCTTTCAAACAAAATAAATTAAAAAAATCAGCACATTTTAAGAAAAGGGCCTTGCTGTGCAGAAGGGGCAGGCCCAGGCTCACCTTCTCCCCGAAGATCCTCTGGCAGATGCCGTTCTTGGCCAGCTTCTCCTTCACCTGCCGTGTCAGCTCGATGGTGTCCACTTCTTGGTACATGTAGATTTCATACTGCTCAGGGGTCAGCGGTGGCACAGAGGGCTTGGTGGGCTTGGCCAGGGGCACAATTGGGGAGGAAGGTAGGGGGCTGTTCTGGGGCGTCTCGCTTCGGCTGGCCCCCGTCACGCTCAGCTCTGAGCTCTGGGAGTAGGGGGACTCAGCGCTGGGCCACTCCTTCCAGTACTCTGAGGATGAGGGGCCCTGCAGCTGGGCACGCTCGCTTCGTGGCTGGCTGCCACCCGCCTTCTCCTTCCCGCTGCCGGCTTCGTCGGCCTTGGCCTCCTCGGCAGAGGCGGGGGTCCTGCGCTCAGGCTGCACGGGACCCCACCAGGAGTCTTTCCACACACCACCCTTCACGTGCCTCAGGACACCCTGGCTGCCGTCGGCTGCTCCCGGGGCGTCCAGCCCGGGGCCCTCAGCAGCCTCCTTCTTAAGGACCGGGGGGTTGGGCAGAGCCGAGGCACCAGCCTCGGGGGCTGTGGTGGACTTCTTCAAGGAGATGGCAAGAGGAGAGTAGCTGGACACGGCCGTCATGGGTGAGGCAGACAGCAGCTTGGGGGTGAGCAGGGCAAGGTCAGGCTGGGGCAGCGAGGTGGCTTTTGCGGGGGGTTCCAGGGCAGCCTGCTGGGCCTCCATCTCCCGGCGGGCTTGCTGCAGGATGGAGCGGATGGCATCGTCCGAATTCCCGCTGCTGGGTGCCGAGGAGGGTGGGGCTGGCTCTGCTGCAGAGGGCAGACATTGGGGTCAGGGTTGGGCCTGGCCCTTCCTGCCACCTAGATCTTCCGGTGTCCCATCTGACGCTACTGCCACCCACCCAGTGGCTTGTGTCACACACCAGCTGGACATGCCCTCCCAGGCTATCTACCGGGATTCCAGACCCCAGAGGCACGACCTCCGTGAACACCTGGCAAGATATGATGAGTATGTGCACTGAGCTAGCATGCGGCACCTAACTCCTGGGTGCAGTTCTTCTTCTTCAGTATAAAGAAAACAACAGGGTTGGCTTTGTGGTGTAGTAGCTAAAGCCACTTGCAACATCAGCATCAGATATGGGTGCCGGTTTGAGTCCCAGCTGTACCCTACTGATCCTTTTCTGCTAATGCATCTGGGAGAGCAATGGAGGCTGGCCCCAGTGTCTGGTTCCCTGCACCCATGCGGGAGACCCGGGTGAAGCTTCTGGTTCCTACTTTTAGTCTGGCCCAGCCTTGGGGAGTAAATCTCCCAGCAGATGGAAGATGGTAGTCACTTTTGGAGTATAGCTCCCAGCTGTGGAAGATTCTCTCCTCCTTTCTCCTATCTGTTAAATAAATAAATCTTTAAAAATGTCATATTCTTCAGTGAAAATAATAAAAGTAGTGGAGTGGTGGGTAAAGCCAGTACTTGACACCTATCCCATGTGGGTGCTGATTTGTGTCCTGGCTGCTCCACTTCTCCCTGCTGGTGGCCAGGGAGGGACAGTGGAAGATGGCCTCTGGGCCCCTGCTACACCTCAGAAGACTTGGACGGGGCTCCTGGCCCTCCTAGCCTGGTCAGCCCAAGCCATTATGGCCAGCTGGGGAGTGGGCCAGCAGATGAAGATCTCTCTTTCTCTCTAATTATGACATTCAAAAAATCTTGGAGCTGTGGTGTGGCCAGTGGGCCAGTGGACCCCCATGTTACATGCCTTGGCAGCTGGGAGAAGGGACCAAGTCAGTGGGCTCTTTGGGTACTTTAAAGGATGCTGGGAAACGCCTGCAAAAGCAACCACAGCCTCTGTGGCTTCCCGAGCGCTCTGCCCAGCGTCCTTGGGGAGCGGGCAGTATGACCACTACTTTGTGGTTGAAGGGAGTCAATGGCTTGGGGCAGCCTTCCTGCTAAGAGATCCCCACTGGGGCTTCCCTGCTGGGACCACACAGGGGGCCAATGGCAGCCAGGAGGCAGGCTCCTACCTCTGCCAGACTTAAAACCCCACAGGGATGGCAACCCACTGCTCTGGGACCCCTGGAAGAAGGCAGGTGGCAGTGTGGGCTTGGGACTACAGATAGGGGGGAACCAGGGTTTCCAGCCAGGGTGACTACTTAAAGTACTGGCAAACGACTTCAGCTCTGGAGCTGAGCTGGTCATCAGGAGCGTCAAGCTAACACAATCTATCTTTCGGGTTCCAAGAGCTCAGTTTGAGTGGGATGGGGCGGGTGGAGGATGACACCCAGGCCCAGACTTGTCCATGGACAAGAGGACAGGAGTGATAAGCCCACATGCTGAGTGAGCAAGCAGACACAAGTGACCGGCTGGTGGCCCAAGCTCAGCTGTCAGCACTGCTGGATGCTGGGCTGGGCATGTGGATGAAGGGCAGGTGTGGGTCCCATGTTGACCCTCAGGAAGAGGGTGCAAAACAGCTGCCTGGTTGCAGCTGGCACTCCATCCCAGAAATCCCAGCTCAGGTGGGGATGGGGGGAGAGGCGGTGTGGTGACACAGGCAGTGCCCACCGACCCCTAAGGAGCTGCCCACCCTCCCTGGCAATGGTCATCTCCTGTGAGCAGCCACTAAACATTTATGTCTTGCCTGTCCCTTTGGAGTTGTCTGATTGACTACGAGGGTCCCCCAACTACAAAGGCTGGTACTGCACTGCTACTGGCTGACTTTGGTTAAGTAAGGAGGTTCTAGGCCAGGGTTGCCTGCCTGAGGCAATGCTAGAGCCCTGTGACCAGTGGTGACGTAGATGTTGCCTAGACCTAAACGCTTGACAACCAATGCTGGTGGAAAACCACAGATGAAGGGAATGACTGCTGACCAGAGCACCTCTCTTCCCCTTGCGTCTCACCCCACAACTGCTGTGTCCCCTGCGTCTGAGAAGGCAGAGGGGAGGGAGGAGGAAAAGGTTGTCGGGGTGGCCGTACCAGTTTTCTGCACCTGCAGTTCCCTCTTGGCTTGCTCCAAGATGGACTTGATTGCTTCATCGGAACCAGTTTCCGAGGTGCGGATCCGGGTGGTGATGTTACCTGTGGGGAGAAAGTTATAGCGATGACCTCAAACCCAAACGTGGAATAAGGGACCAGTGCCGCACGCAGCTGTTGCTCTGATAAAAAGCCCTGAGTCGAGCGCTGGGAGGAGGTGGGCGTGGCCTCCTCTGGCCTCTGCTTCACAGGTGTACCAGTCCCTGGCCCACGCAGGATGGGCTTCCTGTCTGGCGAGCGCTGCTCGCATTGACCGGAGCTAGACAGTCCCGGTGGCTTAGTACCAGGGAGGACAAATCGGTTCGCCCAGGGAAAGATGACACAGAGGATGCAAAGGCACTGCTTTCCAAGAGCATCTAAGAGCAGCTCCATCCACAGCTGCAGCCTGTGTTCGAGTCCTGTTCATTCATTGGAGGCTAGGATCCCGGATGGATGCAGGAACCCAGAAGGGAAGTAGGGCAAAGGGCAGGGGCTCTTGCTCTGTCACTCACTCAGACGCACAGGGGAGGGGGCACAAGCCTTCCCTTAAACTGTGCGGCTCTGTTGCCACCTGCTGTCTCTTTGACATCTAGGAACCAGAAGAGAAGCCTGTGCGGAATTCCCCAGAACCGAGTGTGTCCTGACAGACAGCCAGCCAGTACGTGGTAGCAAGGCCTTACAAATCTGCCACATGTGTGGACGCATGGAAGCCGCCACAGCCCAGGGACTGGCCCTAGTGCTCCCTGGAAGCCGCCCAGACTTTTTCCGCTTTTAACTGTGCTAAGGTCTGCTGTGTAAGGCCACTTAAGATCCAGCCCACCGTAGTGCTGGAGGAAGGAAGGTGGAAGGTGGCTGGCGGCAGCTGGCTCGCTGAGGCTCCCACGAATATGGGTTATGGGTGGGATCATTCCGTGTGGCGGGACTTTTGACAGGGTTCGGAGTTAGGAAGAGGCAGCAGCGGTTACCTGATTTCACTCAATCATCTGACTGTTCTCCCAGCAACAAGCGCCATTCCCTCACCTGCTTCTGGGATCAGCGGGCAAAGCATCACTTGACTCTGGAAGGGCTTTAGGATGTGAGTCTAGGGGGGTGCTACTCTGAGGGGCGCCTCGTGTGCGCTCCGCACTCAGTAGAGGGCGGGAGGCTCAGGGGGAAGGGGCTGGGCGCCTCTGAACCCGTGCCTTGTTTTATACTTACTAGCTCTGTTTTTCCAATCAGGTTCCAGGCCAGAAACACACTGCGCAGTTGTAACCCAAATATCACAGCTTTAAGGACATGCTGCTTCCTAGGCTACAGATCGCAAGGAAAAACGCCTGCCTGCGACATACCTTCAGACCCATTTCTTCGTTTCGGTACTTCCTGAAATAGTCTGTTCAGGCTCTGGCCTGGATTCTCTGTTGAAAAACAAGTGTGGTAAGAACAAAACAATCAGGGGATGGTGGTGTTGACGACATGGGCTGTGTGACATGAAATCTGAGCCACCTGCCGCTAAAAGAGAGGGCTCAGGGCTTCTGTGGGCAGATCGGGAGTTAGAGAGAAACTTCTGCGAGGCCCCTCCCTGGCTGACATGGCTCCGCTGTCAAGGTTTATCAGAGGGTCGAATGGAGGGAGGACTGCTTGCCAGTCAACTGCCCACAGCCCAGCACGGAATGCACATGAATCACTCAGTCAGTGAATGTGGTCGCCAAGGGCCTGTGCTCCATGGACACAACGACATGTGCACCAACCAGCCTGTGTCACAGCAGTCTCAATTTCAGGCGCGTCTGACAAACCACCTCTCTCTAGCGCTGTTGGTTTAGCAGCAGGAGCCCCTGCTTCTACAAGAGGGAAGGAGATCTCTAAGTCCCAGATGTGACCTGTTGTCTACCTTGGTGTGGAAGGTGTTGTAAGGAGGAAGGCTGATGGATTGCTACTTTCCTGTTGTTAACTCAGGGCAGGTTTTTGCTCATGGTGCTAAACAAGTGGCTAACACTGCAGGGGAGGTGACCTCGCAGGAGAGGTGAGGTCCAGGGCCCTGCTGTGCTCTCCCCTCCCCACTCCAGAGGACAGAGCCCAGCCAGTGCCACTGCTGCTGCTGCTATGGGGCTGCGGGGTATTCAAAGGCCCTTTCCAGCATGAGGCCAGCAGCGCCTGGGACTGACCAGAGCAGTGGACGCCCACCATACTGGCAGGTGGTGTGTTCCATTAATTCCCTCCAGTCCAAAGCAGGGCGTGTGAGGACCGAGGTCGCGAAGTACAAGGTATCAGGCCAAGTTACTGAGGTCGGATGTCCCCAACCTAACAGTTTAACTCGCGCTTGGCCGCCCCCTGAAACTCTAGACATAGTGGCCACTGGACAGAATCATAGCTGATGTGATGTGCGGATGTTTCATCACACAGGCACACACATGTGCGCGTGCGCACACAGCCACGCAGCCACACACGCGCATACACACACAGGTTCCCCCCGCCAGCACCAGGCCACTGCGGAGATGTCTCTCACCTCTTTGTCTGCCTTGGATGCTGCGAAGAGCCAGGATGTTCTGCTCGTCGGAGAGGAATTGCTTCATCTTGTGGAACGGCTCCTTGCCGCGCACGGTCAGTTTATTCCAGGGCTTGGGCCGGGCCAGAATCTCGCTCACGGACCCTTGCGACAGTCCCAAGACGTAATGTCCGAAAATGCGCTGGCCGATATTGTGCTTGATGAGCTGCTCTTTGACCTGTCGGGCGATTTCTGCAGTGTCCATCTCCTCGCCCTCGGAGGCGCTCCCAGCGCTCTCTGACTGGCTGGGAGACGGGGCCATGCCATTTACATCTGGGCTTGGTTGTATTGGGCTTTGGGAAGGTATGGAGTTTGTGCTGTATGGACCTGTTGGAAAAATCACGCTTGTGCCGCCTGCTTCCTGCATGGCCTTGGAGTAGAAGGACTGCATTAGCTGTCGCTGGAGGAGAGAGTTTAGTGCAAATTTTCCTGTAGAAGCCAGGGGTAGGCTGGGGCTTGCCAGGGACGAGCTGAAAAAGTCTTGACTTAACCCCGCTGGTGAGAACTGGTGTGTACCATTAGTATTGGAAGCCTGCTCCCCCGTGTTGCGGGGCAACTGGGAGGGAGGGGAGGCCGGCAAAGGTCCCGGGCGCCGACTGTCCGGCTGGTCTTTCCCTTTTCTCCTGGCTGACCCTACAAGGAAGGGCAAACAGAATGCATTATGGGGGATAATTCCCAAGGGAAAAAAAAACCAAGACCAAAATGCAAAGTGTGCCCCCACGGAAGGGAATGGAAAGAACAAAAAAAGTGCGGATTGTACCAGGGCCAAATGCAGTGTGTTGGTTTGTTTTTTCGATTGAATTTGTTAAAGTCAGCCAAACGAGGCCCCCCAGACAAGCCACATGCATTCCTGTTTGCACCTTTCTTGTACGTTGCAGCCCGGAGAATCCCCTCGACAAAGACTCAAACTCCTAGCGTGAGTGACAAGGAGCTGGTGACACACACAGGAGGGGAGTCCGACAGGTGGTGGGCCCCCTTGCCCGAAGAGCAGCAAACACTGACATTTGGAGACCCGTGGGTGCACGCCCCACCACGTGCTCTGAGGCGCAGGCACCGCACCGAGTCGTTTGATCGAAGGCGCACACGCGCGTGTGAAAACCGACCGCAACATTATCGGAGCCCAAGACATCAGGACGCGGTTTGCCAAGTGGCCAAAACCCGAAGCACAGTCAGTGACACCACCGTTTTGGGATGAGCAAAGGAAGGCTAAGGATGGGGACGCATCCCCCAGGAAAACCTGACCCAGGAAGAGAAGCGCCACTAAGCCTTTCTAAGCAGCCCCCAGACACACAACCAGCAGGAGGCCACGCTTGTGCCTGCCTGCACCTGGCCTGTTTGCACACAACTGAGGCGAAGATCCGAGAAGCTACACCATCCTCCAGCTGCCCCTGGCGGGCGCGCAGACAACACCCACCCCCTTGCCGACCTCTACAGACGGCACTGCGGCGCCACGCATCTTGTCGCCGGGTTTCAGCAGGGCGAGCAGGGTGGGGGACAGCAGTGAGGAGGAAGAGGAGAAGACCAGACGCTCGTTAGTCACGGCGACGCTCCCACCATGCATCTGCCCACACTCACGGTTCGTCTTCCTCTTCCGTGAGCCCTGGAAGTGAAGCGAGCGAGAGCCCCACGTGGGACCCTATGCACCTACCGCTCAGGTCACTGTTGGAGTTGCGCAGGGCGGCGTTCTCCGATTGTAGCGACCGGTTCTTCTCCAGTAGCAGCACCTCCAGGGGCTTGGCCGAGTCCTGGAAGGGGGAGAGTGGAGCTCACCGTGGGCCGGTTCTCCATGTGCCCCCTTGGAGCCCTGTCCGCCCACTCCTCCACCCAGGCCTTCTGTGTACCTGTGACACCTGTTACACAGAGCTGAATTCCTTCAGGGGTGACAGCTAGTACCCATGTGCTAAGCTTGCAGGCGCCTCTGAGGCAGAGTTTATGCCCGCTGGGATCCCTTCTCTTCTTTACTTCTTGCAAACCTTCTAGGTAGTTAATGAGTCTCGATTTTGTGCCCAATCTCAAGTGGTCTCAATCTGCACCCCATTTGGAAGCCAGGGGCTGTTGGGAAGGTAACGGATTTTTCCTCTTGCCAGTCTCAGAGATACCACAGCCCCTGTGCCAGCCCCTGCTCAGAACATACCTCCAATCAGCCACCAGGTGGCTGGGTGCCTGATCACCCTACTCCAAAGGCCCTGAGCCAGACCAGTTTTGGCTGACCCAAGGCTTGGTTCACCGGTTATGTTCCTAGGACTGGCGCAAGCACAGTCATGGTTTACACTGAGCTACCACTTCAAGGACACTGACTTCTTGGCTTTTGAGAAGAGGCGATTCGCGCTCTCTCGGTTCCATGTTCCTGGAGAAGCTGTGATCTTGAGGCACCACAGTGGCCACAATGCTGGTGATGCCAGTGCTGACAGTGAAGGGACAAGACTGCATACCTGCGTCCCAGCTCCCTCTGATGGCGCAAACTCCATCGACTTCAGGATACTGAAAGATAAAGACACAGGGGTTACTGCCTGTGTGGCACCCTTCACTTACAGCCTCACCCATCAGCACAGACACGAGAAGTCTCTGTTCTCCGGAAATGGAGGGCCAGACCACTGCAACCATCTCCCAGGCCCTGGTCCTGTCATCTGATGGTGGCTCTGCAATAACTGGTATGCAGTGAGCAGTTGGCTGGCAAGGCTTCCTGCCGAGCATGTAAATCACTCCATCTGGAGTCACACACACTGGATCTGCTTGGAACCGAATCCCTGAGGTTGAATACAGTCACACTGCACTGACATCACTGTGAGTGGCTGTGTTTACATGGTCCAGGAGAGGACGGAACTGTAATGAGCAAGTTAAGAAACACAGGAGCTCCCCACAGCCTTGGCACCTGCCTGGGACCCTGGGGCAGCTGGGCACAGAGCAATGGCCCACCTTGGATGGCTCAGCCACAAGGGGCATGCAGCCCCAAGCATAGGGAGGGTGGGACATCTCCCCGGCTGGCTTCTGCATGGGGATGGGCCATCCCTGAGGCTGTCTGAGCAAGCCAAGGACTGGGTGAATGCAGCCCCAACAGGTTCAGCTTTTCACGTTTCGTTGGCTGTGGACTTCCCTTTTCTCAGGAGAGCTGATCAGAGAGGCTGCGTGGCCAGGAGGAGTCACAAGGATTCCTCCTGAGGCCTGCATGGGGCTCAGCGGGGATAGGCTGTGACACAGACTTTCCTAGCGTCCCTGGGGGCTTTGTACATCCTTAGGACCACAAAGTGTTGCCAACATGGCACGAGGTGTGGGGCCCGAGCCATCAGCGGCCAGGGCTGCTAGCCCTGGGACGTTAGGGTCACCCTCTGTATCTCATGCTGGTTGGAACCCGTGCCTTGGAGTTTGTGATCCCTGTGACGATCCTGATGAGGGAAACTAACAGAGGAATGAAAGGCACAGAAGGAAGCAAACCAAAGCCCTCTGGGGCAAGCTTGGGATGGTGGCATGCCTCCCTGTGTCTGCAGCCACACTCCTGCGGCTCGTTTGCTGTGTCCTTTGGGATCTTGTCATTAAAGATTAATTGTATCTAGAGGGATAAGAAGGCAGGTTTCCCCTGGTCTAGGAAACATGCATTGGTCAACGATGGTAACTTGTAAGCGGCACAGGTTCAAAGATGAGGGCCCTGTCACAGCACAGCCCCAGCAAGGCAGGGCAGGCACTGGTGGTGGCAGACAGGGCAGGATATCGCCCAGATCTGATCTCAGCTCCTGGGGAACACGGAGAGTGAGGAGGAGGATGGGACCAAGGCCCAGGACCCAAGGGAGGGGCCCAAGCCAAGGTCTTAAAGACAGTTCTTCACCTTAAAACGTGAAACCCAATTTCTTCTTTTTACAGGGAGGACAAGAGGGGGAGGCAGGTGTGGGTCCATCAGGTGGAAGCGAACGCCCCTCACTGGCAGTGGGCTGGTGAGAATGGAGTTTGTGGAGGGTCTGAGCCTGTGTGGCAGAAAAGCACAGTGTGGACAGAAGAGAGTCCTCGCTGGGAAGGCAGGAGGGGTCCTATGGCCATGGAGTTTGCCCAAGGGCCATTTTCTCAGCTCAGAGCATGATAGAAAATAGCTGAGGCCAGAGGGAAGGACTCCATCCTGAGCAGGGGCTACAGGTGTCTGCAGAAAGAGAACTGCGGGTGCAGCTGGGGGTGGAGGAGAGTGACGGAGATGGGGACGGGCCCTCTGTACAACGAATGCTGTGTGGGGGAGCTGGAGTGCGACACTGCAGCAACTTCCTCTGGCCGCGTCTTGACCACCCAGAGCGGAAGGGAAGCCAGGATGAGACTGAAGGCAGAAGGTCAAGGGGCAGCTGTATGCTCGGTGGAGAAAGCTGATGGGGGCTGCAGGCTGGGGAGAGGGGTAGCCTATGAGCTGGGAGTTTGCTTCCTTGAACTTGGGAAGACAGACACCAGGGAACAGAAGGAGGTCCAGGCTGGGAGCTGGGCCAGGGAAGCATGAGATTGTGAGCGTTGACACTGTAGGATGGAGCTGGGAGGAGGTGATGGCGTGGTTGCTTCCCTCTGCTGCACTCTGTGGGCTGGGGGACTGACACGGAGAGCTGAGCTCAGAAGGCAAGTGCCCCGCTCTATACTTCACACACATAGAGTTCTATGAGAAGTTGGAAGAGTTCTGTGACAGGTCTCGGTGCAAACATCTACAACATGGGGGAATGTGGAACCACATGGGGGACACTGCCCTGGCCCACCTGTCAGCAGGTGCTCCCCGCCAGGCCTGGCCTACACAGGGGAGCATGAGACTGCATGGGGCACACTGCCCTGGCCCACCTGTCAGGAGGCAGCCCCCATCCCTGGCCAGCACAGGGCAGCAGGCAGCTGTGTACTTACTTGAGCTCTTTCTTCACCTCTTCATAGTCAGCCTGGCCTTTGAGTTTTTCTTCCAGTTGCTGCAAACAGAGCGCAAATAGAGGCATCTTATGAGTGGCTGTGGGTGACCACAGGCTGGGGTACAGTGCCAAGTCTTTTCCCTGACTGCATCTTGCTACCCCCTTGATAGGGCCAGCAAACCTGCACTGGCAGCTGGAGTCTGGTGACAATATGCGTGGCTACCTGACATGATGGCTACAGGAGAAAGCTGCTTTCCAAACTGGCCAACGGAATGGGGAAGCATCTGTTCTGTGTGAAATACCATGAAGCAGCTCATGGAAGAAAGGGAAGGGCTCCCAGCATGTCAAAAGCAGCACAGAGGGGTTTTGCACTAAAATTTAGCTGGCTAAGTTGGCTGGTGGCTGCAAGACCCCTTTGGTGGGGGTCCTGCGGACTGCAGGTTCTTTGTGGGACAGCTTCGGCAGCTAATGGGGGGAAATAAATCATGTGTAGGCAGGGACCCCTGGATGGCAGGCAAGGTTGTGGGAGCAGAGGTGGCCTGGCTATGGATGGGACTTCTGCAAGCACAGTTGGTTCCCAAGCATGACGATGCTCTAAGGTGCTTGGCTCAGCTTGGAACTCCTGGAGGACCTGCAAGAAGGCTGTCTGTGGCTCACAGGGCCTCTGGCTAGGCAGGGCTACTGGCTTCCTGCTAGGCCCACTTTGCTTCTGACTTCCTCCAGAGGGAATCCCCTGGGGAAACTGAGGCAGTCAGCATATCTTCAAGCCAGAAGTGAACAAACTGGCTTTCCTGAATCCTGGGCATCTGCCCATCAGCTGGTGCCTGCTAGGCTCTGCTTGACCAGCACAATTGAGACTGTGGTTTTAAGCTAGGAACAGTCCACAATGTGGCGAGGAGATTCCCATGTGGCCCACTGGCCCGGGGCCTGTGTGAACTCTTGCCTGTTTGCCCCGTGACAGCGGGTGGCACTTGCCATCCAGCCCATCTTGTGGTGCCCTGGCTGGTGATTTCTTGCTGACTTTTTATTGCAGAAAATGGCTCCACCTGCTTTGTTTGGAAGATTGCTGGAGCTGACTTTACATGTGATAACGGCATCTCAGTCCAAATCACAGAGTGTGGTAACACTGGTCCAGAGGCAGTTTCACCTGCCCTTCCTAGTGGTCCCCTGGCAGGAAGTACCTCATGGCCATTCTGCCTTTGTGGAGCTCGAGTGGGAACATGCTGTGGGGATGCCCAGCACTGCAGATGCCATGACACGCATGCATCGTGACCTCCAGGGAAGATAGGCAGAGCCTGGTACAGCCCAGCTCAAGGCCAAGGGCCCGAACCCAGAGTCCTCACTGGTCACTGAGAACTGGGTGCCCGGGGGCAAAGTGAATAGATTTCCCATTTCCGAGTCAGTGGCATGGATGCTTCTATGGCTGTGCAAAGCAGATAGTTGGCCTGACGTGGGCAGCTCTGGGTCACTGACGTGGGGATTCTACGCTGGCCCCAGATGCCGAAAACGCTCATTGCAGGAGGAGGTCTGTGGCTCTCCAGGAGCTCCTTTTGGTCACTCCTGCTTATTTCTGCCCATAGCTGGATCCTGCACATGCCTTTAGCAGCTCATGTGTGGCCTGACTTGATGATCACAGCACATGCTTCTGTACACACAGCTGTCTGCCCAGAGGAAGAAAATGCTCACTCATGGGGGTGCTTGCAACACAGACCCTGAGTGCACTTGGCACTGGGAACCTGCATTCAGCGAGCTGGCAGAGTCCTGTGGGTAGGGTCAGGCCTGGACCTGCTGCTTGACAGATGCTGGCTCTGCGGTGGACACAGAGGCTAACTTTGGATGGGACTTCACTTTGTCAGTCTGCAGAATGGGCGCAGTGGCAGGGTGGAGGGGCCGAAGGCTTTTGTGAGGTAGCCATGCATGAGGTATGGTCATCAAAGAGTCAAGTTGTGGCTGGTACTGTCCTACCATGCCCTGGTAGGTGACACTGGCTGTGAATGGCTTCTCCTGAGGGAGGCTCTGTGGTCCTCTATTAGCTAGGACAGAGCCCACTGTGAAAATCACATCGGTGGCCCCACAGCCCGGGCCATGGCAGTGGATATTGGGGATTGGAAAATGTACCTGTCTGAGGAACATATCTGGGCTTCATCAGGAAGGTTGAAAATGTCAGGTGTCAGATGCCTGGCTGCCAGCCCTCTCCTGGCCTGACTGGCTGTGAACTTGATGGTGGGCTTAACCTGACAGGGCCTTATATTACTCAGCTGAAAAATGGGGAGACTCAGAACCAATGGGGAACCAGTGGTGAGGGGACATGAGGAAGGGGCCAGTGGGGGCTTCCAGGCATCCCTCAAACACTGTTGTCTTGCAGCACAGGTGGAGAGAGCATATCTGTTTCCAAGAGCCCAGGAGATGCTCCCCAGCTGTTCCTGAACTGCTACAAGGATGATCTGCTTGGAGTTCCTAAACTCATGGCTGATTCTTAATGCAGACATTTAATCTAAAACTCAAGTACTAGGAGCGGGTGTTTGGTCTACTGAAGACAACTGCATTTGGGCCTGGCAACCTGGTGTAGGAGGTTAAGCTGCCAGTGAAGTGAGCAACCCATATCAGAGCGCAGGTTTGAGTCCCTGCTGCTTTGCTGCTGATCCAGCTCCCTGCTAACGTACCTGGGAGAGCAGTGCAGGAGGTCCAAGTGCTTGGGCCCTGCCACTCACATGGATGGAATTTCTGGCTGTCCTGACTTCTCACTTCAGTCCAGCCCAGCCCTGGCTATTGCAATCAGTTTTGGGGACTGAACCAACAGACGGAAGATTCTTCTTCCTACTGCTCTCTCTTCAACCCCAACTCTGCCTATCCAAAAAGTCTCAGTATCTGGCTGAGCTTCTGACACCAGGTGATGGTTCATGTAGTTGGTTTCCTGCCACCCCTCTGGGTGGCTGGGGCAGAGTTTCTGGCTCCCAGCTTTGGCCTGGCCCTATCTTGGCTGTTACATGTATTTGTGGGAATAAAGCAGCCAGCAGTGGAAGCTCCGTTTTAAACGGAACAAGACAAAACAAGGCATGCATTTTGGCCTGTAGCCAACGAGGTATTTAGTGCAAGAAAACTTCCAAGTGAGGCCCCTGGTGCCCTCAAGATGCCAGCAAAGGGATCTCTGCAACACAGAGACATGCAGATGGCCTACGGGCATTGAGGGCGCCTACGGTTCATGTGGACAGTTCATGTGGGCTCTCAGCAGCGCTGTCTGAAGACCTGCTGGCTCAGGCTGGGCTATGGCTGTCAGGCCTCTCGGCTCCAGGAGCGCATCTCTGGGTCCAGGTCTGGGCAGCATGCACTCCCTTTTCTACTGGTTCATAGGGCCTCACAGCGAGTAAACTTGTTGGGGAGCATGGACCTTTCTCCCTGAAATGCAGGCTCCTGCCCACCCAACTGACCACAAACTAGATTGCAAAGGCTTGGGAGGTTGACTCAGTGTATCTGCCTGACAGCCACCTTCAACCTCAGAAGCTGGGACCCTGCTGGAACCCAGGCACAGCTCCTCAGACCAGCAAGGACTTGGCTTAAATTTTTGAATACCTGTACACCGCATGTCACGGTCAGCCATGGATACCAGACACTGGGACCTGCCTGCAGGCAGAGGTGGTCACCAGGTAACCAGGCAAGAGCATCCTGTCAGGGGGATTTGCCAGCGATGGCTGGAGCAACAAACTCTCTGTAAGCCTTTCCAGTCTCACCAACCAGCTTCAGCGAAGTGACAAAACTGGTCATGACCTCTGCTGCTAGCCAGAGGTCGCCTCCACCCTGAGATGTGCGCAGGGAAGCCCCCCTGGGGGTCCTGCACCAAGTGTGCCTCTGCTGGGACACCAGGACCGTGCTTGCTCCTCACTCCCCCCATCTCTCCTGCTCCTGAAATCAGTGCTTGCAGTGCCTTTGGGACCCAACCCAGATAATGCCAGTGTAGCTTTGTGCCCTGGGCTCCCTGGGACTCGGGGCATTTGCTATTTCAGCTTGCTGGCATCATTCTGGAGGTGAGACACCCCCCTCCTGCCCAACTCATGTGGGCTGCAGGGTGCTGTGGAGGAACTTGATATTAGGCCTGGAGCTAGGCCGACCTTCTCTGCAGAGGGTGCTTCCCTCCTGCCCAACCATACAGTAAGTGCCCTGTGGGACATGGAGGGGTGGCCTGGGCTAAGACCCAGGGCATGGAAGACAGGGGAGGCAGCGGCAGGCTCAGGCCTGGGTTGCATGGCACAGGCTGTTATATAATCAAGGAGGCCAGCCGAGAGGCACAGAATGCGTCTAGAGAAGCTGTTTGTAGGCTGTTTTCCTGCTCTGTGCCCAAGAGACACAGTCTAGGCCCAGCTGGACCTACCTGCACCATGGGGGGGTGAGGATGTGTGGAAGCCTGCACAGCTTGGAAGAGGACCCCTGGGTGACGCTAACACACGTGTCCCGCCACCAGTGGAAAGCACTGATTTTTAAAGCATCTTTAGAAGAACCTAATTTCTCCCCCTGGGAGCTTGCATTCTCTTAGCTCACCTACTGTTCTCAACGGAAGCCACTGGAGCTCTATTTTCTGTGCTTATTGCGAGTATAATGCAGGTGACTGCCTAATCACACTGCCTTGGCATCCCAGTGCTCCCACAGCAGACCAGAGTTATCAAAAACGGCAGCCTTGTCCTGGCCATCGGCTTACTCCCATCAATTACCAACACAAAATCATTTCTACCAGTACGGCTGTGTCGGGGGACCTGTCTGATCGGGTGGGAGGGAGCAGCCCCATGCTGCAGCCTGCTCTGATGTCTGCTTAGGGATTGGCAGGTGCATGGCATGATGTGAATGGTGATGTGCTCACCTTGAACTTGGCTCAAAAAGTGGAACCCTGGGCTGAAGGAGTAGGGGAAATGTGCAGAGTGACAGAGTTCATGAGAGACAGAGAGGTCTGTGGCAAAAGACGGAGCATTTCAGAGTTTGAGGCGAATCTACGCCAGCCCCAAAGTAGGTGGGGCTCTGGGTCACACTGGTGGAAGAGGGAGATACTCTTTCCCCAAGGTACTGTAATTGAAAATACAGAGCTAAGCACTCACTGACAAGGGTTCATGGCCAAGCCATTGGCACCTGAGCTGGAAGTGGCATGCTGTGCCCACTGCCCTACCTCCCCTGCTGCTGCCAGCTCCCCTACTCTCCACCACCCCCCAAAAGCTGAAAAGCACAGCCCAAGAACATGGTTGAGAGGGGAGCAGGGATGGGCTGGGGAGAGAAGAGGAAGAAAGGAAAGGAAGATGAGGCCCAAGTGGCTCCTTGTTTAGGAGGAAGTGGTTCTAAGCTGGTTCCCAGCGACCACCGCTGCGGGATGGAACTGCCCACGGCCACTGCCACTGGACACTAAGGGCTCATTCACTAGACATTTGCCAAATGACTGTGCTCCTGCCTAGCTTGGAGATGCTGCTAGGAAAAAAGAAAAAAGGGGGGGGGGGCCTGAGGTATTGTATTCAATCCACCTTCTTCCTCTGGCACAGGGCCGGTGTCAGGCAGAGACCTCCCCAGCTCCGGCTGACAAGGGGTTAAGGGAATTGGACCAGGGAAGTCTGGTTGCAAGAGGACACGTTTTGATTATCAGATCAGGTGAAGATAAGGGAGCAATGATTTTGGGAGCAGCATTGCTGGGTTGTTTCATTAACTGCATCGTATTAAAGAATTCCCCCCAGATACGGTGAAAGGACATTAATTTGTGAATGTGTGATTCTTTTTTTTGGGGGGGGGTGTAAAGGCAAACATTAAAGCCTTAACTGTTCTAGAAGAAATTTCTCTGTAATAACAAACGCTAGGTCTGCAGGCGCCACACGCGCAGGGTGCATCTGTGGTGTGCGCTTTGGCTGTGACAAAGGGGAGAACGGCGAGTTCAGCCGCTAAAAATGCCCTCACCAGGGTCAGCCAGGGCGACCGTGGGAACACACCAGAGTGAATCTCCAAGTTCCAAATGAGTCCAGCACTCCCCGGGACAAGGTGGTGGGAGTAGGAAATGCCGGAGAGAGAAATGCCACGGTCCATGACAGATGTGAGCAGGTACCCACCAGTTTCCCAAAAGCTGGAGGAAATCCACACCTAAGAGCATGAGAGGAAGTTGGCAAGGGCGAGCTGTGGGAGCTGCTGCCATCCTGGCATTTCCAGGCCTCCTGAAAACCAAGTGCCAGGTCGAACCTGGTTAGAGTCAAGAAGAAGGTGGGGCCTGTGCTGGGGTGTAGTGGGTGACGCTGGCACCCTACACAAGTGCTGGCTGCAGTCCTGGCTGTTCCACTTCCAATCCAGCTCCCAGCTAACAGCTTGGGAATAGCAGCAGCAGAAGATGGCTTAGGTATCTGGGTCCCTGCTGCTCACATGGAACACCTGGATGAAGCTCCTGGTTCCAGCCCAGCCCAACCCTGGCCATTGCAGCTAATCTGGGGCAAGAACCAGCAGACAGATCTGCTCTCTCCCTCTAATTCCGGCTTTCAAAATAAATCAATACAACTTAAAGAACAATTAAAAAAAAATAACAGTGGGCCTAACTACATTCTAGAATAATTTTATATAAGAAATTTTTTCAATTGTAGTTTTCGTTAAATTTTACACCTCACCTTGCTGCGTGGTATTCACTAGACAATATGTTCTGCAGTGCCATTGGATGGGAGCAGAAAGCCCTATGTGGGTGCCCTTGGGCACAGCAGGGGATTCTCTGCTGGCCCTGTCGCCACAGGTATAGACGCCTCTTAAATCCTTCTGGCTCTGACAACCACGAACCTGTGGCTTGGAGTTCGTGCCATCCTGGACATTTGGGGAATGAACCAGAGGATGGGAGCTCTGTCTCTCAGATAAGTAAGCCAGTATATAGTAATGTTTCACACAAGAGCTAACAATATTCAAAACCAGTTGCCTTGCTCCTGTCGGGTTCTGGGACCACTCGACAGAAGCTGAGGGCTGCAGAGCTCGCTATCATCTCTTGGCAGGTGGAGTGTGCGTGTGTACGTCCCACCCGTGTCCCCATACTGTGCTTGCGCCCTTACTTTGAGTGTGCTGTTCTTGGCGCTCAGCTGCTGCTCGAGCTGGGAGATCTGGCTGGCTGAGTTCTCGCGCAGCTTGGTGAGGCTGGCTTGGAGTCTCTGCACGTCCTCCGCCAGTTGGGCCGTCTCCCGCTCCTTGGCGGCCAACTCAACTTCTAGGCTGGAGCGGGTCAGCACCTCTATGGCCTGCTCCTACAGAGAACAAGACAGATGACAAAACTGCACTGGGGGCAGGTGTTCGGGGTCATGAGGGTGGGTACTGCAGGGCAGAGTCTTGATGACTTCAGGGTGCTCCCTGGATGGCTGGACAGAGGGCATACCCTCTGGGCTCTGGCACCTGGCAGGTGCCAGATGCACAGGACTATGAACACAAGGGACAGAGGCCCTGTCCTCATGGGTCTTACAACCTCATGGGGACGGGTAGGGTGGGTGAGGTGCGGCAAACACACTTCTTAGTAAGGAAAAGAGTGTGAGGTGGAGGTGAGGACCACAGAGGAGCCACCAAGTCAGAGGTACAAAATGGCAAGGGGTGCTGATGACAGGGATGCGAGTGGGCCCGTGGACAGCCCCTGGGTGGCCACCAAGTCACTCAGATTTCTACCCCAGTGGCCTTCAGCCCCTCAATGACATTATCCAGGAGTTGAGAGCCATTAATTCCCTGAGGGAGCTAAGGAGAG
This sequence comes from Ochotona princeps, assembly GCF_030435755.1. Taxonomy (NCBI): domain Eukaryota; kingdom Metazoa; phylum Chordata; class Mammalia; order Lagomorpha; family Ochotonidae; genus Ochotona; species Ochotona princeps. The sequence goes on along the minus strand of NC_080855.1, from coordinate 27,085,105 downwards.
GTAGAAGAACCCCTTCGAATGATACATTAAAAAACAGACAAAACTTCTCCCTTAACTCTCCTTCCCCAACATTTATGATGCAAAACATGTAAAAGGTGCTCAAAAAGAGAAGCGGTAACTCCACTTCCCAGCAGCTCAAGCAGAGCCATGCTCCAGTAACCCAGGCTCCCAGACAATTCCAGAGGGAACTACATTTAGGGGCTACACTGACAGGGATGGGGGGAGGGGTCCTGAGCTCCGCAAAGGGTCTCCCTCACAGCAGGTGCAGGGGGTGGCTCACAGTGCAGAGTGGGCACCGCATCCTCAGCCCTGCACCCAGTCTCCCCAGGCATGCCATTTCGTGCCTTGATGGATGTTTCTGCCCAGGTGTGCAGCTGGGCCAGGCCACGTACGCTGTGCCCACTGTGGGGCTATCACCTCTGGGGCCAGCAAGTCCTATGTTTTTCATTTTCTGTCTGCAAACTTAACACCTTTACCATCTGAGACTGCTAACATCTATCTGTTCTTCTAACTTGTGCGATATTGCACAATCGGCTGGTCACCCCTGCTCATCTCTGGGGGTGGGCATGGGAGTGACCCTGGTGAACCCCAAATACAAGGCATAGGCTACCCAGAGCAGTTTTTCATGGCCAGTACAGCTGCTGGTGCTGCGGGGGCACTCTTGCTGTCCTTTACAACACTGTCAGTCCATGAGACCAGAAATGACAAACATGGAAGCATCTTTCACCTGCGGAGTTGGGGAACCCAGCACTCTCAGGGAGAACATTGGCCGGCTCAACATTGGGAGCCTGGGGGAGCCTTCAGCTGAGTCCTCCGGGCAATGTGGCAAGTTAGGAGTCTCCTGGGCCAGCAGGGACCATGTGGAGAGCAGCCAGGAGAGACTGGTAAGATCTGCAGAGGGGAGCGACTCTATCTTAGGGTGGGCAACTGGGTGAGGTTCAGCCCCAGAAGTTGCAGGGAGCTGGGGAGAAGGCATGCCAAAGCTGAGGCCACCTTATAAGGGAGCAGGATGCTGATGGTGAAGGTTTCATGGGCAGTGGGAGGTGCCTGGGCTTGTGGTGGCCACGTGGGCGGGGGATGAAGTCTGTGCTCTGAGCCATAGGCTGAGGACTAGATCTCAAGTGCAAGTTCAGAACCCATTGCCCCAACACTGGCAGGGAGGTAGGTGGGGATTGTCCACAAGCCTGTCTCCTGGGTGGAAATTTGCATAGTTCCAGGCTGCCAGGACTGGCAGGGGCATCCCAATCTTCACAGGAGCTTGGGGACCTCAGCAGCAGGCTGACAGCTTGTGGGCATGTGCAGCAGAGAAAACACTGGGAAAGACCAAGGCTTCAGTTGACAACCAAATGAGTGTCACCAAGGGTGAATTCCACCCACTTGCTCCAGCTGCATTGTGTGAAATGCCCAGAGCTGCACAGCCAACTCCTGCATCCTCCTGGGGCGCCCAGCAGCTGAGTCTGGCAACACCGCCATCTTGTCCTGTCGCCATCTTCGTGTCAGACTTAGAACAACAGGTGAGTGTCCACAAGGTGCCTGTGAGCCAGGGCCGTGCTGGGAGGCAAGCACTTGGGGTCTGGGGTGCTTCCTGTGGGTCTGCTGACGGCACTGGGCGAGATGAGGGACTGCACCTTGGTGTCACTTCGTCTCCATTGTCACCTCTGCTTCTGCCACTACCACACTGGCTGCATCTTCTGCTGTTTTCACTTGTAGATGGGTTCACTGCTCAACAAGGTTTAGAGAGATGGCTGGTTGTGTGGGGTCACAGCTCCAAGCTCACAGTCATCCACATGCACAGCCTCAGATCTCCTCCATGTCCCGTGCCCAAAGGGAAGGTGGCGACTCCTGTGGTAGCTGGACGATAACCTGTGTAGGCTACTTGACTACTGAGCCTGGTTCCTTCTCTGTGAAAGGACACTGAAGCCTCCATTCCTGCCTGAGGTGCCAAGCTCAGGACAGGTGCTCCATGGGACGGTCACCTTCTGCAATCATTGCTTCCACCCAGACACCTGATGGGTAGGGTGGGGCCACTGTCACTCTGTTGGCAGACTCTCCTGTCTGTGTCAAGTTCTGCCAGAGCTGGCCCAGTCTCCTGGGTTTGTTTCTCAGCTGGCTGGTGCTGAAATTCACCAAGCATGTATGCAAGGGTTGGTATATCCGCAAAGGGGAGCCCCTGGCAGTCACTTTGGAAGGCTGAATGAGTGCCAGGTAAACAGCACCCCTTGGACCCACCACTCACTCTACCTGCAAAAACATTCATTTCCACCTACAAAGTTTGGGTTGCAACGGGATGGGGCAGGGCCAGATTTCTCCATCCAAACATAGAGCTTGGCAGTCCTATGCACACTCAAGCGAATGAGGGGCTTCTTTGGCATGACCAAGGGAGAGTCCAGTCCTGGACTTCCCTCCCTGCCCCCACCTCAGCCATGGTGTTGTACCCAGTCCACCTGGCATTGGACCAGTGCCCAGGGATGGTAATACGGGGATGTTTCCATTCAAATCAAACTCCTTACATGGAGATCTTTCTTCTACATCCTGAAGTACTCAAGTCACCTCTGTGTGGAATGTTGAAGGAGAATGATTAAAATCCACTTCTCAAAGTAGGATCCTTGTGCAAGCTTCCAGCCCAGTGATTCAGACAATGGCAGAGATGCCTGGAGCTCGTCTCTGAGTGCCTAGGTGTGGCACTTGGCTGGGGATTCTGCCTCCAGTCTTGTGCTAGTGCATGCCTTGGGAGGCTCTGGTGATGGCTCATCATTGGTGTCTGTCACTCCGAAGGGAGACCTGGATTGAGCTCCTGTCTCCCGGTTTCAGCTCTTTAGTCTTGGGCTGTTGTGGGCATCCGGAGACTGAATCAACACATGGAAACTCTCGGTCCCTGTCTCACAAGTAAACATCTATATATTTTTAATTAATGAAAGTAAGCGACGAGCCCGGCATGGTAGCCTAGTGGCATAAGTCCTCACCTTGCATGCACCGGGATCCTGTATGGGTACCAGTTAGTATCCCAACTGTTCTACTTCCCATATAGCTCCCTGCTTGTGGCCTAGGACAGCAGTGGAGGATAGTCCAAAGCCCTGCACCTGTGTGGGAGATTTGGCAGAAGCTCCTGGCTCCCTTTCGATCAGCTCAGCTCCTGCCGTTACAGCTACTTGGGGAGTGAACCAGCGGATGGAAGATTTTTGTCTCTCCTTCTCTCTCTGTAAATCTGACTCCCAATAAAAATAAAGAAAAATTAAAAAAAAAAAATTAAAAGGGCCAGGCATGGTGGCCTAGTGTCTGTGCTTCTGGAGCTTCTGCTCTCTCATTCATGTTAATAAGCCCTGCTTCATGGAACAGGTGAAATGACGGCCATCAAATGGAGACATGAACTTGTTCAGCTGCAACCCCTCCTACAGAGAGCCAGGCCCAGTGTTCAGGGTTCTCCTGGGACTGTCGGGGGACCTGGTACACAGCAAGATCTCAGGGGTCCTTGTGAGCCCCCAGGACATCTGCCCCTGCCAGTACTCCCTGGAGCTAGGAGTGTGGCAAGGCCTGGATTCAGGATCACTGGTTCTTTTGCCAAATGGGTAAACGGGGGCCTAGAAGTCAGGGGGTCAACAGGAAGGTGCCAAGCAGAGGAGGCGGCAGTGGTGAGCTTTGCTGGGGTTTTCAGGCTTCAGGCTATACCCTCTGTTCCTAATTTGCAAGTCCCCTTTTTGCAGATGGGTAAGCTGAGGTTTGGCAAGGCTCAGTTACTTGTTCCAGGTCACTAGCGGAGACATGGCAGAGCTAGGGGTCAGGATCCCAGTGGGGCCTGGCTCCCACACCAGGCTGTCAGCCATGACATTGTCATCATGGCGACGGCCATGGTTGAAGCTGGAGGGTAAGCGTCCGTGAACCAGTTGCTTGAAATCCCATCTTGCTCAGGCTGGGGAAGCAGCATCTAGGAGCTGTTTTGGGGGAATTTTCAGAAAACCCAGGAGCTGGAGGAGTGAGATTTGTACTTTGCTCTGGCGGGCATCCTCAGGGGAGGTCCTGGCTACCAGCTGCCACCTCGTTACCTCTGTGGCCATCCTAACTCCTGGTCCTCCTCCCTGAAGGAGCCATCCACCAGAGTGACACCCCTCTCCATGACCCCACCTTCACTCCTCTGCCCCTGGGTAGGCCACCTCGGGGACCTGTACCCACAGCCAGGAGTCAGCTCTCTCTCTTTGCAGCAGTCTCGCCAGCCTCCACCTTGGTGCCCACTGGCTGGATGTGGCGATGACAGTGGAGCCGGGGGCAATGACCAGTGGAGCCTGGTCTGTGACTTGCACAAGTTGCAGCCCCAAGGCATGAGAAGTGCTCCGTCCCCAGCAAGCAGGGTGGGTGTGGAGGGAGGAGTGCCACCCAGGGGTGCAGAGTCCCACGCGGCCACATGGCTACCCACCACATCTGGCGCCTTTTGGATCTGTGAGGCCAGCTGGAGGGAGTGGTTGGCCGACGAGAGCTGCTCCCTCAGGGTCTCTGCTTCTCTCTGAGCCACTTCTGCCCTCTGAAGGAAACGGAAAGGGGCGAGAGAGAGAAAAGTGCGTTCAGCTTAACAACTGACAATTATTCCAAGAACATTCATCAATTCATGCCTGACTGACGATAATTGATTTTCCTAAACACTCAACCTAATAAATGCTGGGGGAGAAGAAGAAGAAGAAAAAAATCAAAACATAGAATGTGATGGATTTTTATTTTAAACAGTACAAGGAAGAAATAATTGAGCGATTATGACAGTAATTTAACGCTAGGAGCAAGGAATCCCCTGCTGATCCTCACGCTCCGGCCCACTGCATTTCCCAGACTGAATAAATACGAGTGGAAATAGAGTCTTTTGATTCAATTTCTTTCTATTCTCATAGACCAAGAAGATTTTATTGTAGGATTACTCCCGGGACTAATTCTCATGGGCAAACGGCGGATTAGACACTCTGGCCATTCTCTGTCTACATCACACACTGTGTTGTGGCTCTTTTCCCTGCTCTTAAGTGTTTCCAGAAATGCAAGTTGGCAGTGCCACTCCTGTGCAGTGGGCTAGGCTGATGGCGACACATTTAACCCTTCCCCAGGCAACGCTGTAGATGGCCGTGCTGGTGTTTCTGGCTGGTGGGGCCAGGCATGGAGGGGGGAGCCCAGACCACGGCTGGGGTGTGCCAGAGGAGGTGGGTGGTCCCTCCCCACCCTCTGCCTGTAAGGAAACCACTGCTCCTGCGAATTAGCATTTTCTACTGGATGGTGAGCATGGTCACCCCTGTGCTCACCTGAGGACAGTGGTGCCAGGGCAAGTTACCCAAGCTCTGTGAGCCTCTGCTTACCCACGGGTAAAATGGGAATGCCACCCCTTTCTGGAGATCTTGTCAGTTCTCACATCTGGGGAGGTGTGTGGCATATGGGACTCCCGCAGAAGTGGCTGACCCACAGCTTGTCCTGGCCTTACAGTCATGATGGAGACAAAACTCAGTGGGTGGGGAATAGTAGTGAGACCCTGGGCACACAACACTGCAAGGTGCCACCTGGGCATTCTGTAAGGTACACCCGCACTGGCTGAGATGAACAGGGAGAGGCTGGCTGTTTTGGGTCTCATGCAGAGGTGTGTGCGACTGTAGGTGTCTGTCCACTGATTATTTATTTTCTTAAAAGATTTATTTATTTTTATTGCAAAGTCAGATATACACAGAGGAGGAGGGACAGAGAGGAAGATCTTCTGTCCGATGATTTACTCTCTAAGTGACCACAATGGCCAGAACTCAGCTGATCCGAAGCCAGGAATCAGGAGCTTCTTCCAGGTCTCCCATGCGGGTACAGGGTCCCAAAGCTTTGGGTCGTCCTCGACTGCTTTCCCAGGCCACAAGCAGGGAGCTAGATGGGAAACGGGGCTGCCGGGAATAGAACAGGTGCCCATATGGGATCCTGGTGCTCAATGTGAGGACTTTAGCCACTAGGCCACCGTGCTGGGCCCTGTCCACTGATTATTAAGAAAGAACTCACAGAGACACACGAGAGAGTGCCCAGGGACTTGCCCAAACTTTTAGCTGCAGGAGGAGGGGCTGGCAGCCCTGGGCAACTCTGGCTATGTATGCTATGCCCGTAGACTGATGGAGGCCTTCTAATGGGCTGCTGGCCACCTGTCCTCTTCCTGGGGAGCCTGGCCATCCTGCTTCACCTGACTCCTGGGGTGGCTGGCTGGGCCCATCTCTTCCCACCCTCTCTGCCCCACATGGAGTTTAGAGCTGGCTGTCGGGAAAGGCGGCCACGTACCTAGTATGGTAGGGACAGGGAGAGTGCATCTTAAAGTGGGAGACTCTTCTAGATCAGGCTAACTGCTCAGCTATTCAGACTGCAGGGAAATTCCCTGTCTAGGGAGAAGAAGCTGGTGTACTTCCAGTTAGGCTGTTGCAAGTTTGTCTGAAGTCACACCACCTGCCTCAAGTGCTTGCCTCCCTGGATGACCAGCTGGACCCTGTTACATTAAGATTCCCCACAGCTCTGCAGGGGGACACAACATGCAGACATGATTTCCTGGTCTCTTTGACTAGCCAAGATATTTCTTTTTTTCAAATTTTATTTTGTTTTATTGGAAGGTAGACAGAACACACACACACACACACACACACACAACTCCCATCCAACCTTCAGTGACTGGGATTGGGCCAGGCTGAAGCAAAGAGCTAGAAAACTCTGAGTCTCCCACAGGGGTGGTAGAGACCCAAGTACTCAAGTAACCAACTGTTCCCTCCCAGGGTGTGTATAAGCAGGAAGCTGGACTAGAAGCAGAGCCAAACTCACAGTCAAGTGGTCATCGAATATCGCTGATGGAGCGCCTGGTGCCTAAGAAAGGACAGTCTTAGTCCAATGGAGGAGCCTCCTTGGTGACAGTTGCTAGGGTGGCCCTGTTGCCCTGGCTTGGACCCTAGGCTGGAGGACCCCTGGGAGCTCTGGAGGGGAGAGTCCAGCAATGTCCAAGGCTGGTGGCTCAAAGAACCAGGGACCCATCTGGCCCGAGAAGTCTCATTTGCAGCCCATAGTCTCTCCAGGGCCTCGTACTTGGCATTCAGTTTCTAAGTCCGTGGACACAGTTGTCTTGTGTACCGTGGGTACCCCTGGGTACTTTGGAGCTTATCCCTAAACACTCAGCACCAACAAGGTGCTGGTTCAGATGAAAAAGAAAAAAAAAAAAGAAAAGAAAAGAAAACCAGGCCCTGGAGCAGCTGAATGGGCACTGAGACGCAGCTGGAATGAGTTAGCATGTGGCACTGATAACTAAATTTAGCCACCTGCGGGCAGCTGGGACAGCATGAGGGGAGCCCACGAGCCAGAGGAGTGCTGTGGAGTCACCTACTGCTTCAGCTGCCACTGAGTCTGAAGTTTTGCAGTCCAGCCCCCAGATTTGCTCCTTGTGATATCACCTGCTTCCTGATGCCTCTGTCCCGTGCCCAAGGAGGCAGACCGTGAGAAACACGGGGCCATGCTCCTGGCTGCAGGCTGTTGGCAGCCCTGCAGTGAGGGCCACCTCCCCCCCACTCCCCCCACCGCCGCCACGCCTGCACAGCTTCTTCTTGTGGGACACAGGAAGAGGGAGGACAGCCCATGAGTGACAAGTGCACTGCTTGTCCTTTGGAAGTGTCCTTGACTGCGATGACAGGGACAGCCACACTGTGAAGTGGCTGAGGACTGGGGAGACGGCCAAAGCCAGTGCTGACAGCGCCTGCCCCATGGGCATTTGAACCAGTGAGAGCGGACATTCAGGCCCCTGCCCAGACTGCATCTTAAAGTGGAAGACTCTTGGAGCAGAGAAAGTAGGGGAGACCATTGGTGGTCTTTGGTTTAAACCCAGCCTCCTTGGTGAGAACTCCCCCCAGAAGAAGTGAGTCGACAAGCAATGGTGCTGATCCTTGCCATGGACACGGACCAGCTGAGAGCTACAGGGGAGCTGACGTCTCTGGGGAAGTTGAGGAGGGGTGGCCTGGTCCCTGGGTGAGGTGGGGTGCAGGGACCCTGGCCTTGAAGGCTCCTGGGAGGGCAGCCAAGCAAAGCTTCACTCCAGTGTGTTGAACAATGCACACCTGGATGCCAACGGATGTAGGGAGTATGAAGCAGCAGGTCAAGGGTACACAGGAGTGTGTGCCTGGGGGAGGCATGGCGATGCCACCAAGGCAGCCTGTGTGAGCCACAGTTGGCATGGGGAAAGGTGAGGAAGTCCCCTAGGTTACTCTATCCTCCCTTGGTATTGAAACTGAGATGTTAGGTAGGTGGGGGGAATCCTCACCATCTGGAGGGGTCTCATCCTCTACCACCCCTGCTTCACCCTTCAACATAGCCTGCAAAACGCTCTTGGCCGGGGGTCCAGTGCTGTGGCCTACCGGCTAAAGTCCTCATATTGAGCACCAGGATCCCATATGGGCACCGGTTCTAATCCTGGCGGCTCCACTTCCCATTCAGCTTCCTGCTTGTGGCCTGGGAAAGCAGTCAATCACAGCCCAAAGCCTTGGGACCCTGCACCTGCATGGGAGACCTGGAGGAAATTCCTGACTCATTGCTTCGGATTGGCGCAGCACTGGCCATTGTGGTCACTTGGGGAGTGAATCATCGAACGGAAGATCTTCCTCTCTGTCCCTCCTCCTCTGTGTATATCTGACTTTCCAATAAAAATAAATAAATCTTTAAAAAAAACAAAACAAAACAAAACAATAACTATTGGTCGGGCCAAGTCAAGGGTCCTGCAAATCAAGACGAACACATACGCCCACCTCTGCCTCGCTCACAAGGATCCTCCTTGCATGGCCCAGGGGCTGACTTGGGCTGGGGGGGTCCAGTTTACATGGGAAAGACCCAAGGTTATTGGCAGGTCATGGCAGTAAGTCAGGGACGCAGTTGATACAGTGCAAGGTGCAGATTCAGCCACATGCGGTAGGCACATCCCTGACAGGGCCCACTCAGAGCAGGTGTTCAAAAGACCTGCTTGATGGGCAGGGAAATAGCTGCGTGTCTACCCAGAGGGGTGCCCAGCACTGTCACTCCACGAATGGGAAATGGTGGCCCAGGGAGATGGGGGCATGCAGGGTTCCATGGTTGGGAGATGTTAGCCTGGCATTCCAACTCAGGCTAACGTCAGTCCATGTTTTGCCATCGGGACACAAACTCTTGGTGGGAGATGCCACGCCTGGCTCCGGGAACCCTCTGCTTTCTGTACCACTCCCTCCTCCACCAGTGGGAATTAAAACTGGATACATACCCTCATCTTGACCTGATAGAGCTCCTTAACGTTAGGGCCATCCTGTGCCCTAAACACCAGGCAGGCCAGCAGGAGAGTGAATATTCCATTTCAAAGACTTCCTCCTCACCCTACTGGTGGGCTGTGAGCTGTTTTAGCAAGTGGTTTGGGTGGCTGTAAGGGTGTAGCCAGCAGCCAGTCCGACTGCAGGCATGCCAAAGGCATGCAATGCTAAGCGGCAAGTCTCAACCATCCTGAGCCTTTTGTGTTACCACTGAAGATGGCACTTGTCAATGTATGTGTCCCCAAGTTAGGCTGAGAGGTGCCGGGGATCCCATGGCTTAATGAACAGCTGCTATTGGCTTTCCTGGCTCTTTCCTAACAGAAACACCCAGTAAGAAAACAGAGCTTTGGCTCTCAGCTGAACATGCTAACCATAAACCTAGTGCAAAAACAGTGTTGCTTGCCAACGAACTAGGATATTGCACTTCTGGGGCTCTCCCTAAGGAGAAGGTGGCTGTCGGATTAATTGCACCTGAACTGTACATACAAGGATGAGGTACTATCCATGTAGCGCCCCGACCCTTCCTTTCAGACCCTGCACCTGCTAGGCCCTTCCTGCCTCCTCACCCAGGGAGGCTCCCTCCTAGGTGACTGCTCATGTCAGGGTCACTGTATTTGCTGGGTTTTCACTTCCTTTTCCTCTCCCTCACCCCCGGTCCCTTAGGGAGCATCACAACTTTTCAGGGCTTGGGTCCCCATGCTGATGCTCTTCCGGCCAGCCACCTACTTGGCTGTGGTGCCCAGCCAGTGCCCATCCCCTGCTGGTCCTTGAGAGCCATAAGCATGCAAGTTACATGGTCCCCACCCTAAGCCTTCTTCCCTCCTACTCTCTTGCCACTCCACACTCCTGATATGACTTGAGTCCAGTATTAAGTCACCTGTCTTCTCTCTCTGCCTTCTGAAAATCAATGTAGGTCCCTTAACACCCTTTCTTCCAGGCTTGTCCCCTGGCTTTCCCAGGCCTCAGGTGGAACTTCCAGGTAGGGAGGAACCAAGTGCAGCCTCCTCTGTTGGAACTGTTGTTAAGGGTACAACTTAGGAATGTCAGGTGCATGCACGGAACTGAGCAGCTGATCCTGCAAAGTCAGAACCTCAAACCCGCTTAAAGAGCTGCCTGTTTGCTCGTCCCATAGTCCTGTCTGTCTATGTGGAGGGAACCACCACGGCAGATCTAACTGCTGGAATCCCACAGCTCCTGGGCCTGGTGGCAGGCTTGTCTCCTCCCTGCACTGTCCTCATGTGTGCCTTTCTCAAGTTCAGAGAGGGACTTAAGAAATGTGTCCAGGGCCTGGTGCCATGGCTCAACGGCTCATCTTTCACCTGTAAGCACCATCATCCCATATGGGTGCAGTTTGTGTTCCAGCTGCTCCACTTCCCATCCAGCTCCCTGCTTGTGGCCTGAGAAAGCAGCAAAGGGCGGCCCAAGTGCTTGGGCTCCTGCACCCACATGGGAGACCTGGAAGAAGTTCCTGGCTTTGGGCCAGCTCAGCTCTGGCCATTGCAGCCATTTGGAGTGAAGCAGCGGATGGAAGATCTTTCTGTTTCTCCTTTTCTTTGTAAATCTGCCTTTCCAATAAAAATAAATTAATTAAAAAAAAAAGAAAGAAAGAAATGTGTTTAGGCCACCAAGCCAGGCAACAAGGAACTGGGGCCTGGGCCAGATGTCACTTTGGAGTGGGCCTCGCTGGAGGAGGGCCTGGCAGAGCGAGTGCAGCACCATGAGCAGAGCCTTGTCTGTGTTTGCTGCACAGGGCGCGGCCCGAGACGTCAGTGGGGCGGTGCCTCTGTTGACCTTGACAGTCACAGAAATCAGGCCACGGGCCTGACCAACCAGGGCCTAGCGCACAAGTGCCAGCCAGAGGGGAGGCCCGCCCAGGGCTGGCCTTGGGGCAGAGCGTGGGTGGGAATCTGAGAAGTGCAAGGGGCAGTCATGGGACCAAGCAGGCGCGCCCTTGCCAGGAAGGCCTTGTGACTTGAGAGCTCTGCAGCGTGGAGCGCTGCAAAGCGAGTCAATCCTGGGGGCTGGAGCACAGTAGCTTGGAGGATAAAGGGCACAGAGGTGGCAGTGGCAGCACTTTAGAGCAATACATACATTGGGGAGGAGAGGTGGGAGCCTGAGCGGTGCACCTGGCCAGCAGGGTCCTGGGCCTGTTTCTGGGCATGGTGGTGAAGAGCCCAGGTTCTGAACTCAATCTCCTCAGCTGTAAACTAGGTACTCTAACAAGGCACACTGAGGAGGGGGCTGCAGCAGGAACACCTGAGGACCATGACACAGACTCAGAACCACCACCCAGAACTGCCACTTGGTGCACTCAAGGGACATGTGCCACACTTCCACGTGTCCCCCACAACCAGGCCCATGGTTCTGTGGTGGCTGGCTCCATCGCCATGGACAAGGATGTTCTTTTGCTAAGATCGGGGTGACCCAAATGGGGGTGGCCTTCATGAGACTACAGGCAGAGACCTGGGCACAGAAGGGCTGTGCCTGGGCGACCATAGGCTAACTATACCATGCTCTGTCCGAACCTCGGGCTAGCCAGCAGGACAACCAAGGGGGGCTGAGAAGGACACCCACAGCACCAACCTTGTCCCCCGACAAATGCAGAAAACACACTGTGTCCCCAACTATGGCAATGTGTCCTCTTTTTCTGGGAACTCTGGGTGCAAGGCAGGGCCTTTTGGGGTGGCTGAATTCTCCAGGCAGCTCAGCTGAGGCATCCCGCCTTCTCTCCCCCAGAGGCTGGACATGTTCCACAAGACACGTCTGACAACTAAGATGTGGCCAGGAGCAGGGTGGTCAGTGAGAATCTTTGCCAAAGCACTGTGTGTGTGGGGGGGAGCATGACAGAATTTTCTAGAACAAGCTATCTGCTATAGAGCTTTGTGTGGTGGGGCTGGGAGCAGAGATGGATGTTAAGAGTTGGATGACAACAAAGAGACCCTCGTTCAGTGTGTGGCCACGTGGGCTGTTGGAGATACTGAGACAGTGTCTTCATCCACATAGGTCTTCCACGTGGATAAGGCACTGATGCGGACAGGTGGGGTGACAAGCACTCGACATACCAATGGCAGCAGGGGTATGGTAGGGTGCATGGACATCCTACCTGGTTGGCTCTTTCGAGGTCAGTCATGATCATCTCGATCTCGTCGGCCCTGGGGAGGCGAGAAGGAGAGAGTGGGTTAGTTGCCAATGAGGCAGGCTCCAGGGGCACCTGGCACGCGGGCTTCTGGCAACGTCCGTGTGCAGGCAGGACCCAGTAGGGGTCAGCGCTGCCCCTCAGCAGGAGCTGGGCCCAGATGGTGGGGACGGTGCTTGCTTCCTCCTCCTGGCTCCTCTGGGAGTTGGAGCTATAGTGTGTGGCCAAGAGAGCTCCAAGTGGAGGCTCTGGGCACAGAGAAGGGACTGAAGGAGAGAGAGGAATTTTCTGTAGGGGAGGGAAGCAGGTGACAGGTGCACAGGTTTTGAAGTCTGCTGGGGGGAGCCTCCGAGGGTGGCTGGCGGAAAGCTCCTGACAGTGGAGGCCATACCAGGACTGGGGGACCAGGGGAGGGCAGTGGGTGTGGCGGGGGAGAGGCCGAGCAGAAAAAGTTGGGGCTGTAGTCCAGTGTGAACCACATGGTTCATGGTGCTCAGTCTTGCTCTACCTGGTTGGGAAAGCACCAGAGGGCAAATGCTTGGTCCCAGCACCCAGGAGAGGGACGAGAGGACTAACTGCCCAGTGTCCTGCAGGTGTGGCCAGTCTCCAAAAGCCACCTGGCAAGTCACAGCCTCATCCTCTGCAGGATAGGGTTTGGTGACAATGCTTGAACACCATGGGGAACAGAGAGAATGTGATAGCTTGAGACCCCTGTGCATGTGCAGATGGTGGGGGGCTTAGCCACCAGCCCACCCTCTGCTCCTTCCTGGTCTCTCCAGCCTTTCACTGCACTCTGTGGTTCTAGGCAAGCTTATCAGCCTCCAGCAGGTCTGAATGACGAAACGGACACCTGGCGCTTAGGTTCAAGGCTCATTGTATCCGTCTATTGCAGTCCCTGGCAGCCTGTCAAATGGCCTGGTTAAACGAAGCTATTTTTGGGATGGCTTCATGGAGAAAGCTGTGTCCCCGTAAGATAAATAACCCAGTGTGGGCCCCTGCTGGGTAGGTGGGAAGGGGTGGCATTGCAGAAAATAATTTCAAATGTAAGCCTTCTGGATCTTAAAGCAACACAAGAGCTGCAAAGGGTAAAAGTAATGGTCCCTGAAAGTGTGCAGGGTCTCAAACATAACAGGAAGGGGACACGGATGGACATAGAGCATGGCTGCCCTTGACTACATGCTGGTCTCAGTAAATGACCTGCATGGGATACAAAATGCAACCACAGGTTCACTCTCTTCTGAACTCGTCATGCATTCACCAAGTCTATGTGCACACCCAGCTCCTGGTGTCATTTATTCACTCCAGCACTTGTTCCAGGAATGCTGCTGCTGCCGTCAGTTTGCATTAGGGACACAGGCTATTTTCCCTGCCTTCTGGATTCCTTGAGGGCTGCAATAGCCAGGTCTAGGTGAGGCTGAAGCTAGCAGCCAGGAGCTTCATCTGGGTCTGCCACATGGGTGGCAGGGGTTCATATACTTGGTTCATCCTCTGCTGCTTTCCCAGGTCATTAGCAAGGAGATGCACTGTGTTAGCACAGTAGCTGGGACTTGTACCTGCACCCATGGGCTTAATCTGCTGTGCCACAATGCAGACCCCAGTCCCTGCTATCTCTCCAGTGTTTCAGATGCAGCACCCGTGTACCTGGGGCGAGGCTGACTACACACCCGGTGGCTGGGGAATAGTCTGAGTGAGCCAAGAGACTGAGCTGGCATCCAGGGCTGTGGCCTCAGGACTGCCCCCACCCCCGAACACACACACACACACACACATACACACACACACACACACACACACACACACACACACACACACACTCTGCCTGGGCTTCAGTGAGCCCACTGATTGGCCCATCCCTTGGCCCAGTTGGCTTCCGTCCACACTCTCCCAGTTACTGGGATGCTGCTGGCCTGCTTCCTTCTGGCCTCCTCCTCACCACCCCACCTTTCTTGGGCAGTTTATTCTTTGATACTTTCTGCTGCCTTCGGGAAGGTTCTTCACTGGCTTTGACTAGGGCTTGGCTGCACCCACACCGTAGCCCCTCCTATTTTGCTCCTTAGCCACTTGACTCTGCATACTTCTTGTTTGCACTGGCAGGGGCGGCGTCCTGGCATTTCACTAGCATCTCCTCTTGCCTCTGTTCTATTGCTTTGTTCCCTTTCTCCATGGACCGTCTGTCCTATGTCTTTTTGGGCCGCACACACTGCTGGTCTGCAGTCCATCTTTCATTGGGATTGTTTGCCTTCTCTGGGTCCCAAGGCAAACAGAGAAGTGAGGCCGTGGGCACCCCTCAACAAGTACACTGTGGCTGGTGCCAAGGGCAGGGAGGGCATGGGATGACCCCAGGTGTCTATTCTCAACTGTCCCCACACCAGGAGAACCTTCTGGTCCAGGGCTTGGGCCTGAACCCTTGGGAGAAGCCGCAGGAGGGGTCTTACTGGATGTAACTTCCTGTCCTTGGCAGTGTGGCACTTGCTGTGACAAGAGACCAAGGGCCCGGTCCAGGCCTCCCTTCTCCCCAGCCCAAGAAAACAGAGGGTGTCCAGGAGGCCTGATCTTGAAGCTGCCAGATGACCACTGCTTGGTGGGAGGTTGGGTGGGGTGCTGGGAATTGGTATCTGGATCTGTCTATGTTTATGGGGCCAGGGTTGGGAGAGGTGGGGATGAAGGTTGCAGTTTCCTCAAAACCACCTGGATGTCTTCCCAGGCAGGGGAAAGCTCTGGCCATGTGTTCATTCAGGTGCCCAATATGCAGCACCAGGATGTCACACCACTCATAAAAACACTGGCAACATTTACACAGGAAGGTGCCTTCTTGGCCGTCGGCGGCAATCCCTGGAAATGAATGTCAAGTTTTCCATCTACAAGCTGGTTTACCTCTGGTTACTAGGCAACTGCTAAACCGACCAAAATACAACCGTGATAACAACTGTGGCAGTGGTGGTGCTCCACCTTGCGCTGCCAGGGAGGGTGTGGCTCTTGTCTGTCCCTCCCTGGTCTCTGCCTCTTGGAGGTGGGAGCATGCGACACTGGGTATTGTGGTGACAGCTGGGCCCAGAGGGGCTGTGGTCTCCAGTCACAGGAGCGGAAAACTGAAGGAACCAGCATTGGTTGTGGGACTTGTCACTCATTTCTCTATGGGGGCCATTCTTTTCAAGAGGTCAAAAGAAACCTAACTGACTACAGCCAGCTAGGTGCTGTCACGTGACGGGGCTGTGGGGAAGGTGTGGAGGGCAGCCACTGGCATGTGCAGGCTGGCACCAGCGTGGTGCTCGGCCAAGCGCAGGGGAGAAGTATTAGGAAGAAAATGCTGCAGTGCTGTACTACTGACTGTACAATTTTTTCTTGTCATTAGTCTCCAGCCAATACAGGCTGATGAGGAATTCAGGACACTGACACTGTATTACGGGCAATGCGCCAGCTAAAGAGGATGACTGTCACAGGCAAATGTTCCCCTTTTACATGAGGACCTCTGACACCTGTAGGCTTGGGTCTTCATGGGCGTTGGCCACCCCCCACCTGCAGACTTGGGGCCACTGCAGATGACCAGGCAGCAAAAGAATGTGTGGGATGGCCATTGAAGGCCAGGCCTCTCCTCGGACATGGGTGGAAAGCCAGTGGTCTCAGTATCACACAGCCAATCAAAAGGAAAAGACATACAGATTACTTCTTGTTATAACAACAGACACACACTCCTCGGGCTGCACTTTGGTACAGCACGCTAAGCTGCTATTTGGGACTCTGTGTCCCATTATTGGAGCACTGGACTGAGTGCTGGCCTCTCCGCTTCCCATCTGGCTCCCTGCTCATGCACACTGGAAGGCAGCAGATGATGGTCCCAGTACGTGGGCCCCTGCCACCTACATTGGAGACATGGGCAGAACTGCTGGCTCCTGACTTCAGTCTGGACCAGTCCTGGTTGTTGAAGCCAATAGGTGTAAGAACCAGAAGATCTCTTGCCCTTTCAAATATATTGCAGGTAAGTAAGTAAATACACATTTAGAAACTGCTCCAGGACGTTTGGCTGAGTGGCGCCTACCCCTCCATGCTGGCCTAACTTGTGACGATGGTCATCATATTTAGCATGAGCCAGCCTCAGGCCAGCTTGCTTGGCATGGGGTACAGGAGGCAAGAGGGGGTTCATCGGACTCAGTGGAGGGCTGATAGAGGCCAGGCTGAAGTTGGGCACTAGGCCAACCTTCCGAGACAGGAAAGGCTGGCCTGTGGCCTTATGCTCACCACACCAAGTCTGCTGCTCTCCCCGCTCCCCCGCTCCCCCGCCATGGACCCTTTTTCCATACTTCTTCGTTCCTTCCCTTGGGTGACAGCACTGTGCTTGCAGAACCATGTTCAATACAAAGATGACATTGGGATGTGTGTCTGGGGCCTGACTGTAAGGCCCAGCAGGGGCGTTTCCTGTCTCGCCACTCAGCAGGTGCCTGAGTTCTGGCTCTAAATATAGATGCTTTTATTTTGTTAATGAAATATCCAACTGCTCCTATTTTATTAAGACTTTTAATACAGGGCGGGTATTGATTTCATTAAGTGCCTCTGAAGCACTCACACCACTGTGGAGACGGCCCCTCCTTGGCCCCTCGATGGGAAATGACGCGGGCGGTCGCACGCCCCTGTCTGGCTGTGGTGTGCGAGGCAGTGAGCGAGCTCCTGAATTCTATTTGCTAATATTTTATTTAGTATTTTGCCATAAATATTTATATATGAAATTGGCCTTGAGGTTCCTGTCTGTTTTAGAAGAATTTCCTGCTCTGGCGCACAGAGCGAGCTATAGCAGACAGGGCAGGGTTGGCTGGAAACCCGAAATCTATCACGTGACCCTTTGGTAGCCCCTCCAGCCTGCACCTCCGGGAGTGCCCTTCTGGTCACGGGATCCTGGAGTGCAGGGCAGGGGGGCAGAGGGCAGCACACTGTCTGCTCCTTCTGTGTGTGTGCTTTCCCTGCAGGCTTCAAATCCAACCTGTACACAGCTCGAGAACTTATGTCCTGCAGGGAGTGGTGGGGCTGTGGCTGATCACAGCAGGCCCTTCCCTGAGATCCCCACCCCCATTGCACATGACACAGCCTCTGCCTCTGGCACGCACTCCTGGCCCATCAGCCCTCGGTAAGGCTCAAGTCATGTGAGTTCCTGCTTCGGTTCAGTCAACAGCATGCTGCGATCCTTTAGTCCTACTCTGTTCCTTGAGACTATCATGCTCGTCCCTGGCTGCAGCCAGAACTGTTCCCTTAGCCGAGGTCTCCATGCTGCCCACGTTCCCAGCAGACCTTGCAAAGGTCCCCGCAGTCTGCTCTGTGCCCTATCCCCTTGCTGTATTTTTACTGTGCTTTACTTCTGTCTGGGTGAGATCAAGGAAATCATTTGCTTATCCACCACCACCATTCCAGCGGACACAGCAGGTATCTACTAAATACTGGGTGGGTGACTGCACATGTACAATACCTGTGCTACCTGTGGTCTACACTGCTGGTGACAGGAAGTCACCCCCCCGGCTCCTGGCTGGCAGGGCTGCTTGGCCACGCGACGAATGTGACTTTGAAGACATGAGTCTGTGGGCTATTTGTGCAGCCCCTTTTCCTAAACTTTGGAAAATAAGACGATGGCAAGCCTTGGGAAAAATGCATACAGCTCTAGGGTGAGAAATCCCCTTGGTCCATGGGACTGGGCTCCTGCAGGAAGGGCCTAGACTGGTGCGAATTTCATGAGCTGTGAGGAAGAGGAAATGGCGCCGGGTTCAGGGTGTGATACTCAAATAACTCCTTACAGTTAGGGCACTTCTGCTGGCAGGTGTGGAGAGGGGCTGAAGGCATATGACTGTCCCTTGCCCTCCCCAAGGCCCTGATCAGTTGTGTCTTCCTCAGAAGCCCAACCCGTCCCTGGTGGAGGCGCAGGGCACGGCCCGACCTCTGCGGAAAAGAGTGGTTCTAATTTCTGCTGGGAGTGAGTGCTGAGGGACTGTTAAGTGGCCAGGATGTCACCTCTGTATCTCGCAAGTGAGCTCGGCTCATTATTTTTTTTTAAATGATCATTGTATTAAATATAAATGACAATTGCATAACGTTATGGTAACTGTTAGTTAAGCAACTCTGGTCTGAGCTGACCGAAGAAGAAGCCGCAGGCTGCAGCAACAAGACAGCGCAGGCAGGCTGGTCTGGCTCCTCCCTGGCCCCAAACCTGCCACAGGGTCCAAAACAGCCTGTGACTACCACTTGGGCAAGAGATGTGACACAAACAGGGTCACTCTGCAGGCAACCCCCAAGATCCCAAAACTGAAGGAGCACCTGTGCGCAGTCATGGGCATCTTTTGACATCTCCTGGGAGTGCCCAGGGCAGCTGCGATGCCAAAGTCCCTTTCTTTCCACAAAGCCAGAGCCCTGGGGTCTTGATGGAGCTACTGGGGGCGTTAAACTAGGGAAACAGTGGGAAGGAAACCTGAAGAGTTACCGGGTTTTGGTTTCTCCTCATCACCCTCCAGACTGATGGTCACCTAGAAGGAGGTGGCCATGGGGAAGACCCCGGAACACTGACAGTGGCAAAGGGCTGCAGATGGCCATTGTGCAAGATTTGGAGCCTTTCCCTTCCAGCCAGAACCGATTTCTGGCACCTGGGATGCTCTTGGCCAAACACGCGATGGTCCTTTTTCCAAGGAAAAGAAAAAGAGATCAGTGGTGGGGTTAGGGGAGAGAGATCAACCAAAGGACTGAGATTTGAAGGCCAACTAGCCCAGTGCCACACTTGCATCTCTCTCGGGTCCTGATTCAAGCCACTTCAGAAAATGAACCACTTGGAACTGGCACAGTGGAGTAGAGTAGCAAGCTAACCCTCCTCTTGTAGTGCCAGTATCTCGTGTGGGCTCTAGTTCGAGTCCCGGTTGTTCCACTTCTGATCCAGCTCCCTGCTAATGTACCTGGGAAAGTGTTAGAGAATGGCTCAGGTGCTTGGGCCACTAGTTGAGGCCATTTGAGGAGTGAACCATAAGATGGATGATCTCTTATTGCTTATCCTTCTCCCTTTGTAACCCTGCCTTTCCAATAAAGGAGCCATTCACAGTATTCTGGGCTGCCCAGTTAAGAAAGGCAGAGGTGGACAATTCTAGGGTCCTGTGGCTGAGCACGTCCCGTGCGGCAACATTTAGACTTGAAATGGGAGGATGTGGAGGCAGCAGCCAGCAAAACAGAAGCAGGGAGCAGGTGAGATGGGATGTGCTGGGCGGGGCCACGTGCAGCCAGGGGCCTGGGATCCGTGGCGCCTGCCCTTCCGTGTGTGTCAGGAATTCAACATTAAGGAAGTGGATTAAGGAAAAGCCTGCAGGGACGATGAAATTGGCACAGGTAATCATGGCATCTTCTTGTCCCTCCATCCTTCATCACCTGTTAGACATCAAGCCTCGTCAGGCCCACTGCTGCTGTCACTTGCCTAGAAACAAGATGGGTGGGGCACGAGGGCAGTAAGCTAAGCCTCCGCCTGTGACACCAGGATCTCATACAGGGGTGCTAGTTAGACTCCTGACTGCTCTACTTCTGATCCTAGCTCCTTGTTTCAGGCCTGGTAAAACAGCAGAGGATGGCTGGCCCAAGTACTTGACTCCCTGCACCAGCATGGGAGATTTTGAAGAAGTTCTAGGCTTCTGGCTCTGGTTTGGCCCAGCTCCAGTCATGCAGGCCATTTGGAGAATGAACCAGTGGCTGGAAGGTCTCTTTCACTCTTTGTCTTTCCTTCTCTCTCTATAACTCGGCCTTTTAAATTTAAATAAAAATAAAATAAATCTTAAAAAAAAGTTTGGTGACAGAGGACCTGGGACAAAGAATAAGGCAGATTTCCTGCTGAACAGTAGTTACCCCCTCAGCTTCCTCCCTCATCTGTCCCCAAGGCCAAAGCCAAGGCCAAGGGGACCTCCTGGGCCTACCCCACCAAGCCATCCAGGCTTGCCAACTACAGGCTGCTTCTGGTCCTTCCCCAGCGCAGTCACAGCCTGGCCTTCAAGGCTTCAGAGAAAGCTCCCTCCTGTTTAACCGCCCTGCTTGGCAGTCTGTTTTCATCCCTGGTCTGGGCAGCGAATCCACAGGAGTAGGCACTGCAGGCATCCATGGGGGAGACAGCAGCCCTCCTCTTCCTCCCTCTGGCACCGAAAGTCTGCATGGCGGCAGTGTTAAGTGCCTTTTTTTCTTCCTTTTTTCAGATGAAGATGAATAATTCAGCGGCTCCCACCCTACTTGTGAAGTGTTAGACAAACAATTCCGACGGGGCCAGACTCGCTGGCCCCAGCAAGGCCGTCCCTGCCCCGCATTCTGACATCATTGGATTTGGCCATGAATCTTTAAGAACCCCCTCCATCCTGTCTAATCACTAAAATACCACAAAGGAAGTGCACGTTACTTCAGACAGTGGGGGGAGAAAATAGAAAGGTTAATTGAAACATCAAGTTTTCCCTTGTAGCCGAGCCAACAGTGGATGTGGCTGTCGCGACATAGCTGAACTGTGCAAACAGGACCCTGGGGTAGGCTGTGTCTTAGTCACCACCAAGCCTGCCAAACCAGCTCCCGACTTGGCCCCCAGGATCTGTTCTCGGGGTCTTATTGAGTCCTAAGACTTCGAGGAAGAGGACTGACACAGGACTTTTAAGTCAAAAGACCAAACAGACCGATAGCAATGGAAACAAGCTTCCTGGGTTTGTTGGGAGAATTCCCAGTGGGGACCTGCTCCCTGAGCTTCATGGCTGGGTAAAGTTAGGCTATGCAGGTCCCTCACTTGCGGCATGGGTGACCTCGTAGCCAGCCAGCCTTGCCCTTGACCACCAAACCTGCAGCAATCACTGCAGTTCTGGCCATGAGGTGGGGTCTGGTTGTTTTTCAGAGGCCAGGGTAGGGGGCTTGCCAATGTGTGACCTACAGGAGGGCCCTGGGTACTCAGGATAAACTTCTGAGGTTAGCATTGGTCCAAGCAGCAGGCTGATGGTCTGCAATGGTGGGTGGTCCACTTGGCCTTGGAATGTACAGGAGCAGAGTGCCCTGCACGGTGAAGCTGGATTGTGCTATGGCGGGGCAGTGGCCGTTACCATGGTGCCGGACTGTCCCAACAGCATGGGGTGAGGAGGAAAGTCACCTCCTGGGCTCTCCTGGGCTTTCCTGGGGCTCACTGCTTCTGCACTTGCGCATGCCTGTTATCAGTGCTGAGTGGGGGCTGCGCTAATCGGGAGTCTCAGGGCACTTAGCTGGGCATCTGGGTGGCTTGGCCAGACCTCTGAGAGTCCATGAGAGATCCAGAGGATCAGAGATCACAGATGAAGCCTGCAGGGTCCATCCACTCACAGAAAGAAACGTAACAGAACACACTAAGCAGTGTACCACGTAGCACAAGAACATTACGGAGAAGTCAGTAATGCTAAACACACAGTAATAATAAAAACACAACAAGCCTGCACTTGTCTTAAATCATGAGGACCTATAAAATACAGGAAATAAAAGATGGGATGAAAAGCAGTAAGACTGAAGAGGTGGTCCCACCAGGAACTCAATACCCAGAAAGGAGAATCTAACACCATTCAGGGCGTCTAACTGTCCGGACTTGTAAAACCAGGCCACAGCGGGGTTTATGGGACAATGGGGGAAAAACAGGGCCCCTAGGGGACATAGAAAAGGCTGGACACCTAAAACCAAGAGACTCCAGCATCCTCTGGGGGGAAATAGAGACGCTCCTTCTTAGAACAGGGGAGTGAAAGGAGGATCGGGTGTCCTGCAGTCCTAGGGGACACCCGATCAGTGCTCCCAGGTGTCATGGTCACATGCATACAGAACCCAATGGGAAGAATTCCCTGTGCTCAACAAAGCATCCTGCTTTCTGGTGCAACACAGGGAAGTGATAAACTCCCAGAACTAGTAATAAATATCTGGACAATGAAATAAAAAGATCTATCTCATCTATAATAGGGGCATAAATATTAAACATGTGGGAATTAAAACAACATCATATAAATTCCATCTATAGAAAATCGAATTTACAAAATGCTACTGGCAGAGAAAGCTAATGATGATATTTATTTGCAGTTGCATTAAATATAAATAAGGATAAATTTATCTCCCAAGTTAATTTATATCTTTTGGTGAAATGACAAGATGCATATGAAAAAATTAGGTGACCAAAATACTAAAGAGTTAAAAAAAAAACCCAAACAATAGCAGACAACTGTTGTCAACAAAAAAACCAGACATTATCAACACCGTATAGTATTTAGTAAGATGAACATTAGGCTGACAGAAGCTCAGAGACACATAGAAATAGCATGAAATGCAGGAAAATGGAATCATCAACACTACTGGGAAAACCAGGAGTGAATAAAAACCACCAGATACATGTATTAACCCATATGCTATAATAAACTCCAGACAATAAATCAGTAAAAAAAATAAGAAAGTGGATAAGGAAGGTAAGGCCATTTCCTAGGACTGAGATCATTTAGAGGTGATTAATGTTAAGTCTGGATGGTACCTATCTTATTTTTGTCTTATTCTTATCAGACAAATTCTATCAGAATTCTCTGTATAGAGAAAATCACTCAAAATCCCAGTGAAAAGAGGCATTAACTGACAGGTAAAATAATGAATGGCAGAGAACAGCTCTCATCCAGAATATGGATAGAATCACAGGTCACCACCCAGCATGTGGAAACGATCAAGGCTCAATCCTGCCATGTCCAATCCCAAGCTACCACTCAGCACATGGACACAACCATGGCTCAATACTGCCATGTCCACATCCTAGGCCACCACCCAGCATGTGGACACGATAATGGCTCATTCCAACTGTACCCACATCTTGGGCCACTACCTGGCATGTGGACACGATCACAGCTCACTCCCACTGTGTTGGTGGTCCTAGGCCATGGGGAAACACACAGAGAGAAATCCAGCTGATGGGAAGCATGGAGATTCGTGTTAACAGACACCCAAGGTTCTTGCCTAGCCTGGTGAGGAGAAGCTGTTTCTCCTGGATTGGGAACCAAAGCTGTCAGTCAAGTCCCATCCTCAGGCTCCCATGCTTTCCTGGGCAGCCAGACGGCACTGGCTTGGGGCCAACAGCACTGCCACCTAGGGCAGAACGGGCAGGGGTGGGGCCTCCCCACTGCCACAGGATGCGACCACACCCTCCACAGGGCAGTGGAACTGCTCCAAAACAGCAACACTCTTGCTGGAAAAGTCTCTTTTTCTGAAAACTTCGCCCTCCAAAATACAGTTCAAGTGCAGACCAAGACCTGAGGGCATCCAACAGCGACTCCTGATGGAGTGGTAGGCGGGGTGGGGACGGGAGGGGGGCTCCTGCACCGGGGCCAAGAAATACTCGCCTGACGCCCACAAGCTTTGGGGTGCTCACAGTGGGTGTGGGGGGGGGCGGGAAGAAGACCCTGTTAAGGATGGTGGGGGATACCCTTGCCTGCTGGAAGCAGGGTTTGGCTTCTTCAGCCCACACCTTCTCTCTGCGAGGGGATTAGGAGGGACATCACGCGAGGGACCTTCAATCGCAGACAACGTGCATTTTCTTTTAATTCTACTTGCCCCAACTTTTTGAAGCCCTCATGTTTGCCCAACAAATTCCAAACAGGAGTACAGTTGGCTTAAAAGAGTCACACACTCAAGGGAGAGAAACTGCGACACAAGAGACCCTACACCAGGTGCTGATGGGCGACCAGCCACCAGGACGCAGACTGGCTTCTTCCCACTGGGGTCCCCAGGCTGAGGGTGACAGGAAGGACTAAAGAGGCTCCAATTTAATCCAATATTTAAAATTCAACCAAGGCTGGAGTAAGAGGGTACTTGTTCGATTGCACCTGCTGCTTCAAGAGAAGACTTCCACATTGCTTTTTACAATCTATTGATTTTATGGGGGGAAGGGGGTGGGGGGAAGAATGAGCTCTCACACTGTCTTGTCTGGTCTATGGTCTATTCCTCGAATGCTGGGGCCGGGCTGGGGCTGATGCTGGGAGCTAGGGCCTCAACTCAGGTGCTACATCATTTGAGCTTCCTAGGGGCTACATTAGCAGTGTCACCGGGACTCGAAGCAGGTGCTTTGATAAGGGATGCTGGCATCCCAAGTGATGTCTGAAAGCACTGTGCCACACATGCTTGCCCCAAGTCTGCAAGTGCAACCAGTACTCTGCAGTTCCTGCTTAGCAGAGAATTAGTGATGCGACACAACCATGCAGCTCCTAATGGCTATCTGACATGTTGCTTTCTGCTTTTTTTTTTTATTTTTAAAACTTCTTTGAAAGAAAAGGAGAGGGCCCGGCAGCGTGGCCTAGCGGCTAAAGTCCTCTCCTTGAACGCCCTGGGATCCCATATGGGGGCCGGTTCTAATCCCGGCAGCTCCACTTCCCATCCAGCTCCTTGCTTGTGGCCTGGGAAAGCAGTCGAGGACGGCCCAAAGCTTTGGGACCCTGCACCCGTGTGGGAGACCCAGAAGCAGCTCCTGGTTCCCGGCTTCGGATCGGCGCAGCACCGGCCGTTGCGGCTCACTTGGGGAGTGAAACACCGGATGGAAGATCTTCCTCTCTCTGTCTCTCCTCTCTGTATATCTGACTTTGTAATGAAATAAATAAATCTTTAAAAAAAAAAAGAAAGAAAAGGAGAGAAAGAGTAAGTGAGAATGCAAGAGTGCGATCTTCCATTCACTGGTTCACTCCCCAAATGGCTCTAACAACTGGTGCTGTGTCAAGCCAAAACCAGGGAGCCAGGACTCCATCTGGGTCTGCACATGAGGGTGGCAGAGCCCCAAGCACTTGAGCCATCACCTGTGGCCTCCCAGAATGCACTAGGCACTACAAAATGAAACAAGGGATTCTAACTGCAGCCTAACCCACAGCGCCACAATGCCTGAACTGTCTTCATTCTTATGAAAGAAAATGTTTACGAGTTTGGACTGAAGCCCTGCCAAGGTCTTCTGTTTGCTACTGACACCAGCCCTGGATTTTCACTGATGCCAGCTCTACCCAGGTTTACCTAAATCTATGGCCTAGGTTCCATTCATGCTATTGGTGGCCAGACCTAAAAGGCCTACCCCGCGGCAGTCTGCTCATCCCAGTGGAGGCCTGCTTAGGAACCTTGGAGTCTGGGTGGCTGGCAGGAGAAGGGTTTATGCAGCCCCAGGCTGAGCAGAGTCAGCAGGGACCAGTGGCTTCCACTACACCTGCCCTTCCATTGTTGCCTTCAGACCAGAAGGTCAACAACAGGGGCAGAGTTGCAACTGGAAGCTGAGGGCAAGTGGGGGCACAGAATGCAGAGGGTCTGGTGGTCCCCCACAAGCTACTTTCAACTTGAAGCTGCCTAACCCTTTCTGTGCCATTGTCTCCTCCATCGGTCTAGGAACAGGGACTGCTTTTCAAGGCAACGTTTCCAGCATGTCTGTTTACCAAGGAAGACGACTGTGTTCAAGGGTGCTTATGGCAGAGTAAACACCAGACTGGCAGCAGAGTTAACAACTCGGGGGTGACTATGAGAAACATCTTATGATGGGGCTCAGAACAGCGGACGGTTTAAGGCCTCGGTGGACAGAAGCAGCACATGCCACAACTGTGGCACCTGCAGTGTGAAGTGGCAGGATCCCCAACAACCACTGGTGACAGCTGCACAGGGCATAGGCATCAGACTTGCTGACTTCATTTGCAATGAAAAGAAATGCTACTTTCTGCTAGTAAAACCAGACTTTTTTTCCCCCCTCTAGGCCCAAATTCAAGAACTCCCAAAATGATCTTTGTGAACTCCATGTGTAGTGCCCGGAATCAAGGGTGCCAGAGCCCCCTTCCACTTCACATAAAGGTTCTGCCAGCAGGTTTCAGTTCAGGAGTGTGTGAGCCTGGGGAAGGACTGGAATTCCTGGGTGTAGGGTGAGGGGAAGAGTCAGTTTTTGGGAGGAGATGAAGTACAGGGGTGCAGCTGAATCAGAAAGCACGCATTCGCACCCCCTGCATGTATACCCATATCATTATGTTTGAATTGTAAAACAGAGCTGCTATATACAGAAGCAACTTATATATAGCTTTCCTTCTCAATTTTGAAAACTTCAAGAATGAGAAAGTGATCGGAATCAGCCGTATGCCTACAAATAGTCCTGGCCACCGAACCTGACGGCTTCCTTTCCTGCTGTTCCACACTATTCTGGATTTACAATTCCATGTGGACTTTCCAGGGAAACTGGTAGTTTATATAGTCTGTCAATTCTAAAGATCACAAAGCCTTTTTACTTTTTTTTAAGAGTAGGAAGAGCAGATCAGCACCTCAAAATAATAAAAAAAAAAGGCCAACTTACAAGAGTAAGGGAAAAGGTAAAAGAATATACACCATGAAGAAAAATTTTGAGAGCATCTGCTGTGCTTCCGTGCTCCAGGGCTATTTTGATAGCACTTCAGATGCTATATGTTGTTAATTTTGTCTCCAGACTCCTTAGGGTTACAGCTGCAGGGAAATCAAGAGGGACACCAGCCTGGTCATGTGGGGGTTAATTCTCACTGATGTTGATGCCCCGGGTCCCCTGCTCATCAGGGCATTAAATCAGGGCTGTGAGAGCGAAGCTATAAAGTTCTGTATTAAAAATTCATCCTGCAGGCTCTGGCTGAGCGGTGGCTGCCATGGTGGGGGTGGGGAAGCTGAGACACCCCACTGTCTCTCGGGCAATCACAGCCATTCCTTAGCACCCCGGGGAAGACAATGGTAGGGCAAAGAGGTTGCAAGAGAAATCAATACAGTCGATGGAAGGGCCAGGCTCTGGCTCTCCTAGAGGGACCTTTCTATTCTCCAGGCTGCTTCCTCCAGGAAGTGTGCTGGTGGCCCAGCTGGAGGGCTGTTCCCCTTGCTTGTTTCACACCCAGCCCCGAGAGCCTCCCGATCCTCCCTGGTGGATTGTGACACACCACAGTGTCTCGGTCAGTGGTGGCAACCGCTTCACAGCTTGTTCTCGCTTTAAAACCTGGGTCCTGTGAAAGGGTGGCTTCCACATTTCTGTGGCTGGGCGGCTATGTTTTCCTCTGGAATTGGTTCTCCCAGGCACAGCTCTGAAGGCACCAACTGCTCCAAGATGCTGTTGGGATAGAACTTCTGGTCTCCCCTGCACCTGAAGCTGCCCAACCTCCCACCCCCCACCAATCTCCCCTCGGGCTTGGCAAGGTTTTTCTGAGTGCAGACAGGCCTTGTCCAGGAGGGAGGAAACCAGTACTTTCTAAATGCACCAGGGCAGGCCCTGCAGACCTCTGCTTCTGACCCAGCTTCCTGCAGGTGCACAGTCAGGGATGCAGCAGTGATGGCGCAAGTGTTCAGGCCCCTGACTGCCCACGTGGGAAACCTGGAAGGTGCACTGGGTTCCTGATCTAGCTCTGGCTGCTGTGGGCATTTGGGGACTGAGCCAGCACATGGGAGAGATTTCACTCTCCTTATGTGCTTCTGTCTCTCTGGCTCATATGATGATGATAATGATAATAATAATAGTCACATAAAAGGAATCTGTCTCCACTGATGCGGGAAGGTTTCATGGGAAGGTAAGTTTCTGTATCTACCAGCCACCATGATACTCTTGCCAAGGACCTTGGCAGGACCCGGTTAATGGCAGGCGAGTCCCTTGTGTTCTCCACCACCTCTGAGGCAGGTGTGCTGGGTCCTGGGGAGCTGCATGGCCTGGGCCCTTTGTGTGCTTCCACTCCCTGTGGTGAGTCAGAACTGCATGGCTGAGGAGTTTCCCTGGGGCCGGAGGGGGTGTGGATGCTGCAGGCTAGGCCCTCATCTTCCTCCTTTGTTCCTGTGGCTCCTGGCGACTGGCTGGCTCTTCAGTTTGTTCTCTAGCACCTGTCCTGCTCACAGTGAAGGCTTCTACTGCTGTATCAGCTAGTGCTAGGCAGGTGCAGAGACCCACTGAGGATCCTCCTGCAGCCCACAGCCTGGGGTGGGTGCGGGGAGGGCAGGAAGGTATGTGACCTAACGCTGTGCTGCCAGCCCTGGGTGCACATCTACACGCGATGGCCTTTCCACAGGAGGCTGGATGAATGAGAGTCCTGTGTGTGATCACACCAGACCTGAGAAAGCTCCAGGGAAAATGGAGTTAACAGGGCCAGTGTTGTGGTGCAATGGGTTAAGCTGCCACTTGTGACACTGACATCCCACACGGGAGTTAAAGTTGGAGTTGTGGTTACTCCACTTCCAATCCAACTTCTTGCTAATGTGTCCGAGAAGGTCCTCAAAGATGGCTCAAAGTATTGGGTTTCTGCCACTCAGCCACATAATGGTCTTGAATGCAGCTCTGGGCTTTGGCCTGGCTCAGTCCTGGCCGTTGTGACCTTTTAGAAGTAAGTCAGTAGATGGAATATCTCTCTGTGTCTCCTCTCTCTCTTTAAAAAAGAGAAAGGGAGTTAAATGGCCAGTTTATTTTGGAACACAAAATTTTTGAAGTACTGCCTTAAAGTTAAAAAAAAAAAAGCCACAGAACAGCAGCCAATTCCCCCTAAATATACACATACACGCACAATTTCTATATCTGTTTAATTTTAACAACTAAAAAAGTTCCTCCAAAGAACTATAGAACACCCTGTTTGAAATATATGCAGTCATTTTTCATAATATGTATCTTACATGAACATTCTGCAGACCCCACATGGCACAAACTAGATTTCACAAGCTTACTGTAGCAAAAAACGAATTCATCTTTTGATTTCTCAGGACCTTCTGGATGCCCTCTGATCCACACAGGTACATACGCAGTACCTCTAGATACTCCTGTGTGTCCTTGTCTGTGTGCACGCTGCACCTCTGACCTCCTGGACATGGGGCAGGACTACCACACCTGCCAGCTCCTCCACAAAGACTCAAGGAGGGAGGCCACACTTTGTCACTCCCCAGGGCCGGGGCAGAGGGTTAGGGCTAAGGTACAGGACACACGGAGGAACTTCCATCCGGATTTGGAAGCGTGCAAATTGGTGGTTGGAGAGGGTGTTCTGTCTGGAGGAGGTCGCAAGCAAATGCCAAGGACAGCCTCTGGGTTAGTGGGAAGGGGCTCACTCAAGGCACTGAACTTTAGGGGTGAAGTAGAGATCCTCAGAATGGGGTGGAAAAGGTCAGGAACTAGACCAAACCTACAGGTCTTGGAGACATGATGTGGGCAAAAGATGCCGTTGGGCTTCCCTCCAAGGGTGATGTGGGGTGCCCCCATGTGTAAGAATGGCATTAGGTTCTCTGTGCAAGTCCACCACCCCTGGAAGCTGCGCCTCTATTTTTAGGGAAATCCATCTGCCCAGGGTAATTACAGAAAACCCCCAGTGCCATTCCATTCTGGAAATTCATGACTCAACAAAAAAGATCCAAGGAAATAGAAAACTCCATATTCTTAGGGTACAGCAGGAAGGCTAGTCTAGGGCGCTCAAGCAGGACTTTCCAAACTCAACACAGGGAAGCATGCTGCCCTATGGACTGCAATGAGTGGAGCAGTGGGGTGGCTCTCAGACTCAGTCACCTGGGCGCCCTGGCCCCATTTCCTTACCCAAGAAACAAAGAGACAGAAATGGACCTGGGAGGGTGGGCACAAGGGGTCTTCACTATCCTCATGGGTCGTGCAGGTCATGAAAGCATTCGTGCGGATTTTACAGTGTTTTTGCACCAAGACAAGTGGACCATTTCATTCTACTTTCTCCATAAATTTTTTTAAAAATTATTTTTAATTTTTAAGAAGGATTTATTTCAAATAGAGAGAGGGAAAGAGAGAGAGATCTTCCAATGAAGTTCAAGAGTCAGAAGCCAAAGCACTTGAGCCATCCTCTGCTGCTTTCCCAGGCAGCATATTAGCAGGTAGTAGAATGGGAAGTAGGGTAGCCGGGATATGAACCGGCACCCATATGGGATGCTGGCATCTTGGCGGGAGCTTTACCAGCTTTGCCACAACACTGGTGTCTTTCATGAACTTTATGAAATACCCACTTCCACTGAGGGCTTCTGGGGACAGGAAAGAGGAGAGAGAAACCCTTCCAAGCACCCTGCTGCCCCCTAGTCAGCCCTCTCACAAGTGACAGTTTTACAATGAAGTCCCATGTGAGGGGGACTGGTGAGGCCATCACGGTGGAGGACAAAGAGCTCTGGGTGGCAAGCTCAGAAGACGAGGCGTGGGTCTGACCCTGTGTGTAACCAGGATGACCTTGATTTCCCATGTACACCCTGAGCACCTCTGCTGACAAGTGCTTGCATCCTATAGGGGTGCCAGCTGGGTGTTCCGACCGCTCCACTTCCCATCCAGCCCCCATGCTGTGGCCTGGGAAAGCAGTAGAGGATGGCCCTAAGACTCGGAACCCTGCAGTTGTGTGGGAGACCTGGAAGAAGCTCTTGGCTTCACATTGGCTCAGCTGTTGTGAATAGCTATTGGCTATTGTGGCTATTCATTAAGTGAACCAATGGATAGAAGATCTTTCTCCTTCTCTCTGTAAATCTGTCTAATAAAAATAAATAAATCTTTAAAAAAAGAGAGAGAAAGAAAACAGTGGGGTACTGTCCAGGGCAGCCTGTCTGGAATGCATCAATGCCACGTGGACAGCTACTGGCAGCATTGATTTTTTGAACCCTGTCTTAGGTCCCTCTGCCAGGATGAGAAGTTCCCAGTGCCTGTGACACAAAGCAAGCTCCTCTGAACAACTTGAATCAAGCGCTGAGCTGAGTCAGTGAAGGGAATGTGATCTATACAACAAGTACCATATATCTAAAAAGAAAATAAAATTTTAACCCAAGTGAAGTTCTTCATACAAGTTGTTTTTGTAATGCATGACCTAAGTATATATGTATGCAATTGTGGTCTTTGAAAAAAAAAAAACAAAAACCAACAAACCAACCAACCAACCAACCAACCAAAAAAAAACCCAAGCATACAGGCCAGGCATGCTGACCATATGAAGTAACGTTAAGAAAGATGAATTTTACCGGCGGGATTGGTTTGGGAAGCACAAATTCTCGTCAGACTCTCATTAGCCATAAAACATGCAATATTCGGTGCGATTCAATATTTGCTTTCCTCAGAGCTCACAGCCTCGGCCCACACGCTTGAAGGAATGCAAGGAGCTGACTGCGCGAATAACAGCCGGCGTGTCTTTTCCAGCTCAGATGCACAGGGCCAGAGCAAAGAGGTGGCCATGGACTTCAGCAACAAAAATGGGAATTCTCGCACTTTGGCCCAGAAGCCCCTGGCTGGGAGGGCAAGTGGCAGTGACCTGAATCTGAACCAGCTTGAACTTCTGCAGGGACAGGCAGGAGGGGTGGGTACCCTGGGCAGCGCAGTGGTTTCTCTGGGGGCCAAGGAGCTGCGACATCCAAGGCCAGCCCGGGGAGCTGGTTCCATGCAAAAAACTGACACCACTTTGTTTTCCTTCTCTCGCCAAGGGAAAGTGACTCCAGGTGGGAAAAATCTCTATTTGCTAAGAGGGAGTGGGCAGACTCAGGACTAAGGGTGACCAGTTGACCGGAAAAGCAGGCAGAAATCATTCATTTATTTGACCCAGAAATGGTTATAATCTGAAACCCTGCAATCCCCTTACACAACAACTGTTTGGGCAACTCCCCCAGCCCACCCCTCCCTCAGCCCACCCCACCCCATCATGTTCCAGCAAATATGAAACTGTGCTTGCCATTTGTCTAAGGAATCTTGCATTAATAAACATGAAGAACAACACTTTTACCTCCCACTCGCAATGACAGGACAAAACAAAGACCAGCTGTATTCATCAATGCGGCCTTGTTCTGCGCATAAAGGCTAATTACATTGCGCTTCAAGCCTACACACGGAAAACTTCACTGCCGCTGTCCCCGGCACGGGCAGCCTGCCGTCCCAGCTGACACCCGGCTGCGACTGGTCGCTATCAGTGGGGCCTCACCACGGGATTCAGTGCCTTCAGCTTGCAGTTTCTTTTCTAAACTGGCTGCTGACACAGGTGCCTGTCCCCCCTATCCTAGAATCGGCGGCTGGATGCCAGAGGCCTGTCCCCCAACTGGGCCATCAAGACTCACCTTGAGCTGGGCACAAGACAAGGTGTAGAAGAGGCTCCGGGGACACCTGCTCATCTCTTAATTGAGCAGGTTTTTCATTCTCTCCACGCACTCCCACGGACCTGTACCCCATGCATGGCCCCACTCATGACAGGAAACACAAGTGGCTCCCACTAACAGCACGGGAGGGGCCATGCCAGGCCAGCCCAGGGCCCTGCAGGTATTTTTCACAACAGGACAGTCAGCTCCCCATGTGCCTGGATTCTGCTTTCCGATGAAAGCCACAGGTTGGACAGAGCGGAGAAAGCCAGGCACTAAAGACGTCCTGCGGCTGCCAGACTAATGCTAGTTACCCATGGGAACGCTTGGGTCCACACAGGCCTGAGACCTTCGACAGCCTGTCCTGTTCTATAAAGCCAGGCGGGACCCAAGCCAACACACATGGATGCAGACTTACTTTGCAGTAGTTTCTTCATCATATTTGGTTTTCAGGTCAAATAATTCTGTTCGAGTTTTTTCCAGAGCTGAAAGGCAGAGGGAACCCGGATGTAAGCAACGAGATTTTTTTTTTTTTTGACAGGAGGTGGGGAGGCCAAGGGCAAGGACAGCAGGAAATACCCCTCTAACCCAAGCTCCTCCCAAGCAGCACCCTGGGGAGAAGGCTCTGCAGAGACCTGAGGCTCTACAATTTTTTATTATGAAAAACCTTCCACACCCAACTACACACATGCTCATGCCATGCATAACGGTGTTTCAATCACACGTAGGGTGGTAGTCCTTTAAGAGCATCACGGGGCTCAAAAACTCTGGGGGCCTGGGCAGCCCACTGCATTGCCCGGGGTGGAGGAGTACAGCGAGGCAAGTGCTGGATGATGGCAATGACTTTGTTACATGGTAAGGTATTTCCTAACTGTTCTCCTGTTTCTCCTCGCCATCACTGGGAAAGCACGCCGTGCTGAGAGGCCATGTGGAATGGCTGGCTGTTGCACCCAGAGTTGTGCAAGGCGAGTGCTGTGTGGTCTTGCACATGGACGAACTCGCCTCACATGGTAGTGCTTTTCATGATGTACGACTGATACTGGGTGACCCATGCGTGCGTGTGTGTGTGTGTGTGTGTGTGTGTTTGTCTTCTTTCCCTCCGTAGATATGACAGCTGACTCCTGACTGCCACCTGTCAGCTTCCCTTAGCAGTGTAGCATGGAGGGCCCAGGCACCTCGGAGTGGGGTGAGCCTGTGGGGGCCTCCTTTTCACCATCAGCCACTCTGAGTGTGACCCCTCTTCTGTGTCCTCACCAATACTGGGTTCCAGCAGGCAAAACCAACCCCTGCTAACATCAAGTCTCTCTCCCTCAGCTGCTCACAATGGTTTGCATGTTTTCATGCGTGTGTGAGCTGGTGTCCGTCTTCTGTGAACTGCCTGCTCCTGTCCCTGCCTGCTCGGTTGTCATGGACCTGCGGGTGGCCTGGACTAGTCTCTGGGGATGACCCCTTTGCCTGGTCAGTGTGGGGAGACTACTGCCTCCTGCTCCAGCATCTGTGTTTGAACTTGGAGCTGGAACTCTTCCCATGTCTCTCCCAGCTTTAACTGACATACCCGGTTGCTGCTTCCCTTTTAAATAAAAAAAAGTTGGGAGAAACTATACCCACTTTAGCATAACCTTTTTGAGTGTCTTAAATTTGAAAGGTTTGCTATTACTGTTCTTCACTTCACTTAGGGTAGAAATAAGTTTTTTTTTGCCCATTATTGTTGCAAATGAAATGTCAGCCTTTGACAGTCTGGTGGTTCAGACGTGTTTGTTGGAAAAAGAGCAGGAAGGGATGAAAATGGAATTTGGATCCTCCCACCTCTGCATTAACGACTCAATGTCAGTGACTAATGAAGTCAGATAGAACAGCCGTGGTGCCAGCTGAGGGGTCCCTGCCCAGACCTCAGCCAGCAGGTAGCAGCACAGTGGACCGATATGCATCAGGAAGCTGACCCCAGGCTGCCCCTTGGGTTTTCCTGCAGTGGCCTTCACTGGGATGGAAATTAGCAAACCTGTTTGCAGAGTCTGAACTTTATGTTCCGCTTCCTCCAGCTTTGAAGTGGTTGACATCTGTGTCTCTTGCAGTTTTCTGCGAAGAGAATGAAAGCCAATTGGTCATCTTGGTAACCAAGGGAGACACAGCGTGAGCCCCTGGGCTGCTCCCATCGGCTATCTTGGCTGCGACCCAGTGGGTGGTGGGCATGCCATGGGCGGTGCTCCCTATGCCCTGGAGGTGCTGTGGGGACTGCTCACCTGTCAAGCATGCCCTGACTTCGTAGGGCGCACCCTGCAGGGTTATGTGTGGGGAGCTAGGGAAGAGTCCTACCCCAAAGGCACTGTGCTCTGGAGATGCCAGATAGGAAAGCGAAAACAACCAGCACTGTTTTGCACTCAGCACCATCATGCTCTCATTGTTTTTGATGCGCTTGCATTGTGCTGACATGAGGAAGGGGCTGGGGGGGGGGGGGGAATAAAGGCTGTCCTAACCAGACGTGTCAGCTGCTCGTCTCCTCCACGGTGCAATGCAGATGCAGCGGCAGGTCTCAGCGCCCCAGTCTGCCGCCCACATGTTTATGTTTCCCGTGATCTCTACACGAATTCCCTGGGCAGTAAACAGCATTCCTTCCTCCTGAGCTACAGAGCAGCTCTAAAAATAAGGGCATTATTTTTGCATTATAGGAATATAACGAATGCGTTCTCCTAGAAACAAACCCGGGACCCTAGAAAAGTATAAGTCGCAGTTTTAAAAGAAATCATCTGAATTTCCATCACCTACAGCAAAGCTCTGCTAAAACTTTCACGTGTTTCAATCAATGTGCTCTGAGTTAAAAGAAATCAAACAGTATGGGAACACTGCAAATTCTTTCTCTGCCATGGATGGAGTTCTTTTGTATCTTTCTAAAATGCTTCTGCCTGTACAGAAATACAAGGGAATAAGTAACATAATGTACTACAGTGTGCTTACAGTAGCATATGATGGGATAGTGAGATGGAAACTCACATGAAATGGGCTGACACTTACTAGGACAGCGAGATGGAAACGAACATGCAATGCACCATCATGTGACACTAGAGGATCCATCACCAGGGTAGGATGTGAACTCTTTCCTGCCAGTGCTAGCCAAGTCACAGCACGCACGCACACACACACACACACGCTCCTGTACACTGCAGGTGTGGGTACTTTCAAAAGTTTGTGGAAAATGGGGACTGTCAGAAACTACACATGGACTTCAAACTGGTGTCAAAATGAGCATCTCTCTATGCTATTTTCCCATGAATTTTCTGATGTACCCTTGCACTGCTCTCCCACATCCTTATTACATAACTTCACCCAGTTTCTACAGATATCTAACAGTAACAGCTTTTTTTTTTCCTCTTACACACGTCTTATATGATCACAGCACAGATATGGCTGCATAACCTTGCGTGTGAGTCCGCTGGAAAAAAAAGTTCTACCAGAGACTCACGGCGCCCAGAGGGGCTGCACGATTCATTTTGCTTCAATAGACATTGAGATCCTTCCTAGCAAAAAGCCTCACCAACCGAAGCTCCTGCCAACAGCACGCACACCCTGCCAACACCGGGTAAAATCGAACAGCACATTTCACTGCCGAGGAGAGCTGTGCATTTCTCAAGTCAACTGCTGAGCACGTTTGCTCATTTTTGGACAGGATTGATCATTTCTTATTAATTTGTAAGCACTCTTGGCATATAAAGGAAATTAGCCTTTTGTTTGAGGTGGTACACATTTTTTTTTTCCAGCTGGTGAATGTTTCTAAAATTTGGTTATTGTCAATTGTTTTTAAAAGTCTATTTTTCTTTTTAAACATGTAAGCCAGGGTCAGGCGGGATGCAAGATCCAGGAACTCTATCCAGGTCTCCCCCGTGAGTGGCAGGGTTCCAAGCACTTGAGCCATCCTCTGCTGTCTTCTAAAACGTATTCCCAGGAAGCTGGGTCGGAAGCGCAGCAGCCAGAACTTGAACTAGTACACTCTGATATACAACGCGAACTTCACTAGTGCACCATGAAGCCCGTTTCCAGGGTTTTTGTTTTGCTTTTATTTATTTGAAAGTTAGAAGGCAGGAAGGAGGAAAAGAGGAAAGGAAAAAGGGAAGAATAGACAAAAAAAATGATCTTTAATCTGGAAGTTTATTCCTTAGATGTAAGAGTCAAGACTTGGCCAGACTGAAGCTGGGAGCTTCAAGCTGGGATTCCACATGTGAGCGGCAGGTACTTGGGGCAACTTATGCTGCTTTTACAGGTACTTTAGCAGGGAGTTGGGATGAGAAGCTGACGAGAAATGGAACAGCCAGCACTTGAACTGCAGCCCACATGGTACGTCAGTCACACGCAGCAGTTTAACCTGCTGGACCACAATGCTGACCCCAAAGCCATGGCTTGAAAAATAAATAAATTTTATTTGAGGGCCCAGCACGGTGGCCTAGTGGTTTAAGTTCTCGCCTTGAACGCGCCGGGATCCCATATGGGCACTGGTTCTAATCCTAGCAGCCCCACTTCCCATCCAGCTCCCTGCCTGTGGCCTGGGAAAGTAGTCAAGGACGGCCCAAAATCTTGGGACCCTGCACCCACGTGGGAGACCCAGAAGAGCTCCTGGCTCCTGATCGGCGCAGCACCGGCTGTTTCGGTCACTTGTGGAGTGAAACATCGGATGGAAGATATTTTTTTTTTCTCTGTCTCCTTCTCTCTCTCTTTATCTGACTTTGCAATAAAAATAAGTAAGTCTTAAGAAAAAAAATTTTTTATTTAAAATTCAGAGGTACAGAAAGAGAAAGAGTGAGAGACATATTTCATCTGCTGGTTCACTCCCTAAATGGCCAAAGTGACCAGGGCTAGGCCAGGCTGAAGCCGGGAGCCAGTAGCTTCATGCAGGATTCCCATATAGGTGGCAGAGGCACAAACATTTGGGACATCTTCCGCTGTTATTCCCAGGCCATTATCAGGAAACTGGATTGGAAGTGGAGCAGTGGGGACATGAACTGGCTCCCAAATAGAACGCCGCATCACCATTGGGACCTTTATCTGCTATGCCACAGTGCTGGGTCCTTGTTTTGTTATAAGTAGTCCTACAAATGTCCTTGTTTGCTTAGAAAGATTTCTCCACTCTCAGCTATTAAAGAATGAAAAATGAACGTACATTTTCTTCCAGCATGTATGTGAGTTAATTATTAATACTGAAATTCTAGATTTGTTTCTATATTTTCATGTAAAAAAAAAAAGGAAAACAGACAGCTTTATTTATCTTCTACAGTTTTCAAGGTTTCCAATATTTTTATTCCTTCATATTCATATGAAAACTCCATAGTGCTTGATCTGCATACTGGTCCATCTCCACATCGTGTGAGGTGTGAACATGCTCCAGGCGCACACATCACACTGCACCCACTTCCTTGGAGCCCTCTCCTCTGGGGGCGGGGCCCTCTGTGGGTGGGCGGAGCTCTGGGATGCGAGCATCTTGGAGACTGCATGCTGCTGCCCACAACCCCTTTTTCCCACGACTGATAATGCAGGGAGATCCCTTAGGACACGAAGAGTGATCTAGAAGGCGTTTACTTAGGACCCACTTCGTATCAGCTTTCAGCGCCCCACCACTCTCCAAGCACGGCCGGGGACTCCTCTGTGGCCACCTGCATGCCCCTAAGGTGGGCAGGCTCCTGTCTGGGTTTGATCGTCTTTGAAAGCCCTGTGGGCACCTCACCTGGGGCCTGGTCGTTCCCTCTGAACAGAGACTGCTCTGTCACAGGCACTGGATGACAAGAGTGGCTGGTAAAGTTCTAACACATGGGCACTGGGCACACAGCACCAGCTGAATGCAGCATGACAAAACTGCACCCCATCCAGCACCATATCAAGTACACACACTGTAACAATGTGCACAGTTTTTTCTGTTTGGGCAAACATTTTCATATTTCAATTGAACCAAGGAGTTCTGAAAAATCCAGTTTATACTAGAGTTGGCAAATTTCATGGTCCTGGGCCCGGCGACGTGGCCTAGTGGCTAAGGTCCTCGCCTAGAATGCGCCGGGATCCCATATGGTCGCTGGTTCTAATCCCGGCAGCTCTACTTCCTCTCTATCTTTCCTCCTCTCTGTATATCTGACTTTGTAATAAAAATAGAACAAATCTTTAAAAAAAAATTTCATGGTCCTTACATTTTTTTTTTTTTAAATAAGGAATCTAGTTTCTCTCAAACCATCACGCAATCATGAAAAACCAACTTGTACTTGTGAGCAAAGTTTTGGGTGAGTTGGCCACTAGAATTTGGCTCTCAGATGCATTAGCATATCCAACTGATACGGGTGGAGTCCCGTATCTGGAATGGCTGGGACCACACTGGCGTTGATTTGGGGGTGACTGCAGACTTCACTGGCTGAGTGCCTCTTACCTGAAAACAAAAAACTTTTCCTGTATGATTTTATTTGAAAGGGAGTGAAGGAGAAAAGGAGAGCTCTTTCATTCACTGGTTCACTCCCCCAAAAGACTTCTAACAGCCAGAGCTGGGTGAGGCAGGAGCCAGGATTATAGGAACTCAATCATCTGGGCTCCCTGACGAGCAGGCAGGACCCAGCCACTTGATCCCTTTGTCTGGGTGGTGAGGTCAATAAAAGCATTTGGGGTTTCATTGCATTTCAGACTGTGGGTTATCAGCTTAGAGAGACTATACGCCAACTCGTCAATGCACAAGGCACTGTGAAGTCATGGTACCAGACCCTAAGACTATGTGTGTGTGTACGCACATGTGCATGTGTCTACATGCACATACATGTGTGATACTGACCATCAAAATGCACATACAGACACAGGACATTCACGTGGAACTCAGGGCTTCCTGGAAGGACACGCACTGGGAGACACCTTTCTTGCTCATCTCGACTGCCATGTGCCACTTGTTAGCCACACATATACTGTGCTTGTCTGTAGACCACAGGGCTGTGGCAGACACCCCCTGGCCACTGACCACTGACTGGACTGCTCTCAGCAGCAGGCAGAGACCTGCGCCTTACACCCCAGGGGATATCCCAAGGGAAGAACCAAGGGATCCTTTCTTGTCTCACACTCCAACTGGCCCCAGGGCCTGGGGGATTTCTGTTCATGGCCCTGGCTCAGGGCCTGTGGATTCTGTCATGCTACGCGCACATGTTCTCACCTCTCCTTCTCTGCGAAATCATTTTGTAACTTCTGCTCCTTCTCCAGAGCGATGACTTCGGCCTGGTTCTTCAGGGTCTGTTCGTAGTCCCGGATTTTCTCTTTGAGTGCTTTGATCGTAACCTCTGCAGAAAGGGAAAAAAAAAAAAAAAGCTGAAGCCATGTCAGAGAAGCACGGCATCCCCACAGCCGTGCAGACACACACACACGCACACACACACGAGGCTTGCCTGCGCTAGGGGGACTGTGCGTCTGCAACTTTAGCTCTTCCGTTCCGACACAAAATCAATGGCCTGGAGTCCCTTCGGAGACCTCTTACTCCCTAAATGTTAAATTGAACTTTAAATGCGTAGGCTAGGGAGGATCGATGGGTTTTGCTGGGAAGAAGGGCCATGAACTCTCCAGTATGATTCAAAAAAAAGAAAGAAAAGAAGAAAAAAGCAGAGGTGGGGTAGGAATCAATGGTAAAATACAACACAATGCAAGTGCTGAGTGTCGAGTTAGTCCTCTGTTGAGGGAAGAGTCCTCAAGCAGTAGTGTGAACATCAGTCCTTCCTTGCAGGGAGCAGGGTTTGGGCCATCTCCTGGGTATCTGAAGATGAAGCCTGCATCTCCTCTGCTCGCAAGGATCTACCCTGAAACAGGGGCTGTGAGGTATGCCTTCCCCAGGCCCGGGCTGTGGATGTGAGCCATGTGTGCAGAGCAGATGAGGCAAGGCTTTGGAGGAGAGGCTTGGCCCATGGCCTGTGGCCCAGAAGTATCCTGGATGGGAGTGAGGGAGCCATGGCCTGGCGCAGCCATGCTGGGTGGTGAAGGAGTTCTGCGATGCTCAGGGCTGTGTGGCCAAGGCTCCCTCAGGAGGCGGGGCTACCTGGGAAAGCCCAGGTCTACCAAGTGCTTGGCCCCAGCCCTAACACAGCGTGCTCACAGGTCCAATCCCAAACACCAAAGCAGAGGTGATAGATAAGGCAGGGCCTAACTCAGACCAGCAGGGAGTTCCAGGTCAGGAGCCCTGAACCTGCATCTTCCTGCAGACACCCCTACACGACTCTGTGGGCTGAAAGGCCCTTTGTGTGCACTGCTCAAGGCCAGGTTGGGTTTCTTGTGCTCCATAGGCACCAACGGGTGAAGGGGCAGAGCCAGTGAGGCAGGGTGGGGGGCACCTGACAGAAAGGCTCCAGCCATGGTGACAGGGAGACCTGGGAGGGGAACAGGTGTTGTGACTCACCTCCACCTGCACACCCCTGGACTGGTCCAGGCCTGAACTGCTGATAGGGCATCGATGCCCACGTGGTCAGTTCAATGGCTAACAAGTGCAAAACCTTGGAGAGAAGTTACCACACTAGGCCTTCCTCATCAAAGGGAGAGAGGTGGACCAGGTGGTGTTAGGGCAGAGCTGGGGTCTTGGGTCTGCATGTCACTCTTTTTTTTTTTTTTTTCCTAAAATTTTATTTAATTATTAGAAAGGCAGATTTACAGAGAAGGAGAGACAGAAGGAAAGATCTCTAATTCATTGGTTCCCTCCCCAAGTGGCCACAACAGCCGGAGATAAGCTAATCCCTAAGTCAGGAGCCTGGAGCCTCTTCAAGATTTCCCACCTGGGTACAGGGTCCCAAGGTGGGCTGTCCTAGACTGTTTCCTCAGGCCACAAGCAGGGAGCTGAATGGGAAGTGGAGCAGCCGAAATACAAACTGGCTCCCACGTGGGATCCTGGCTGCAAGGTGAGTATTTAAACACTAGGCTATTACCCTGGGCCCTGAATGTCACTCTTGAGCCTGACTGTGGGGCAGAAGGGTGGCAGAAACAGGACACCAGCACCACCCTGTCCAGCCAGGACTCTGGGCACCAGGACACATGGATAGTAGCTGGCCCCGCGGCATATCCAAGCTCCTCCCAGGGTGTACGCAGTCTGGGCCTGATAAGGTCTCTGAAGTGGGGTTGGCCTGTGTTCAGGATATTGCTGGGCATCTCAGAAGGTCCCTAGGTGGTAGAAGTGCACTGAAGAGCTTGCCCTGGGGCCTCCACGTACCATCTTTTTAGCACACGTGTGTGTGTGACATGATGATTATGCATTCGTGATACTGAAATCCCTGGCTGGCTCTCTGACAGGTGCTGGCTGCCGGCACAGGCACATTGCAGCCTGTGGTGATGCAAGAGGGGCATTCTTGGAGTGACCGCTAGTTTTACCTGACATGGCCACAGTGCGGAGGAAAGGCATCGCTTCCCAAGCAGGGAGCATTCTCCTTGCCTCTCTTTAACGACCATGCTCGGCCTCACCCTGCCCTTGCGAGCCATGAACACGGAGAGAAACATGGAGAGGCAGGGCGGAGGGACGCAAAGCAGACGTCTTCCACCTACCTTGGTTTTTCACCTCGGCAAACTCCTTGTTGTACTCTTCCAGGGTTTCCCTAAGCTTCTGATTTTCCGTCTCAATATCGTGCAGGCGCTGAACTTTGAGCTGGAGCTGCTGGCCAAGGTCCAGAGCTGGCACGGGGTCTGCAATAGAGGCAGGTACACGTCAGTCACCCCACTCTGATGCGGGTGTGCCCCCTTATGCTGGTGCCCATGAACTCAGCCAGGTCCAGCAAGCTCCCCAGAGCCCCTTCCTCCCCCTGCCCCCAGACTAGGCTGCCTCAGGGACGCTCCTGTGCCGCTTTGCAAATGTGGGGCACATCCCAGGTGCCCCTGTTTGTAAAAACAGGGTGGGAATAGCTGTGGGGTTCACAGGCATTTGCCAGTGGCTGCGGCGCAGGGTGATGCAAC
The DNA here is from genome assembly GCF_030435755.1 of Ochotona princeps. Taxonomy (NCBI): domain Eukaryota; kingdom Metazoa; phylum Chordata; class Mammalia; order Lagomorpha; family Ochotonidae; genus Ochotona; species Ochotona princeps. The sequence continues at coordinate 27,042,733 of NC_080855.1, read as the reverse complement.
ACACTTTAATGTTTTTCATCCTTTGATCTGATAAGGATGGCTGCGGGTAGTGGTGTGGGCGGCAGCTAGAGAGGGAGCCCCAGGAAACTCAGCTGCACCTCTAAGGCTGAACCCTGGGAGGGAACGTATCTGGGAGTCCAAAGTTCCCAAAATTATGAAGTTGGAAGTAACCCAGATTCACTCTGGGAGCATTCTAGAACCTGGAGTTCACGCTTACTGATAGTTTCTCATTTGAGCCCGACAAGGATTCTGAGAAGGAGACTGTCAGAGCAGTAGACACAAAAGCTTGGAGAAGCTTAGGGTTCTGGCTGGGCAGAGGGTACAGAGACCACAAACTCCTGGGCCTTATGACAAGCCAGCCTGCATCATGGTCCCTTACTGAGGAAGGGGTAGGCAGCTGCTGATCTCCAGACCAGAGAACCCTACAGAGGTAGCATGGGTGCCCCAGCACGTCCCAGCATGCCTGCCGCACTCTTGACTTTAACACAGGCAACAGAGCTATGCGCAGAGTAGTGTCTGGGCCAGTCTCTAGCAGTCTTGCAGCCAGCCTGGAATGGTGTCTGCTGTCACCTTTACTTCTAGGAAATCAGACTATGACCCCGAGTCAGATGGCACATATGGGATTCAGGAGACTGACTCTTAGCCACGGGCTTCACCACTAACTTGGCAAAGATGGAGAGATTTCATTCTATTCTGTTCTGTCTTTTCCCTTCTGCTACCCAGCGGGCCATCACAATACACCTGCTAGGCACCCATGGAGCAATTCCTCTGGAAGTCTCAGGGCTCTGACAGAGCATGGGCACGCCCAAGTCTACGAGGCATAGAGAGATCGATGGCTCATGTTCCTGGTGTGGGCGCCAGCATCACTTGGGAGGCGGCTGCAGAACTTTGGGCTCCAGTGGAGGAATGCTAAACACCAAGCATGGTGGTGGATCAACAGGGGGATATATTCAAGAGCTCACTTAATTTCCAAATGCCAGAGTCATTAATTTTTTAGACCACCCTCGGTTCTTGGAAGCATGGGCTGGGTCTCCCGTGCCTCTGTGAGTGCGGCCACCGGGAGCCAGGAACGCGTTGGGGTGCCAATTTCTCTGCAGAGTTTACAAGAGGCAGACGCTGGGATGTGTCGAGGACGATGGCAGCGGAGCCGGGGGCTGGGGCTTCACACCAACTCGGTCCCTCCGGTGCAACGCTGGCTGCCAGGCATTTACTCTGCTTGTATACACAGTTTATCCCTGCCTCACTTTCGCATGCCCCACTCTCCAGTATTATTTTACCCCAAATTGCAATATTTATGTTACATTAGATTTCAACAGCTATTTTGGGCAACATGGTTCTTTGTCAGCAGAGGTTGTAATCCTAAATTTCTCAGAACATGCTAGGTGCTATTTTATTTAAAGTTTTCTCTTTCTAATTTGAGAGGCAAGCGAGAGAGTGAGTATGAAAGTGTATTGTTCCTATGATTAGTTCATTTCCCAATTGCATGCAGCAGCCAGGGCTGAAGCTGGGAGCAACCCAATTCCTGGAACCCCCACCTGCTGCCTCCCAGGGTCTGTATTAGCTGCACGCTGGATCATGGGGCAGGAGCCAGGTACTGGATTGAGGACTTGGATGTGGAAGGCAGGTGTCTTAGACACTAGGTCAAATACTTGTGCTTAGGCTTCTGTTTTGGTAGGGATCGGACTGCAAGCCCGCAGCCTTCTGTGTGGCTGAGATCGTGATGTGGACTCCACACAGAGGCCAGGCAGGGAAACTTGCGCCACAAGTAAGAAGTTCTAGCAGCATTTGCTCACGAATTCTTTCTGGTACTGCTGCCGATACAAACAGCATCTTTTTTTCTTTCTTTTTCTCTTCCTCTTCTTCTTTTTCTCTCTCTAACACTTATTTATTTTTACTGGAAAGTCAGATACATATAGAGAGGAGGAGAGACAGAGAGGAATATCTTATAGCCGATGATTCGCTCCCCAAATGGCCAAAATGGCCAGTGTTGAGCCAACCCGAAGCCAGGAGCCTGGAACTTCTTTCCTAATCTCCCACGCGGGTGCAGGGTCCCAAGGCTTTGGGCTGTGATCGACTGCTTTCCCAGGCCACAAGCAGGAAGCTGCTGGGCTTAGAACTGGTGCCCATATGGGATCCTGGCGCATTCAAGGCGAGAACTTCAGCTGCTAGGCTACAGTGCCGGGCCCACAAACAGCAACTTTAAAGAGCTAAGCTAGAATTGTGTAACTCCTTAAAATTTCTGTCAACTATGGTTCCTGTCCATTGCTGTTAGAGTCACGGTCCACTAGATCAGCTTTGAATTAAAACAAAAAACAAACAAACAAAAAAACCCTCCTCCTGCAGTTCAGCAAAGAAATCCAATTGACATAAAAATAACACATGCATTATGTGTTACCAGACTTCTAGACACATTTTCCGAGTATTATACTATAAATGAAAACTCTGGCAATCTCGTAAAGATTCATCATGGCATCGATATTTAATTTACCACGATTAAAGGCTAATGCCTGGGCAGCAAAACTGGTCACAGAATAATGAACCGATTCAACGTGCAGACATCTCCACACAGTTAAGCCTCAAACTTGAGTCCAGTCGGATGACTCAACGCCCACAGCATCTGAATATTGTTTTGGGATCTGCCGAAGACACTGCAAAAGTACCTCTCAGGCTTAATTTTTATTACTTGTATTAAAGGAACGGCTAATTACTGCATGACAATATAATGACTTGAGCAAGTTGGAGCTGGAGACCAAAACAATGGGTTCCGGCAGGCCAAACCCCAACCTGCATGTTAATCTGGGGAAATCATAGCTTGCTGTCTCGTTAATGATTTCCAATGCCGTTTAAACCCCACACAAGTATTGTTAGGTCTTCTTCGGAATGCCAGAAGCCTCCGATCTCAGCAGCTCCATTAGGGTGAGGCGAGAGGACACGCCCAGGTGTAAAACAGCAACATACAAGGATCCCCAGTCCTGTCCTGCCTGCTTCCTCCTATGCCACTGGCAGGCCTTTGCAACCCCTGCAAGGTGTTTTATGATGAGCTAACAGATAATTCCTAAAACACTCCTTGAGGTAGTCTATGGTTCCCTTGTGCAACAACAGGACTCAGAAGATAATTACAAGCAACAACAGCGCTGCTGTTAGAGTTTCTCCAGCACCATTCCTTAAGTGTCGTAACATGGCAGCGCAGTCTGGGGCCAGGAGAGGCTGCCCTGATGCCCTGTGCTGTGTCAGGAACTGGCTGGCACCTCACTGGGGACAGGGAGAGCGCAGACAGGTCTACCAAGTGCCCATTAAGGATTCTACTTTTTGATTCGGCAGCCAGCCAAATTCCACCATCTCCTCGGAAATGCACTTGCCAAGCATTTCCTGAGCTGTTCCTTGCTCTGGTGAAGGGCCTGGGGTAGGCGTTGAGACGCGCCATGGTACAGTCAAAGCACATACAGTCACGTGAGGCCAGGTGATCCATTCCTTGTGCAAACCTGCATGGCACAGCTCCTGACACATGCAGATGACCGGCTGAGCCTGCCGCTCCTGGGCTGCATGCTGGTGTGGGGGAATGGTCGAGGCAGTGGTGTTGACACACTGCTGAGTGTTTGTGCATCTGAAGACAGCTAAGAGCGGAAAGAGCACAAGGAAGCCTCAGGCCCAACACCAGCTGCCCGGAGGCTGCTTCTAGGGGGCAGGACGGCACCTGCATGGCCAAAGTCAAGGACAGAGAAGCCACGCTGACCATGGGAAGTGCAAGAGAGAGCAACTGCTGCTTGTTGTTTAAGGAAGCAGTGACATGTGAGCCTAATGGATACACACAACTTAGACCCATGGAGATGGTGTGGTAGGCAGCGCGCATGTGTGTTGTAGCAGGCAGGAGGGCCAGAAAGATGAGTGCCAGACACGGTCAAACAAGAGGGTCTGACGCAGGCTCTCCCCTCAGAGCCAGTGACCACAGGCCGGCGGGAAGTGCTGAGGAGCCAGGGTGCTGAGCGGGACAAAATCTGTCCTTCTGGAAGCTTAACGTGCCTGTGAAGTGAGGGAGACGGACAGGAGGCAAAATCAAAACAAGCAGGACACTCAAGTGCTGCCATGCAGGAGAAATAGCATGTGGTGCCTCAGAGAGCCACGGGCAGGAAGAGGAGTGGATAGGTAAAGGCCTCTCTGAGCAGGTGTCATGGGATGGAGGGGGCACCGCAAGGATTCACCCCAGCAGAGGCAGCTGCCAGGGCCAAGCTCCAGCGGGCAGTGCGTTGGCAAAGGCTTCTCTGAGTGGGTGGCATGGGATGGAGGGGGCACTGTAAGGATTCACCCCGGCAGAGCTGCCAGGGCCAAGCTCCAGCGGGAGTGCAAACATGGCATAGCCATGGCTGCAGTGGAGGGCAACAGGAGTGGTCAGAGGCAGGAGTCCACAGCCAAGGATGTAAAGAAAAACATGTACACAATAAGCAGAAAAACAGGTATGAAGAAGAACCCAGAAGGATTCTAGAGCTGAAAACAGCAGCTGAAATAGGATAGATCTAGCACAGGGCTTTCAACTTCTAATTCCTTTTCAAAAATTTTTATTTTATTTATTTTTTATTGGAAAGTCAGACATACAGAGAGAGGAGGAGAGACAGAGAGGAAGATCTTCCATCCTCTGGTTCACTCCACCATCTTTCCAAGCGGCAGCAATGGCTGGAGCTGAGCTGATCCAAAGCCAAGAGTCAGGAGCTTCCTTTGGGTCTCCCACACGGGTGCAGGGTCCCAAGGCTTTGGACTGTCCTTGACTGTTTTCCCAGGCCACAAACAGGGAGCTAGATGGGAAGCGGGGCAGCTGTGACAAGAACCAGCACCCACATGGGATCCAGTGTGTTCAAGGTGAGATCCTAGTTGCTAGGCTACTGCACTGGGCCCTACTTCCTTTTTATAAAAAAAGACTTATTTATCTATTTACTATTTGAAAGACAGATTACAGTTACAGGCGAGACAGAGATCTTCCCTCTGCTGCTTCACTACTCAAACAGCCACAATGGCCGGAGTTGAACCTATTTGAAGCCAGGAGCCAGGAGCTTCTTTCTAGTCTCCCACATGGGTGCAGCATTCCAAACACTTGGGCCATCCTCTGCTACTTTCCCAAGCACACCAGCGTGCAACTGGCTCTGAAGTACAGCAGCCAGAGGTTTAACCTACTAGGGCACAGCAAAAGCCTTGGGTTTTTAACTCCTTTACTAAGAAACCATCTGAGGAATGGGACTCTTGTAAGATGAGCCACAGGAATATGACAAGAAAGCTGCAAGTACCTGAGCCCCCAAAGAGTTTGCTGGCTTTCTCTTGGCAGAAGGACTGTGACACCTGGCCCCACCCCCCCACCCCCACAGCAGCCACACCACCCTGCCACCCTGAGAGAAGTGGAACCAGCAAGGTGAGCCCTGCAGTCATTTTGACTTGGACAGGAAGCGTGTTTTGGGCCACGCAGCACAGGAAGGGGGAATCTGAAATAAGTATGATGACCTTCCTGGGCTGAGAAGGACGGAACACAGCCGGCCAGAGAACTGACCAGGAGAGGGACCAGCATGGAGGCTGCATAGGGGGATCCTATGGCTGGCTGCTGAAAGCAAAGGTGTGTGTGCATGGGGTGACGCCCCACAAGGCTGAGCAAGGAACTACAAGGACAGCGTGAACTGAACATCCCTCAGAGGCTGAGGGTGACAGGCTCTGGTGTTACAACCAAGTTGCCCTCTCCACAGAGGAGGAGGCCATCGAGGAAGGACACCAGGAGAGCCACACTGCAGTTAAGACTTCAGAGTAAAAGGTAGTCCAGACTTGGGCTGGCGCAATGGCTCCATGGCTAAATCCTCGCCTTGCACACACTGGGATCCCATGTGGGCGTCGGTTCGTGTCCTGCCTACTCCACCTCCCATCCAGCTCCCTGCTTATGACCCGGAAAAGTAGTAGAAAATGGCCCAAAGCTTTGGGATCCTGCACCCATGTGGGAGACCCGGAAGAAGCTACTGGCTTTGGATCGGCTCAACTCTGGCCACTATGGCCACTTGGGGAGTGACCCAGTGGAGGGAAGATCTTTCTCTCCATATCTCCTTCTCTCTCTATATATATATATACCTTTCCTATAAAAAATTTTTTAAAAATCTTTAAAAAAACCCCAAAAAACAATGTGCTGAGTTCATGATGGGGTATAAAGTAAGCCCAAAGAAAATAATTGATAATGGGGAGATAACACAGAAGTAGCTAAATGAAAGAAGGAAAAAAAATGCAACAGGGGAGATGGCTGAGGAAAAAGAAGGTTAAGATCGTATACTGACTTACAAGTAGTAAGATGGTAGATATACAGTCAGTTTTATCCATAATTACAACAATCTAGTTAAGAGGCAGACTGTCAGAATTTATAAGAATAGAAAACACATCTATTTATAAAAAATATAACTTAAACATGAAGAAACAGATCAGTTAACAGTAAAAGATAGGAATAAAAAAAGATGAGAGCCTGGTGTTGTTGGAGTAGTGGAATAAGCTGCCACCGACAATGCCAGCTCCCGTATGGGTGCGGGTTTGCGTCCTGGCTGTTCCACTGCGGGCCCAGTGGAGGCTGACATGGGTGCTTACGCTCCTGCACCCACATCGGGGACTTTATGGAGCTCCTGGCTCTGGTCTGGTCCACCTCGGCTGCTACAGTTATCTAGGGAGTGAACCAGAGCATGGACGATCTGTCCGTCTCTCCTTTCTCTCACTATAACTCTGCCTTTCAAACAAATAAAATAAGTCTTTAAAAAAGGAAAGAAAAAAAGGTGGATTAAAAAAAGATGAAAATCCTAACTGAAAGAAAAGCTGGAGTGCCAACAGGAATGTCAAAGAAAACTGTAGTACAAAAAATATTACCGGAAATAACAAATCCCGGAAAAGATACAACCATCCTAAAGCCTTTAGGTATACACCCTGCAGAACAAAGCTTCAAAACGCACAGGGCAGAAAGTGACAAGAAAAATCCATAATAGTGGTTGAATACTTTGGAACTCCTATCACATTCATTAATAGAAAAATTGGACACAAAATCATTATGGATACAGCAGGACTGAAGAACACGATTAAACAGCCTGACCCGGTTTTTCTGGAACACTCCACTCAACAAGTGCAGGGCAGGTGCGTGCGCCATCCCTCACCAGTGCATGTCCACAGCACCATGCACGGTCCTGAGGAATTTTGAGCAGCAGAAACCATACAAAGCATGCCCTCACACACAGTGGGGCGAAGATAGATTCCTGAGCTTCCACTTGGAGAAAAGAAGGCATCCCGCCTCTGCCTCTCTAGCTCTGTCCTGCTACCCCACCCCCCGCCCCGCCCAGGAGCATGAGAACTCCCTGGCTGTGACTGGGGGCCTGGTCCATAGTCTGGAGGCTGGGTCACAGGACTTCTCAGCTCGTGGCCAAAGCAGTGTACCAATGGGGATGCCACTGGCCATCTCCAGAGGGCCTGGGGTCAGGGAGCAGTGGGGATGGACTGTCTCACGGGCAGCTGGAATTCCAGAGAAAGTCAATGGAGTAAAGTATGAACAGGTGAGGAGTGGGCTTGGCAGGCTGCTGCGATGAAGAGCAGTGGCTGCTGCTGAAATTGGTCAAGTGTGGATTTCTGCAGGCAATCAGGGGTGTGTGTGTGTGTGTAAAGGGGTGCCCAAGAGCAGGAAGATGGTATTAGTCTGTCCCTACATGGCACAGGGAAAAAGAAAGCCTGGGCTAGTCCCTCACGCTGCCCCTCTGGGGTTCCCCGCACCACTATGCAGAAAGGATGCCATGCTCAGCTAGCGCTCACACTTGTGGTGTGGGTGGGTGGGTGGGGTGGAAAGAAGTGAGGCATGCCCCACACTCCACGGGCAGCCATGTTGGGGCTGGCAGATGGGCTTCGGACTGGGCTGCACGGAGGAGGAGTAGGCAGGGTTGTGGTGAGTGATGTCGCTACATCCTGCAAGGACTGGAAAGCCCCTTCTTAATAAGCCCAAGGCCTGGGTCTACACAGAGAGCTCTGCGGGTGCGGGCCTGATTCCCATCGCCAGCCCCGGGGGATGAATGTGGCTGTTGTGGCACTGGCCCGGCAATGACATCACAGCATGGCAGACGCGCCTTTTCGCCAGGGCACTCCAGGCTAATGTAATCACACAATTACATAATTAACCCAGCTGTCTCATTAAGAAAATCAACTGGAATTCAGGGCATAATTAGTCATATGGCAATTAGCATGCTGATGAGCGACTGATGAAAAGCTGTCTAGATACACAGTGTGCCAGGACCACCCGACCATGGCAGAAAGGGGGACGAGGCACCACACCTCGCCACGCAGGACACCAAGGACCAGGCCCCCAATCACAGCCAGGAAGTTCTGGTGCTCTTGGGCAGAGGGGTGGAGGGGGAAGAGCAGAAGGGCAGCACTGGAGAGGCAGAGGCGGGGTGCCCCAAGGCCAATCCCACTGCACTCACCTCCCTTGAAACCTTTGCAGCCCCTTGCCCAGTCTGCAAGTGTGCGGCGGACCACGTGGCAGGCTGCTCAGGCCCCAATGCGTCTGCTAACCTGTCTTCCCCTGTCCAGTTTCCAATGCCCCGAGTGTGTAACTGTCCATTGCTCCATGGCTGTTTGCGGGACCAGCTCCGGGTCGGGGACCTCTGGCCAAGCAGGATGCAGTATATCCCACAACCCACAGGTTTCATTCCTTAGAGCAGTCTAGCTCCTATTTTGCTGTCTGTGGCTGACTTTTAGCAAGACAACCGAAAAGGCTTCGTTCCTGGAAACTGGAAATTTAGAGGGGGTCTTGGCTCTATCGGGTAAACTTCAGTTCTAGGACCAGAAACACGTGGAACAGTGTGTCCCCTGAGAGCCAGGCTGTGGTGGCCATGTTTCTGCAGCCAGGGCCATGCCAATGCCATTTTTAGTATGACAAACAAGAGGGGCATTTCCAACAAAACGGCGAGATTTCGCCACTTGGCCCAAGGAGTCTGCCTATGGAATCCTAAGCAAGGGGCAGACAGAGGAGACAGAGGAATAGAGTGCTTCTGAATTTTCACGTTTTAACCTCCAAGCATCCATCTCCTCTTGAATGCTATGGGCACAAAGCCCAGGCTGCTGCTGTATGAAGAAGCTGTGCTCAGAAATAACGACACTCCAGGACTCTGTGGCTCCCCAAACGCGAAGCTTATGGGACATCTGGCAGGTGGGGAGGTCGCCCTGCACCTCTATGCACACATCTGCCAGAACCTACCCAGGTGTTTGGAGGCAGGCTCTGGAATTGAACCGGCCCCACTGGGTTCCTTCCCACCACCAGAATCCCGGTAATTCCCAACCTGGGGGTCATTCTCCTACGACAAGGAAGGGAGATGTTTGGTGCCGAGACACACAGTTCTAACAGTATTTTGTGAGTTCATGAATATTTTACGCCACTGGTAAAGCGCTTCCTAAGATTTAAATCCTAAAATAAACCCTTCCAGGCACTGCTGAAGGGTTTGAGTCTGTAAAAACTGAACCACATCTCAGCGAGGGGGGAAAATATGACTTTTACATGGGGGCTACCGAGAGAGGTCAGGGAGTGAGCGATGATGCTACGCAAGGAGGTGTTCCCTAACACACATAGCACTAGTGCCCGAGCTCCCCCGGGCACGGGCACTGGCTCCAACATCGTGCCAATCTCATTAGGAGCTTATGCAAAATAGCACTGCCAAGGCACTCAGATGATGGAGTTCTTTGTGACACATTCCCAAGGGTTACACAGCAACCTGGATGTGCAATTGGACCCTTTGAATGATTATGCTACCCCCTCCACGGATGGCGGGGATAAAGGCAGCGCTCACTGTGAGCAAGCAGTGAGAGCAGGCCGCCCACGCAGGCTCCACGGCCAGCAGAGCATGCGTGCGTCACAGCTCTTCTCCGGACGTGGCAACGCGGGAGCCTGACAGAGATCATTCCAGAACACTTCCAGCTGTCTGGGAAGGTTGTGCTTTTACAGTGGAGACACTTATTTCTCACGGTATTATTGTAAGGCAAGGAGGCGGCTCACGTTATCTGTTTAAGTATGGCTGGGGTGGGGGGCGGGGGCAGGAGAGAACTGAATAGCTCCCACCACCTGAGAGAGACCAGCAGCCAAGACTCCCAGGCACTCGCATCTTTCTTGGGTACATGCTATAGGACCTGGTGGGAGATGGATTGTTGGAAGAGCTGGACAAGGGAGAGTGTGAACGTGACCTCAGCATATTTGGAGCTTTTCCTCAAGCCCGGTGGGGGTGGCATAGCTCTGTTCTTGCTGGCCACTTTACTAGGGAATGCCCCATCTGGGGGTTGTGCCCTGCCTGGGCAGCCTTGTCAACACATAATATGGCCAGTTGTTATGATGTGGTGCCTAAGGTAGCTAATCATCAGTGGATCAATAAATCCCAATTACTGGTGTGCTGATTTTTTAAGTATATTGGCTGCCAAAGTGAGCACAGGTGCATCCAAAGGAAAACAACTGGGGCACGTGCAGGTGTCTCACGATACATCTGCCAGACGAAGCCCTTGACATTCGTGATGCAAACTGTAACTGACTGTGGGAATCTAAGCATCAGGCTGCTCTGACCTCGGCAGCGTGGACGAGAGGCCAATGGCCCTCTGCAGCATGGTGAGTGGGGACAGGTACAGAACGAGGAGTGGGACACTTTGTCCTCAACATCTTCCTTTCAGCTGTGTAACCTAGATGAGGCCATGTCAACCAGGATGGATTTCCAGGCCAAGGGAGGAAGCCCACGTTGGGTGAGCCCTGAGTGGGCATTGCCCTCAATGCCTTCATCAGCCTCCTCGCTGGATCTGGAAGTCAGCTCCTCCGCCTCACGCTGCTCATCTCTGTCCAGTTCTTGTCAGGCTTCACTCCTAGTTCCTAAAACCAAGTGGCTCCCTCTGCAGGGGTCTCCCTACATCCTCTGGACCCCTTTCTGATCTCTTGTCCTAGCTGTAGCAGAGATGCCCTATTGAGCGCACACATCTGAACCAAGACCCACTGATGAGGAGTTCCTGTTAGAATAAGTCACAAAGCCTTCGGTGGAGCTCCTGAGCAATGAGGTGAGCCAACAACAACCCTGCTGCAGGTCTGCATCCAGTGTGACCTGGTGACTACCAGTCGTGTCTCTGGACTTGTGCAGGTGTCCCAGTGTTAATGCTACAGCTTGTGGTCACTCCCAGGCCTCTCCTCTTCTGGCTGCTGAAGCCCCCCGTGCCTCGTGGCTCACCCACCTGCTGGCTTCCCTCCTGTCCTGGCCCCTCACACAGTCTTCTCTTTGGGCAGAAGCTGTCCCTGGCAGGTGCCACCCATCTGCTCAGTCATCATTATCTCTTGGCCTGTCGCCCAGTGAGAGGTGCGGGTGGCACTGCTCAGTTTGTGTCACTGCTTGTTCGCACCCACACACCCTGCAGTCTCTGTAGAGCCCCCAGGGGCAGAGCCCTTAATGGCTGTTCTCTCCCCAGGGTCCAGTGCCCTTCTGGACACACAGTGGGAGTGAGGAGTAGGATAGCCCCCGGTGCTGCCCAAGTCAGCATCAGGGAGATGGTGGCCAGCAGTGTGGAGGACCAGCACAGTTGGGCTAAAGCCGGACATTGCCAACACATCACCGAGAAGCCCATCAACACTGAGTGAGGCAGGATGGCGGCCTTGTGGTAGGTGAGGAGGACTGGGAATCTGGAGTTTTGGCTAGGTGAGCCATTCCGAGGATTTGGCCAGCCAGTGACGGGTCAGCACTGCTACACTCATTTCAGTGCTATCCAGCATCTTTAACATGGCAGCAGGGGTGGGGTGGGGTGGTGGTAGTAGTAGGAATAATAATGCTTGGAAGATAAAGAAGAGGGAGGGGTGGAGATGATGCAACTCTGTGGGGGTAGGGTGGGGGGACCTCACTCACACTCTGGTCTGGGTGGACAAAGCTAGTGGCACCAGATAGATTTTGGACACCAAGCACCAGTCACATAAACTGAGGCACATGTGGTGTGCCACAGCCTGAATGCCAAGTGTCTACAAACATCTACCTGGTGGGAACAGCTTCCTAGTGACCCTGAAGTGAAGAAGGGCCAGGGCTGTGGAAGACCATGTTCTCATCCAATGGGTGGCATCTCACAGTGCCCTCTGTGGGAAGAGGTACCCTCAGGTTGGAGGGAACCATCAACGTCTGAGTGAAACAAAGGACTCTGTGAAGAAACGACCTGGACCGGGGACATATGCACTCCTGTGGCAAGCCCTCATGGGGCTTCTGCTTCGTGGCAGGTGTTGAGGCAAGGACTAGGAACAAGAAGCGAGGGGCTGAGTACAGCTAGCGGTGCTGCCAACCATGGCCCTTAAATATTCAGAGAACCACACTGCATCTGGACCAGTCCTGGGGGGGCTTCTAGCTTGTTATCACCATGTGTGGGTACACGTATGAGTGTTGGGCACTGAGACCTGGTGTGTGTATGCAGGGCACTGGGACCAGACCTGTGGGGAAGGCAGGCTTGAACAAGGAGTGATGTGAGCTGAGCTGAGTTGAGCTGAGTGGGCCTGGCCACCTGTACCATGGAAGTCACCGGAGCACCTGCAGCCCAAACCTTCTGCTGCCTGCACGGTTGCTGGGATAGAGATGGAAGCCGGCATGCAGAGAAGAGGATGTAACTGACACCCTCTGGAGGGAAGACAGCCAGAAGCTAGGGGATTAGGGGCCCTGGCAGGAGTGACTGTGTTGGAGGTGATGCCACTTGCTAGCAGGAACACGGGAAGATATGTTGTTCATCCCAGCAGGCAAGTGACAGGGTGACATCTGGGAGGAAGACCTGAACCAGAGACAGAGCTTGCAGGAGTCCACAGGGTGGCCTTCTTGACTTGGTTGCTGAGGACGCGGTGGGAGTAGGGTCCCTTTGCACCTGCTACCTGTCAGGTGCTGGGTATGGAGTGATACAGCAGAGCCCTGTCCGTAAAGGGGCTTCACTCCAGCAAGACTAGAGGGGAGTCACCAAGAAGAGGCAAGTATGAAGCTGACTTCAGAAAGTGGTGCTCGGTGGGCGGGGGCTGGCTGGGTCAGGTCTCTGTGCCAATCTTGGGGTGGGTGCTGGGCGAGCCTCTGGCTCTGGCCCCTCCTGGGCTCCTGGAGTTGGGCCCCATGGCATGGATCGGAAATACCTGTCATGTTAGTCCCCCGGCGCTCTGGACAATGCTGCCTCTCACATTTAGAACTCAACACAGCATTTCTGGGACTCTCCACTGGCCTGAAGCCTGAGGGGCGCTGACAGTGGAAGCCCCACTCCCATCCTTCCCACTGCCCCCCATGCTGGATGAGTGTCAGTAAATGCACTGCTATTGACCGTATCCTTCCTGTAAGCCTCAGCCACAGGATTACTTCATCTGGGCAACTATCGGACCTCACGGTACTGGTAGAGCTCTGAGCACCAGGCTGGCTTCTAAGCCATCCGCATGCGATGTACAGCATTCTGATCGGCTTTTATCACTGCAGACAGCATCAAATGCTACTGCCTCATGCCATCTCCACTTTACAGTGCAGCCTTGACGTTGCCAAGACAAAAAGACAGTCATGCAGAAGTATGCTGACATAGGGAAGGTGCTTACGGTTTGTCCTCGGTATTTACCGTGTGTACTAGGTATTTACGGTGCATGCTACCAAGGGGGAAAACACACAAGTCCATGATCACAATCACGATTCTATCTCTTCTGTAGATGTGTACACAAAGTCTGCCCAGGCAAAATGGGCTCTCCCTTTTCTTTGGGAAGGTAAGTGCACACAGAAGAAACCTAACAGCTCAGTGGCTGGTCGACTGCACTTCTGGAAAAAAAAAAAAAAAAAAAAAACCAAACCAAAAACCTGAGGGTATGGAAACAGAAGCTGGCAGGCTCCCTGCGTCTTTGGTAGAGACAGGACAAGCCAGCCTCCCTCAACCATGTCTCCGCAGCCGCGGAGCTGCCAGCTGGGAAGTGCTTGTTCCCAGGATCCGGCTCCCTGGTGGCAGCAGCTGCTGCAGGACTTGATGGAGCAGAACGTTCCATGGTCGGGGGAATCCACAATGAAGGAATGAACTTTTGGGAAAGAGAAGTTGCACCCATAGCCAAGGTTGACCATTTTCTGCAAATTCGTTGAGTCAGTGTGTGGTGGACATGTCATAATTCAGAGAGAAAATTTTCAGACACCACCTTGGCCACAGGACAGCGCAAGGGATGGTGACTGAGGATCAAGGTGCCCTGGGCATCAACAGATCTAGCTGCAGCCCAAGGAGCCGGCCTGGCAGCTTTGGGCAGTGTGCAGCTAAATCCCTAGTTAGACACAAACTCTCCTAGAAACCCATAAAGCTGGAATGTGGAGCTTAGAGCTGCACAAGCTGCTGGAATGGCCAAAGTTGAGACCCGAGAAAACCAGGCTGTTCTTCTGCCCCATTCTATTTTATAGATGAGAAAACTGAGGCCCCAAAGCAACACAAATGTGGCCATAATCTCACAACAATCTTGCAGCAGAATGGGATCTCCTGGTTCTCTGTCAGGGAATCTCCTCTTGAGCCATGTGTGGTATAGCCCCAGGCAGCCCCATTCCCAGGAAGGATGGGAGCTGGGTAGGAAGCAGGTACAGGGACCAGGAAGGACTGATTGAGTTGCATCATGGGTGCTTACAGAATTAAGGGCAACTCCAACGGAGAGGAGAGCGGCAGACAGTTGGGCTTCCTCAGTTGGCCAAGAATGACTCTCAGAAATTTTTGCCTGGAGATTCTCCAGGACCGACCTGGGGTGAGCGTGATTGTGTCTATCCCTTTGTGGTCCCTTGGGAGCTGGGGACCAACCAACCAGGCTCCTTATCACTTTCCTAAAATAAGGAACTGGAAGCTGCCATGTCTTGGACTTCCTAACAAGTATTTAGAGTTTAGCTCTTTGGATCTTTGAAAAAGAAGAAATCATTCACACACTTTACATACTGCATTCTGGCTAGGGGCACTGTAAGTGCCCCTTTGGCCATGACCCTTAAGTGGAAGACTTGTGCAGGGGTCACTAATCCTGGGTGATACAGTTGTCCAGGGGAGCCTGCAAAAGCCACTCTTGAAATCCCCTGCAGCACTTCCATGGCACGCGCGCGCGCACACACGCACACACACACACACACACACACACACACACTACAGCCCTATACCTCTGTGGTTCAGCCCCAAGGTGTACTCTAAAGGTACCAACTAGATGTGATTAACAGATACCCTGAGTTTCCATCATCCAAAGCCTGGGTTTTGGTGTAGCTGAGATCCCAGAACTGCCTGGTTGCTGAGGGGAAAAATCTCCTTAGGAAAGCCAAGGAGGAGTCCGAAAGCTAGCAGGCTGCCAGGTAGCCGGGGTGCCCTGCAGGTGGGTGGGCTCGGCCTTACCTGGAACATCGATCAGTCTTTTGTAGACGTTCAAGAAGGCTGCCTCGGCTTCTTTGCTTCTTTTACTCAGTGCATCAATCTGAGAGAGAGAGGAAGAAGAACTCAAAATTTGTCAAGAGGCAATTAAAAAAATCTATATATCTAGTAAGTTCCTGTGGCAAATGCAAGTCTGATTTCTCCCTGTCTCTCCCGAGTCTGATGGTTGGGCCACCCAGCTTAGAGAAAACACCTGCAGACACACAGAGGGGAATGGCCCACGTGGGCTCAGGCCCACATCCCACACCGTAGTAACCAGAGTGCAGTGCAAGCTCTGCTCCCCACTCCAGTTCCCTGCTGAAGTACAGCCCGAGAGGCAGCAGATGAAAGTTCCAGGGCTGGCTTGGGTCCTTGTCACTCCTGTGGCAGACCTGGGTGGAGTTGCTGCAGCCTGCCTTGGCCAGTATAGGGGGCCTGGGGAGTGAACCAGTGGATGGATGTTTGCTCTGCTTTTCAAATAAATAAACAGAAAAAACCCCTCAGCAACTGAGACACAGATACTTCTTTTCTTTCATTCTTCTTATGAGAGCCAAGGACACACACGCATGCACACAGGTGTGAGCTCTGCCTAGGACACCCACATGTCTGCTGTGTTCCACCCATGGAATCCAGGTTAAGAACCCAAGGGTGGGGCTGTAATACTCCATGGGATGCAAGGGACCAACAGGAGTTTGCTGCGGTGGGAACAGGGACAGATACACACGCAGGAGCTGCAGATGGTAAAACAGCTGTCAAGCAGTGTCAGATCCCAACGGGCCATCAAGGCAAACAGCAGAGGCCCTTCATTGCTGAGCAGGGGGCAGCGGAATGGGGGTGGGGCTGCTCAGGTGACCACTGTTGGTCTTCAAGCACCCTGAGTTGATGTGAGACAGGCAAGGCGAGTTGAGAACAGCATCTGTACTTCTGGCTTTGGCCATGGATGGGGAAGGAATTGCCCGGGATGGCCAGGACTGCTGTAGAGCCCCTGAACTGCCCCTGCTGAGCCAGATGTCCCCAGGGCAGATGTCTATCTGGCAAGGTCAGGTGGTGTGCAAACTCCCTCACTGCTGAGGACTGCCAGTCAAGGCAGCAACTTGTCAGGATGTTCCACTTACATAACACAAGTGCTGAAGCCACAGAACGCCTCCTGCACCGAAGCCTGCAAGATTGTACACGCACCAGCTTCACGCTGGCTCAGGGAAAGGACACAAAATTATAGATTCCCCTGTCCCCTTGTGGAGTTACGCTGTCTCCGACATTATTAAAGAGGCAAAGGATGTAGTTTAATTACAGGGCCCTATGCCTGGGCCAACTTACATGGAGGAAGGGCTGAGCAGGGATCACTTGACAGCGGGAGGTGGAGTGGGTGACATAGGTTCCTGGGGGCTGAGAAGGCTAACGCAGAGTTGAGCCCACGAGTGTCATGCTGGTTCAGGAGGCTAATGCAGAGTTGGGCTCACGAGTGCCATGCCATTGCCACCTTCTCACTAGCTGTGCCCCAGACAGACAATCTGGGGCATCCAGACATAGTTTCCTCCCATAAAACGAGGTTGTGAGTGAGTTGTTTGAGGGGGTTCCCAATAGCCTACAAGACCATTAACACACCACTACAAGACGTTTAACACAACCACCCCCCAAGGCCTGCCAATGAACACACGCTTACTGTATAATCAGAAAAATATAAAAAATACAGAAGTAAATTAAACTCATAAATCTGCCATTCACTGGGAAAAAAAATCACACTGGTCTGTGTTTCTTCAATTTTTTTTTTCCAATTATAAAAATTACAGTCCAGTGGAATGTAGGCAAACAGGCAAACTGGAGACAGAACACAGATGAGGGGCTGGGAGGGTGATGGGGGGAACGTGTGTTTGGGGGGTGATGAGACTGTCCCCCAGTTGTGTGTGGCGATGGCTGCATGCTGAATATGACACCAGAAGCCAATGCACCGGAGGCACCAAGGGTGAATGAGGTAATGTGCAAGAATCACACTGTGATAAAACCATTTAAAACACGCATGTCTCTATGTATCTGAAAGCAAATCACATGTAAACGGTTGGCATTTCTTTCACTAATCAATCACTCAGCTTCTCCATTATCTATGACCAACCTGGGGAAACGTCTTCCTAGCACTACTTCAGTTGTTACCGATCAGCACACGCACAGACATTGGAAACAAACAGGAGACTGAAGTTGGCCTTGCTGGTGCCTGGAACATACCCTGGGGCTGTGGAGGGTGTGTGCTGACAGGCCGAGTCTACCCAGGGAACAGGTGCATGCCACGGCTGCGCTCAGATTGCCTGCCACCCACTGTCAACTCCACTGGGGTCAGGACCCATACCACCCAGGGCACATGGATGGCTGGTTCTCCGGCAGGAAACTTTTCTCTCCTGCCCGAGTGTTCAAGGGGCACCAGGAAGGCTTGGTACCCTCCAAGGCATTCAAGGTCTCCTGAGAGAAATCAAGGCGTTGACCTTTAGTGCCTGAGGAAAAGACCATACGGGGTTGCTGTAATAGATTAATCTTCCACCTCCAAGCGCCAGGATTCCATATGGGCACCAGTTCACATCCCAGCTGCTCTGTTTCCCATCCAGCTCCCTGCTTGGGCCCTGGGAAAGCAGCCGAGGATGACCCAAAGCCTTGGGACCCTGCACCTGGTTGGGAAACCAGTAAGAGGCACCAGGCTCCTGGTTTCGGATCAGCTCAGCTCAGCTCCGGCTGTTGTGGCCGCACGGGGAGTGAATCAACAGACAGAAGATCTTTCCTCTCTGTCTCTCCTTCTCTCTGTAAATCTGCCTTTCCAATAAAAATAAATAAATCTAAAAGAAAGAAAGAAAGATAGATAGATAATCAGGGGGCCAACTTCTCAGGTGATCAAGTGACGCTTAACAGTGTGGGAAGTGTGGACAGGTGCACAGGAGAGTGCCAGGTGGCGAGCAAGACAGAGCAGTGTGACGTGTCCACGGGCCTGGGGGCAGAGAGCACCCCGCCTGGGCTCACAGGTTCCAGCCCACCTCGGGACCGCCTCCTGCCAAGCCTCCTGCTGCAGCCACGCCTGGTTCCTCCCAGTTTCAAGAATACACAGGCAATTTCCCCTCCGTCTAGAAGGCGCCACCTTGGAATGTTTCCCTGATCCTTGCGCTGCCACAGCCAGGGACCGCCCCGCTGTACAGGTGAGACTCCCTCTCTCGTAAAGTCCCAATGACTGTGCCTGCGATGATGTGTCCACCAACCTGCACACAGGCATTCCTACAGTGTAGGGGCAAACAGCCCTCAGGGGCGCAATGCCACCTGCAGAGGCAAACATAGGTAATTTCAAATTTTTACCACATGCTTAACATGCTGAGAATTCTCTGTTTCATGAATGCTGGGGTTTGCTGGCAGCCACTTGGTGGTAACTGCCATTGGGAGCGTCTTCTTGGCCGTACACCTGACAGCACTTGCTTGTGGACATCTTTTTTTGCGCTGAATGTGAAGTCATGGCCATGCTCCAGACAGACCCTGGGGCCTCCACCATGCATTTTCTCTCAGTGTCTTCCCTGTCACCTTCCTCAGCCAGGCCACAGCATTTCACTGTCTCTCCATCAAGCAACAGTTGCTTGTGACAGTGCCAATTTCAGCCGTTCAGGTCTTAAGAACAAAGTGTACCTAATCCTGCTAGAGGCAGGTGTCTGGGGCTATGAGGCTCTGGGGTCGCATAGGGCAGGACCTATTTGGCCTTCCTCTCATGCCTTTCCTGCAGCCTGGTCTAAGATCCACATTCTTCAGGTTGGGATTCCAGAAGCCTCCATGACATGGCCCTAGCTTGCCCTGCTAACTTAACCTGCTAACCCAACTGCTCCATGGCACACACTGCTAAATGCCAGGTGCCATGTAACATGCAGCATCTCCAAGGTCTTTCTACACCAGCACTCTGCAGGCCTGGTCCCAGTTTACTCTTCGTGTATTGGCCTGGGGCACCTTCCTGGTGCTGGGCTGGTTTTCCCAGGCAAGCTAGTTACTGGCAACTGGGCATGCAGCAAAAGCTGCTTTACCCACATGCCACATGCTGCCAATATGTCTCACTCCCACCAGCTTCCTCTCTTCCCCCTGTGGCCTGCTGCAGGACAGGGCAGCGGGCCCTTCCTTGCTCTACCCACACAGGGTACCTATTGAGGAAGTGTCTTTTGAACAAAGAGGACAAAGACCAGGCAGGGACAGTGATGCAGGGCATGGGATCCCCTAAGGGATCCCATGGAAGGGAGCGGGCAGGCATTTGGTGTCCACACCGAGTGCTCAGGTTTGAGTACTGACTCTGTTACTGCTCTTCCTAATTCTAGCTTCCTGCTCATGTGCACCCTGGGAGGCAGGAGGTGATGACTTCATTAGCTGAGTATCTGCCATTCATTTAGAAGACCTAGATTGAGTTCTAGCTTCCTGGCTCTGAAGTGGCCCAGTCCTAACTGTTGCAGGCATTTGGAGAAGTACCTAGTAAACAGGAGATCTCTCTCTCTCTCTCTGCCTCTCAAATAAAATAAACACACACACACACACACACACACACACACACACAAACTACATTCTCAAGTTATGCAGCCCTGCTTAATTCAGAGGATCAGAGCAATGAAGACAGTTGGCTTAGTTAGAAGGTTTTGCCACTTTATTGCCCAGGTGATATGCATGGCCTAAGAAGTGGGAAGAGATGAGATGGAACACTAAGACCCGAGCTGTGAATTTGTTTGGAGGACAGCACATCACCCTTGGTGTGGGGAGACCTCAGTGGGGCCATGTGGACGGCAGAGTAGAAGGAGCCCATGCCGACGCCCACACCAGGGCCCAGCCTTGCAACTGCAGGGCTCACAGGGACAACTGGCAATGTCTGTATGATCAATTTCCTTTTTAAGGATTTATTTATTTTTATTGGAGGCTGATTCACAGAGAGGAGGAGAGACAGACAAAGATCTTCCATCTGCCAGTTCACTTGAATCTGCTGGTTCACTTCCCAAATGGCTATAATAGCTGGAGCTGGGCCAATCCAAAGCCAGGAGCCAGAAGCCTCTTCTGGGTCTCCCACATGGGTACAAGGTCCTAAGGCTTTGGGCTGTCCTTGACTACTTTCCCAGACCATAAGCAGGGAGCTGGATGGAAACTGGAGCAGCAGGGACATGAACTGGTACCCATATGGGATCCTGGAGCATGGAGGGGGTTGGATGAGGCAATTGAGCCAAAGGACCAAATGTCCCTTTCACAGCGATAAGGACGATGCAACTGGTCTAAAACTATCTGCAGGGGACATGTACCAAGGCCTTCAGAGGACCCCTGAAGGCATGAGAACCCTGATGGACACCATTGTGCTGTCCTCAAATGTTCATACCTAGGATACAGTTGGACTTACAAACTAGGTACAGTAAAAGATCAACAAGGAGAACTAATTCTTTTTTTTTATATTTATTTCATTTTTATTGGAAAGTCAGATTTTTCGTCCACTGATTCACTTCCCAAGTGGACACAATGGCTGGAGCTGAGCTGATCCGAAGCCATGAGCCCAGAGCTCCTTCTGGGTCCCCCATGTGAGTGCAGGGTCCCAAGGCTTTGGGTTGTCCTTGACTTCTTTCCCAGGCCACAAGTAGGGAGCTGGATGGGAAGTGGGGCCACTGGAATCAGAACCAGTTCCAATATAGGATCTCGGTGTGTATAAGGCGAGAACTTAGCCACTAGACTATCGTGCCAGGCCTGAGAACTAAGTCTTATTTTATTGGAAAGGCAGATGTACAGAGAGGAGGAGAGACAGAGAGGAAGATCTTCCATTCCATGATTCACTCCCCAAGTGGCTACAATGGCTGGAGTTGTACCGATCCACAGCCAGGAGCCCAGAGTCTCTTCTGGGTCTCTCATGCAGGTGCGGGGTTCCAAGGCTTTGGGCCGTCCTCGATTGCTTTCCCAGGCCACAAGCAGGGAGTTGGATGGGAAGTGGAGCTGCCGGGATTAGAACCGGCGCCCATATGGGATCCCGGCGTGTTCAAGGCCAGGACCTTAACCATTACGTTATTGCAGTGGGCTGCGAACTAATTCTTTCTTTTTTTTTTTTTAAGGATTTTATTATTATTGGAAAGCCGGATATACAGAGAGGTAGAGAGACAGAGAGGAAGATCTTCCATCCGATGTTTCACTCCCCAAGTGAGCCGCAACGGGCCGGTGCTGCGCCGATCTGAAGCCGGGAACCAGGCACCTCTTCTGGTCTCCCACGCGGGTGCAGGGTCCCAAAGCTTTGGGCCGTCCTCCACTGCTTTCCCAGGCCACAAGCAGGGAGCTGGATGGAAATGGAGCTGCCGGGAATAGAACCGGCGCCCATATGGGATCCCGGGGCGTTCAAGGCGAGGACTTTAGCCGCTAGGCCACGCCGCCGGGCCCCGAACTAATTCTTAAACAGAACCATTTTAATAACATATATACTTGCACCCTAGCAAATCACTTAAAACTTGGGAACTGTTTATTTCTGGGATTTTCTACTTCCTGTTTTGGGGCTGTGCTTGGCGACTGAGGGAGGGCCACATACTCCGATGTATCCAATGCTGCTGCAGGCTTTGGGAACCAGCAGGGAAGAGAGGGCTGCAGAAGCACACTGCAACCCAGTTGGCCATGCTACATGTGTGAGCCAGTGTCTTGGGCCACACCAGCAGTGACGTCCAGTTGGAGACAATGACACAGACTTGCAGCAGGGCCCTGGGAGTCAATAAACCATCGTGAAAGACACTGGTCGTGAAGCCAGGCCGCGGTGTAGTGAGCTAAGCCTCCACTTGCTGTACCAGAATCCCATAAAGGTGTTGGTTTGTGTCCTGGCTGCTGCACTTCTGATCCAGCTCCATGTTTATGCCTTGGGAAAGTAGTGGAGGATGGCACAAGTCCTTGGGCCCCATTGCCCATGTGGGCGACTCGGAAGAAGCTCCTGGCTCTTGGATTTAGAGTGGCTTAGCTCTGGCCTTTGGGGCTATTTGGGACGTGAAGTGGTGGACAGTTGAAAGATTCTCTCTCTGTTTCTCTCCTTCTCTCTATAACTCTAACTTTCAAATTAAAATAAGTAAATCTTAAAGACACTGGTCTTTCAATGACTTGTGAGGAAGGAATGTGCAACGGATGCTTTTGAAGATCTGGATATTTTGAGCTGTAAACAACTTGTAAGGCCTTGCCACACACAGGCAGCAGGCAGGGCAGCACCACACTCGGCCCCAGGGTCTGGAAACCAGGGCTTGCTTTTCAGTTCCAAGGCTAAAACAAAAGCCCTATCTGAACAGCTGAAACTCCCTGGGCCTCTAGGGCTTTTATTTTTTTCCTTGTGAGATATAAAGACAGAGAATGAGAGAGACAGAGCTCCATTTGTTGGCTCACTCTCCCCAATGCTGGGCTGAGCCAGGTCCAAGCCAGAAGCCAGAAAGTCTAGCAGGACTTTCTGTGTCAGTGGTAGGGACTCAGGGACTCGAGCTGTCCCCTGAAGTCTCCCAGGGTGTGCATTAGTGGGGAGTTGGGTGCAAAGCTGGGTGCAGGGTCCACTCCCAGGCACGTAGGTGTGGGACAGAGACTCCCAAGGGTCTTAAGCGCTTACCCAGTGTCTGCTCCTGAGGACCTCTGTTTACTGGCAAGAAGTGAGAAACCAAGGATCTCTGTAGACAATGGGTGGTGGCAGGAGGAGAGGTGTTGGGCAGGGGGACTGTGGGAGCCACTAAGCACCAGCTGTACTTCTCAGATGCAGAGACTGAGAAAGCTCCCTAGCACCAGGCCCTGTCACAAGCACCCTGATGCCCTCGGCTGGGTTTGGGACCGGAATCCTATATGGCTGCTGGTTTGTATCCTGGCTGCTCTACTTCCGTTCCAGCTGAGAGCCTGGGAAAGCAGCAGAGGATGGCTTAAAGCCTTGGGCTCCTCTACCCACGTGGGAGATCTGAGGTAGGCTCCTGGTTGCTGAATTTGGATTGGCTCAGCTCCAGCCATTGTGGTCATTTGGGAAGTGAACCGGTAGATAGAACATCTTTCTCTCTGTCTCTCCTTCTCTCTGTAAATCTGTCTTTCCAATAAAAAATAAATAAAACTTAAAAAAAATACATTAAGCAGACTTTAAGTATAAATACAGTCTACTGGAACAGAACTGAGAGCCCAGAACTAGGCATGAAGATTGACAAGACCAGCCAGAGGGGGAAGAACAATTGCCCAGCGCATGTTGCCATGACAAACTGAACAGAGCTGAGCTCCTGCCTCACACCATATATACATAATGAAACAAAAATCAAAATGCAAATGCCATAACCCTAAAACTCTTGAAAGAAATCAGATCAGGTAGCATCGCATTAAAGAACTTGGTGCTTCTAAAGACACTGTGGGGAAAGTGAGGCGGCAGGTGATGGGATGGGAAAAATGTTTTGCAAAAAGGTCTGCAACTTAGCCACGAAGAGGATGAACCGAATTCAAAAGTAGACAAAGGCTCTTGACAGGTATTTCTCCAAAGAACACAAAGGGATATTTTCTAAAATCACATAAAAGACCAAAAAAAAAAAAAAAAGCATAGGAAAAGAATACTCGGTATTCACAGTTTTAAGAAAAACACAAACCCAAACTATCGGGAGATAGCACCCCGTGTCACCAGGGTGGCTGTCACACAGACAGAGGCTGGTAACAGTTTACGTGTCAGAAAGGCTGTAGGTAACTGTAAGTTCCACACACTCCTGATGGACACACAGGACGGTGTGGCCATGTCACACAAAGTGCAACCTGGGGTTAGCAGGGACCCAGTAACTCTACTCTTAGGTATGCTGCCAAGAGAAAGGAACATATTCCGTTCCCCGCCTCCCCATGATGTGGACATGAATATTCAAAGCAGCTTTATTCCTTCTGGTCAAAAACCATGGCAGCAAAGCCACATGACCATCCACTGACAAGCAGATGAACAAGACACGCAAGGCTGTGTGGTGGACGAGTATTCAGTCATGGAAAGGGGGAGAAGCGGATACCAGTGACCACAGAGGTAAATTCTGACAACAATCTAAGTGACAGAAGCCAGTGATGGGGAAGCTCCCACATGGCACAGTGACTTTGTCTCAGGCCAGGTCTATACAGACAGGGCTGTGGCTGCTGGGCCAGGGAAGGGGGAAGGTGCTGGCTGGCAGCTGCTGGGGCCAGGGCGGGGGCAAGAGCCTGCAAATGGGGATGATGGCATGAACAACCGCTCACACATGGAAAGGGAAACACAAAGAGTATGGCCTGTCACTACCTGCCTGGTTAGCTCAGGGTACTCTTGTGCATCCTTCCAGATGACTCTATGCCTTTGCAAACATCCATACACAGAGACACACCATATTTTATTTTTAAAGCATCTACGCACACGGTAGGACAGGACAGAATCTGGCTCTGGATCCCATGTTTTTGTACACTTGGGTAAGTGCTGAAGTAGACAAAGGTGTGCAGACACGCCGAGGGTCCCCTGAGACACAGTAGTCTATCCAGATGCACAGGGCTCTGCCAGGCCTTCAGGGGGAAGAGGTGAGCAGAGGTCGGGGTGGACTGTGTGCTGGGAGATCTCGGGCATCCC
Organism: Ochotona princeps; assembly: GCF_030435755.1. NCBI lineage: Eukaryota > Metazoa > Chordata > Mammalia > Lagomorpha > Ochotonidae > Ochotona > Ochotona princeps. The sequence goes on along the minus strand of NC_080855.1, from coordinate 27,017,796 downwards.
TGAAGATATCAGCCAGGAAGTAACCAAAGGGACCACTCTGGACAGAACAGGGACTCCACAGGAAGTAGAGAGAGCAGCGCAGGAAGCAGGGGACTCAGCCAGGGAGGCTGAGAAGACAGGTCCCAGGGTCCACTGTGGGGGTGAGGAGCACCCCACGGAGGTGCTCCAGGGAGGCCTGGCCTGGCAAGAGAGGCCTCAACCAGAGACTGAGATTTAAAACCACCAGCCTAGATGTGGCTACCCAGGGAGCAGCGAGGGGGCAGGTGGAAGGTGACAGAGCCCCAGGGGAGCACCGCTGTTGGACACACACCAGGACTGAGAGCACTCTGGGAGCAGTGACTAGAGCTACCATGCACCCAGACGATGCTGTCCCACTCAGAACTTCCAACAGAGCCATGTGTTGTTTACACACCCACTCATATGTCATACTTTCATGCAGCTGGAAGCACAGGTGTGCTTACATGGGCACCGCTGCATACACAACAACTTGCAGGGTAACCTGGAGCCAGCCCCAACATTGCCAAGGAACAGGAATTTCCTAGCTCTTCCATCATCTTTGCGACCATGGCTGTAGGTAAGTGTGGTGTGCGGCTGACTGAAGTGATTCTCCTTAGGAAGTGGGTGTGATGGTGCGTGTACATGTGTGCTACACCACAGACACACACACACACACCTGTCTCTACTGTGCCAGGGTGACCTTTCCATTCTACAAATGAGGGAGGCCGCAATGATTCAGCCCAAGTCATCCTCGGGGAGAGAATAAACAACTGTCCAGAACTGACTCCAAAGTTGTGACTTGTTGGGGTTTTTCTCCTGCTACTCCAGGTGGGAAGCCAGCAAACAGACAGGATGCAGAGGGGAGAGCAGTGCCCGCACTCCATGTGTCCACTCTGGCACCCCTGAGGGGCCCTGAGCCATGTTGGCGACTTCCCACCCACACTGCTGGAAACAATCTACCAGACCTGCACCCAGCAACTGCAGGAGCATGCATGCTGTGTCCCTGGTGATGGCGCTGCTCTTCTGTTTTGCAAGGAACATGTGCTCAGATGATGCCAGGGCCATGGTTCTGGGTCACACATGCCCTCTCAAATCCCCCAAGAGCAGGTCTAAAAGTCTCTGGGGCCCCAGTGCATCTCTCTCTTCTGGTTGTACTGTAGCAGAGGCAGGATCTCCTGGGCTTCCCCCTCCTGGCCTCTGCCTTTGGGAGAAGGCTCGTCACATTTCCCAGCTGCTTAGAGTAAGCACAGGCCACGTGATCTGTGTTTCCGCTCGGAGGCTGGCAAGCTCTGTGGCTTCAGTCAAGTGGCTTGACCTCTCTGGGCTTGTTAGTTCCTCTTTCTAGATGGGATTCTGAATGTGCTCTGGGCTGGGCTACTGGGCAGATGAAGTGAGACAGACAAAAGCCAAGCTCCCCCTACACCAAGGTAGGGAGAAGTGGAAGAGAAGAGCTGCCCACGAGACTGGGTTCCAGGGTAAGCTGTTTCCTGAGACAGCTCCATTTCTAATGCTGTCCCCAGTTCTGCCTCTTGAGGTACTAGGATAGGACTGACAGAAAGGCCAAGGTTGAGGCCAGAGGTAGCCTTGAGCAGCAAAGACCTGGACAATGGGAACTGGGTGCCTGCCAGGAGGCAGCAACTTGCAAGAGCTAAGGATGCTCAGCAGGTGCACCTGAGGGCACAGGGCCTGTACATACACACACACAGCTCAGATGCCTTCAACAATTCTCACTGTCACTTCCACACAGAGTGGGCAAGCAGTGCGACAGGTGAGCGTGGTACTGCCCCCTATCCCATCATCAAGACCCTGTCCACTTCCCATCTTGCAGGGCTGGTGGGAGGCTGGTCTATACAGGTGGCTGGCACAAGTGTGACCCCACGAGTTGCCTTCCATTTGGGCAGACTTGCTGGAGGGGGTCAGTGTGTGACAACAGGGGGACTTTTGGAGGAAACCGCAGACCCCAGGACTGGGTCAGGAGATGCTGGAGGGGGGCAGGGTCAAGAGCCTGGAGCTGGGGGCCATGGACGGTCCCTGCAGGCCCCCATGCTGTCCCTCCGACGGGTCACTTCAGATTGCTGTGGCAGACTGTGGGGATTGTGGAAATGGTGCCTCATGAATGTAAAATGTCGGGCAGATAATGACTGGCCAAGGGAGGTGGAGGAAAGTAGGTGCAGGGTGGAGCCCTCTGCATTGGGGCACCAGAGTACCTTGGTTTCTCTGCTGTTCCCCAATAGTTGCCTTGTGTCCAGCCCTCAGGCTCACACACCCATGAATACAGCCCTGCTTTTGGTCACCTGGTCTGTAGGGTCAGTTTGCATGCAACTCAGGGAACACTGTTGAAATCTAATTAACATTCAGGTGAACTTTTCCCAAGGGAATGCAGAGCTGCAGAGAATAAAACACCTCATCATTTAAATTTTATGACAATCAAATCAACACTGTATGACTGGGTATCGCAAACTGGATGATTTTAATACGGAGGAGGGGCAAGAGAAGCTATTAAGAATCAGTGTCTTCTTTTTTTTTTTTTAAAGATTTATTTTATTTTTTATTACAAAGTCAGATATACTGAGAGGAGGAGAGACAGAGAGGCAGTAGAGCTGCCGGGACTAGAACCAGCGGCTATATGGGATCAAGGCGAGGACCTTAGCCACTAGGCCACGCCGCCGAGCCCCAAATCAGTGTTTTCTTATAGACAAACTTCACCTCTGTTGCTCGTGCAAATATACTGCCCTATTGTTCACATCCATCTACCTGTCCATTCAGCCGTATCTACCCATCCATACATCCTTACCCATTAATCAACCCATCCTCCTCCACTCACCCATTTCTATCTGTCACCAATCCTTACCTATCCAGCTGTATCTACTCACCCACTCTCATCCATCCATCCCTTCAGGCATACAGCCATCCCCCTTTCATCTCCATCTACCAACCTGCCTACCCAGCTGTGTACCATATGTTGAAAATCTACCAGGTGCCAAGCACTGGGCCATGAGGAGATACAGACTTGGCCAAGCACTAAAAACTCCATCCAAACGGTGTCTCCACTAGCTGACCCATCATCACACATCAGAGTCCATTTGTTTAGTGAAGAGTGTGAGTTCTGGTCCCCAGGAAACTCATGTCTAGAAGGGAGTAGGGTGGTGTGGGATATAGAGGCACAATCCAGTGTGGTGAGGTGACCACCTGGACTAAGTTGGTGGAGTGGCTGAGGGAAAGACCATTTGGCTGCAGCAAGATGACCTGAGAGCTGACTGAGATGAGGCTTCCCTGACATGGAGTCAGCCTCCCCGGCTGTCAGGGCACAGCAGTGACATGGCCCAACTCAGGGCCTCCTGGATATCTGGTATACTGGGTTTGCCACAGTGCCTCCATCCAACAGGACTGGTCCGAAAAGCTCAGACAAACTCGCCAGCATTTGTTCCTCCTAAGTTATTCTACGGCGTTCTGGACTTCTTCATTCCAACAAAATCGGGGCAATTCCAACAACTTCTCTCCAGCACCTACTCTGTGCCAGGAACCGGGAGACACCAGGAACCCTGCGTAGGCTTCCCCAGGAGCAGGCGGGCCTGGCCCCAAGCCGGCTGCTGCCTCTGGCATCCCCAATTCCACAGCCGTGTGTTTGGGGAACCATCCGTGCAGCTGGAGGTCTACTGCTGGTTTCCCCACTCCCCCCCCCAGCTCCCCCCAAACCCAACCACCAGCTGGCAAAGCCGAGTTAACAGCTGGGAAGGTCCGCCCCACCCGGGGGCGCTGTAAACAGCCAAGAAATCTACTGACGGTTACCGGGAGGATGTTAAAAATAATTATCCCCTGAAAATATTAGATTTGCTCTGGATTGTTCATTACATACAATGGTTTAATAGGACTTTTATTGAATAGCTGTAGAGCTCTGGGCCGAAATCAATTTGGCGTGCACGCGGCATTTGGCCGTCTGCTGTTGACTTCCCCAACACAGAGCAATTTGTAATAGCTTTGGCTCGCCGTTGTTTTCAAAGCTCCTGCTACATCACAAGCATTTATTTCTGACCACAAAATTACATTTATTCAACAGAAAGCGGCTCCGGGTCTTTAAGAGGTTAACTTCTTGAGGGCTTGGCCAGGCTCCAGCCCCGCGCGGAGGAGGGCGCGGGCGCGGCGGGACCCCCAGCGGCGGCGGCGGTGGCGGCGCAGTGCCGGGCGGGCGGCCGTGATTAATAGACTGCTGAGTGCGCGCCTTTCCACATGCGCGCGGCCCCTGCCCTGGCTCCCATAGATCATGGACTCGGCCTCAACATATCTGACTGAAATTGAATTTGGCTTCTCTCTCAACCGTTCATTTCCTATGTTATGCAAGGTTATATCCTTTTCTGCATGAGCAGAACCAAACCAGCTGCAGCTTCGCAGCGGCCAATGTGTTTCCAATTACAACGCTGGCCTGAATATTGAACCACAGTCCTACTGCTCCCCTAATTGAGCCATCATGGGGCGAACCTACAGGAAGACACTGCAGCCCTGAAGGCCTTGGGGTTTCACTGGAAGATCCGGAAAGCACACCACTCCCGTCACCACCACAGATGAGGCCAGCACAAGGGGGCTGTAGGGTGGTTGGGCTGGGAGTGAGAGGTCAGGAGGGCAGGTCATGCAGGACCTGGGAAGCCTCCCCATGTGCTCCGGCCAACCCCCAGGGTGCCCGGTTCACTCCCCAGTCCCGTTCTAGGGATGCTGGATACCGAACCCCAAGGGGGGCTCTCATGGCTCTAGGCAGGGAGGGGCCTTGTGGTGGGTGGATCTCTGAGAACAGAATGTGGAGTCTGGGGCACAGAACCCAGCAAGTTCTCAAGCACGGTGGGCAAGTGACAAGAGAAGGAGAGGTCCTGCTAAGGTGACCTTAGCAGCTCACTGGGAGCAAAGACATTGAGTCTGAAACCTAAGACAATACATGGGCCTTGGGGGCCCGGGGGAATCTGGTAGGGTGGCAGGGCCTAAGGAGGGTGAGGGTCAACAACTCAAACAACCCAAAAACTGAGCCAAGAGGGTGTTTGGCACAGTACTGAAGACGTCCCTTGGGACACCTGAAATTGGCTCCCAAATCTACTTCCTGCTAATGTGCACTCGGGGAGGAAGCAGGCAAAAGCCCAAGCAGTTGGGTCCCTGCACCCACGTGGGAGACCTGGATGGAGCTCCTGGGTCCCTGCTGCAGCCTGGCCCAGCCCTAGCCGCCACAGGCATTTGGGAAGTGGCCTAGCAGATCTCTGTCTCTTCCTATTTGTCTTTATCTTTCAAATAAACAAAATTCAATGAAAAGCACGTTATCTAGCTGTTTCTCAAAGGGAGCCATACATACAGCCAACAGATACATGGGAACTGTGCTCAGGAGCTGGTTGTTAATGTGCACAACAGGTGAAACCAGCATGTGCAACACCAGCATCCCATATGAGCACCAGTTCAAGCCCAGGTTGCTCCACTCATGCTCCAGCTTCCCACTAAATGCACCTGGGGCTGCGGGAGAGGATGGCCCAAGTGCCTGGGTTCCTACCTCCTACCACCCACATTGGAGATGGAGATGGAGTTCCAGGCTCCTGGCTTCAGCCTGGCCCAGACCCAACTGTGGTGACGTTTTGGGCAAATGAACCAGTTGACGAAAGCCTGCTCTCACTTTCTTCTGTGTCTTTCAAAGAAACACGATCAGTTCTTTAAAACAACAACAGTCAACCAAACCAACCACAGCAGTGCTCAACAGCAGTAACTATCAGAGAAAGGCCAAACAAGACGAGAGCTAATCCTCCACCTCCAAGCACCAGGATCCCACATCGGCACTGGCTCATGTCCCATCTGCTCCACTTCCATCCAGCTCCCTGCTTGTACCCTGGGAAAGCAGTAGAGGACGGCCCAAAGTCTTGGGACCCTGCATGCACATGGGAGATCTGGAAGAAGCTCCTGGCTCCTGGCTTTGGATCGGTTTGGCTGTGGCCATTGCAGCCACTTGGGGAGTGAGCCAGTGGATGAAAGATCTTTCTGTATTTTCTCTATGTAAATCTGCCTTTCCTGTAATAAATAAATAAATTAAAAAAAAAAAAGACAAATGTTGGTGAGGATGTGGGGAAAAGGAACTGACTCCAACCCTCCTGCTCCACTGATGGCGAGGTAAATAAGCCATGATGGAGAGCAGTGTGGAGGTTCTGCAAAAATGACAAAGCAAGTCACCCACGTGACCCAGCCACTTCTGGGACACATCCCATGGATATGACGTCAGAACTGTGACAGACTATCTACACTTCCACATTCATCACAGCATTACTCAAAACAGCCGAGGCTCACAAATGACCTCCACACCCAATGACAACCCCTGGGCAAAAGAGACGTGGTGTGTGCATACAGTGGAGTATTACTCAACCTTCAACAAGGGGGTGATCCTGCCACATGTGACAGGATGGATGAGTGCAGCGCACACAGAAAGGCAAACAGCTCTGATGTCATGTAACTGCGGATCCTGGAAAAGAAGAGCTCCCAGGAGGGTGGTCCTGTGGACCGAAGGCCCAGCATGACGACTCAGCTAATAATGACAGTGATGACAATGATGATGACAACATGAAATTCACTGTGAATGCCTCTTAAAGGTTCTCACCCCCCCACACACACACACACGGTAACCACAAGAGGTGATGGACCCATCAGCCGGCCTGATTTGGAATAATTTCATAATGTACACAAGTATCAAATGTCGTATCATATATACCAAATACACAAAACTTACATATTTATCAATTATTGCTTAAAAAATTGTCCATGGAGAGAGAAAAAACACAATAGCTAGAGAAGAAAAAGGAAACCACAGAGACCAAGAGAGAAAATCTCTCAAGGAAGAGCTTTTGGCGGGAGGGGAGATGGTGGCTGCAGGGCTCCGGAGTGATGGGAACCAAACCAGGGTTGGGGCAGCACTGGGGAGGCTTGGCTAACACTCCCCCACCTCGGTCTATTTCTCAGAATACAACCTACTCAAGCTAGTAGGGATGCCGAGAGGGAACAATCCAGAAACTAGCAGAGGCTGACACATGGTGGCTGCTGCGGAAGCAACACCTGCCTGAGGGGGGCCTCTAGGACTCCTGAGAACCACCCCCCATGCTGCTCCTCCGGGAGGACCACTGTCCTGCACGGTCTGCTTCTCCCACCAGCTCTTGCTTCTCCCAGGACAACCCTAGTGCAGGGTTGCAGTCTGGAACTTCACTCCCTTCTGTTGTTCTCTTTCTCTTTTGTTTTTTTTTAAAGATTTATTCATTTTTGTTGGAAGACAGATATACAGAGAAGATGATGAGACAGAGAGGAAGATCCTCCATTCGATGGTTCACTCCCCAGTGGCTCTCAGAGGCGTTAACAGACGCTAAGGTGGGTAGAGGTATTCAGCGAGGAGTTGGAACCTTCCTGGAGAGAGGAGGAGCCAAGAGGAAGTTGGCCTGCTTACAGTGGAGTGGATGGGAATCAGTGGGCAGAGGCCCAGAGGCAGACAAGGCCAGAGCTGGCTGGGATAGAGTGACAGTGATAAAGGCCCAGGCAGAGGCTCCTGGAGACTGAGGGGAGTGAAGGGGCTGAGCTTGGGCCAGTGGGAGATCCCCCTGTCTCCCTGGCCCCAGGGCAGGTCATTGTTCCCAGCACAACACAAGCCCCCGGCCAGTGCAGGCTCCGGTGGGCACGCTCAAGTCCAAGGTGCACTCCTGGCTGACTGAGAAACACCTGCTTTAGGTGGGTATTCTTTTTCTTTAGGGGAACTCAAAGAAGCAACCTGTGCAAGCTCCACGCATTCCTACAGGGAATGTTTACAAAGCACCCATACGATGAATAAAGCCCCTTGAGAAGACATCAGAGAAAATGGAGTGAGTTCTTGTCAGCAGCGGCAGCTCTAGAAGTAGCAGGTCGGCCCAGTGTGATAGCCTAGTGGTTAAATCCTTGCCTTGCATGTGCCAGGATCCCATATGGGTGCCGGTTTGTGTCCCGGCTGCTCTACTTTCCATCTAGCCCCCTGCTTGTGGCCTAGGAAAGCAGCAGGGAACTCCCCAAAGCCTCAGGACTCTGCACCTGCGTGGGATATCTGGAAGAAGCTTCTGGATCCTGACTGGCTCAGCTCTGACAGCTGTAGCTGCTTGGAGAATTCACCAGTGGATGAAAGAGCTTTTTCTGTTTTTCCTTCTCTTTGTAAACCTGACTTTCCAATAAAAGTAAATAAACCTTTTAACAAGAAAAGAAAGAAAAAAAAAAGGAGGAAGCAGCAGGTGCTATTCAGACCTGGCCCCGCACATGTGCCAAGGTGTTCTGCCCCCTGGCCCTGTTCCCTGCACAGAGAGGACTTCACCCTTCTCCTCTAACCAGCTCCTTCCCAGCGTGGATCCCTGCATGAACACAGAGCAGTTTGGGAGGACAGATGAGTAAACCTAGTGACCTCACATGGGACATGGGTCAATGAAATTGCACTGGAGCAGGGATTTCTGCTAAATGAGCAGGTTTTGGCTGCCCTGGCCCTAAGAGCTGGGGGCATAACTACGGAAGACGATGGATATGTTAATTTGCTTCCCTGGAGTTGCCATTTTCCAATCTACTTACAGATCCTATGACATCACGTGGTATACCCCGACACATGGCAATTAGCAAAGGCTTGATAAATATGAATTTCTGGTGCTAGAAGTATCTTTACCTTTGAAATAGATTTGGAGAAGCAGGCACATTTGGGAAGCTCAGATGTCTCTTGGGCTTTCCCAAATTTACTGTAAGCAGAACCCCAATCCTAGTGCTCCACCCAGAACATGGTACAAGTTTCTACTGGTATGGCTTCTTCAAAACAGCAAACATAAAAACAAAAAACAGGTGAGAGGGACGGACAGGGGGTAACAGATAAACATGCTTAAAGTGCATGCGGCCCAGGCCCGGAGTGATGGTTCAATTGGCTAATCCTCCACCTCCAAGTGCCATGATCCCGTATGGGCACTGTTTCATGTCTCAGCTGCTCCACTTCCCATCCAGCCCTGATCGTGGCCTTGGAAAGCAGTAGAAGATGACCCAAGGCCTTAGGATGCTGCACCCAAGTGGGAGAACTGAGGAGGCTCCTGGTTTCAGATTGGCTCAGCTCCAGCTGATGTGGCCACTTGGGGGAATGAACCAGCAGCTGAAAGATCTTTCTGTCTCTCCTCTCTGTAAACCTGCCTTTCCAATTTGAAAAAAAAAAAAAAGCAGAAAAACACGGGACCCGTAAGGCCATGAAAACCTCAGCTTAGGAGGTGCAGGTGTTGGGCACAACACTCCAGACCCACTTGGGATGTCTGTATCCTACGGGGAGCCCTTGTGTTGGGGGCCACTTCTGTTTCAGCTCCACCAGCTGATGTGGGTCCCTGTCACCCACGTGGGAGACACCAGCAGAGTACAGGGCTCATGGCTTCCTCTCAGCCAACAGCAGCCTTATAAGCAACTGGGAGAACAAACTAGAGCTTTCTCTGGTCTCAGCCTCTCAGAGCGGAGGGAAGGGAGTGGGGGAGTGTACATATTTATTTTAACAAAAGAAATCCGACTGTTCTAAAGACCCCCATCTATTCCCGCAGACACACACAGGGGTCCGGCTGCAGAGGCACCGTGCGTGTGTGTGTGACAGGCTTCAGCCCAGGGGAGGGCAGTTTATGAGGGCCACGTGGGGACATCTGATTCTGGAACGACCTCAGAAAATGGAGTTACTGTGAACGTCCCTGGCTGTGGTATTTGTGGTCAGGGCAGTACGAAAGGGGAATGCTGGCAACTCCACTAAGTCTGAGAAGACACCTGTGTATCTAGGATACAGCACCACGCTCTCTGCTGACGACCCACTGTGAGGTGGGGATGGGGTGCGGTGGGGTAAGGGGGTGTAGGGCCGGCATGGGTGCAGGTGCTGTTCTATTTTCACGTAACTTTGAATCTCTGCAGGGAGGAAGGCAAACAGGCAGATATCCACAGGCTCTCTGAGCTCTGGCAGCGGGAGGACCCCGTGCCTAGAGGTCCCTCAAAAGCTGCCAAACAGATGAAGGAATAGGCAAGCACCAGCGTACACAGGTGTAAGAAGGCAAAAAGACAAGGCCATGCCAGCCCAGCGGGATCTGGGATGGGGGTAGATGTCTGCCTGTTTCCTCCTAGGTGGAGCACATGGGCCCCATGGAGGAGGGATATTTTAGCAGAGATGAGATGGCTCTGCCTTCTAGAAGCCTCGGCCCTCATCCCCAACCATTGCTGCCTTCTTTCTACAATGATCTTGGAGTATTCCAGACCTTTGGGGCTGGTGTTGTGGCACAGTAGGTAAAACCACAGCCTGCAACATGAGCATATCACATGGTGCCAGTTTGTGTCCCAACCATTTCACTTCCAATCCAGCTTTCTGCCTGGAAAGGAGGATGGTCATCTCAGGGCATAGGGGTTGGAGGAGTGAACCAGCAGATGGAAGATTCTCTTTCTCTCCCTCTCATTCCCCTAGCCCCTTAACTCTGGCTTTCAAATAAATAAACATATCTTTTTTTTCCCCAGGTTTTTTTTTTATTATATTTTTTTACAATCTTTACATAGTTAATTAGGGTAAAAAAGGTTCAAGGGCTATAGGAAAGTGGGTAAGACCATTATTTCCATATTGTTTCCTTCATGTTTAAAGAGGGGCATTAAGGGAGAAGGACAGGGGCTGGGGTGGCTAACAGAGAGGCACTCAACAACATCCGTGAGGGCTGGATAGTTGAGCTGGTTAGATGGAACTAAGCTTCAATACCCATTGACATGTACGAGAGCCAAACGGGATGTGGGACAGACTGGACTACTCTGCTACACATACTGGCAGACGAGGGTAGGGGGCGGGCCTGTGGGGGTGGTTATCGTGGGTCGCTCTGACTAGGCTGCAGCTCCCACTGGTTTATGTGAGGGCTGAGTATGTGCTGGGCAGAACCAGGCTGGACTGCAACACCCATTGGTTCCAGTGGAAGTCGGGGCTGAAAACAGAACCAACCCAGCAATTGCAACCACCAGCTGATCATGGTGATGGACTGTGCCAGGCCCTGTGCTTGCTAGAACACACAAGAATCTGGTCTGGGGGTACCTCAAAGTTTCTTTGGGGATCTCCCCAACCGAAACGCCGGACTCAGAACCCTAGCCAAGAAAAGACAGAAGACAGAACAAGTCAATCAACCACCTCAGCTATATGTTGGCAGCGAAATACTGGGCAAATGGAGACTCTATGATGAACTATGTCAATCAATGGATTCTTCAACGTGCTTGGAGTGGCGAGACTGGCAGTGATTCATAACTGGTGAACTATCAAAACCACTTAAGCAGGTATCTAAGAGCATGTCTCACATCCAGGACTTGGGGTGGGTGGGAAACTGGGTGGGGCTTCTCCCTCAATATTCCCCTTTACCTCAGATACATGAAGGAAACAATACGGAAATAATAGTCTTACCCACTTCCCTATAGCCCTTGAACCTTTTTACCGTAATTAACTGTGTAAAGATTGCCAAAAATATATAAAAAAAATAATAATTTAAAAAAGACAAAACAACAACAACAACAAAACAACAATGCCCTGGCCCTCCACTGTGGCCTCCCGCCACAGTCTTCCTGTCTACCCTCCGCTGTCACCCCCTGTGACAAACTTGGCAAAGGGTAGCCCAACCACTCTGGAGCTCTGGTCTGGGAACCCAGTCTCTTGGGACCTGTGTCTTCAGACTGGGTCCCCTGGCCGTGGCTCACACTTCTGCCTCACTTCCCCTGGCCCTGCCCTGTTCCCCTATCCCTGTGTCCTCTTTGGTTCGGGTACCTGTAAGAACATAAAATTCCTAAGGACGGGCCAACATGGCTTCCATATTCAGACTCTCATTCCTTTTGCTCTTCTGCCTGGTGCTGTTCCAACAGGAGTGGCTAGAGGCAGCGGTGATAACCTCTAATGATACAGCACCTGGGTTTCTGAAATTCATGGAATTTCTTCACAAAGCACTGGGAGGGAGGGGGCTTCAGTACCAGCCACCTGTAGTCCCGCTCCCCTGAGGGGTGTAGGCTCTCCCATTATCGGGGGAGCCATAGTGGGCACCTCATTTCTCTGCCAGCCAGTTCAGCTCTCTTCTGGAAGGATCCAAAGAAAACCATTCCCTTATGGTGGGTCCCAACATCCTCCTGGAGCTCTTGCTCGGAGTCACATGGGATCCTGAGATTCTCCCTCCCCTCCCCCACAACACGGCTCCTGTCACCCATCCCCCAGTGGTGCCCTCATGATGGTAGCAGCCTGAGGGATGCATTCCCTCTGTATCCATAGCACTGCCTGACATTCCAACACGACTCTCTTTCTAGGCAGGCATCTTTCCCCAGCGCCCTGGGGCTGAGGCACGGACCTCACTGGCAAATGCAAAGTGTGGGACGCAGGATGGGTGCAGCCAGACCTGGGTTCATATGTGCTGCACCGCCACTGGTTCAGGTGACCCATGGAGGCGGCTGGGGAGAGTACAGAAACTGGTAGGCTTACCTCGCCCTGGAAGCTCTTCAGCAGTGGTGCTACCTGCTTGCGCAGATCCTGGAGCCAGAGAGGCGGGGCAGGAAGCAGCCATTGGGGAGGAAAGAGAAGGGAGACACGGGTTAAGCTTCTTTGGAATGGCTGTGCAGCCCGTGCTCACTGCCCTAGCCCAAAGTGAGGCCAGGACCTCTCCTGTCCTCCGTACGGCCTGACCCCTGATCAGCCGAGTGGGTTATCTGGCATCTGAGCCGACTTGAGGTGGAGGACAGGCAGGCGCCATGTGTGTGCCTCAATTTCAACGTGCTACAGACCCAGCCTTCTGCTGCTGTTGCCTTAAGCTGCCTAGAAGTGCACACTGTGGCACAGGTTCAACAGTTAACTTCCATGCTGTATTTTAGTGGCTATTTGGGGGGCTATAAGAGGAGACTTAGGCTGTGTGGGAGTTTCACCCAAGCCAGCAACCAATACCTATTTCACAACGGTGGGACAGCTGACAGGTATGTCAGATCTCTTAGAGATTGTTTTACTTAAAATCAAGCAAACAAGAAAGTGCGTCAAACAAGCCAACTTCCTTCCTGAGAGTTTAGGCATAGACATGATTTTCTTTTTTTCCCACCTGTGCACAAGTTAATGGCCCAGTTCAGATTGTATACGTCTGGGATCAGGCCAAGGCTGCCCGAGGTGTACACATCAGGGGAAGTTAGTCCATGTCGATAAAGACAGACACCTCTACGTCCAACCATAAAGCCAGGAAGAAGGCAAACGGGTTTTTCTGGAAAATGACGCCCAATTCCATGAGGAACATGAGAGAAGACTGCATTCAAAGGCGGGGATGGGGAGTCTCTTCCCAGAGAGGGGCAGAAGGCGAGCTGGGGACAAAGCAGAACCTGGAGGGGCCAGAGAGCCAGCTCCTGGTGCACCTGCACTTGGTCTGTTAGCTATTCCTGGGCAATGGAGGACCTTGGCTTCTCTCCCCCGATCTAGGGTCTCGGCTTGCAAGAATACAGGCCGGGGAGCAAGTTTCAAGGAATTCCAAACACAAAGCACTATGGACAATCAGAGGGGTGGAGTGGAACGCTGGCTGCGCTGCTTGCTGACCCTGGGCCCGTGGGAAGTCACGTGCTCTCCTGTGTTTGTGGACAAAGCCATCTTCCCAGTGGGAGGAGGCATCGGGTGTTGAGTGTACCGCACAGCTCCAGAAACGGTGATAAGTGCTCAGAGACAGGTAGGGCCTGGGCTCCTGGGCACCCTGGGGACAACACTCCCTGACACATGGCCTCTTGGGCATGATGTGATGGTAGATGAAGTGGGAACTTGTACACCACAGAGGACTGGGGTGTGTGCTGGGGGGAGCTTGGTGATCTCTGCCCTTCTGGGATGCGAGGATTCTCTTGAGTAGTGAGGTCAGTCCTGGGCCAAGCGCCCCAGGATACAGTTAGACACCTCAACCACAGCCCTCTCCATGCTAAGCCCCAGCAAGCTGGCCAGGCCCCTGCAGTGCCAGAGAAAGGGTCTGGGCATTCTGTACAACCCAAGGCTTTGCATGATTTGGGGGTGAAGCACTGTGGCATCAGGGCCCTTTTTCCTCTCCAGGATTTTTAAGGTGGAATGATCCAAACACCTGGAGATCATCCATCTACTTGTTCACTCCCCAAATGGCCCTAACAGCCAGGGCCGGGCTGGGTCGAGCTGAAGCCAGGAACCTGGAACTCTGGCTGGGTCTCCCATGTGGATGACAGGTGCCATCAGGGGCTGTCCCTCAGCATGCACATAAGCAGGATGCTGGATTGGCAGAGGTAGGACTTGAACCCAAGCACTCTGATGTAGAATGCACCTGCCCCAAGGAGAAGCTTGACTTCTGTACCGCAATGCCTGCCCCAGAGTCCACCCTGGAATCATCATAAGCCACACCTCTTTGCTAGAATCCTGATCACTAAAGATAAGTGCATAGGAGGGGCAAATAAGGGACAGTGTGCCTGGTGGGTGGGAGTGTGGCAGAGCCTAGCCTTCAGTGAGAGGCAGAGGGAAAGAGAGCCCCCTGCCTGCTAAGGGCTCAGCCTGCTCCGCTTCTCTCCCTGGCCCTCAGCTGTTTTGGTTACAAACTGCAGCCCAAGATGATGGATGTTTATTTGCTGTTCGTTTTCCAGAAAGACTGACTTTGTTGGAAAATGGCTGGTTCATGAGGCCTTGCTGTACTACCTGGGTTGGGCTCTCACTAACTACAGGTGCCCAAGTAATCACCAGTAACGATGGGTGGGGAAGCCACAGCCGCAACTGTCCCTAGCATGGGAGCCGGGCACACAGCCAGGCCCGGTTCCCCAGCACTGACACGCAAGCCAGGAGAGGCTACAGACATGCAGGCATCTTATTTTTAACAGTATATGTTGTGAGGACTAAAATAACCCCAATGACACATCTGACTTCAGGGAATGTGTGGGACCTCCTTCCAGGCTCTCCCCAGCCGGGGAGCTGAGAGGCTGAGCCCTCACCCCACATTAGGTGGCATCTGGGTGCCAGCGATGGGGTGTACGGTGCTCCAGTCAGTAGAGACCATGATCACTGCCCTGTCCATGCTGCCAAGAGAGCCAGCCTGACCTTGGGCTGTACTTGGAGCGCCTCTGTCTCCATCTCGTTTTGGCTACAACAGGGTCATGATCCAAGGGGATGCTCAGAAGACACAGGCTGGACACGTGAGCGAGTCAGTAAAAGTACAAGTAGCTGGATGTCTTCTGGAGTGACTGGAGCCAGAAAAGGGGCCACGGGGCTCCCCCACTCCCACAGAAGAGCCCGCAGGGGTGGGGCCCCTGTTCCCAGACAGGCCCCGCCCAATGAGGCTAGGCTAGCCAGGCCGACAATTTCACACTTCCTGACAGCTGTATGAAAACCCACAGGGAAAACACATGAAATTAATTTTCATTTCATTTAGCTCAATACGGCCAAAATGTCCTTTCACACGTGATCAATACAAAAACTACCAAAGGGGCATTTTATGTTCTTTTCAGGATGATGTCTTTGTGGTCTGGTGTGTATGTCACACTTTAGCCACGTGTCAAATGGTTCCATTGTCATCATCCTGGGAGCTGAGGGCTAAGAGAAGCACCCCCAACCTTGGTTCTCCTGGGAGTCGGGCAGCAGGTTGTGGGGGTGAATGGATGGGCAGCAGGAGGAGTAGGAGAGCCAGCAGAATTTAAGACAAGAGGAGGGAGCTTCAAGCCGGAAAACACAGCCACAGGCTGAGGACAGCGGCCACTGGCTTAGCAGCTGGGGAGTATCTTTGAACTTGGAGGTTCTACTAGGAGCCTGAGCACGTGACAGGGAGTGAGCATGGAATAGATCAATGGTGAGGGCCTGCAGTCAGTGTGGGATGAGTTTCGAGAAGCCAGTAAGCAGAGAACAGGAGGGAGAGAGAAGGTGGCAGATGGGGCCCGTGAATGTTCTGAGGCAGGAGCCAAGGGCAGTTGCCATGTCCTGGGTACCAGTCCTGGCTGGGCATAGGATTTGCTTTCTACCATGAAACTGCTGGCCTGAGGGATCAATGTACACAGTTCACCATCACCATGCTGGACAGTCATGCTCAGAGGGGGAAGGGAACCTTCCTGGGGCCACACAGTCCTAGGAGTCAACATGGAAGCTGCCCAACTCTTCCCAAAGCCCACACCAAGAGGCTATTCTGTAAAGGACTCGCTCTCCTTGGCCAGGTGTGTGGGCATGGGGATGACACACGGGGGGAGGGGACACAGGTACCACTTGGAAGAAGGCTTAACCAAGGCTCAGACTCAGAGGACAAACAGTAAGGTTGGAGGAGACCAAGGGATGAGAAAACTGATGAAAGTGAGGAATCTGAAAGCGCGGTGCTGGAGGGGAAACTGAGGCAGCTCGGTGGAGGCACCCAGCGGTTGAGCCCAGGTGCCCTGGGGTTCAAGCATCTTAACCAGGCTCCCTGCCCCTCCCCACCAGCCCACTGAATGCAAGATGCAACAACTCCAGGTTTGGGATGCATGGGAAACAGAAGCATGTGGATTTCCATATATTGCAGCACAGTTCCAGCACCCTGGGGAGCAGAGCCTTCTGTTCACCTCCCCACTCAAGGCATCTTCTACCTCATTTCTCTGAATGGCTTTGCATTGCCTCACAGACTCATGGAAATGGTCTTTTTGATTGTAGAGCTGGGTGCGTGTATCTGTACATACATACATACATACACACCCCAAAGTGTTCCTGCCACATGGAATTACAAGGTGAGTTTCTTTGGGTGCAAATACTTCTGAATCCATGTATTAAAGGGTCTTTAAAAAGTTCACAGCAAAAGCATACTGTGGAAAAAAAAAAAAAACTACGTGTAGCTTTCAAACTGTTTCTGCACCGAAAATAAAGATCTTTAAATTCCATTTTCCCACAAATGTATTTTTTTTGCATCCCCTTCATATTTGAGGACAGCTGAAGAGGGGAAAAAAATTCACTACACACTCACATCAGACTCCAAATGGGGACATATGTACTCTAAGTCACCAGCTAAAAATCACTCATTCTAATTTTATTTTTGGCAGCTTGAGAAATTCCTTATGCAACTCTGCTGGCTGCAAACGCTGCCCAGTTCTGTGCGGAGGCTAAGGAGCGGGCTCCAAGGATGTTCAGTGTCGACCCCAGGGACTTTCTGTGGCCGCGCCGCGAGGACAGGACGTGATTGATGAGCTTTTGAGAACAGAGTGCCTTTGGCCGACTGCATGGTCCCTGAACCTGTGCCCAGCATGGCTCTGGGCCTCTGTGCACCCTTCTCCACACCGCAGCCGGAGCAAGGGGGGAGGGAAGTCCAGGCTTACCAAAAGCTCCAGTGACACACGAGTGGAATGGGCGATTGAGGCCTGCTTCAAGAGGACACTCACAGTAACTCAGGGCTGCACATGTCACTTGGCTACTTGACTGTCGGGTATTTGGTACTGTCTTGAAGGCTATACCGTCTATAGAACAAAGAAGTGACTGAGACGTGGTCGCGTGGGAAGCTCTGTCTTTGGGGCTATTAATGTCAGCTGTATGCTGGCAAAGACCACACAGCTCGTGGCCACCTGCCCTCCCTGAGCCCAGAGGAGGGGACATTGATGTGGCAGTGCTCCCGTATGGAGGCCATTGGCACTGCTCTCCACGCAGCTCATTCACAATGCACTTGGTGGATCAGAAAACAGGACCACAAAACGTCCCGGTGGAACATTCTAGTAATGGTAATGGTCAAGGCCTTTCTGACTTTCAAGTGAAACGGAGGCAGAAACACAACATTATCACATGGTGCGTAGCTGCCATGGACAGTAAGGGGCCTGTGGGAGTCCCCCCCCAATATACAGGCTGGATCCCATGCTGTGAACCTCAGCTTCCTGTCCACTTAGGGCACTTGAGGACATCTCTGGAAAGTTCCGTGCCTTCTTCAGGGCCTGATACTCTTACTCGCAGGATGTCCCCTCCACATTGCCCCAGGCAAGGCTATGTATTCCAAAGCCACGTGCTGCCGATTCACAGCCCGGGGCTATGAGACACCACTGTGAAGTCATCCTGCATCATGGCCTCATGGGCCACAGGACGCTGGGAAGGACAAGGAGCTGATGGCACAGACACCACATGCAGACACAAGAAGGCCAGGAACTACAAACACATCTTCAGAGGGATCACATCTTCAGATCTGTGTTAAAACTACGTGACACTCTGTATTTTTCTAGGTGCCATGCTAAGGCACTAAATACCCTTGTATTTTTAGTCCATAGGAATGCAGGTGTGTTTCTGGAGAATGGCTTGGGGGACAATTAGACTGGCAGCCACCTCAGGGGAACCTTGTCCTCGTCTGTGGTGAGAAAATGGCCTCCTCCATAACCTGTGAAGGAAGGGTAGAGGAGTCTGAGTGGGGCCATGCCACCAAGTCTCTGTTCTGTGATTCTCTCAGGGTAGCAAAAACCATCCTTGTCCCTGGTACAGGGAGTTGGCCTTGGGGCCCATCTTGGGTGTCATTTGTCATTGCAGACAGCACCCAGCCCAGGGTACCTCTCTCTGTCCTGTTCTTTCCCCTGTGGTCCCAGTGCATGTTAGCTGTATTACCTCTGGGTGAGCAATGGTTAGAGGGAGTGGACAAATCCAGGCAGAAATGACAAATCCATCATCTGAGGCATGGTGTGGTCTCCACTTCTGACATATCTGATGATTCAGGTTTCAAACCCTAGAGCATACTCAGGCCTGAGGTGGCATGAGGTGACCGGCAAGGTGTGACCTGCATATGCTTTTCCCAATCTCTGGCTCTCTTTCAAGTTTTAGGCCCAAAGCAAGAAAAGGATTTGAAAACAGTGTAGGTGGAGATTCAAAGGAGATCACAACATGATGTATTTCATGAAGTCTGCCACCACCAAAGCTAAGATGAGCCACTATCTTGTGTTCCCCTGAGACGGAGTGCCACCTTTTCACTTCTGGGTCTGTGGTTATGACCATGGAAAAAAAAAAAACAAGCGAAGTCCAAGTACTACAACTGACATCACACGGCTGGCCGTGAAGTGACACCAAGTGAACAGGTCCACGATTTTTTATTTCATTCTGTGCTTTGTTTTTACAAGATACGGCCTCTGTTGAAAGGCGCTGCATTGTGTTTCCTCCAAGGGGACATGCTTCTTAGGAATATGGACTACATGATTTACATATGAATCAAGATTGCTGCATCAATCTTGGGGAGGGGCCGGGTGGGAATAAGACAGCACATGAGTGTGGGTTCACTATGCAAAGAGGACCAGACACTAGGTGGTTGTACATGTCTGAGATACGCTTTTTCAAAACTCAGTTTCACCTTGAGCCACAGTAAGCCTTCAACAGACCTCCCCACCTCTCTCTCTCTCTCTCTCTCTCTCTCTCTCACACACACACACACATACACAGACACACACACACACACACACACACACACACAAACACACGAGACGGTGGGGCAGCTGGCTCACTGCAATCACTGCCCCAGAACCACTTGGCCAAACTACTACTATCACCCAGTGCACATGCAAAGCTCAGGGTCATGGAGTCTGCCAGCCTGCCCATGGCATGAGACCCTGGGGAAGTGTCCTGGCTGTCCTGCTCCTGCAGAACTCCAGCTACCATACGATGGGCCTTGGGCCTTGTGCAGGGATCCCACTGGGGAGTGCCAGGCAGAGCAGGGCGTGAACAACGTTATTCTCAGTAACATTTGGTTTGTGGGTAATTCAGATAGAAAGAGATGGGGAGAGGAGAGACCCCAGGTAGTTATGCCTGGGGTCCTGGCAAGTCCACACACCTCTGGCTGTGCCCACGGAACATGTCCGCCTGAAAAGCAGAGGCCACTGAGCCTCAGTCTGTGCTCTGAGCATGCTGGGGAATGGAGCTTGCCACTCAGCCCTTCCCTGCCACTCTTTCATTGTGTGGCTGGCCTAGAACCCAAAGTCTCCCCAGCGTGTCCCTAATGCCACCTGCTGCCACCACTCACACTGCAAGGGCCCCCAGACAGAACCTCTGTTGGAAGCATGTTTTAGAAAACAGAATGGTACTCTGAGAGTAGCCACAGGCACTGGGCTCTTTACAGGCTCCAAGTAGGAAAGCCCACATTCCAGATGACACAGGCGCCAGTGGGGGCAACCTGAGTGGAATTTCCTTCAAAACCAAGACATTTCCAATAAGAGCTTTTGTTTAAAAAAAAAAAAAAAAAGGGAGGGGGGATGCCAAAAGGTTTAATTTCAGGAACTAAGCCTACTATTTACAAAAGTAAGAGGACATAGTAAATCTATTAAACTGGACATCAGCACAAGAAGTAACACAGTGTGTTCTAACTTTTTTTCAACCAAGATATTTATTCAAAAGAAGAAAATGACTCCTTTCTACCATCTACATCCGAAGAGACTTGGATGCTGGTTTTTCTGTCTGGCACCTCAAGGATCCTGCAGCAGCACAACGATGGCAGGCTTGTTAGTAGAGCACACGGCCCAGCCAGTCTTCCTGACCGCAGGAAACACCCTACTTTCTAGCAGAAAAGCCACTTCCAATAACCGATGCTATGCATGTGTGTCCGAAACACTTATATAGAAGGTCCTGTGGCTTCAATGCAAGTCATAATTAGCTGGGTAAGAAAACTGGCATGTATTTGCTGGGTGTCACCAAATGCCTATCACTCTACCATGTCAACAGATGCAAGAGTGCAGGCCACACATGTACAGGGGGTTTAAAGAACAAGCTGGTCTACACGGGCTCGACGGCCCGGCTGCGACACTCAGCCCCAGAATGAGGCTTCTCTGGAGTTCCACGTCCCATCTCTGCAGCTGCAGCTGCTGGCAGAGGCCACGACTTCCGTTCCCTTCCATAGCTGAGCCCACGATCCTTCTCGCCTCCACGAGAGCCAGGGGTAATTGCAAGTGGCATTTTAGACCAAAGTGTTAAATAAAAAATGCCTTTCCATACAATGGCAGAGCGCACGTCCTGCCAATTTCTGAAAGACTTTGGTTCACAGATTGGAGAAAATTCCATTAGTTTTAATTATTTATCAGCAGTCAATTTAGAATACCGTTGGTGACCTATTTTTACAGTGGATGGGCCACCCAGCAATGAAATAAATGAATAGTCTTTTTCTACAGGGGTTGACTTTCTGGGAAAAAAATAGAAATCCAGTTTAAAGGAGGAATGAAACCCCAAACATGTAATTACCACAATACATAACCCGCCATGCTGCCTTTGTAGCTGGATAAGACGCACATCTTTGTGAGTTTTTTGGTTATTAAATAAGATTATCCTGAAAGGGATAAACTCACTCATGCTATAATTTCTTCCCATTTACATTTCTTTGCTCCCTTTCAAACATGTTCTCTGTCTTGGCACGATGTCTCGCTCTCGTGGCTGTGCCTCAGACCACAGTGCCACAGGAAGGGTTCACTGAGCAGAGTTAGGGGTGGCAAGGTGGGGTTAGTGGGCAGGCAGGGCAGAGCAGTGAGCAGGGCAGGGGCAACCAAGGGCAGAGTCAGGGGACCCCTAGCCCTGAAATCCTGAGCAAGAGGCCAGTGTGTGCGGTGAAGTACATGAACTGTTGGTGTGTGAATGTGGGTGGGAGGCTGCTGGTGGGGTCAGAGGGGAATGTAGATACCAGGTGTGGAGAGGCCTCAACTGAGGGAGGAAGTGGCATCATTGGAGATGGATGGGCAGCATGCAGAGCCCACCAGGAAGGGCCTCAGGGCCTGGGGCTCCCTCGGGGGCCCTTGGGAGGGGGATGGTCCATGAGATCAAAATGCAATTTGTTGCTGCTTTCTGCACTCATGCTCTCAGTGACATACACTGGAGCTTTCTAGACACTCCTCAACACTGTGATGATGCCCTCACTCTGGCACCTCCCCAGCACTGTCAGTGTCTAAAGCTGGGGCACACGGGGGCATAAGCTCTCTGGAGTGCCCAGGATGGGCACTTCCATGAGATGCTCTGCGGAACTGTTTCAGCTTGGGCCGGAGAACTGCTTGTTGCCTGGAAGCAAAGGCCATTTGACCAGGATGAGGGCCTGCATGCCATATGGGAAGCTGCTAGGACTGGACAGCCAGAGCACCTGCTGGCACCTGCGCTTGCCCCAAGGGAAAGGGTGGGTGGCACCAGCTCCCACCCCCTGGATGTTGTTGCTTCTTTGTGGGTGGTGGTGGTGGGGGGCTTGCTGTGGTGTCAACGGGGAAGGAACTGGATTCTCTCTTAGTCTGGTTTTCCCTGAGGTCTGCTTTCAGATTACTCTTCCAGGCCATTTTTCTGAATAAACCTTCAGGGCTATGTCTATGGCTCTTAGAGGGGCCTTCACCGAGATCATGGGAAATGTTCAGTAGGGAAATTCTGTGCGTGGAGTTGAAAATGATTTTGCCACAAAATCAACATATCTTTCAATTCCTAACTAAACTAATTTGAGAGAGAGAGAGAGAGAGAGAGAGAGAGAGAGAGAAATGCTCCTCAACTCAGAGAAGCTTTGGGAAGGGCTGCTAAGAATGACTTCAGTGCGCAGGTGCATGGCAGGGGTCGAGCATGGACCCACATGTGGCTTCCTTGCCCTTTCTCTGCTTCTAGATAATACAGCAAACACACTCTTTAGGAAACAGCTCCCCAAGGACAGAAGTGCCAGGCCCTGGAATGTCCATGTGGCCAGCTACCTGTGGGGCCAGTCTGACAGCAGGCATCATTTTAGGCTGCACTCAACCCATAAAGACAGTCAATATTGCACCTGCTAATGCATACCAAGATGACTCATGTTTCTCCCAGGGAGAATGTTAAATACATTAGATGTTGGCAAAAAACCTCCCAGTCTATCCTATGTTTTATATTCCTTTCGTCTCTATAAACAGTATGGTTGCTTGGGAAAACCACAATCCTGTTCTAAAATACAGAATATTTATGAACAAAGAAATGAGAAAAACTAAAGCAACATGCTAAAGTTCATTATAGATTATAGGAGCTGTATTGCCATCTATATGCCATAACCTTTATGGAATATGAGTTTCCAAAGGGAACACTTGTATTTCTTACAACGGGAGGACCAAGTCACAGATGTCCACAAATAGAGGGCAGACTTCAAACATCACCTCAAACTACTGCCAAAGAGGAGGAGCTGTCCCCAACTATCTGGTGCAATGATGGGTTCCTTCAGGCTTCACAAGGAAGAGTCCAGGGACTTAAAATCAGGTGTCGGGAGCAGGCAGCAGCCTCGTGGTGCAGATGCCCATGTATCACCTGGAGTACCTGGGTTTGGGTCCTAGGCCGGGCTCCAGACTCCTGCTTCCCTCCATGCAAACCCTGGGAGGCAGAGATGGTGGTTCAAAGACCTGAGGCCCACCCGCCTGCCTGTGAGGCCTGGCCTGAGCGCCTGGCTCCCAGCTTCAGCCCTGTTCTCGCTGGCCCTGGCCCCACTGTTCATGGCATGTGGGGAAGCAGTAGATGGAGATTCTGCCTGTTCTTCTGTGTCTAAAAGAAATGAATAATAGCTAAAAGCCAACTGAGGTTTCAGACGAACTCCTTCTCAGTTTTAGTTTTCTTATCTCCTCACCTAACTGCCACACTGGAGGCTCACTTGTTGCTTGTTGCAATCTCACCTAAAATTATGCAGCCTAGGAAAAGTATCCCTTCGGCGTGGCTTACTAATCAGCACACACTGTTTATTCATGCCTACTGGCTTCATGGACTACTCCGAGGAATAATTCAAAATACATGATGAATAAACCCACTTGCAACGCAAAACATGCTTCACAGTGGTTTCTCAGACACCAAATGCACAAGTGGAAACCCAGTAGGACTCTGACGAGGCACAGGGTGATTCCATCTATAACTACAAGTCCCACAACTGCAGGGTTGACATAGGGACCTCACCATTGCACACACTTCAGAAAAACAAAACAAAACAAAAAAGACAAAACCAGAAAGAGGAAGGTGCTGTGGCACAGTGAGGGAAGCCACCGTATGCGGTGCCAGTATCCCGTATCAGAGCACTTGCGTCCACTCCTGCTCCCTGCGGACGAAAATCCCGGAAAGCAGCCAACGATAGCTCATGGACTCGAGTCTCTACATGGGAGACCTGGATAGAGTTCCAGGCTCCTGACTTCAATCTGGCCCAGCCCTAGCTGTTGTGGGCATTTGGGGGGATAAATCATCTTTCTCTCTCTAGATTGCTCTTTTGATTTTTAGATAAAAATGAAAATGTTTGAATTTAAAAATTGGAAAAAATGCTGCAGAGCCTCTGGCATAGAAAATGTAGATAATATTATTGGAAAGGCAGAGTTACAGAGAGACAGGCAGAGACAGAGATCTTCTATCTGTTGATTCACTCCATAAATAGCCACAATGGCAGGAGATAGACTGGTCTGCAGCCAGGAGCCAAGAACTTCTTCCGGGTCTTCCACATGGGTGCAGGGACACAAGCACTTGGGCCTTCCTCTGTTGCTTTCCCAGGCACATTAGCAGAGAACTGGATTAGAAGTGGAACAGCTGGGACCTGAACTTGCACCCATATGGGATACTGGCACCACTATGCACTATACCGCAATGCTGGCTTATTCCGTCATTTCCATGATCTTCACCCAGCAAACAAGCATAAACTATGCTGGGCCCCGGCCCCCCCACCCCAAGTGTATGTGACCCACTAGCAAACACCCTAAGCTTCCCTCCCCCTTAGTCTATATTGGGGCCACCAAAGAAGCATCTGGTCAGTTTCAGTCAACAAACCAACAAGAGGTCAGGGTGCTGAGACTTCTGACGCCAGGCAAGGGCAAGGACAAATAGAGAGTTCTAGGGCTTCAAGGTCAGAGAGCCATCTGGTTCACCAACTGCTTCCTCTGTGGGCCTCAAAAGCTCAGAGAGCAGGGTCATCCCATGGCCTCCACGAAGGACCCCACACCCCAACATTGAAATGTGTGTATGCTCAAGTCCAATAGTGTAGCATTTGCATAGAGGTGCACTCATTTACCCTTAAATTTAGCTCATCTGTAGAGCATTTGTAATAGCCAACGCTACGAGGTGTGGTTAAATACTTGTCAAGACCCTATTGTTTAGAGAATAATGACCATAGAAGAGTCCGCACGTGTTCTGTTACAGATGCTTTATTTTATTTTATCTTATTTTTTTTTTTCCAAAATACTTTGGCTCTGGAGCTGTCTGTATCCGCAAATGTGAAATTCACCAACCTGAGGCTGGCCCTGTTTATAACGCAGGAAGGAGAACCAAATATTCCCCCGAATCTCCTTGATCTCAATTCCTTATGAGACAATTCCAAATTCACTGTTCTTTCCCTACGTGGGATGGCCAGATGCTAAAGGCCTAGAGGTGGGGGAGATACACACAGCTGAGGGGGCTCATTTGTCAGCTGGTCCCTGGAAATGGAGCCACAGATGACACCTTGCGCAATGGCAGATGAAAGCGAGGAAAGGTTGGGAGTTCTGCAGCCCCAAGGCACAGACCCTATCATTTCGGGAAACATAGCCGTTGTGAAGGCAGACCTGGACCTGTAGAAAGCTGCCATTGCTGGGACAGCCTCTATGTGTGCTGGCACACAAACAGCCTTGACCCTCAGGGCGTCTGCACAGTGTTGGGGCCTCCCTGGGGTTCCCAGCTGGGCTTCCCTGGTGTGAGCCCATGGTTGAGCTGCTCTCCTCTCACCCAGTTTGGCTGCTCCGAGGGTGAGACCCAGAACAGTTTGTAAATGCTAAGAGTATTGCCCAGGATTTTCTTTCACTCCCATATATGGCAAATACAGATCTCTCTATCTTGAGCCATTTCGAATTTGACTTTCGCAAATTTTTTTGTTGCTTTCCTGTCTTTCTTAAAAGCTTCCCTGGAACCCCTACTCTGCTGCATAGGACGGCTGGCCTGGCCACAGCACTGACTCCTGGCATGTTGGCTGAGTTACAGAGACTGCCGCAGTGTGTATCTGAGCGGGGTCAGGGCCCCCAGTCACACACATTCCTGCTGCTCCTCAGTGAGACTACACAGGATGCCATCCGGGCTCCCTCAAGGATGTCACCTGAACCAGTGTCCAAGCCTCGAAGACTGTCTTAGCACACCTCCAGGAATTGGCTGAAAAACAGTGTTTGCTGCAGTGTTTGACCTATTTCGTGAAGAGATCAAATCAAACACACTTCCAGGCTTCTGACACTGACTGCTAGGAGATTCCATGATGGCACAAGACAATTCAGGAGTTCCCTTGGCAGTTAAGATGCCCACATTCTACAGTGAGGCTTCTGATGTGTTCACCTGGGGCTCCTAATCTCAGCTAAAGCAGTGTTGTGATGAGTGGCAGGAGCGATGGCTAAAGTCACGGGGTCCCTGCAACCCAGACCTGGATCCAGAACTGCAAGCTACAGGTATGACAGCTGCCTGTGTAGTCTGATGGAAAACAGGTGCCCCACACAGGTACTGTGTACACATGATTCTGGAAATGCCACACACAGCTCAGCCAGCCTCTGGATTTCCCACTCTTCTTTCCTCTATCAGCACGCTCGCAAATTACATCTGACAGAAAACTCCCAGCTCTGCTGGATTGTACCTGTTTGCTGGTGCCCCTGTGTCAGAGGTGATGCTCCAAGAGTCCAGCCCCGACTGCCTGCAGTTCCCCTTGCCTGGGACATGACCATCATTTCCTCTCAGGTATGCAGCCAAGGGCCTGGCATTTACTGAATATTTCCTGGATCTCCTGGGTGGCCAGCATGGACCCTGACAATTCCTGATCCCTCAGGCTTTGTTCCCCTCTGGCCCTTCAGGGGCCAGTTTCAGCTACTTTTTCCAAACAGAAATTTAGTTACCTCTGACTGCTTGTGGTTGGGAAAGCTGTAGCAAAATGTCACCGGGTTCCTCTGGCCAACCCCAAGTTCGAAGACTTGCCTTCCCCCACTGGCTGCCCAATCCTGTGGACACCTGGTACCTTCCTCCCAGGGACCCTGGCCATAATGCCTGCTATGAGAGGCTGATCAGAGCGGACCCCGAGTTCTCCTGCCGCCCGTGAGTGCAGCAGCCGCGCGTCTGTATGTGTTTCAACATGTCCCAGAGGGCGATTAAGTGAAGTGAGGCACGCCATTCACCAAGATGCACTGGAATTACGCCCGCTAATCTTTCAAATGGTAAGAACATTAGGCAACACAAAAGGCATCTCAGTAATTCTAAGGCTTTTTTACCCAACTGAGAAAGTTTAAATTTACAGAAACACATGCTAGAGATTGAGAAGTCCAAGACGTCTGGATGGTCTGGCTGGCACCCCTGGGATGGAGGACGGAAGGGACAAGGGTGAATGGATGGGCACAGAGGTCCGGGGTTCTAGATTTGACATGCGCCCTAACTCTTGTCAACCGTTTCTCTAGTGCAAAATGGCTTGGCTTCCCGGAGTGAGCAAAGCAATTTCCTCTGACATCTCAGGACTGAGCAATCTGTCCATCAAGGGGCCACATGGGCCAGTGTGCACAGCCCAAGAGCAGCTGACCTCAGGTTGCAGGCAGCACCAGCAGGGACCCCCCACCACGCTGTCTGGTTGATGCTTCCCATAGCCCTTCAGGAGTTCCACGTCTTCCTTGCTATGTAAACCGGAAATTCGGGCGAGGTTGTGTGTTTTGCCCGAGGCCATTTGGCTGTAACACAAGTTCGGGGGAGGCTGGCGCCAACGCTGCCACGCCACGCTGTCTTCTAAGCCGCCTACCATCTGCAACCGCCACGGTGGGCTGGGCAGGCCGTACCTCCCAGTGCTCCAGTTCAGGTCAGTTACTTGGACCTGCCAGAGCAGGCACTGTCCTGGGGGGGGCCTCCTTCCCTTCTCAGCTGTCAGGGCCCCACCCCTGCCACCTGCCAGCCTCACTCCTAGTAAGGCTGAATGGTGTGAGTGACTGAGAACTTCAGGTGCCTCTGCTATGCTGCGTCTACTTGCACACCTGTGCCTGCCTGGAGATGCAGCTCCCAACCCCAGCTGCCTGGTGGCCTGGCCAGCCAACTCCTGCAGAAGCCCCTTCCCCCACTGCCACCTCCGTCTGCTACTCCCACACCTCCATCCTTCTTGCTGTACACTGGCCTTAAACCAGCTACTCAAGCTGGTGCCCATGCACCCCACCCATTCCACATGAGTTTTCTCTTTGAGGTCTTCCACTCTGTCAAAATCAGAGTTTAGGAGGCAACTCCTGGGACCCAGAGAACTGCAGCATTTGTGTCTCCAGAAGCAGACTTCAGATCACGACCCCTTGCAGGAGGCACAAGGTCATGGGTAGGGCCATGAGCTCTCTCTAGAGGCTGAGGACAGGAAATGGACCCATAGTTGGGGGGACGGGGCTCTGGGTGCCACATGGGAAGGGAGAGTGGCCCTGGGAAGCAGCAGGCCAAAAGTGTGGCCTGGGGCCTGGCTGGAGCTCCTGTTGCATCTAGCGAGCGAAGGGTGTGTTCTAGAACCAGCCAAGTCAAGCTTAGCCCTGCTTCTCTGTGTCTTGGGTATGGGCAAGGCTGAACTGAGAGGAGCCATGAACAGGGAGGAATGGGGCACACGGATGCCCCAAATGGTCCCAGAGGGCACCTTCTACTGGGGACAGTGAGTAAGGCCATTGCTTGGAATGCCCACATCCTATCCTGGGCTGCTTAACTTCATGTCCTGACTCTGCTTCAGATTCCAGGTTCTGGTTAGTGCACCCTAGGAAGGTGGCAGGTGTACCTGGGCCCTGCCACCCACACAGGAAACCTGGATGGAGATCCGGGCTCCTGGCTTTGGCCTGGCACAGCAGATGGAAGATCCTTCTTCACAAGTAAACATAGTTAAGATAAAAAGAGCTCCAGTTTGCAGAAGGAATGAGCAAACCAGATACAGGATGGCAGATCTGGGGCTTTAGAGTCAATCTCACACACACACATGCATATATGCACACACACACGTATGTACATAGACATGGATACACATGCAGGACAGTCAGGCTTGATGCCAGGCCAACAGTGCTACCACTGTGTGTTCAGCAACAACGATGAGCGTGAGGTTTGTGAACTGCGCCCACAGGAGTTCCCCAAGGATAGCTCTCTGAATCCTGGAAGTCAGGTTATTTATGACACAGAACAATGCCACCAGCTTCCAGGTGCAAAAACCTTCAGTCAGAGGCTCAACATGGAACACGACCTGCAGGAGTCCAGTACAACCCAGTCAGTCACCAATGTGCTTACATGGTCCCTGAGCCGAGAGGGGGTTTTATGCTCCTCAGTGGTTACACCAACAGTGGGTAAACAAAGAAACCTACCTTCTGCCCCAATTCAGCCTCCTGCCTGGCCAGGGCGGAGACTCCATTTCAGCACCTTAAAGACCAAGTTTGCAGACCTCTGTTCACTCTTCAACCTGCCCACACTCCCCTGGCAGAGGTGTGTGTGTGTGTGTACCCGTGTTGGGGAGGAGGTGGGCTGGCTCATGACCTGGAAATTGAGCCCTGCTGCCCTTCACCTGCATATCCTAGCAAGGTGTGACCTGGAAGCTGGCTCCCCATTTGGGTAACAGGCTGCCAGGAACAGCATAAGAGGCTGGGTGGGAATGGGCCTTCTTCAAGCCTCCAGACACTCGGAGAATGAAAAAGTTTATTGCTACGGCTGGTTGTTTATGAACAGATTTATCACCAAAATTTATTTTCTTTTCTCATAAAGGCTGAGGTCCGACATTACCTCCAAGTCCCCACAAATAGGAGGTCACTCCGCTGCCAAGGAGGATGAGCCGAGCACTCTCATCCGTGCTCCCATGACCCAGCTCCATCCCAGGTCAGGGTCACCTCCTGCTAGGTCATTCCCTGCCTGTCTCCCAGAACACATTAGGGCTGTGTGGAGCCCACCAGGGCCACCTCATGTCCCTGGGGAAACCTTTCTGGCTGATCCAGATGCGGGTGTAGGGACACAAAGGATGGAAACTCACCCCCCACCACCACCTTTCTTTTTTTTAAAGGAAACCTAGGAAAGTAATAAGCTTTGTGCAACACACAGAAGACTGAGGATACAAACATCTCAGTGGGACACAGATGATCTTACATCCTAAACTGGAGATTGCGACTTCCGCTTCTTTAAGGGGCACTTTGCTGCCTTAACCACCTCAGGAACCCATTGCACCCAACGGCCACAGTGACCCAGGGGACAGACAGGTGGAGGAAGCCCAGGGCACCCTGAGGGAGAGGCAGAGTGGGCACTGCTCCGGCCCAGGTGCTGTCCATGCAGCCCCCGCCATGCTCTCATAGGTCAAGGCCAAAGGACACTCAGCACCCTGCCCCTCTCCAGAGTCCTTCAGGAGGCGGCAGTAGCTCAGGTTCTCCCTGGCACGACCTGAACAAAGGGAGGCAAGAGACAGAGGGAACTCACATCCCGGTCCAAGTCACCCAAGCAGCACCCCAGGCTTCTAGACTGGGGTCACTGGGAGAGTCAGGTCCAAAGAAGCTATGGATATGGATGTGGCTCCTCCTGCTGGGACTACAGGGGGCTGCCCCAATCCCCCACCTGATTCTACTGACTGCCCTGGAGTTCTACCCCAGGCTAAGAGGGGCCAGGTGGGAGTGTTCACCCCCAGTCCCTACAAATCCAGCTCTGGCACAAAATCTGTGAGGAAACATGGTGTGAAACCCAGCTCCCACCACACAGTCACCAGAGGGAGGGGACCAGATCTAATTGCTTACTGCCATTGTAGGTGTTGTGCAAAAGTTGCACTATTTTTCAGTCTTTCAAAAAAAAAAATTATGTATTTGAGGGAGAAAGAGACAGAGCTGCCACCCTCTGGTGGACTCCCCAGATACCCACAATGGCTGGGGCTAGGCCAGGGCACCAGGAGATTGATGTACGTCTCCCCTGTGAGTGGCAGGAACCCAAATACTGCTGCCACTGGTGCCCTCCTGGGATATGTAGTCACAGGAAGCTGGAATTGGGCTGCATCTGACACCAGCTTCTTTGACGTGGGACACATGCGTTGTACCTGCTACGCTAAACATCTGCTCCACACTGCGTTCTATCCTCACA
The DNA here is from genome assembly GCF_030435755.1 of Ochotona princeps. Taxonomy (NCBI): domain Eukaryota; kingdom Metazoa; phylum Chordata; class Mammalia; order Lagomorpha; family Ochotonidae; genus Ochotona; species Ochotona princeps. Next base: position 26,986,853 of record NC_080855.1, on the reverse strand, counting down.
CGCTCTCTGAACACCTTTGGAGTTGAATCACTGTAGATGGTGATGCCTCAGACCATTGGCCAAGGCAGCTCATCAGGAGGACCTCATTTTCTCTCTCTCTCTCAAAGATTTATTTATTCTTATTGGAAAGTCAGATATATACAGAAGAAGAGAGACAGAGAGGAAGATCTTTTGTCTGCTAATTCACTACCCAAGTAACCGAAACAGCTGGAGCTGAACCAATCTGAAGCCAGGAGCCAGGAGCCCCCTCTGGGTCTACTGCATGGGTATAGGGTCCCAAGGCCCTGGGCCGCCCTCAACTGCTTTCCCAACCCACAAGCAAGGAGCTGGATGGGAAATGGGGCTGCCAGGATAAAAACTGGCACACATATGGGATCCTGGTGCATGCAAGGCAAGGACTTTAGCCACTAGGCTACCATGCTGAGCCCTGGAGGGGAGATCTTTTGAGCGGAGGGTGGCGGGGGGTAACACACTCCAGGAGGAAAGGCAATTTCTATAGTATGCACTTAGTAGGCGCCTGCTGTGTGCCCTGCAGGTGTGTCACCAGAAAGCTCACCCTAGTCTCTTGAAGCTGAGGTTCCACAAGGAGGATAAACACCCAAATAACAGCAAGGCGGTGCCAACCCAAGCCAAGCTGTGCAGGCCTCAGGTCATACCTGGGATGCTGGGGACCTTCCCAGATGGATTGCCCTTGTCAAATATGCCCCATCTCCAGGCAGAATTCACTGGTCAGCCCTGCCCCCTCCCTGCATCTAGCACAGACTCCACCTACTACCCCAGCTAGACCCAGTTTCCAGGTCTGAGACCCTGCTGAGTGCAGCATGCCCCCTTCACCAAGGGCAGGGCCTTATCTGATGGAAGCTTATTCCCACATTTCCCTGCCATGCTGACAGGCTGCTTGGCACAGAAATGTCTTCTGAATGAACCTGGAGGTCAAGACAGAACACTCCCACTCCACCCCCCATTCACAGCTAAATAAACACATGTTTTTCAGCTACAAAGACAAGGAACAAGAAAATTAAAACACAATTTAGTCCAAGACAGAGGGGAACTGTCAGCCTAGATTAACTGCTGGCTACTGGGAGCGTGGTGGGCTTCTGTGGCCTGATCTTGCAGGATCTACACTCGGCCACTCCCAGGAGACCTTGAACTACCTCTCCAAGAGAAAGGATGAAGAATGAGGGCCCAGCACAGACAATGCTTAAGGACATCTCCTCCTGAATACCAGCTCCCACCCCACCACCTGCAGGGCAGGAAGCTGCCACAGGATCCACAAAGTGAGAAGCAGGAATCAGGCACACGCAGATGGCTCTGCAGGTTTGCTATGGCCTCCACCTGCCACGCCTGGTTATATCCAAGAGAGTCTCTCCTAGGACCAGTATGCACCTTCCAGAAGAAGGTTTATACATTTCAGGGGATATATGAGATATACATCCTACCCGCTCCCCAGGAATGCAACTGCTCAACAATCCTTAGCACTGAAATAGCTGAATCCCACATAGGCCACTGACGGGCACTTAGGTCAAGGGCGCATGCCTGGGGAGACAGTTGGAAGTGCTTTCCTGGACAGACAGCCTGGCAGGGATACTGCCAGCACAGGCTGGTTTCTGTTTCAATGCTAACATTGTGAAACAGGCTGAAGACACATGTGTCTCCATTGAGGGCAGCTGCTTGCCTGAACGGCTCAAAATAGGGGCTGCTGGCACATACACGCACACACGCACACTCATACACACACACGCGCGCGGCACTGACAATACCCGAATGGAGTTTGAGGCAAAGCATTTCATTTGCTTGCCAAGCCCTAAAAACTTCATGGCCTATACATTTCTAAACTAGATCCAATTCGATAGCTTTGTGAGCAACCACACAGCCGGACCCATTCCCAGGGCAGTGCGGGCTGCCCGGGCAAAATCTAATCTGGGAAGCAATTGAGCTCCAAGTGGCCGTGCAGCAGATGCGCGCATCACGCCCTGTCAGGGGGCCTTCCTGGGCAATTTGTCATCAGTCCCGGCGCTGCCAAGGAGCTGTGCACGGGTGCCCTGATCGTGGGGTACTCAGAGCGGCAACAGCCAACATAAATCAAAGCCTGGGCGACTCAGTGTATGTGCCTGAGAATTGAGATTTCAGAGTCATCTGCTCATGTTTGCTGCTGATCAAGGCCAGAGGGCCACACTTGGACGTGGCCAGCAGCAAAACAGCAGAGAGGGAAGGGTACTCAAGACCAAAGACTCCAGGGGTCAGCCATGGCCCATCCCATTTCCGCACGGTCAGAGTACCTCACCTTGAGCTGGCCCGGGGAAAAGCAGCCAGGCGAGGCAGGATCTGGTGGCCATTGGAGGTTAATGGGTCTTTCCTGTGCCAGGCTGCAGAGGAGGGAAGCACGGCGGGGAGGCACTCTACAGTGGCGTGGCCTCCAGGCCAAGAGGAAACGCACTTCAAAGGCCAGCCGTAAACCTGGAAGGTCAGCAGCCTCTTTGCTGTCCGGCTCTCCTCAGTACCACGCCCCTCAACTTCAGAGAGGGAGGAAGACAGCAGGCTGTGAGTGTGCAACGAGCAGGCGGCTTCCTGCCCGCGTGCTGTGGCACGCCCTGGGCAGCGGCCCTGGCCTGGGGCCAGCCGGGGCCTGTCCGGACACCAGAGCCCTGGGTTGCTTTCTTGGTGGCCAGAGGCCAATGTTTTTACCAGCCGGGGTGGAGGGAGGGAGAATCTCCCTTTTCTTTCTCCTTCCTGATACCTTAGCAGTTTGAGAAAAACCGCTTCTCCCTCAAAAAAGATGGAACTGGCCTGGGGCAGGGCAGGAACTGGAGGGTTCATCTCTGCCCTCTGCACCATGGGTACCCCATAAATGTGCACCTGTGCCCACATACAGTCTTGCACGTAGCCAGTCTTCCTCTCCAGGGTCCACTGCAGCACAGCACCTGGCTCCAGGTGAGGTCCAGGTTTCAGGATAGGAGAGGCCAAGCTGGCAGAGAGGAAATGGTGACCAAGCTAAGCAGCCATGCCTGGGGAGCCGGTGAGTGGAAATCGGGCCAGCGAGGCCTGCTGGAGCAAGGGCAATTACCATGGACAAGCACATCCAACAGCAAGCACCTTCCTGAGAGGGTCTCCTGGGAAGGGGGGATGCCCAGGCACTGTGGGCACAAGACCCTGGGCTGGATTGAGCCACTGGCTTGCTGGTGGCCTCGGACCTGCCCTCCACTGTGAAATGGGCAGGCTGGCGTGAGCCTCACAGAGCCATTGTTGTGTCGAGAGGTGTCTGTGAACAGAAACTCGTAGGGAGGGCCACAAAGACCCTTGAAGAACCAGAGGCACTGCCAGAATGGCCTGTGGGTGATTAGCTAAAGCTTTGATTTTCACCACTGCCTCTGGGGAGCAGAGAGGAGTTAGTCCCTGGGGTCCCCCACAAATCAGTAGGAGGGGCTGAAGCAGTTTCCGATTGGGCACAGGCAAGCACTATGCTCGCAGCCATCCCAAAGCAGCCCCATGACCTGAGGTCAGAGGACACAGGAACAAGAGTACAGACAGTGCAGGGTAGGCCCGAGGCACATGCCAGGCCAGAGGAGAGGTGATCCTGGGCTGGGGCAGAGTGACAGGACAATACCTGAAGGAGATGGCCCAGGATGGGACACGGGATGTTAATGGTCAGCCACAGGAAGGCAAAGCCAGGGCTGGGCTACAGCGGAATGGAAGACCAGAGTGCCACAGGGCTATCTGACAAGTCACGAAGGGAAAGAAGGGGCAAGGGAAGAGGGTGGCAGGAGGGAGGTGCCAGGCTTGGGTTTTGAGGTCACTGCAATTTCTCTCACACTGACCATGGCACTGTCCCCTCCAGATCTGCTGGAAGACCCCAGACCAGCAAACCCCGACTTGCTGCAGGAACTCAAGTGGCCACTCAGCAAATATAGTAGTTGCCTGCTCCCAGGGCCAGGAACTGGCCAGCTGGGCCTGGGTGCACAGAACCTGCTGGTCTGCTTCCACTCGGGGCTGATCTGCCACTGAGCAGGTTGCCCAGGAAGTGTCCAAGGTCACTGTCCGGCTGTCCCCATGTGCTTGACCCCCTGCCACAGTGGGGGACACGGAGTCCTCCTTTCCCTGGCAGGTCAGACATCTCTACCGAGAATAGATGGGGCACACGGCCCTGCATCTCTAGGCAAACAAGTCAGTGTCGCCAAGCTGGTCTGCTTTTGGATCCCATCTATGTGAACCCATGCTTACCAGGGCATCCTGTCACCTGCCCTGAGGGCCAGGGCACTGTATCCGACAAGTGCGTCCCATCGTCAGCAGGTCTAGTGCAGGTAAACCCTATCTTGACCATGACCACCCAAGGACATCTTATCACTGGGCTATTTTCTGTATCGAGTTTTCTATTTTGTGACCAAAAACCAGTTCTCAAGTAAACTGTAAAGGAAGCTCTGACAATGCTCAGTATAAATGGCCCCGGCCTCCTTCAGGTGATAAAACCCCAAGGAGTAAGTCAGAACTGCGGCCAGGTGGCCTAGGATAGCACCTTGTGGTGGACGAGGGCTGGAGGCCCAGTGGAAGAGCTCGGAGAGCACTTGCACCTGCCCTGTGCTCTCGGACTGGCCACTTCCTGTGGGCTTATGTAAAGTAAGTTGTCTGCAATGCCTATGGCAGGGATTAGCATGCCATAGCCAGGAGGAGGGGTCCTGAGAAATCTGGGCATGGCAATGGCTGGAGTGGGTACCCCAGAGACCCCATGCCCAGTAGTTCCCCATGACCATGCCTAGGCATATCTCAAAGGATTTCTCATGTGCACATCCAGGGAAATGGAGTGACTGGCTGAGTTCTCAAACGCTCTCCAGAAACGCATCTGAGGCCTTTATCCTGCACATCCCCCACTAACCCTTGGCAGCAACAAAAAGGACTTGCCAACTCCAATCCTGGGCAAACCAGACAGCAATAGTCACTGTGAATACTGTGCAAAGAGGAACCAGCTGGGATGGAAGGACGGAAATCCAGGAGTGAGCAGAGGGCTGGCCAACCAGAGTCCTAACAGATCTACCTGGCAAAGTGTGACCATGTGCTGATGAGAAAGATGGGAGGGCTCAGGGGAGGCTGCAGGTGGCGGAATCTCAGGGTGTGGGCAGGAAGGGGACAGGTGGTATCTACAAGACCTGCTGCCTCTGGGGCAAAGAGGCTGCTGGGTGGAAAGAGGAACCAGTTGGCCACTGGGAGCTGCCTGGCCGCCAGGACAGAGCACAAAGGCGATGAGCACTGAGGTGATGAGCAGGGAACCGGTATCTCTCTCTCTCTCTCTCTCTCTCTCTCTCACACACACACACACAGGTTTGTTATTCTGTGTTGCACATGGAACATCAGTCATCCTTCTGTATTCCTGGGAACCACCTGCCACCATCACCACCACCATGGGAACCAAATCCACAGATGTCCAAGACCTGGACATAAAATGGCTAAGTACTTGCCTGGCATCTGTGCAGCCAGCCACCTTTGCGAGTCTTCTCCAATTGACCCATGTCATCCAATCACAGGGCCCCCATATCCCTTCACTGCTGTGATTCAGCCAAGTACTCAGTGTGCAGCAAACTCAAGTTTTGCTTCCAGGAACTTTCTAGAAGTTTTTTTTTTTTTTTTCTAAATCTGAGCATTTTCAACCTACAGCTGACTGATGCAGAGGTCACAGAGCCAGTGGACAGGGAGGGCTGGCTGTATGTTTCCTAACAGCTCACATTGCACAAGGTATACACCAAAGCCCCAGTATTCCTGAACCCCAAACTGAATTCCCCTGTCCCGTGCGGTTTACTGTCTTCAGAGCCCATCACAGAAGCCAGGCTTCAGCTCTTGTCTCCACCACGAAACTGAAGGGAGGCCTGAGTTGGCGGGGGGGTGGGGGGTGGGGCGCAGGGCGCAGTATATGGCCAACCGGAAAAACCTCTCTGTTCTGTCCTGTGACCAAGAGCTGCCTCACTTACTGGACACATGGTGAGGGTCACTGGCTGGGCTCCACCCCCACCCTGGGGAGGCCATAAAGTCCTGGACTTCCCTTTAAGCATTTAAGGCCAGGCCCCTCTGGCTTGCCCAAGAGCCTGACGCTCTGGCTAGCAATGGGCAAGGCGAGGGGTAGGGGAGGGAGGGAGGGAACCAGGCCTCTTCCCACCTGATCTTCTGTGATGCCTGCAAGCTGCCCAGTACCTGGCTATACAGACAATAACTCTAATACACGACCTTGGCTACATGGCCAAGATGACGGAGGCTGTATCAATCAACTGATATTTTAAATAATGGAACAACAACAACAACAACAAAAAACCTCTCAGTGAATTCCAGGTTGACAAAACAGAGCAGGACACCTGAAGTCCATAAAGAGCCATGTGTGTGCTGGGCATCCTGGGATGTCCCCAGGAACCTGAGGAGTGGGGCCATTAGGCAGGAGGATGAGCTGAGGTCAGCCCAACCACACCCACCTGTGACTCTGCCCCAATTACCTACAAGATCCCAAGCAAGCAACTCACCAGTCTCGGCTCCTGGCACACAAAGGGCAGACCCTGGACTCCTGAATCTCAATTGGGGCAGGAGGGAGGGAACCTCTAGTTGGGGTGAGAGCTTGGGGAGACGTGAGGCAGGGAGTGGGAAGGAAGGACTGGTGTGCAGAAAGACATGCTCAATAACTTTGGCAGCTCATCTAGAGGACCAGCAGGAAAGGAGGAGCCATGTGGCAGGTACAGCAGAAGCCCAGAGAGGGGTCTGGGATTCCAGGGAGGTCAGCAGTGGCATGGGCGTGGACAGCTGGCTTGTGCTTGGAACCACACGGCTTGGCAACGGGGCCCCAGCACGACTGGTTCATGCTGCAGAGGCAGCGCTTCAGCCCCACAGCCTCTGGGATAGAGCCGCAGCACTGTGTGGTCCGGAGCCAGGCCTGGCCTCCTTCTGCCAATCCATTCACTCTTCCTCTCTCGCTCTCATACCCACAAATGACACACAGCAGGCACTTGATCCTGGGCTGGAGCCGGAGCACGATCCCAGGGCAGGCTTCCAGGTGCTGGAACCCACGGGCAGGGAGCTAGTTTCAGGATCCCTCATCGAGGCCAGTGAAGTCCAGCCAAAGAGGAGCCTGTGGCTAAGTCAGACTGCCGTAGGCCTGCGGAGAGCCAATATCCTCCATCATCTTGGGAAGATTGGGTGCAAGCACAGAGCCCAGAACCTAACAGGTGCTCAGGAAAGGCTATGAAAAGATGACCAGGTTTCTTACTCACTGAACCAAGAGCTTGCTTTGAAAACATCTTCTCCCCTTAACGAAATGCGCCTCAGATTCTGAGTAGGTCAAGCTGTTCCAAAACAAGTTCTGGGGTGACAATGTGGGGACAACACTCACTTCAGCACCCTTCCTAGAGAGGACTTGGGTGAAGGCTGGAGACCCAGAGCATCAAGGCAGCTCCATCCCAGCCATTTCCACGCAAGCCAAATCACCCCTTAATACTGCGATCACCATTTTCTACCTTGAAGTGTCCTCAAAGCTTCACTGAGGGACCCTCCCCAGCCATATGAGATCTTGCCAGACCAGCAGGCTCCTAGCTCAGCCCCTGCAAGCCTTGTCCCTTTGAAATGTTCCAGAAAAGGAAATTCCTGCAGCCCTAAGTGCTGACCAGACATCCAGGGAGGCCAATTACCTGGTGTGCCTTGCCTAGCCAGGAGGTGGTTTACATTTTATGGGTGAAGAATCTCTGGCCCAAAAATCCAGGAAGCTTCCAGAAGGCAACCCAGTCCCCTGGGTCCTGACCTCTTACCTGTAGGACACCTCTGAGATACAACCCCAGGTTACCAGCGCATTTTTTGCTACCTGTTCTAGAAGGATAGGACATTTGCAGCACATACCAGGTACAAAGAGGTTGTGGAAAAGCTAGGGGCCCCCGTCTCATGGCCGCCACTGTGACCTTGGATGACGAAAGGCCTTCCTTGGTCCCAACTCCTGTGACTGGTGCTCACTGTGGGCACCAGCTGCACCTGGGGCACTGCTCTGGCCACATTCGGACCTTACACTAGAAGGGTCACTGATGCTCCGGGGGCCTGGCTGCACCACCCCCAGGACTGGAAGCCCCCTTCCCCAGAGGCTGGGGCTCCTCCCCAGTCTGCCAGTGCCAGGGTGAGCTTAGTATGAAAGGTGGAAGTATCTGAAAGCCAAGACTATAGACTGTATACACACAGCAATTTGTTACTGCGAAAAACCATCTGTTTCCCGGTATTACAATCCTCAGAGGGCAAATTATAGCTAGCGTTCAACATAAAACATCAATTTAAACCATCAACTATTCATAATTTCAATTCTTTATTGGAAACCAAGGACATAAATGTCAGGGAATAAAGCAATATTTCTTTTATTAACTGTTCCATTCATCTGGCTATTAAATAAAACCAGGGCCCAATAAATGGCAGGAGTCCTCGCCTGACAGCCACACCAAATAGCTCTATAATTCTCCGACGTTTTAAAACAACGAAAACTGCATTATTTGAAAAGTTCGAAACTTTAATATATAATAAAATTAAGATTAATGCGTTCTTAATACCTTGCGAAACTGTTTGCAGTGCCCTTCTGTTCAAATGCATTTCTCCAGGCGTGTTCTGTGTGTTTCGCAGCACTTGCTTTTTTTTTTCTTTTTTTGTACAGTGAACACGCTGGCTTTCTGAGAGAGCTCTGGGAACCCCAACCAGCGCCAGGAACTGCTCACCGACACAGCGTCCCTGAGGGACATCACTTCCAAAGTGCAGTGAGGGGAGGACGGGGTCTTCCTGACCCAGCCCGTGGGACACCTGGGAGGTGGCAATGTAAGAAGATGCAGCGCAGAACAGATTCTCGCTGCTAGCAGGATCTTCTCCCCTGAGAACTAGCTGAACATGGGGAGAGGACCCAGGGAGCTGGGCTGGGCATTAACAGGTGATGTCTCCCAGCAGCCCTATAGAGTGGGTCCATGTCCTGGACTAGGACACGGGCTTGGAAAGCTGAATGTCCCCCATCCTACGCATGTGAACCAGCCAGGCAATAAAGGTTAAGGGAGACACAGGCTCCATGTTCAACCCCTTACGGGCATAAATAACTTTGCTCACTGCACACATTAGTCAGCCCAGTTATCACAGGGCTGGGAACACAGGGGAAAAAGACCAAGCCCCTCAGTTGACCCAGGGGTGCCGGCTGAGAAGGCTCTCAAGGGAGCCGACTGCAATGAAGCAGTCTTAAGACAGAGGTTATCACCCTAAGAACCATTATTTTCAGCATTAATATGATGGCACTTTGAAAAGCTCACGGAAAGTGCAACTAAAGGTGAATTTATTTGGGTGCAGAAAAATTTTATACCCAGGGCAGTTGGCGTGTTAAGCCACCACTTGGGGCCAGCATCCCATATTGACGCCTGCATCCCAGGGTCTATTTGAGTTCCCACTGCTCTGCTTCTGATCCAGCTTCCTGCTAATGTGCCTGGGAAGCAGCAGGCATTGGCCCAAGTTACTGCCCATGCAGACAGGAGACCCAGGTAAAGTTTCTGGCTTCCAGCCCAGCGCCCTGGCTGTGTGGCCATTTGGGGAATAGACCAGCAGATGGAATGTGTCTCTTTTCCTTGCCTTCCTCCACCATATTCTCTCTCATTCTTTCAAATAAACAAACAAATCGTTTTAACACTTTGAGTGTGCGCGTGGTTGTTTTCCTGGCCTAGGATCTCCACACTGCTGAAGGAAGGCCTTACACTCAGGACACCCCCCTGATAGAGCTGTTCTCCACACATCCTTCTCACCAACCGCAGAGCAGCCCCTTGTCTCTTACAGGGCTCCTGGCTTCTGCTGTTTGTATCCTTTTAGTCAGGATGGGCTGCGTGATGCATTGGCTGTGATAGGTGCTTTGGTTGGAACTGGCACAAAGCCAGCTCAGCAGGTGCTCTGCCCCTCCCACCACCACACCAAAGGGATTAAGGTTGTCCCACCTGATGTGAATTCCAGACAAGCCCCTACACACACACATTCTCTCTCTCTTCCCCTCTCTCCTCCTTTCCTCTCTCTTTCTCTACCCGCCTCCCCACCCCAGCAGCAGCACACCCAGTCCCTCAGCTCTCACAGGTACCGGAAGCTCCGAGGATAAACTACTTTCCACTGCTACCTCCTTCTCTCCTTGGCCAGAGCTGAGACACATCTTTTTTTCCTGCCGGAAACACAGGCAGAGAGAAATGCCTCTGTGCATTTCACAAACAGCAGAAGCCAGGAGCCCTGTGAGACAAGGGGCTGCTCTGCGGTTGGTGAGAAGGATGTGTGGAGAACAGCTGTATCGGGGAGGGGTGTCCTGAGTGTAAGGCCTTCCTTCAGCAGCAAGCCATCAGCAAGCAAGTGAACACCTGCCGAGGCGCGTCTGTGCAGCCCTGTGGGTTTGGTCTCTATTCTCTCTTGCAAGCCAGCCTGCTTGCCTCTCTAACAAAGCAACGTCTCTCTGGTTTTACTGCAGCCATGACTGGAGACGCTAGTCATGGACATTTGCATTCACAACTGAAATACCACCAGAACCTTTGAGCTGCAATTTTAAGATACACGTATCTGTAAGACACCTCCCTGGAATGGCACCCCGTCCCCAACTGGCTGTGCCACACAGCCCACGCACATCTGGTGTTGTTGATGAATGTCCTTTCTTGGCTGTGCAAACATCCCAGGACCCAAAGTAGGCTAGCCACCGCGTCTCCATCCTAACGTCGAGACACAGAGGAGGAGCATATTGTGTCAGGACAGAGTACAAGTGGGAGACTCTGGCAAGGTGAGAGCGCTGGGTGTGGTGTCAGGATCTGTGTGTCCCCTGCCACCCATGCTTGGCTACCTGTCAGGTGTGGGTGCTTGAACAGTTCCCTGGGGCACGTTTGGAGCTCCCCAGTGATTGGTGGCTGACTGCCACAATTCCAAACACAGAACTTCTATCTTGGTGAGCTCAAGAACAAAGTCCTGGAGCTTGGGACCTGAGAGGCACAGGTGGCTGGTGGTCAAGGGGGATGGGCCAGTGCCTCCAGGGACTGCCTGCTCAGGTGCAGGGGGAGCGCAGGGGGATCTGCTCAACTGAAAGGCCCTGTTCAGTGAGAGGCTTGGGAGGCCGCACCCCCACCCTGCAGATCGCAGCTTTTTTTTTTTTTAATGATTACCTTCTTTTTTTTTTTTTTTTTAAAGATTTATTTTATTTTTATTACAAAGTCAGATATACTGAGAGGAGGAGAGAGAGAGAGGAAGTGGAGCTGCCGGGATTAGAACCAGCGGCCATATGGGATCAAGGCGAGGACCTTAGCCACCAGGCCACGATCGCAGCTTTTTAAAAATGATTTTCTAAATGATCATTTTAGTGAGAGAAAGAGGGGACTCTCCCATCTGCAGATTCCCTCCCCAGAGGCCCTAGGCTGGATGAGATCAAAGCCAGCAGCATCAAGCTCTGTCCAGCTCTCCCCTCTGAAGTATCCGAGCTGTCACCTGCTACCGCCTAAGATGACGCCCAGTAAGAGCAAGCTGGGCTGAAAGTTGAGGGGGCGGGACTGGAACCCAGGCACCCCCATAGAGGACACAGCTGGTGTTTTAACCCTTGTATCAAATGCTTGCTGCTGGGTGGGTATCAACTGCTGCCTTGTCAAGCCTAGGTGACGCTGCGGGCCCAGTGTTCTTAGCACAGTGCTGGGTGGGCGGGAGCCCACGCTGCTGCTGCAACAGCTCCAACCCCTGGGTCTGCATCCACAGGACTTGACCCAATTCCTGTTGAACACACGAGGGCAGAACCAGATGCCCTCTTGAACTTACTGACTTCCTGAGGGCAGCCAGAGTTGACTCTGCCCTAGCCTGCTTTGTTTTTGTTTTTCAGATATATGTATGTGAAAGGTAGAGAGAGAGGTAGAGAGGTAGAGAGGTAGAGAGAGAGAGAGAGAGAGAGAGAGAGAAAGAGAGAATCTTCCATTGTTGTTATACTTCTCAAATGGCCACGACAGTCACATCTTAGCCAGGCCAAAGGCAGCAGCCAAAAGCCCATGGGCCTGAGCCTTCATTTGCTGCTTCCCAGGGCTATTAGCAGGGAGCTGGGTGGGAAGTGGAGCAGCTGAGACTCTGACACGGGAGGTGGACATCCAGGCAGCAGCTTAATGCGCTGCACAACCACCTTTGCCTTTGCTGTTGATAGCCAGAGATGACAGACAGAGCTCCTACTGGACTGCTTTACCCTCTCATCGCCTGAACAGCTGGGGCTGGATCAGGCAGAAGCCAGAAGCCGGAAACTCGATCCAGGTCTTCCCACGGCAGTGTGAGGGAGCCAGCTTCCTGGGCTATCCCTACTGCCTCCCAGGGTCTGTATGATGTATGAACAGGAAGGTGGATTCAGAAATGAAACCCAGACATACAACTGCCAGGCCCTCCAACATAGGGTGAGGGGGGTCCTCACAAGCATGTTAATCTACAGGCCAAATGCCCTCGCCTGGGCTGCTTCTCACTTACTGTTAGGCAAACCCTACAAGCATTCCTTTCACCTGAATGTTTGATGTATAATGTTATAATGCTAATTAATTAGTGGTTTATCTAACTGTGAGTCCAAAGTCTAATGGCATCCATCTTCCAGGCTTGGGCTTTTGCCAAACATTCAAACTTTGAAGCCTTACCAAATTGAAAGACAGCCCATCTGAATGTGTGATCACCTCAGCAGGTCAGAGTGTCAGGGCCTCCCCGTGGCAGAACCTGCTGTCTGGCCTAACTGCCAGGGCCTCCCTGTTGCCCACCAAAGCTCCCCTCTACTGGGGGTCCCATACTCCCCCTCCCCCGGGCCTGCTCTTTCAGCCTAGGACCCATTTCTGGGCCTCATGTCACACCTTCTTGTCTCCTCCTGAAACATCTGAGCAGTAAACTCTCTCCCCTGCTTGTCCAGAGGTCGTGCTCTGGGTCCATTAAGAGGTCATTCTTGGGGCCCAGTGCGATGGCTCAGTGGCTAAATTCTCACCTTGTAAACACTGGGATCCCATATGGGCACCAATTTCGTACCCTGGCTGCTCCACTTTCCATCTAGCGCCCTGCTTGTGACCTGAGAAAGCAGCGCAAGATGATTCAAAGCCTTGGGACCCTGCACCCATGTGGGAGACCCAGAAAAAGATCCTGGCTTGTATTGGCTCAGCTCCAGCTATTGTAGTCACTTGGGAAGTGAACCAGCAGATGGAAGATCTTTCTATCTCTCCTTCTCTCTGTAAATCTGCCTTCCTAAAAAAAAAAAAGGGTCTCTCTGAGCTGAATGGAGAGCGGGCAGTCTGCAGTGATGTTGCACAGCCCCACCTGCTACCTTAGGACGATTGGTCACTACTGTCCCCACAGCAACACGCAGCCAATCAGGCAATGGTTACGTGAGAAGTGTGACTGTACCTCTGGCTTAAGCCAAGGGCTTAAAGGGCATATAAAGTGTCCAAAAGGGATCTGTGTACTGGAACAGAGAAAGACAGGCAGACAGACAAGCAGGAATAACAGACCAGGGACTGTGATTGGAGTAAGCACATCAAATGGTGGGTGAGGTTCTGGCACAGAATAGCCAGCAACTGGGAGAAACCAGGGCAGATTCAGGAGAAAAAATTTTGGCTTAAAAAAAATTTATTGCCCCACTTTACTTAAAAGACAGGCAGAGAGAAATCTCCTGTCCACCTGTTTACTTCCCAGAAGACAGCCAGGGCTGAGCCAGGGCCCAGAACTCAATCTACGTGGACAGCAGAAACCCAAGCGCTTGGGCTATCACCTGTTCCCACTTCTGTACATTAGCAGAAGGCTGACTAAGAAGTGGAATTGGAACTTGAACCAGGCACCCTAAATTTGGGATGCAGACTTCCCTAAGAGGCCTTGTAACTGTTGAGCCAACACTGGCCCTAACAAAGTGCTTGAAGAAGGAGTCAGTAGGCCGGTGCAGCGAGCTAAGTCAGACCTCGTTATCCAGGCTTCTCTGTGACCTTCACATGCACATCCCAGCAATCCCATACGTGACCAGAGCTGAGAAGGCAAGATTTCTCAGCTTAGGGTTCCTGGCTCTGGCTCCTAGAGAAATAGTTTCCTCTTGTGCTAAGGGGATGCTCCTTCCCCCAAGGAGAGCTTCAGCTTCAGCTTCAGCTCTGTTTGCAGAGACAGGGCAGAGACTGCAGGAGCGCTGGCAGGTGCAGAGTCTGATGTCTCTCCGAAGGCCAGAGCTGGGCAAACAGAGGTGCACCATTAATGTGTGGGAAGAGGTTCCTGAGGGGTTGGTATCTTTGGAAGCAGAGAAATCAAAGGGAGAAACAAAAAGCGGAAAAGGACATTCTAGTTCCTCTCTCAGCATCAAGTCTGTGGGTTGAAGTCAAGTCCATGTGCTGCTCCGTTAAGGTCCCTTTGGCTTTCCCTGGACCGTGGAGGAGCGGAACAACTACAACAAGACACACGGGACTAGACATCATGGGTGTCTCTGGCCCAGGCAGCTGACATCAACTCGTGCAACCGTGCCACCATCCTGAATGCCAAAATGCTGCCGTGCTCATGCTATCCGCCACATCTTTAAAGGCTGCTCAAAAACAAATGGAAAACCAAAGGAAGAAGCAGGACTGATGGCAGCCGTGCTGTCATAGCTCTCTGGAGAGCCCTCAGCTACCACTTCAATAAGTTCAGAGAGGAAATTCATGCCAATCTCCCACTCCCTGCTTTTTAAAACTGTTTAGGTATACTTTGGACTCACTTTTTCCATCTCTCAAAGACACATTCGTAGAACATGTTCACTCAGTGTTTGGAAGGGTATTGCACTGGGGGCAACCAGCCCTACACACAGAATAGGTCCCTACACCTCATACCATACACACAAAACTGCTGTCCGAGGTCACAGTCAAGCAAGCAGCCAGAACAGAACCATCGCTGTGCCAGGGTCCAGGAAAAGAGTGTGTCTACACTTATAAGACAGGTGGCAGGATTTGTGTGGAAGTGTGTGCATGTGTGTGTGTGTGAGCATGAAAGAGTTAACATCGCAGTCTGAAAAACAAATCAGAGCCAGTAAGACAAGGGAAGATGCAGGACTGTGTGAGAAGACTTTCTCACACAAGGGATGTTCTCGGCTGCTATGCGTGCTAAAGGGGGACTGAAGCAGCATAAACTTTGAGCATGCGTACTGCACACCAGCACAAGACTGGCAACCACTGACGCCATTGCTCCATCTGCTTCACACCTGCGGTCTGTAAGACCACAAAGGCAGCTAAGGGACAAAGAAGGAGAGCCCCAGTGGCCTAGGTGGCCCGCCCAGCCAGCCTCATCTCCACTGCTGTCCAAAAGGCACTACTTAGATTGAATGCGGCTCTCCAGGGCTGCAGTGGCCAACCTTTAATATATCCGCATCTATATTTAGATGATGGAATTAGATCCCAATTTAGTGGGCTTTCATCTCAGAGCCCTGTGATGTGTCCCAGGGCCGCCTGAATTACATTTCCACTTGTTAGAGCAAGGAAGGAAAATGCTCACTTCCTCGTTTCTCTCTTTTATCGGCATCACCATATCACGCTTCAAATTTACTAACAAGTTCTGTAAATATTAACACAGGCTTTCATTTCCTAGCAGGGAAGAAACTCAGCAGTGGCTTACAGGACAGTGTGCTGGTGCAAACCTTGAGGCTCTGCGGCCAGGGCCTTGCTGGGTCAGGGCAGTTGACTCCCACTGTTTCTCATGCGGATCTGGGCAAGGTGAGCATGTTCAAAGCACTGCTTCCCAGACCCTGTCTTGAGGGTCAATGTCAATGCTGTTCTCCCTCCCTCTCTGATCCAAGGGGTTGCTGAGGGTGCTGGCAGCGGTGGTGACAATGATGCAATTCGGCAGATTAGCCGAGTGTGCACTTGGCGTGGCTATTTTCCTCTACGCATACAGGAACTTCTGCTTCAATGGTCAAAGAGTAAACCCCGATTCTTGTGCCAGCAGGCAACAGCCTGGCCTTGGCTTCCTGGGGTCAGGGGGACATGGACCTCTCGTATGTAGTCTTCTGGGGGCTGTGACGGACGTGAGGGGGAGGTGAAGGCTACTGAGGTCATGGGGCCATGGGCATGGAGTGGACACGGGTTGGGAGGAAGCTTGGCTTACCAGGAGAATCCAGGGCCTGGTGGGGCTGGGAGCTCCAAGGTGCCCCAAAGATTTCCAGTGCTGCACATGATGGGGTAACCTGCTGCTTCTTGCTTGCACTGGGAGCCACACATGCAAGCTATGGTTCTAACGGCCAGAACCGCGAGGTCACTTTAAGAACCAAATAAAGGCAGGTGGCTGGCAGCTCTGGTCAGTATTGAGATCTGCACCTTGGCACCGTAAGGTCCCTGGCTGAGCCCTGCATGAGGCAGTGGGGATTGCTGGCCAGGCCTCCCTGGCAGGCACTGACCAGGGAGGGGTGGCTGATGGGTGTGTGAAGGTGGCTGTTCTCTACTCTGAATGCCTTCCTGACATGCCAGACAACTCTGAGCAGGAAGCTGATGGCTGAGATGTTCAGCAGCGGGTAGGCAATGTGTCTTACCTCCTGGTTGGGGCTCTGGCAAGCAGCTCGTTGCACTGGTACCCAATACCTGGCACCTGTAGCAGGAAGCGCTCAAGTCAGGGCTGAATGCACCCCCCCCGCAAAGGTCTTCGGGAAGGAGTTTCTGCCTGGCCCATCTCACAGGATTCGGGGCCTCTTTCTGCAACTGTCAGTCAATGTTCACTACAAGACGGGAGCCTCATTTGAATCCTAACAAGCGCAACAATTAGAAGGGCCGATCTGCTGTGCAGAGCGTTGTGTAGCACATTTGAAACGCAAATACAAATATTGCAGATTATGTCCTATTCAGGCAAATCCATTTTAATTCACTATGCATAGCCTGAAAACCCCATCCTGTGCCTTTTTTTTATTCCCCCTTAAATCTTGTGTTTCAAAAAAAAAAAAAAAAAGTCACTCCTTTTATACCACAACTAACTCCAGCAAGAAGACAGAGGTGAATTCAGAAAGAGCAGGAGGCTCCGTCTACACCGTGGAATTCTGACACGGTGGCCAGGGTCGAGGGCACACAGAGAGTTACTTAATTATTACTGTCGGCCGAGGCCTCCTTTTTCACAGGATGGGCTCGTTTCAATGGACCCATTTAAGTGGGTTCCAGGAGCACACACGGCACATTCTAACTAAAGATAGAAACTATGCTTAAAAAGCTAATTTGGTATTTTTAGCAGTCTGGGTTTCTTTGATCCGGCCAAAAGAGGCTTAAAATTCAGCTTCCAGCTATTTTCGTTGGTGCCTTGCAACTCTGAAATAACTGGTGCATGTCAGTCCCTTGCAACCACAGAAAAGTGTAGGGTTCTACAAACCCGCACGCTGGAAAAACCTGGCAGAAGTAGAGCTCTCGGTGGTATCTAGACTCAGCTTTGGTCAAAGGAGGTGAAGTTCAGACAGTGGGATCCTGGCTAGGTCTGTCTGGCATGGGGTTGGAGCTTGCCTAAAGCAAACTTCAAGTTTTTCTCCTGATGGTCCAGGGGGTGCTGGGTGCCCCTGTGTGAAGTGCCTGGTTCACCAGCGGCTGGCGTTGGCTGGGGCAGACTGTTCCCCAGGTGCTCCCTGCCAGCCTCTCTGGGTCACCCAGCCCTTTACAGATCATAGAGCTGAGTCCCCAGCCTGAGACCACACGGCTACCGAGCTGCGGCATTTGCCTATTCACACACATACACACACACACACACACACGGGATGCTCAGCCGCTGTCTGGCCAAGTGGATCAAGAACCCACCTGGACTCCAGCCTTGGCCTCTATTCTAGTATTCAAACATGCTTCTGGTTTGGGAATCTACTGCCAGTAGGTATATCAGCGAATATGGGGAAGACAAAACATAAACTCACAGAGGCCATGTGATCGCTGCAAGGGTCCTAGACCCCTGTGAAGGCAACTGACGCGGGAAGGGGAAGTGACTGGTCTAGAACAGGCTCCAGGTACCTGTTTCTGGGAACCCTTTGCTGTATCTGTCCAGAGTTGGGGTGCACAACAGTTGAAAAAGGATGTGTGTTCACATATTGGCTGACAGAATGGGCAGGGGGCGCGTCTCACCACTGATACACAAGCCCAGGCTCAGCAAGCTGGGGGGATTTCTTTAAGGCAGCTTCAGATCGTTATTTGCAAAAGAATTTGCATTCAATCAACATTACACAATCAAGAAGCTTTTATAGGCTTCTAAAACCTGCAGTTTTGAAGGTTTCCCATTGGAGATGGGATCCAAATTGTCAACTTCTATCAAGCTTAGTGTGGCGTTTTGGAGGCTGTTAAGGTTTTTATTGGTCTTTGGGAAAAAAACACACACACACACACACAAAACACTGAGCTAAGTCACACATTGTTAAACAAGAAAGTCTGCAAACAATTCCTTCCCTGTAAGTAGCCAGGGCCCCTGGGGACAGTGGGGGACACAGAGGAGGGCCAGTTACCAAGCTCCACCCAGAGGGGTGACTTCCTGCACAGGCCACCTGGGGCCACTGAATCAGTCAGGAGAGAACCTGCAACTATCAGACCTGCCGATTTTCCCAGGAAGGGAAAGCTGAGCTGTGGTGTGAAACAATGAAAATTTCCAAAACAAATCCAAGTAAGCCAGATTATTAAAATCAGCCCCATGCCCTCATCACTCACTGTCATTGATGATCTGTCTCATATTGTGTCTACTGCTCACCTCGCTGCATTATTTGCAGTAAATTTCAGTATTGGCATCATTTAATCCATGCATCTCTAGAACGGAAACACTCTTTAAAAAAAGAGAAACGAAAAAACAGATTGCATCAAACCAGGGTTCAAACTCCCCCCAACCCACCCTAGCTGTTTCAGGAGCACACGTCCTCAAATCGTGACCCACATGAGGCCACACACTACACTGGCTCTAGTCTCTTAGTTCCTCCTACTCCACAAGCCTTCCATTGCTGGCCACCCACACCACATTTCCGGAACAGGCTTCAGTGGCATGAATCCAACCACGCTCTCCACCGGACTGGAAAAGCAAGTGGTGAGGCCCAGCAGCTCTTCCTGCCCATCTCCCCTGGGGATGGGGTAGAACTGACCTATGGACATGCACCATACCCACTGCCCCCACCTGGGCACTCTGGGAGGACCATGTCTCTAACATCCACCACTCAGCACTGGGGAGGGGCTGGCTGAAGTGTTCGCCACAGCAGGCAGCAGCTACAAAAATACGTGACGCCTCGTGCCTCTACCTGTGTGATGGCCTCCCAGTCACAGGATGGCTTTACTCCCTTGCCCACCGGCTAAAACCAGGCTCAGGGACTGGACGGAAAGGACAGCAGAAACGAAAACGAACCTATTTCCAATACTGACTTTTAGACAAGAATTGCAAAGACAACAACACTAACGAACCCCGATGTTGGTGACATACAAAGCAGGTACTGTGGGGAGGAGCAAGGAAAGGCTGGAAGACAGGTCAGCCTTGGCGGAGGCTGGGGGATGCAGCCATGGAGCCCAGTGAGACCTTAGCCTCCTGCAGGTGCCTCAGAAGCAGCATGACATGTGGGACTGACCAGCCAGGCCCAGCTGGCCATCCACTGTGTGGCATCAGACAAGGCTTTCCCATCATCTCTACATTCTTTCTGTGCTGCAGCTCAAGCGATCCTTCTAGGACACAAAGTTGCCAGTACCACTAGCCCCCATGGGAGGCAGACTGCGATCCCACCCGGAAGCCTCCGCTGTCTTACACAGTGCCAAGCACTACAGCTGCTCAGCTCACAGCACAGGCAGAAACCATTGGAGCTGTGAGTAGACCCTGCCCAGATCTGGGATGATCATGACAACCAGAACGAGGACAGCTCTCAGGCCCATGGGCTCTACAAACTCAGGTATGGGCAGCCCTGGCCTTTTGCAACTTCTCCATAATGCCAGTTTCCTTCATGCATATGAACTACCCCCCAGCAACCTGTCCCACCCAGGCAGGACCGCTGGCGTACAGAGCGAAGGGTGGAGTCTTGCTGAGCTGCACCATCATCTCACAAAAACTCTTCCCCTGCTGCACCCTCACTTGCCCCTGCGTGTTCTCTCTCTTTCTCTTTCGCTCTCTCCCCCTCCTCCTCTTCCCCAGCACCAGGAACAATGAAAGGATGTTAACATCTATCACTTCACAGAATCCTATGGCCCAGTGATCCCCAAGACATGGTTCACCTCTCCAGCAGGCCACTAACCTTCATGGCCCCCTCTCCATGTGCTACAAGGGAACAGGGACAAGAGAATCCAAAGTATACAGGAGGAATGGGCACGAGACCGATGTGCCCTCCCATCTCCAAGAAAGGATTACATCCTGGGTGTCACTTAAGAGTAGGTGGCTGAGGTCCTTAAGAAGTCCTGAGTGCCAGTCACTGTGAGTGAGTGGCGGCTGAAGGCAGGCACCGTGGGTCCCGGCGGGGGGATCTTCCTGCCCCTAGTGTTCCTAGCTCCATGCCTCCCCAGCACTCAGGGCCTCGCACTCCTGACTGCCCACACACCTGCTGGCCTGGGCCTGTTCCCTGCCAAATGGCTGCCAGCATTGAGGGAAGGGCAGAGTCAGACAACAGCAGAGGGAGGCCCTCCTCTGGGCCCAGACAGCCGGGATGTACCACGAGATGCAGGAGGAAACCACACTTCCTGGCTGGTGTGCTCAGAATCTCCAGGTAACGCCTCCTAATGCCTTGTCCTTACTTAGGGCAGGCCCACTGGGGTGGCCTGGTCTGGAGGGTGGGAGCTTGCACACTCGCAGCTCGCACCTTCCAGAGGAGGAAGGGTCTCATGCCTCAAGCTGCAGGCTCATCTGCCACTCGCTTTGTTCATTACAATGGTCTTCACCTGCACTGTGCTATAACTGATCTAAAACCAACAATGCCTGCTTTAAGAGCAAATATCCATTCCCTGCCCAGCACCGTGGGTACCTTGGGAACGTGGCCCGAGCATGAGCTTCTGGCACATCTTGGAGGAAAATGCGGTGTGTGGCACCACAACTAACCCAAAACCACGGTGTGAGCTACAGCACAGGGGTCGGGATGCGAGCCCAGGTGCGCTGGCACCTCTTACAGCAGCAGGGTCCTCACTCAAGGCCAGCCATGTCAAGTCTGTTCCCTCTTCAGCCCCTGGAACATCCCAGCATTCCTCCTCTCTGAATTCCCATCCTGAAGGTCAGAGCCAGCTGTTGTGTCTTGTGCACAAATTAAAAACCATTCTGCACAGCTCAAGGGACATGGAAGGGATTCTCTGCCCACAGACTCAGTGATTGGCCATTCCACGTTCCACACAGCAGCCTTGCAGAAGCCCAGCTACATACACAGCCTCTTCAGTTTCACCGCATGGCCCTTGAAGGGATCGTCCTCCCAGTGGGGCCTGGGGACAGGTGTCAGGGGGTGGAACAGGCTATAGCTGTGGCTTCTTCTTGCTCTGACTTGACACTGTTCCAGCTGCCAAGGAAAGCACGGAGGCGCTAGGTTCTGAGTAATGCCACCGTCCTCCCTTCCCAACCCCTGCCATGGGTGTGAGGGGTCTTGCAGGGTCCAGGCACAGGCAGGGGCAACGCGAGGAGAAAGGACAGTAGAAAAGAACTGCAAAAAGCTGAGCTGGTTGGCTTTCTTGTGACCTTACAGGGTCTGGCTGTGTTTTGCACCTCATTCTGCCCCCAAGCCGGTAACAGGGATGCTAGCTAACACCTTGTGCTGTCTGCCTGGACCCATTCTGGTACCGACTTGCCTCTTTCTCGTGATCAGCCTGTTGAGGAACGCTGAGGCACAGAGAGGCTGAGTGCCTTGCTCAGGGTCACACAGCAGTGGGCACACCACAGTGCATGCCTGAGTGGTGTGGCTCCTAGATTTGCACCCTTTAACCTTGACCCCCCCCCAGTGCCACCCCTACACACACACACACATACACACACATACACACACACACACACACACACACACACACACAACCTTGGGACTCAGGGAAGCTTGTGTGAGGGACAAACATGCATGGGAAATCCAGAGGGACCCCCTCCAGTGAGCAGCTCCCCAGGCCTCTGTCCCAAGGATCATTTTCTGCACCCTGTATTCCTATATTGAAGCCAATTGGCCATCAGAATGGGATGGGCCCTGGTGACCAAGCCCAAGTGCAAACTGCTGCCTGGTCATTCCTTCCTCTGTCTTTGGACTTCCGTTTCCTCGTAGGTGAAACAGAGACAAAAATACCCAGCCTTCCTCACGGGGTTGCCAAGAAGGTGAAGTGACGCAAGGCCAGAGTCTGGGAGGACATCAGCAGATGGTAATGTGTAATAAATAGCACAGTCGGCAGTCCACTCCCGGACAGGGAGATGGGCTGGTTAGCAACCAGACCGGGACCAAGTCACAGGTCTGCCCTTCGTCCATGGTCCCCTGCCGTCTCTGTTCCCCCATGAAACACTCCAATCACACCCCTGCTTTCTACTCCACTAAGCAGCGGCCATCACCTCCTAGCATGAGAACAATGAGAACAAACGCACGCAGGTGCCTACACCCAGGGCAGGACTGTGGCACTCAGCAACAGGCAGGGCCCACGTCTGTGCCCACCTTGTTCAACATGACCAACCAGCTCTGACGTACATGATTCCTCCCCCACCCAATTGGCAGCAGACTGTCAGCGAGGAGGAAGAGGAGGAGGAGGATGGTCACGCTCACGGACACAGGGGAAGGACAGCCACTACATGGTGCCGACACAGTGGCGGGGGTGAGGGCTACAAGGTGCATGAAGGCAGTGGCATTGGAAAGAGGAATTGGGACGCAGGGAGGACCCCAGGGGACAGGTGGCAGCAGCTACAGTGGTAGCCAGGACCTCAGTGAGTGGGAGGAGAGAAAAACAGCAGAAGAGAGGAGGATACGGTAGACCTGACCAGCAAACTCTGGGGCCACATGAGGAACGTGGGACTGATAGAAGACAGCCAAGAGGCCACTTCGTGGAATGAAGAGAGAGTGGGGGGGGGGGGTCAAACACATTAAAGTTCAGTGTGTGTCGCCACCTTTAAACACACCTTTGGGACACGGGGTGGCTCTCAGCCAAGGTGTACGCGCACACGGGCAAGATGGCAGAGTGGCCAGGTGGCTTCCGCGGATGGCTGAGTACACTCCCTAAGCAGCAGTGTTAGAGGGATACGTGACAGCTTGAGTTGGGGGGAGAAAAATCATTCAACAGGAGATCCCAAAAAGGGCTGAGCAACTGGAGACTCTGCTTTGGGACATGTTGGTTCCATTCACACAATTTCTGTCAGGTGGGACATGGTGTTGAAGGCAAGAGGAGCTGCAGGAAAACATGTAAAAGATGCAATCAACACAGCAGCCTGTTCAGCTCTCCAGAGAGCTCATCCCCAGCTGGAATGGCACGGCCATTCTGCTACCGGCTTATCTGTTTCTGATTAGAAAAGCAGCTTGAAGGGTCTTCAAAAAAGTTTATGGGAAACCCGAGTTAAGAAACAACTATGCATGGATGGCCAATTCTTATCAAAAAGAGGCATTTAATGGTTTGAAAGAGTGACAGAGAGAATCTTGCACCTGCTGGCTCACTCCTCAAATGGCTGCCAACAGCAGGGTCTAGGCCAGACTGAAGCCAGGAGCCTGGAACTACAGCTGAGTCTCCCATGTGGGTTCAGGGGTCCAAGCACTCGGGCCAATTTCTGCTGCTTTCCGCAACACATTCCCATGGAGCTGGATGGAAGTGGAGCAGCTGGGACACAAACCAGTGCCCACGTGGGGATATTGGTGCTAGAGGCCAGAGGTACCCCAGGGCACCACAAAGCCAGCCACTCCTCCCAGTCTGGTTACCCTTTGTAGCTAGTGAGCTCACAAAGGGTGTTCACCCGCCTTAAGCTTATCCCATGCTCACAGCAACCCTGACGGGCAGATTCACGCTGCCACGAACTTTCTGAAGTGTGCTCCCACACGCTGTGGCAGAGTGTGTCTAGAGCAGTGAAGAGCACACTGAAGAGGAAGGCTTGCTCCGCGGTGCCTGCTTGGCAGCCTGGCCTTGTGCCCACCCGCATCTCCCTGCGCACTTCCTCTGTTATTGACATCACACTCCCCCAGGGCTACTTCCTAAGCTGCTGGTTTCACTTAAGCCTGCCCTGTGTACTGCAGTGTCTCTCTGCAGGCAAAACGGCTAGTGGTGATGTCAGACTTCAAAGGTGGGCTGTTCCTGATTGCCTTGAGCGTCTCTTCTCCTGATCAATAGTGTGCCTGAACGTGCAAACTGACCACAGTGTGTGATGCAGGGCTTGGTGACGCTTCCCCAGCAGCTCCTGCAAGGTGCGTTTCAACGTAAGAGCGGCAGGAGCCACACTAGAGAACACTGGTAGCTATCTGCCTTAGAGGTCGCGGAGCCCCCTTGCATTCATAGAGTGCCTTCTGTCTGTATAGCAAGCTCAAGTGTGGGCAGATCACAGTGCGCCTGCTTGACGGGGGAAAGCGAGGATTGGAGCGGCAACAATTTTCCCGCGGTCACAAAGCAGAAGGGATAAAGGATGGGCTGGCTCCTATGATCACATCCAGGTCAATACCAGACCCTTGAGTACTGGCCTTTCTCAGACTCCCCCATCAACAATCTCATCCCTCACTGTACCTGCAGATGGCATCCCTTCCCAACTCTCATGTCAGCACCACCCCCAGCAGCCCCATTAGAGGGCTAACACCCCAAGACTCCACTCCATCATGCCAAAAGGCCTTGGGACCGACTCACCTAATGCCAGGGCATGGGGACCACCAAGGATGAGTTCCTTAAGGAAGGGCTGAGAGAGGCAGGCAGCACCCTGCCCTCATGAGTCCTCGCTAGGACAAGCTCGCAACAGGTAACGCCAAGGAGAAATTCTCCCGTCTCACCGAGCCCTGTGCACATGGTCGCACTCTCTGAGATAACCACATAGAAGTACAGGGCAAGGGCCCACAGCAGGTTTGTTCTGAAGTACAACCCCACAGCACTCCCTGGCCAGAATGGAAGTCTCATGCTTCATTCAACCGCCTCTTTGTCGTCCCATCTCGATTACACGTGAACCTTATCAGTGAAACCTGGAAGGGGGTGAGACAAGAGAGGTCCCAGAGAAATTTCATAATGACAAAACCTGAAAGACCTTTAGGAGTGACCCCGGGACGTGGCTGTGGCCAAGAGGCGGGTCGAGACCAGCCAGGAGGCCATAAAAGTTCCTCAGATGCATTCGCCAGGAACCTGCTATTATAAAGCAACGGTGCCAATTTAAGGCATGCTGATGACACCAAAGTCTCACTCAAACAGCAAACCTATTCTTTTCCCAGGAACAATGGGGGCTCTGAAAAGTACCGCAAAAGGCCCCATGCGTTTACGAGGGCCCAAGGGCCGTGCTGCATTCAAACAGGGCACACATGAGGGATCCTCCTTAGAAGGGTTCCCTATTAATTAGGCAGTGCAAACAGCAGCCTTTCCAAATCAAGCAGGAACAAACACGAAGGAGAAGAATCAATTTCTTGTGAGAGGAGGAAAAAAAAACCCAAACACGCATGCAAAGAAATTAAAGGCCAGATGCACGCCTCCCTCCATATACCCAACACCCTCCAGCCTCAACAGACGTCATTCAAGTTTTTGCTCTGCCTCCCCGGCGAATTCTAATTCGCGGTGCCTGAAATGGCAGGCAGGGGTCTGGGGCCTCTGAGTCATACTCAATGAACACCTGTTTTAGCAGGGGCCTGCCTCTCTGGTCAGCCGTATGATGATCAGGAAAGCAAATCACTTGGGGAGAAGACAATTTTTCTCATCCAGTCCAGAGTGAAAACAGACACGGTGAGCTGGGAGGGGCAGGGTGCCACAGGGTACGGCAGTGGCAGGTGAATCCCCTGGCAGCCACACTCCGTTTCCTGGACCCTGCACACAGTGAGTGCTGAGGTGAGGCAAACACTGCGAGAAACTACCCCTTTTCCTCAACAATGATGGCATCTTGCCTTGTGATTTGACAAGATCTTGTCCTTCCTTACGGGCCCCAGTGAAAATGTCAGGAGTGCCCAGGTGTGTATGCATCCACGTGTTTGTAAAAAAAAATAAATAAATAAAGCTTGCATGTTTTCTTTGCATAAAAGCAGAGTGATGGGGTATTTGTAGTACCAACTTTTGGTTGTAGCACAACCATTGGCCCTACTATTAAATATCCTTGGAAAACAGCAACAGTTACATAACAGATCCAATGAATGAACTGAAAACAACAGAACTTTTTCTCTGGATGGGGATCACTCCTTAGCATTGTAAATAACACCATGATGAACATTCTGGTTCAAAGAGCTCTGATCACATTTCTGTTTTGTGTTAAGGGGCCAACACAGGCTTACGAGGTGTCAGTCTAAAGTGACATTCCCGCTGTAGCCGTAAGAGGGTTTTCTGGGGTGTAGGGGGAGCTGATTGCACCATCCACTGGATTTCTCAAAACCTGACCCATTTCACCACTCAGCCGAGGACTGAATTTTCACTTGTGAGTCGGATTACAGTCGGCGTGTCTGGTGTCGTGTGCTGATAAGTTAGCCAGTGACAAATATAACCCGTCTATCTGCCGGGGCCAGTCCTGACACACAAATGGAAATGACCTCAGTCTGGCGTCGGCGGGCCTGGCCGCCCCCCCTGCAGCGCCACATGGTTTGTACCACCCGGGGGTGTGGCCACCCCTTGCCATGGAGTTGTGGATGCACATTTTCCCCTCCTAAGCCGGCCTCTTTTCTTCTTGACCTTGTGAATGTGAGCTTGTCTTATGGGCAAGCAGGAGAGCCATGGCTCCCAGCTCTGCTCCAAGTCTTCTTGGGGAAGTAGCCCCACGTGTGCAGTCTAAGCTATAGGCTTGAGATTCTGTGGGAAGTCCCCTCTATGTCATGCTGGACCCCACAGTGTTATTTGCTTATCTGCTGGAGTGGTGTGCGTGGGGGTCTGGGGGAAGAAGCCTAGTAGTCAGAATACAGACTTGGACTTCTGATCTGTTAAGGAGGGCTTGAAGGACCAGTGGGACCCATGGTGTATTCCCTGGGACACTCCCAGAGCACAGAGGTAGTGGTTCTGGTAGGTACATGTGCTGTCTAAGCACAAAAAACTCACAGGGACCCCAGCTCTATTACTCACCGGCTGAGGGGCTAGGACCAGGCCTCGGCTTCCTACAGTCCATCAAACAGGCCCCCATTACAAGGGGAGAGAGCAGGTGCGGGAACCAGGCCTCCTGCCTCTTCTCAGCAAACCGCTAATCCAAGCGTAAGGGCCCGCCCTCATGGTCTCATCTGACCTCTCAGCTTCCCCAGCGCCCCACCTCCAAACACCAACAACCTCTGAATCCAGGGATTTGGGGGTTGGTGAAGGGTGTGTGTGTGTGTGTGTAGCTCACATCCTGTGAACTTTCCAGAGAGCGCTCTGACTGGTGTGCAGTATAACAGAATATGCAAAACTGGGTGAGAAAAGCAATTCCAAGCACTCAGCACAGTGCACAAGGGTAGCAGACATTCACTCAAGTCCCTGGGAGGAGCAGCAAGTTGCCCCCCTGGCCTTCCACTGGCACTCACAGCACCTGCCTTCACTGAATGCCAGGGGAGAGGAGAAGGCAGTAAGAGGCACCCCTCCGGCAGCTCACAGCTCAACAGCTGCAGCATTCTGATGGTTCTAGGCAGTGGACCTCACACATGGCGTGGCCACCCTAAAATCAGGGAGAGTGTCCTGGCACAAAGCCAGTCACTGCCGAGCAGTGAGCACAGAGGACGGACCTGGGCATGCATCCTGATGGTACCTGTGCCCTCAGGAGTGATGCACAGATCCGTCCAAACCACGCTTCCTCCTCTTGCTGGCAAGGACAGCACAGGGCCTGAGGGGTAAGGCTGGGGCACACATTCAAAGATCACGCAGGCACTGAGGGTGGCCGAGACAGTCATGGTGGTGGCGGGCACTGGGTCAGGGCATGGGCTGGAAAGACACTCATTACTTCAGTGACTAGAAAAGAACCTAATTAGGGCCTGGTGCAATGGCTCAGTGGTTGAATCCACGCCTTGCAAGTGCCTGGATCCCATATGGGCACCGGTTCGTGTCCCAGCTGTTTCACTTCCCATCCAGTTCCCTGCTTGTGGTCTGGGAAAGCAGTGAAGAATGGCCCAAAGCCTTGGGATCCTGCACCCATATTGGAGACCCAGAAGAAGCTCCTGGCTCCTAGCTTCCGATTGGCTCAGCTCCAGCCATTGTGACCATTTGGGGGAGTAAACCAGCAGACAGAAGATCTTTCTGCCTCTCCTTCTTTCTGTAAAATGTGCCTTTCCAATTAAAACAAAACAAAACAAAACAAAAAACAGTGTAGGACATGCCGATGGGGGAGAACGACACAGCAAACGTAAAACTGCCAGTGGTGACGTGCAGCGCTGCAGCAAGCCGTGAACGAGAAATGCCATTTTTTTTGGGTTTCCCAGGAGGAGATCCTTACAGGCTAGGGCTCTGCGTCTATGTCCCTCCTGGAGGCCATGAGACAGACCATACAGCCACGACTCGACAGGCTCTGGCACCAGCGTGGGCCGCGCGCCTGGCGGCCAGCTGATCCGGGCCTTATCTATATTTGGTACATGATGTCAACCTAGAACATCTTATCCTTTCACATTTCATAAACTGGCTTAAGACACCGTTACTCACCACCCTGTGGACTCGTTTTGCAACTCTTAAAGATGGAGACGCTGCCCTCACGTGGCTTACTGAGGGAGACAGTGCCTGTGCCTCCCCCTTGCACACTGGCATGAGCTGCCACGGGAGATACCAGGGCAGCTAGCTCACTCACAGCGTGTGAGCGAAGGAGAAGAGACAAATACCCAGGCAAGCCCTTCCTCTGTAAGAGGGATCGTTTCTGTGAAAAGTGAATGACCAGTTATGAAAACCAGAAATGTCTCTAAACGCTTTCTTAGCATGCTGAGCCAGAGTGTCAGCCACTTTTATTTATTCCTCGTTTAAAAGGGAGGGAGACCGAGAATAAAATTTCCTTTTCCTTCTCTAACAAGATGAGTCACAATTTCCAAACATCAATCAATCAGTTGAGTCAGTGCAGGGAGAAGAGGAAGTGAACCTCCCCCCCCAGCACTTCCCAGAAGCATGGAAAACCAGGAACCCCAGCGTGCTGACTCGACTTCCCCATTCCGCCCCACACGTGCAGCCCAGGCGTCCACAGAAACCTAGGCCGCATCCTCTACTCATTCACTGAACTCCACAACCAACACTTTGGGGGTGCCCAGTGTGTGCTGTGGCCCGAGACAAGTTACGTGTCCCTTTCTAAGAAGCCCATGGTGAAACAGGAAGGTGGTGGCCACAGGAGAACATAAGCATGCTGAGGTCGACAGCTAGACCCTCGTGGCCAGGGATGTGGGCTCCAGAAACACTCCCAAGTGGAGCCCAAGTGAGGAGGAGGAAGAAGGGGCTGCTGCACACAGGACCACCCCTGTGCCAATGCACTGCCTTCAAGTATACTTGCTTGCCGGCAGGGCTTCCCCCAGCTCAGCCTGAGGGCTCTTAGGGACATAGGCTGTCACCTGGAGTTTGGATGGGACCCAAGGAACTAACTACTCAGGTGACCAGGTGACGGGATGTGAGGCAGTTGGCAGGGGGGGGGACACCCTGACAATTCCTGTGCTCCATGACAGCTGTTGGGAAACCACGGCCAGGGACTAAGCCAGAGCTGCTGCCCGACAGCTTGGGAGCATGGGGGGTCTGGATCATCTGTGGTCTACAGGTATGAGCAGATGAGAAGAAAGGAAAACCCAAGAGAAAGCCTTTTAAAGTCAGTGAGTTTGGAAAGGTCTGGGTGGACTTCTCAGAGCCTTCAACAAATGTTCCCCCGCCCCTTCCCACCAGAATGGGTATTCTCTGGGAATGACATCCACCTAGGGAATGCTACTCAGTGATTTTCATCAAGGGGGCATGGGACTGGCCAGAGAAACCACTCTGGAAACAGACTACGAGGGAGGGAGCCTGCAGTCACAGCAACAGCCAATAGGTGGTTGCTATGGTAACTGCCCAAGCAGCAGCCAAGTGTGCACCAGGGGTCGCACACCTTCTTCTGGAAAGGGTCATGGAGGAAATATTTTTGGTTTGTGGGCCATATGGCCTTGATTGCAATTTCTCAATTCTGCCACAGCGGCACCGAGAGCAGCTGCGCAGGCACAACAGGTGAGCGAATGTGTCTTGCTGGGTTTGGACAAAGCTTTGCTTAGGAGCTTTGGTGAATAGCGAGAGAAAAATCTTGGAGGTGAACAGAGGTGAAGGGTCACACAGCAGCAGGGGAATGTACTTAATGCCACTGAACTTCACAACCAAAAGTGGCTGCAGTGGTTTTACGTGGGATATATCTCATTCCATTAAAAAGGAAACTCTACAAGGCAGGTTAAAAGCTGCCCCAGCAATGCCAACGCCTCACATAAGAGCACTGCTGTGAATCCCAGCTGCTCTGCTTCTGATCTTGCTCCTTGTGAATGTGCCCTAATTGATTTGTTTTTGCCATTCACACGGGCATGCAGATGGAGTTCTGGGCTCCTGGCTTTAGCCTGACCCAGACCCCACCATTGCAGCAATTTGGGGATTGAATCAGCAGCGGGACGATCTCTCTCTCTCTCTCTCTCTCTCTTTTTCCCTTCTTCCCTCTTTCTCTTTCTGTTACTCTGTCTTCCAATAAATCCTTAAAGATTTAAGGATTCAATAAATCCTTAAAAAATTTAGAAATAAAATTGGACTTCATATGACTTGCATGTATTACAAAATAGTATTCTTTTGACCACTGAAAAATGTAAATGTTGGGGTTGGTGTTGTGACACAGCAGGTTACATGGCATCTTTCATGGACATGGGCTGCTGTCCCAGTTGTTCCACTTCTGATCCAGTTTGATGCTCATAGCCTGGGAAAAGCAATGGAAGATGGCTCCTGTCACTCACATGGGAGTCCTGGAAGAAACTCCTGGCCCCTGGCTTGGGCCTCACTCAGCCCTGGTCATTGTGGCCATCTGGGGAGTGGACCAGCGGGTGCAAGATGTCCCCCTCTGTAACTCTGGCTTTCATAATACATTTTAAAAATCTTTAAAAACGAAAGATTCTTAGATCACACAAATGCAGGTGCAGGTTGGACATGGAGATAAAGAGGAGGACGAAGGAAGGCACGTAAGCTAGCCAGGAGTGGCTGTTTCTCCTCATCCTGGTCCTGGGATGGAGAAAGCAAACAGAGAAAGGCGCAGGGTGAGAGAGAGAGAGAGAGAGAGAGAGAGAGAGAGAGAGAGAGAGGTTGATCTGTACCTGAAGTACCAGACCCTGTGGGGCAATAGTCAGCTCACCCATAGGTCCCACCCACGAGATACCAGACCTGGGTCATCCAGCTTCTCCCCACCAGCCGTGAGGGTCATGGGCTCCTCCTAGAGGACCTGGCCTGTCTCAGGAGCTGTGCCCGCAGACCACCCCCAGGACGCTGCCTCATCCAAAAATAAAATATTCCAGTGAAATCCAATTGGAGTGTGGGAGATTAAATAATAATGACCACTGCTTCTCACAGTCTGCGGTTAAGCGCACACCAGGACGTCTCAAAGGTTCCAATCTGCTGCGGCTGTGAGTAGCATAAAATGCAATAAAAATGTCACTGGGATGTCACTGGAATGTCAGGTTGCTATAAAAGCTCTTTAGCACCAGTTCTGAACTGGGCTTGGCCTGCTGGGCTGTGGGCGCTACTGCCACACTCGGAGTGGTACAGCCCTCTGGGTCACAAGGCCTGAAGACTCTCCATGGGAAACAGCACAGCCAGCAAGCCCTGCGCAGAGGGACTTAGATCCCTCAGGGGATCCTTCAGGAACAGGACTGGCAAACTGGAGACCTCCTGCTGGCACAGCACAGGGGCAACTCTGGCAGGGGTGGGGATGTCACAGAATACATCAACTTGGGCATGCCAGCTGGAGCCACAGATCTGAAGCCTCCCAGAGGTTTGACACCCACGGTGCAATCAGAACGAGCGGCCTGGCCTTGAGGCAACTTGTGGAGACAAGGGGCAGGGACAGAGGTCCATTTTAATAAAGGAACTGGAAGTCCAGTACCCTGTAAACCCACCAGACAGGCAGCCTGACTAAGGCCACCCTGGATTTATAGCTCACCTTCACTGTGAATCCCACCACCACATGTCCCCCACCAGAGATGCCACTCCCTCCAGGCCCCCAGGGCACAGCACCCCAGCAGACAGATGTGCGTTCTCCATATCAGAGATATAACAGCAAATCATCTCAGAAAATGCTCAGCAATTAATTGCCATTATAATACCAAGTTTACATAGCCCCAATAATGGACAAATATCACCATGTAATGGAACAGTACAAAAATGGTAATTTTGCGGCGCAAAGTTGGAACTTGCCATTTCAAATTAGCAGAAGCTGTGAAGTGGGCATTACTGACAATGTGAATATAGTAATTGGGGCTGATTTCTTGGCGCCTGGCCGAATCTGGCTGCCTGGCGTCCTGTGAGTTAATTATAGCTCTGTTAACAGAGCGGGGACAGGGAACGCTCAGCAATGACGCGCAGATAAGCTGAGCGCAGGTCCCTGCGGAGGGGGGCCCAGTGCGAGGTTTCTGGCTAGAGGTCACATGTATCAGAAATGATTCCCAACTCATTTCACAGGCGAGGCCCCGAGAACACACAGTCCCTGCACGGCAAGAGGCCAGTGGCCTGTGGGAGCCAGCTTTCTGAAGGTGTCCTTGCTGACCGCAACATTGAAGTCGCCTCCCCGTTTCCCACGCTGCCCGCAGAGTCCACAGCGCAGAGCTTATTTCATGCCGTGTTTGATAAGTTTCCCTTCCAAGTCCAGAAACAAGTTCATGGTTCTCTCCAGTCAGGGACGATGACATCCCTGGGGGCCAATGGAAACCAAATCTTTCTCCTGTTTAGTTTCAGAGCCCACTAGACACCTTCCGGTTGAGGACTGTGTGCCTGTCACTCTTGCAAGGTAACCTGAGCACCTGCGCCTGGCAGGTCCTTTCTCTAGAGAGAAGGGGACCCTCTGTCAGCAGTAACTTGCACTTGGGGAGGGAAGTGTGTTTGAGCCTGAGACAGGCCTGGCGGAGTGAGGTCAAACCTGCACCCACACCCTCTGACGGTCTCCAGCTTTGTTCCCAGCCGGCAGCACTGGGCTCAGCTACTGACCCCTTCAGGGCTTCCTGAGGTTCCCTACAGCACCAAGCCTGTGGGGAGACTGGGTCAGGGAGACCACTTTGGCCCTCGGCCCTGCCCAGTGAAGCGTGGGGGAAGTACCCACATGAGAGCCCGCCGACCACATGGGAATCCCCAGCATTCACTTAACTCCTGTGGCTTCCTCCCCAGGGAGATGAAGATGCCAAGGCCGACCTTGGATGACCGTGGGGAACTCAGCTGCTGTGCTCAGCTTGTCCTGCACTTGCCCTGCCCATTGGGCCTCTCCAGTCTTCCTCCCAGGTCTTTGGGGTGAGCCTCAGCTGATTCTCCTTCCAGCTGACTGTCCTGGCTGCTACCTCCCCTCACCTGTTCCTTCAAGACGCGCTTGTGGTTCTCACGCCACTCCCAGCTCACACCAGACACTGAGTTGCTGTTGCCAGCTCTGCCCCATGGCTGGCTTCACTGGGGTCCTTTACCCATGCTCTTCCATCCCCACAACTCCTCCCGAACTCCCTCCAACCCTGTCCTCCTGCTACAGGCTGACCAAGATCTAGAACATTTTTAAGTACGTCCAGACCTCAGCCATTGGTCTTGGCTAACACAGCCAGTTCTCTTACGGCCACCAGGAGTGGACGGGTTGCAGGACACAAGTGCCCTGAAACAACTTCCTGGAGGCTGACCTGTGCTCCTGGGCCCTCAGGCGCAATCTCCCAGGGCCTGGCTTGCACCCGAGCCCCATTCCTCCCTGTCGGCCCCACGTGTTTCTTCCGCAGAGGATGCTCGGTAAACGTGACGTGTCCAGAAGTCCTTGTACGAGTGTAGCAATAAATTAACTCCCAGATAAAACTTACAAAGTACAACAGAGGGAAACTTACAACTGAAATAAAAGCACTAGTGACTGTTTTATTATTTTCCTGGCAATGGACTCTGAATTCCACAGGCTGCAGTGGTGGTGGACTTTCTATGGGCAAGAAACTGGATGCGTGGAGAGCAACCACGTTCCATTAGAAATTGACAGGACCAAAAAAAGTTTCCATGGTAAAAACTGTTTTAAAGATAAGCTTATTTTAATAAACATATTTATAAATCTAAAAAAAAAAAAAAAAAAGAAAGAAATAGGACCACAGCCCAGCCTGGAAGGTCACCCTCATCCCCTCACACACCTGCCCCGGGAGCTCACCGTCTCCAGGATATGGTGGTGGAGACCCTCTGTGACCACTGGGGTGGCACCCTGGAGTCCCAGCACTGTGGGGCCATGTGAGGCTGCCTCTACTTCGTGCTTTTGTGGCATCCGGCCTTGACCCTGGCTATCAGAAGTAGCAGGTTGAAGCCCCTCTTGTCCACTCTCGCCCAGGACATACTCCTATGGCTCACTCTAGAAGAGGTGCTTATCTCACACCAAGGAAGGGGTGGACCCGAGGGGACAGGGCAACAGTGTATGCTAGCCCAATAAGCTGGGCATAAAGATGTTTCCCGTAGGTCACCAGTATTCTTGAGGAGTTAAGCACCCACCAGCAGGTATTGGGTATTGAAAAAAAAAAAGTCAGATAAGCTATCCCACAGACCTGCTGGCAGGTGTCCAGGATCAGCACGTCTTGTCCAATGTGGCAGCACCCTGGGGGAAGCAGGGGTTATTTCCTCATATTGGGGTGGAGGTGCCCAGGAAGAAGGTGTCAGGACCATTCCTGTTGTCCTTACGGGTTCTTCCACACCACTGCCATAGCCCCCCTCTGTTCTGGAGGAGCCCCTGGGAAGGTGGCCTCTAGAGGGACACGGCGCTCTCTTCCCTACCTCTGCCACATTAATAACTTGCCTCTCAATCGCTGGTTCCCACACCTGAGATGGCCAAGCCCGCTCAACGGAAAGAAAAGAAAAACAAGTTTGCTCTCCTGAGTCACAGCCCTAATGGAGGGCTTGGCATGGACCCGTGCATGGCCCAAACTTCCAGTGTTCAGTGCGGTTGGAAATTACTTAAAATCATAGGCAGCTCCAGCTTCCAGGCCTGCAATGTGGGCACTGAGGGAATACGGCAGAGGCTGGATCTGTAACAAGGTCTCTGGCACACGTGCTTACAAGAGAGCATGGCCCAAGTCCCCAACATATAGTAGGTGTTTTTTCCTATTGGTGAGTAGAATACACCTGTGTGCACAAAGATAGCTAAACGAATGGCAAAAGAGCAACACTGGGGATTTTGGGGAGGTGGGCTTTGGGGTGACTTTTTTGCTTCTTCATTACTTGGATCAGCACATCTGACCCTTTCCCCCTTTTTGGAAAGGCAGAGGTGTGTCCCATGGGGATGCACCCAGCCCAGACAACACAGCCAAACAGCAAGGACACATTGTGTCCACCCCAGGTTGCCACAGCCTCCATCTCCAAGTGGACGAAGACAGGGGAGCTGCCAGCCCTGTCTTGAGTTACTGATCCACTTACTGCGTTTGCCAGGTATCATGCCAATTATATAGTAAGGACCAAAATTATGTTTTCAATCTCCAAAAGCCACAAGGTGCCCTCAAACCCACTGAAAACAAAAGAAAACAAAATCCAAACCACCCCTGACCACGAAGAGACACTTGTCACCAGCCACCTCCCTTCTGGCGGCAGGATGCCTGAACACTCCAAAGCACTAAGCCTGGCTCCCCATTCTACACACAGCACACGATGCTGAAATGGCTCAAACCGCAAAGCTGGCCGGAAGAGCTGCGGCCAGTGAAGGGTGCTTCTAGGAAGGGCAGGTACCTGTCTGCCTGGAGGTGGAGGCAAGTGGCTCTTGCTCCTTCTACTCCAGCTGGGCCCCTACGAGATGGGAGGACAGTCAGGCTCCATTGGGTCCCCCTGGACAGG
Organism: Ochotona princeps; assembly: GCF_030435755.1. Taxonomy (NCBI): domain Eukaryota; kingdom Metazoa; phylum Chordata; class Mammalia; order Lagomorpha; family Ochotonidae; genus Ochotona; species Ochotona princeps. Next base: position 26,950,905 of record NC_080855.1, on the reverse strand, counting down.
GCGCAGAGCCACATGAACACAGACAGGACCTCAAATACTAACCACAGCCGTTCCCAGAAGGTCACACTCCACATGGGTTGAATGGAAAGGCGAAGGTCCTGCCAGCAGCAACGGAGGCATGACCTCAGATTAGGTGTGTGGTGCTCAAAAGCTCACACTGCTTCATTCCCACCAGGGCTGCCCGTGCCACCTGAAAGGCATCCTGGACTCCAGGAGTTGGCTGGGAACAGGTGGCACAGCTGGTTGGCTACAGACGGGCCAGGGATAAACGAGGGAGGACTAGGCATGTGCACCCTGCAGGGAAAGGCGCTGCTCATTTACTGTCCTGAGACAACCAGCTGGCAGAGGGTGGGCGCCAGCATGCCTGACTTCCACAGCCAGCTCTTTGGCATGGAGCAGACACGGCCCGGAATGAGAATCGTCTGAGATAATCCTGGAGTCGAGGTGTGATCCAAAGACACACCTGCAGAAACCAGGCCTCCTGGAATAAGAATTCAAAAAAAAGGCCTTCGTTCCGTTTCACTTGTTCTGTGAAAGCAAACCTTTGGGCTGATGTGTCTGCCTCACAGACAGGCGGTTTCCCTGCTGGGAATTTTCCTGTCCTGGCCGGGGGGACTCCACCCTGTCAGCTTTGGGAGTAGTCTTTTTCTCCCTGAGTCAGAGTTTTCTGGAAGGCCTCCAGCCCTCCAGCTAAACCTGCAATACCCTAAAAAGGTAGGTGAGCAGGGCTTCTAGGATTTGCGCGTCTTTCTCCACCTACGGGAGTAGAAGTTGGGTACATATCTACCAAATGAATGCAAAAAAACAAATCTGGGAAACAATGTGTGTTGGCATGCTCCATTATACCCGCCGACGTGCAAACAAGGAGGCGGCTGGGCAGCAAGGGAAGGAGGGGGAGGAAGGCATGTAGAAGGAGGATCTTTCTGGCGGGGGTTTAACAAGTTGTTCTTAGTGTTTTCTGCTCTTTTAAGGTTTGCAGTGGACTCTGGAATTGAGCAACTCCACGATGCCCCTCAGAACCCATATATGTGTCCAAAAGCTTAAATGGGGTAATTAAAAACTCAGAATTCTTCAAAGAATGCATCTGCTGACTAGTTAATGCAATAAAGGTTTCATTACTGAGCTGTGATCGAGCCTGAGATGAAACAGACCAAGTTCAAAGACGCCAAGACGGGAAAAGAGCAAGAGCGGAGAAGAATCTATCCTCTAGTCCACACGCGGAGATTGCACCTGCTGGTGGTGGTCTGACAGGCGTGTCCACGAAACTAACTTCGGAATGCCATGGACATACTTGGCTCCCCAGAGTTTGTCCACAGCACCGAACAGAGGTGCTAGATCTGGCTTTGATTTCCACTTGATTCTTCCAGCGGGGGCCGGCATTGTAGCACAGTAGGCATTGGTTCAGTCCTGGCCGCTCCATTTCTGATCCAACTCTCTACAAATGCTCCCGGGAAGGCAGTGGAAGATGGCCCAAGCGCTTGGGCCCCTGTACTCACGTGGGAGACCCGAATGAAGCTCCTGACTCTGGCCACGCTCAGCCATGGCTGTGCAGCCATCTGGGGAGTGAACCAGTAGACGGACAATCTCTCTCTACCTCTCTTTGTAACTCTGGCTTTTCAATAAATAAATCCTCCCAGCACAGTGAAGAAAGCCACCTGACCCATGGGGGGCTGCCAAGGCAGTGTCCCCAGCACAGGGAGGAAAGCCTCCCCATGTGAATTCTGGGTCCAGCACAGGTTGGGACCAGCTTCTCACTGACCCCCTGCAAAGCAGCCTCCTCCAGGGAGGCACAGGCAGGGCTCCTGAGGTTCTCCCCATCCTCCCACCCTGATGGCGAGCGAGTTGGCCCGCTCCCGGAGTCCATCAGGGGCTGAGGCTCCACCAGGCTCAGGTTGATAGGAACAAGCTGCCCTGCTGGCTGCTGCTATGACAACGAGGTCAGCTTGTCAACAACAAACCCCAGCTTTAAAAGAGCCACCTGCCTTAAGGCAGCCCACACGTCACCCTCTTTTTCTGACTCTCAAATTTGTAGCCCAGTGCCACAGGTAGGGGGCGAGGGGCAGACTCTTCCAGTGGTTCCCAGCCCCTCTGGCAGATGGCTGTGTGACTCTGGGCGAGCCACGGTTCCTCTCTGAACCCAAGTCTTCTGCAACATGTGACAGGGCAGGCTACGGATGGCCAAGGGGGCAGTGAGGTCATTGCTATCCTGAGGTTTTCATGGGCGGGGCAGAGTGCAGGCTTCGCACCACTGTGTGCGATCCATAGATGCTGACAGGGCAGTAGTGTGCCCCGTGATGTGCCCAGTGAGGATCGGACAGGGCCAGAGACGCTGCTCTGACTGCCCCAGAGCTCACAGGCCGAGGAGAAATCACAATGGGAGGCAACGGGAAGGAGGCAGGGATAGCGTCAGAGTACAAGGAAATCAATCAAAGAGGAGCCGGGCGGCGGCCCCAGTGCAGGGCTGCAGCAGGGACAGCTCTCCCTGCCCAGGACCTCCTGCCCCACCCCTGGCTCCATGGGCTCCCACCTCCACCACCACTTGCTTCCTCGCGGGAATGTGTGACTCGGGGAGGGGGGGCTGTGCGTCTCTGGGTGAGCTGCTGCCTTCTCACCAGTGAAGCCGACACTAAAGCTTCCTCCCTTGGTGAGGCTGGCCCACATCTGGAACATGCACTCAGACAGGGGGGACATTGCAGGTTGGTGGCTATGGCCACCAGGGTACCTACACAGTAGTGTGTGAGACCGCACATGGCTGTGGAGGGGTCCTAGGGATTCCCACGTAAGCAGTGCCAAGGCCAGTCGTGGACGTCTCTCCTTCTGGGCACCTATAGTGTCCACACTGGCTGCTGAGTGACCAAGTTCAACAACATAGCCAAGTTTCACACGTACCACACTAAATCAAAGCAGACAAGCTCGGGGGCTCCTGACTGGGTGAGCCATTTCTGGCGACATCCTAGGAAATGCAAAACCAGCAGACAGACTGTGGCTGCCACAGGCTGGGGGCGGCAAGGGGCCTCTTCTGGAGAGAACAGTGGGGCCACCTTGAATCTCAGTGCTGGGGTTTGTGGCACAAAACTACATGGCTGTCAAAACTCAGAGGCAATATCCGCAATGGGTGAACCTCACTGAGCACAGACTGGACTCTGCAATTCTTCACCCTAATCCTGGCGTTTGGGGGTCGGGGCTGCGGACTGCGAGAGTAAGGGTGGAAGAGATGAGGTCACAGGAATCTTCTCGACCTTACTGTCTCCCACTAATTCTGACAATCTCTGGTGCCTGTTGGAAAGAGTGAGTATCCATGAAGTGAGCTGAGTAGTGGGGGAAAAAAAAAAAAAAAAAAAAACGAATGCCAGGGGCTCCAGGACACCCAGGGGTCCGGCTCCACAGGAGTTCTCAGCTGGACTGCATGTCACAGCCAGGGGGTGACTGGGCAGAGCAGGGAGGCACCCGGCTCTGGCCAGGTGAGCTCAGGCCAGGTAAAGCTCCCTACGTGTGAGCCCCGTCAGCAAGGGCCTGGAGCCATGAGTGCCGTGTCCCTGCCCCTACTCGCCAATGTCGTCACACATTTTGCTTGTAAACTGCTGTCACTCACGCACACATACACTTATGTGCTTGGAGATGCCATGCAAGGAACACCCCAGGCCCCAAACTCTACCCTGGGCAGGGCCACTGCGCACTTGATTTCTTCCCTCTGAATTCCCTCTGGTCATCACCCTGCCACCAGCCCTCAGCCAGGGGGTGCAGAGGTAGGGGAGTGCTAGGCCCTTGAGGGCACCCCACCATTGCTGCACACTGTGAGTTTAGGGGGCTCACATACCTGGGGCCCAGTAGGGGACGGGGAGATCAACATTGGAAGGAAGAGATGGGGGGAGGGGAGCAGAGAGACAAGGCTGTAGCATGTCTCAGTCCCAGCCCTCAGCCCAGTCCCCCCCAGTTAGTATGTACGGCTGATCCTGAATGCAAAGTCCCAGGCCCTTCCCAAGTTAGGCCTGATCACATCTAGGGCTGGGCCCAGGAACAATCAAGTGTCCCGAGACTTTTTTTTTTTAATTTAATTTTACTTATTTATTTTTAAAATTTTTATTTGATAGGCGGAGTTAGAGAGAAGGAGAGACAGAAACAAGTCTTCCATCCACTGGTTCATTCCCTAAATGACTGCAATAGCCAGAGCTGAGCTGATCTGAAACCAGGAGCCAGGAGCTTCTTTGGTGTCTTCTACATAGGTACAGGAACTCAAAGACTTGAGCAGGTCATAAGCAGGGAGCTGGATCAGAAGTGCAGCAGCCAGGACTAGAACCGATGTCCATATGGGATGCCGGTGCCATAGGTAGAAGCTTAGCCTATGACACCATGGCATTGTATCCCACCACCCTTTGCCCTGGCCCCAAGAGACTTTTAAGAACAGTAAAGCTGTGTTAACACTGACACAGGGTGGCACCACTGCGATGGGAACCACCAAATGATATACACAGGGACTCTGTGACCACATGGGAGCTAGGCCTGTAAGTTCTGAAGCTTCTGGGCCACAGCAGGTAGGAACTGCGGCAGGAAGCCATGAGTAGGACAGGATGGTTCCCCAGGGAACAGCCTGTGTCCCGGGGCCAGCTGACTGTACCATCCTATTCTGTCCACTGCCCCTGCACTGGGCCACCAGCAAAGGACTCCTGGGAGGGAGAAGCGTGTACCCTGCTTCTCTGAGAAAGCTCCTGTCATACCTAGAACTCTCCTGAACTCCTGCCCAGCCCCTACTGCCAGCCCACGCCTCTGCTCACCAGGTGGGGAAATTCGCTCCCCAAACCAGCTCCTTCCTTGACTGCCCCCCTGGCCCTTGCTGCCCTTCTCAGCCCAGATTCTCAAAGCTCACTGTCTTGGGGTGCCCTGCTCCGCAGTCCGAGTGTCATGCCTTTGGCTCAGTCTCCGCCATCCTGTACCACACATGTACTCTGCACGTACTGCTTCCCTGGGCACTGGCAGGGCGCCTGGCTTGTAGCGACCAGGCTCTGTGGATAAGCCACAGTCATGATCTCCTGCACACTTGAGGCAGGGTAGGGGAGTGACGTCAAGTACCAGTGACTCGCAAATGTATCCAAGTCTCGGGTTCAGTCCTGAACTGGAACAGTGGGCCCAGTCTCACTGTGCCCACAGTGGATGGCTCACGCAGCCCCAGCGGGAACTAACTCTCTACAGGAATGGACTCCTACACACCCCTCAAGGCTTTGTCTCTTGCTTGGAAACATCCCATGAGGCATCATCGCACTCTGGATTCCTGCAGGATTTATTCCTGGGTCAAGGGTGTCAGAAGAAGGTGGGCTGAGTCCCCACAGAGCATTCCGTGTGTGAATGACAGGACCCTGTCGAGGAAAGAGCTCTGGGGGCTGGGCTTCTGTTCCTGCAGTCCCCAGGTCTGGGTTTCCACCGTGCCCAGGGAGCCATTCCTTGATCCCCCGACAGGGCCATGCGTTTGTCCTTCTGCTCCTAGAGAATCCAGCAAGCGCAACATGCTCTGTTGCCAGAACTGACTTGAAACAAACCCGAAAGTTTACTTTGGAAAGGAGTTAATGCTCAAAGTTGGAAGGCCTCTTCAGGACGATAAACACCTCCTTTGCCTGTCCTCCTAGCTCCTGGCACAGCGCCCTCCCCTGGTGGACGCGTTCTCCTGGGTCTGGAATGAGGAGTCGGGATGGTGACCAAGTCCAAGACTAGGCCAGAACCTTTGTGAGGTGCATTTACCGCCCACCAAACACTCTTCTCTAACTAATAGGAGGTTGTGGGCTGGAAGCTTTTTAAAAGTAGGACGAGGGCTCAGTGCGATAGCCTTGCATGCACTGGGATCCCATATGGGCGCCGGTTTGTATCCTATATGCTCCACTTCCCATCCAGCTCCCTGCTTGTGGCCTGGGAAAGCAATCGAGGACGGCCCAAAGCCTTGGGACTCTGCACCCGCATGGGAAACTCGGAAGAAGCTCCTGGCTCCTGGCTTCAGACCAGCTCAGCTCCGGCCATTGCTGCGACCACTTAAGGAGTGAGCCATCAGATGGAAGATCTTTCTCTCTGTAAATCTGCCTTTCCAACACAAATTAAGTAAATAAGTAAAAGTAGGACAGATTCTTGAAACTCCTGCAGTCTTTCCAAGTGATCAATGACAGCCCAGCCTCAACACATGCGCACACACACACACACACACACACACATACCCCCAAACCCTGGAGGAACAAACACCAGAAAATACAAGTAGCCCCTTTCCAAAGCCAAATAAAATTATGCCAGAGGTGTGAAAGGTGATCAGGGTCACATGACCAGGATTGGCATCTCTGATATTAGCTATGATATTGTCACAGACATGAAAGAAGCAGTCTTTAAAAATAGGAAAACGAAACCCAGGCGGCAGGATTCCCTGGCTCAAGGTGAGACAAAGTGAGAGGGAGCTTTTCAAACTTCAAGTGCACAACCAAACTTTGAGGTGGTTTCAGATTCCGAGTGGCTGTTTAACACCGAGCCCTGGGCCAGCCACCTCGGAACGGGAACACGCCGTCTGCTCCGGGTGGCGGCTGAGGGGGGCCCACGCACTTCCTGAGGACTCAGGGAACGCTCTTTGGGAAAGGATCAGCTCCTCCCCTGGTTGGCCATGGCAGCCTCCTCAGAGCAAGATTCTTATTTTACGCTGACAGCCTAGCTGACGTTATGGGGGGGGAGGAGGTGGAGGGAGTCAGGGAGGTTCGTGGGGAAGAGCAGGGAGGGCCAGTCACACTCATACAAAGCCGGCTTCCTCCTAAAAAAGCCCTGCCGGCCCTTTAACTACCATAAGATTCCATTAAAATTAAAAAGTTCAGAGTAGTAACCAGAAATAATGTTTTATCTATTTGATTTTGCCTTTAAAATCATTTCAAATTGAAGTTTTGAAAAGTTCTTCGAACTAGTTCTCCGAACTAGACGATGTTGTGGTTATTTTTAAATGCCTGGTTCAAAACGAGAAAGTCTCAGAGGTCAGCCACAGGTCGTGGGCACCAGCGCTGGGCACTTCTCTCTGCTTGTGCCCCGCAGGGCACCGCCATCAACGCAGGGTGGAAGGCCGACCGCAGCCGAGGGAGGCGGCCAGCTTCGCCCAAACACACATTCTCACTTTTCTACACGCCACAGACGGCGTAGTCACAGCCTCATCATCTTCTGCTGCTGGTCGTAATTAAAACAGAACAACAGCAACGAAAGAAGAAAAACCATAAAATCCATTAAGCAATCCATGACCACTGGGACTGGGAGAACCCGGACTGCGTATTGTTTGCCTAGGAAAATGGTACTCGGCTAAAGCTCTGAATTCCTTTTTAAAATCCCAATTCATTATTTAAAAAAAGAGAAAGGAAAATGTGCACTTAAGTACAAACACTGACAAAGGCTCTATAGTTTTTTTTTTTCTTAAGCTCCACAGAATCCCTGGAATAATGCCTGCCAACTAAAACACCTACTATGAATTTAGTAATGGGTTATGCAAACATAAATTACAAGGCCAGACATTTTAAAAGGAAAAAAAACCTGTGATTTATTGACACACTGGAGACACGGCAGGAGAGGAGCACTATTTCAATTTTCTATATATTCCTCAGCACCGCGGATGTGTTAATGCCAAAAGAATTTGAAAATAAAAATGACTCTTGCCTCTCCTGGTCTGAAGATGTGGGTTCGTTTGCTTCCAAAGGAGTGACCAATGGATTCATTTCCCACCCTTACAGTCAGGAAAATGCATATTCAGTGGGGCATTTTATCTGGTTTCAAGTGCAAATGAGCTGCCTCAAACAAAAGTATATCTCAAAAACCTTTATTTCAGTAAAAAGGAAAATAGAAATATTACGCACACTTATCCTCATAGCTCTTTCTGCAAAAAGCTAACACACGCACGTACTGGTGGAAGCGGCCCTGATTCTGTCTGCACTTGTTCCCGTCTTATCTTGCTGGTCGAGCCAGCACTTTTCCCGCACAACGGCAAAGCAGCCGTGCATGTAAAGATGAAATGACGCTCAGCAGTTGTGTGCGTGTCAACCAAGCAGCATCCACTCTCCTAATGAGCACCCTGGGCGCTTTCAGCAGAAGAGGCTTTTGCTTCTCTCCGCTGCGCCCACAGCGGACAGCCTGGCTAACGGTCATGTTCAAAAGCGCAGGCCATGGCGGCCGAACAAGTCCATCTCGGGAGCAGAGGCTGCTGACACTGCGCTGATGAAGACTGAGAGCTCTACACAGCAAGGATGCCAACAAAGCGGGAGCTCCCCTCTAAGGCGGGTACACATACACACACACAACATGCATGCAGCATAGGTTTTCTGGCATTGTGATTATGTGAACACACCTGGTCCCGGAGAAATACACTGAGCCCAGCCCCATATTTCAGACAAACCAAACAGCCAATAGACAGTAATGGCTTTCAGCTACTGATGACCGGGGCCAAAAATGAAGCAGCACTTAATCTTCGGGAGGAAACTGCCAATGCTGGGAGGCCCGAGCCGACCTCTCCTCTGACCTCAACCAGAGCCACCTAGGATAACAGAGCGAGGTTTATTTTTACTTCTGGCTCCAGACAACAACGGTCCACCCCGTGATTCCGACGATGTTGTCTCCACACCAGGCACTGGGGCTGAGGGAAGCCCAGGGAGGTTTGATGGCTCCCGCAAGTCACACCGGGAATGAAATTCACTGAAGAACGAGGCCTATGATAACTCCATCAACACGCTCCAAATCCACAAACCCCATTAAAGGAAAAAAAAATTTCCATTTAAAGAGAACTTTCGGGCCCAGCGGCGTGGCCTAGCGGCTGAAGTCCCTGCCTTGAACACCCCGGGATCCCATATGGCCACCGGTTCTAATCCCAGAAGCTCCACTTCCCATCCAGCTCCCTGCTTGTGGCCTGGGAAAGCAGTGGAGGACAGCCCAAGGCTTTGGGACCCTGCATCTGCGTGGGAGACCCGGAAGAAGTTCCTGGTTCCTGGCTCTGGATCAGCGCAGAAACAGCCATTGTGCTCACTTGGGGAGTGAATCATCAGACGGAGGATCTTCCTCCCTATCTCTCCTCCTCTCTGTACATCTGGCTTTGTAATAAAAAATAAATAAATCTTAAAAAAAAAAAAGAGAGAGAACTTTCAAAGTGGGAACTGGACAAATGACTCCACAAGCCACACAGAAGAGAGGGCCAAGTGCAGAGAGGCGATGCTGAAGAGCAAGGACATGCCTCTCCCTCCACCCACCCCTCGCCCACCTGTGACCTGGGGTCCCTTTCCAGAACAGCACACAGCATGCGTGGTGCCCAACAGAAGGACTGTGGGCTGGCCGCTCTGGGCAGGACTGGATAAACCACAGCCTCTCTGGTCCCCTTTCACATGACAGTAAACCCAACTAACCATCAAAAGAAATCCCAAGATGGGACTTTGACAACATCAGCCTGCAAGAGATTTCTACAACTGGATACAAAACAAAAAAGCATCCACCTTACACAGAAAACTAGGAGAGGCAAACTCAGCTGTATGAAAATGAACATCTTCCACATGACAATGGGCACTGTAAGCACGAGGACATGCCAAGCTGGCCTGCTACTCGGCAGAGTGACCGGGCAGCTCCCTGGACACAGGGCCTGTGAGAGCCATTGTCAAGTTCCTGGCGTGTCCACCCTAGGAGAGCCCTGAGCCACTCTCCAAGAAACACAGAAGAAAGAAAGGAGGGACTGTGACAATCATGGAGCCACTTGCCATCACAGAAGGGAAAAGGGTTAGTTTTTCACAGGGCGCTACTGTGGTATCAGTGGGTACCCAATGTGGCTAAAGCTGTGACAAGTGAGGTAGCTCTGAAGGTCAGGTCTAAACAAATACAGACACAGGGTCTCCCGGTACAGTGCCAGCTGCATGGTAAAATATACATGATATCAACACAGAAAAGCACAGACGTGGCTGTGAGTGCTAAAAGCAGATGGAAATGAAACATCAGTGCTGAACCCCTGCTTTCATGTGAGGCGGCGGCGGGGAGGGCTGGCGTGGCCAGGGGTTCTCAGCTGCAGGCAGCGTGGCAAGTCACAGGGCCAAGTGTTAACATGTGTTCAGTCTTTACAATGGGCGTGGGGATGTCTGTTTCACTTTCTACACGTTTCAGTCTGCCAAAAACAGTTTGCATTCAAAAGAAAAAAATTTTTTTTCAGCAGATTTCATCGCTCTATGCATCAAGTCACTACTACATCACCACAGGTGTGAGCCCAGGGAGAGGCCCTGGGCTGCAAAGGTGGGCAACTTCTCCGGACACACTCCTTCCCAGCCAGGAGCTCTGGGCAGAGACTGGGCAGGGCTCTCTGTTTTTTAGCATAGAAGTGGCATCAGTGGACTGACACAGGGTCCAGTGGACTCTGATCAGTCTTGGATACAAACAGCAACCTCAGCATGAGAAGACAGAGCTGCCGGGGTGCAGGTCTCCCCTGTGCAGTTACCTCTGGGAGCAAACTTCCCCCCACTGGAGGAGCAACTTGAGCCATCTCCACTAACTGGGGGACGCAAAAGCTCTGGCTGGCTTTGCTACCTGTTAGTCAGGACACCCGGAGTGAGCTTTTCCTCCCCTCTGGGCCTCAGTCTTTTCCCCTCTTGAAAGCACAAACATTGTGCCCATTTCAGATGGACCCTCAGAGTAAGGCACTGGTGTGCCAGACACACAGGAAGTGTTGCATGGCAGCTGTTGTGATAGGTCTGCCCTCCCATGCATGATGGTTGGCCAGAGATATTCAACTGAATGCACACCATGAGGTGGAGGAGGGGATGTCCAGTAACAGGAGGAGCTGCACGCAGGACGTGTCCAATGGGGAAGGGAAACAAGAAAGGGGGGTACCATGGTAGAGGCCGGTGGGGAGGTACGAGGTGGGGGTGATGAGCCACACAGAGCTTGACTAGCACCTCCATCTTGGAACCCACAGAAGAGGTGATGGGACCTGACTTGGCCATGTCTCTAGTTGGGCTGGGAGCAGAGCCAGAAGTAGCATCCGAGTGTTCAATTCCCAACTCAGTGTTCCTCCAATGGCATCCCACTATACCAGAGTGTCCTCCTATGACAAAAACGACCACAAACTGGAAAGCCCACACTCTCCAGAACAGGCCCCCAGTACTCTTTGTGAACTTATTTCTCAGGTAACCACCCCCCACCCCACCCCACACACGAAAACCAAGTGCCAAAAAGTCAGCACTGTGGTACAGCAAGTTAAACTCCACCTGCGGCGCCAGCATCCCATAAAGAGCAGGGGATTCAAATCCTGGCAGTTCCCTGCTAATGCAATGGGAAAGCAGCAGAAGCCAGCTCAAGTGCTTGGGTTCCTGTGGTGCACATGGGAAACCTGGATGGATTTAGTTCTCTGTTACTGGCTTTGACCTGGCAGAGTTAACCCCAGCAGTTGTGATCATTTGGGCAGTGAACAAACACATGGACGATCTCTGCCTCACCGCCTCTCTGAAATTCTGCCTTTCAAATAAATTCTTAAGGTGAGGAAAAAATAAAAACCAGAAACAAACAACAAAACCAAGAGCCAGAGTTAGTATTGGGGGGAAGTGGCTGAAGCCATGGTGTGTTACACCAGCATCCAGTACAATAGCACTGGTGTGAGTCACGGCTGCTCCGTTTCTGATTTCACACCCTGTTAAAGTGCTTGGATCCCCGTCACCCACAGGGGAAATCTGGATGGAGCTCCTGGCTCGGCCTGGCCCAGCCTTGACTGCTGTGGTCACTCAGAGCAGTTCCCCACAGCAAGTATGCCAAGGATAGCGACTGCTTACACTGAGGTGACTGCAATACAACTTCTGGGTACAGGCATTGTGGCACAGCGGGCTTACCCACCACATCAAAGTGCCTGGGATCTCGTCCCACCTCTGCTTTCAGTCTGGCTTCCTGCTAACATCCTTACTAGGAGGCAGCAAGAAGGCAGCTGAAGTAGGTGGTAGACCTGGATGGAATGTCTGACCCCCCTAGCTCAGTCCTGGCTGTTGGGAACATCAAAAGAGTAGAACAGTAGAAAGAAGATAACGTTCCTGGTTACCCTGCCTTTCAAATAAGCTTTTACAAAAACCACTTCTGGAATTGCTAGGAGATAATTCACTCAGGGGTTGGTGGTCTGAGCCTCGTGTTCAGGGGTCTGCCTGGTCCACTGCAAAGTGGCAATAATGGCGTTAATGATACCCTCCTGTGAGAGGCCTGTAAGGGCCAGTGCAGTGAACGGGACACACTCAGCAAGTACTCTATAAATATTAATAAGGAGTGGCCACAACTCTTGCCGAACCTTTCGGCTTTTGCTATTAGTTGTTCTACCTTAAGAACTGCACTTGGGCCAGATACAATGACTCAACTGGTTAATCCTCCACCTCCAAGCACCAGGATCCCATATGGGCACTGATTCGTGTCCTGGATGCTCAACTTCCCATCCAGCTCCCCGCTTGTGACCTGAAAAAGCAGTAGAGGATAGTGCAAAGCCTTGGGACCTTGCACCCTTGTGGAGGACCCAGAAGAAGTTCCTGGCTCCTGGTTTCAGATCAGTTCAGCTCTGGCCATGTGGCCATTTGGGGAGTGAACCGGTGGCTGGAAGATCTTTGTCTCCTTCTCTGTAAATCTGACTTTCCAATAAAAATTATAAGTAAATCTTAAAAAAAAAAAAAAACACTCAGCAAGGGCAGTGGCTGAGACAGAGCTCTACTACCTGAGTCCTTGAGTCCTCCTTCACAGAGGGACATTCTGCATGTGGATTGTCACCTGAGGTTCCATGCTCAGAGAGTAGTGTCTGAAGACAGCCCAGCAACAGCTGCCTCCACTCCACAGAGGGAGCAGGGAGAGAAATGACGGCCAAGATGCCTGTGGGAGTTGGGCTGTTTGTACTGTACTGAATCTAAAGAAACTACAGTCTAACCCGGAGCTTTGGTGTGGACTGGGCTCTTGTCGGGCCAGTGTGGTGGCATAGTACCAGTTCAAGTCCTGGCTGCCCCACTTCTGATCCAGCTCCCTGCTTGTGGCCTGGGAAGAGAGTGGAAGATGGCTCAATGCCTTGGGCTTTTGTGCCTAAATGAGACACACAAATGAAGTTCCTGGCTCCTCGTTTCAACCTAGTCCAGTCGCAGCCACCGTGGTCATTTGGGGAATGATCCAACAGATGGAAGACATCTTTCTATACCTCTGACCTTCAAGTAAAATCTTTTTTTTTTAAATTAGCACTTGTTTCAGTTTCAGATATAAAATCCTCTTGCAAACACAATTTTTCCCTTCAAAAGGGTCAGTTCTAGGAATATGCACATATCATGCTGTTTATTAAGCTTGTTGTATTGCTTGCCAAAGCTACACAGAACATTCTACAACTCACCTGCCTGGTAGTAACCACAAGGTAGTTATCATCATTCCCATGATTTTAGATGAGAAAATGGGGCCTCGGGAGTGGGCACCCTGGCACAGTGGATTGCCTGCACCCCATGTCAGACTCTGGGGTTTGAGCCCCACCTCTGCTTCTGATCCAGTTCCCTGCTAATGTGCACTGTGGGAGACAGCAGGGGATGTTTGTGACCCCGTGACAGACCCAGATGGAGTGCGTGGCTGCAGGCTTTAACAGGCCTGGTGCTGGCTGTGGTGGGTATTCGGGCACTGAACAAGTGCATAAGAGACCTCTCTCCTCTCTGCCTCTCAGATAAATAAAAGTGAGGTCAATGTTAAGACAGAAAAACCCGAGCAAGGTCATGGGACTTAAACTCCAACCCCCATGAACCTACACTCTCCTTCTTGGGACAGCCACTATGCTCTTGGAGAGTTTGTCTGTGATGCTTAAAATAGCCCAAAACAAACTGCCAGGTCATGAAGGAAGCGATGGGATGCAGGAAGGAAAGGCAACGCCAGCTCCACTGCTGCATCAACGTGTGGGACCAAGAGGCCACCCTGCGGGGCTCAGCAGAGAGCGGGGGGCTGCAGGGTCTCCAGGGACCACACACCACGGCTCTGACGGCAGGAGCTGGCGTGCACAGAGAACCTTAGAGATTCACTTCACTGCTCACTAACGACCCAAAGTTTCACTTTTCTGGGCCAAAGACAACAAACAGAATTGGGTCTCCCTTGAAGCCCAGGGCTCACAGACTGGATTTTGTGGGATTCACATTCAGTCTCAGCCTCCCAGGGCAGAGAAAGCAGCCCGGAATCTGACGTCCGACAGCAGCCGAGAGATAACAGCTGACGGATGGGACCAAGCCTTGAGTTGAGCGAGCTTTTGGGGACCCTGGCTGCTGAACAAAAATCATGCAGAACCTGAACTGTGGTCCTTGCTCTGTGTGCCCTGCATGACTGGAGGGACCCCGAGCTTGGGGCTTGTCCCCTGCGCGCCGAGGGCCTGGACTCTCCCAAGGATTGATGCCAAAGCGACACCTGAATGGTGAAGGGAAGTGGCCTCTGGGCCTTCGTGGTCTGGAACTGATGAAAGAGCAGAGCCCCAGGCTCACACAAACACGGCAGCTGGCAGGCAACAGGGTTCACGTGCTGCCTGAGCACTTTAAAACGATCCGGGCTAACCCACAGGATCCCTGGACATGACCATCTGAGTCATTGGTTCCACCCAGGACCTCCACAAGGCCACACAGGTCAGGATCCCCCTACACACATCCTAGCCCCACCCCATCTGTCCCAGAGGGGCCCTCAGCTATGCTCTCTCAGGCTGTGCTTGTCTGTCGTGTCCACTGAAGTCACAACTGTATTTTTAAGTGACTCTCCTTTTCCAGGGTGAGTCACACTGTGCAGTGTCTATATAAAGGCCGCAGACGTAGTGACTAAATGCATTTGGGCCGGGGCCACCACTATATATTACTACCCTGCACAGCCTGCCGCCCCTGCCTCACACGGGGAGTGAGAAGTGGACCTCAAGCCTCACAAGTGTCCTCCCTTGTTCTGTTTTTCTGCCTGGGCCCTGCGGGCCCAGCTCTCCTCAAAAACAGCTCACCCTGGCCAAGGAAGGGAAGACGCCTTCCCCGCAGCCCACCTGCCAGAGCCTGGAGGAGTTGACAACTAGTCCACAGCCACAGGGGGCGCATGCTTCCTCCACATGTTTTCACAGCTGTTATTTGAGGATGGAGACATCAGGAAACCACCCCAGGCCCAATGGAGAGGGCAAAGTAAGATTCTGGCACTTAGAAAACAGACACCTTCCCCCCCACCCAGCACAGTGCCATCAGCTGCAAATAGTGTGCCCTGCACAACCCAGGCCTGCAGGTACTGGCACCGGAGACTTGGGGGCTGTGACCCCTGTCCACCAGGGCCTCTCTTCCCCGGGGCAGGGGGATGAGGGGGACAGTGAGAACTAAGAGAGTCGGTTCCCTAGCCTGGCCACCAGGGACTGGCATTCCCCGGTAACGAGTGCCACAGGTCAGCTCAGCTGCTGTGGGCAGAAGCCAGGGAGGGTGACGTAAAGACGAGAATTGCTAGCAGTGTGGGCCAGACAGCATTGGGGGAGTCACACTCCACAGATTAAGAAATGTTTCAGCAAAAATCCTTCAGGAGAAAAAAAAAAAAAGGAACCAAAGGCTGCCCCAGACCCACAGCTCACATCCCTCAAGGAAGCGTCATCAGGGCCCGCCTTGGAGGAGACATAAATTAATGCAAAGCATCCTAGACAGACGCCCAGGAAGGAGCTGGGGCTAGGGACTGGGCGGCCAGGCAGGCGGGAGGATGGATTTATGAGCACGTTGTTGCAGCTCAGGAATGCGCCTCTCCGCCCCCCTCAGGCCGCCTCTTCCCTGCCTCACCAGGACAGACAACACAGCATGCACCCCCACGTCTGCTCTGGGAGCTGCACACCATTAGCTGCTCGTGTGGCCTGAGCTGGGCAGCACACCTAGGCACGGCAGGCCCTGAAGCAAGGCCTGCGTTCCAGGAGCACCAAGCCAGCCTCAGCAGCCCCCACCCCTGAGGGGGCTCCCTCTACTCAACTGATTCCCTCCCACAGAGCACAAAGCCTTCAGCAGGAGCTACAAGTCAGCTCCCAGCTTCAAAGCCACATCTGGGCTCAATCCAGATGCTCGTCTGGGTGGGGAGAAGCCTAGGAGCTCAGTGTGGCTAGAAAGCAGTGTGGAATCCCCAAGGCCAGCTTAGGTCCCGGGAGACAAGCAAAATCTCATTGAGAGGGAAGAGTAACATAAGAGCCAGGTCTTGGGGGGAGGAGAGGAACCCCAGAGCTTTGCCTCGCATGTTCCCTAATGGAAACTACCCACACTGTCCCAGGGGCTCACCTGGGGTAGGGAGAGACAACAGAACCCTCATGTGGGAAATCCAAGGATCACCCTGTACCCCTGGTCAAAGAAGCAGAGTGCAAAGACGCAGGGCAAGGCAAAGGGAAACTGCCAGGGTATGTGATGCCAGGCACTCAATCTACACACACTTGCCCCAGGCAGCCAGAAAGCTGCTGCTGCTCCTGCGTGTTTATCCTATGCACCAGCACAGCCCTGGGCAGTAGGGAAATCTGCACCTAGCACGTAGGTGCCTGGCCCCACAGCAGCCTGTGAAGCCCCTCATGGAGCCCCACTTCTCCACCCATCTCCTGCCCAGAGGGGTTGGCATAGCTGTCCGCCTAGCAAGCAGGCTGTGGCCCTCATTGGTCACCCACTCTGGACTTCTCGATCCTTCTTTCCTGGTTGTTCCCTTCCCATCCAGGGCACAAGTAGGAGGAAGCTGAGGGAGGATCCGCCTGTGATGTTGCTAGCAGAGCCCGTGGAAACAGTTGAATGCCAGCGAGACATGCCACACCGAACCTGTAAACAGGTGCATTTCTCAGGAGACAGAGCCCTAAATTAGGATGATCGATATCTTAAAGATTAGGAATTGGGCTGAAAAGCACAGCTGTTTGTTTACAATAAGGATTGCTGAGCCCCACAATGGGGCTTACCCCAGGGTGTTTGCAATGTCCTTGCCAAGAGCATTTTTGTAGGTGAAGCTGAAGGCAAAGGTGCTGGCTGTGCTAGCTTAGTTCTTAGCATGGCATCTCTATGTTCTACTTGTTTGAGGAGAGAGATAAGACACCTTTTTAAAACAGGGATGGGGTCCCAGCACCATAGCCTAGTGGCTAAAATCCATGCCTTACACGTGCCAGGATCCCATGTGGGCACCGCTTTATGTGCTGGATACTTCACTTCCCATCTAGATCTCTGTGGCCTGGGGAAGCAGCTGTGTGCAGCCCAAAGCCTTTGTACCCTGTGCCCATGTGGGAGACCCAGAGGAAGTTCTGGCTCCTGGCTTCAGATTGGCTCAGCTCCGGTGGTTGTGGTCACTTGGGAAGTGAATCAGCAGATGGAAAATCTTTCTCTCTGTCTCTCCTTCTCTCTGTCTCTCTGCCTTCCCAATAAAAATAAATAAAACCTTAAAAAATAAAAAAACAGGGATAGAATTTTATCCCTAGGGTCAAACCTGGTTGGCACATGCAAGGTGTTCCATAAATATTTGCAAAACCATGAACTGTTATTACAACCCAACTTTTGGAACGCTTCAAGCTGAAACTGCTTTTCAAAGCGGTGTTGGTTTTGCAAGGAGGAACAAGATTTAGATGCATCTCATGGGAATCCCAAGTTAATGAAAGGAACAAACACGCCCTAGTGCCAGGCCTGCACGGGGCAGAGGGTGCGGAGAGAGCCCAGAGCATGAGAACTGCTCCTTGCACCCTCCCCAATGGGCTCAACTGCCTGGCACCCTCAGGCTTCCTACATTGCTGACTCAGCCTTTGGTCAGGGCTGAAGGGACCCATCTGTCCTTCCAAACGCTGGTCCCCAAACACACACTGGGAAAGGCGGACACGGAA
Source organism: Ochotona princeps (assembly GCF_030435755.1). Lineage (NCBI taxonomy): Eukaryota > Metazoa > Chordata > Mammalia > Lagomorpha > Ochotonidae > Ochotona > Ochotona princeps. The sequence continues at coordinate 26,933,105 of NC_080855.1, read as the reverse complement.
GGAGTATAGCTCTGGCACTGTTCACACTGTAAGGAGTCATTCCAATATCCCTCCCTGGACCCGGCGCCATTCCTTCTTCCTCACAGCTCACGAAATTCCTGCCGGCCTAGCTATTCACCAATCAGATGTAACCTGGCATTCCACCTGAATCCCATCCCACCCCAATCTTCCAGCCCCCTCCCCAACCCCGCCCACTCACCAATCATCCTTAGGCATTCACCTGCAGGCACCAATCCCCTGGGGGCCTGGCCTCAATCCCTCCCAATCCCCACCCCCTACACCTGGCAGACAAAAAGGCCCCCCCAGGTGTGGCCCGCTCTCTGGTCTCTCTTATCCCTCCCTCTCTGGTCTCTCTGGTCTCTCCCTCTCTCTTTCCTCTCTCCCCTTCTTTCCTGATCTTCACCACCTCTACCCTGTTCCTGCCCCGTTGGAATAAACCTCCTAAGATACCTCGTTGCGTCTGGTAATTTCAGCTCACGGTAAAGAACCAGGTTGTGGGAATTAGCTGCGCGTAATAATATCGTAATATCCTATGAACTAGAACTCTACAATCTTTTAAATAACTAACACACACTGCTTCGAGAAGGTTGGAGGGGACATTTCCAAGCCTGTAGCAGGCTCAGCATGTTGCTAATCTCAGACACCTACACCCTCAGCTCTGGGAAGCAGCCTCAGGACCCCTCCATCTGTAGTCTCCCTTGGGCTGAGTGAGAGGACTTGACATGCCCACGCACCTGGCCACACTCCAACACACTCCACGTGTTCAGCACCTGCAGCTGGCTTTAGCTGGACTATTTCTATTTTGCGTGGTGGCACATGACCCCAGCGTGCCGGAGCTGGGGACAGGGAGGAAAGCACTGCTTGGTGCCACAACCCCGTCTTCTGAATCTGTCCTAGAATAATGAGACCCCTGCAACCAGAGCTCAGCAGCAGCCCCGCTCACCTCTGGAGTGTTCTTCTTGAACTCTCGGCTCTGCTCGATGAGCCGCTTTCTCGACTGTTCGCTTTCATCTTGCCGGTTCGCCAGCACTGTTGCGGTGGCATCCAGTTCTCTCTGTGGAGCGAGGAGGAAAGGAGAGCACTTTGAAAACATTACACTCACATCATCTGACCAGAACCCTGGGGAAAGACCCCACGTGGCTCCAGCGACTACCCATTCTGGGCCAGAGGAGCAGCTGGAGGAGGGTACCACGGAGATCGGATACATCACTTATCCCATGCCCATCCATACCGCCCCTCGCTGGCTCAGTTCCAGCTGTACCAGGCCACACCCACCCACACCACCCCATACTAATCCATGCCACCCCTCACTCACCCCATGCCCATCCGTACCACCCCACATCCACCCATGCCACTCCACACCAATCCATGCCACCCCTTACTAGCCCACATCCATCTGTATCACCCCACACCAATCCATGCCACCCCTCACTGGTCCACATTCATTTGTATCACCCCTCCCCTCCCCATCCTACAGGTTTGAGGAAAGCAGACTGGCTCAGCTTGCTGCATTATGCACACGTGCCACAGCTAAATCTGCTCTGACAACAGGACATGCAGCCACATTCTTTCCACTACAACCAGCCAGGCCAGTGCTCCAATGACGTGCTGCTTGGAGCTGCCCCATGTCTGTCCCTAGCAGGTGCCTCCTCTGGCAGCATCCCATGGCTCTGTCCCTCTACTGCTGTTGCGCCTCTCAGGGGCCATCCTGATGCTGAGGCCCTGAAAACCTGTGTCCTCACAAGCAACTCACTTTCATTGTGAGCTTGTTACAGGGCACACAGCTAAGTGGTGACCATGAACTAGTTTGCAACAGGGACCTTTACAAGGCAGATCTCAAGAATATACAGAGTCACGTGGGGTCATGTCTACTCTTCAGAAATGTATCTAGACATGGTGGTGATTCCCAAAGCCATGTTTACTGTTGGTGTTAGAGTTCTGGGGACCACTGAGAGGGGGACCTGCCAGGGCCTGAGGTCTCTGCTCACCTACCAGAAACAGGCACCACAGCTTCAGAGCCCCTCATGCCTGGCCCTGGAAGCTGGGGGCTGAGTTCCCAGAAGGATCTGCTCCAAGCCAGCCTGCAGCAGATGGGTACAGAATGGTGCGCCAAGGCTCATAGTGGGGCATGTGGCTGGTACCACCATTCTCCTGTTGAGCCACTTCGCTTCCTGAAGACACAGTAGCACAGGCTGCCCTGGAACTCAGGGGCCAGTGAGGAGGGGGCTATTGCATGCTGTCACTCAGTGGTGGAGACCACCACGATGCAGTCAACAGAGCAAGGGTTGGATCAATCAAAGGCTGAATGACAAGAATAGCAAATGATGAAGACGTGCCCCTGGGCACACACTGGGTCTTTTCCTCCACCACCCCACCCCTGCAAACTCTCTAAATTACACCTGCTTTCCATTTTGGTGGTAAGACAAGCCACCAAGCTCTCAATCCTCCTAAGAGAAGCTGCTTCGCTGCTACCACTATGAGTGGCCCACAGCCAGGGAGGACGACAGAGAGCTGGAACAAACTGCCGGCATGCTGTCAACTCAGAAAGTGTAGGCAGTTGCTGGGGGGAGATGGAGGGGGAGGTAGCAGTGAGGGGCAAGAGGAGGGGGAGTGGAGTGGAAGGCAGTCGAATGTTTTAAAAAGGAGAGGACAGGGTGGGTGGGGAGAGCTAGCACCACGCCACGCTCTCCCCTTGGGTGTCTCTGGCAGTGGAGTGCATCCTGGGCAAACAAGCCCCCAAAAGAATACCGTGGGCTGGCATTCAAGAACAGATGTCAAAGCTACTGCCGAAAAGAGGGAAACACACAACATTCTGATAGACCACATTGGAAAGCCAGCTCAGCCAAGGGAAGGCAGGGGAAAAAGAGCAACGGGAAGCAATGTGGGAAAACGGGCAGGCGCGCGGGAGAGGCGAGCAGCAGCAGAGGCAGAAGGCTCCTCGGGAACATAAACAATGTGCTAAGGAGGAGAACTGAGGCGTCTATATTTAAGCAGCAGCAGCACCCAGTTATAAAAAGGGAGACTTCAGGAAGGGTGGAAAAAAGCCAATATTGAAATATGACAGAAAAGCAAAGAAGTTGATGTTTCATTGCAGTCACACACAGACACAGAAAACTCCGCAAATGCTGAGAGCGCTGGCAGCTCTCTCAGCAGGGACCCCTCCTCCTGCCTCTGTCCCCAGGAGCAGCGGGGGTGGTCTCTGGCCAGGGCTCAGCCAGGCAGTGGGCATCTGCTACCCAGTGCTGGGGGTACAGCAGTAACTAGGGGGGGGGTCTCTGGTCCAAACCCCACTTTCCCACCAAATCAGGGGAAAATGAAGAGATGCAGGGAGCAGGTTGGAGTATGTTGGACCCTCGGCTCCTCAGCTGCTCCTCCAGCTATGAGGTCTGTGAACGGGGACAGGTGGCCTGGAGGAGGGTAGCCCCACCTGGATCTAGGAGCTGCAGTCAGTGTGCCCGGGACCACTGGCTGCTGGCAGTTGAGGACTCTGTGGGGACACATGGCACTCCTGTCCAGGGGCCCTGCAGCCATATGCAGGCCGGCATGAGAAACCAACAGCGATCTCTGAATGTCACATGGTGCTGCCACCCACCACCTCGGAAACAGATTGGCACAGCGAGAAAGAACCCGAGCTTCCACCATCCCAGATGGGGCCAGTCAGATTAAAGGTTCGTGATCTTTGATAGTGTGCTAGGGGAGTGAGGTGGGGGAGAACCTGAAAACCAGAGTACCCCAAATCCTGTGGAAGGAGACTGAAGTGTTCCCAGGCTGTGTGAACCACGCAACGGGAAAGCTGTTCAACACAAGCCAAATACTGCTTTATTATCCCTAAAGTCCGACTGTACTCCAACTGTCAGCCATCCCAGTACGTGAAGAAGGGGATTTCAGGTTGGGGGGGTGGGATCTGAAATGCTGTGACTTAAAGGAGCACGGAGCAGCTCCACAGCTGAAAACACACGAGAATTACACGAAGAGGAGGAGGAGAAATGGAAGCAAAGTCGAGGTCCAGCAATAGCACCTTGGCATGGCAACCTGCAGAGTCTTCAGCCATGGTTTAAAAACACACACACACACACACACACACACAGAGTTCCACACACACCATGTGGGACAAATGATCGTCAGGATAATCTTCAGCAAAAATAACCAAGTGTAAAACGAAGCTAAGCATTGTTTAAGGGAACAGCTATACACCTGCTGGCTCCTGCTCTGGCTGGCTCTGCAAAGTGGCCCATGAGACCTATAGCTGCACTTAACCCTGGGAGGGGCTGGTGAGGGGCACGCCTTCCTCTACACTATGCATCATTTGACTATTTTGCCCCGTGAATTACCCACCTGTAAAACTCCAATGTGTATTCCTTTTGAAAAAAAAAAAAATTTCTGCTAAGGTGAAAAAAATTCAGACATGTAGTTCTAAAAATACACCTTACAGGATATGTCTACCACATACGATGTGAACCTGTGTCTTCATGGGCTCAGACACCCCTGGGTCTCAGGCGGCAGCAGTGGAGGGGGGAGCCAAGTCTGACAGCTACGATGCCAGCTAAAATGCCCGCGTGCCATATCAAAGTGTCTGATTGGGTCCCCAGCTTTGGTTCCCGATTCCAACCATGCAGACCCTGGGAGGCAGAATGAGACGGCTCCAGCTGCTGCATGACTGACACCTAGGGGGGAGCCCCGGCGCCGAGCCCTGTCCACTGTGAGCATCTGGGGAATGGACCAGCACCCAGGAGCTCTGTCTGTCTCTCCAAAACATCTGGAAAATCTGAAAAGTGAGATGAGTAGATCCTTTGTCCAAATGACAGCTGTCGCTGGCTCACCCAAAGAGCTATGCACCAGCCAGTCTCAGGTTAAAGAGCTGGGAGGAAGGCCCGATGCAGTAGCCTAGTGGCTGATGCACCCCAGGATCCTATACAGGCACCGGTTCATGTCCCGGCTGCTCCACTTTCCATTCAGCACCCTGCTTGTGGCCTGGGAAAGCAGTCAAGGTACGACCCAAAGCCTTGGGACCCTGTACTCGCATGGGAGACCCAGAAGCTCTTGGCTCCTGGGTTCCAATTGGTTCAGCTCCAGCTCTTGCAGTCACTTGGGGAGGGAATCAGCGGATGGAGGATCTTCCTCTCTGTCTCTCCTCCTCTCTGTATATCTGACTTTGTAATAAAAAAATAAATAAATCTTTAAAAAAAAATAAGCAATGTGTTAAGAATGACCATGTGGTGGTAAAGTCACCCCTTGGGAGGCTCTCGTGCCTTATCTCAGTGCCTGGGTTTCAGTTCTGCCTCCACCTCTGATCCAGCTTCCCTGCTGATGTTCCTGGGAGACAGCAGGTGTTGGTCCAAGTTTGGGTCCCTGCTGCTCATGGGGGAGACCTGGGTGGAATTCCTGGCTCCTGGTTCGGCCTGGTCTAGCTGTGAACTGTTGTGGGTTGGCGGGGAGTGACTCAAAAGATGGGAGATCAAACAATCATTCTGTCACTCTTCCTTTCAATAAATACATGAATCCTTAAGAGAGACTGAGACCAAAAACTAATTGCTGATTTAAAAAGAAACTGTGGGAAGAAACAAAGACATCAAGTCTTCCGAGGATGTGAATGGTCCACTGGGACTTGCTGCCATCCCAGGTGTACAAAGCGGTACCTGCCAGGACAAGCTGGTGAGACAACCAGGCCAGCACACGCTCTCCACACACAGCCAGGTATGTGTGCCCCAGCACCCCCACACTGGGGCCAACCATGGGAGCATGGGGAGACCTTTTCTTCTCACCCCCTCTATCTTCATCCAGCGCTAGTGCATCTGCCACTTTCCAGGAAGATTTTCTGTCAAATGTATCAAACAGCGCATCCTCTGGAAACATCTGTAATGGCAAGATGAGTCCAAAGGGCAGACCTTGGCACATTTGCAGTTCATTTCCAACAATAGAATCACTCGGGTGCACGGATGATGCTTAGGCTGGAAATGGGTCAGGGGCCTGGGCCCAGGCACCAGCCTCCTCCCAACACTGCCCCCGTCCTGGCAAGACCCTTCATTCTGCAGCCACAGAGAACTCAATGGGGGGCTGCAATCTAGGCCCCAACCCTCACAGCCTGTGTGGCTGTGAGCGCACGACCTCCCGCCCCTGGAGATAATTAAGATAATGCACTCGAGCCGGCTGCACACACGCTAAGTGCTCCGCCAAGGTTAATTTTTTCGCCCTGCCAGATCCACTCACTTGACCTCAGCCCCGAGTTCATTCTGCCACCAGCACCTCTGACCAGGCAGGCGCTTTGGGAGGTGGCTGGCCCACAAGCCATCCTGGTCTGCAGGCGCCTGCTTTCCAGTAAAGGGGATGAGGCCGACCTGAAAGCAAGATGAGCAAGACAGACAGAACAAGCCAAAACACGGTCCCCAAGCTGTTGTCAAATATGCCCATGTGCGCTGTGCTCTGCAGAGCAGCCACCTGGGTACAACGACAGGGACACAGACAAACCACATGGGATCAGAGGCCAAGTACAATTCAAGGCGTGCAAAGATGTGGGTGGAAACGCCAATTAGAAATGCCTAAATCAATTCTTCAAAATACATCTACTACAAATACTCAGCTCTCACATATGCACACATACACATACTTATCAATGCAGAATGTCTATCATCTCTCTACATAGCACAGTCAAGTTGCTAACACAGAGAGGTGTGAGGAAATGAAAGGCAAGGTACTTGGGGGCTTGGGGGCCAGGCCTGACCTTGTTGTTGTCACCTGGTTTGCTGACATGATCCTCTGCTCTGCACACACACATCCTCTTGACTCAGTACCATGCAACTCCAAGACTGGATGATGGTGGCTGCAGCCATCTGCCCCGTGAGGCCACACATGGGCCCGAGTTGGGTTTCCCATCCAGGAACCCACAGTTTCCAGAGTCACAATGATCTACCAGCCTAGTGACTAGGACACCAGAAGAACTGGGGCAGACATGGAACAACGGGACCAGACCCCCACATAACTGTCATAACTGACAGCCACCCAGGTCAGGCAGGGGTGTGTGTACAGGTGTGTGCTGATATATGTTCCACAGGTGGCCAGGAGGGAAAGGAAATGGCTACACAGTGAGTGCAAACACAGACAGGTGGGGGCTGGGGTGTGGTGTGTGGTGGGGTGGTAGCTGCCCAGATGGCCAGGCTACAACATGACATGAGAAGGCCAGCTTGAGCTAATCCCTGCTCTGGATCTCCAGCTCCCAGTTAACACAGACCCAAGGGGGCAGCATTGAGGGTTCAAGTCCGAGCCACCTGTACCCCGCTCTTCCCTGGGGTCTGTCCTGGATGCCTTTTCTTCTGTCCTGTGAGCCTTTTCTTCTGCATTCACAGAAACTGCAGAGCTTTGCTCAAACACTCCCTCCTTGCCTGAGCCCTCCCCACCAAACAAGCCGGGAACACGTACCTGCCTCCTACTGCCCATGTGGCTCCTACCACCACTGTCTGGATGCAGCCCCCCTCCCTGGGCTCCAGTCAGCCCCTCACCCACAAGGTGGGGCCAGGGCCACCTGCCCTCCTGCTCCGCCTAAGCACAGGCAGTGAGCAGCTAACTCAGGGATCCAGGAGGCATCCATCATGGCTGTCGGCCCTGCTCCCTGCACCCCACAGACAGGAACTTCTGGCGCTGAGGGCACAGAAAGACCGGGCCTGTATCCAGGTCCTGGACCATGCCTGGCTTTTGCTCACTACTCGGAGGGGGCTGCAGAGAGAGAGGGCTGCAGTTCCCACTCAGGGACCCAGCCTCGAGTGACTCTTCTGACACTCAGCCTTCGTGTCTGTGACCCATGGCACAACTTTGCAGGGAGACCAAATGCTAGTACCAGCATTGTCCCTCCCACCACCCAAAGCAGTGGAGTCACATGTCCAGCTGCTGCCGAGGCCACACTTCTTGGCCCTGTGAGGTGAAACAATGAGAAACTCTTAATCCCAGATATTCCTGAATCGATACTCCTTACCCACCTGCTGCCTCTCTGGGGATGGCTGTGTTCCTGAGTGCGTGGGCCCCCACCCAAGAAACCAACACGAAGACTCAAGTAGAGTGAATGGGACAAAGCAGATGTACCCATTTTGGGTGCGTAAAACTTTGATTTTGGACCAAGCGTACCCATTACCTGCTGAGAAAATGAAACTGAATAAACTGGTACATGAGAGAGGCGCCTGAAAGCAGGGCTGTCACAGGAGCCTCTTCTCGGCTCCTCAGAAAAGAGCGACATCGAAAGAAAAACCAAGAGCTTGGTTTGAACGGCAGATGCACCCAAGGAGTCTTGTACTATGCGAACACCTGCTAGACTCTCATCTCAACGGTTAGATCTGAGAGATGGCAGAGTTCAGGGGAGGCCTTGGTGACACAGACTGAGGCTCAGGGCGAAGCAGACGATGCAAAGGCAGGCCAGTGCCTCTTGACCCGAACCCAGACAGCTGTGCCCTACTACTGAATGGCATCACATGGAATTCTTGATGCTGGACCGCTCTCTTTTGACTGCACCTCAAAGCAGCCAGAAATGCTGCCTGCCAGTCTCAACCATGCAGACACATCTGGCTCCCTGTGCACTCTTCGACTATTGGCAACCTTGGCCCCCCCCACACGTGCAACTCCACCATGCCATCTGCTGTGTGGTTCTTGGTATCTGGTGACCTGTGTTTGTCTGGGTTCTCTGACTTTCTGCCCATCTCCTCAGGTGGGTCTCTTATTCTGCTCTCTGGGTCTCTGCCCTTCCCCTCCTCCAGGTCCTCAGCATCCACCTTCTCCTGCAGGGCCCACCCTAAGGGATACAGAGGGGGCCTAGAAGCTACGGTCTGCTGTTAACACCACCCCTCCTATGGGCCTTGGATCAACCAGGTAAGAAGCAGCCCCAGGATTACATGTCCTGAGCTCACAGCTGGGGAGACACAGGAGCTACATGCGTATGACCTGTCCCTGCTGACAGACGTCCTGGTTGATCTTGTTTTGCGGTTTGGGACAACATACTGTTGGGAAGAATGGGAACCTCAGAAAGGACAGGCTGCAGACGCACTGCCATACCTGGAACAGGTAAAGATCTCCAAGATTTCACACAGACTCACCCAACAGACGAATGACTGATCTTGGGACATGGAATGACATCCAAGATTGGAACTGCACCATGTAGAAACCCAGCCTTCAGTTAGTTGTCTACGGCAGTGTGAGGTAAACTCCACACCTCTGGAGCTCAGCAGCGATGCGTGGCAACTCTGTCTGCAGGTGCAAAGCCCATTCCACCTGTCCCGAATGTTTTGGGGAATGGTGCTGCTTGAGAATGACTCTTGGGGTCCTGAGGTCAGATCAAGGAAGCATGAGGAAGCGGCTCTTGCTAACTCATCTCACAGACTGGGTGGGGGGGTGTCAAAAAGAGGGGGAACCCCTGAGGCTTACACAACTGACAGGCCTTGCCCAAATCATGCTGGTGCAGGTGGCGCCAGGATTAGAATCCAGCTCTGGGTGGCCCCAAAGCTGAGGCTTTGGAGCCAAACAGTACTGCTGCGTCTTCCCTCCGCTCCAGGCCAAACGCACTTTCCTTTCTGCAGGAAATTGGGGGCCAGGCCATCAGCCAAAAACGAGGCAGGGACAGGGAAACCGTTGTGTTTTAATCTCAAAATAATTATGCCCCTGCCAAAAGGAGTAACTCTGATCTCATCTACACTGGTAAAAATGTTTTTCCTCCCCAAGTATTTGTTTCAGAAATAAGCCTTTAATTTGAACACTTTGGGAGCCAACATTTCTGTCTGTTGAAAATATTTGTTTCTATTGTTTGGCAGGAATCAATTTGTTAGGGCACCAGCTACTCTGGCAAGGGCTTCTCTCCATTTCTCTGGGAAAGTGCTGGCGGCCAAAGCCAATCCACCACCCTGCAGCTCACTCACTCACTCGCTCAGTCTCCTGCTCTCTGTTGGGGCTGCCCCAGCCACAAACATCTGCCAAGCGTAGACCCAGGCTGGGAAGCAAAACAAACCACCCAGCGTGCATGTGCCAGGACAGAGACACTTTGGGGGTCCCTGGGCATAGTGGGCAGCTGGCTGCTTAGTGTTTTTGCCATCAGAGTAGATTTTTCCCTAACAACAACAAGGATTGCAATTAGTACTGGTTAATGCAATGCAGGCGTCCTTTTCGCTTAGCCCCAGCTTCTCAGGGAGCCGGGCTGCCCCAAGGACAAGACATGCGCACAGCCATTCCCCAGTGATCCTCGGGGCCTCCCTCGGCCTCCTCTGTCTTTCCCTCCCGCCTCACTGGCTTCCCTGGTGCGACACAATCTGCTGCCCACCCTGCTTGCTCTCCGCATGCCGCGGGCTTGTGTGTGAGAGAGCTGGCTGGCTGGTGAGAGCTCCGAGAGATCGCAGCCACAGGTGAAGTGCTGGTAACCTCATTCGGAAACTGTTGGACTTGGTGTCTGTTGTTTTTTCTGTTGTTGTTGTTAATCACAGCTGTGCCTCGCACTAGCACTCTACCTGTGGCTGTGTTCCCTTCTCACATTTTAATTAGCAAATAAAGACTCAAAAAAAGCTCTTCAAATGTCTTTGCTAGAGACTTGTAAGTAAAAGTTAAGAGACACTGAACAGCTCCTGGAGAAACCGCCGAAAGACACCTGTCCACAGCACAGGGCAGGACCACGACAGTGCTTGGGTCAGGCCTCTGAATCAGCTGAGACGTCTTGTTTTTGCAGCCAGTTTTCAAGCTTTTCAGGGCTGTGTTGAGCGGGCAAAGCTGACAACACGCCACCGTTGGCAGAGAGCTGCTGCTGGCCAGATGGCCCCACAGAGTGGCTCTCATAGGGTGGAAAGCGTGAGTGCCCCAAGCATTCTCTCCGGGCACCAGGACTGCAGGCTGCTAGCAGGAAACCTGGGTGCTGGGCATCAACAGGTCAGGCTGTGAGACATGGTGCCGGAGCCAAGAGCAGAGGCAGTATCTCAAAGGGGCCATTTATCTCCTCCACCTTGCGTGATGGGAGACCCAAGGGCACCTGGGCAGGCAAAGATTGCCCAGAAATACTCCTGCCTGGCTGCCCACTGTGGGCGGCAGAACAGCGACTCCAGCCATCAGTTACTCTCCACCCTGGCCAGCACCTTTTCAAAGATATCTGGGGTGCAGGGGATTTTTAACTCAAGATCAACTGCTACCGTGTTTTTAAATTTTTTAAATGTATTTATTTGTATTGGAAAGTCAGATGTACAGAGAGAAGAAGAGACAGAGAGGAAGATCTTCCATCCACTCACTTACTCCCCAAGTGGCTGTAACAGCTAGAGCTGTGCCAATCCAAAGCCAGGAATCAAGAGCCTCTTCCAGGTCTCCTACATGGGTGCAGGGTCCCAGGACTTCGGGCCGTCCTTGACTGCTTTCCCAGGCCACAAGGAGGGCGCTGAATGGAAAGTGGAGCAGCCGGGACACGAACCGGTGCCTGTATAGGATCCCGGGGTGCATGTAAGGTGAGGACTTTAGCCGCTAGGCGACAATGCCAGGCCGGACTGCTATGTTTCAAACCTACTCTGAATGATAAGGAAGTGCAAACAAGTGCCTCTAGATGCTAATTCACGCCCGGGGGACCCAGGCAGGGCCTGTGCACCCTCTTCTCTCCTCTGTGTCCCACAGGGGATGGCTCCTGGAGGCAGAAAATTCATGTTGATGACAAAACATTCCAATCCCTTTGTGACTGCTCCAAGTTCAAGTCCTCATCACCTGCTTGCCTCTAACTCTGAGCGTCAGTTCTTAATTACACAGACGTCGAGGCCATTTTTCTCTATCAGACTCACTTGTTTTGGCTCAGGAACGACATTTTCTCCAGGCCCCGCGTTTTCTCTGCGTTGCAACTCTTCTGTCTTCCCGAGGGACCCTCACATCTCAGCATGAGCACTCAGAGCCCAGGAGGCTGGGATATTGCCCACACAGCATCAGAGGAAGATGCACAGAGCAAGTCAGGCTTGTCCCTGCCCATGTCCATCACAGGTAGGAAGCCACGGTTACTCCTGGTAACATAATGCTGGGCTCCTCACTTAGTCCCAGCTAAGAGCAGCATGGGCACCGAGGCATGCTTAGCTGAGTGTAATGAGGCTGCACCTGCCTGTGCCTCTGCCCTCTATGCCACCAGGGGTATTACCACGCTAGGCCACAGGCATGTAAAGAAACCTGCCACTGAGCTAGAAGGACAATCAAGACCTTTATTCATTGCAGCACAGAGGATTAAGCCGCCACTTGGCAACATCACAGCCCATAGCAGTGCGCTGCTTTGAATCCCGGCTGCTCTACTGTGATGCAGCTCCCTGCTAATGCACCTGGAAAAGTGCTCAGGCCCTTGCACCCATATGGGAGGCCAGGACAGACTTCCTGGCCCTATTGGCTCCTGCTACAGCCATTGGTGGGGTGAAGTAGCAGATGGAAAAGCTCTCTCTCTCCTCTCTCTGCCTTTCAAATAAAGAAATGTTTAAAATCAAAATGTCTGCGGTCATCAAAACCAGAAAGCACCCACCGAGGTCTGTGCCTGCTTCAGGAGTGCATGCCCCCATGCCTCTTTCAACAAGATCTTTCACAGGGGTTGAAACAAAAAACTTCCTGCTTGACTCTCCCTCCCTAAGCCGCATCCCCCATCCTAAGCGGCTGGCTTCATGGGCTTCCACGTCTCTGTAGAACAGAGAAAACCACAGGCAGTGGCCAAAACCGAAACCTTGGTCTGTGTGGCAGGAACACAAATGGAGATACGGGAGAAGGAGTGTGTCAGGCTGGTAGGAGCCCTGGGCTTCTCTCCCAAGGGACACCTCTGCTCCCACCCAGCCCTGGTCGGTTCAAGACTGAGACCCTGTGGAGCTGGCTGCAGGTGAGCGAGCAGGCCAGGAAATGAAACAGCCAACCTACAGCACTGGCATTTGAGAGCTTACAGTTGGGCAAATAATTCCACAAAACCAAGATGCCCTGGGGATGGAGTGGAGAAGGATGACTTCCTGTTGGGAGGCTCCAGAAAGACTTCACCGAAAGGGTACAAGTAAGCGGGCTTAAGGATGGGACAGGGAACTGGCATTGTGGAGGAGCAAGTTGTCGCTGCCTACAATGCCAGCACCACATATGAGCGTCAGTTTGAGTCCCAGCTGCAACACTTCCTATCCAGTCCCCTGCTCATGTGCCTGAGAAAGCAGTGGGAGATGACGCAAGTGTTGGGACCCCTGCAACCTACGGGGTAGACCCGGCTGAAGTTTGTGGTGATTGACTGGCCTGGACCAGCCTGGGCTGTTACAGCCATTTGGGCAACGAACCAGTGGATAGAAGAGCTCTCTGTCTCACCCTTTTCTGTAATTCTTTCAAACAAATTTAGAAAAAAAAAATTCTTTTCAAAAATATGAAAGATGAGGGGAACTTCATGTGGGTCAGAGGAGGAGGGCAGGAAGATTCCAGAAGGCAGAGAATGGGCAGAGGCCACAGAGACAGCTGCAGTGCTGTTTACCAACTCATCCTTGGCGCCCTTTGTTTTTAATCCCCGTGAAAATCCGTCAGGACATCACGGTGCCCACTCTACCACGCAGGCCTCCATGCTCAGGAGGCACAGCAGCTGACCACGACCACCCAGGGTTTCCTGCACCTGCACCCGTCACTGTAAGCTCAGGATGAGTATAGGAGGGGAAGGTGCCAAGGCGCTTTCTATACACCTTCCCTTCACTACCACCTCCCAACCAGGATTAGGGGCAGGGCCTGCAGGTGGCTACTGTCCTATTTATAAGCAACTGCGAAAGGCTGGGGTCTTTGGTACAGTGGTCACTCAATACCTACTAGGTCACTAAGGGAGGAAGGAGGTAGATCCAGGAAGACGGGTGGTTGTGAGAAGGCACCAAGCAGAGGCTGTGAACATGGACTTGGCTAGGACTGGCAGCAAGGCTTTGGAGAGCTCACTGTACTAGCAGTGGGGAGACCAGATTAGAGGGAGAAGGGACCACCAGCAGGCCACTCTGCAGCTCAGTGGAGAGGCCACGGGTGGGACAGGACAAGACAGGGGACAGGCTCACACCGTGACATGTCAAACCTTAACACCTAATAAGAGAAGGGGGCCATGGGATAAAGTTTGCAATGACATCAAGACACAGGAAAGAAACAAGAATTGAAATCTAACAGAATCCTGAACCAGCTTCAGCAAATAAAATAAATACAGGAAGCGGCTTCGAGACGAGAAAATAGGATCTACTAAAATGGAATTATGAGCCTGGCATGGAACAGCGTCACCACAGCTGCCAGCGCGCGCGCTCCCGGCGCCCTGCTGTAAACGCTCGCTGGGCTCCCCGAGCCAGTCGGCAGCTGACCTGTCAAATCTGACTTCTGGAATAAAAATGGAAAGGCCGAGTGGCAGCCGTAACATGGAATTTCCTTGTTTTTATTAGTTTAAGGCTCTTAAAGAGTAACTTTTACATTGGGGAAAACTTCTCAAATGCTTACTACTTGCAACTTAGATCCAGTTACCTCTCACATGTTTTCAATCACTCTGCTTGCCAATGTTACTAGTTATCAAAAGGCGCTTGTGGTTTAAAAGCAAGGGAATGGGCTTCCCCGTCCCCCAAGTGCATCTGCTCCTCCTGTAGAGACCTCAGCCTGCTGGATCCCTGATTCCCTCAGGCTGCCAGAAAGGCCTTGTGGGGCAGCGGGACCCCCCACTACCGCTGGTCAGAGGGAGGCGGCCAGTTCCTTGCAGACGCAGCCACCGCAGTGAGGCTGGGATATGGATGTTTGGTTTTGTTGGATTTTCACAAAAGCTACTGATGAAATCCATCTTTTTGCTCCTTACACACAGAGTGGGCACTCAGGGAGTCTGTAGAAACACACACACACCAACGGGCAAAGCCTCAAGGCCACCGCACTAGGAGGAAGTTCTTGCTCATTCAGCCTCTCTCACTGCTGTAGCTAAGCCAGCAGGGGGCCTGGGGACCAGTTGTGCCACACATGGGGGAGGTGGGGTGAGGTCACTGAGGCTGAGTGTGTACCCATGTGGTGATATTTGCACCAAGAAAAAGAAGACAGGCCGACTCAGTGTTCATTGCTAGCAATCTCATGCACTCAGCACTTCACCTCGGACATCACATACACAGCCCTGCTCTCATCTCCTCACTCTCGATGGACTAACCTGACTCACAGAAGGCCCAAAGTCTATGACGAGGTCAGGGATGGGCATACGGAGTTTGAGACTACATCAGAAACAGACTGAAATACACAGCGTTCCGGAAACCCAGTGATGGCATGCTGTCTTGCAGGTAATGGGCCCGGGGACTTTGCAGAGCAGCCCCAGGACCTCCAAGCAGCCATGTGTCTGTCACTCAGGCTGTCAGCTGGCTATGCAGGAGACGGCAGGATATCTGTTTCCAGCACAAACGCGTACTTTCCCTGAAAATTCAAAGGGCACGCAAATCCTCTATGGCAAGACAACTTGCTACAGAGCTTGCTGGGGACACAATGGCTCCAGGCTTCTAGTCTTATTCCCAGATTTATTTTTAATCAAGTGAATTTTTTTTTTCTCATCGGACACCTGTTAAGTCCATGACTGAGAATTTGTCACATTTCAGACTTGGAATTAATTGCAACAACTGCTTTATACCTAAAATACTGGTAGACGCCGTGGCTGTGGGCCTGGGCGTCACTGAGAAGGCTGCATGCCCATGTCCCTTCCGGAGGGCACAGCTGGAGCTGGCAGAGCAGGGTTCAGGGTGAGCCCAGAGTGCCTCTGAGCGTACAGAGCTGTGGAGGGCAGAGGAGCAGAGCTAGCTTTTCCTATGCAACGCTGACTGTGATGGGACAACATGAGCCTCACACTCTGTGTGGGCCACTGCCTGCTCCTTGCTGCCTACCTCCAAACTTTCTCCATTACAACTTGCCTTGCCTGCAGTTCCAGTCGGTGACAGCTGACAGCAGCCGGAGCTGAGGCCTAGAGCCTCGGACTCCGATAACCTACGTGTGCCCTCACATCCTGCCACTGTGGTCACCCCCACAGGAGGTAGGCCAACACCATCATCTTGTCACTGATTCTGGCAGAGAACTCAAGCCCCGTGACAGCTTCTGAGGGTAGGGCCTCGCCAGGGCATCAGTCTTGGGACTCACTGGATTCATCATCCCCAAGGAACGCCCTTGCAAAGCTGGGGCAGTCACCTCATACTGCTTGCCAAGCCCTTGCCTGTTGGGCAAACACCTCTCCTGGCCCCTCCAGGCCTGAGACAGGAACCAGCACCTCAGCCCAAGCAAGGGCACCCTGGCCCAGGCTCACACAGTAGATGATGGTTTGCTGCCTTTCTGGGGGATCTGTAAGCCTACAGGGAAAACGTTTCCCATACAATTTCTATAAGCATCTCTGTGAAGCTACCCAGAATATAGCTGGGACAGGTGGCCCAGCAAGGCTCCTGTAACAGCGTGTGAGTGGGTGGCCAGCAGCTGCAAAAGCTGAGTGAGCGAGTGTCTGGGTGGGCCAGGCTGGGCAAGGCATTCTTAGGGTTGCAGATACTCCACTGGGGCTTGACAGTCCAATCAGGCTTGCTTCTAGGTGAAGACAATTTGTGGAAGACCAGACCTGCAGCCTGCCGCTGGTGCCAGAAGGGACCACGAGAGCCCAGCAACGGCTCTGCACTTGGCATGACGCTGTCAATGCACATGGCATTGTTTCCAGCTCAGGTCCTACGGATCTGAATGAAACCCCGGCTGCACATGCAGTGACTTCCCGAGCAGTTATAACTGTTCTTTACTTGGGAGCTAACTAAAAGAACCTGACACAATCCCCCACTGAAGACGTCCTCCTACCTGGCAGCATCACCATGGCGACGAGACACTTGCACCCCCGCAGTCTTCCAGGTGTGCAAGGCAGAGCCAAGGCCCAGGCGGCTGCAGTATGGACTTGGGATCAGGAGGTTTGCCACTTATTTACAACATCTCCAGAACGTTTCCGAGTCTAACTTCAATCTATATTTCACCCAGCACCAAAACTTTTAAATATCCACAAGAAGATTTCATTTTTATAGGCAATAAACATTAAATCTAAAGGACTGGGACATAAAAAGTGTTTTAATACCGTATAAATCACCTTTCCCGAGACAGACTAAATCTCCGAAGGTTTTAAGGACTGCAGTATAAATTTTTGTGGCAAATTATCTACATAGAAATGATCTGCATGAGACGCACTTTCCCTTCTCCATTCATTTACATAGTGCTGACAATCCCTGTCCCAACAGCTGATTCGTGGTGACGAACCCAGCCAATGGACAGGCCAGGAGTGTGAGCTGGCTGGAGGTCTCCCCGTGCCTACCTCTCTGCCCACAGTGGGCACAGCAGGGCCTCTCTACTTTTCATTATCAGGGTCTCTGGCAAACTTTCAGCCCCGAAAAAGATACCAGCGACTCACAGAGTACACAAGCCATATGTGACAGGCAGGGGAATCGCCTGTGGCCAAGACACACACCCAACTCAGAGTCCCCCATGTTGCTGGCCTACATGCTCAATTCCACCATCCCAGAACAAGTGCTTCCAGAACTTTCCAGGCCAAAGGAAATTAGTTCACATGTGGTTCTGTTTACTAGATTAAAACTTGAAAAGGGATCTCAAAGAAAGGGTACATTAGCGTTGTTCTATCAGAAAACAAAATATATCATCAACCAACATTTCACGGTGTGAGTGAATGATGAAATCTACAACCTGCACCAGGAATGTAGCAGACCAGCCATGTTTGGGCCTACGGCTCACCTTGGCCGGCAGTCTGCAGTAGGAATGAGAGGGGAGGCTCTGGAGACATTCTCCCCATTGGTTTTAATTGTCAATAATTACTCAAGTGAATTTTTCCTGTCTTCCATCTTGGAGTCTAGGAGAGGCGCGCAGAGCAGACCTCTACGCCCTTTAACAGTGTGAACATTTAAATACAGTTTTACCCCATTTCCTTGTAGGGCCTAATCAAACAAAAAAACAGATGTAGCAGCACAAAATTCTGTGAGGGGGCAAAAAAAAAAGGCAAGGGGAAGAAGCCTTTGGGCAAAGGGCACCGGTTCTAACTGACTTCAGCTTGGATGCATAAGCGTTAGCAGCAGACTGTCAAGAAGGGAGAGGACTTTTCAATATTATGTTTTAATAGAATGCTACATCCTTGTGAAATATATCCACAGGCTTTGGCAGGCTGCGGATATCATTCCATCCGACGGGCCCATCTGCTTTGGCCCATTGTGACAGCCCCAGGTGGAAGTGGGCCTCTCTGTCCTGGATGTCCACAGTTAGCCTGGAACACCACATCCAGTAGAAGACATGGTCTTGCCAATGATGGAAGCTGCTGTCGCCTAACAGCGGCTTGTGTCATCTTAACCAAAATGTGCTTGAAGCTTTGTGCTACCTCATCACGCAAGACGGGAAGCAGCAACGCTGACACCTGAACGGGTGACCAGCACATGGCTCCTGGCCACAGCCCCTCAGCCTGCCGCCCGCCAACGCACAGCAAGGATGAGTCTGTAATGTTGCCAAGTTCTCCGAGCAAACACACAAAAAAAGATGCTCCTGGGACTAGAGTCATTCAACAAGGATTTGATTTGGGGCGGGGAGAGGGGAAAGCCAAGACAGGAACTGATCCACCCCTGAGGGCTACAGCAGCCAGGAGGACCCCAGCTGACAGCAATGCCTCACAGGCAACCCAACAGGACACCAAGTGAAGTCCGGCACACAGGAATCCGCAGCAGACACAGGCAGGCATCATCTCACCTCTCTGGGTTTGAAAGTCATTGCTCACTTGAATACCTGTCAGGAAATAAAGGGCTACTGTCCTCAAGGTGCTACCTCAACCCTACAATCTCAAGTTCAACTTCAAATGGCACTGCCTCCAACGCCTTCCCTGGCTGACCTCCTACACCAGCCAGCACCACCCCCTGGCCCCAGCAACTCTCAACCAGTGTCCAGGTTATCAATGCTTCTTTTCGTGACCATGCCAGGCATGGTCTTAGGAAGGCAGGGGCTGGAGTATTTTTCTCCAGGTTCCCATAGCGCCCTGCACTGAGTCAGGAGCTTCAATCTCAGACTCCAGATGGCAGCCTCTCTGAGCTGAAGTTCAGAGACTGACTGAGGAGAAAGCCAGTGCAGTGGCATAGTAAGTTTACCCTCCACCTGTGGCACTGGCATCCCATATGGGTGCTGACTCAGGTCCTGGCTGCTTCACTTTGGATCTAGCTCCCTGGTAACAGTCTGGGAAAGCAGTAGAGGATGGTTCAAGTCTTTGGGCCCCTGCACCCCTGTAGCAGACTCAGAAGAAGCTCCTGACTCCTGGCTTTGGATCAGGTCAGCTCTGGCCATTGCAGCCATTTGGAGAATGAACCAACGGATGGAAGATCTGTCTCTCCTCTCTCTTTAGCTCTGCCTTTCAAATTAAAAACACATACACAAGTAAATCTTTTTTTTAAAATTCAGTGATTAAAGAAGAGCACTTTTGGTGTCTACAAATGATAACTAAATGTCTCTGGGAACAGAATTATGGCCTCCATAATGATGCTAAGAGATGTCACCCTAGGAAGGCATTCACAATGCAATGCAAAAGTCATAGCCCCCCACAAAAAATTCTGCTGAATGATCTAACACTGAGAAGACATCCTACTTAAGTGACAACAGAAAAGTTAAAAATAAGAAGCAAGCAACAGCCCAAACAATGTCAAACCACACTTCAGAAATAAAAACGATCTCATGTTGGCGTGTGAAGTGGGAAGCGGCAGACACTGCCAGCCACCACAGTGACAGAAGGGGTCAAGGTCAACCCATCCCGTGTACTAAGTACCTGAGGATGAGACGGCAGTGAGAACAAATATCACAACACATGCAGGTAAATTTGCGTTCGAGCAGGGCCTGAAAATAGCCTAAGCGGAAACCACTTGCTGTTCTGGCACCAACCTTCACCTGTTTTATAAAAGGAACTTGCCAATTTGTCCCGTGCTGACCCACAAAACCAGCAGCTTGAGAATGTAAGGCGAGGAGTTGGCATGGTGGCATGGTGGATGAAGCCACTGCCCACAATGCAGGCATCCCACATCAGGATGGAGTCCCTAGTTCGTGGCTTCAGCCTAACCCAGCCCTGGGTGTTGTGGCCACTTGAGAAGTGAGCCAGTATACAGAAGATCTTTCTCCCCCCCACCCCCAATGATTCTACCTTTCAAATAAACACATAAACCTTTAAAAAAATCATATGGTGTTTAACCTTGATCCCTGTAACAAATCTAGGGTTGAGTCTTGCTGGGAACTTTTTCCTCACTCCCTAACTCCTGCCCCTGGGACAGGTTGTTGGTGGGCTCTCAGCCAGGGGTGACCCCAAGAGAGACAGAAGAAGAGCAGAGGGTTCTGGCTGATGGTAGGCTCTGACCCCAAACATCCTCATCTCCCCTGTCTTCCGCGCCATATTTGCACCCAGGACACCTCACCCCCAGCAAAGAGGAGCTCACTGTCATCGCTGTAGTTGGAGGATGCAGTTTCGCATTCCACATCTGAGCAAAAGAAACCTCATCTGAGCAATCAGATCCCAGAGGATGTCAGGAGCATCCCCGCCCCTTAGCCCAGGGGCTCTAGCCTAGGCACCGTCAGCACTCAGGGGATTCAGCAGGCACCAGCACACACGGTGCTCCCTACCCTCCTGGTGAACCCCCAAGTCAGAGAAAGAGGACAGTGGAGTGGATAGCAGCAGGAGGCTTTTGTCCACTGCAGGAGGGACAGTGACAGCACCTGGACCTCAGCCACACCCTAGTCAGGGGCTGTCCCTCCTAGAATCTCCCCATGGCACAGCACCCCAGCCACCTACATGGGAGACCTGGATGCAGTTCCTGGTCCCTGGCTTGGGCCTGACTCAGGCCCAGTTACTGGAGCACAGCACTGTGGCTCCCACGAGGCTGTGTGGGAGGCAGATAAGACCTGGCATCTGGGAACTCACACACCCACGCTGGTACACGTGCTAGAGCCTTTAGCAGGAATAGTGGCCCATAGGTTTTTCCCATTACTGCCATGGGCACCCCCTAGAAGGTAGTCCCTGCAGGGCCACCATTGGGGTCCAAAAGGAGATCCAGAGAGGCCCCAGCAACTTCCGTACCAGCAGCATGAGACCCTGGGACCAGCTTGCCCTAGGGGGAGTTCCAGACCTGCTGGCCATTTCCCTGGGGCCAGCCATGGAACCCTGGGCCTGAATTTCTTCCATGTGAATGGCACTGATGGTGGCATCTGCCCCCATGAGCGTGTGAGGCATGAGTGCTTGCAAGAACTCGGAATGGTCAACAGCCCCCGAGCACCAGGCAGCGCTGTCACTGGTTTAAGTCACGGCCTCATTGGGAGACATGGCCGTCAAGACATTAATATTCACTGGTGAATTCATGAGACATGGTGGCCTATGGGGGCCACCTCTGTCACCATGCAGAGCGGCTAGGCCTTGAAGGACCAGGCCAGACTGTGACTGAGGGCAGCCTGGTCCAATGCCTCCACCTTTTGTCTCTTTCCTCTCCCCCTCCCTATCCTTAGGAACTGCCTCTCCCACACACACCAGCATGGCAGTCAAGTTGTGAACACCCCTGCTTCTCACTGCAGAGGGGCTGCCTGGCACTCACCTCATGCCCCCTCCGGCCTGCCAACCTCTCAGTGTGAGGCTGGGCCACGCCCAGCCCTGATCAGAGCACCCTGTCCCTCAATTACCAAATGCCCCCAGCCTCCAAGCAAAGGACACACACCTCCAAATGTTGGTCACCCAAAAGGCTCACATGTTAAAAAATCACGGGAAGAGGTGCTTCCAGGGATGCATGGAGAGCCTTGCACCTGAACGGTACAGGAGAGCAAGGGCATTGCACACAGGGACGCCCGGCAGGAAGGCAGCTTCGTGTCCCACAGTCAGCGGCTGCGCCTGGTACGACACCAAAACCATGCAGACTGGAGCCTGGGATTCCAGAAGGCAAGGGAGGAAGATGGCTTCAAATCACTGACGAGCTCATTAAGGCAAATCCCCTGTTTATCCAACATTGGTGGTGTCACTGTGCAAATACCCACCCAAGTGCCAAGTAAAGCATTAAGCATCTTCTACACTAAATTCAGTGATCTGTAGTGCACTGGAGTGCCCAAAAATTGGGGGGTGAGGAAGAGAAAACAACAAAAACAAACATGAAACACAATGATCTGTAATCCCGGGTAATCCCGGATACTGATAATCACAGGCCTGTGGCCCTCACCTTCCCCCCCTCCCCAACCCCGCAGAGCTTAGCCAATTCCTCGTCCCAGGCGGCCCCAGGCGGCTGGCACAGGAGGCCCTCCCCACCCTGTCTGAAAATGAAAGCAGTGATTCTCCCCCAACCTCCCCAAGGTTTCTCAGCCCTTCGTCTTGTCTTTTTCTTTTCTTTCTTTAAGATTTATTTATTTTTATTGAAAAGGCAGATTTCCAGAGAGAAGGAGAGACAGAGAGATTTTCTGCCCACTGGTTTACTTCCCACTCTCCATGTGGCAGCAAATGCCGCAACTAAGCTGATAGAAAAGCCAGGAGCCTCTTACAGGTTTCCCATGCAGACTCAGGTCCCAAGGCTTTGGACCATCCTCTATCTACTGCTTTCCCAGGCCATAGGCAGGGAGCTGGATGGGAATTAGAACTACCGGGACACAAACCAGTGCCCCTATGGGATCCTGGCACATGTAAGGTGAACACTTTTGCCATCAGGCTACCGCACCAGCATCTACCCTTGATTTTTCTATGATCCACCACATCACATAAGTCCAAAAATGTGGGAATTCCAGAAATAGGGTAACTAGTAAATTGCAGACTGCATACCACTCTTCATCACATGCTAAAAATCCCAACCACCCTGTCGCATCCTCCCCGAGGACACCAACAGCCCACTGTCCAGAGGCATCACACTGTATACACTACCTTCCCAGGAGGCATTTTACAGCTATCTCGGCTATCGACCCAAGGTACTGCAGTCCTTTAGGATTGCTTCTTGCTGATCTCTTCCCGGGCCTACTTTGTATCAGTGGTCACAAGGGTGGGCACTGTGGTACAACAAGTCAAGATGCCTCTTTGGAGCGCCAGAGTGACTGGGATGGAGACCCAACTCGGCTTTCCATCCAGCTTCCTATTCATTTGCTTGGGAAGCAGCGGATGACAGCTCAGGTCCTTAGATCTATGCAAGGGACCTTGATGGAGTTCCTGCACCTTGGCCTTGGCCTGGTCCAGCCCCTGGCAGCTGCAAGTATTTGGGGAGTGAATCGTCGAATGGAAACACTGGCTCTCTCACTCCTAATATATACAAACTCATCAACATGTTGCCATAGGTATGTATCTACAGGAGAACTCCAGCACAAAAAGACCTTGGGACTATCTGCAGTTTCAGGCAACTCCCAAGGATCAAGTGCAGCTGCTCACTACCACTGGGAGTGCGTGAGTGAGTATGTGTGTGTGGCGGGGGTTGGGGTACAAGGCTTCTAGGATCTCAAAGGCTTAAACCATAGGAAAGAGAGTGCAAAATCCACAGCCAGGGGGTGCCTACCGCCTTCACACACTTTTAGTTCACTTAAAAGAGAAAGAGGCAGACATTATCCATGCCCTACCCCCTCCAAACACCCACAGAACCCAGGGATGGGGCAGCCTAAAAGCCAGAATCTGGAACTCCCTCCATCCAGGTCTCCTGTGTAGGTGGCAGAGACCCAAGCAGCTGACCCATCATTAGCAGGGAGCTGGCATGAGGGCAGGCTTGAGACTCCAACCCCAGACACTTTGCTCCTGGAGGCAGGCATCCCAAGTGCTGCCTCAACTTGGATGTTTCTTTTTCTTCTTCTTCTTTAAATATTTATTTTTATTGAAAAGGCAGATAAACAGAGAAAAGAGACAGAGAAAAGTTCTTCTGTCAGTTGATTCATGCCCCAAGTGCCAACGGCCAGGGCTGAACCAATCCGAAGCCAGGAGCTTCTTCCAGGTCTCCCACACGAGTGCAGGGTCCGAAGGCCTTGGGCCATTCTCCACTACTTTCCCAGGGCACAAGCAAGGAGCTGGAAGGGAAGTAGAGCAGCCAGGACATGAACCGCAGCTCATATGGAATCCCAGTGCATGCAAGCAGAGGACTTTAGCTGCTAGGCTACCAGGCCGGGCCCAACTTGGGTGTTTCTAAAACAGCCTCTGGCACACACTCTGTGGCTCTGTAGTAACATTAGCTAATTAAAGAACAACAAACAGAAACAGCTTGACGAACTAAAGGCGACTTTTATCTGGATGGACACGTGACAAATCCTCAGGCAAGCCGCCGGTTTCTACCTCTCCTCTCGGAAGCTAGTTTCATTTCAGTCATTTTTACTGTAAACAAAAATTACTGGCAGAAATTCTGATGAAAAGGATGGCAACATTCCGCATCCAGAATGTGTGGCAGACTCCCCTGATTGTATAAATATATAAATAACTTGATTTTATTTAACAAAAAAATCATCAGGGTACTGAGTACCCCTCCTACACAGGAGGAAATGGGCGAGATCTTACGGCAGGAGCGACCACAGTGACCCAGGGGCCATGGTAAGGACAGCAGGGATCCCAGACAGCAACCTGGCACACAGCCAGCCAGGTCTCTGAAGCCTAAGGGTACTTTTATCCCAGATTTTGCAAATCCCAGGACAACTAGGGGAGGGCGGGACACAGTGAGAAAGGGGCAAGGTCACTGGGCCAGGAGGTCACCAGGCAGGACGGTCACCCACTCAAAGGGGACTGGCTCAGGGCAAGGAAGGACTCAGTGGCAGATTCCTCCTGGACAGGTACAGACATCCTTGGTCCATCCTTAACACTTGCTACATGTCAGGCGTTGCCTGGACACACAGCTTCAAGGGCAAAAGATGGTGCGGGTGGCCACCAAGTAGTGCACGTGATGGGGGACCACAGGGCAGGCTCTGGTTTCATCACAGGATGAGGGATAGCAGGTGGGGACGAAAGGGGAGGGTTACAGTATTTGATAGTCGAGACCAATTTCCATTGGAACTCCAGGAAAATGGGACAGCAGGACTCGCCCCCCAGTACCAGGTGCGTCTGGTGCTCCCTTGGGTGCACGGGTCCACAGCGGGCAGCAGAGAAAACTTATGGCAATGGCCAGGAGTGGTGATTGTTGACTTAGGCCTGTGCCTATTTATTCATGTATCAGCCTTATCAGCCCCTTTCCAATAGGAGATAAGTTCCCCTTTTTTAAAGCAATTAACCTGCTTGGCCACTTGAGCTCCTCCTCTGACTCCTCCTCAGCGGTGGGGGCACTTAACAGCAGGATACTAGGCAGATTCTTTTTTTTTTTTTTTAAAGATTTATTCATTTTATTACAGCCAGATTTACAGAGGAGGAGAGACAGAGAGGAAGATCTTCCGTCTGATGATTCACTCCCCAAGTGAGCTGCAACGGGCCGATGCGCGCCGATCTGATGCCGGGATCCTGGAACCTCTTCCGGGTCTCCCACGCGGGTGCAGAGGCCCAATGCATTGGGCCGTCCTCAACTGCTTTCCCAGGCCACAAGCAGGGAGCTGGATGGGAAGTGGAGCTGCCGGGATTAGAACCGGCGCCCATATGGGATCCTGGGGCTTTCAAGGCGAGGACTTTAGCCGCTAGGCCATGCCGCCGGGCCCGTAGGCAGATTCTGAGAACCCAGCCCTGGCTGCACAGCCAGCAGGCCCTGGCCTCACAGCCGGAGGCCAGCTCCACCATGCTACACAATGGCCAATCCTTCTCCATCAGTTGGCTGCTGTATCAGAGGGCAGAACCAAGGCTGTCATGGCAGATGCTATGTAATCTCTGCCACCAAGCTGCACCCCGCCACCCGCACCAGTGGAGGGCAGATGCAGTCCCCAGTTTCCCCACCCCTTTGTAGGTAGCTTCCTCCCCTGGCACAGGCCTGCCGCCAATCAGAGTGCGGCACACAGGTGCACAGTTGGGGTGGGGAGCAGGGGCTGCAGTGAAAATAGTGAGTGCTATTTTCACTGCAGCTCCTTCTCTGATAACCACAGTGCCCTGTGGGTACAGAGGCACTAGGCCTCTTTTGGGAACTGAATTTTCATATTAGAAGCAGGCCTTTGAACGACTCGCCAGTTGGGCTGAGGCTGAGCTGCAGAAGTTAGCCTCACTCTGCCCCTCCTCCTTCCTCCAAAAGCTCTCTGGACATCCCAGTGAGGGGGAGGAGGGTGACTGGTTCCCTTTTCTCAGCGGGTGCAGCACCCACCCCATGACCCTGTGGCCTGCAGGTTCCATCAGATCCCAAGGGGGGAGGGGGGAGCGGGCAAGAAGAAACGCTTGACAAATCTGTGGCGTCAGAAAATCAATTCCCAAATGCCGTGTAATTCATTGACAAGCCCACCGGGGCTTCAGCACTGAATGGGAGCCCATTTCTTTTCTTTGAAAAGGACTGAGATAAGAGCAGGCAACATATTTACATTTTGTCTGCAGATCCCAGCTCCTGAGCCAACAAGCAAGAGCAAGGGAGCAAGCCGGGCGGGCAGGAGCGACCGGGGCCTGCCAGCCTGCCTGCCTGCCTGCCAGCCAGCCAGCCACAGCCGCCGCCGCCGCAGAGATGAATGGGAAGGTAGAGAGAGCTGCTCTGGATTCTGGACTGGCTCCAGTAAAAACTGGTCTGTACACGGGAACACCGTGTCAGACTCAGAGACAATCGGCTCGTCTGACTTGTGGTTTTCTTGACAACATTCATCTTCCCTTGGCCCGATACGGGGCAATTAGTGCCTGTCAGCTGAATCATGTGTTATTAAGATCATTCAGGCATTTTTTAATTACGGTGAGCGAGACAGACAGTAATGAGATCTCCAGAAACTGTGCCTCTCCACTTCCTTTCTAGATAAATCTTAAGCTGCCTTCCCAACCACCCCCCTCCCCACTGCCCCCAATTCCTTCTTCTTCTGATGTTTCAAAAGAATTGTTTATTCCTGCAGGTAGGTACCTGTAGCACGGCCCGTTTCCCACACCTATACCCAGAATATCAACGACTAGGGCTGTGGGGGACTCCCCCATCAAATCATCCAGGGACCCCCTCTTGCATATCTGCTGGCTCCAGCTGGACACAGGATGGTGCCTGCGGTTTGAGGAGACCTTCAACAGAGAATTCTGCTTTTAGTCTTAGCTGGATCCCTTGGACCCCAAAACTGGGCAGGGGAACTCTGGCGATTCGTTCCTCTCCGATCTCCCAAGGTCACAGCCTGTGCTGTCCTCGCTCCCAAACCAGCTCTTCTACAAACTCTTTGTGTCATGTGACACCAAAACCAAGAAAGCATCAAAGTGATTGAGTCTGCTTTTATAGTCTGTGTGTCTTCCATTTGTGTTCAAACGAACAATTCTCCAAAAGGCTAAGGCGTAGTTGGTACAACCTGAAGCCAGGTTCACGAGTTTTGTCTTTTTTAAAGGCTCCCCTTACATCAATATTTCATTGAGGGAATAATTTTCCTTTCCTGGGAGATTTCACATTTTTATGATCCCAGCCTTCTCTTTATACAGTCAGGAGCCAGTGCCATTTCTGAGCTATTCCTGGCGCACCATCTGTTTCTTTATGAGGCCGGCGAGAGGGGTCTGGGGACTGTGTGATAAGGAGGAGACCCCCAGCCCACCTTTGCTGGGATGCACACTCCCTCCTGCAGACTCGCTGGGGGCTGCCACCCCCGAGGCGGCCTGGTCTCAGGAACGTGCATTTCTGGGCATGCAAAACACGCGTGCAGGAGTCGGGCCGAACTCTAGACCCAGCAGCAGGATCCCAGGAGCATTTTTATGAAGGCAATTTCAAAAACAAAACAAAACAAAAAATCCTTTTCCTAAGGTTGTTCAAAACGTTCCTTTCAGTGCGGCATGTTATATAACACACTGGGGACACGCCTGGGCTTTGAGTTTCCTGAATCTTACCTTGCTTTTTTAAAGCCAGCCTTTACCTATGTGCTTTTATGTAATTCTGGCCAAGGTATGGCCTATAGTCCAAACACACATTGTTCTCCCATCCTCCACCCATAGCAAAGCCACCTTCCCTTCTACAGACCCAGGGGACATCCATTTGTTCCTATCAAGCCCCACAGTCAGAGAGTAGGGGGAGAAAGATCCAAGCTGGACCTCGACACTCACTCCGGGGCCATCCCTCCGGGAAGGAGCTGGACCTGCAAGACAGACATCTGAACTCCATCTCACCACAGACCCTGCAGGTGAGAGGAACCTGACCTAGCAAGCGAGCCCACTGCAGGCTCTGGGATGCAAGGGGTCAAGTCAGGCAACACCAAAGGCTATGGTGGGGACCCTGAGATCCCTCCATCCACAGAGAGGGGCTCGGCCTCCCAGAAAACACACTTTAAAATACCAGCAGGTTGAGCATTATTTATCTAAGACAACAAAGTGAAAAGTTACAGCACTGGGAAGAACTGGAAAGTAGAATGAGGAAGGAATCCACTTAGATTTCTACAGAGTGGAGCTGGTCTCCTACGGTGCAGATCCAATGCTATGGACTTCCATGTGAAGCCATCTGAAGGGGAGAGGGAGAGGGATAGAGGGGCCAAGGCCATCCCGAGCCAAGCAGGAGGCTCAGCACTACCTCTGTCCCACCCTCACTGCTCCTGGTTCTGCTCAAGGGCTCAGGAGGTCAGTCCCGGGACACTGTCCTCCAAAAAAGTCTGAAAAGGCTTTGCAAGGCAACAATCCCGTATTGATGTAAGCCTGGTGGTTTGCATTACCGCAAAGAATGGATGGGGCCGGGGTGATCTTATCACCTGAACGAAATGCGGACCAATCTGTAAGCTGTCCACTCCCTTGGCTTTTCTTCCCTTTATGAGCCACATTTTTTCTTTAAATCCCCTCATACTGGACAGGACAGGTTTGTCATCATCGGGGGCTGGCCATCACATTGTGGGGACACACGAGGTGGGCTTCTCTAGTTCACCAAGTCCTGGCTGCAGCCTGGACGCCTGCCCACCCTGCTCCCCCTGGGGCAAGAGCTGCCCTCGGCCCCACCCAATGCTGCCAGTCATGGTGGCCACCATGACTTTAATTCCTCCAACCCTCGCCTGTCTCATTCCAAATCCCAGGTGGCTAAGCCATGCCCTGCCAGCTGGGAGGTCAAGCCTCAGAAAGAACGCACTGCTCTCCTGGCGGCACATGCTGTCCTGGACAAAGAAGCAGCCTTGTTTCAGGTTTGGAAGGAGGGAGGTGGAGTTACGGAGCTCATGCTGTCTTCTGACACCCAGCTTCGGGATGCACCTACACACCAGACTGCGAGCTGGGAGCAGAACAGGGCTGTGGGTCTGCATGCCCCACTTGCAGGATGAGGGCGACAGGGAAGGCATGAGTGCTGCAGGACCATGGAGAACAAGGGGTTGGGGGAGTGTGTGGGTGCATGTGTGTGTCCCTAGATGGGCACATGGGAACGGAGGGCCAACAGCGATTACCTTCAACACAGTCTGGTGTTTTGTGCAAGGTTCTTCAAGGCCACGCAGAGAAAATGAAGACGGGAGGCAACCTAAACATCTATCAATGGTGACCCAAGTACACAGGATAAGGAACCTGCCAGCTGGACTCTGTGCTGCCCCTGCGCACACTCACGTGGGTACGCGCACACACATGCATGCGAGCGCGCGTGCACACACACACACACACACACTACTGAGAGCTTCAAGCTTTCAGGTACTGATCTGGGAAATCTAACACACACTGCTAATTTCTAAAAACTAGTAAAGGGCTCGGCAGCGTGGCCTAGTGGCTAAGGTCCTCGCCTTGATCCCATATGGCCGCTGGTTCTAATCCCGGCAGCTCCACTTCCTCTCTGTCTCTCCTCCTCTCAGTATATCTGACTTTGTAATGAAAATAAAATAAATCTTAAAAAAAAAAAAAAAAAAACTAGTAAAAATCCCAGGTGCGCTAAGAGATTCCAAAGAGGAAACAGAATACTCTCACTTGTTTCTGGGTAAGAAACTGTGGGAGGGAAACAAAACAAAACAAAAAAAATCAGCTGCCGTGGACGCAGGCAGCCGGAAGACTGCCCTGGGCATCTGCTGCGGGAAGGAGGGGACAGGAGCCAAGGGATTCGAATGCTGTGACTTGCTGAACTAGAACCAATACAAGAGACATAGCGCAATTGCTACTATGAATTAGTGCCGCTTTTCCAGAAAAGAATTAAGGACACGTACCCAAAGCCTTTAAAAACAGACACACTCCCACACTCGACGGCGGCGTTTCTCTTTTAAGACTAAACCTCAGGAAGTGGCAGGCATCAGCGGGGTGGACAGGACACTCAGGAGGGAGTGGCAAAGGGGCAGGAACCAGGCTTAGGACGAGGTGAAGGGGAGACACAGCTCAATGCAATGCGATGTGAGAGGTCATGTGACACTCTGTAACCTGTCGCTTCAAGGTGGTGTGCAGATCTACACCACACACACACAAAACCAGTGAAAGACTGTGAGCGGCACAAGCAGCTCTAGGCTGGGGGACAAAAATATCAGGAGACAGCAGGTAGCGTGTGATTCCACTCAGCCAGCGCCAAGCTCACAGAATTCCCCCGGGGAAACCAGCAACTGCATGACTGGTGAGGTT
The DNA here is from genome assembly GCF_030435755.1 of Ochotona princeps. NCBI lineage: Eukaryota > Metazoa > Chordata > Mammalia > Lagomorpha > Ochotonidae > Ochotona > Ochotona princeps. The sequence continues at coordinate 26,902,591 of NC_080855.1, read as the reverse complement.
TATTTCCCTCGCTCTGTTTTTCTCGTTTCTTCATCTATTAGCACATCTTGTTTTCTTAGAACCAGAAATTTTCTTCTGTAAGGGGGAAAAAAAAGAAAGCTTTTCCTCTAGGTAAAAATGTCAGGCCTAGACCACAAAGTCACGGCTAAAGTCGCAAGAGGAGCCCCCCCCCATTAAGGCGCAGAGGTGGGCACGTGGAGTCCTGGGCGTGGAGGGGAACTGTTGCGGGAGGAATGTCAGGTCCCGCCCATCCTTCAGACCAGGGGTCCTTTCCATAAAGGGCCCAGGCAGTAAAAGAGAAGTTGAGACCCGAGTAACAAAGACAACCCCATGGGCTCACGGCGGCTGCTGGGAGGAGCGGAATGCCCTCGGCCTCCCCTTCTTTTGCCTTCAAACACTTCCTAGGCTTATTACAGGGCAATGTGACAAAAATACATTCTAACAGCAATTAAACACCATGTCTGACAGCCAAGCATTTTTCGGTTTATAAAGAGCTCGGCTCTTTATAAGAGAAATCTCCGGCGAATTCAAAGCAGCTGCAATTGAAGCCCCCGGCCTCGTTCCTCTGCAGGGATGAGCAGTATTTTTTAAAACAAAACAAAACATCACCCATCATAGGCGTGACCAAGGTGCCTGGTCCCTGAGATGGAAAACTCTGGCACCAGGGGTGTGGGTTTGGACTCTGGCTCTGTCACCTAGTAGAGTGTGGCCCTGGACAAAGTGGCCTTCCTCAGCTTCACTTTCCAGGACTCCTCAGGGTCCAGCAAAACAATGGCTGTGGCGGCAGAGGAAGGATCAAGTCCTGTCCCCTCTGCCCTTTCCCGGCCACCAATAACTGTTAGAAACCACAATAGATTGGCCACCTGAGGCTCTGGCCAGGCTGCCCTGCCCTCTCAGAGTGGCAGGCCAGCACACGGTTTCCTCTGGACAAGACTGTCCCCAGCGATATGCACCATGTGACATCCCCCCTAACACACATGCCTCAGTCTGTGATTTCACCTCCAGACCTTATTCTGCCGCAACAGAGAAGGGGACGGGAAGGGTCCCCAATATGCAGGCAGAGCCGGTGAGGCAGGCAACTCAAGGTCAGGCAAGGTCAGGATAGAGGCCAAGCCCAAGGCCAGTGCTGACCAGCTGGGGGACCTGGGCCAGTGACTTCTTGTTGAAAAATCAGGTTGCCAACACCTGGCACAGCTGCTCCAGCTCCCAGGGAAGCTCAGAGCATCCCGTCGGGGCTGCGCTTAATGATTTAGACGGAGTGAATGCCAGCTGCCTTCCACTCACCTTACAGGATGAGGAAGAATGGATCAGGACACAGTCAGTTCGCACTTTCTTGGAGACACACACCAAGAACGCAGGGCAGCAGCCAGCCAACAGCCTGCCTCCCCCGCATCACGGGCTCCCACCCCAAGCCACCATGGTCATCCCAAAGTGGCCAGGCCAGAAGGCACGTTCAGAGGAACACATCCTGTGCAGGGACGGCAGGAAGCCAAGTCAGATGGGAAAGGAACCCTAACCTCACCCTGAGCCATCCAAGGACCACACAGGTCGCAGGGACGCAGGAGACATGGGTCTCCCTATTGCCCTGGAATTCTGTGCAGAATTCACTCATGGGAACCCGAAAGAGTTCCAAGGAGCTATTTTTTTTTCCCAATAAAAAGGCATAATTCAAGGGAGAAAAATATACCTTACAGTGTCTTCTTAAAATGCAGACCAGGAGCCAGCGCTGTGCTGTAGTGAAGTTAAGCCTCTGTCTACAGTGTCAGAGCCCAAACGGCCGCTGGCTCAGGTCCTGGCTGCTCCATTTCCAATCTGGCTCTGTGCTAATTGTGCTAATGTGCCTGGGAAAACAGTGGAGCATGGCCCAAAGCCTTGGGACCCAGCACCCACATTGGAGACCCAGGAAAAGCTCGTGGCTTCTTTTTTTTTTTTTAATTGGGAAGTCAAGACATACAGAGAGGAGGAGAGACAAAGAGGAAGACCTTCCATCCGTTCATTCACTCCTCAAGTGGCTGCAACGGTTGGAGCTGAGCCTATCTGAAGGAGCCTCTTCCGGGTCTCACACATGAGTACAGGATCTCAAGGCCTTGGGCCATCCTCAACTGCTTTCCCAGGCCATAAGCAGGGAGCTGGAAGGGAAGCGGGGTTGCCAGGACAGGAACTGGTGCCAATAAGGGATCCCAGCGCATGCAAGGCACAGACTTTAGCCGCAAGGCTACTGCACTGGGCCCAGCTCCTGGCTTTGGACTAGCCCAGCTCTGGTTGTTGCAGCTCTTTGGGGATGAGCAAATGTAGGATCTCTCTTACTTTGCCTTTCAAATAAAAATGGATGGATCTTTAAAAGAAAAAAAAATAGACTGAAAATGAGCTACTCTTTTTTTCAATTCAAAATCAGGGAAAAGAACACAAACCTTATAAACTAAGCACAACTAAAACCCCCACAACTTCATTCCGTGAGAGGAAGTAGGACACTTTTAAAAGTCCACAAAAAATATGTATTATAACCAAACTCTGTGGGGATTTACCTTCTGGCTTCACCTTCCAAGAATGTGCTAAAGTACCCTTGTCTAAGACACGGGAAGACAAAGAGCTACACACCAAGTTGGAAAATGACAGCCGGAAGTGAGAAAAAGCCTCCAACCCGGACACTTCTTCCTGACGACTCACTTCAAATACACAGAACATTCCTCCATGCCTACAACCTGCCTTTTCTCAAATGCTGTCACTTGCCACACTTAGTATTTTTCAAGGGATAAGGCACTGCAGTCAAAGCCCCCATAACACCTCTCGGGTCCTATGTCTTGCCCTCCCTCCCCCAAAATAGTAACTTCCTGGCACCTGGCATTCACATCTCCCCTAGCACACCGGTCGTCACGATACTAGAACGCTCTCTTCCATGAGCAACACACCAGTTGCTCTGCACTCTCATCGATGGGAAGGCCCTGCCCACACCCTTCAGCCAGCCTGTTCTGCCCTGCATGGCTATGGGCGCCCACACCCCTGGGGGGGACAGGTGCTGCCAGCACCCTGTCCTCCACGGCACGCAACCACCACATCTGCTGTGCACCTGCGGCTGTGAACTGCTATGGAACCTGCAGCAGTTGGGCGTCTCTCCTACGTGACGCTCCCTGCTTGCAGCCCCAAAATACCTCCCAGATACACACTCCCAAGAGCGCGTGGATAGCCTCATGGCTTTGGGGATTCGCTCACCGACCAGGACCCAGAGCTTGTGGGGTCTTACAACCTTGCCAACCCTCCCGCCAGCTGCTCTGTCACACCACAGGACCGCCAGAGACCCCAGACTTATACTTCTTTCCAGCTGTTGGGTAACTGAGGGACAGCACTTCTCAGGTCCTCACACCAGGAACACAATCAGTTGTGCCAGGGCCCATATTCTGCTATTGAGCCAGGTACTCCTAAGCCAGTGCATGCACCCACACACGCGCATGGTGGCGAGACCCACATGGGTGGACGAGGCAGAGGATCACACGACACGGGTGGCCCTCGGGGTTCATGGTCCACTAATTCCACCCAAGCACAGGTCGAAAGCAGTCAGGGGAAGGAGGAAAAAAAAAATGAGAATCCAGGCTAAACATGTACAGACTTTTTTTTCTTCTTCCTTATTTCCTAAACAATGTAACAACTACTTACATAGCATTTACATTGTATTAGGAATTAGAAGTAATCCTGAGATGATGAAAGTACAGGGGAGGATGTGCCCGACTTCTACCCAAATACCCTGCTACACACGGCACTGGCACATCCGTAGAGTCAGGAATCTGAGGGGTTCTGGAAAAGTCTCTGGCAAGATCCTGAGGATAACTGCATTGAGGTGGGGCTGGGGTAAAGGGTGAGGGAAGGACTTCAAAAACGGTCTGTGGAGAGTGGAACTGAAACACAAAAAGTTTATTTTGGTGCAAAGACAATGTTGACAGCGATGCTGTTTTTGCAGAATACGTACTTTTCATAAAGACCCTATAAATACATGGATTTCCAAATGGCACAAAAACAACCTTAGCTGTTAATTCCCTGTCTTAGGATCTTTCTGAAGCAGCCCCAGCCCCTCTGCCAGTCCCCATCAAACGACCAAGAGATGTTGCAGGGAGCAAGCAGCAGAGTGCCTTGACACGGGTTTCAAAGGAAACCTCAGGAGCACCCTGAGTTCTGGTCCCACACCCACTCTGCAGCCCCCTCACGGGGCAGTTCAGTCTCAGAAAATAGTAGACGTGTGGAGACGGGGTTATGATGCTGCCCGGCACGTGGGATGTCCACATCTCCTGTGGGAGAACCAGCTGAGTCCCGCCTTCTAATCTAGCTCCCTGCTGCTGTGTCTGGAGAACAACATGTGTTCCTGGAGCTTCGCCACCCTCTAGGGAGACCCAGATGCAGTTTCTGACTCTTGGCTTCAGCCTGCTGGCCCAGCCCCAGATGTCACATACGGCCAGTGAACCAGCAGACAGGAGCCCTCGCTCACTCACACTCTCCACTCCCATGTCTTTCAAATAAATACATAACTAAGTCTACAAAGAAAACATATGTATGTGGCATGAGGCAGGTTCTTCTATCACTGATCTACAGACTTCAGGAGTGTCCCACTGTTAAGATCTCTCACATCAAAGAAGCGAAAATGCCAGCTCTACTCACTGTTATATGGGAACCACTTTGCAAAGGGAAGAATGGAAAACTGAACAGATCTTGGCTTCACCAGCTCTGTTGCTTTGTTTGGTGTGGCCCATGTGGGGAGCACTGCGGCAGGCAGAGCTAAGGTTTGCTCCAGAAATGATGGGATGAGATGATCCCGTGCAAACCGCAGACTTGAGTTTTATGAAGGGAAGGAAAGAACCCACTGTGGCTGGATTCTCGGGGATCCCCAAGAAAGGATGCCCCACCCTGGGCTGGGCTATAGGAGAACAATACAACTTCTCCCCAGAACCAAACTCCAGACTCTGTGGTCTCAGGAACAACCAGTGCCCACTGGAGGCAGGAGGGACGTGGACACAATAACACCAAGGGCTCGAGGGGGCTAAGACCCTAAGCATGGATGTCCTGAGAGGGAGTCAGGAGGGGCTGCCTGGGGGAGGTGGGCCCAGGAGGAAATGCAACCCAGTTCCCAGGTGGTGGTGGTAAAAGGGGCAGGAGAGGATGTGGACTGGGGGTGTATTTAAAAGGGAGGCAAGCAGACCAGTTGCTCATCCCAAAGTAGAGGCCAGAAGGAAGTGAGGAAGGAGGCTGAGGTGAGGGCTTCTTCACCGACTGTGGGAAGCATGGGCCAAGTTCACACTTCTGGGAAAAGCTAGAGTGCAGTCCTCCCCGCCTGCTGGGTCAACAGCTCTTCTCCACCCAGGCTGTGTCCCCACCCCCCCACATACTGTGAGGACACACGCCACCAGCACACGCACACAGACCACCACCCCTAGTCATGCCTCCAGGCCCTGACCACTCCCTGTATGGCACAGAAGCAGGATACTTGGCCCTCTGCTTTCTCCTGCCAATTCCACCCCCAGGGGATTCATTCCCTAAGTGGGGATGGCCAGCAGCGCCAGGCGAGGAGGCCCATGGCTAGTTCTGACTTTGCTCCTGGCCACAGTTTCGCTAAGCACCTGTTGTGCGCCAGGCCCAGGCAGGACAGAAACTCTTTGTCCTTTTACCATACCACTGCTGCCTCCAAGCCAGACCACAACTGGGCCTCCAGTCACGCCCACCTCACCAGGCTCCTCCAAGGCCTCCAGCTCGCCCCCTCCCCCACCAGCCCCCCTCACTAGGGACAATCACTTCTTCCCATCTTCACCACTGGCCCACCCCTCCCAGGCAGCCGGGGGTGGGGGGGGAAACAAGAGGAAGACAGAACAGAGCACAGACACAGGCAAGCCAGCCCAGGAGATAGCAGTAGCAGGCGGCAGCTGATTGCCTGCCAGGGGAAAAGCCAGCACAAGGCCAAGGCCAATGTCCAGACGGAGCGGCTGAGGACAAAAGGCAGCTCCCCCTTGGCCTGGACTGGCTCTGCAAGGGGCTACAGAGGAAGGAGGTCGGTGACTTCTGTTAAAGGCCACTTGGGCTGCGGTACAGCCAAGTTCAGCAGGGCTGCCCTTTGGACTCCTTGCCGTGGAAGTGCCGGCAGCGGCAGCAAGAACTCAATGACTGATTCGACACAGATGGTTCAAGAGAAGAAAAGCCCATTGCTGAAGTCTGAGCTCCAAGGAAGGGTTCAGAGGGAAGGGGCAGCTGGGGCTAAGTGGCCTCAGGGGTGTCCTTGCCTGTCACATACACATTGGCTGTTTTGACGGAAGGGGCAGCTTGCACACTGTGCCACCACACCAGGGTCATGCCCACACCTCCACTCGCTCCTCTACAACAGCTCACCAGGCCACAGCTGTCAGGTCTGTCAGGGCCATAGGGGCGCAGTTCCAGTATGCCACATGATTCATCCACAGAGCTGTGGGCAAGCAGGAAGGCAGGACTCCATGTGGCTCTGGATGTGGGACTCAACACTCTGTCACCAGGCTAATAAACAGTTGGTCGTTAAAACCAAGCACTGCAGACCAGGTCCTCGGCCTCACGGTAAAAAAGGCACCCAGGTCCAGTTCCTGGCTCCAGCTTCCTGCTCACAGATACCCTGAAAGGCAGTAGAGGATGGTGCCAGGAGAGGGGCTCTGGTCACCCACGAGAGACCCGGCTGGAGCTTCAGTAGGGGTCTGGGGAGTGAACCAGCAGATAGGGGTAATCTCTACCTTTCAAAATACATTATCTAAAATTAAAACCTATGAATATACTTATATGCATAAATACACTGAATATATTCATTTCTGCATATATGTAGGAAGATGAAGTTCTTCAATTTAAACTCTGAGCGCGGCAGGCACACTGTCAATAACCAGGAGGCGGCTGCCTACATGAGCCACAGCATGCCTAGAGGAAGGCAGCTCCAACGGCAAGGCCCTGAAGTTCATCGGAAGCGCAGGGCCCGTTAATGATCACCACGGAAAATCCAACCAACCCTGAGAGCTCAAACGCACCTCCTAGGAAAGTTGGGAATCTTTTTCTTCTTCCCTGTTGGTTTCCCCAAAGCTGTCCACTGGGCCCACTCTGCGAGCTGTGACGTCAATCAAACGCTCCAGCAGATTCACCTTTAACTCAGCGCTAGGCGGCGGCACGGTGTTGTGACTGCCGCGGGATTGAGGTGCCCCTGATTCCATTTGTTACCGGCAATTTAATGAGTTGTTCATTCCATCAACCATGAACGATCAGCAAACAGCTCTGCCTGCTCATTTATCTGCTCCAGTTTAATTTGAGCCCTTGAAATAAGTGCTCGTGTCTGCAATAAAGGCTCGGATATGATTCTTTTGTCTGCAGACTGTAAAGATGGCATTCTAAATCTCTCTCTCCCCTTAGCAGATGTCAAGGTCGCCTTGCAGCTTTGCCAAGGTCTCCCAAAAGCCAGTGCAGCTTCTCCTGGAAGCAACTAAGATGGAAGTCCCATGAGGGCAGGGACTGCCATTTTTCTGGCTCTAACTCCCCAGCCCAGCCTTGGTGCCTGGCTCAGACTGAACAACAGTAAACCATCACGTGAATGGATGAATGCATGTGTAAATCTGCTCCTCACCACCAGGGGCTGGTGACCCAACAAGCTCTGGCACATTTCCACACCTGTATAATATACGTGCCCACCCTGGCTCACGGAACACATACAGGGGTGCAAGGGCGGCCCACACTGCCAGTCGGGCCTCAGTCAAGGGGCTCTTTTGTCACCTCAAAGTTACATGGATGACCAGTCATCATTTCGCACCACTGAGACACATAGTCACCCTTACAACGAGGAAACACTGGATCCCGAAGGGAGGCAGCGAGACAGAACACAGTTTAGCACGTGATCACCAGGGCGGGCTCGCAGCCATCCAGAAATACGCTCTCGAACGGTCATGTGTGTTAACACCCATTGTACGGGCGATGAACAGCTGTTCTGCACTTCTCGACAAGAATCACTGCTCCGTGACGACAGCGACTGCTGCTGGGCGCTGCAGTCAACAAGCCGGGCTCCCAGCACCTGGCCTCCCCTCCCACGGACTGCAAGTAGGGGGCGGTCAACGAGGAGGATGGGACAGGAGGATCAGGCAGTCCTCTCCCTGCTCCCAGGGTGAAGGTCATGAGCAAAGCCTCACCTTCTCTTTCAGTTTCTTCAGCAGAAACTAATCTGAAGAAATCTACAAAGCATTTTCAAATGTTAGATACCCAGGAGGTACAACTTCCTTTCTCTCTCTCTCTCTCTCTCTCTCAGATATAATTAAGGTTGGGGCCTGGCATGGTAGCCTAGCAGCTAATGTCCTCACCTTGCAAGCACCAGGATCCCATATGGGTGCCAGTTTGTGTCCCGGCAGCCCTGGTTCCCATCCAGCTCCCTGCTTGTGGCCTGGCAAAGAAGTGGAGGATGGCCCAAGGCCTTGAGACCCTGCACCCTCATGGGAGACCAGGAGGAGGCTCCAGGCTCCCAGCTTTGGATCGGCTTAGCTCTGGCTATTGCAGCCACTTGGGGAGTGAATCAGTGAATGGAGGATCTTCCTGTCTTTCCTTCTCTCTGTATATCTGACTTTCCAATAATAATAATAATAATAATAAACAAATCTTTAAAACAAAAAAAAAAAAGAATTAAGGTGGATCACTAAATAGATTCCCCATCCATCCTTAAGTGCCTCTAGTTAAAACATGAAGTTTAAATAAGTACTAAAAACAGCTGCCACCTATTAGGGAAATACAAATCAAAACCTTACACCATTAGGGCGTCGACTGTCAAAAAAAAAAAAAAGAGCCCACAGAAAATAACTAATGGTGATGAGGCCGTGGATGAGTCGGGACTCTGTGCATGGCTGGCAGGGATCAGGAATGGCAGGGACCAGGAATGGCACAGCCTCTCACAAAATGGGGAACGCCATGACCCCCGAATCCAGTGCTTCCTGCTGGGCATGCGGACTCCCGACTGAAAGCAGGGTCCTGCGTCCCGTTCCCTGCAGCCACACACACTTATGATAGCTCGCAGTGGGAGGCAGCCCAAGTGCCTCTGGCTGGCGAGTGGGTGGGAAAGCACGGCCACCCACAGCATAGGACTCAACTCAGGTCTTGCAAGGAGGACTGCAGGCCCCGTGCCACCACATGGACGATCCTCTGAGACGTGATAATGCACAGGGAAAGTAGTCACAATAAGACAAATGCTGGGGCCCCCGTGGTGGCTCATCAGACCAATCCTCTACCTGCAAGCACCAGCATCCTCTGTGAGTGCAGTTTCAGGTCCCAGCTGCTCTACTTCCCATCCAGCTCCCTGCTTGTGGCCTGGGAAAGCAGTAGAGCCTCAGCTCTGGCCATTGCAGCCGTTGGGAGAGTGAACCAGAGGATGGAAGATCTTTTTCTGTGTCTCTCCTTCTCTATAAATCTGCCTTCCCAATAAAAATAAAGCAGACAAATGCTGTGTGACCCCACTGACCGGAGGCCCCCAGCGTCCTGACACTCACCAAAGGTAGAATGGTGGTAACCAGGCCTGGGGGGAGGAAGGTGTGAGCAGGGCGCTGGCGTAGAACAGGTGTCGGGCTATGGCGAGACAGACCAAAGGGGTTCTGGAGCTGGCTGCACTCAACCACACACTCACTGCAAGACAGGTGAGACAGGTGAGACAGGCAAAGCAAACCAACATGCTCACCTGCACATTCATGCGCGCGCGCGCGCGCTCTCTCTCTCTCTCTCTCTCTCTCTCTCTCTTTCTCCCCCCCCACCACACATGCACGTGCGCCACTCCTGACAGAAAAACCATAACCTAGAAGAGATTCTACCAGCTAAAACAGCAAAACAAAAAGCCCTAATTCTGGTCATCTTCAGAGTCAGTGACGGCACACGAGGTACTAGGTGTCCTGCAACGCAGTAAGTCCTCCTTTGGATTACTTGATTCCGGCAGGACTTCAGGATATTTACAGGGAAATGGAAATGTGACCAGCGACCAGAGACCAGCAACTGCAGAGCTGATGCTAAGGAGTCTCCATGCTGGGGCAGGGCTGACTGATCATGGAATTGGGGGTGTCTTTTGGAGCTATACCATGGAAATATTTGCAGATGAAATGAGACGTCTGGCATTTGTTGCCAAATCAGGCTGGGATGGGGAGTGAGAAGGCAGAGGTGCTGCAAGGCTGGCTATGAGGAAACGGCTGCTACCGGAGTCAGCCAAGGCGGCAGGATTCCTGGCTCTCCTGCTTTGGGGGTACACCGGAGAGTTTCCATCACAAGAAAGAAAAAAGTAATATTAAGTAAAATGAAACTACTGCTTTGGGGGAAAAAAAAATTCAGAGCCAAATCTCTCAGATGATCAAAGCTACAGTTAACAGGTCTTCGCCCCCTCTGGCTGCGACATTTGCCCATTCACCCATTCACTGCCTGGTGTGCAGCGACTCCAAGGCATGCTGGGGCAGCAAGGACACCAGGCTCACGTGTGTCCTGCACTGCAAATGAGGTCATCGCAAGCAACCTCTCTGAAAGAGGAAAAACCCACTCCTGTAGGAACAGACAGGCAAGCCGCAGGGAAGGGGATGTTCAGAGCTGCCTGCCCGGCTGCAGGGCCCACATTGAGCCCACGCCAGACCTGGACCCACGAGGCTGGCGTTTCAGAGGCGAGGAAGGGCGAGGAGCAGAGGCCGCAAGGGCAGGCCCCGCCGCTCACCAGCAGCCTTGGGTTACTTACAAAGCCCACCACAGGGGACCATTTGTGACAGAAACCTAGAAGAATGGAAATCCCTGGAGTGTAGGAATGACTGTGACCTCCCTACTCGCTGGGCGGCCCCAAAGCCCCTGGACCAAGAAGGGAAGTATCTGGTGTGGGGCCCAGAGGCTCAGGGGACGCCTCTCATGCCCCTGATTATGGGAATAGACATCGCAAACCCATGCAGCCAGAGAGAAAGACAGCCAGAGGAAATGAGTCACTGTGGGAATGGCAATTCCGAGACTTGGTTAGTGGGATTACAGGTGATTGACAAGACGACCAGCCAGCCCAGGCATGTGAAAAATCTCACTCACGCTTCAAGGCCCCGCAGTAGCAGCACCGCCAAACCAGGGCTGGTCGGGACTTGTTCTCCTCCTCCCTATCCCACCCTGGCCCTTACAGCCCTGAACATGGCCCCACCTAGCAGCAGCCAGGCTCCTGGGGTAAGGAGCAGGGGTTGGGGGTGTCCCCAGCAGCACCACCATCCCGGGCCTGATGGGCAGTTTGTGAAATTCAAATGAGCAAAGCCAAATTTCAGTTACAAAAGATAAGGGTGAAAACGGGTTGCAAATGTGACACCTGTTACTGCCTCTTAACAGGGGAGCTGCTAAATGTAGACACAATGTACACTTAGACGACCCTGTTTTGCAGCGTCAGAGGCCGCATGATTCCTGTTCATTGGCAGCAGCGGCTGAGGGGACTCTGCCGCACCTGATGCCGAGAGCCAGGCCACAGAGGATGAGCAGGAGCCTGTATCAGCTCACACAGAGGATGGGACAGACTCAGACGCTCTCCAGACACCTGGGCCGGGGCCTGAGTGACCAAGGGTCACACATGCATGGACGCAAGACTTTCAGGGGTGGGAGAAGACGTGCAACACCCTAGGTTGACAAGTGAACAAATCGAGGTGCAAAACAGAGCAGCTGTCAGTGGCAGCCCCTGGGCGGATGAGGGCAGTCAGGGTGGCACCCCGAGAACTCCCCTCTCCTGGCAACCCCATGCAGAACCGTGTTCTTCATAGAGTTCAATGAGGCATTATGTTTTTGTTTTTTTTTTTAAAGATTTATTCATTTTATTACAGCCAGATTTACAGAGAGGAGGAGAGACAGAGAGGAAGATCTTCTGTCCTATGATTCACTCCCCAAGTGAGCCGCAACAGGCCGGTGCGCACCGATCCGATGCCGGGAACCTGGAACCTCTTCCGGGTCTCCCACGCGGGTGCAGGGTCCCAAAGCTTTGGGCCGTCCTCAACTGCTTTCCCAGGCCACAAGCAGGGAGCTGGATGGGAAGTGGAGCTGCCGGGATTAGAACCGGCGCCCATATGGGACCCCGGGGCTTTCAAGGCGAGGACTTTAGCCGCTAGGCCACGCCGCCGGGCCCCAATGAGGCATTATGTTAAAGCAACATATTTCTTAAGAGATTCCTGCAGAACTCCTTATGGGAAATGCAATGATATGTTGTACCCCCAGCTTTGCTGATTGCCCGGTCTTGCTGGTATATGCTACCCACATGCTCAAAAGTTGCGCTTGGACCTGTAAGAACATGTAATTACTGCATGTCAACCCAAAACCTAAAAATAGTGACAGACACTGAGCTCGGTGGTTAAGACGCCATTTTGGGGACCACTGCTGGGATGCAGTTACTAACAAGGCCCACATCCCAGATCCACATCCCAGAGTCCTAGCTGTTCCACTTCCAATCCAGTGTCCAGCTGATACACCAGGCAAAGTAGTGGATGGGCCCCTTACCATGGGGGAGACCAGGATGAAGTTCATGGCTCCGGTTTCAATGTGACTGGGCCCTAACTGGTGCAGCCTCATGGAGAATGAACGTCTGATAGAAGATCTCTTTGTGTCTCTCCCCTTCTTGTTGTCACTCTCTCCTTCAAATCAATCAATCTCCAAAAAAGATGCAATTCAGGATGCCTGCATTCCATATCTGAGGCTCGGGTTCGAGATCCAATTCTGCTTCCAATTCGGTGTCAGCAGGGATGGCTTGAGTGCTTAGATCCCTGCCACCCACATGGCTCCTGGCTTGGGCCTGGCCAAGTCTTGGCTGCTGTGAGCTTTTGGGGCAGGAACCATGCAGGTAGGAGCTCTCTTTGCTCTCTCCTGCCTCATCTGCACGGTCACCTGTCTGCATGTCCTTTGTCCTCCACCCTGAGACTCTCCCTTCCTCACCGCCGACACTCACCCCAGAGGACCACTCCCAGGTCATTGCTGGCATTATGGGAGTGAATCAGCAAAAGAAAATTTTCTGTCTTTCAAAATTAGTGAAATATACAGAATAGTATGAGTTGTGTATGATGTGTGAATAATTATTAAAGTTTCAGAGTTTTCTTAAAAAAAAAAAATTAGTGAAATAAAGAACATACCTAAAATTTAAGCATACGATGTCCTCTTCATGTGTTTGGTAGGGTGAGAGGGGAGGGGACTGGGGAAGGATGGGCAAGTAAGCTGGTGAAAGATGAAACCAGGTGGGCCGTGAACGTGAGGCTGGGGGCTGGCATTCAAGGTTCACTGTTCTGGCCTTGTGAATATTGCAAAGTTCCCATAAGAAAAATAATTCCTTTTTTTTTTTTTTAATATTCATTTACTTTTATTGGAAAGGCAAATCAGATTTACAGAGAGGAAAGACAAAAAGATCCTCCATCCTCTGGTTCACTCCCCAAATGTCCACAAACGGCCAAAGCTGAGCCCATCCAAAACCAGGAGTATGGAGCTGCTTCCGAGTCTCCAGATGGATGCAGGGTCCCAAGGCTTTGGGCTACCCTTCACTGCTTTCCCAGGCCAGAAGCAGAGAGCTGGATGGGAAGTGGAGCAGCCAAGACATGAACCGGCACCCATATGGGACGCTGGCATTTCAAGACAAGGATTTAGCAAATTGAGCCACTGTACTGGGCCCAAGGAAATCAATTTCCCAAAGTCCCAAGTAGTGGCCACACTCTTCTCTTCATGGAGAGTCTCTGATCCCAAGGTAGGCTTTCTCAATCCATCAATGAGGAGGTGCCAGCCTTGGGGTACAGTGGATAAAGCCACCACATGCAACACCAGCATCCCATATGGCTGCTAGTTAGTGTCCTGGCTGCTCCACTTTCAACCCAGTTACCTGCCTGTGGCCTGGGAAAAGCAGTAGAAGATGGCCCAAGAGTTTGCCCCCTACCCCCCACTCTCTATGCGGGAAATCAGGAACAGGCTTGAGCTGGATCCTATGGGGGAGAGAATCAACAGATGGAAGATCTTCCTCTGTCTCCTTCTCTCTGCAACTCTTCCAAATAAATAAACAAAACTTTGAAGAAAAAAAAAGGGGGGGGTGAAGGAAGAGGAGGAGAGGAGAGAAGAAGAGGAGGAGGAGGAGGGAGGAAGGCACAGAAAAGCAAGCCAAGGCGAGCAGCCAGTTTCCTACTCCCCGGAGGAGAAAGCCTACTCAACAAGTGATGGAGTCAGCAGAGAAAACAGCCCTGTCAGTATCGGGCCATTAAATCAGCTTCCTGGCAAAAGGCAGTGTTTCCAAATGCCCTGGTGACAGCTAGATCAAACCCGCCAATACTTGACAGTCATAAATACAGTGATTTGGGAAGGAAAACAGGGAGTGACCTCGCTGCTCAGCTAGAATATGCCAAATAAGGAGAGCTCGAAGCTGTAGGAAATGGAAAAGAACAGCTAATATTTGGCAAGCTTCCTTTATGATCAACAAATTAAAATGTTAAGGAAGCAATTTGTTGAGGGGGGAAAAAAAGATATTTTTAAAAGGAGCTGAATCACGCAGGTTCAGCCCCGGATATGGTCAATGGGTAATTTTAAATCGTTTTTTGAAAAGTTAATGTTTGCAGCCAGCAGAAACGACATTTCAGACATCACTGAGTTAATCATAAACCCCATCCCCCACTCCTCGCTCAGGTGCAGAGGGGGCCACCCTGACCGAGTCTCCCCGCAGTCCTCTTCTTGACCCTGGCTCAGTGGGGTTCTGCGGGGACGTCCCCCCAGCCTTCCTCGCATGGCTCTGGCAACAAGCGCACAGATGCCCAGCCTGAAGGCCCAACCCGGCCTTCCAGAGACCTTTGGGCTACCAACCTAATTTCAATCATTAGCCATCTGACCAGCTTCATTCTAGAAAGCTAAATGCTACCGGATTTCTTCACCTCACACAAGCATGAGTTGAGCCACGACTAAGAAGCTGGGTTGGTAATGAAAGAGCTATTGGCTTCCCCCCAGTGACCGCGGACCCCTTCATTGAGCCACCCCACCTAGCCACCAGTCATTCAACAAAGCCCTCACTGGGCACCCACTGAGCCAGGGGCTGAGAACAAAGTCCCTGTTTTCAGGGTTCACCCATCCAGGGCTGGGGGCCTGAGAGGAGGCAGGTTTTATAAATAGTGGGTCACATGACAATGAGTCATGGACCAAGGAAGAGACAGGGGTGGGGTGGGGAGGGTTTGGGAGGGGATGCCATTTTTATAGGGGGTGGGCAGGGACCAGCCTCTCCGAGAAGGGACCATCTGAGACCTGTGGGAAAGCAAAAGCAAGCAACACAAACTAAAGCCGTCCTCTTAACATGAAGCAACCACTCTCACCCCCCAGAAGCCAGAAGCCACCCAAGCCAGGCTGCTTGTGGCCAGGCCTCTCCTCGGCCACTGCTCTGGCTTTGTTATAACCCTGAGGAACCTGAAAGCTGCATTTATCCCTCTATCAGGCTCCTGGGGATGAGCTTCAAGCCCCAGCAACAACTCAGACCACATGCAATTGCCAAAATACTCCTTGTAAAATCCACCCAAAGGGTATGCAGTGCTGGGTCCCAGCACTCTAGAGTCACACACTGGGCCACAGGGTGCAGACTTGCATGCAACATGTCACTGTGCTGCCCTTTCTCCCTCGCCCCACCTCCTGTTAACCCAGACAGCACCCAGAGTGTGGGGTGTCCTCACGGGAGCACTCAGCTCCTGCAGGAATGGCCACAGGCTCACAGCAGACAGGGTGCCTTGTCTTCTCCTAGCCTGACCGGAGCAGGTGGATGTCACAGTACCACTGCCCCCATGGTGCACAACCAGTCAGGTGACCAGAGGTCCCTGCGGCATCCTACCAGCTGGCCAAAGTCAAGCTTTTGCTACCTCGTGACCAATTGGAAGAAGTGGGTCCCTCCCTCAGCTGCTGGGGAAGCTCCCAGACTGTGGTCAGGTTTCAGGAGCCCACAGGCCACCACAGCAGGTGTCAGTTCCACAAGGCTCAGGAAGCTGCATGCTCGGGTATTTCCCTAGATGAGCCGAGCACACTGTGCAGGCTGGGAGTAAGGTACCCTGGGCTCTGACCTTCAAAGGCGACGCAGATGGCCACAGAGCCCAGCCGGGGCTGAGCCAGGCTCCCTGTTCGGACCACATGCTCCCATGAGCACAAGTCAAGACAGGCCAATTCCCTGCAGACAAAACTCCCCACCATCGTGCAAAGCAGCCTGGTGCGGTGACCCCCTTAAGAGGCCAGGGGAGAGGAAGGGTTGCCACCTCCTACTGAGGCCAGGCAGGCTCCCCTTCCTGCCTCCCTTTTTCATGGGAAGACACACGGTACAGCAATATTCATCTCCCACTGGCTCTCACTTTACCTCACTCAAACCTCGCTCTGCTGTCTCTAATTCAAACCAGCTGATTTCAGAGAGAAGCTGTTTTCGGGTTTTCATCACGGTCCCCCACTGCACAGAAAGCTCACTCAGGGCAAGGAAAGGCCTGTGTTGCAAAGTAGAGTTCAGGGAGGAGGGGGAGTAGCACAGAGGAGGGAGAGTTTTCTTTTTCTTTCTACAGATGTTTCAAACACACGACCTTGCCTGAATGCTATGCCTATGATAGGCAAGGCGGCAGGAGTGGGGGTGGGGGGGAAAGGAGGGCGGGGGCAGCTAGGTTTCCAGAGTCAAACACAGGCCCTGCTCAGATAAGCCAACACCTGCAGGAAGGTCGAAACAGGCCCAGGGAGGCCTAGAACGCAGGGTGGGGGAGGGGCAGGACCACAGGGCAGTGGGGGAAGGGGTGAAGGTTGTCCCTGGGTTTAGAGGAGGACAGAGCCCACCTGTTGAAGGCCCATGCTTCAGGGCTTCGTTCAGAGCACAGTGGGGACTGGAGGTGAGCAAGACTGGATGGCTGCAGGATGGAGTGGGGGAGGCGCTCCTCACGGCAGTGCCCAAGAGGCAAGTTCAACACGCCATGGGCATTGGAACAGGGAAGAAGGCTGACCTCCGTTTCGCAGGGCAGCTGCTGAGGCCCAACCACAGGAGGAAGCGTTCACTCCGCGGCTGCAGGAAACCGATTGTGCGGCTGAGTCCCAGCCGGCCAGGACACGCACATCACCCCCAAGGGTGTCCCTGGCATCTCCTCCCGTCCTCTCTCAACAAAGTCCACCTCACCGTCTGCACCCTTCCACCTTCAAGATGCACAGTCTTTTTTAAAGATGTAGTTCATTGAAGAGCATCGTTAGAGAGAGGCAGAGAGCCACACGGTCTGTGATGGGATGGGGCAGGAGCCAGAAACTCCATCCAGGACTGGAATGACAATGGCAGAGGCCCTGGGACCTGAGCTATTTTCCCAGAAGCATTATTAGCAAGGAGCTGGGTTGGAAAGACAGTAGCTGGGACTTGACCCAAGGCTCACAGGGGATACTGGTGTCATAGGTGGCGGCATAACCCACTGGGCCACCATGGTGGCCCCAATGAGCAAATTTCAGCGTCTTTAATGAAGGACTCGAAACAGCAACCCAGGTGAACAAGGCTAGGGAAGAAACGAGGAGGCAGGACTCTAAAACAAAGGAGGCAAGCGTGGGAAAACCTTTCAGGTCTCAGGCAGCATCACAAAGGCCTCAAACTTCATCTGCAACGTCGCATCCCATAGACCTAAGCTTTAAAAAAAGGGGGGGGGGGATGGGTAGGGGACAAGACAGAGAAACACCAGAGTGAGCACTATGACAAAAATGGTAAATAAAGCCCTCAAACACAAAACAACATCCTGATGACTGTCATCCTGCCACAGGTAAATACCTGTCCCTGTGGCCAGCACTGTGGCTCAGTAGGCTAAGCCTCTCAGTGCAGTGCAGGCATTCCATATGGGTGCCAGTTCAGTCCCGGCTGCTCTACTTCCCATTCAGCTCCCTATGAGCCTGGGAATACATGACTTAAGTGCTTGAGTCATGCACTTCAATGAAGCTTCTGGCCCCTGGCTTTGGACCAGCCCAGCCATTGCAGCCATTTGGGAGTGAACCAAGGGGTACGAAATTGATCTCTCTCAACTCTGCCTTTCAAATAAAAATAAAACAAGTCTTAAAAACAAACACCTGTACTTCCACTCCTTCCTGGATCTCCAGCACTTTGGCCCTATGGAGAAAGAGGGTGTGTGCGCATGAGCCCTACTCCTATGCCAAGCCCCCTCCCTGAGCCACAAACAGAAGTCAGAGACTGCAGCAGGTGCGGGTCCACTGGAGGACCAGGGGGTTTGCAGGAGACAAGAGCTGGAGGCCTCCCTGGGAGGTGGGGCCCAGGCCAAGTGTCTTCAGTCAGTTAGGAAGCCAGAGTGCATGAAGTCCATGGTCGAGGGCCCCCAGGGGACAAGGGCCTGCCTGCTGTGTCATCCCATGGCAGAAGGCAGGAGGGCAGGAGTGGGGAGGGCAGGGAGCCCACTCGGGCCTGCACTAACAGACTCCCACAGGGATGCCTCTGTTCACACACAAGGGCAGATTGGCCCCGCGGCACTGGGGGCTCCATTTCCAACCTATGGACTTTAGGGGACACATTCAGACCACAGCAAAGGGACAAGGGCTCCCCCACACGACAGAGGGACTCACTTCAACAGGAAGTAAGATGCCAACGTGTTAGGGGAGATTACAAGCAAAGGGGAAGGGGGTGAACTGATGGTAAGGAGTCAGATAGCACTGTGACAGGTCGCTGTGAAGCCCTGGGGATGCGTAGGTGTGTGAATACTGATGGCTGGCAGACATGTGCCTGAGAATTGGGTTGGGGAAGCCCATACACTGCAGCTAGAATACATCTTGCCCACCCCAAAACCACTGCTGACATGTAATCCCTACTGTGGAATCTTACGTGGCCAGGCCCTCAGGAAGGATGCCAGGGACACTTCCTGCCTTGGGGTTGCTGTACATGGACTCGGGGCTCTGCCAGCAAGAAAGCCATCCCCAGGGGAGTATGTGACATGAGAGGCCAAGCCACCGCTTGGGATACCAACCTCCCATAACCAGAGTGCTGATTCAAGTCCTGGCTGCTCAGCTTCTGATCCAGCTCCCTGCTAATGTGCCTGGGCGGCAGCAGGTGATAACTCAAGTGCTGGAGGTTCTGTTACACTACAGGGAGAGTTAGAAGAAGCTCCTGGCTCCTGGCTTCAGCCTGGCCCAGTCCTGGCTTGTTATAGCCACTTCGGCGACTAAGCCATCTTCCTCCCCCAGCATTGAGGAAGGCCTCCACTTTACAGAGGAAGGACCAGGCTCACCCTGTTGAAGGACAGAGGCCTCCTCCCACTGTGACTGTGGGCCCCTCTGCTCCCAGGCCTGGCTTTCTTTGTGTCTCCTGAAGACAGTTCCCTGCCTCCACCTCCACGTACTAACCCTATACTACTCCTAAAATCACTGTCTTCCCCACCACACTGCCATCCTTGCAGCCAGCCTGGCATGGTGCACAAATGTAGCCATCGTGACTTCTGGTTTTAACATGACAGACTGCGTCCTCTATGCCCCCTTTAGGAACAGGACCACAAGGGCAGGAGAGAGTGAGCAGGTGCACAGCCCCTAGACCTCAGAGGCTGAGAAGCTGCAGCCAAACTGGAGCTGCCTTTCCAGTGACAGGAAGTGCTGGCTCTGTCCCATGTCAGGAAGACAGCCTCAGGAAGTGGGGTAGCAGATGGGGAAGACGTGACAATCAGACGTGCACCCACTGGTGACAGAGGACAAGGGCTCTTTGTCCCTAAGTCCCTATCCCAGAAGGCAGAAGGTAAAACTAACAGCTTCTGCTAATGACCTGGGAAAAGCAGCAGAGGACGGTCCAAGTACTTGGGCACCTGTCAGCCATGTGGGCAACACAGAAGCAGCTCCTGGCTCCTGGCTTCAGCCTGGCTCACTCCAGCCATTGTGGCCCTTTGGGAAGTGAACCAGTGGATGAAAGGTATCTCTCCCTCTATAATTCTGACTCAAATCAATAAGTCTTTGGTTAAAAAGAAAAAAGAGGATAAACTAGAAGTTCAGATCAACTGGAAGCTTGAAATCTTCTTGAAGAAAATAACAGCAAAAGAGACGCAGGAAAGGAAAGGAAATTGCCAATCAGACCACAATGGGCAGTGCCCGAGTTCCCCCAGAGTCTTGGCAGGCAGGATGGGACGCCTTGCACAGGTGCAGGAAGGGAGAGCCTCGCCCAGGTGTAGGTTCAGTGACACCCAGAGTAATAGAGTGCAGGGAACAGTCAGTGGGACTCACAGGACATCCCTGACAAGGGGTGCCCCTGACACCAGCTCAGGGAAGTGCTCCCCACCCAGGATCCGGGTGTCACAAAGCCACTGGAAACGATGGAAAATGAGATCGTACCCAAGCACAAAGCCTGGAGTTCAGCAGACAGGAGCACCAAGGGAGTATAGGAGCAGGCCCCAAGACGACAAGAAGCAAAGACCACGGTAGGTGAGCCAGCAACAGGGCCAGGGCAGGGGTGTGACCATGATGGACCCTACCTGTCTGATGAGTACCCCCTCACCAGAAGGAGTTTAGGGAAACATTGAAGAATGCACGCAGAATGCTACAATTTACATCATTTGCACACACGGGATGTTTGAAAATCAGATGAGCCAAGAAACAGAAACATGACTGTGCTGAGAAGAAAGGGAGCCAGGTTGAAGGCCAGCCACCTCATCTGGCTTCATCTGGCCCATCCAAGAGCCCACACGGAGCACACGGCCACACAGGTGGCTCTACAGGCAGCGACAGGAATGGGGAGAAATGGGTCAAGGGCTGGTTCTTTTCTAATGCTTTTTTAGAAAACAAAGTGTTTCTTAATGAAAATATTCTGAAAGAAAATGTGGAAAACAATGATGGCTTTTAGGCAACTTTTACTTAAAATGAAACGCTGGACAAGTCAGACATACAACTTCCCTGTTTTGGTTCCTTGAATAAGTCTCAGCCATCAGGCTGGCGAAGCACGAACTCGGCCCCATGATGCTCTCTCCCAAGCCTCTCCCATCGCGGCCCACCTTCCACAGCCCCAGCATCGGCTGCAGGAGGTACAGTCCAGACGTCCAGGCCCATCCAGGCACACGAGGCTGGGCACACCTGCACTGCAGGGACCCAATGAGCCCATGCTGAGTGACCTCTTTTGTCCTTGTCACCCAAGAATTTTTTTTAGCAATGAACTTGCTGCCTCTGCTTCTGAAATCCTCCTGGAGCCAGAGTGTCTACTCACTTCATCGTTCACTCTGAATTTGTCAAAGAAAAAAAAGGCAGGTCCACGCAGGTCTGCCTGATGTGAAAATTCCACATGTGCAGTTCAGGCAACAGCGCCACTCCATTTTCAACCATCCGGGCCTCTCGGCCATTCTCCCACGCCCTGTGCCACTTCCCTTCAGCAAAGGATGGGGCTGGTTGTGCAACAGTCAAACCTGCTGCCCAGCAAGAAGCCCTCCCTGGAAACAGTTTTTCAGGGTCAATGCCAAGAAGCAGAGCTCAGAGCCCAGTGGGTGCACTCCATAGTATACGATTGATACCTGTGCTCTCTGCTGACGGCAGCACCAGGGAACGCGAACTCAGCCCGGCAGGCGGCAATGCCCTGCCCAGGCCTCAGGGGCACACAGGCTAGCCCTCTATTTGCTGTGTGTTTAAGAGACACCCTAGAAATGGCTGTTCTCCTTAGAGTTAAGTACACTTCGTAAATGGAGCCTTGCTCTGCCCTAACATGATCAATTTTGAACCTAATTTCGTCCTCACGGAGGCCTCGCAGCAGGCTGAGAAAACAGGAAGAGAATTCTGATCATTATTACTCCTAATCAACTTCAAACATCAGTATCTGTCGTCTGCAACTTCTCTCACCATGTGGATCTGGAAGGACTTCCGCTTCGAAAATGCCTCCTGTCTCCTCTCAGTGGCCCCCAGAGCATGAAAGCCACAAGGGTGTCACGTGGCTCAAGATTCACATTCATCATCAGCCCACAGAACATTCCACGTGGAAGCTACTCACGTCCAGGAAGCTGGCATAGACTTAGAAAAGCTCTCATCTTCTACAAACCAAGCAGATACACTTTTATTTATTTATTTGAAAGTTACAGAGAGAGGGGAGACAGAGATCTTCCATCCACTGGTCACTCCCCAGATGGCCACAACAGCCAAGGCTAAACCAGACAGTAAGCCAGGACCCAGGAGCTGTTTCTGCGTCTTTCATATGGTGGATGCAGGGGTCCAAGCTTCAGGCCATCCTCCACTGCTTTCCCAAGAACATTCACAAGGAACTGGATCAGAAGTGGAGCAGCCAGGATTTGAACTGGCACCCGTAACAGGATGCTGGTATGGCATGTGGTGGCTTTATCCACGACACTGGACCCCTGAGCAGAAACTTTTCAATCACAGAAGGAAGGGGGTGGAGGCAGCAGAAATTGAGGAAAAACATAAAATAAATACAAAGAGTAAAGAAATCTACATCAATACTGTGGAATCTGGGCCAACTGGGCCTCAGCCCTGACACACAGAGGTCCCAGGCTGAGCTCTACCTGTCACTGTCCTTCCAGTCTAGGGCAGTCCACATGGGAACTGCCAACAGCTAAAGATCCTTGGGCAGTACAGCAGTGCTCTGGATTGAATCCCAGGCAATCTGCTGCAGAGTAAGCAGTTTTATTTATTTTTTGTAAAGATTTACTCATTGGAAAAGCAGATTTACAGCGTGTAGGAGAGTCGGAGAGATCCTATGTCCAACTCGCCAAATGGCCACAACAGCTGGAGCTGAGCTGATCTAAAGCCAGGAGTCACGAGTTTTTTCTGGGTCTCCCACACAGATGCAGGGTCCTAAAGGCCTTGGGCCGTCCTTCATTGCTTTCCCAGGTCACAAGCAGGGAGCTGGATGGGAAGTGGAGCAGCTGGGATACAAACTGGCGTCCATACAGGTTCCCAGTGCTTGAAGGGGGACTATTGGACAATTGAGCCATTGTGCTGCACCCCCCTTTTTTTGAGTAAGCAGTTTTATTATCACCAATTTACAGAAACAGGGGAGTTGCCCAAAGCCACATGGCTAATTAAACAGCAGGGATCCTAAATCCAGCGGGGAGCGTGGCGCCCGTGGATGTCAGGGTGCCCTCATCACAGACAGGACCACTTGGCAGGGTTGGGAGCTGGCCGAGAGCCACCTGGGAAAACCCGTGCTCCTCAGTACCATAAGCAGCCACAGCCAAGGAGAGGACGGCACATAGCCAGCGCAGCTGGGGAAAGTGGGGGTTCCCCACAAGTTCACTTTCCAAAAAGAGGTCTGTCCTAGGACTTGGCCCTGATGCTCACCCTCAGACACAACATTCTACGCGGGAGTGGCTGGTCCTGTGTCCTCGGCATAAGCCTGGAACCAACCAACACTGATGATGAACCCGGAAGGCTTTCTTACCTTCGCCACCTGCCCTGCACCCCCACCACGTGTCCACAGCAAACAGGCCCCGCCACATGGTGCATGGCGCAGCAGCCAACGCTGCCCCAGGGCTGCTGCAAGCACCTCCCTGGCCTAATTCCAACTTGCTGTTTTGAAGTGTTAGCTCCGTGAAAGGCAGTCAACACCATCACAGGAGTGTGTAAGACAGGAGCTGGGACTAAATTATATAGGATCCGCCATCCTGTTAAAAGGGTCCAAACCAGTGCACATTTGTCTTCAGGCTGACTCGGGAGGGCTGGGCTGGGGCCTGAGATGCTGCAGTAGTCTGTGCCAGCTCCTTCGGGATGCCACATGGTTGGATCCTGGGTCACTCCCAGTGTCCAGATCTGGATCAGACCAGCACTGCTTCCCAGAGAGAAAACATGCACCACCTACATCTTAGTGGCCATCCTACAGCCAACGAGGCCCTATCTAATCTGACCCTTCCGTTCCCTTCTCTCCTAGACCCCTGCATCACAGGCACCCAGTCACAAATCTGGCTACTCACAGACAGTATTTCAGGTGCATCTGACAATATAATTGACCCCTAACAACTCATTCCCCAGTTCCAACAACTATCAATTTATGGTCAGTGCAGACTGCACCTCTTAAGTTCAAACATGAGGCCACAGGCAGGCATCTGGCCCAGAAAGCAAGCTGCCAATGAGGACACCCATATTCTTTATCGGTTCACCTTGGTCCCAGTCCTAGCTACACTCTGGGTCCCAGCTTCCTGCTAACACGCACTCTGGCGAGACCGCAGGTGACAGCTGGAGCACTGGTGTCTCAGCCCCTGGTGCGGGCCTGGTCCATCCCCAGCCAGTGTGGCCAGTTGAGGGTAGTGGACCAGTGGACGTTCTCCCTGTCCTTAGACTTGGCCCTGATGTTCTCCCTGTCAAACAATGTTTTCAAGAATGAAGTTAAAGTTAAGAGCTATGGAGGACAGAAGTACAAGGGCCAAGGTCCATATAGGAGGAATCCTGGGATGAAGGAGAAGGCGAGTGGGAGAAACTATTTGAATAAATGTATGAGAATTCCTTAATTTTTAAAACACACATCAATGAAAGGATCCATCACATACCAAACAAGAGGGTGGGGGAGGGGCAGGTGCATTGAAATACATCAGGGTAACAGTCCAGAACAGAGGGATAAAAAGACCACTAGAACTAGCAGCAAGAAACCAGACTGATATTGCCATCGCGACTCCCACTGCAAGTAGAAGGAGACAATCATTTCAGAGCTGAAGAAAAAAAGAAATGTCATATGAAGCTAAACGCTTAGAGGAAGGGTCTCCTCTGGGTCTCGGGGTCTGTACTACAGGAAGATCTCTTAACGTCACCATCGCCAACAACACTCATGATGCACTCGGAGTCCATTCCAATAGGAGCAGGGCGGTGATCAGGCATGGGTCAAAAAACACCATGGGCACACACATGCCCACTCATGGGCATGCATGCACACACACACACACACACACATACCCACACACACAACTTGGGGTCCCCCGGCCCTGCGGGGTTCAAGCACCAGTGCCTCTCCTGAAGGCTTCCGGAGCTGACTGGTGGCCCCCTGGCCTCGCCAGAGTTTGATTCAGTCCCAAGGTTTGCTGACTGACCTGTCCACAGACTGCTCTGCTGCCTGGTGCTGACCCAGTTCCACAAATTGTGACTGGTTTACTAAGCTTTAGAAACTGAAAGGAATCTTCAGGTACTGAAACAAACATCCGGAAGGAAAAAAAAAAAAATGAGTCTTCAGAAGCTCCAGACAGGTCAGATGCTGTGGCACTGCACAGTAAGCCGCTGCTTATCCAGGATCAGAGGACCTGGGTCAGGACCTAGCTCCCTGTGGGCACCGCTGACCCAGCTTCCGGCTGCCTGGGAGGCAGCAGATGACGGCCCACGCATATACAGGAGACCTGGAGCAAGGCCAGACATGGGTGCTGTGGGTGTTCGGGGAATGAACCACAGGCTGGTATATCTGAATCTCTCCAATTCTCTCTTTGCCTTTAGGGTAGATGAAAATAAACTTTCCAAACTAACTTCAAGAATAATACAGATTCTGATTTCCAAATGCATAAAGTAGGCTGCACAATTTAAAAAAAACAGCAGAGAAAAAAAAATTAACCTAAAAAGGCATGATAAGGAAATTCATTTAAAAAGAAAAAAAGAAAAAAAAAAGCAAAGGCTGTGCATTGTGGTGCAGTAGGTTAAGCTTGCCATAGAAGCTTCCCCACTTCTCCAACTCAGCCTCCTGCAACTGCAGCCCCAGGAGGCAGCAGGTGATGGCTCAGGCCATTGGATCCCTGCCATCAAACGGAAGACCTGGACAGAATTCTGGCTCTGGCCTGGCCTGGCCTGGTCTGGTCTGGCTCTGTTTGGCACTGGAGGGGAAAAAAAAAAAAACTGCTGATAGGAATTTGGAATTTGAGTTTTCTCTCTCTCTCTCTCTCTCTCTCTCTCTCTCTCAAGTACTCTCCGCCACACAAATACGTTAAAAAAAAAAAAAAGACTTAATCTGGGTTTAGAGGAGACTCTGCATCGCATGTCAGCAAGAGACACATGTACACGGAAAAAACTGGAGATAATGAAACAGAAAAAGCTGCATCAGAGAAACAGAAACCAAAAGCTAAGGCTGGGGGAGGAGGAGGCCCCTGAGAGAATTCACAGCTAAACCCAGCAGAATTTAAGGTGGAAAACATCACAACAGAGAAGGCCTCTCCCTAATAAACCACGAAAGGAAACAGTGAATCAGCCTGGAAAGCTCCCGATCACTTACGTATCTAACATTACAGCCCTAACGCAACAGAATGCAGCAATTGTCAAAGACATAGGAAGGAAATTACCAAAGGCTTAAATGCGTCAAGTAGCTCCAATGGACCTGCGGGACCAATTGTGTCAATAGACTGTGTAAACATACTGTATATGTGTACAAAGTTTTTCCTACTCAAAAGCACATTTTTTTTTCTGAGCACATATGGAACATTCATCAAAACCAAGCATGTGCAATACACCAAAAAGGCCTCAAATATTCCAAAAAATGAGGACCATGTGGACCATGTTCTCTGCCCATATGTCATAAAAATAGACACCAATCACATTTTAAAAGCCGCTAAAGGAAAATAGAAAGAATTAAAAAAAAAAAAAGCTATTAAATAATCCTCGGGTGAAGGAGGAAATTACAAAGGAAATTGTAAAATGAGTAAAAATGAAAGCATTACACATCAAAATGTGTAGAACACAGCTCAAGTAATACTTAGAGGAAATGCTATGGCTTTGAATACATTTCTCAGAAAACAAGAATTCAAGTAAAAAGGGTTGGTTATTAAAAAAAAAAAAGTTAGGAAAAGAATGAATTCCAGCAGAAAAAGAGTAGAATAAAGGCAAGAAATCTGCTTCATAAATGAAAAAAAAAGCCAGAAAGACTACTGAGGATCTCGAGGCATTCATCAAAGATTCATCAGATCAACAAACCCGATGGGAAGGCATCAGGCAGTGAGCAAAGTGGCAAAGTCAGAAACGCAGACAGTAGAAGGAGAGAAAACAGCTCCAGCTAAAGAGAGAGACGGGCACCACCACCAATCACAAGGACCGGCAACTTTAAAACCCAGGAGCTGGTGCACTAGGAAACCCGACCAGACCACTCCCAATGAGGGTGAACTGGGCTTGCAGGCCTCTCCTGTGCCCAGAACCCTCCAGAACCCACTTTCTGAGACAAGGACAACCCCAATTCCAACCTGACGAGGCTAAGAAACTAGTCCAGTCTTATCCAACAGGAGCCTTGTAAACTTGAAATCTGACCATAGCTTGTTTTAAACGCAAGAGGAAGAAAAGTTGATCCCACACAGTCACGGATGATTCCACATCAGTTTTGCCCATCAACAAAATGTACCCTGATTGTGGATTAAGGGATAAAAAGTACAGGGATGTGAAAAGGCTTTAAGGAAAAATATCTGGTAAAGATCAACAACTATTTACAATTAAAAAAAAAAACTATCTTCCCTAAAAGCCAGGAAAGGCGGAAGCAAAGCAGGCGGTTCCTCCACCTGGTGGGAGCTTTGACCAGGAACCTCCTCCAGGCACAGTTACTCCTCAGTGACAGAGAAACATGGCCACTCCCACCCCCCACTGCGCAGGCCCTGAGCTGCAAACCAAGCTACCCCAGGGCAAGGACTGGAAGTAAAGGAACAAATAAAACAAATAAAACAGTCTTTTTTTTTTTTTTTGGTATGTGACATTATCTCTGGAGACAAGGCAGCAGAATCAAGCTACCCAGCAAAAAATAGGAAGTCAGTTTGCCAGTTTCAAAATCAATCAACAACAACAACAACAACGAAAAACCAGCCTTGTCCTCTACCCCACACTAACTAATTAGAAACAAAAATATTTTAAACAAAGACACGGTTCACAAGATCTACACAAACTGTAGAGAACCAGGGATTAAATAAAGAATGCACATGATCTTTCCAGAGAAAGGGGGCTAAAGTCGACTGGGAAAAAAAAAAAAAAAAAAAAATATATATATATATATATATATATATACACACACACACACACACACTTGCTTAAGGATGGGAGGGCTTAGGCACCAGTCTGTCTCAAAAGAACCCGTATGTTTAGTAGAAAGCCAATGAAAATTCCAGCAGAATGCAGTGGGGAAGCACTGGACAGAAATGGGCAAGCAAGAGTCCCGCAGCTAATGGAGCTGTGATCCTACAAAAAGAAAGAGCAGGAAACCAATGCATCCAATCAAGAATGAAGACACGCCAGAAGGCCACCGACTGAAGCCAGGAGGCGCCAGTGCAGAAAGAAACTAACAGGGCAGGCGAACAGAAGGTGCCAGCACTGTGGGTCTGGGGTGGGAGTGAGGCCACGGAGAGGGGGTGGTGGATAGGAACACCCACGCCAGTCTCCTCCAAAGGTCTCAAGACACCTGGGCTGCAGAAACAGGCATGTACTGGTGACCTTGAGTGGGGAGGTCTCTCCAATAAGACTAAAGCAACATTAGGCATGTCAAACCAACAGCTCTGACCTCCTGCAGCTTAAGTGTTCCTATGTACCAACGGTGGAGGCAGGTCAATAAAGAAACAGATGTGAGGGGGGCGGGGAGGAGGACGCAAAACAGTATACATCCACAAAGCCTGACAGGAGTGAAAGAAAGCCATTAAAAAACAACAACTTGCAAACAAAAAAAAACAAAAAAAAAAACCAGAAAGAAAAAAGGGAGACTTTGAGGTGGAGACAGAGTGAACCATCAGGCAATTTATGAAAGGAAATGTCTCAAAGTTAACAAGTACCAAATGGGGCTCATCAGAACAATCAACCCGCCCTGCAACCCAAGAAGCACAACACAACCCTGAAGTGTACCCTCAAAAGCCACTGGAATGGCCAAAACAAGATCTCTACCCGGGCCCAGTGCAGTAGCCTAGTGGCTAGAGTTCTCACCTTGCACGTGCCAGGATCTCATATGGGTGCTGGTTCTAATCCTGGCTGCTCTACTTCCCATCCAGGTCACTGCCTGCGGCCTGGAAAAGCAGTCAAGGACACCACAAAGCCTTGGGACCCTGCACCCACATGGGAGATCTGGAGGAAGTTCCTGGCTCCTGGCTTTGGATCAGCTCAGCTCTAGCCATTGCGGCCACTTGAGTGAACAAATGGACAGAAGATCTTCCTCTCTGCATCTTCTTCATAAATCTGCCTTTCCAATAAAAATAAATAAAAAAAAACTTCACAATAAAAAAAAAATGTTTACCCAGGGCTGATGAGAAACATGAGGCTGCATGAGCAAGGCAGTCATGTGGGGAAGGCAAGATAACCTCCCCCTGTACATGCAAACCAGCTCCCAGACACCCAACAGACAAGGTCAAGGTGGATCGCCAGCAGCGATGCTGGTGCTGGGTGTGAGACACCAGGTAGGACTGGGCCCAGCAAGATGCCCACGTGAGCTGGCTTAGCGGAGTGGCCTGAGCTGTGTCCCCTTTATCCAAAAACTGCTCTGCTGGAAGCACCGGACACCAAGTGGATGGCTGTGGGGCAGAACCTCTGGGGATGAGGCTTAGAGGGGGTCATCAGGGTAGACCCTCCTCCTAAGAAAAGATACCCCTGAAAAAAAAAAAAAAGATACCCCTGGAGTGGTTCCCCTCCCTCTTCTTCCCCCTCTCACTCTGTCTGGCATGCAGGGACATACTGCAAAGGCAGCTAAGACCCAGAAACTAAATCAGCCAGTTCCCAGACCTGTAGGGCAAACCCCGGTCTATGGCATTCCATTAGAGCAGCACAAACAGACCAACACAGCTGAATTTCTACAATGGACTCCAGAGCCAACCTACAGCCTGAAGTTCGACAGCCCTTGTACCACACCCCAGCGCCGGCTCCTCACTCCAGCTCCCTGCCAACAGGCACCCTAGGGCACCTCCGAGAAATCTCAGCTTACAGGACCCCTGCCACCCACATAGAAAGCCCAGATGGAATTCCTGGCTCCTGGCTCCTCACTCCTGGCTCCCACCTCTGCCCAGCCCTGGCTGGTGCAGGTGGAACTCTTGTCAATCAATTTCAAATAATTTTAAAAATAAAAATTGGGGTCCAGCACAATGACTCAATTGGCTAATCCTCCACCTTCAAGCATTGGGCTACCATATAGGTGCCTATTCATGTCCCGGGCGCTCCACTTTCCAACCAGCTCCCTGCTTGTGGCCTGGGAAAGCAGCAGAGAATGGCTCAAAGTCTTGATACCTGTACCCATGTGGGAGACTCAGAAGAAGCTCCTGGCTCCTGGCTTCAGACCAGCTCAGCTCCGGCCATTGCGGCCACTGGGGAGTGAACCAACAGATAGAAGATATTTCTCTGTCTCTCCTCCTCTCTGTAAATCTGCCTCTCCAATAAAATTACTACTTTAAATCACTTCTCGGGCTTTTGGCTAAGATCAAGTGTAAAAATACTACTTAAAAAAATAAAGAGCGTGGTGCAATAGCCTAGTGGCTAAACCCTCGCCTTGCATGCTCCAGGATTCCATATGGGCCCCAGTTCATGTCACAGCTGCTCCACTTCCCATCCAGCTCCTTGCTTTTGGCCTGAAAAAACAGTGAAGGGTAGCCCAAAGCCTTGGGACCCTGCACCCACATAGGAAACCTGGAGGAAGCTCCTGAGCTGATCAGATGATCAGCTGTTGCAGCCATTGGGGGAGTAAACCAGCAGATGGAAGATCTTGGTCTCTCCTCTCTGTAAATGTGCCTTTCACTATAGTCCTCAAGAGTCATGGAAGAAACTTAGAGGGACAGATACGGACAGATCCCAGGAAATAGGAGGGAAAAGAAAGATTTACAGCCCCAGGCCACACTTGTGACGCCAGTGTACTCACAGGCTGCACACTTGACACACAAAAAGACCCAGCTAACTTCACGAAAGGAGGAGGGGGACAGGGCGGAAGGAGAAAAATAAAATGAGCCAGGGTGTCTTCGACCTGAGACGTGGTTAGCGTAATCCACAGAGAGTGAGGCACAGGCATCCCCCGCATACCCCCTACCCACACGCACTGGAGGGCAGGCAGGAAACAGGATGTGGTTTCTCTTGCCCATGGTACCGAAGTGGGAATGGAGTTTAAGCTCTCACAGTGTGCGTCCGGATCTCTGCACCTGGCTAGGTGCTCTGCGATCTGACTTGATGTGGGTCCCCAAGGAGGGAGAGAACCCCCAGAGCGGGTCCTGGCACAGCTGGGGAAGGCTGGGCGTCCTGCTGGGGCATGGGCAGGCCCTCCCGGTTCACACCAGCTTCTAATTACACTCATCTGGCTACCAGCCATTCTAACAGCTTACTCTGTGAGGGGAACATCTGGCTCAACCAAAGGGGTTCGGCTCACCGTTCGTCCATACTCTCCCCGTTCCTGGATCTGCCTTTCAGGGCTGGTGATATGCCAAAGCCAGCAGGAGCAATTCCTCAGAAGGTGGGTCTTCATGGTGACATTCCCGAATGCTCTTTCTGTCCCCAAGGAAACCAAGAACCCAACTGGAGGAAGGAAGTTTGACTGGCTCGTATCACAGGAACTAGGGCAGCAAGTGTGGTCAAGCCACTTGGTCTCAGAGGCCCTGCTTTCTCCTTGTGGTGGGCCCTCCCCATTGTGTCGGGACAGTTGGCCGGGGTCTGGACATCCTCTTCCCGCAGGGACACATCCACCGGCGCACTGTGGCAGCTCATCCCAGCTCCTCTCCTCCCACCAGAGCAGAACCGCCTGCCGTGACAGTGCCACCAACCAACCATTCCCAACAGCAACCCACTGCACCTGCACTGCCCTGGCTGGGGATTCCTTCAGATGAACTTCAACCTTCGCCCCCACCCCCAGATTCCCTGCTGGTGCACCGGGAAGGTGGGGAGGGTAGGTCCACTTGCACAAGCAGGGACCTCAAGGGAAATCAGCGAAGGGGTCAGCGGGAAGACCAGGGCATGGGAGCAAAATCAAACCCCTGGCCTGGATTTGACCAACAAGCATTCAAGGGAAGGCAAGCAGAAGTTACATGTCAGAGGCCAGAAGAAAACCGTTGCAAAACCTGACACCTACTGTTACTTTGCAGGACCCTCCTGAGTCCTCCGTTCACACAGGACAGCCGCACATCCACATGCCCTTCACAAGCCCCAAGAACTGAAAATGCCCCAGCTGCCTGCCAGCTGCAGAAACAAGCGCGTCTATCTCCAACAGGCTGTGTGGCAGAAGCCCCTTGCTCTGGAAAAGGATCCCGAGGGAGAGATTCCATATTTGAAATCTCCAAAATGGGCAAATCCAGAGAAAGAGGCGATTGCCGGCTCCCCAGGGCTGAGGTTGGCGGGAGGACACAGAGACGACTGCCGATGGGCGTGGAGTTCCTTACTGCTAATGTCCTGCAGCTGGACAGTGCCCACGGTCACACATCATGGAATACGCTACACGCCAGGGCACCAAGGACTTCAGCAACGCCAATCCTATTACATGAACTTTACCTTTAAGAAAAGCAATCAGGCAACAGAGACTCCGTAAAGGAGCTATGTTCAACACACACACATTTTGTGTTTTTTTTTTTCCAAGAGCACTCAGCATCATCTTGGCACTTCCCCAACCAAGAATATATTTCTAAAAGTAGTTCTGCATCCAAATGTTCTCAAGTTCTACTGTCCACTTTAAAAAGGAAGGAAAGAAAGTAAAAGGAAGGAGGGAAGGGAAGGGAAGGGAAGGGAAGGGGAGGGGAGGGGAGGGGAGGGGAGGGGAGGGGAGGGGAGGGGAGGGAAGGGAAGGGAAGGGAAGAAAGCTGGGCCAGGCATTTGAGGGAACAGTTAAAGACAAATCTTAGGACAATCCCAAGGGCAGGACAGGGGGAGGCAGTGCCTGGATTCAGCCCCAGCTCCACCCAGGACTCCAGCTTCCTACCAACATACACACACATCCCGGGAGGCAGCAGACGATACCTGGGTCCCTGCTACCCGTGCGGGAACCTCAACTGAGTTCCTAAGGGAGCCCAGGATTTGGACAGACAGCGGATGGGCTTTTTTTTTTCTTTTTCCATCTAGCTTTCAAATAACTAAAATTACAAATAAGTAGTTCTTTTTTTTTTTTAATGTATAAGACATATGAGCATCATAATGGCCCAACCCAAGTATTCGCATCCAGGACGTCTCTACAGCCAGTGCAGTTCACCGCTCGGTAAACAGAGGATGCGCTCGAGGATACTGCATTGAAAATACATCTCCAGCTGCCCCAGGAAGAACAGTCTTGCAAAGGTGCCCTAAACTTTCAAATAACAAGAGGCATCTTTCAGAAACAGGATACTGGGCAGCAAACGTCAGGCCCACACCCAGTTCTCCCCTTTCAGTACCCTGTCTTTCTGACCTCTGAACCCTGCACACTCCACTAAGAATACAGGAAAGCCACAAAAGGCCTCAGTTCTGGGCCTCCCCCAACTATTAAGTGTCCTGCCTTAGACCAGTCCAAGGCCTCTCGGTGCTACATCGCCAGGCTCACCCCAGCCCCGCACACCACTTCCTGGTGAATGCAGGGACACAGGGCACCTGGGCAGGCCACCAGGCAGCCAGGCAACTTGTCTGACGGGAAGTGGCTGTCCCTACACCTGGCAGGCACGGGCCCCCCACCTTGCACGTACCTGACGTGCCACCAGGTATCACTATAATTAGTCACTGTAAGTGAAGCTGAATGCAATTAATTACATAATTTTGAAGTGTTCAAGTTTAATTCCATTAGAATTACATCATGAAACCGGGGAATTACAAAGGATTACCGACAAAAAGCAAATAGGGGTGAACAGAGAAACTTCAAGGAGGCTGACTCTCCCCGATGTCTGAGTCACGTCCAGGGCTCATGCTCCGGCTCCATCACCCCCATCACCCTACCTGTTTGAATAAACCCGGGGGGCAGGGGGTGGGAGGTCCCAGTCAGGTGGCCGTCTACATGGGGCTCACCTCTGTTAGCACGGTGGGGGACTACGGCCTCCTGGACACTCAGTGTCATCAGGTCATTGAAGACTGACCCCTCTGGCTGCTGCTTGCCCAGCCGCTGAATCTCAGACCACACAGTTGGCCTGCTGGGATGCCAATCCCCCTTGCCACCTCTGCGGGGGGTGGGAGGTTGTCATCTATGCATCAGAAATGCCAAGGCCGGGGGGGGGGCGCTCACTACACTTGGCATACTCATGCATGGCCCTGGCCCCTCCCAGAGTGCGCAGTGGCCACACTCCTGGCCTCCTGGCAAAGCTGAGCCCTGGGCTGATCCTCTCCAGGTCACAGAAATGCGCACTCCTCTGCGCCTAGGGCACTGCCTCCCCACCCTGCCCCCACAACCCCCAGACTCCAGGCTTCTCTCTGGAGCTAGATGGCAGTGTCCATTTCTCCAAGTCTTCCCAGCCCCTCACAGCCTGTTTCCTTGGGGGTCCTCTAAGCCCAGCAAATAGAGAACTTTTTCCTTCTGATACTCCCAGGAGCATGGACAAAATCCTGGCATCCCTCAGGCACCATGGAGATACACAGAAATAAAACAATGAAACTGCCACCAGCTTCACTCAACAGGACTGCACTGGTACCAAAGAAGGGCAGCACCCTTCTTTGTACATCACTCTTTTTCAACTTACAATTTCAAAAGATCATAAGATGCATGTCACCTAAAAACTTCACCTGAACCCAGAGGCACCTAACAGCTCAGGTTTCCAACGAGAACCCCTGAGCAAAATAAGCTAGCATCTCAGGGGCAGCAGGGCCACCAGGCTATGTCTCCCAGGACATGGGACCCCCACACCACTGTGAGGTCAGATCCTTGGCCATAGGATCGTGAGCGCTGGGTGCTGTCCTGACACTGCGAGGACTCTTGGGGGAGGGGAGGCCTGTAAAGTGGGAACTTGGCACTGCCCACTGGCATCACCTAACAAGGACACGAGTCCTGCCTGACAGATTCATCCTCCCCGTGCCAGCACGTACACTACAGCTGCTGGGTAGTGTAGAGCTCCCCTCAAGGGTCCCAGACCCCATAAACTGGCCTCTTGCCCTAACTCTTCCTTCAGACAGGCTCTAGGTGCAAGCGGGGTGTTGGAGGGAGGGTGGGGGTGGAGCATGACTGTCCCCACAGCCCCCATGAGATGGTTTGCAGGTGGCAGTGTACCTTGGTCAGGCCATGGTCAGAGGGAGGCCACAGTCACGGGACGCTTGTCCTTGGACTGGAGTCTGAAGTCTCAGCTGGGTCAGTCTCCAGCCAGGTGGTGCACACTGACCTGCCACCCACCCCACCCGTGCCTCACTGACTCCAGTTCCCCGCAGCAGCCTGGATGGGGGTCCCCCCCCCCGGTCTATCTGTACAGGGGGCTCACCTGCAGACATTCCCAGGCACAGCCACCACCTGCCTGTGCAACAACACCTAGAACACATGAGCCATCAGGGTCCCCAAATCAAATTTTTTGTACTAACTTCCTGTCTC
This sequence comes from Ochotona princeps, assembly GCF_030435755.1. Taxonomy (NCBI): domain Eukaryota; kingdom Metazoa; phylum Chordata; class Mammalia; order Lagomorpha; family Ochotonidae; genus Ochotona; species Ochotona princeps. The sequence goes on along the minus strand of NC_080855.1, from coordinate 26,867,313 downwards.
GTCACCAATGGATGTCAAACCAGTTCCAAGAAGCAGAAGCCAGATTTTCGAGCGTTCCCTTCTCTTCCCCGTTAAGGGAACGTCAGTGAAGCCTTCATCTTCAGCCCACGGCACCACAAACCACACCAAGCTCCCAGGCTCCAACCCAAACCTCCGGGGTTTCGACTCCTGCAGACTTCCGCCCCGCTGCCACCTCTTCCCTGGGGGCTCAAGCCCTGGGATTTCCGCTGGTCTCCCAAAAAATCTATACATTCCTCAAGTGAGCACCCCCTCTACCCCTGCCAGGGATGATTCCTCTCCCTCCTCCCAGTTCCTAAGGAGCCCGGGTCCCACCACCAGCCCCCCATCAGGGACATCCGTGCTCTCCCAGCACCCCCTCTGGAAGCCCTCACTTCCCCAAATTTGTGCAAAGGCTTGTGCCGCCAGACGATGACATCACTGCTACAAAAAAAAAAAAAAAGAAAAAATACCCCAGGTACTTTCTTGGACTAAATGAAGAAGCAGCAAGAGCATGCGGGTGGTGGCTAGGCCACTGCCCTGCAGCCGGTTTGGCCCGAAGCAGGACGCACCTGTGCGCAGACACGCGCCAGACCCATGACAGCCCCGGGGGTGCAGACGTGACACCCGCCTCCAGCGCGGACTCCCAAACCTGCGCGCCTTGTGCCTCCGGCTCACTCTGGTGTTTTTGCTGGGTCCCTTTAGGAAGGGTGTCTCCTCCCCTTCAGGCTGGGAGCCGAGTCCAAGAATTAATCTCAGCCAAAGAATTGCTCTGCCGTTTCTAGTTTGTTAAATGTGGAGGTCCCCCCACCCCGAGCCCCAGTGTTTTATGTGCCACATGTACGGTTAGCCATAGTTTAACCAGTGTACCTGATACTTCACAAAGGCAGGTCAGGAATAAATGGGAATAGAAAAAGAAGTGCAAATCCAGGCAGTGCACCTACCAGGAATTCCACAGTCACAGCCATCCTAACACAGCCAGCCCACTGTGTGGGCCATGTGTGGGGCCATATGTGGGGCCAAGCACTGTGGCGGAGTGGGCAAAACCTCCGCATGGGGAGCCAGAATTCCATATGAGCACCAATTCAAACCCTGGCTGTTTCCTTCTGATCCAGCTCCCTGCTAATGCATCTAAAAAGCAGTAAAAGATGGCCCAAGTGCTTGGGCCCCTGCACCCATGTAGGAAAGCCAAGTGGATTTCTGATCCCTGGCTTTAGACTGACCCCGCTCTGGCCATTGCAGCCATCTGGGGAGAGAACCAGCAAATAGAAGATCTTTCTCTCCCTCTCTAACCCTGCCTTTTCAACTACATATAAAAATCTTTGAAAAGAAAATAGAAAACTACAAGATCTTTAAAAACAAACAAGAATTGGGCCCGGCGGCGTGGCCTAGCGGCTAAAGTCCTCGCCTTGAAAGCCCCGGGGTCCCATATGGGCGCCGGTTCTAATCCCGGCAGCTCCACTTCCCATCCAACTCCCTGCTTGTGGCCTGGGAAAGCAGTTGAGGACGGCCCAATGCATTGGGACACTGCACCCGTGTGGGAGACCTGGAAGAGATTCCAGGTTCCCGGCATTGGATCGGTGCGCATCGGCCCGTTGCGGCTCACTTGGGGAGTGAATCATCGGACGGAAGATCTTCCTCTCTGTCTCTCCTCCTCTTTCTGTATATCTGACTTTGTAATAAAAATAAATCTTTAAAAAAAAAAACAAGAATTAAGTTTGCATTCTTGAAGGAATTAGCTGAACAAGTCTTGAAAGAACACAGCAGATGCACCTCCAGGAGCAGCCCCACGGCTCCCAGGCATCAGCTACTTCCCAGGCACAGGGAGTCACGGTGGGCTCTACCCATCCCCCAGGCAAGGCCAAACAGCAGGTGCATAGCAGCATACAGTGGGGACCTACATGGTGAGGACAACTGGATGCTATGGTGGGCACTACTGGGGGTGCCAAGCGGGGAGTCAGAGTCTCGGATACACTGCCCCACCCCCACATAGAAAGCCCCCTCTCCCCTCCCACCCCAGATAAACAGAATGCAAGCTGTAATGTTCTGGGCGAGGGGAGGACCCCGGTCGCTCCTCCCCAGGTGATGCCCACATGTTCCCTGTAGCCTCCCTGGGACCTCAGGCACACAGCTCCATCACACTCTCACCCTAGCCAGCCTCCTTCCGCTCACAGCTGGCTGCACCAGTTCTCCAGGAGAAGCCACTGCTGTCCTACCTTCTTCCAGAGTGGGGGGTGGGAGGCACAGAGAATCGGGGAGGGAGACAGAACTCAGGATGCTAGAGCGGCCCGTGTTGGGTGCTTGGGTGGGAACTGCCTAAGGCCTAAGGAATGCCATCACTGGCCTGTGCCAAAGTGGGCCGTGGTGGGTATTTCTGGGGAGGCGAGGATGAACTCAATGGTCTGCGAGATTCATCCGGCAGCCCTACTTAAGATGGACAGAAACCTCTTTGGAGTGGACAGTTCAGAACCAAATAAAGGTGAGGTGCTCAGCTCTCACGCATTAGCTGGCTCCCACATGTAGTCAGCAGCCCCCTACAATACACACACACAAACGACTTCATCAAAGCATCGGCTCATCTTAGGACGACAGCATAATTACATACCAACACACAGCTCTGTAAAACAGCTGCAAACCACTTCTGACTCCTGCCATCACTCCCATCTAACCACCGCTGTCCACATCCTGCCTCTCCCCACTCCCCTGTCAATGCTGACAGACTGTACTACTAAGGGCTGGGCACCGGAAACAGGGGGACGAGGCATCCCCACCAGGACAGCCAGTTCCTGGGGACCCAGTTCTGTGAGGCGTCATGGGTCCTCAGACAGGGCCCAGGTCTGTGGTGGGCCCTGGGCAAATGGCAGAGGTGCTCTGCAGTAGCCTGAGCTTCCTGTCTGGCTCTGGGCTCCTACACACACATGCCTACAGTGTAGAAACAGGACTCCAAGCTTGAACTTGGCTCCTACTTGGCTGGACAGTATGATTGCGGCACCTGTTACTGTGGTGGGGAGCAGGCTGAGGTGTGGCCGAAATGAATTCCAAGCAGACCCATACATCTATGCTGGTTTAAACTGGGGACCCTGTGTTCCTTGTGCTGTTTTCCAAAGCAGTACAGTTGAAGAGCACCTGCCCCAGGGGATGAGGCAGAGAACAAGGAGCCCACCATGCTGCCCTGAGTTTCCGTGTTGGGGACCAGCAGCTTCTTCCCTCCCAAGTGTGCCGTCCCTCTGCCATCATTGCTATCCACGCTCTCCGCAAGCGCAGAGGAGGACAACACAAAACAGAAATCATTCACTGAACGTGGAACCGCGATGGGTTCAAGTTCTGGGTCAACTACTACCGTGGAGAAAAACAGAAAAATAAAGAATGAGTTGCACCATTATCTGCCACACCTTTTCAGGGATGATGCAAAAACTGGCCGCGGCAGCAACAGAATGGTCCCATGTCCAAGAGGCAAGAGGCAGAACAAAAGTCTGCCAGATCTTGTTCAAAAAAAAAAAAAGAAAAATTAAATATACAATTTCCTCCAGTAAGAATTTTATTTTTAATTTTCATTTACATAGTATCTTTCTTCCAAGAATCTCAAAATAATGGATAGCTCCACAAATACTCCACAAATACCACAGTTGTCGCAAGCCAGGAGATGGGAGGCTTAGCAGGGCAAGAAATGACAGGTCGAGGTGATACTGGGGGCCTCCCCGCAACCAGCAGGTGCTTCCCTGACCCAGAGGTGGCTCTGTCCTGGCCCTTCTGCACACAAGCCTGACTCCCCAGCCCAGTTCTGCCATGGCCCTTTCCCAACCATAGGCTTCACTCCCTGGGGCCTGCTCTTGGGGCCCTTCCCCAGCCCACAGGATGAGGGTTTTTACCTTTGGCGTCACCTGTCAAGTTTTTGCCAAACTAATTTTATTGAAGCGGCAACTTCTCCCCTGAAAATAGGAGGCAGGACGGCAATAAACTCAAGAGCCTTGCTGGTGCAAAACAACAACAGCGACAAAGGTACCCAAAATGAATTTCCTAGTTGCCATATGGAAGAGTCACAACCTGTTCAGAAAGCCAGGATCTGAGGAAGGCTTTGGTTTTTAAGGAGGAAGGGGATGGCAAGCCCATTCGCTGGGGATGGATGCACAGCTGGGGGAGACGGGGCGCCAAGAACCGAGCGCCTCACATTTAGCAAAAGGCTCTCAACACCCAAATAAATTTTTAATGAGAGCAAGAATGGCATTCTGTTTCTCACAATTTTGTAATAGCTGCTTAAGAAAGAGTTGATTTGTCAATTTGTTTTTTCTTTAACCAAACCTCGAACACCTAACAACGATGCATTTACAGAAAAAAAATTTTTTTTAATCTTAATTGCATTGACTTCTCAAATAAACACAGTTAAACATAAAAAGATGTCTGCAGTGCGTGGGCACACACGCCCTGGGCAGATACACTCAAGGTGAGGAAAGAAAGGAACCAGCAACCCACCCGCCTCTGGCAATTTCCGCCAGCATCCACTTGCGGACACCAACGGACCAGCTGGAGTCCCCAGCCCGAGTGTCGGTTGCTGGAAGTGGCCCTGCTCAAGGCCCGACTGCTCCCACAGGCACCTGTGTTTTCCCAAGCTGCAGGCCACTTCGCTGGCATTCCAAGCTCATTTTTGCAAACCAAGGCAGAACCTAGTCACTTTCACTCCCCAGGGAATCCTCCACCCAAGACTCCCATTCCCTCCTCCTTCTGCTCTCCAGTCCGACTGGGCCCTTCTTCCGCAGGGGAAGACCCCTGGATGAGGGAACGGGGGATTCCAACCAATTTAGGGCACTACCCATAACTTGCCAGACGCCTTGCACACCAGGGTTCTTCTAAACTCAGAAATTCTGCCGACTGCCCTGGGCATCCTACCATGAGGAGTCATCCCTGGATTAAAAAAAAAAAAAAGCTGGGCATCTTTAAGTTTGTGCACTAACATCATCTCATTGGAATTTCATTACAGCAGGAATTAGCATCGTTTTTAACACAGCTCTTTGCTTTAGAAAAGGGAAGGCTGTTGACTGGGTTTGCAGCAAACGCGCCCTTTCCAAAGGAGCTGTTTTGCTTTTCTGCTTCTCAGCTGCGCCCTGCGACATGGACCGGGTAGCGCAGACACATCTCACAGGTGGCTGGCACGGTGGTCAAGCTGCGTCCTGCAATACCAGGATCCCATGTCACAGTGCCCTGCCCCTGCTGCCGTCCCAGCTTCCTGCTCCTGCTCAGCCCTTGGAGATGGCCACATGCTGTGTGTCCATCACCCCCGTGGGAGTCCAGATGGGATTAGCGGACTCCAGCCTCAGCTGACCCATGGCTGGCTGCTGCAGGCATTTAGGAGTGAACCTGCAAATGGAAGACCTCAGTTTGCCTTTGTGTCTCTGTTCCTGTACTAAATTTAAAAATTCAAAAACAGGACCTGGTGTGGTAGCCTAGTGGCTAAAATCTTCACCTTGCACGCGCTGGGATCACGTATGGGGGCTGTTCCACTTCCCATCCAGCTCCCTGCCTGTGGCCTGGGAAAGTAGTAGAGAATAATCCAAAGCCTTGGAACCCCGCACCCATGTGGAAGATCCAAAAGACTCCTGGCTCCTGGCTTTGGATCGGCTCAGCTCTAGCCGTTGCAGCCACTTGGGAAATAAATCAGAGAACAAAGATCTTCCTCTCTGTCTCTCCTTCCCTCTATAAATCTGACTCTCCAATAAAATAAATAAGTAAATAGAACTTTAAAAAAAAATTTAACAACAAAAATCCCTCAGTCACAACCAGGCACTTGGAAGCTGCCTAGGGGTTGGTACAAAGGAAGCCGATATCACAGCCCTCCCACCTGCAGGGGCACCTGCTGGCCTGCCAGAGACTCACTCTCCTCCCTCCTCTCCTCCCTCGATGCTCTGGAACAGAGCTGAGGGGCACGACTCGAAGGGCCGGTGGCCCCATACAAAGCTTAGCTGTGCCTTTAAGTAAGATCTGACACCTACCACAAACCAAATCAGGTTTCTGCAGCGAGGCCGAAAAACCAGAGCTGTACATCGGCCTTCAGGAATGTTGTTCAAACACCAGAATTACACAAAAAAATCACGCATCTCACCAAGATGTCCACACGGAGGTATCTGCTGCTATTGAAGTTGGTGCTTATCTTGTGAAATGTAGAAATGTTTGAGAAACTAACTTCTCTCTGGATTCCAAACTAGGATCACGATCATCATGAAACGTACCAACACACTCAACTTGATAAATGTTCTTTGAGCTCAGAAGTCACAATTGAATGCTTGACCATAGGGAGCGGCACCTGAACACACAAGGTCAATCTCTGGTCTGATGGGAGCCTTCCCGCCTGGTTCTCGTTTCACGCCACAGCCTACCCACACACACGCAGCTCTCTCTGCACCCAGGCTTTTGTAGGCACTCACTTCCCAAATGCCCAGCATGGCTGGCACGACCAGGTACACAGTAGAAACAGTAGTGGGGCTCGAAGAGAGGTCTCAGGGACCCTCTGCCACGGAGACAGCTCGCCACAAGTTACAAAGTATCCCCCTAGTGCTCCTGCTGTAATAAGGCTCAACACAGGATTCCAGGAATTCCACCTGTTTCCAATTAGATACCAGAATTGCTTGAGTGTTTAAACTATGTTCACTTGCTACTTATACCAAACAATTCTTCCGGGGTTCTTTTTTTTTTTTTTTGAACATTTCAAATATGTTAAAATAAGATTAAGGGTCTGGCTTAAACAATCAGAGGTAGGAAAATTTCAGTTGAAACCAAAACTATCTCTTGGGCAGTGATAACGCGGAGCTTCAGACAAAACAGAAGGTCCAGAAAGATGCAGTGTTTGTCGTTGACAACAACTAATTAAAAAAACAAAAATCAGACTTTTCAGAGGAAGAGCAGGACTTTGAAAAAAGATGCTACACAACTTGTAAGTAATTCCCACAAAGCAAGACAATTCTGCACAGTGGAATGACCTGGTCACTTCTTTCAAGTCGGTCAGAGATACACCTCCTTGTCACTGTGTGAGTGTGACGCTGACCTTGGGCTAAACCTGGGAGCTACATCACATGGCAACGCAGGGAGGAAGGTAGCCGTGCTATTTGCTATTTTCCTCCAACCTTTCGGACTTTTCTCCCCAACACATTGGCCCTTCCTTCGTTGTTCCAGGAACGTTTCCTTGGGCTTTACCAAATGAGCTTACCAAGCTCTAATTCTAGTCTCACCAGCCTCCCTTTCTAGAGAAACTTAAGGACAGCCTCGGGGGCAGTTTTGCTGGTTCACGTCTACTGACAGCAGGGTCCTTGCGGCAAATGACAGAGCAAAAACAAAACAAAACAAACTACAGGTGCAGGCAGCGCCCCAGAAAAGGGGGCCTCAGAACTGTACAGCAACATGGGACACAACTGCACAGTCGCCGAGGGTCTGTTGGCCTCGGCGCTCACAAGGTTGGCTGGGTGGATCAGAGCCACGGTGGGAATTCCCACAGGGACTGGGCTCTGAATCCTTTTCCCAGCTTTCTCCCAGTAGCCTAATGAGCGACAAACGAGATGGATGAAATTGGGGACGCACGCCACTGGGTCTCAGTGCGGCCAGCTGTGTCTGCAGCTGTTGCCCTGAATGTACAGTTGCCACAACATAGTTCTACACAGGCAAAAACATCGAGAGAGCCAATGACCTTGTCCCACCATCCATCTCGAAGACACCGAGACAAAAAAAAAAAAGCAGAGGCACTGTAATCTGCTTACTCAGTATTTTGTACTACATGGGATATTTTCATTAAAATAACAATGGACAACCACTAAAACACACACTTCCCAAATTGGAGAAAAACCAAATAGCCAGAATAAGGACTTTCAGCAAAGCTGAGATTTTTTTTTTTCCCTGATTCTAAAATCTACTCTTGCGGGGGCTCTTTCAAGGGGAAAGTGGTGTCTTCCAGCACCATAACTCACTCCGGTATGTGAAAGGTTCCGACGGGCCACCACGCATGGACAGGCTCCATCCCCAACAGTCCAAAGTCTCACCAACATGTCACAAACACAAGCCTTGTTTTCCATGCATGTATAGAAAAGATAAATTTCCACACGTGTATGGAAAAGATAAATTTCCACAGCAGTGTTCTTATTTAAGGGGCGGGGGGGGGAAGCCTGGCCTTTTTTGTACACAAGCCTGCTGGGATGGGATAAAAACTTGTCCAACTAGTCTCAGCAACACCATGGGAGCTGCAACTTCCACAACACACAGCACGGAGAAGAAAAAGGAAACGCAAAATAGGGCCCTGCAGGCTGGCAGCAAGCAGCCTCGGCTTGCAAACTTGAGGAGTGCTGGAACTCCAGGGTGCCGATATGGGCGAGGGAAGGCGCTCACCTGCCTCTGGATGCAGCCTCTTCCCGCACAGGCAGCTCAGCGGGCAGCCCAGTTCCAGAGTACAAGAAGAGCCTGAAAACTAATGAATTCTCATTCACATTGCATTCCCGCTGGCTCCCATGCTGTCTGTCCGGGGAGGAAACAGAGGAGGCACTCAACCAGACACCAGGCCCAAGGCCTCCGTGGGGGCCCTGGCTGGCCTTCAACTTGAACTCTGGCATTCCACGTTCAGCTCAAGTTTTCAAACATGCCGCGGAGCTCCCATCTAGGGCCGCACCAGCTCGGAAAAAGACGCTCAGATAAAAAGCTTTTGGGTTCAGAGTTTTGCTTTGCGTTTTTGTTTGTTTCCTCACAAGATCAACAAAGTTCATGGAAATAAAACTTCCAGGGAAACGTGGAATGGGACCTTGGAGTCACGTTTAAAGGATTCCCTAGAATGGCTGACTGCAAGTGGGGTGGGAGCTCCTAAAGTCGATCAGCTCTTCACAAACCAAATCCATTTTCCCAGGCGTTTGAGCCAGGATACTTTAAAATTGAACTTGAAACTCGGGCTGTTACAATTAAGAACACAGAGGTCAGGGAGGGAAAAAATTTTAAGGTTTGTCTCTTAAAACTCCACAACGGGTTTTACAGTAAGCACAGGAATTAAATTATGGTAAAACGGAGCTATTTTTACTAAAACAGGGTAGACCAATTTATCAAAAATGCCATTCGGCTGTGTTCATTACAGTCAGGAATCTAATTTACACAATAGACACTTTGGAGTAATCCATTTTAGTCAATAACTACTCAGACTCCTTTAAGTTTCCAGCCTTATCAGAAACGCATATTTCACATAGTCTTCTTCCTAGTTAAGCGAGAAATTGGAGGAAATTTCATAACGACCACGAGTCTGCCTTATCGTTCTTACGTGGACAGGGGCTGAAGCAAGCACTCAACAATTAAAGCTGTCAGTCTCCACTGGTGTGTGTGTGTTTTAATTCAATTCCCCCAGAAAGTACTTTAAGTCAATAACAGTAGCAAAGTTCACCCAAGTTTACACCTCGCCGCTGGGAGCAGTAGCCCTTCCCGGAGGACACTTGGGGGACCCTCCAAGAGACACGACCCACCTCGGGGCCCTTCCAGGCCGTGCACACGCGCACACACACACACACACACACACACAATCTCCGCCTGGGCGCACAGAGTGCTTCTGGCCCGCGCGCCACCGCTCACCTTCAACTTGGCTCCGGCTACACACAACATCCACCTGGCAGAGTCCCGGGGCTGTCCAGGCGCCGCCAGCGCGGGGCTGGCACGTGCGGGACAAACCCCGAGGGCGCGCCGCTCCTCCGGCTTGGGGGTGACAGGCAGGCTCGCGTCCCCTGGGAAAGGCAGCGGCTCCGGAGGGGTAGCCAGGGAACAATCCCCGCACGGCTCCTGAGGCTCGGTGCCCGCATCGCCATCCGGCACACCACAGGCCGGAGGGGGCCCAGGGGCTTCGCTTTGCAGAACACGGCCCGAGAAGTCATCAAAGAATGGTCCCACCAAGCACTCCATGGCGCCCGCGTACCCCGAGGAGAGGGCAGGACCCCTGAAGACAGAGGGTCCGGGTGCAGCGGGCGATGGGTCGCTGGTGCCGGGAGGAAGCCCTCCCCCCTCCCACACACTTGCCCGGTAGCCGGTAGCCGGTAGCCGGTGCTCCGGGACTCAGCGCGGGGCCTGCGCTCCAGCAAAGTTACAACCGCGCTCCTCGCGCCCGCACCGGTGCCGGCCAAGCTATCCCGGGCTCCGCGACCTCCGCTGCACAGCGTGCCGGCAATCCCCCACTACCCTACTCCAAGTTTCCCCAAAGCGCCCCCGCGGAGGTCCCCGATCGGGGAGAGGCAGCCGCTCACGCAGACACACAAAAGATCCGGGAGAACGCGGGATCCGCACGGGTACACCCCCACCCCGGACGTAAACAAACCCCCGGGGTCCGAAGCGTGAGGCGCGAGTCGCGCCAGGCGCGGGCAAGCCGGGTGCGGCACGGCCAATGACAGCCGTCCAGCCGCGGCAGGGGCCCGGGCCAGCCGGGGCAGGGAGCGCGGGCGCCCGGCCGCCCTGCCGCCTGCCCGCCTGGCCGGAGCCGGGCCGCGCCGCCGCCGCCGGTGGCCGCTCTGACCCTCCCCCGAGCCGGCGGCACCACAGCGCCACCAGCCCCGGCTCCGCCGCGCCGGCGGCAGCGGCGGCGACGGGCTCCTCCTGGAGAGGCAGGCGCTTCACCCCCACAGCAACTCCCCACAAACTTTCCCCGGGAATACCGCGGGGCCGGGGGCGCGGGGCGCGGGCGGGCGCGCCACCACGGCCGCCGGCCGGGCCACAGCCCCCTCCCGGCTCCCGGCGCCCGCCACCGCCACCGCCGCCGCCCGCGCCCCGCTCGCGCGCGCGCGCCCCGCAGGCCGCCGGGGCCGCCCCCCTCCCCGGTCCCGCGGCGGCGGCGGCGGCGGCGACAGGGCCGGGGGGCTGGGGGTGGGGGGGCGGCCGGGGTGGGGGGCAGACACCGGGGGCAGCGGTGGCGGCGGCGGCGGCTCCCGGCGCCATCTTGGGCTGATCGATGAATTGAACAAAGAGGATCAATTTCTGATCAAGCGAGTTATCAATGGGGGCCGGGGAGCGAGAAGGGACTTGTCTCCGACTCGGCCCCGCTCTCCCCGGCACCCCCCTCCTCCCCGCCGCCGAGGCCCCCCGGCGGCCGGGCAAGCCCGGGGGCCCCGGGGGAGGCCGCGACCGCCCGCAGCCCCCACCCCCGGGCGAGAGGCCGAGCGAGGAGAAGCCTGACCTGCAGCTGCTGTAAATCAAAGCGCTTCCAATATTGAAACATCGATCCCACATTGGCCGCCATCTTGAGACATATTGAGACGGAGTGAGAGGCTGATAGAGAGGGGGCTGGAGTTCAGGAGCCGCCAGGAGGCAGCAGGCGGGCGGCGCCAAAACCCGGCCTGGAGCCGGCCGCCGCCGCCGCCACGGAGGACGCGGACTGCCTCCTCACGGCGCCGCCGCAGCCCCGGCGAGCCCGGGCCCGAGCCTGGAGCCGGAGTCGGAGTCCCAGGGCGCGGCGGCGGCGGCGTTCTCCAGCCGGGCCCCCTGCCGCCCCCTCGACGGCCCGGCGACCCCTGTGCCCTCGGGGGAGGCCCCCCCAGCCCTGGCCGCGGCGGCGGCGGCAGCAGTTCGAGCCCGGCCCCGAGGGGGCGCTGGCGGGATGCTGGGCCCCCGGTCCCACCATCTCACCTGAGGCGCGCTCCGGCCCGGGTGTCCCCAGACCCGGGGCGGTGGGCGCGGCGCCGCCGCCAGCTGGACCCATCCTGCCGCTCCCGGCCCTAACGGCGTCCGCGCCTCTCTGAGGCGCGTCGGCCGCCGGCGGCGTCCCGCTGAGGCGAAGGAGAACGTGGGTTTAGGTCCCAGGCTGTGGAGTTGGCGCAGCAGACGGGGAACCTGTGTCTGTGGTGGCAGCACACGTTAGTGGCCCCCTCAACGCGCCCGGGAGGCGGTGTCGCTGGGGGTCCCTCGTGGGAGCCGCTCCACTTCCAGCCGTGACAGGAAAAGTCTCGGCGCCCAGCTGCGTGTGGCCCCCCGCACCGCCGCCATTCAGTAGTCCCCAGAAACTTCTTGGGGAGCTCAGACACCCCGGATTTTACTCCTATGTGCGCACAAACCTGAGGGGACGGGGAACAGTGAGTGGGCTCGCTCCTTAGGAAAGGAGAAAGCGTGGTCCAAGTTTACAGAAACGCTAAACATTAAAAGCTAAAGAAAAAAATTCCTTTTGATTTTTTTTTTCCCCAGAAAAAACCTGACACACAAAAAGCCACGTTCGCTGAGCGTCGTCTTTAATTGATTACACACACGTGTAATTCTCCCGCACTTCATTTCACGTGTAATTAGTTAAAACAAATCCCCAAATTCCTTAATCTTGAAAATTACATGTAAATAAACTGTGTGCGATATAAAAATAACACATGGACGTGGGAAAAGGGTTTAGCCTGATTGGAGGGGGTGCGGGCACGTCCCCAAGATCTCGCCTGGCGCGACCGGACGGGGTATGGGGGGGCCTTGATTTCTTCCAAGAGAAGCTCCTCAGGTCTGGGGGGCGGGGTCACTGCGTCCCCCACTTATCCCTCCACCGGGTCTTCAGCCGGGAGTCGAGGTCAGGGCAGGAAATAGGTGGGTCGGAACGCAGGGGCTTTGGAAGGACGCATCCGCAGCCGTGGAGCCGCCAGACCCGGCGACGCTGGCCAAGAGGAACCCCGGCTGGCCTCAGGGGGTTGCGCGCAGTCGGCCGACCCGTGCGCTGCAGCTCTGAGCGCACCGCATCGCCCGGTAGAGGGCAGCGGCGCCCCGGGACTCTGGTCTTCGGGTTCCCTGGTGCACGTGCCCAGCAGCGCGCCCCGGGGCTCTGGCGCTGGCTGGCCACGCCCTGTCCCGGAGCCAAGCTCTTCTGGCTACAAGTGGCCGTGCCACCTCAGCCTGGCCAAATGCCACTTGTCATCCTTCTTGCCCCCGCGTCCTACGCTTGGGGACAGTTTGCCCCCCGCTGGCATCTGAACCGTGGCAGGCATTGCCCCAAAAGGAAGTTATACAAAATGTGCAGGAGCTTTTAAAAAAAAAATCTCTCCCGTGGGGAAGGATCAGGGAAATGGTTTGGATTTGGTGCAGATGTTTTCAATCTAATTATCGTGTCGATCCCCTGGGTTTGAACAAAAAAAAGTGAAATATATATGACCTGTGTAATACTCCAGCGGTACATCTGGCTGGAATTCAGGGGTTTGAATCCCTGGCAATATTTCAGAACTACATTTGATGAGTATTAACTATTCTTGTTACGTTTCTGGTTGCATTTATGTTATTTACATGCAAACCTAAGGTTAAGCTCTATTTAAATAAAATATACATGACTCCCACTGAAGTTTTGGGTTCTAAAAAATGTCTGCCTGCTGTCTGCAGTGGTAGTGCGTAGGTATAAGGATAGTTTTTACCTTTACCACAAACCATGTTAGAGCTACCCAAAATGGCCGATCAAAACGTAGCTCATTGAAGTCATCCACCAAAGATTAACAAATAAACAAACATTCATGTTCTTCCTCTTGAGCAGAGGTAGACCTAGAATAAGCTTGAATGAACACATTCTGTCTGTTCTATTTCGTAAGACTGCAAAGTCCATCACTGACTCTTGCCCTCCCCCTATAGAGGAAGCTCATGGGGCCCTACTGGATAGGCAAAGCAAGTGGAACTGTCAGCTTTGGGCTGCATACAATGTGGAGAAGGTGGGAAGGCTTTAGGCTGGGAATCTCCTGAGTACCTACCATGCAGACACCAGCCAGGACCTCCCACAACATTAATGAGAAAGAGATGGGTTGGTGAGATAACTGGCCCTGCACCAAGAAGCACTTGACTACCTTGAATTGATACCACTTACAGGGAAGCCCAAGAAAAACAATCCAGAGGTGTGTGGTCACTTTTTGACTTTCAAGTTCTCCCTTTTAGGGAAAGAAAGCTCACAATTCCCACATATATGACTCATCTGCCACTGTTAACTTTTGAAATCTCAAGCTTCCCCGCACCCCAAGTCATCATCGGGAAGCAAGCGCCCACTAACCCGGTGTTTGCCTTCAACATCTTTAAATAAGACACAGCCTAGCATCACATAAATAATGCAGGAGCCTGAATTTCCCATCTTCTTTTCTGACCCATTTTGTGTAAAAGAAAAGAAAGTGGGTTGCCACATTAGGAAAGTGATCAGTCTAATTAATGTAGCTTACAGAAAATTATAAAGTATTTTGGAGAACTAACCGTTCTCTCATGCTCTTAGGATGGTGGCTTCACCCCTCACTTGACATCCACATACTAAACATCTACTAAACCTGACATCCATTAAAGCCACTAAAGGAAAAAGTCCCCAGACTCTCTTAAATATCATGTGTATTGCTTACTACTCAATTGATCTTCATGTATTGCCCCCAATAAATGTAATGTACTGTCATTAAAGATTCAGATTTCTCACATGAAGAATTTCTCCCAAATTGGAAAATGCCTTACACTGTAGGGCTTTATTTTAAAATAAATAAACAAAGGCATACCCTGTGTCCTTCATAAAAGAGTCTTTATGTTCTTGGATCTTATTTAACATGGACTCTAAAAAAAATCAGTTTTACCTGGAAATTTTATCCCCAGGAAAAGTTAGGGACTAATCCAGAATTTTTATCCAACTGCAAGGAAAGTTTTTAAAAAAAAGGCAATCTTGTACCCCATGTGCTACACTTCAAGCAAAATGTCAGAAGATTCCTTTGTAGAACATTGACTGTGCAGTGGAAACACCCAGCGGGTGAAAGTTCTCATTTTGCTACATGTCATGAGGCTTAGAGGACATAATTTATTTCCACACCCAAATGCAGGTGTAGTTTATTTCAGTGTAGCCCTTTCTGAATACATGTTACATCTTAATTTAGACCTAGTTTCAAATAGTTTCCAACCAGAAATATTTCAGACAACCCAAAAAAACAATACCTAATGCTAAAAGTTTGCATCATCATCCATTCACACACACGAAGAAGACCCGGGCTATTTGGACTCAGGGGGAAAAAAAATCCTGCTGACACCTTTAAATGAAACTCAGCTTACTAAGTCATATGGGAAATTTCAATTTTGCAACCACAGAAGTTCCAAATTATATCCAGGTACTCACTCAGGGAGCCTGAACTGAAATTTCGGAATAGTTCAGGCCAGCCAGACCACAGTTTTGAGCCATTTTAAATTTTTTAAAAAATCTCTTCCTTAAATCGCAAGATTACAAATAGCAGAGGGAAATAATTATTCTTCCTTTTGTTTTTGGCTACTGGAGGAGTACCTACAGAACCATTTGGCATGGACTACTGAAGGGAAGATTCTAGATTTTTTTTTTTTTTTGAGCTCAAGGAAACCAAACGACTCTTAATTGTTTTGTTTTTTTGAATAATGCTTTATGTTAATTATTTCTAAGTACACTATTCACTGTACTATGTAAATACCCACGGAATAAAAGTACACATTTTGCTACATGTAATTACACGCATACTACATAATTCATCTCTACACGCCAAATGGATGTGTAGTTATATAATTGTACCAAGAACCTGCCAAACTTGTAAGAGGCAACTCTAATGATTTCTAAATAGCAGCCTCTCCTAGTCATCATCCTCCCAGTCTGCTCTGGTGACAGCCTGGATCAATCTCCAGGACTCTTTCTGGAATCTTCAAAAAAAGATTTTTTTCTTTTTTCATTCCTGGCCCACCATTTAACTTGGCCTGCCACTTCTGAGCAGCGGAGTTCATGACGCTGGCTGGCGGTATCTTTCTACACCTCTCATGATTACCTTCTATTCTCCTCTGCTTGTCTTCAAACAAGAACACTCACGCCTTGAGCTTTCACGCAGAGACGCCTTTGAAAACACAGCCAGCATTTAAGGGTTCTTCTCTAGACTTTGGGACTTTCAAACCCAGGACTCCAATCTCTCTATTCTCTTCCCTTCTTTCCCTTTGTCTCTCTGTCTCTCTCTCTACTTTCTTTTCTCTCCCAAACTCACATTCTAATAGAAATATCCTTGACAGTTAAGTTTCATGAAAATACTGCATCTCACTTCTCGCTTTACATCTCCTCCCAGACATGAGACGCCCACATAAAATGTCCTATTATATATTTCCCCGTTCAGTATTAAAATAAATGCATCCTATGTGACTATGTGACGCCCGCTGAAGTCACTGCTGAATCACTAGAAATGAATCGTGGGCAGACTCAGTAGCTTGAAAGGACTTGAAATAATTGTAAGGTACTCTATAAATATTATTATCATCCTGCTGAATGTAAAGTTCAAGTTCTACACTAAGGCCTTATATTAATTCCTACTCAGAGATGAGAGCCCTGGGCTTTCTAGTGATATTGAACTTTCATTATTAATATCACTCTTAGAAGGCCCACTTGCCCTCCAGTACTTCCAGTGGACAACGAGGGCACCAGTGCCAGGACTTGCAATGTTGTTGGGGTTTTTTTGTTTGTCTGTTTTAATTTTTAGATGCATTCACAACACCAAGAGAAGATGGTTGCGTTTCCACATAAGCTCTTTGATGTTGCAACCCTGAAGTCAGTTAGAACCGAATGAAGATTTGTTTTCACAAAATATAATTACATTTTTCTTTTGTCGTGAGCGCTGTGAGATTGTATGTATGTATTTTTCCCCCTGGGTAAGAATGGTCCACTGGAAAAATCTTAGATTTCTAGTAGCGAGCAAAAAAACTTTTCTCATTTCCTCCAGTAGCATGTGCATTAAATATCTGATCTCGTGTCAGTTTTCGAGAGCCTGGCTTGTAATACCTTCAGATGCTGAAGCAGCTGCCTTCAGCCGGGGCAGGCTCTCGGAGCATGGCCACGTTCGCTGTCTTTGGGAGACGGAAGGACCCAGGAAAGTGGACCTCTAATTTAGAAACTGACTCTTATTCAGATATTCCCACGTGGGCACACACATACATACAATCTGAGACGCATACACTTACAGGGAAAAAAAGAATAGACAAGTGTTTTCATCACAGAGGTGTGGGTGATCACAAACAAAACGAAAGCAAAACTGAACAACCTAAATGTGCAACAATGTAAGAACCTTTAAATAAATGGTGAACTGCTGTGCGGACCTTAACTACTCCACTGAGTGAAATGCGCAGTGAGTGACATGCAGAAATGCTTACGAAAAGAAGAAAGCAGGCAGGGGGAGGGGGATTCCCAAAGCCTATGAAACTGTCACATAATGCTAAATATTAATTAAAAATAAAAAAATTAAAAAAAAAGAAAAAAAGAAAGCAGGGGATGGAATGAGGCTAAGCATGAAATATTCTGGATGTAGCCTATTCTGTTACATCCAGAATGCTGAAAGAAACACACCCCAATATCCTAACAGTATGTGTCTCTGGGCAATAAATTTCTGGGTGACTTCCTACAGCATTTCTGGATGGTGTATGTTTTTTACAAGAACATATGCTGTCTTTCTAATGTACAAAAATAGCACACATTATCTAGAACTAGCAGAACCTGATGTGTCATTTCTTTAAACAGTAATTTAACCCAGAAGGGGTGACATGACAGTGATTATGGTAGACAATTGGAAACAAGGAAAATCATGTCCTCATTTCGCCACTGAGTCACTGTTCCACTTTGCCTCAGGTTTCCTGCCTGTAAAATGGGAATAATTAATAGTTTCTTGTAAAATGCTTTTGAGCTGTCCAACCCGAGATCCTACAAAGGTGCAAAGTGTTGTTCTATTAGTGCTAATTGAAGCGAGGATGAAACACAAAGACCCTGGCGAGAAAACGAAATGTTTATGGTCAAGTGGAGGAAGGCTTGGGAGGACACAGGGCCGGAAGGCTGTGCACAAGAACCCTGTGTTCTCTCACAAGCTCTACTGGGGACGGATAAGATGTCACCAAGAATGTGGGAAAACTCACTGTCTAGTCACCAAACGCTGGCTGGTGAACAAGGCTCTGTGTTTGATTCCATGAAGAAACCCAGGCACCCACAAGGTCACCGCCCTGAGGAGCTAACAATTCAGGAACAGGGGAAAATCATAGTCATGCTAGTCCAGGAGGGACACGAAGGAGATGCTGGCATGCATCATGCTGAGATTTTTTTTTTCCTTTTTGGAGAAAAGATTCCAGAAATGCTGGGGTACCAGAAAGGACAGAAACTTGTAGTGTGAAAAATGCAGAGAGTAATTGAAGTCCGAGTACCATGCAGCACAAACTGAAGCCATCCCAGAAGGGGAAACTGAGTCAGCAATTCAGTTGGGAAGCCTAGGAGGTGGAACACAGGCTGGCATCTTGAAGAGGGGAGGATAGGCAGGCACAAGGTGTCCCTGTGCCACAAGCTCCTGTGGCTCCCAGAGGTGACGCAGGGGCCCGTTGGCAGCTCAATGTGTCTAGAAAAGACCCTGGCCTTGTCAGCTGGGCCAGCATTTAAGGAGCAGAGATCAGCAGAGGGTGTATGTTGGTGAGGCAGCCATATAACCACGCGGGCAAGTTCTGCCAAAGAATGGGGCAGGTGCTGTGTGTGGCAGAGCGGATTAAGCTGCCGCTTGGGAACCCTCCCATGTCGAAGGACCCGGTTCAAGCCCCAGCTATTCCAGTTCCCTTTAATGCACATCCTGGGAGGCAGCAGGAATGGCTCGGGTAGTTGAGCTTCTACCACCCATGTGGGACACCCAGATGGAATTCCCAGCTCCTGGCTTAGCCTGGCCTAGCCCTAGCTGGTGTAGAGAGTGAGTCAATAGATAAAAGACTCTTCCCCATCCCCATTCCCCATGCTGCCCTGTCTCTTGACTAAAGTCAAGTAAAATTCTGGCAAAAGACCTTCTCTGTATCTTACCTAACCTCTGTGAAAATTGGCTTCCAGGGCAGAAATGAGACTGCTTGGAGTGCTATCTGCATACAGCAAGGGCCTAATAACTGCTTTTGTTTGATCTCATCCAACTGCATGGGCTGGTGAGATGACACGCTCTGCATCCCCACTGACATGTTAGCACCATTATACAGACAAGCAGACTGAGGCCCAGGGCACACCAAACTGTCCTTGATTTTCTTGGGCAAGTTCACAGAGACCCACTCCATCTTTCAGCCACCTTTCAACAATGGGCTCTCAGCCCCTCACCACCCACCCATGCCTTTCTGGAGAAGGAAAAAAAAAAGTGGACCATTTTGGTTTCCTGCTATTAGTGTGAATCAGATACACAACTCCATGGGAGGGCTACAACAAAAGTCCAGGGAACAAGAGGATCCTCCCTCCTCCCCCCACCACCGTGGTAGACCCCCCCTTCCCATCTTGCTGCAGGTCATTGCGAGTTGTGAGACGACTTGGCTTCCCCAACAGGTATTCTCCACGCCGCACGCCATCGTCATCCTGCGGCGGTCTTTGTTTTTTTGGCAGCATAACCGCTCATTAACAGAACGAAATGTGTCTTCGGGAGGTCTGACCTTGCCAAAGACCATACTAACATTCCGCTTCCAGACTTGTTCCTCCTCCCCCTGCCTGAGGAACCTTTCCTTTTAGAAGGTAGAGCTGAGACCACAACCACACATCATGGAGAACAGCTTGACACCTTCTCCCCATGCTGTGGGAAATGAAATTCGTGTGAAACTGCAACTGGTCCCAGGGTTGCTGGATGTGTGGGTGGGTGTGTGCATGTATGCGTGTGCGCCTGTGCAGGTGTGTTTGTACAGCAGCAGGTGTGAAGGCAAGATGGCAGGGAAGGATCTGAAGCCCCATAAAGTCCCATAGTCCCTGCTCTGCAAAGACCTCCTCGGAAATATGTGCCGGGTTGTCTGATGTGCACAGAAGGAAAACATACGTGGTGAAGCTCAAGGGCACACAGCAGGTCTAGTGCTGTACCTGGCAGGTTTGGCCCTTTGGAAGCTCTGAGTCTGAGGCACCCTGCCCTGTTCCCTACTCAGCCTTGCACCTTTGCTGCAGTTTGTTCCCTTTCTGGAAACTTCTGTGTTCAGACCTCTTCCAAATAAAATGTTGATGGGAGCTCTGGACAGGTTAGGGGTGGGGTGGGTGGGGGAAGGGCCTATGGCTGGAGCCATGCGGGCGAGGTACTGCTCGCCACTGACCTCTTGGGGTTGCAAAAGGCCACATGAGAGGTCGCAAGCCTGAAAGTTATTATCTGATGAATTTAACAGAACTTCTATCTGGAATCCTCCCAGCAGGCTTGCAAGGTGCAACAGTGCAAAGAAACACCATTCCCATTCTACATCTAAGAAGACTGAGGCTCAGAGAGCCGAAGAGACAACTTCAAGGTGATTGGCACATTTGCAAGCCCGGCTCTGGGCTTTCTCTGCACCTCAGGCGCACCCAAACAGCTGCTCTGTCACATGCAAGCCTCCACCTGGCCAGAATGTATCTGGGAGGTCCTTTTTCCCCCTGAGGAATTGCCTGCCCACAGAGTCCCTCCGTCTTACCTGGCAGCACCCTGTTGGCCAGCAGTCCTGGGTAGTGGTGGGGGTTTCGTCTCCAGACATGTCTCTGTGGCAGTGGAGGCTCCAGACACCCTGGTCCAGGGCATCTATGAGAGAGATTGATAACTTGACCTTGCTCTTGAGTGAGACATTGATTGCAAAGGAAGAACAACCACAGAGAGAATCAGAAGTCCCCCCCCCTTAAATGCAGGAAGCCGGCATTCTTGGCGGGAGAGGGTGTGTTTTGCCAGTCTTCATTGGGAATCTACTTGCTGATTGCCCGCCCGTTCTGGAGTTGGGTAGAATGCTGTGTCTGGGGGAAGGATCTGATTAACGATCCCCAGGCTGGGAGGGTGGGGTCATGGATTCGCTCTTGGGTGTTCAAGGCCAGCAGTTCAGGAAGGCAATTGCAAGCAATTCCCGGTCACTTTCTTAGTCTCTCTCCTTCCTCCACTGAATACCAACCCGTGAGTGGGAGGCGGGATTAGTTCACACAAGCTCCGTGGATCCTATACCCGTTTTGTTACCGACCAAGTCTAATCAGGTGGTGGGGTTTGGTTTTGTTTTGCTTCGGAACTGGTCTGCATTTTCCCATCAAGCTGCTGGCTTTCCACTCCCAACTTTTTCGAATCCAGTTTCCCTTCCCACAAAGAGCTCACTCAGAGGGGGGTGGGGAGAAGAAATAAAAACAAGAAAGGAAGACCCCTACGGCCCCCGCCCCCCGCGGTGGCGCGCTGTAGCCTGATCTATTTAAGACCTGTTCTCTCCCAACAAATCCTGCCCCACTTTCTCCCTGGCCGCCCCTGCCCCTCCCGACCGCGGAGACTCAAGAATCTCTCAGCTTCTCCCCCTTGCCACTCCCAGCGGAATTTGTGCTTCTGTACTTCAAAGCGAGGACTGGTTTGCACCTCTTGTTCCAAACAATAGACCCAATTTCCTGTCGCCGCTGCACTGAGTAAACGGCCTTCCTCCCTTCTTTCCTCCTGGGCTCCCTTGCAATCCACTAGCTGCTGCCGCGACTCCTCAGGTGAATCGCCAGCCAAGTCTTCTCACACCCCAAGGTTCAGAGGGGACAGCGCCTCGGGGCAGAGCGGGTTACGGGGATCAATGGTGACGTCCCACAAACAGGCCTGCGTGCCAAGCTTAGGCACCGCATGCAGCTTTGAGCTGGTTTCTGAATCACTGGGTCTGCACCAAAGCTACCAGAACCATAGTGAACTCAGTGAGGAGGCTGAGGTGCCCATTCCTGGAGCTGGGCTGCTGGTATCCAAATCCTGTGGCTCCAAGATAGTCTTTTCCTGGGCTCAGCACAGGAACCTAATGGCTAAATCCTCGCCTTTCATACACTGGCATCCCATAATGGGTGCCTGTTCATATCGCAGCTACTCCACTTCCCTTTCAGCTCCCTGCTTGTAGCCTGGGAAAACAGTCCCTACACCCACATGGGAGACCAGGAAGAAGCTCCTGGCTCTTGGTTTGGATCAGCTCAATTCCAACCATTGAGGACGCTTGGGGAGTGAACCAGCGGATGGAAGCTCTTTCTCTCTGTCACTCCTCTGTAAATCTGACTGTGCAATAAACATAAATCCTTTTGTTTAAATAAGAGTTTTTTTCTGTGTCCTGCATGACTTAAACTCCATGCTGGCACTCCCTTTTTCAAAAATTAATTTTCTTGGAAAGGCAAAGGTAGAGGGAAGAGACAAACATGGAGGTCTTCTATCTAAATGACCACACCTATCAAAGCCAGGAGCCAGGAGCTTCTTCTAGGTCTCCCACATAGGTGCAGGGGTCCAAGGACTTAAACCATCCTCCACTGCTTTTCCAGGCCACAAACAGGTTGCCGGATCAGAGGTGGGGCAGCCAGAATACAAACCGGCACCTATATGGGATGCCAGTTTCACAAACAGTAGTTTAACCCACTGCGCCTTAATGCTGGCCCCAACACACCAAATTTTTTGTTTGTGTTTGGTTTTGTCTGACCTTTGCTAGGTAGCATTCAGAAAATCAACTCCCAGGAAACCTCAATCTGGGTGTGGTTGTCACTGTTTGTTTTCTTTTTTCCGTACTCCCTGGGAAGAGGGGATGTCCAGTATTGGATGTTTATATATTGATTATTTTCCATTTTTCTTTATTTTTGACACTCTTTACATAGTTAATTAGGGCAAAAAGGTTCAAGGGCTACAGGAAAGTGGGTAAGACTATTATTTCCACATTGGTTTTTTTTTTCCTGTATCTGGGGTAAAGAGGGAGATAAAGGGAGAAGCCCCACCCAGTCTCTCACCCATCCCAGGTCCCTGATGTGGGGCACGCTCCGAGGGTTATGTATTAATTTTGAAAGCCAGTGTTACAGAGATGGAGAGACTCTGTAACTCTCAGAGAGTGCTTCTACCCCCTGGTCACTTCACAGATGGCCACAACAGCATGTGCTGGACCAGGCTGAAACAGAAGCTTCATCCGGGTCTCCCAGTTGGTGTAGGGGCCCAAGAACGTGGGCCATCTTCCACTGTTTTGTTCCAGGCCATTAGCCGGGAGTTAGACTGGAAGTGGAGCAGGTAGGACTTGAATGGGTGCTTATATGGGATGCTGGTGTTGCAGGCGGTGACCTTACACACTGTGCCACGATGCCAATCCCAGCGTATCACTGGCTTCTCGCATGGACATCGCAATGTTTAGTACACCTGCCAGATTTATGTCCTACCATGTGGGAACCCCTTTGGGAGGAGAATTATCTCTTTAACTTTTCTTGTTTCTGGATTATTATTATTTTTTTGTTGTTGTTCAAGTTCAGGATGATGAAAAGGCCTGAGGTGCACGCGTGCTAAAATTGAAACGACATAGAGAAGATTAGCCTGATCCCCGAGCAAGGATCACAGGCAGGTTCTTCATGAAGCATTCCATATTCGTAATCTATTCTCTTTGTATTAATACCGCATTAACATGAGAATTGATGAGAACTGCGTGGTAGCAATTAGCATGCATTTGGCATGACCCTGAGGATCGAATGTGTTAATAAATTCCTTTAAAAAAAAAAAAGGCTTGAGGGCGGAGAGCCACCAGTGTCTTAGTGGCAGGCAGAGCATCTATTTCGGTGTGCCTCTATCATGGCAGGTTCGAGGTGTTCTGCAGTTGTCAAAACCAAAGAACCAGGAACTTCCACAGCCTTTAGGGAATAACAATGCCCCAGAGTGGCTCATTATTCGGAACAAGCCTACCATACGAATGCAAGATGATGATGATAAGGAGAGCGAGAGTGTGCACGGGAATGATTTGTCTTGGATTCTTAAACTTTCTAGTACATCTGTAACCACCAGGTGCTCGGGCGTGTCTCCACCTCAAGCAACTGTGTACAAATAAAGACCTTCCGAGAGGGACTGAAAGGTCTGGACTGACTGCCTGAAATGAACACAGCCAGAGCCTTGTTGATATGCTGAAGGCCCACGTGGAGCCTGCTTCCTCCCTGCAGCCAGGGAGCCAGACGGGACAGGGAGGAGGCCTTCTCTGGACACACTTGACTTTTTTGGTCTGGCTAGGTCAAGGTCTGGTTTGTTTCTCAGAAGCTCTGTCGGGGGCATCCCTGCGCCCTTATCACCTTGTGGATGAGTTCACATCCCTGGAGGCACCGCATGTCACCCCCTCCCGGCCCACAGAGGGCTTGAACAGCCTTCAGAGTCCTGGTTCCCCACCTCCCACCCCACGCCATGACCTTGGTAATGGGCTCGCCTTTCCCAGGCTCTATCACCTGCTAACCCTGGTGGTCCAGTGAATCACCAGGGTTTCTCCCCCGAGTCCAAAGACTCTGATCCCAATAAAAACACCCTCCCACCCACCTGCAATCCCAAGCAGCAACTGGATCCTGTTTGGTGTCCTGGGGCCAAGATTGCGAGAAACCAAGCGCGGAGTTAAAAAGCAACCACAATAGGCGGCACCAACTTCACAGGCGTGTTTTAAACACAGACAGACATTTTCCTGGCACATCCCGTGTGGCTGGCTGTGAGATCAGATCTCCACCCACTGATCTATTTTCGGTTTTGCTTTCTTTATTGATGTCTATGGAGCTGATAGGCAGACACATACAGATCTTCCATCCTCTGGTGCAACGCTCCCAAATGCCTGCAGTGGCTGGAACAGGGCCATGGTGAAAGCCAGGAGCCAGCAGCCAGGACTCCTGGCTGGGTCTCCCACGTAGGTGGCAGGGATCCGAGTACTTGAACCATTGCCTTCTGCCTCCCAGGGTGTGCATGAAGGTGGACCTCATGAAGACAAGAAAGTGGACTTCAAGCTTAGTGGGGACTGGAGTTTAGCCACTGTGATATGCAATCTGTGTGTCCCAGCTGGGCTTAGCACACTGTGTCACCACCCCATGCCACAACATCTACCACTAAGCCATCAATTTAGGTACACACCCAAAGTGTGTCCTTGGTGAGACTCGCCTCATTGCTGGTGCTAGGTTAGGATCACTAAGGTTGCCAGAAAAATCAAATCATAAGACCCTGAAATTTTGTGTCAACAAAGTCAATCTGGATTTACCAGCAAGCCATTGTGGCAAGCTGCCTTAGCAGCGAGAGTTCGTGGGAGGAGTCTGTCTGAAGTGGAAAAGAAAAACTCAGATTGCTTCCGAGCTATGTGACCTCTTCAAACCTCTCTTTTCCCATCTGTAAAATGGGGGGAACAAACCCTGCCTTGTGGACTTGTCATGAGGAGTAATTAAGATAACACAAGTCCAGTGTCTGCGAGGCACCTGGCACACATGAGGACTGGTTTTTCTTCCTTCAAAGATGGCTATAAATCTTGATGAATGATGTTTTCTCTGAAAATTTACCTAAGCCTGGGGCAGGTGTGTGGTATCCTGCCTGTTTGGTCCCCAGTACTTCCCACATCCCATATCTGAAGCACTAAGTTTGAGTCCTTGAGTTGGAAGCAGCTGGTGACAGCCCAAGTCAGTCCTCGGCTTCTCGCCACCCACTTGGAGACTCCAGCAGAAGTTCCTGGCTCCTGGCGTTCAGCCTGGCCCAATATGGACTATTGCTGGCATTCAGGGAGGGAAGTGGAACAGCAGACACCTCTGTCTTTCTGTTTCTCAAAATAAATAAATACAATTTGCTTGAGCTTGACCAGATAGAGTAAGGGGAAAAGAAACACAAAGCTGTGTGCAATGACGGCGTCTCTATTTTGCTCAGTGCACCCGAGCTAAGATGTAAATAATTTACAGTGTTCAAAATG
The DNA here is from genome assembly GCF_030435755.1 of Ochotona princeps. Lineage (NCBI taxonomy): Eukaryota > Metazoa > Chordata > Mammalia > Lagomorpha > Ochotonidae > Ochotona > Ochotona princeps. The sequence goes on along the minus strand of NC_080855.1, from coordinate 26,841,750 downwards.
AGTTAACAGCAGGCCTTTGAAGGACAGCAGAGACTTCAGTCTAAAATGAGGAATCATCTTCATAATCAGGGGCTGTGGAGTGGAAGGGAAATTTAGAATTGAGGCAAGCATCTTTTACAAGGTTATTAATCCAGTTGGATGGGACTTTTAATAATTAAATGGTATTACTGCAATCTAAGTGATATTTTATGAAGCTTAAATGAAATGTACATTTAGGAACTTAATTTGAAACATTGCCTACTTTGTTATTCTATTTTTCATAATTGCCTATGTTTAGAAACGATGTTTTGTTGTTGTTGCATTCCATTTTGTTTACTGCGATTGTTATTTCTTCTGGGGCTAAGGGGCCTGACTGAGATGAAAGCTCTCCGAAGTTAGCTTAGCGTCAAAAGTTTCTGACTAATCGCTAATGAAATAGCCACTGCGGATGAGGGAGGGGCCTTCATGGCAGCGACGCGCAACTTCAGTTCATAAATCGTATGTGTGTTTGACAGCCTTGAGAATGCTCTTTGTCATTTTGCAGATCGATACAAAATACAGCTAAACACCAGACTGAGCTGCTCAGCCCGAGACAAAACAGAAGATTGAAAGCTCCCGTATCACCAGCTGTCAATCGCTGAAGATCATATTGCTTAATGCAATCATTTTTCCCCTCCATCCAAACATTACTCAGCCATCGTGATCTCTTGTGAAGACCCAGATGCACACACATTATGTCTGTGTGTTCGCAGCCCACAGGGCTGGCCACCTGGCAGTTCTGAGCTGGATGGATCAATAGAGACAGGATGGAGTGCCGCCAGCCTCCAGCGCCACCCCCGCCCTCCACCCACTTAGTAAGAAAATTGTGATGGGACCAGAGTTGGGCACAGGAGTTGAGGTGCTCCTAGGGACTCCCACACATCACACGTCAGACTGTCGGAGTTCGAGTACTGGCTGTGCTCCTGTTTCCATGAACCCTGGCAGGCAGCGGGTGAGGAGGGCTCAAGGACATGGATTGCAGCCGCCCACATGGAAGAACCCCATGGAGTTCCAGGTTTCTGGCTTCCTCTTGGTCCAGCCCTGGTTGTGGTGGGCATTTAAGGGAATGGATCATTGGATGGAACTCTCTCTCTCTCTCCACATTTCAAAATAAACAAACGGAGGAGTAGGTTAAACTCTTCAAAAAGAGGAGTGAACACATTTGGTTCCTTGGTTCAGTAGCTGCCACTTACAACACCAGCATTCCAGAGTAAAGTGCCTGGTCGGAGTTCTGGCTTCACTTTCTTACCCAACTTGCTGCTAACACGCATCGTGGGAAGCAGCAGGCGATGACCCGAGTGCCAGGGCCCCTACCACCCACAAAGGGAGACCTGAATGGAGTTCCTGGCTCCTGGCTTTGCTCAGGCTGAGTCTTGGCTATTGGGACATTTGGGGAATTAACCAGCAGAAGGAAAACCTCTGTTTCTTTGCTTTCAAATAAATAACTAGTTTTTGGAAAAGATTTACTTATTCTTATTGGAAGAGCAGAGTTACAAAGAAAGAGGAGAGAGAGAGACTTTTGTATGACTGCAACAACCAGAGCTGAGCCTATCTGAAACTAGGAGCTTCTTCTGGGTCTTCCATGTGGGTACAGGGTTCCAAGAACTTAGGCCATCCTATGCTGCTTTCGCAGATATATTAACAGGAAACTGAATCAGAAGTGGAGCAGCCAGGACTGGAACTGATGCCCGTACAGAATGCTAGAGCCAAAAGTAGAGGCTTAGCCTACTATGCCACCATGTGGGCCCCCAAATAAATATTTCAAAATAAAGAAAGTGACTGTGCACTCTCATTACATAAACTGCACAGGTTACCTGCTCTTTGCCTTCTGTGCTAAGACTTCCTTCATCACCGACTGCACTGCTCCACAACAGTTACTCTGGAGAGAGGCCCTGGTAGCCCCGGCCCCTTGGGTCTGAGAGTGGAGTCTCCTGGGGGCAGACATCTTGGGTTATTTCCCTTGGGGCCCCTTCCTCCACCTTTGGCTAAGTTCACGGCCATTCTCATCAACCTCCCCCCTCTCCCCCACACGTCTCAGCCCACTCAACACCCTTTAACTCAAGGGCACTTCAAGAAGTAGGGCAGGCATTGGCACAGGGCCTAGGATACCACTTGGAACACTTGCACCCCAGCTTGCAGTACCTGGGAGCAGGCCCTGACTCTGCCTCCAACCCAGCTGCTTGGGGGGCCAGCAGGAGATGACCCCTACCACCCACCTGGGCAGCCTTAGTGGAATCCCTGGCTCCTGGCTTCCCCTGGCCATGCCCTGGCTGTTGCAGGGAAGTGTGTACCAGCAGATGGAAGATCTGTCTGTGTGGCCATCTCTCTGACTTTCAAATCAGTGAAATGGGATTGTGAAATCTATGTGCCTTTTTTTATATATAAGACGACTTCACCACGAAGTTTTTGCAGACTCCTTCTGTATGAGATCTTTAAGAACAATTTTTTTGAAGAATTGTTTCTTTGAAAGACAGAATGACACAGAGAAGGAGAGACACAGAAAGAGATGTTCCACCGTTCAGTTCACTCCCCCAGTGGCCACATTGGCCAGGACTGAGCCAGCGGCAGCTAGCAGCCTGGAGTTCCACCATGCCTCCTTAGTGGTGACAGGAGCCCAGATCACTGGGCCATTTCCCGCTGCTTTCCCAGATGCCTTTACACAAGGAGTCAGAGTGGCTGCGTCCCAGAGCCTTCCTCTCAAAAATTCTTACTGAAATGATGTATTTTGTTTAAAAGGCAATGTGACAACAACAGAAACCACACACATACACACACACATCCCAGTCTCCCATGTGGCTAGTACAGGCCCAAGTGCTTGAGCCATTACCTGTGTTCTCCCAGGCACATGAGCAGGAAGCTGGATGGGAAGCACAGGTGGGGCCTGGCAGCGTGGCCTAGCAGCTAAAGTCCTCGCCTTGAACGCCCCGGGATCCCATATGGGCGCCGGTTCTAATCCCGGCAGCTCCACTTCCCATCCAGCTCCCTGCTTGTGGCCTGGGAAAGCAGTTGAGGACGGCCCAATGCATTGGGACCCTGCACCCGCGTGGGAGACCTGGAAGAGGTTCCAGGTTCCCCGGCATCGGATCGGCGCTCACCGGCCATTGCGGCTCACTTGGGGAGTAAATCATCGGATGGAAGATCTTCCTCTCTGTCTCTCCTCTCTGTATATCTGACTGTAATAAAATAAATAAATCTTTTAAAAAAAAAAAAAGGAAGCACAGGTGGCGTTCTCTCCTAGTTCGTTCCAGGCACTGTGACAGGGATGCACTATCTCAAGCAGCAGCCTCCCCTGATGCAATACAACACTTGCCTGTGATAAAATATATCATATATATATATATATATATATATATATATATATATATATATAGTTTGTTTGTTTAACCACAAAATCCACTGGCTTTTTCATTCCCTTCCATGAATATTTTTTAAGTGGCTTGTTCTTCCCTGCCCCTGGGTGGACTCATGGGGTGTGTAAGGGAGGGCCTGGGGAGGGCAGGCTGGAACTTTGGCTTTCCCACTCCCTCTCTGCTTCACCTGTGGAGTTTGGGCAAGGGGGAACTGGACCTTCTTGCCATTCTGGCTGACCCCAGGTTCCCCTCTGCCCAGGCCAGCTTCATGCTGTAGCTCCAAGAGCACCCTTCCCTCTCTGCCCTCTCAGGCCTATGGATGATTATGGCTTGCTGCTGCTGCTGCTGCTGCTAACCCCAGGGGCCCCCCAACCCCTGGCCAGGCCCCCTTAATCCTACTCCTGTCTAGTTCCCCTCTAGGCGTCACTTTGAATCATCTGTCTGATTCCACTTCCTGCTAGTCCCCTGACTGATATGGCAGGAATTTAAAAAACATATATTTAACTTGTTCATAAGTGAGTGAAAATGAATAAAGAAAACATGTTTGCAGCTCAGCAGAGTGGAATTCAGTTAGGAGTCGGTCCATTTTCCCCGTTGGCAGTATCAGTGAGAGCAGCTAGGAGAGCCGGTTCTTTCCCGCCAGCCTCCCGCAGTGCATTGAGGCCGGGAACTGGTCTCCTCCAAGCCTTTCTCCCTGTGCCGCCCCTGGGGCCCTGGCTCTGGCTGGCCGACCCCCATGGAATGAATGAAGGCAGGAAAGGCTGCTGGCATTCGGTCATCCCCCAGCTGCTGTGAGGGGCAAGAAGCCTTTGTGGTCTGCATCTAAGCTTGATGTGAGAAGCCACCTAGGCAGGCTGGGTCCCTGAAGTAGGTGTGAGGAGCAAGGGCTGGGGGTGTGAGTCTTGGCCTTGCCACGGGCTCAAGGGGAGACTGCAGTGTCTGGGCTGGGAAGCTCCTCTTTTAGAGGAACCTGCTGCTGAGACTCTAGCGGGCTCCAGGGCTGGAGTCGTGGCCACCCACCCCTCCTCGGCCAGAAGAGGAAGCCAGCAGCCACCCCCAGCGACCTGTAGCTTCTTCTCCAAGGCAGTTAACGGTGAGGCCCAGCCCTGCCCTGTGGGAGAACTTCAGTTCCATCTAACTGCAATCCTCCCTCCTGAAGGAAAAAGAAATGTAGCAATTCTGACCTCAGGCAGAATTTTTTTAATTTCTCTCTCTCTCTTTCCCTCCTTTCTTTCTTCCTTCCTATTTATCTGAAAGACAGGGGAGGGTGAGAGAATCTTCCATCAACTGTTTCAGCCCCCAAATGCCCACACTGAACTTGTAGCAATGTGAGCTGAGCCAACCTGTTTTTCTTTCTAAAGAACTGGGCCCTCCGGTATGTCACTGTGGGAGCAGAAAGCAGACTGGTACACACTCCATGCAGGAGACAGACCAAGCTCCCATCCCCCCTCGATGAAGCTGTCCTGACCGTCCGGGCCAAGGCCCTCCTCTGGCTCTCTGTGCACGTCACATGGATTTCGTCCCAGATTCCATCACTGCTTGCAATCTCCCTTTATCTTGCAGCTTCTCCCACTGGACTCGAGTCTTTGAGGGAGAGGATCTTGTCTCACAGTGCCTTGCCTGCCCTTCTCTCACAGGCCCCAGGCACAGGAAGTGTGGGGTAGCTGATCAACATAGGAAAAAAAAAAAGCAGAAGCCAAATTCATTTCTCAGCAAGAGCTGAGCTCCGGGGTGATGAGGTCCCGGGACTCGTTTCCGGTATCCCGATGTGTTGAAGAATAGAAGAGGGAGCTGGGAGTAAGGGGTTGTGGGTGAAGCTGCCACCTGTGATGCCAGCATCCTCTCATGTAGGCGTTGGTTCAAGTTCTGGCTGTTCAACTGCTTCCCATCTAGCTTCTTGCTAATGTGTTTGAAAGGGCAGTGGAAGCTGGCCCAAGTGCTTGAAACCCTACACACACCTAGGAGACCCAAGGGGATTTCTGGTCTCTGGTTTCAGCCTGCCCCAGCTCTGGCCATTGTGGTCATTTGGGAAGTGAACCAGCAGATGGAAGATCCCTCTCTCTTCTCACACCCAACTCTATCTTTCACATAAAGACATAACTTTTTTAAGCATGGAGGGCCTGGAGCAGACTTTTCTGCCTAGTAGCTAAGGTTCTTGCATCCCCAGTCCTACCTCCAGCTTCCTGCTCACACACACCCTGGGAAGCAAAAGGAATAGCTCAGATTATCGGATCCCTTGCTACCCATGTGGGAGACCTGGATGGAGAGCCCAGTTTCCAGCTTCCGCTGCGACCCAGTCCCCATATTTGCTGGCATTTGCATAGTGAGCCTGCCTAGGAGAGCTATTTGTGTTTTTTCCAAAGAAGCTCTAACTAATGAATCAATTAATTACAATGCAAAAACCAGGGAGGAGTGAAGGACCCCGGCCGCCTCCCATGGCCGTCCCAGCTACCTAGGCGCAGCCCTGGGTTTGCGCAGTCTCCTGTCTGCCTCCCAGGCCCTGGCACCGCCGGTGTGAATGGAGCTGGAGCCAGCATGAGGCCATCGGCGAGCTGGGAGCCTGACAAAATGAGTCGCAGGAGCCAAGCCGGACTGGGGCGTGAGCTCACCAGATGCTTGAGATACTTGAAGCAACTTGTTCGCAGCTCTCCCGGGTCATGTTTTTCATAATTCATGATTCACAGGAGATTTTTAACAACAAAAACATTCAGATTAAATTTTTATATGAGATGTTTTTCACTCCTCATACAAGCTTTATCAACCATTCTGATCACAAAAAAACTCGGCCCACCTCTGTAATTATTTAAGAATCTTTTTTTTTTCCTTTTGGAGTACGTGTTTTTCTCCTTAATTTGATTTAGAGATAGGAGCTCTGGGTATCAGAAGGTGGCATTGGCTGGTGGCTTCTCAGGTGACTCATACACAAGTTGATGGGTTCATTTGTTTTCATTGGTGAGACAGGACATCAAGGATGATTTGTAAATTGAAAACGAGGTGGCAACCAGCCCCTCAAGTCGATTTCCATCTTTTCTGCTCAAAGAACGTTCAGAGTGGTGACTCCTCTCTTTGTCTTTCCCACGGGTGCTTTCCAGCAGCCGTGGGCGCAACTGGTGAGGGCCGCACACAAGCTTCCTGGCTTCACCGACCCCCACAAAGTAGCGAGACACGGCGCCATGCTGTCACTCTCCTCTCTCCTTGCCATTTAAAGTCACCATTGACCTTTATTTCTGTGCTGTCACAGTCGCCAGTGTCTCACAGATGAGCCTCAGGCCCAAATGCCTTCAAACAGCCGAAGGGGAAAGAAGAGACATTTAGAAAGCAGGAGGAATGTGATGTGAGATGCAGCATAACTCCATTTTTTACTTCTTTAGTTTTTGAAGTTTTACTTATGGGAAAGGCAGAGAAAGAGCAAGAGAGACCTTCTATCCATTGGTTCACTGCCCCAGTGTCCACAACAGCCAGGGATGAACCAGGCTGAAGCCAGGAGCCAAGCCCCCCTCAAGGTGGACTCGCCAGATTCTTTGTGCTGAAGCCCACCAGAACCATAAAAGCAATCAAGTCTACGGCCACTTCTGGCCGCTTCACCTGAGAACCCAGCAGCACGGGAAATCGGGGTTGGAAGAGGTGTCAGGAAGCAGCTTGTCCTTAGCGTGGCCTGGGGACGTGAACCTGAACACTGGGCATGTCCCACTCTGAACCCGCATGCTCATGAGATCCCCATGGGTGACAGGGCCTGTGGGCTGCTCCCTGGAGAAGTCACTGTCCTGGCTACCCCTGCTCTGTGGGCCTCTGCCTGTCTCCTTCCAGAGACCTGACCAGAAGACGCTTCCTGCCAAACAGCTGAACTTGGATTCACATGTGGTTCTGGCACATGCCAGGGACCTCTATGTCCCTTCCCTAAGACAACCACTATTTCTGAGATGAGCTGAAAACACTGAGACCAAAAAAAGTGCAACAGGCAGCGAGGTGTCCCAAGGCTGCCTGGCAACCCCAGGGCGGGATGTGGAGGAGAGGGAGTGGAAGGACTTGGGCAGCACCTCCCTGTTGAGGTCAGATTGAGGTGTTGGTGGCCATGCTCATGCAGCTGGCATCTTCGGCTAACCTGTTTGGCCTCACAAGGGACTTGAAAGGGAAAGTAGGCACCTGTGGGCCTCCCCAGCCAAAAGCTGCTGCAATTGAGAAACACGGTATGTAGCTACTCTGTGGAGGTCTTTGGAAAGAAACGTTGCTTGGGTCAGCTCCTTATGACTTTAAAATAGCCAAGGAGAGCCGCTTAGGAGGGAGGAAAGGTTTTGTTTTGTTTCAGTGGACAGTTTTGGGGGTTCGCCGTTGGAGATTGGGCAGCCCATTTATTTAGACATCTGGTCAGGTTTCAGGACAGTGGAGGAATGAGCACGAGGTGAATCAGGGAGCAGAGAGAGAGAGAGAGAGAGAGAGAGCAAGCTTGGCTTCTATAACCTACCCTCTAACAAGCAATATTTTCAGAGAGTAAGCCCCCAACAACCTCAGTATCGCTCATCTAGGCTCGCTTGTAAGACATCATCATTAACTTCAGTCTAAGACCACAGGATGCATGAGTTTGGGGAACCAAATCCTGTCCAAACCCAAAGAAGTATAATGTACTCATCTTACAGGTCCCTGAGAAGATGCTCGGGACTGGATGTCCGCCTGTGAGGCCAGGGAGCTTGATCCGGCAGCAGGGAGCTGGACTGAGAGCCGGTGGCCTCCTTTGGTGGGAGGGGAAGCTGTGTGGCCTCAGCTAAGCCTGATTCTGAAAGTGAGCAGTCGCCCGGAGAACGGGGCTCAGAGAAACCCGGGATGGAAATCAAGACGAAGCCCACACGAGATGCGACACGTTTTCCTCGCTGCAATTTCCATAGTTCTTTATTCATGACACGATGAACAGCTGCTGTTTTGCTACATTCCCAAGAAGAGTGGAAAAGGCAGCGAAGAAGAAAGCAGACACGTTAGGCAAACTCCATCTGGCCCTCACGTCTAACACTTTCTTCCCTGGCAGATCGCAGACAATGGCGGGTGACCAGATGTCCCTACGTGCTTGGGCAGAACCTGGGGATTGGAGTGAGTGAGAGCTGGTCAGGGTGGACAACCACTGAAGTTTCCGAATATGATGAAGGCACCCACTCCTGTGCATGGCTCAGAGCTGTCCTGTGTGTCAGAAGCACCTGGTGCAAGCTGGCAGGTGGAGAGTGTCTGGGAAGCCCAGTGGGTGCTGTGCTGGTGCACTCCAACATCCACGCACCTGGCTGCTCTCGAATTATGAAGGCTCTTGCATGCACACTGTCCCATCTGAGCCTCATGTGGCGCTTGGGAGGTCAGTTAACAGCCTTTCAATAGAGCAGGAGAGTGAGGTCAAACACCCGAGTGGACAGCTGAAGGTCACTCAGCCAGTCTTCAAGCAGACTCATCCCTTGATGTCCCTGGAGTGTTACCTGGTGGGCTAAATATTCCGAGAAGGCCCTCAAGCCCTCCTGTGTAACCTGCAGCACCCTCTTCCCTCCTGAATAACCCCCTAGAGGGGGGGCAACTTCCTGTCCCCCAGGCAGTACCTCTGCCTTGTGCTGTTTCAGAGCGCCAGCCCACATCAGACACCTATGTGTGCCTGCTTTCTACACCGATGCCACTCCAAGTTCTTTGTGGAAGGAAGGAAAGCGCCTCCTATCCCACAGTGCCAGCACTCCCCTCTCCCATGCTAACCCAGGGTAATTTTTCCCTTCCTAAGCTTTTGCCTCTAGGTCTTTATTCCAAGGCCGTAGGTTAGCAAAAGAGCATTGTGGAAGGACATCCAAGCCCACCTTTTGCAGCAGGAAGCAACAGGTATAGGGCGGAGGACAATCCTGGGACATGCACACGAGGGGGCATGGGGGAAGGGCAGGTGTGGGCAAGGGACATGGGGTTCTCCAGGTCATTTCTGGGAAAGCAGCCTGCCTTTCCACACCTCACAGGGAGCGGCACATTCTCCGAGATGTCGTAAGGCGGATCAGCGACCCCACTAGCTCTGCCAACGCAAGCACTGGGCCGTCTCTGGATGTCAAAGTGGTGACAAGAGGGAGTCGTGGTGTCTTCCGGCAGCTTGTTTGTGCCCCAGGCCACTGCTGTGTGTGTGTGTGTGTGTGTGTGTGTGTTTAAATGATTCTTATTTTCAGAAGGATTGGAGAGAAGGGGCCAGTAGGACAGGACAGTCTGTCTCTTGCCAGGCCAGGGACCTTGTAGACCTGGGATGGAGCCCCACGTCCAGGGTGCCGACTTGGGGGAAGGAAGCCATTGGAGATCTTAGGCTTAATCTTTGGAACTGTGATTTATATTTTTAGATCGCTTTATTTATTTGAAAAGCAGAGAGAGTAAAGGAAAGATCTCCCATCTTCTGGTTCACTCTCCAGATGGCTGCCACAGCCAACACTGGGCTAGACCACAGCCAGGAGCCACGGGGGTTTAGCGGGGTCTCCTGTGTGGATGGCAGGGCCCCAAACACTTGGGTAACCTTCTGCTGCTTTCCCAGGTGCATTATCCAGGAACTGGATGGGTGCGTGCCCATATACGGGCCCCTCCTCTCAGGTGTTGATGGGTACTGTCACTACAGAATGCCAGGCAATGAGGTTGACATGAGAGGTCACTTTAAAATAACTATTTGGTTATTTTTTTTTAATGATTGATTTTATTTATCAGAAAGGCAGAAGAGAGAGAGAGAAAGGATTTACTGGTTTACTCCCCAAATGGCTACAAGGGCTGGAACTTGGGCCAAGCCAAAGCCAGGACCCAGATGCTTCTTCTGGGTCTCCCATGTAAGTGATAGGGGTCCAAAGACTTAGGCCATCCTCTGCTGCTTTTCTTAGGCACATTAACTGGGAGCTAGATCAGAAATGGAACAGCCGGGACTCGAATTCGCACTCCTATGAGACGCTGACATCATAGGTGGCGGCTGAACCTACCGCACTGCGATGCGATCTCTCCCAAGCCATGTCTTAACTGCTATGCCTAATGTCCTCACTGCTCCCCTGTGCCCCCGCCTCAACTGAACATTTTTGATGAACAAAGTATGTGGTTTTATTGCCTCATCTAAGTCTTTGCTTGCTCTGGGCCAGTAACTATTTACAAGGCGAACTCATTCTTTCAAAGTATGTCAGATGGATCAGCATACTCATGGCCACACACCACATGCTGACTTACAAAATCAGACCAGATCCCCTCTTTGCCAGGCTGGTGGCACTCCCAACTGCCAAGGTGGGACTAAGCCAGGTACTGGGAGATGTTGCAGCCCAAAAGACTGTTGGGTCATTTATTGATTAAAAATAAAAAAAAAAATATATATATATATATATATATTGGACCTGGTACAGTAACCTAGTGACTAAAGTCCTCTCCTTGCACATGCCAGGATCCCATATGGGTACCAGTTCTATTCCCAGCTACTCCACTTCCCATCCAGCTCCTTGCCTGTGGCCTGGCAAAGCAGTAGAGGACAGCCCAAAGCCTTGGAATCCTGCACCTATATGGGAGACCTGGAGGAGGTTCCTGGCTCCTGACTTTGGATTAGCTCAGCTCCGGCCATTATGGTCACTTGGAAAGTGGACCAGTGAATGAAAGAGCTTTCTCTCTTTCTCTCTTTCTCTCTGTATATCTACCTTTCCAATAAAAATAAATAAATCTTTCAAAAATTGAAAATAAAAAATGAAATTTATTCATTTATTTATTTTTACTGGAAAGTCAGATTTACAAAGAGAAGGAGAGACAGAGAGAAAGATCTTCCATCTGTTGATTCATTCCCCATGTGGCCACAATGGCCAGAACTGAACTGATCCAAAGCCAGGAGCTTCTTCTGGGTCTCCCACATGGCTACAGGGTACCAAGGTTATGGGCCGTCCTTGACTGCTTTCTCAGGCCACAGGCAGGGAGTTGGATGGGAAGTAGAGCAGGACACAAACTGGTACCCATATGGGATGCTGGTGGATTCAAGGCAGTGATTTAGCCACTAGGCTATAGTACTGGGCCCCATTTATTGATTTGCAAGACAGAGAAGAGAGTGCCTATCAGTGGTTCACAATCATTGGGGGATAGGAGCCAGGAGTTGGGAACTCAGTCCAGGTCTCTCACATGGACAGCAGGAGCCCAGTCACTCAAGCCATCACTGTCGTCTCCCATGGTCTGCACTAGCAGGAAGATGGAGCCAGGAGTCACAACCAGGTAGTCTTATGTGGGATGCAGGTGTCCCAACCAGCAGCTTCCCAGCTAGGCCAAGCACCTGCCCAAGTGTTCAGCTTTGCAAGCGCCTTGCATTCTTATTGGGTCATCCTCCACAGCGGGAGGAGTCAGACCCGGCCAGTAGGACCTCTTGTGCTAGGTGTCCTTGAGCATCCATTCAGAGGGGATTGTGCAGTCCCCCTGGTTTTGGAGCTCCCCCTACCTTCCCCCTCCACACCCCCATCAAAGCTCCACTTCCGGTATCAGAGCACTGAATGGACAACTTGAGCCAGAGGCACTTCCTTGTGTGGTTCCCCACTTCCTGAGACCCATCTGATCCTTTAAATAAGAAGAGGGAAGTGAGGCAAGAAAAAGAGGAAGAAGGATGGGCAGGAGGGGGGTGGGCACCCGCTGAGGTCAGGGGACTTGGCTGAGTGTGTGCTGAGGTCCTGCCGCTTGGAGGACTGACCCCCGCCCCCGTCTCTGTGCCAGAACCCAATGTCCTGGCCAGCCACACTCCCACACCAGGGGCTTGTCTGGGGCCCAGCCCGCCAGGCCAGTCTTCCGGGGACAGCCCTTCTCTGCTTCTGCTCTTTCCGAAGGCTTCCATTCAAATGCTCCTAGCACAGATGCCACGGGTATCCGTCCAATGCTAAAAAGATGCAGCCGGTGAGATCTCCGCCATATGCTATTACACATGTTTGCGTTTCCATAAATGCTCAATGTGGGTTTTTATGGTCCTCAGGCTGGCGGTGTTTATACTGTTTGCAGGGACTTTGAATTCAAATGTGCAAATGATTTCTTACAAGATGGAATTCAGAGATGAGCCGCAGTTGGGGTCGCCTGCCATCCAGATGGAGGCGTCTCTGGGCTGCTTGGAACCCACTTGTGACTCCACACCACGCTCTCGGGGTTCTGCCTCCTGCGGGCACTGCATGGACAGGACCTGGGGCTAGTTGGGATCAGGCGGATGGTGCATGTCCTGAGAAAGGACTACCCAGGTCATCTCTTGTTTGCCTGGTGGGACTTGGAGGAAGTAAAAGCAGCGAGTGCAAGGGGCTGGGCACTCTGCATGCGGGTCTGCATGGGGAATGTGACCAGGTCCGGCCTGGGGCTGCTGCTCCTCTCCCGCCTCTGGCTCGCTTACTCCTGTCCATCTCTCCCCATCTCTTCTCCCATTTACCCACCTGCTGGTGCCTTCAATCGCACCTTATAGCTGCACAGACCAGCCCTGCTTGCCTCCCTGCATCTGTCCCAGGACCCCATTCCTCCAAGCTGCCCAAGGCTGAGGCTGGCTGGCACCTCAAACTCCAAGCAACCCACTGCAGGAAGGAAAGAAGGGGCAGGAAGGAGAGGGGAGAGAAAGAGATGGGGGTTCCAGCACCCAGGGGCAGTGCCTTCCAGCCGGAGTGGTCCTTGTCCCTCTCCCACACCCGCCTCCTGGTATCCCTTGGGCTCAGGGGGCACCCCAAAGACCTGAGCTTGGTCAAGCACCCCAGGGAACGCGCAACTCCATCTCTTAACCAGGCTCAGCTCTTCCAGCTGTCTCTTCCAGGATGGCATGGAATGTGGCTGCTGGTTGCAAGGACAGGCCCTTGTGGTGGAAGGATGACAGAGCTCTCCAAGGCCAGACCCTGCATTCCTGCCATCCGTGGACTCCAGCCGCCAGCTTCCCCTTGCAGCTCCCTGAGTTGGGACACTTGGACTCAACCTCGCCCCCCCACCCTCCGCCCGAGTCTGCCCTCACTTGTTTGGATCTGTTGCTGCCAACCTCATAGGCTTTGTGCATGCTGCGGGGCGAGCTGAGGCCTTCTCTCTGGAGAAGCCCCAGGGGTGGTGCTTGGGGGATGCACTGCGAAGTGGGAAGGGGCGTCTGGGTTGTTTTAAGCCAGCGTCTGTGATATTTGGAAATCGGTAACCTGCCCCTTTGTGCACCTGGGCTTTTTTCCCAAGGGACCTGAGGGGCGAGGGTACGTAATCTTGGAGCCTCAATCTGCTTCAGGGGGATTCAGATAGATGGTGCCTGTAATTATGGGTCGATAATGATATAATTTATAGCACCTATATCATCATTGTGAGTGACTGGACAAGCTGGCAGGCGAGAAGGGTAGAGCCATGTCAGAGGCTCGTAAAAAGGTAATTATATTTCTTTCTGATCTCGCTTTCACCTACCCGGTCAGATTGGGGTGCTGTGGAATGGGGGTGAGGATGGGCAGACGCCAGGATCCTTGGCAATTCAATCCACATGTATGGGGAAACCATGCAGGCAGGACGCAGGGTTCAAGCTGTGGTCGGTCAGTCAAGGACCCCCGCCCCCCAGTTAACCTAACTGGACTGTCCCAGAGGAGAGAGCCTGGGTCAGACTGGGGTGTGGGGTGTGGCCTCTTGAAGTTGGGAGAGCCCCTGATCCCTGAAGACCCTGAAACCCACACCCCATACCAGGAACTACTATTCTCGGGAAGACAGCCACAAGCCGGTCTTTCTCATGGTCTTGCTGGCCCTGGGGGATTAGAAGGAGGGGGCCTGGAGACGCTTGTCAGGTCTCCCAGGGCTGATGGGATCTGCCTGGGGTTGAGATCTGGATGGAGCTGGGTTGCTTTGGAACGATGGTGGGGGGAGATTGGGACTTTATCTGCCTCCCATCGGCCATTCGCAGTAATAAGCAAGCCTGCAGAAAGGCCTTGGCCCGAGATATAATAGTGTAATGTAATTACCGTAATGACACTTTGTAGTTCCTCACGGCCTTTCATCTGTGCAGCTCCCCGGCCTTTATAAACATTAATTAATTCTCATAACTCGACGATGAGGTAGGTAAGTATCATCATCCCCATTTCAGAGATGAGAAAGCCAAGACTCAGAGGTGGCGCTGGGGCGGGGAGCGGAGTGGAGGGGGTGGAACGCGAGGAGCTCAGGGTCCCCCAGTGCAGCGCCCCCTGCCTCTGCAGGGGGGGTGGAGGCAGCCCTTGGGCTCCCAGGGACAGGGAGGATGGCAGATGTGCGGGGCACCCCTCCCCCCAGCGGGTCCCAGCCACAGACCTGCACTAACACCTGCTAGGCCCTGCGGGGGGGCTGTGGCTCCTGACTCCCCAGCTCTGCAGGCCCACACTGGAGCCCCTGCAGACCAGGGAGGTCACGGCTGCTGCACCCCAGGAAAGACACAGGTACACGCTCCTTAAGGGTGAACTCTCTCTCCCCCCAGTTCAATCATGATCAGACAAGCAAGTTATAGCCAAAGTCCATTCCCACCCCACACCACTAGTTCTGGTGCTATTGTCCCTCGGCTAGGGTGCCCAGGCCCCTACCCTGCCTCAAACCACACTTGGACCCCAACCCTGGCATTCACTTATGCTATGCCGCCTTCTGCCACCTCTCACCGACCTCTCAGCTGGCAGCACTGCAGGCCCAGCCCACTGTTTCAAACCCATCCTGAGAGCAATGGTATTCTGGGATCACCCCCTGCAAGTAGGACCTCAGCCAACAGAAAGACCGAAGGGCTGCAAAACAAAACAAAACCTAAAATAAACTAAAAATAACCTAACTGTGGGGGCTCCAGCAGCAGGTTTAGCCACTGGCCTGTGACCCTGACATTGCTTATCAGAGTCCCCGTGTTAGTCCTGACCACTCAGTTTCTGACCCAGCTGCCTGTTACTGCATGTGGGAAGACAGTGCAAAGAAGAAGGCCTCCACCGTGAGTTTCCTGTGACCGCTCGCCGCTTTTCCCTTCCCACGGCCTCCCCACGTGGGCCCCTTCCTCCTCTCCTCACCCCCACCTTCCACCCGTGAGTTTCCTGAGTGGGGACCCCATGTCCTGTGTCATCCATTCTCCTTGGCCCCTGAGCAGTCCAGTCCAGCAAGCTAGCTACCTGGGCTCTTGACTCGGGTATAAGGCCAGAATGGCCTTGACTCGGGTACGGCCAGACCCCTCCTTGTTTCTGAGCAGCTCACTAGTGTCTCAGACTTCTCAGACTCTGGCCACAGCCCTTTCTTCTCTGCCTTTTACATTGGCCAGTCACGTGATGGGCATCACACTGGACACGGGGCTAAAACCCTGTCGCGTGGCACGGTGCGACAGGCCTCCACTTGGCGTAGTGAGGTCTCAGACTTGAATGCTGGTTTGAGTCCCAGTTGCTCTGCTTCTGATCCTGCTCCCTATCTGGGAAAGCAGTGGAGGATGGCTCAAGTCCTTGGGCTCCTGCATTTACGAGGAAGCTCCTAGATCCTGACTTTGAACTGTCCCAATCCTGGCCATTGAAGTCATTCGGTTAGAGAGCGAATGAAAGATCTTTGTACCTCTCTTTCTCCCTCCACTTCTCTCTCTGTCACTCTGCCTTTCAAATAAATACAATATATCTTTAAGATAATCCTGTGGGCTCACGCCTTTTGTGCCCTAGGAGGTATCTGTGAGTTCAGGCTGCATTATAAGAGGCCTACTGGGCATGGAAAGGGAAAGAAGTGTGGTGTTTTCTAGAATATTTCAGTGAGGAAGCTCAGTGTGTGAGGTGGCTGAGGGGACTCAAAATCATGTCACTGGGAGGAAGTTCCGTGGGAAAGGGAAGATGGTTTCATGAGGACACGGAGGGTCAGATGCAGGAAGGGAGAAATGTACTTGGTCCTGATGGCCTGTGACCCTGACCCCAGCTGAGGCCATGCCCTGTGACTTTTGACCCCAGCTGAGGCTGTGTACACAAGACCTCTTTGACATTCAGCACCCAAGGCTGAGTTGGGTTCAGGTGTGTGGGGGAGGGGTGCTGGCGGACCAGGACATGGTGCTGGGGAGTGGGGGGTGTCCTTATGACAGTGGGGTGATCTGTATACACCTGTGAGACCACAGAGATATCTCAGGATACGTCTTACGGACCTACTGGGCATCCAGCCTGGGCAGCTTCCCCTGTCTCTCTCCCCTCCGCCTTGGGCTGAGTGCTTCCTGGATGTGGAGTTTCTGAAGGGACTCCCAGAACTCTTATCTGCTAAGAGCTTTCTTGGAGAAGGATGGGGCAGGATCCCCCCTTAGCCCCCCACCCCCCACCACCACTGGGGAAGAGGGCTGGGAGCCACCTATCACAATTCTGGAACCAGAGCCAGGCTTGAGATGTGGAGATGTGTACCTGCTGGCTGGCTCCCAGGGCTTATTGCTGCTTTTCTTCCCCTCATCTGTGGCTCACAGACTCCCCGGGGCCCCTCTGACCTGGCTACCAGGCAGTCAGCAAGCCCCCCCACCCCCGCGCCTTCCCCATGGTCCTGCCTCAGCGACCCAGCCACAGCTTGGCTCCTGAGTTTGGGAATCATCTTGTTTGCCAGTGTGGTGTGTGTGGTGTGATCTCCCAGCCCACAGGGGCCAGGGGGGCAGGGGGTCCCTACCTGCCCTCTGGTGGGTGTTCTAAGGGCAGGCCCGAAGCAGCAGGAGGTTTGTCCAACCTGCCGGGTAGTGGCATTCTGGAGGGAGAGTGGCTGGCATCCCCATTCCAGTGGGAGCAGAGGCTGGCATCCCAGGCCCTCTCCCAGCCCCAGCCCCTTGCTAAGCTCTTGCTGTGATGGACGACCCCAGAGCTGGTTCAGACAACTCATCTCCAAAGTGGATGTCTGGGCGAAGAGGCCCTTCTTCGGCTGTGTGTGGCCTCAGAGAAGTTACTTAACCTTCCTGGGTAACTGAGTATGCTTCCTTGGGGGCAGTTGAGGCGACTGAAAGACAGGGAGATATATCTTCCATTCACTGGCTCACTCCCCAAATATGCGCAACAGCCGGGGCTGATCTAGACTGAAGCCAGGAGCCAGGAACTCCATCTGGGTCTCTGACATAGGAACAGGGCTCCTAGCATTTGGGCCATTCTCTGCTGCTGTCCCAGGCAAATTAGCAGGGAGCTGCACTCACGGAGCTGGGACTCCGAGCACCCTCAACCCGGGGCACAGCGTCTTTACTGTCTCACCCAATGCCCGCCCATCTTGTCGGGAGCCCTCAGCCTCACAGGAGAACACTAGAGGAATTTAGGGTGCCTCAGACCTTGGTGCTTCCTTCTGGCAGCCACTGTACCTCCTGGGGTATCATGGAGGCCCTCCACCCTGCATGCCCCTCTTGCTTTTGGGGGAGACCCTCTGACATTTCCATAACCATGTGTATTGGTTGTGCTTCTGGGAGCGGTTCTAGGTCCCCTCAGATCCAAGCCCATCGGACTTTGGGGCACACCACACCATCTGCCTACATCCGAACCCGCTCCCCCCCCCGCCCCGCCCAAAGTCTGGCTTGGCACCCAGGAGCCTGGGTTACTTCCAGAACAAATGGACACCTTGAGTCAAAGGAAAGAGGTGACCGCCAGGGATGGAGAGCCCACTGCTGTGGGGAGAAAGCATCCACTCCACTGTGGATTCCCCAGGGGCAGTGGGGGAGCAGGGTTAAGTCGGCCTAGCCAGGTTCTAGTTTAGGCCATGCCAGGTAAGCAGACCTCACCTTGGGGAGGGTGGCGGGGGGGAGGGGGTGGACAGGAATCTGATCACAGATGGAGGTGATCAGATATACAGGACAGGGGTTTCTGGTTAAACTGGCTTAGCAGGATTCTTGCTAAAATTGGACAACACAAAGAGGAACTCTGAAAAGTCCAAAGCCAGGGCCCTGTTGAGAAACACTTCACAGGAGCAGGCTAGAGGCTGGCCCTATGTCACCAGGTACCACGGACATTTCAGGCCAAGCTCAATGTCCTCTCTCCCCATCTGTACTCCGTGTCCCCCCCAGGACCCTGGTAAGGACTATCCACCAGTGTTCTTCCTCTCTTAAGGGCTTCCAAAGCCCAGCTGTACTAAGGGGTAAGCTGCATGCAATACCATGTACCCATTTTCACTGTGTTTTTAAACATAATTATTTATGGGGCTGGTACTGTAACATAGTAAAGTAAGCCTCTGCCTGTGCTGCCAGAATCCTGTATGGATGCTGTCTCAAGCCAGCTGCTCCACTTCAGATCCAGCTTCCTGCTAATGCGTGTGCAAAACTGGCAAGGAATGTCTCAAGTCCTTTGACTCCTGTACACTTGTGGGAGACCTGGAAGAAACTCCTGGCTCCCAGCTTTGGATCAGCCCCACTCTGGCCATTGTGACCACATAGGAAACCAGCAGATGGAACATTCTTTCTCTTTTTGCCTCTCTGTAACTCTGACTTTCAAATAAAATAAAAGTATCTTCATAAGATGTTTATTTATTTACATGAAAGGGAGAGTGAGAACAAGAGACAGAGAGAGCAGATACCAGCTCACTCCCCAAATGACCTAAGCAGGGGCTGTGCCAGGCCTAATGGAGCCAGGAGCTCCATTCATGTCACTCACGAGGCAGCATTGATCCATCCTCTGTTGCCTCCCAGGCACATTAGCAGGAAGCTGGATGGGAAGTGAAGGGCATTCTGATAATCTAGTATGTGACTTAAACTTCTGCTTCACAACCCTGAGCCCACGAAGTGCATTATAGAAAGTGATTTTTTTTTTTTTATTGAAAAGGCAGATATACAAAGAGGAGGAGAGACAGAAAGAAAGATCTTCCATCTGATGATTCACTCCTCAAGCAGCTGCAATGGCTGGAGCTGAGCTGATTTGAAGCCAGGAGCCTCTTCCAGGTCTCCCACGCTGGTGCAGGGTCCCAAAGCTTTGGGCCATCCTCAACTGCTTTCCCAGGCCACAAGCAGGAAGCTAGATGGGAATTGGGGCTGCCGGGATTAGAACCAGCGCCCATATGGGATCCCAGTGTGTTCAAGGTGAGGACTTTACCTGCTACGCTCACGCTGGGCCCAAAGTAATGTCTTTATTTGATAAAGGCAACATGCCAGAGCACCCATCTCCTGGCTTACTCTCCAAGAGCCTGGAACTCACCTCAACTTTGACCCACTACCACTGCCTTCTCAGAGTGCATCATCAGAAAGCCCACTGAATCAGGAGTTAGAGACAGATGTTAAACACAGGTACTCAGGCCTGGTGCAATGGATCAATTGGCTGATCCTTCCTTCACAAGCACCAGGATCCCATATGAGTGCCAGTTTGTGTCTCAACTCTTCCACTTCTCAACCAGCAGCCTGCTTGCAGCCTGGGGAAGCAGCAGAGGATGGCCCAGAGCCTTGGGACCCTGCACCCATATGGGAGACACAAAGGAAGCTCCAGGCTCCTGGCTTTAAATCAGCTCAGCTCTGGTTGTTGTGGCCATGTGGGGAGTGAACCAGCAGGTGGAAGATCTTTCTGTCTGTCTCCCTTTCTCTCTGTTAAAAATCTGCCTTTCCAATAAAAATTAATAAATATTAAAAAAAAAGTTGCAAAACTCCCAAGCACCCCACAACATGGGATACGGGTGCTGTTTTAACAGTGTTTTCATGACCAAATGCTACCCACGAACAGTACCCTGGATACTGGGTCCACTTCTGTGGCTGACACCCAGAGCCAGTTCTCGAACTTTCCTTCAATGAATTCTAGAATTCATACCCAAAAGTTCCCTACCATACCCAAAAGTTCCCTAACACCTTGTGGGTCCTCAGGTTACTTTGCAAAGCAGGGGCTGAGTTTCACTTTCTCCTCCCATCCTTCAATATTGAGAAGCACTTGTGGGAGGTGTGGATGGAACTGGCTGTCTCCCGGGCCAGCGCCTCTGAAGGCTGTCCACTGAGAGGTCAGCAGATGATGATTTGGAGCTGTGGCTGTCATCCCATCGTCTCCCTAGACACCTGCTCATAATGGCTAATCTGTTGGAAAGCTCCCCTGATTAACTACCTCTCTGTGAAATAGATCTATTTGCCTCAAGTTCCACCTCTTATTCATTTTATATTTTCTTCTTGTGAAAACATTTTCTTTTGCAGTCCTTTTGGCCAACGTAGAAATCAGCTTTCTTTATCATGTGGCTTTCTGTGCTTATCCGCAAAGACGAGGTAATTAGGGAATCTCCTGTGATAAACTGTGAAAGTTCTTCATCAATTACTCATCAGCTTGGCCCTGGGGCATTGCGGGGAGGAACAGGACACAGAGGGAGTGTGGGGGGGGGGGTTCAGAGTGAGGCTGGGTGGGACACAGAGAGGGGCAGGGGGGACCCAGGGGAGCTACTGAGGACTCCACGGCCATGCTCTGGTTTCTTTGTTTTTATGATGTATTGATTGATTTGAAAGGTAGAGTGACAGAGAAAGGGAAAGGGGGAGAGAGAAAAACAGAGCTCTTCCATCCACTGGTTCACTCCCTCAAATGGCTTAACAGTCACAACTGGGCTGGGCTGGAACTAGGAGCCCAGAACTCCATCCGAATCTCTCCCCAAGCACTTGGGCCATCTTCTGCAGCTTTTCCAGCCTTAGCAGGGAGATGGATGGGAACTGGAGCAGCCAGGACTTGACGTGCTGTGCCACAGGCCAGCTCCTTGATTTTGTTCTGAAGGATGAGTAGGAGTTCTCAGGTGTAGATGGGCATGCATGTGAAGGGAGAACTTGAACTAGAGCACAGTGTAACAGCCAATAGGAGCTGCTTAAAAAGCCTTTGAAACCTTGGTGGGAAGTGCATATTATGACCCAGCTCTGCACAGACTTCAAAATGATTGACATTGAAATGAACTTATCTCTTCGCTTCCATTTCCCATAAGTTCCTACTTCCAAGGGCTTGATGCCCGCTCAATCTTTGGGCTCCACAACAACCCAAAGAGCGACATATCCTTGACTCTCATTTTCACAAATGGTGGTGGCAGAGTGCATTTAAGTAGCTTGCTCTAGTGCATGTGACTGTAACCTTGTAGCTATCCCTGCCAGGATCTGGATCCAAGAGCACGGCCTCTGCACCTGCTGAGACAACAGAGCAGGTGCAGAGGGGCTGGGCTGAGACGCAGCTGAGACCAGGAAAGAAAGTCTCAGGTATCTGCTGGAGGAGCTAGATGTGTCCCTCTGGACAATGAGGGCCATCTAGGGTCTCGATGGAGGAGGAAGATTGATACAATTTTGTGCATGACTGCCCTAATGGCAGCATGACACACGAATGAGTGAAACAGAGATCCAGGCAGAAGCGGGACCATGAGGAGTTGTCCCAGGAGGAGATGAGGAGACCAGCCCAGGCAGCGCCAAGAGGGTGTTGGGGCAGGAGTCCATGATCCCACCTATAGCACCTGTATGCCACAGGGGGGCACCGATGTGAGTCCCTGCTGCTCCACTTCCCATCTAGCTCCCTGTGAATGCACCTGAGAAAGCAGAAGACGGCCCCAGTGCTTAGGCTTCTGCCGCCCACATGGGAGATCCTGATGAAGTTCCTGGCTCCTGGCTTCACTTTAGTACTGCCTTCATTGTTCTGGGCATTTGAGGATCAAACTCGTGGGTGAAAGATGTTGAAAGCTCTTTCTCTTGTCTCCTTGTCTCTGTGTCTTTCTGTCTTTTATTTAAGTAAATCTTTAAACATAAAGAGAGCCTTCCGCTATTCCCATGGCAGGGTAATCTGGAGCGGCTGAGCCCTGAGTGTGGGGGCTGTGTCGGCTCCTGGCACACACATGCTGCCTTCTGGGAGACTGAAGTGCGTGTGAGTACACCTCGTACTTTTGACATCACACATGCTGAGCGATGAGTCGTTGACTCTGACCTGTGACCCCTGTGTGTCTTTGTCACCATGTGTCTTCTTCCAAGACAAGTGGAGCATTCTGAGCTCTTCTGCATCCCCCCCCCCAAAAGGAAAATCCTGTAACTCACTGCAAAACACAAAGACAAAACGAATGAGTTGACAAGACAGCAAATTCTCAAATGCGCAGGAAACACACTCCATCCTTCTCCAGATGAATGTAGTGCTGGGGCAATAAACAGGGGCGGGTGCTCGATCTAGCGCTTAGGAGGCAAGTTGGAATACTTGCAGCCCACATCAGGGACCCTGGGTTCAAGTCCCAGCCCCGGCTCCTGTCGCCAGCTTCCTGCCGACATAGACCCTGGGAGAGAGCAGGTGATGGTGTAAATAGTGCTGAGGTGGGCAGACCTGGTTGGAGCTCCAGCTTGCTGGCTTGGCTGGAGGCCCTGCATTGGCTGTATTTGGGCATCTGGGGAGTGACCCAGGGAATGAGAGAGGGCTCTGTCTCTCACACTCTCCCTTTATCTGTGCTTCTCAAGTTCTTTTTTTTTTCAATGGAGAATTCATCTTATAGAAAGAAAAAAGCTGACCACGCAGCTCCAGCAGCGGACCTGTCAGCATCCCACGCTTGGCTCACCAACGCGTTGCTGGCTCACAGAAGCAGACCCCTGTTCACGCCGGCCAGCGCACACGTCTTCGCCTTCAGTGACTGCGGCTACTGGTCATGGTCAGCTACGGTTTCTTTCTTGGTGATTATTGGGAAAAGATGTGCGAAATTGAAGTGGTTCATTTTTCCCATCTCAGAGTTGCGTGTGTGGTGGCCATGTGGGAGAATTTTTGGAGTGCAGAGCAGTCTGACACTGTGGACAATTTAAGAATTTTTATGAATTTATTTTATTCTTATTTGAAAGGAAGAGAGACATGGAGAGATTGCCTCTTCCTTGATTCAGTTGCCAAATGCTTGCAATAGCGAGGGATGAGCCAGGCCAAAGCCAGGATCTCTTGGTGTCCCGTGTGAATAGCAGGGACCCAGGCTGTTACTCACTACCACCTCTGAGACTCCATGAGGAAATGGGACCAGAAGGGGAGCCGCCGGGCTAGGCGTGGTAGCCTAATGGCTAAAGTCCTCGCCTTGCACACATTGGGATCCCATATAGAATCCCATATAGAATCCCATATGGATGCCGGTTCTAACCCCCGGCAGCCCCACTTCCCATCCAGCTCCCTGCTTGTGGCCTGGGAAAGCAGTCAAGGACAGTCAAAAGCCTTAGGACCCTGCACCTGCATGGGAGACCTGGAAGAGGCTCTGCGTTCCTGGCTTTGGATTGGCTTAGCTTGGGGAGTGAATCAATGAACGGAAGATCTTCCTCTCTATCTCTCTTCCTCTCTGTATATCTGATTTTAAAAAAAAAGATTAAGAAGGGAAGTAGCCAAGGGGCCACCATGTGGCATAGTGAGTTAATCTTCTACCTGCTAGCACTGGCTTCCCATATGGCCCTGGCTCATGTCCCAGCTGTTCCACTTCCCATTCAGTTCCCTGCTTATGGCCTGAAAAAGTGGCAGAGAATGGTCCCAAGCCTTGGGGCCCTGCCCCCACATGGGAGATCCAGAAGAAGCTCCTGGCTCCCAGCTGTGGCCACTGTAGTCATCTGGGAAATGAACCAGTGTGTGGAAGACTTCTTGCCTCTCTCTATATATAACTCTGATTGTTCAAGTAAAATGAATAAGTCTTTTTAAAAGAAGAAGAAAGAAGTAGAGCAGCCAGAACTTGTACTAAGCATCCTAATGGGATGTGAGCGTCCTAAGCAGTGACTTAACCCCTGTACCTACATTCACCCCTGACCAAGTCAAATGGTGAGGTTCACCGCTTCCAGCATCTTCTGACCAGCAATGTAGATGTAAACATAACACAGTTGCCAGAAAAGATTGCATAAGAAGAGGTGCTTAAGTAAATTTGTTGGGGGCCAGCATTGAAGTGTAGTGGGTTAAGCCACAGCCTGCAACTCTGACAGGGGCCCGGACACTTGGGCCATCTTCAGCTGCTTTCCCAGGGGCATTCGCAAGAAGTTGGATTGGAAGGAGAGCAGCCAGAACTCAAACCAGTGCCCATATGGGATGCTGGTGTTGCAGGTGGTGGCTTTACCTGTTCTGCCACAACACCAGCTCCTGCTAGCATTGATTTTTTATGTATATATAAGATTTATTTATTTTGGGTCTGGTCCTCACCTTGAACATGCCAGGATCCCATATGGGTGCCAGTTTTAATTCCGGCAGCTCCACTTCCCATCCAGCTCCCTGCCTATGGCCTGGGAAAGCAGTCGAGGACGGCTCAAAGCCTTGGAACCCTGCACCTGCATGGGAGACCTGGAGGAAGCACCTGGCTCTTGGCTTCAGATCGGCACAGCACCGGACACCGCAAGGTCACTTGGGGAGTGAATCATTGGACAGAAGATCTTTCTCTCTGTTTCTCCTCTCTATAAATCTGCCTTTCCAACAAAAATGATATAAATCTTAAAAAAAAAAAAGTCAAATGCATCCGAAATCATTGCAGTTGGTGATGGTAATGGTGTGTGTGGGAGGAGGTCCTGGTGTGGGGTGGGAAGGAAAATGATTTCCTAGGATACTCAACAGACACCCCCATCAAGTGTGTGTGTGTGTGTGTGTGTGTGTGTGTGTGTGAGAGAGAGAGAGAGAGAATTCTGCTTTTTACAAAAATATTTATTTTTATTGGAAAGTCAGATTTATAGAGAGGAGAAACAGAGAGAAAGATCTTCCATCTGTTGGTTCGTTCCCCATGTGGCCGCAATGGCCAGAGCTGAACCAATCCAAAGTCAAGAACCTCTTCTGGGTCTCCCACATGGGTACAGGGTCCCAAGACATGGGAGCTCCAGCAAGAGCCATGTGTTGGAAGCCCGGAGCCAGCTGAGAGTGGTTGTGCTAAGGTGTCCCTCCGTGTGTGCTGCCCTTGTGCGCATGAGTTGTTTTCCAGCCTGTTCGTTCATTGAAGATGTACAGACACCTGCTGGGTGGAGTGGTCTTTCACTCCCATTTCACAGAGTAAGAAGCTGAGGCTCCAGGAGTTCCAGGGTCCCAGCCAGAGGTCAAGGCACAGGATCAACAAGCCAGAAGTCTCCCTCGGTGACTGGGCTCCTTCGGGCTCCCTCCCTTCCTCTCTCTGATTCAGTGTTCATAGATTATTCTCATACATATATATATCTATTTAATTATTTGTTTGGGTTTCTTTGAAGATTTATTTATCTTTTTTGGAAAGGCAGATTTACAGAGAAAGGAGAGACAGAAAGATCCTCCATCCACTGGTTCATTCCCCAAATGGCCACAAAGGCCAGAGTTCAGACAATCTGAAGCCGGGAGCCAAAGAATTTCTTCACGGTCTCCAATGCCAGTGCAGGGTCCCAAGGCCTTGGGCCATCCTCCATTGCTATCCCAGGCCACAATCAGGGAACTGGATGGAAAGTGGAGCAACTGGGACATGAACCGGTGTTCACTGGGGTACTGGCGCGTGCAAGGTGAGGATGTAGTCATTGAGCCATAGTGCTGAGCCCAATTTATTTATTTGAAAGTCAGAGCTAGAAAGAGAGACAAACACACATATATATACACACACGCAAAGAGAGAAAGAGAGAGAGAGAAAGAGAAATTTTCTGTCCTCTGGTTCACGCCCCAGCTGGCCACAATGGCCAGCTCTGGGTCAGGTGAAAGCGTAGAACCCCGTCCGGGTCTCCCACGTGGGAGGCCAAGGCGCCAGCACCTTAACTATCTTCTGCTTCCCCAGGTGTGTTAGCAGGGAACTGGATGTTAAGTGGAGCACCCGGTACTCCAACAAATGTTCCACCAACTTAAAAAAAAATAAATCCACTCACAGAAAACCAGGAAAGTGCAAAAAGCAATAACTCCAAACCTCAACTAGTATAGTCAGAGATTTGTTTTTGTCTTTTTCTTAATTTGTTTATTCAGCAGCCAGTGCCATGGTGTAGTAAATTTAACCTCCATCTGCGGTGCCAGCATTCTGTATGGGTTGCTCTACTTCTAATCCAGCTCCTTGCTTGGGAAAGCAGTCAAGGACGGCCCAAGGCTTTGGGCACTTGCATCCACGTGGGAGACCCAGAAGTTCCTGGCTCCTGGTTTCAGAGCAGTCAAGCTCTGCTTTAGCCATTGTAGCCATCTGGGGAACAAACCAATGGATAGAACATCTTTCTTTGTCTTTCCTTTTCTCTCTCTGTAAGTCTGTCTCTCAAATAAAAATAAATCAATCTTTTAAAATTGTTTATTTAGCCCAATAAATAGGGGGTGGCCTTGGCTTACAGAGTTGCACCCCCCCAACTTCTCCTCCTATGCAAGGCTCCCCTAGCCTGGAGCAGGAGTGCGAGGTTTTCCCTTCCCTCCTCCTCTTCTTGTGACGTCTTAGGGACTCCTCCAGTGTCCCCCGCTGCCCCCACCTGGGGGGGCGGGCAGAGGGGACCCGCCAAGCCATCTCCAGCCCCCAGATCCCGTGCCCTGGGACCCCACCGGACTGTTTCCAATTTGGACGCCATGCATTTGAATCAGGACTCAGAGGCACCTCTTCGATAGAGCTAATGATAATCTAGGGCTCCTGGACCTCACTGTCTTGAGATAAATCCTGCCTGTGTGTAGACAGGAGGGTGGGGGTGCCTGATGGCCACTGGGGCCCCTCTCTCAGGCTGGCTAGGAGAGGAGGCGCGTGCAGGAGGGGAGCTGCACAGACAGCACTGCGGGGACCTAGGGAGACAGGACAAAAGGGCTTTCTCCCCTCCCATTGCAGCGGGTGGTGGCTTGTGAAAGCGTCGCCTACAAGAATGCCTTGTCGCAGAGATACGCAGGCATCCAGTCCTGCCTGAGGGATACACCACGAAAGGACACCTGCTTCCGTATTTGGGGACAGACAGGGGATTGGGGACAGGGAGGAGGCAGTGGGGTGGGAGGAGCCAGGGTCTACCCAGGGAGGACTGACCCTCCTGCATAACCCCAAAGACTTCCAAGACAGCCCTGCCCTGGGCCTTGACCTTAATCCAGCCACAAAGAGCATAAGAGGGGCAAGCATTTGGCTGAACCTCTAAGACAACACGCATCCCCGTTTCACAGAGTCTGGTCCTTGAGTCCACTCCCCATGCGCCAATCCCAGTTTGCTTCTATCGCACATCTTTAGAGGCAGCGGTGCCTGACAGCGCAGGGATCTGGGTCCCTGCCACTCCACGTGGGAAAGCTGGGCTGACTCCTGGGCTCCTGGGATTCAGCCTGGCTGAGCCCTGGCTATTGCAAGAAGTGACTCAGTAGATGTAAGCTGTCTTTCTCTCTCCCTTTGAAATAAATAGTAAAAGCATTAAACACACACACACACACAGAATATTGAACTCAATTGGAAGAGCTTCTTTCTAGATTTTTTTTTTCTGATCAGAAAAATCTGGGGTGATTTCATCCACAGAAGCTTTTGGGGTTTTCTGGGCATTGAGGCTGCTGGTGGCACACAGTGACTCAGGGTGTGCTGGCCATAGGCTGAGGGGAGGCTCTGGGGATGGGGTGGGGGAAGGAGTAAAGGATGAAGATATGCAGAGAGAAAGGGAGGGATGGAGGAACAGAGAGGGAGCGGGTATCCACCTCCCATAGCAGGAGCTGGGAAAATGCGGGGGGTGGGGGGTTGTGTAGCCAAGAGTTCTGGGTGGCAGATGCACCCAGGTAGGGAGGTACCACCAGGGCCTTCCTAAAGGACTCTGCGTGACTGTATGGCCTTCCAGGATGCGATGCCATGGTCCATGCGTATTGGCCAGGTTGTTTCAGGAGCTGGACGCCAGGGGACATTGGAGGGGAGACCCCCAACCTCCATGCAGCTGCTCTGCTGCTCTGGGGCTGGAGGTGGGAGAGGCTGATGTCCCATGGAGAGGGGCAAAACAGATCTGACTACTCTCCCCACCCCACCCTGTCCCAGGG
This sequence comes from Ochotona princeps, assembly GCF_030435755.1. NCBI lineage: Eukaryota > Metazoa > Chordata > Mammalia > Lagomorpha > Ochotonidae > Ochotona > Ochotona princeps. Next base: position 26,813,690 of record NC_080855.1, on the reverse strand, counting down.
AGGGGAATCCCCTCCCTAGCCCCTGACTCCTTCCAGAACCTTAGCCCTCCCCGGCTTTCTTCATCTTTCACTTCCTCCTTCTCACCTCCCCCTCACTCCCATTCTGCCTGACATGGAGCTAAACAGTGACAGTGAATTCAGGCCTCCAGAAGCTCTTGCATGCTCTCTCGGGGTGTCACAAGGGGGACCACTCTTCATCCACTTAGGGTTGAGAATCCACAACCCGACCCTGGGACATCTCCCGCCATCTCTCCCAGCTTGCTGTCTGCCTTTCCAGATGAAAATAATCAACATGAAAAACCAGATGTGACCCCTGGTGTGTGTGTGTGTGTAGGGGGGGACAAGCCACCTGGGTTGCTCCCAACCCACCCCCATTTCATCCCCCCTCCCTGACATCTGTGCGTTCAGGTAGGGGTGGTGGTGCCGCTGATGGGAACCCCAGTGGGATTTAGCATCCCCTTTTGGTGGTACTCTGGAAAACATTCTCTGAGGAATAGGAGGGCAGGCCCATCCATGGCCACCTGCGACGCCCAGCGCTGGAAAGTCCGATGCTCAGAGAGGCCCCTAGAGGCCCGGCCCCCACCCACACTGGGCCTCTGCGTATCAGTGCACAATGAGACTTGGGGAGGGTGCAGTTCAGACCCTGGCCCACGACAGAGGAAGGTGTGGAAGGTCATCGGATGGGTCCAGCACCCTTGTTGTCCAGCCTCTGACCTCAACAGGTGTGTGTGTGTGTGTGTGTGTAGTGGAGGGTTAGGGCAGAAGGGGTCAAGGCCTCCTCTCCCCTGTACACGGTAGGTGCCCAACAGACGCGCTGACCTCTGTGCTCAACCTCCTCAGCTTCCAGACAGCAGGGTGGGGTGGCGGGCAGGTGTGTAGCCTGGTCGGTGAGGGTGGGGGGCGCTGGGGGGCTAACAGGCCTGTCCTGTACCCCCCGCGGGGCTGGCTCCAGCAGACGCCGGCGCCTCGCCCAGGTTCTCCCCCCACACCAGGGCTGGAGACGCCCGGGGAGGAGGCGGCGTCTGCCGTCTGCGCTCCTCACCTGAGCTGCACCGGGCGGGGAGGATAACAATTATTGGGAGAGGTTAAAAAAAAAAATCATTATCAAATAACTACGGCTTGAAAAAGTTGGCGGGAGGGAAGGAAAACCCGGGCTGGATCGCGCCGGGGACGCGCGCCGCAGTCCGCAGCCAACGGCGCGCGGTAGCCGTCCCGCATCTGGATCGCATTGGCGCCCCGCGCACCTCGGGGGCTGCAGGACCGCGGCGGCGGCGGGGGGCGCTCCCAAGGGGGTTCCGCTGTCCCGGGGGACCCCGGTGGACTCTGGCGGCGGGGAAGGCCGCCCTCTGCAGGACGCGTGCGGAGCTGCCTCCGCTTCTCACTTGGTTCAGCCGGGGGTCCTGGGGTGTGTGTGGGGTGGGGTCCTGCGGGAACTTTCTGGTTCTTTTTACTAGTCCCTTGTGGTCCGTGCTGGAGGGGGAGGGGAAGATGGGAGCCCTCTTGGTGTTCCCTTAGGGTGTCTACCCCCTGCCTGGAGCCCCCAACCCCTATACCCCCATTCCATGGCAAGTGATGCGTGGTCTCCTGGGAGAGAGCCCAGATAATTTCTGGACAGTTTCGATGGATGCATGGATGGATTGACTGATTGTATTTTAGTTATTTGAAAGGCAAGAGTTAAAGAAAGAGAGAACGGGGGAGAGATCTTTAATCCACTCCTCAAATGGCTGCAATGGCCAGGGCTGGGCCAGTCCAAAGCCAGGAAGAGTCAGGAACTTCTTCCAGGTCTCCCACGTGGCTGCAGGAGCCCAAGGACTTGGGCCATCCTGTGCTGCTCTTCCTGGCACGTTAGTAGGGAGTTGAATGGGAAGTAGAGTGGCTGGGACACGAACAAGTGTCCATAGTGGATGCTAATGTTGCTGGTGGCAGCTTAAGCTGCCGAGGCTCAGTGCTGGGCACTAGACAGAACTTTTAGAAAGTCACCTGTGGACAGGTGCAAGGGGCTGTCCCTCTTCAGGGGAAGAGGTGGTCACCACCCTCTCGCATCCATTCTCATCTCTTGTGTCCCCATGAGCCCCTCGCTCAGACATGAGTACACTCCTCTCCTAAAACGCCTTGCTTCCACTGCCCTCCCACTTCCCTCCGGGAAGTTTTCTTCTGGGAGTGGCCGGCATGTAGCCCAGTCTCCTCAGCCCTGCATCTCCCAAGTGACCCAAGCTCCCAGCATCCCACCCCTCCCAACAGAACTGGGCCTGAGGGTGACTGGGCTTTTCAGATCCAGAGGGAGGGAGGAGAGAGAGAGAGAGAGAGAGAGAGAGAGAGAGAGAGAGAGGCAGAAGGGTACAGGGACCCTGTCCTTGTGGCCCCACATGCCCAAGAGGGGCACAGCTGGAGCTAACACAAGACCTAGGATTTTTCCTTTGGGGAGCTATCTCCCTACCAGTCTTTGGCCACCAGGAGACAGAAAGCCCTGGAAAAGTTGAAGCCAGAAACACATGGCATTCGCATGCACTGACCTGGCGTTGACAGTAAGCGTCCCAGTTTAAAGATGGGAAAGTTGAGGTCAAACACTCAAATACCGAGGCCCCAGAGCAGAGCCATCATTTGAACTCAGGCCTGCCATTTTTGTGCTATTCAAACACCTAAAAGATGTTCCCTGCTTATTTGTTAAAGGAAAATGAACGTGGGGTGTGGGAGGCATTGATACTTGTCGTTCCTTAGACTGTGGTGTCTGCATGTTACCCCAAGGCCCTGTGGGCACGTGCTGTCCCCCCATGTGTGTCCACACAGCCCGGGCTCCAGGCTCTCGACTCCCCAGCTGTCTCCTGCTTGGCTGGGCAGGGGGCAGCAGCCCACCAGGGGAACCCACTTGGTCTCTTTATTTTCTCCGGAGTCAGGTTCTGGTAGCTGGCCGTCACCCCTTGGGAAATAGCCCTGTAGCACATAAGCCCCCCAAAAACCTTGAGATAAGACACACCTGAGGTGGTGGTGGTGGTGAGGACAAACCTCACCGGAAGCTCAGCGGGGAAGCCATTACTTGCACTGACGCCAGGGACTGGGCAGGTGAGGCCAGAGGCCTTGTCTTGGTTTCTCCAAGATTTTCTCCTAATGGCTTCTGTGGCTGTCCTGGGTGGCCATCCATGGTCTCTTCCAAGGGGGCAAAGAGACGCACCCCTGACTCACCCAGCCCAGTGTTGTTTTATCACAGGGGCAGAGAGAGAAAAAGAGAGAGAGAATGAGGAGACACACAGAGAGAAAGCTCCTTGCTCTTTTTAAAGATTTTGTCATTTACATATTTTTATTTTAGAGGTAGGTTTATAGAGAGAAGAAAAGACAGAGAGGAAGATCTTCCATTTGCTGGTTCACTCCCCAGATGGTCACAAAAACCAGAGCTGAGCTAATCTGAAGCCAGGATCCAGGAACTTCTTCCAGATCTCCCATGTGGGTACAGGGGCCCAAGCACTTGGGCCAGCCTTCACTGCTTTCCCAGGCACATTAGCAGGGAGCTGGATGGGAAGTGGAGCAACTAGCTTCAAACCAGCGTCCCTATGAGATGCTGGCGCTGCAGGCAGAAATTCAACCTACTGTGCCATGGCACTGGCTGGAGCTCCTTCTTCTTGTTTAAAGGTTGTGAAATGTGAATGAAGCATCTTGGATTTCAATTCAGGAAATATAGATGGGCACAGGGCGTGCAGAGGCTGAAGGCAGAGCTGCCATCCAGTTGGAGGGGGGCGTTTGAGGGTTTGGAGAGGGAGGTGACTCAGGTCCCACCATGGGACCTGGAGAGCAGAAGGGGACTGGAGGGTCTCAGTCCCAGGGAGGAGGACATGAGGGAAACAGGGAGGGAGCCAGGGCTACAACTGGGTGTGCCTGGGGATAGGGAGAAAGAGAGAGAGAGAAAGAAGTGAGGGTTCCCAGAACTGAGAGTTTGAGGCAGCCATTCGCTCTCCCCTTGGGTGGGCAGGATGAACCGGAAGTTGGTAATTCATTCCCCTGTGCCCTGTCCCCATGTGGGCAGCTGTGTAAGGAGCTGGGGAAGGGGCTCTCAGGCCACGCCTCCATGGTCCTCTTCCCTCCTCTTCCCAGGGTTGCTTCCTCCTCCCTGCCTCCTTCCTATCAGGGCCTTGAAAATGCAAGAGAGAGAGAGAGGTGCTGTGTTAGTGGCAGTGTCTTGGAAGCTTCCAGATTTCTTCAAGAGCTGTGAGGCATGGGAGGTAGGAGCGAAGGCTGGGGCCCTCCAGAGTCCCTGGCCTGCCTGTCCCTGCATCATCTCTTCCGGTCACTGTCCACCTTCCACCTGCAGGTCCCCATCCCTGAAGTCCAGATCCCCGCAGGTGCAGCCACCATTGGATAGCATCACAACTGACCTCAGTTTGCCAGTCAGAAAAACGGGGCTGCAGGAGTTTCCCTGCCTTCCTGGCATCATTTCAGGTGCTGTCACAGAGAGGACATCTACTTGTGACTGTCCTACACCCTTTCCAGGTCTTTTCCAGTGGCCATAATTTGTGATTGGTCCAAATCGCTTCTCAGGTGACACGGTCTCGACCTATCACAGGGTTTCCCTGGAACTGTATCATCCTGCGCAGGTGAAGCGAAGCCCTTCTGTTCTCTGCCTTATGGAGAGAGCGGGACGCAGGCTGACCCACCGAGAGAGGCATGACCTCCAGGGCAGCTCCCTGCCTACCTAGCCACTTGAACCAGCGCATCCCCTACGGTTTGCTGTAGCTCATCCTGGTAGCTTCTGTCACCTGCCTATGCAGAGTCCCTGGGGAGCGGCTGGCCCCTTGGGGAGTCAGTGTCAGGAGAACAGAGACTCCACGTTGTCCCCTGCTGTCCTTTCCAGCATCCAGGACAGCGATCCTGAGCTTTGGTTTCCATGGTCACCACAGCGCCTCCAGCAGGAAAGCCGGCACTCAATGACATCACTTTGCCTTTTTTTTTTTTTTTTTTTTTTAAAGATTTACAAAGAGAAGGGGAGACAGTGAAAACTCTTTCACTCTCCAAGTAGCAGCGATGACTGGAGCTGAGCCAATCCGAAGCCAGGAGCCAGGAGCTTCTTCCAGGTCTCCCATGAGGTTGCAAGCTCGTAAAGCCTTGATTGACCCTCTACTGTTTTCCCAGGCTCATTAAAAGAGAGCTGGATCAAAAGTGGAGCAGCCAGGGTGCAAACCGCTGCCCATATGGGATGCCAGTGTTGCAGGCGGTGGTTTGACCCACTGTTCCACAAGAGAGAAAGAATGCCAGTGCTTCTATCCACTGCTTTTCTTCTCACGTGGCCATAACAGCCTGGTCTGGGTCAGACCAAAGCTAGGAGCTCCATGTTGGTCTCCTCACTGGTCTCCCCAAGTGGGTTCCAGGAGCCCAAACACTTAGGCCAGCGTTTGCTGCTTTTCCACATATATTAGCAGGCAGAAGGTTTAGAAGGTAAGCAGCTGTGACAGGAACTGGCACATAGATAAGGTATGCCTATTCAGTGTCCCAAACAGTAGCTTAACATGCTATACTGCAAGGCTGGCTCTTTGGATTTTTTTTTTAAGATTTATTGATTTTTATTGCAAAGTCAGCTATACAGAGAGGAGAGACAGAGAGGAAGATCTTCCATCCATTGATTCACTCCCCAAGTGGCCACAATGGCTGGAGCTGAGCTGATCCGAAGCCAGGAGCCCAGAGTCTCTTCTGGGTCTCCCACACAAGTGCAGGTTCCCAAGGCTTTGGGCCATCCTCGACTACTTTCCCAGGCCACATGCAGGGAGCTGAATGGGAAGCAGGGCTGCTGGGATTAGAACTGGTGCCCATATGAGATCCCAGCACATTCAAGGTGAGGACTTTAGCTGCTAGACTATCATGCCGGGTCCTTCATAAACTTTTATTTCATTTACTTATTTTATCAGGAAAACAGAGAGGTCCCCCATCTGTTGGCTCATTTCCCAAAGGTTTGGCTCACAACCAGAGATGGGTCGGGCTACCCTGGTCTCCCCGGGAGAGGGCAGAAACCCAAGCCCAGGAGCCATTAGCTGCAGGGAGATGCCGCAGCAGGAAGCTGGACCAGAAGCAGAGCAGCTGGGACTCGACCCAGGCACACCGGTATGGGATAAATGTGTCCCAATTGATGAGTCAGCTGCGGAGCAGGCGAGGTGGGCACTGGAGGCCCTCCCAAGCCCTGCATGTCCATCCCGATTTAACTCAGTTTTGCTCACTGTAGCCCTGGCTGCTGTGGGCATGTTGAAAGGTCCAATAGTGTGCCTGGAGGCTGCAGGAAGTTCTTGCACGCTTAGCTATCCTGTTTAACACTTGTCTAATGTCCTTCATGTTGGGCCCAAGCTCCTGGTCTCTCCCTTCCTAACACAATGTTTGGGGTTGGGGTGAGCGGAGGGGGCCAGGAGCCAGGAAGCCAGGTAGCCAGCCATAGGCCTGCACTTGCCAGAAGTGGGTGAGGATTGGAAAGATGGGGAGCTTTGGTGGAGGTGGGGAATGGTGTCAGGATTTGTGTTACTCTCAAGGAGCCTTAGGCAAGAAGGAGAGAGCCTGACTAGCTTGTACTGTCATGAGCTTCTCTGGGACTGAGTTGTATCATCCATAAAATGGGCTTAATGCAGCATTCCCTGCAGGTGATGGGATGAGGACAAAATCGTTCACCATGGTGGGGACAGGGGCTGGAGGACAGGCACCAAATTTGCCTTCACCTCCTGCTAAGCTGGGCCTGAAGCCTGCATCCTAGGCCGAGGTCTCACTGCCCCCAGTCAGCGTTCCCGTCTCTGGTGTTTCTGTTGAAATGCAATAAGGCAGCTCACGGGGCTGGGCTGGCCATCCTCACGGCCGCCTCAGGTCCTACATGACAGGCAGTCCTGGTTCCTGTCCCTTTACTTGTCCATGGCCACGGACAAGGGTTGGGTTGGGTGGACACGGAGCTTCCTTAGCAAGGCCAAGAGCAATTAGCCCCTCCTCCCTTGCCAGCTCTGAACAACGGGTTCTCCTTGGCTTCAGCTCAGCTCAAGTTCATCCCAAATATGCAGAGAGGGGCACAGGGGCAGGTTGGGGTCAGAGGGACTGCTGCGGGGTGTGGTAGGGGGGCTTCCTGCATTGTCCAAGTTCTCTCTAAGCAGCACCTCCCCAGGTTGCCACAGCAGTGCAGCCCAGCCTCCCAGAAGGGCCTGGAGCTCTGAGAAGGCTCCCTGCTCCTGCATCTGACCGACCAACGAAGTGACCGAGTCCTCCCCACTGTCTGCACCCCCCTCAATCCCTGGCAGGAAGTGACTATACTTATAAGAATATGAGGCGACGTAAAATTTATGCTTGTGCTGCCTCACCCTAAATCACGTGACCCTTGGGGTTGCTCATGACACCGTGTCCTCTTCCTGTCCCCAAGTAGTGGAGGAGGGAGTGTTGTCTCTTGCCGGGGTCAGAGGGGATGGGTGGGTGCTTGGTTTGGATTCAGTTGAACGACAAGGGTAATATCAACCACAGAGGTCTGTTCTTGACTAGCCCGCCCGCAGCCCTGGGAGTTCATGATACAACCTTCCTGCTTGCTAGCGCACAGCGAGCACCATCTTCTGCTGCTTGCTATGCAGCTGGCAGTCACTGTGTCCTAAGCGATGGACATGAGCCTGCACTAGCAGAGGCAGACATGAACTTGGAGGGATCAAGGGACACACAATGGTGGACATGTCAGGGTAGAAGGGGAGATACCATCCAGGACTTCCCATGGCCATGAGCAAGCGAGAGAGGGGGCAGGGCCTTGCCGACCATGGTGAGGGTCCCCAGGGGGAAGGTCCTGGAGGATCGTAGGCAGAGGAGGGCCAGATCTGATGGACGTTGTGGGAAGGGGGATGGCAGTTCAGGGATCTAGAAGCAGGACTGTGAGGCTGGGATATTGCCCTCTTGTTCCATCCACGCAGACTTTGGGAATGTTTCCTGGGTGCCAGGGTGGGTGCCAGGGTGGATGCCAGCCATGAAGGGTATCCATGTGAGAGCAGCAGGTGGAGAAATATAGGTACCATTTTAGTGCCCATGGCCCCATTACAACATACGGTCACATGGTGACACATGGGCACATGGCAATAAATGGCCATACAGCCACATATGGTCACACAGCAACACACAGTTACATGGCAATACGTGGCCACATGGCAGCACATGGCCACACTGTGTGCCTGAGAGAGGCCTGGGAAGAGCCAGGTTTTCGGGGCTCAGTCAGATGAATCCTTGCAGGGTGGGGTTTGGCCAAGAGCAATAGGCTGGAGTACTGGGTGCGGGGGAGCAGGAGGAGGAGGAGGTTGTCTGAAGTCCTGGGGGGAAGGCAGAGACGGGGAGCTTCTTGTAGGCATGAAAGGCTTCTGGGGGTCCCCCAAATGGGTCTAAGAGCTATCTTTATGTCTGAAGGCATCAAAGGGTTTGCCAGGGATCCTCACTGGAGCTGTGTGCTTTATAACATGAAGTAAGTTTAACCGAAACAGCCAAAGCCAGGAGTGGGGTGCAGTGCTTAACACCCCACTTTGGAGGCCCATATCACACATCAGAGTGCCCGACCCCTAGGGACCACAGTGCCAGCATTCCATACGTTCACCAATATGTACCCTGGCTGCTTCACTTCGCATCCAGCTCCCTGCCAATGCACGTGAGAAAGCAGTGGAAGATGGCCCAAGTCCTGAGCCCCTGCCGCATGTCCTGGCTTTTGTCAGCCCAGCTCCAGCTGTTGTGGCCATTTGGGGAGTGACAAGCCAATGTAAGATTTCTCTCTCTGTTCTCTCTCTAACTCTGTCTTCAAATAAGTCTTAAGCAACAGATGGACCCCAAAAATCAAATCTAGGTCTCCTTTTCTGATTCTGGCTTCCTGCTAACGTGTACCCTGGGAGACCACAGGCAACGGCTGCCGTCCACAGGGAAGACCTGGACGAAACTCGTAGCTCTAGCTTGGTCCAGGCTTGGCTGTTCCGGGCATCTGGGAAGTGAACTAGCAGATGCAAGATCTTTCTCTGTTCATTTGCCTCTATCAGATCAAATAAAAATAAACACAATTAAAAAAAAAAATGTTTATGGGCCCGGCATGATAGTACACTGGTTAAAGTTCTTGTCTTGCACCTGCCGGGATCCCATATGGTTGCTGGTTCTAATCCCGGTGGCCCTGCTTCCCATCCAGCTCCCTGATTGTGGCCTGGGAATGCAGTCGAGGGATTCTTGGGACCCTGCGTGGGAGAACCGGAAGAGCTCCTGGCTCCTGGCTTCAGATTGGCTCAGCTCCAGCTGTTGCACTCATTTTGGGGAGTGAACCTTCGGATGGAAGATCTTCCTCTCTGTTTCTCCTCCTCTATGTATATCCGCCTTTCCAATAAAAATAAATAAATCTTAAAAAAATAAAAAAATATTTATTTGAAAGGCAGTTTTATATATATATATCATATATATGTGTATATATATATATAGAGAGAGAGAGAGAGAGAAAGAGAGAGAGAGAGAGAGATTTTCCATCTGCTGATTTACTTCCCAAATGGCTGCAATGGCTGCAGCTGATCTGAAGCCAGGAGCTTCTTCTGGGTCTCCCACATGGGAGTGAGGACCCAGGCATTTGGGCCATCCTCCACCGTTTTCCCGGGTGCATTAGCATGGGAGCTGGACAGGGAGCGGAGCAGCCCATATGGGCTGCTGGCACTGCAGGTATCTGCTTTACTTGCTAGGGTATGGCACTGGTCCCTAAACATTTTTTAAGAAAAATTATTTTTAAAAGAAGAGGGCCCGGCGTGATGGTTCAATTGGCTAATCCTCCTTGCTGTAAGTACTGGAATCCCACATGGATGCCAGTTCGTGTCCCAGCTCTTCCATTTCCTATCTAGCTCGCTGTTTGCGGCCTGGGAAAGCAGCAGAAGATGGCCCAAGTCCCACACACATGGGAGACCTGGAGGAAGCTCCTGGCTTCAGATTGGCTTCAATTCTGGCCATTGCAGTCATTTGGGGAATAAACTAGCACATGGAAGATCTTTCAGTCTCTCCTTCTCTCTGTGTATGTCTGCCTTTCCAATAAAAACAAATAAATCTTAAAACAAAACAAAATGAAGAAGAAAAAGAAAATCGAAGCCAGAGGAATGAGGGTGAACCCAGTCTGTCAGGGCTGGCCCACACAGCAGTAGCCATGGAGCAGGTGATGCAGGAGGAGTCGGCCACGGGGGTGTGGCTCAGGGCAGGAGCCGCTCAGCCCAGGCAGCCGGTGAGCCCCGCCCCAGTGGGCAGTGGACTGCGGCCCAGCCCTTGACATGAAGGCGCCGAGAACTGTGAATTGTTCCTTCCACACACATAGCGACCGCAGTCTTTGGTCTTGATAAGCAGATGATGTTGACTCATGGCCCTGAACTTCAAGTCACAAAACCACAGTCTGGCTCAGGATATTTCATGGAGGCCATGGGGGGGTGGGTGGTGCATAGGAGCCAGCCGCTTTAATGCAGTCTGGACCATGGCTGGCTGTGTTATGCTGTTTTTCTGGGCTTGCCTGGAGTGGGACTTGCTTTTCTTGCTTGGCACTGGTGATACATGGTTGGGGGCCGGTGGGGGAGCTAGGGAGGAGGTTGGGAGTCGGGGATGAGGGGACGGCACAGAGTTCTGGAAAGGTTGCTACTGATGTCTTGTTTTACATCTACATTTTACACTGCAGTGTAGCGAATAAAGCCGCCACCTGCAGCACCAGGATCCCATAGGGATGCTGGTTCCAGTCCTGGATGCTGTACCACTGATCCAGCTCCCTTCTGAAGTGAATGGAAAAGCAGTGGAGGATGACCCAGATGGAGTTCTTGGCTTCTGGCTTCAAGCCTGGCCCAGCCTCAGCTGCTGCTGCAGCCATCTGGGGAGTGAACCAAGTATTGGAGTCTCTAATGCTACTATTAATATGCTCCCAGTCCCCAGCTGTGTTTGGTAGCAGGTGCCTCATCCGGTCGCTTCCTGCCTGGAGCAAGGGGGTGCCTTGTGGAGTCTTTCAGCTCCCTCAGCCTCACAGAGGAATTCATCATCTAGAACTGACTTGATGCCCATGTCAGCAGTGCACCCTGGGGGCCCAGCTGTGTCCCCACTCATGGCCTTGGTGGATTGGTGTTGGATGGGCATGTGATCCTCGCCCATCAGAGTCCTTGCTTAGGGGCTACCAACCCCAGGGCCTTTGGCTGACTTGCAAATAGCAATAGGCAAGGGGCCAACGTGCAACCAGGTAAGAGTTACTGGGGCTTAGTGGGGCTGCTTTGCTAGGCTGGGGAGGAGGTGTGCTGCCTCCTCCTAGGCACCCGGCTATGTCTCCTGTGCACACGTGTGGGTTTCCTTGTACTGGACTTGCTCTCCATGGTGGAATTGCTGGACATACAGGTCAGTGTGCTCAACTCTCATGCGGTACGAGGACCATTTAGGAAGTCCAACGTAAGACTGATTTCCCTGCTCCCACCATGTGTGAAATCAAGATCTCTGGCCATGGGCCCTGGGCATCTGTGTTTTATTAAACCTCCCAGGTGCATCTAGAGGGTTGCCCATGTGTACAGAAATGAGCTGATCACTGCTAAATCTAAGTTTAGTTTTGTTTGGAGACCAGCGTTAGGGTATAGTGGGTTAAGCCACCACCTGTGATGCTGGCATCCTATATGGTGCTGGTTTATGTGGCAATTGCTCCATTTCCCATCCAGCTCCCTGCTAATGCACCTGGGAGGCCATGCAAGGTGCTGAAGGCCATGTGAGAGACCTGGACGGAGTTCAGGCTCCTGGGTTCACTTGACTTAGCCTTGGCTGTTGAAGGTATTTAGGAAGTGAACCAGATAATGGGAGATCTCTCTCTCTCTCTCTTGCTCTGCCTTTCGAATACATAAAAATAAATATCTTTTAAAAACCTACTGTTTTAGGAACTGGCACCAAAGTCTGCCAGGAAGTAAATCTTGGTTTTGGAACAGCTGATCTTATTTTCCAGGGAAGGGATGGGATCAGACCCCCAGGGGCGGGACTGTGTCACTGTGATGCGAGGCAGGAACTGAGGGGCAGGGGGAGGGACCCTGTCATTGCACAGGGTGGGAGAGGGGGGTCCCCTAATGCCAGGAGACCTCATCCCTACACCACACCTGATGGAGGGCCTCAGGTTGAAGATGCAACCTAAGGCAGGTGTGTCCACGGCTGCTGATGGCGCTGTGGCCATCTCGGTGAGGGAGTTCACAATCTCTTCCCCTCCACAGAAGGCCCTGTAGGGTCAGGGTGGCCCCTAGTGCCACCTGCTGGCGGCAGCCGGGCAGGGAGGGCGTGGGGGGATGGCGCGTGCCTTTTGGGAGGAGCTTCCTGTCCGGTTAGGGGAGGAAGAGTGGGGCTACGGCTGCCTTGCGCACTGCTGGACTCATGTCCCTGGTCAACAAACGGTGAAATGCTCCTTCCATATTTCTTTCCAGGTGACTTGGTGCTAACCCTCTGGCAGGAGGTTACCCTGTGGCATGGGTAATACAAGCTGAGTGGTCATCGCTGGCCTGTGGGGTTCACGTAGGAGCTGGTGCTGCCCTCGGAGTCACAAGTTCTCTTGGGCTCTGTTTTCTTCTGAGCCCGGAGGCTTCTTCCATGGGGACCATGCACACTCATTCACGCAGTATCTGCTTCCTGGGTGACCATTTCCCATTCTGAAAGCGACATGGGCATCAATTGATGGAACTGGGGTCATGTGACCAAGTCCTAGCTGCAAGGGAGTCTGGGATGATTGATACAATTCCTCAGATAGGAAAGTCCCCGGATAATCCCATCCACAAGATACATTTGAGCTCCTGCCAGGAGCTCACCATCTGATGGGCAAGACTGGGGAGGCAGGCCAGAAACTGTGACATCAGAGAGAGGGGGAAGGGCCTGTATCAGGTGTGATGCAGAGTTCCCATTGGGAGTCCCCCTGCCGCTGGCCAGGCTGCGTGGCAGGGGAGGAATCAGGAGCTGTCACCTGTTGTAGCTGCCAGATGATGCCCCTTGTTGAAGCGTCTTGAATCTCCAGCCACACCCCTTTGCCATCCCCACATGTCCCCAACTCTGTCGGGGCTCCACCCCTGCCCTGAGTTGTGGTATCCTTCTTGGGACAGAGGAATTAAGGTCCCACCTCCTTCTCTGGGCAGAGTTCCTTCTCCATCCATCAGGTTCTCTGTACCTTTCCTATGTTGTTGCCATGGCAACAGCTGCTGACCTGCTTCAGCAGTCCAGGTGGTGTGCAGGTGCCAGAAACAGCAAATTCCCTCGAGGGGCTAAGCAGAGCCATGAAGGAAGGCACTACAGGGGGACCACCGATCCAGTCACCTTCCACCATGGGCAGGGGGAGGCAGCTGAGTTGGGGGAGCAGGCCCTATTGTGTGTCTGGGAGGACTATCAGGACTCGGAACTTTGGGGCTTTCATCTGGAAGCACCTGTGTCCTTCCACCTGGTTGGGCCTAGAAGCCAGTCTCAGCTTCTCATATAATGGGCAGAATGACATCACTCCCCCACCACTAGGCTGTGGGAGTGGAGCAAGCCCAGCTTGCTGGTGCAGCTGGGCAGATGGGGTGCGCTGAAGGGACACTGCCCCTGCCGTCCCCGTCCTTCGGTCTCCGGTCAAGATCTTTCCTGACATGAGTTAGGTGTTGGTGCTGCTCCCAGAGCCCTGATGGGGGTGGTGTTGCTGTGTCCCAGGTTCCCCCTCCGTGCCCCGTCTCCTTCCACCCATGGGAGCCCCACAGCTCTGTCCGCCATGAGGGGGTGGGTGAGATGGACTTCTCTGCTCCCTAAGAGAGCAACGGCCTCCCCGCCCACGCGTCGGGGGAGTTGAGAGAGAAAACGTGGAACCAAAATAGCTCTTTTCCATAAACAAAGCTGCTTTGCATTGGGGAGAATGTAAACAGGCAGATGCATTAGGAGATGGTGCCATCGGCTGAGCCGAGGGGGAGGAGATGACTGGAGGCTTCCCCACCGCCATCCTGGCCTCAAGTACTGGAGTCTGTACCGCCCATGCCACCGAGGGACAGCTGGGAAGCTGGAGCCAGGGCAGGGCTGAACACCCTCCTGGGTTTCTATCAGCCTTGCATCCGGCGGATGGGGGCCTCTCCTTGTGCTGTGTTCAGTCCCCAGGGACTGGACCTTCCCCGGTACACAGTGGCAGCATCCCGTGGCTCTGTCTCTGGTGTGACACTTAACACTGGGCTCCGAGAGATATAAGTTCAGAGGACCCCGGGGCAGGGAGCAAGTCAGTCCACTCGTAGGGAGAGAGCTACAACTCAGGGCGCAGGCATTTAGCCCTGAGTGCAGAGACCTGCGCCCTATACTGGAGGGCCCGGGGTTGAGTCTCTGCCTGGGTGGCAGCAGATGGTGGCTCCAGGGCGTGGGTCCCTGCTGCCACCCAGCCGATTGTGGCTCCTGACGCTAGCCCTGCTCCAGCCGTGGGTGTCTGGGGGCACCTGGAGGGTAGAACTGCACGTAGGAGTGCTCTGGGGTGATTTTTCTCTGGCTCTCAAACTGTGAAAAATCAAAACCAGATGAAATCACAACCTAGGCTCTGGCCTATGCTTGGGGCCAGAAGGCTTTCTCTGCATTTCCAGCTTGTCGCTTGTTGACTGCAGAGGCTGAAACCCCTGCCTTTTTGGTGGGGGGCAAGTCTGAAGCCCCACCAGGGGCATAAACTTTCTCTCCAAGGTGAAGCCTATCAGGGTCAAGACTGGGTCGGGCGGTACACTTAGTGATCCCAAGCTCTTGGCCCCAGCTGCTTCATCATGACCCCTGAACATGGGGCTAGGGAGGTCCTGAGCAGACACCCCGGGATCAGGGATGACAGGGGGTACCTGCGGCCAAACGGCCCCTCCCCCACGCTTGAAGTCCCCTGCTCTCCCTCCACGCCCTCACCATGTGGGAGTGAGGTGGCAGGGACAGCTGGCCCCAGAAGGGACTTGGCTGTAGCCTGGGCAGGTGGGCTATTGGCAAGAGCAGGAGGTGGGCTGGGGTTGGGGGTGTAGAGGGAGAACAGTGGGGGCAGGGTGCCGGCTGAAGGGCCTGGGAGGCTGGTTGAGGGAGGCTGCCCTAGCGAGTGATTCTGGAAGCAACCTCAAGTAAGGTCAAAGAAGGGGGGTCTGGCGCAATAGTCTAATGGCTAAAGTCCTCACCTTGCTTGTGCCAGGATCCCATATGGGCGCTGGTTCTATTCTGACAGCTCCACTTCCCATCCAACTCCCTGCTTGTGGCCTGGGAAAGCAGTAGAGGATGGCCCAAAGCCTTAGGACCCTGCACCCACGTGGGAGACCTGGAAGAGGCTCTAGGCTCCTGGCTTCGGATTGGTGCAGTTCTGGCCGTTGTGGCCACTTGGGGAGTGAATCAATGGATGGAAGATCTTCCTTTCTGTCTCTCCTCCTTTCTGTATATTTAACTTTCCAGTAAAAATAAATAAACCGTTAAAAGAAAAAAGAAGGGGGGATCTTGGGAAAGGGAAGACCCTTGGAGGTGGCACAGGGAGGTGAAGCTTCCTGCAAGAGGAGGAAGAGGAAGAGGAGAAAGAAGAGGAGGAAAAGGAAGAAGAGGAGGAGGAGGAGGAGGTAGCAAGGACCACTCAGGCCAGAGCTGGGCTTGCTGCAAACCCTAGTGTTTCAGTGGCTCCCAGGGGCCTGAGGGGGGCAGAACATCGTGGTCCGTGCCATGGGGGGGGGCGGTATGAGGCCAGCCTGGGCTTGCGGGGGCGTCCAATGTGAGTCCTTCCTTCTCTATCCTCTGCCTCACCTCTGCAGGGTCCTCTCTGCCCGCCTCTGCTGCTTCTCACTCTGACCCTGCCCCCCGTGCCCCTCCTGCCTCCCTCACCCACCCACGCTTCACCCAGAGCACTGGGAATGTGGCACGGGGCTGGCAACTCCTCTCCCAGCATACTTTGTGCAGGTGAGGGCTTGACAGGGGTGGAGGGTCAGGATGTGGGGAGTAGTTGGCTCTCAGCTTGGCTGTGGCCTGCCTAGGTGGCGGTGGCTCTGGGGGCCTTGGATTCTCCCAGCACCCCCAGCACCCTCACCGTGAGGCTGAGTCCTCTCCCCCGCCCCCCAGCCAGGGGAGTAGGCTGGTCCCTGGCATCCCTGCCTTGCCCTGTCCTGTTCAGGCTGGGCCAGCTCTGGGCAGTGACTTTGGGGGAAGGGGGCATAGACCAAGCTCAGCATTGCCCCATGTTGGCACCCACACTGCCCTTGAACTTTAGCTCATGCTTCTGGAAGACATTACTTGCCCTCCACCCAGCACACAGCCACCTAAATGAGGTGTTAGGATTCGGAGAAAATCTTGACTCAAGGCTTCACTAGATCAAATGTCCCAAATCTAGGCACCAGGACCCCCCCAACTGGGTTCCCAGAGACTCCCTGCACCAACTCTTCAGGGAAGTGACATTGATGAGCAGGTGTCCAGCAATGGGGGAGGGAGGCTGCCCTGGGCAGGGAGGGACCCACAGGCCTGCCCGAGCCCCCCAGCAAGCAGGAATGTGAACCCTGATTCATGGCCACCGCTTACATAGGGTCATCGTGGCTTCCTCCCCAACAGGATTGGGCTGGGTGCAGGCTGGCGCGATGGCAAGGGGCAGGGCAGCCAGAGGGAGGGAGGGCTAGAGAGAAGGAGGGAGGGCAGGAAGGCGTGGACTCTGGACGGGCATCTCATCCTCCCCCCTCCCCACCCTCCCTCTGGCTCTGGCATTTCTCTGATACCTGTTGATTCCTCTCCACGCCTTCCACAGACTCCCAGCAGGCCGCAGTCCCCATGCCAGTGCCTCTTGCTAAGCCCCAGCAGCGGCCCGCCAGTCGCGCCACTGCGGCGTGCCCGAGCCCCCAGACGGCGTGAGTTTATGACAGGTCCCATTGTGTGTCTTGCACAAGCCCCAAGTGTTGAAATACCCAACGGATGATGACAGTGTTGAAATAACCTGTCGTCTCAGCACTTTCCCTGTCATTAGCCAGATGTCCCAGCCCTCGCCAGCGTCTGCAGCCTTCTGCCGAGGGGTGGCGGCGGCGGCGGCGGCAGGGCCTGGCTGACAGGGTGTGGAGTGGGCCTGGAGTGTCAGGAGTGGCCAGGGACCCCAGGGGTGGTTTGCAGTTGGAGGGTGTGAGAACAGGCAAATAGGGAGGTGCAGGGTCTCACAGCCTGGGTGCTGTCATCCCCGTCCTATCCTCTACCACAAATGCTAGGGCCATCATGGGTGGCGGGGAGAGAGGGTGGATGGTGCAGCGAACTCTGCAGGTTTTCAGGCCAGTGGTGCTGGCCTTGGAGGGCTTCTCGTTGGGACCCATGATGTGGCCTCCACCTGGCTCAGAGAGGTCAAGTGACTGCCCTTGAACCTGGCCACGTGGCCCCACGGCTCACCACCCTTTCACTGCATCTCCGGCCCATCAGAGGTCTTTTGCTTATTCTGGTTGTTCTGGTCCAAGTGGATCTGGGAATTACCCGGCCAGGTGCCCACTTCCAGCTTCCTGGTCATCTCGTCTAGGGACTCCAACTGACTTTAAAAAGAGTGAGTAGGGGCCCGGCACTGTAGCCTAGTGACTGAAGTCCTTGCCTAGCACCCACCGGAGCTCCATATATGTGCAGGTTCTAATCTTGGCTGCTCTGTTTCCCTTCAGGTCTCTGCTTGAGGCCTGGGAAAGCAGTCAAAGACAGGCCAAAGCCTTGGGACCCTGCACCTGCGTGGGAGACCTGGAAGAAGTTCCTGGCTCCTGGCTTCGGACAGGCTCAGCTCCAACCACTGCAGCCATCTTTGGATGGAAGATCTTTCTGTCTGTCTCTCCTTCTCTCTTTAGATCTGACATCCCAATAAAAATAAATAAAAAGTCTGAAAACAGAAACAAAACAAAACAAAAAAAACCCCAAGTGAATAGGGCAGAGCCTGTCACCTGTGGCACTTGACTCTGAACTATCCTTGACGCGTTTTAGCCACAGGGGAGTTTTGTTCTTCCCCTGTGGAGCCTGGGGAAGTACCTTGACCAACCTGTGCTACAGTCTCCACATCTGGAAAGGGGAAACCGTTAGCTTCACGCGTTAACATCTGTTTTGCACCTGTGTGTGTGTGTGCGCGCGCGCGCACGCGCGGCCCAGCCCTGGGCAGGTCCCCGATTGGTTGGCACAAGCTCCCCCATTAAAGCAGCCTTATTCCTGCAGGTGTCCGCGCCAGCAGGGATGTCCGTCACCAGTGGCGGAGGGGACTCCAGCATGAGGTGGGGCTGGGCCAGAGGCAGAGTCCCAACATCTGGTGCTGATTTGGGGAATTAAGTCTGGAGGAGTTTGCAGCTCGTGGAGGAACCCCAAGGGAGACTCCTGCTGCCAGCAGAATGGAATGGGGGAAGGGGCAGCTGCTATTTTTCAGTTTCCTCCCCTCTCCCTGGCTTCTGGAGTCTAGCTTCCCTCCCCGATCCCCGGGGTGCTCAGCAAAGGACTGATACCTGTCCTCCCACCTGTCCTGGGAGCCTCACCTTTCTGGGCGTCAGTGCCACAGAACTGGAGAGCTGAGCAGGGACAGCCACACCTTTGGGCTAGGGTTCAAGCAGAAAGTTAAGGGAGTTAAGGTTGTGGGGACTGGGGGAGGGGAGCCACTAGGAGAAGGACCACTGGTGACCATGACAGGGCCGGCCTGGGGACCCCCACCCCATCAGGTGCTACCAGGTGGGTCCTAGTAGAATCAGAGCACGTGCTGGCCAGGACAGCTGGGCAGTCAGGGCCCACCTTCCTCAAGCCTTGCTCAGCACAGCAGCCATTGTCTGTGGCCTGGTCTCTGATTTTTTCTGCTACTACCTCCCAGGCCACTGCCCCCTGTCTGCTGGGCCAGACCTGGGAGCCTTCTGCTGCGCTTCCCAGGGTCAGAAAGGCCACAGGTCAGCATGGTAGCATAGCAAGTTAATCCTTTACCTGCAGTGCTGGCATCCCATATGGGCTGCCCCACTTCCTGTCTAGCTCCCTGCTTATAGTCTGGGAAAGCAGCAGAGGATCCCCCAAGTCCTTGGGACCCTGCACCCATGTAAAAAACCCGGAAGAAGCTCCTGGCTGCTGGCTCAGCTCTGGCTATTGTGGCCATTTGGAGTGTGAGCCGATGGATGGAAGATCTTTCTCTGTCTTTCCTTTTCTAACTGTAAAATCTGCCTTTCCAAGAAAAATAAATGAATCTAAAAATGTTTCATCTGAAAGGCAGCAAAATAGAGATGCAGTCTGCTGGTTCGCTTCCCAAGTATCTTCAGCAGCCTCCAGGGCTGCTACTGCGCCAGGGGCCAGGAGTTCCAACCAGGTCTCCCCCGTGGCTGGCAGGGGCCCAAGCACTTGAGTCGTCGTCACCTGCTGGCTCCCAGGATGTGCATTAGCAGAGAGCTGCAATTGAAGTGGAGCCGGGATTTGGACCCAGGTACTTGGATACAGGCTGAAGTATCTGTTGTGTGCAAAGCTTGCCCATACACCCACTTCTTTTTGTGACCACACCAGTTTAAATGTTGGCGAAATATCACCTCCTCAGGGCTGTCCTCCTGAACTGCTCCTATGCCCCTGGGACTTCTTGGGACCTCCCTTGGAAGCCCCCGTCGCGTGTGTAACCATCTTGCTGAGTCATTGGCATCCTCTCCTGAGTAACAGCATCTTATCTTGCTGGCCCACGGCTGCATCCTTGCTAGGTCTCGCAGCCCCTGCAGACAGCAGGTGTCAGCTGATGAGCCTGTGTACCAACTGAAGACCTACTGTGGGCCCAGTCATTTCCATACGGTCCGTCCTTCAACCCTGGCTGCTGTTAGCATCCCCCGCCAGGAGAAGATTCTGGTTGTGTCAGGCTTGGCCAGCAGCATTTAAAAAGCTATCATGGGGCCCGGCTGCGTGGCCTAGTGGCTAAGGTCCTCGCCTTGAAAGCCCTGGGATCCCATATGGGCGCCGATTCTAATCCCGGCAGCTCCACTTCCCATCCAGCTCCCTGTTGGTGGCCTGAGAAAGCAGTAGAGGATGGCCTAAAGCCTTGCAACCCTGCACCTGCATGGGAGACCTGGAAGAAGCTCCTAGATCCTGGCTTTGGATCAGTTCAGTTCTGGCCATTGCGGCCACTTGGGGAATGAATCAACGGATGGAAGATCTTTGTCTCTCCTTCTCTGTGTAGATCTGACTTTCCAACAAAACAAAACAGAAAAACAGGTTTACCTTCTAAATGACTACTGAGAAGCTGCACGACACAGGGTTCCTATGCATGCCACCCCCAGCTGCCTATAGTCTGTTTTGTGGTTGGGTGGAGAAGGCGCCCTGGGCCCATTCACCTCTGCCCCTCTCCCTCCAGCTCAGAAACTAAGAGGCCTCGCCCCAGCATGCCTTCCTGCCCACTCTGGGCTGGGATGGGGCCTGCTGGGCAGGGGGACCGGGGATGGCGTGTCCGTCGGACTTCCCTTGCAGCTTGCCTGTCCTTGTCGCCTGTTGCTGCCCTGGTCTCCCTCCCCAGCTAGGGCAGCTCGTGGGTCTCCAGGTGCCCTGCTGGATGGACCCTGACTCCAAAGTTGTAGCCTCTCGCCTCCCAGTGCACCAGCTGTATGTGGGCAAGGCAATGACTAGAAAAGTGGGCAGGAGAAGCCATTGCAGACAGCAGCAAGAGGCCCTAGGGGACACGGAGTGCTGGGTGGGAGTGCAGGCAGGACTTGATCTTGCACCAAGATGGACAAAAGGAGCAGGCACCTCTCCCTGATCAAGACATGGAGGCTCAGAGGGGGGCAGGTGACTTGTCCAGAGCCACACAGCATGGAAGCCCAGACCGGAAGCTGGGCCTGTGGGAGTGCAGTGCGCAAGCCCACCTCCTGCTGGCTGGGGGAGGGTGCTGTGTGTACACAGACAGAGCTTCCTGCTCCTCTTCCTCCTCCTTGGTCCCCAGCCCAGGTGGTTGGGCCTGACACTCCCCTAGGTCATTAATTGCCCTCAGAGCCAGCCTCCTTGGGTGTTTCTGTCCAGGCTAAAAGAGCAATAAAAGACAGGATAATTGGAAGACAAAGGCGATTGCCTGGGCATCCCGCCCTCCGGAGCAGGGAGCCGGGAACTTGGGTGTGATCTGCCTGTGACTCATGCAGCAAAATTATAGCCCTGCGTGTGCAGGTGTGTGCACGCCGCCGGGCGCAGTGTGAGCAAACACGGCCTTCCTCCATGCGGGGCCAGGCAACCGCAGCCAGACACAGGTCCTCCCTACACCCCGCCCCATTCCGGCCCAGCCCAGGCAGGCCCAGGGTTCCTACTGGGTGGGCTCCTATGATGGAGTCACCCCATCACACACTGGGGTTCCCCCACCTCCACCCTGGGAAGCAAGGACAGGGGCCTGGGTACTCTGGATGAGGGGCACTTGAACCATCATTGGCTGCCTCCCAGGCCATGAACAGGGAGCTGGATCAGAAGTGGAACAGCCAGGACTTGAGCCCATATGGATTGCCAGCACCACAACTTAACACGCTGCACCCCTCTTTCTCTTCCCCCTCCCCTCCCCTTTTCTTCCCCCTCTCCTTCCTCTCTTCTTCCCCCTTCCTCCTCCTCTTCTCTCCTTCCCTCCCTTCTTTCTGCTCCCCTCCCTCTTCCTTTCCCCGCCATGTCCTCCTCCTCCCCCTCTTCCTCCTCCTGCCACAGCTGGGGTGCGGTAGAGGCTGGCAGGGCCATGGTTCACAGCCCAGGACAGGTCCCAACATCTAAGACTTGGGATTTTGGGGTAAACAGACCACGAGGCAAGGGCTGATGAGCCACAGCTCACTGTGCGGAAGCTGTGACGCGTGCAGTGCCTGTGGGGTTTGGGCCCATCTGTCACAAGTCCCCTATCTGACGGTCCCAGCCAGTCCCTCCTCTGAACCCCACGAGAATATTGGGGAATTTCTTGTGTATCCTTCTGTTCTACTTCTTTCTTTTAAAGATATATTTATTTATTTTGGAAATCAGAATTACACACACACAAAAGGAGAGTGGCATCTTCCATGCACTGAATCACAGGGCTACAATGGCTGAAGCTGGACCAGGTGGAAGTCAGGAGCTTCCTGGGGGACTCCCATATGGGTGCAGGGGTCGAAGCACCCAAGCCCTTAGACCATCCTCTACTGCTCTCCCAGGTCCTTACAGGGAGCTGGATCGGAAGTGGAGCAGCTGGGATTTGAACCAGTGTCCATATGCAATGCGGGAACTGCAGTTTGAAGATTAACATGCTGCACCACCACGCATGTTATTTCCTCACGCAGAGGCATCCAGCAGTGTTGGCATATTCTCCTACTAATCTGCTCTTTGGGGTTTTGGCCTAATATAAAGGGGAGACTTGGCTGCACTCACACCCAAAGAGCTTTCTCTCTTTCTCCCCTCCTTCCTCTCTCTCTCTCCTCCTCTCAGCTGCCTGCTAGTTTGCTGTGCCCAAGTGCGTGGCTCGCTGCCCTGGGCTGTCACTCCGACATGCTGTTCTCCCACAGGCAGCTGTGGTGAGTAAGCTGGCCCTGACGTCATTTCTCGCCGGCCTGAGGTGCGCAGTGGAGCCAGTTCCCAGAAAGCGGGGCTGTGGGGTGGTGGGGCCCTGACATCGTTGCTCTGATTGGAGTTGCTGGCCCACCTGCCACCTGACTCTCCGGCCAGTGACTGCTTCCCGCACCCATGGCAGGCTTCCCAGCAGTCCATGTGCTCAGCCCTGTGGACGTTTGCCGATCTGATCGGCGAGAGATGACTTCCTGGTGCAGCCACAAGCTGTCCTGCCCTTGACAGGGTTGAACATTTTTGCATGCTTCGGGCCCACGGGTCTTTGTTTTCCTCTAAATGATCGTTCAGACCTGTGGCTCCTCTTTTTCTACCAGATTGTTTTTGTTTTCCCTTAGAAACTCTTTACATATGGGGGAGACGTGCACCTGGCTTAGGCCGTGGGTTGCAAATTCTTCTCCCTGTCTCCTACCTTCCTCTGCAGTGTTTGATATTGAACGTCATGTAGAAGTTTGTCAACATCCCTGTCATTTCTGGCTTTTTGAATTTTGAGCATTATGGATGGGTTTTCCCAACTTTCCTTCTCCGACTCCCATTTCTAGACAGCAACCTCGGCTCTGCACACGAGCCTTTCTGGTGAGCAGCTGTGAAAAACCCACACTTTCCCCTCTGGTTGTTGGCAGCCTGTCTCCCCCTCTAGGAAGCCTTCCTGGATTCCTCCTTGCCTGTGGGCAGGGGAGGGGTGGGAGCAGAGTCAGCAGTTACTCCCAACTTTTCTTCTCTCTAAGCACTCGTTGGAGTCCTCGGGTGCATGGTCATTGCCTGGCTTCTCTCGTCTGGGCTTGGAGCCCTCCCAGTCATGAATCAGTTGACATGCTTCTCCCACATTTATGGGGTAATAACCTGGCTGCAGCTGGGAGTGCCACGTGCAAAGGGCTTGGTTGTTATAAAGTGACAAACAACCCGTGGACATTGCTGAGTTCCCTCTGGGGCACCTGACCACAGCCCTCTTCCCATCACCCCCAGCCTGGCTCCACACCCCCAGCAGCATCTCCCCTGTGTCCCAGAGGGGCTGTTCCTCTTTCCTCCCTGGACCCTGGCCCTTGACACCCATGGGGCTCTGCCAGGATCCCATGGGCCACACAGCCCACCCTCACCCCAGGGCCTGGCAGCCTGTCAGGTTGGAAGTGTCAAAGGCAGGAATGCAGGCAAGTGACATCAGACAAGCAGGCAACGGGCAGACAGAGGTTCTCCCCTGGTAGAGCCACCGGCGTGGCTCTGTCTTTCAGGTGGGGGAAATTGAGGCCAGGCTTCCTGCTTCCAGGCTGCCCAGAGCTCTGTTAGGGGCCTCCTCAGGGTATAACCTTGGCTCTTGGGTGTCCAAGGTTGGCATGGTCAGGGCCAGAGGCAGACTGGAGTGCTTTCCAGGCAGGCAAAGTGGAGCTGGACATGTCAGCAGGTGCAGGGGACAGAGCCGTGGCTCCTCCCGTCCCTTCCTCTAGCATGGACACATGCCGGCTGATGCTGTTTTGTGTAGGAGGAGGACAGGAACCCAGGGTGTGAATCTGTGCCCCCTTTCCTACCTTTGAGAGCCCCCACAGAAGGCTCTGCTTTTCCTACGCTGTGGGGCTGATGCAGGCCCAGCAGGAAGCAGAAGCTGTGGACTCGGGGCCCTGTGCCTTTCTCCTCCTGGGGTGTCATCCTGGCCACAGCCAGCAGAAGGGACATCCTGGCTGCAAGCAGCTGGCAGGGGCAACAACTTAGGGAGTCGCAGGAGAGGGGAGCCAGGGCTGGTCTTCACCCCCATCTCTCCTGGAGCCCCCACCCCCCGCCAGATGATCAGAAAACAGTGCCCCTCTCCAGAGCGTCTCCTGTGTGCTGTCAGTGCCTGCAGCCCTGGCCACAATGGAGGCGCCACAGTGGCCTCACTCACGGCTCTGCGTGGGAGGAACAGGGGCCCCGTGGGACCCACTCATTGTTCGGCTGGTCCAGTGGAGACCTGGACAGGTCCCTCCCTGCTCCCTGCTTCCTGGAACCTTTTGTTTGTTTATTTCAACCCAGTGACTGCAGTGCTCTGCCCTGGGGGAGGGACGCTCCTGGCCCCAGGTTGGCAGGTGCCTCAGGTGCTGGCTGTGGCTTCGCCTTTGCTGCTGCAGGAGGCCGGCAGCGGTGTCAGTCCGAGGCCAGGCCACTTGACAAAGAAGAGGGGTCTGAGTAGCTTGTGGTGCTGGTGAGGTTCAAGGACATGGTGCTGGCCAAGCTCACCCCAGGGACAACGCCACAGCAAGAAAGTGGCCTCTTGGAGTGTGTGTGTATTGGTGGGGTGGAGGGATGGGGCAGGAGCTGCCAGGCTTGTCCTTTTGTGACAAGTGTCTCGGGAGAAGTCAACTCAGGGGTCTGCTGAGACCTACTTTGATCCCTTCTTGGGGCAGCACTTCCTGATGCTCCCCTGGACTCCCCTTTCCTAAAGGTTTTGCTACCCAGGACTGACCCCCCAGCTGGAGCAGGGACACAGGTGGCATTTCTTGTCTCCTCCCCCACCACAGCTGGCCAAAGCCTCAGGTTATCCCTGAGTAGTTGTGCCCAAGGAAAGCTGCTTCCCCCACCAAATTTTTTTTGGCATTGTTTCTAGCCAAAGAGCAGGTGTGAGGGCAGGTGTGAGCACAGGCGTGAGAGCAGGTGCACAAGCAGGTGTGTTTCTTACCTGTCAAGGGCTCTCATCCTCCCTAGGCTGTATGATTTGCTCATGGACAGTGTGATCCAGGGAGGGTGGATGAGAGGTCAGGTCCCCCTGCCCCTGCAGCTGTAGGTGCTGGAGACTTTGGGAGCTCGATCCGGCTCCTGGTTCTGCTACCTTAGACAGCTCTGTGACCTTGGGCCAGCTCCCCAGCCTCTCTCAGTCCTCTGCCTGGCTGTGGCCGAGACGACACTGAGGGTGTGAAACTTTTGGCTGCAAGTCTGGTAGGCGCTGGTAGCACCATTGGCAGAGACACGCCGTCCCCTATTCCTAC
The DNA here is from genome assembly GCF_030435755.1 of Ochotona princeps. Taxonomy (NCBI): domain Eukaryota; kingdom Metazoa; phylum Chordata; class Mammalia; order Lagomorpha; family Ochotonidae; genus Ochotona; species Ochotona princeps. Next base: position 26,788,305 of record NC_080855.1, on the reverse strand, counting down.
CCCACAGTGGACACTGGCATCCTTCAAGCCCCACATACTGCTCTCCTAGCCCGGGTTCCTCGGCCAACTCAGGACTCGGGCATCTTTTTCCATGCCCTCCCTCCACCCCCACTCTGCTCTCCACCCAGCTAGAGCCAGATCATAAAAAAAAGTGTTGGGCCTGGCACAATAGCCTAGTGGCCAAAGTCTTCGCCTTGCACCTGCCAGGATCCCATATGGGTGCTGGTTCTAATCCCAGCAGCCCCCTTCTCATCCAGCTTCCTACTTGTGGCCTGGGAAAGCAGTCGATGATGGCCCAAAGCTTTGGGACCCTGCACCCGCATGGGAGACCGGGAAGAAGCTCTTGGCTCCTGGCTTCAGATCGGCTCAGCTCCGGCCATTACAGTCACTTCTGTCAATGGACAGAAGATCTTCCTCTCTTTCTTTCCTCCTCTCTGTATATCTGCCTTTCCAATAAAAATAAATAAATCTCAAAAAAAAAAATTCTCAGTCAGAGGGAGGCTGCTGACATCTTTAGCAGCGACATTTGGGTAAAAAATTCAAGACTGTAAGTTATCGTGGAACAGGAGGGGCTGGGGGCATGGGCAACTCCACAGCCCTGAGCGTGGCTCTCCTTGCCGTCTGTCCACAAATCTCTTGCAAGAGATGAGATGTGTGCTTTCGGGGAGGGGCTTATCACAGACCAGGAGCGCCATACTCTCCCTGTCCCAACCACACCCCCACCTCTGAACCGCCAAATACCTCCTGGGGCGAGCACCCGCTGGGGAGCTGCTGGAGTTCACAGCTGGTGAACTGGGTCACCCCAGAATCAGCCCAACCTTTGTTCTGGTTCCAGAGACATCGAGGAGCCCTGGGGGAACCACCTCTCTCTGTCTCCCTAAAAGTAAATCCGTATGTAAAACAGAGTTAGAGAGTTTCCATTAGCTGTTTCACTCCCCGGAAAGCCACAGTGGCTGGGGTTCAGGTGCTTGCTCTGGTCTCCCATGCAGGCGCAGGAACCCAAGGGCCTGAGCCATCCCTTGCTGCATTCCCACGGAACTGGCTGGGAAGTGGAGTAGCCAGGACTTGAACCAGGGTCCTTATGGGATGCCAGCGTTCCAATAGGTGGCTTTACCAGCTGTGCCAAGTCTTTGGTCCCTTGTCTTTTTTTTTTTAAGATTTATTTACTTTTATTGCAAAGTCAGATATACAGAGAGGAGAGATAGAGGGGAAGATTTTCCATCCACTGATTCATTCCCCAAGCAGCCACAACACTGGAGCTGCACTGATCTGAAGCCAGAGCCTGGAGCCTCTTTCAGGTCTCCCATGTGGATGCAGGGTCCCAAAGCTTTGGATCGTCCTTAACTGCTTTCCCATGCCATAAGCAGGGAGTTGGCTGGGAAGTGGGGCCACTGGGATTAGAATCAGCGCCCATATGGGATCCTGCACATGTAAAGCGAGGATTTTAGCTGCTGAGCTACTGTTCTGGGATCTAGTCCCTTGTCTGTTGTTCTGGGGAAGGAGAGCCAAGTGGCCAGGGATGAAGTGTACAGCCCCTCAGAACCCGAGAGCCATGGTGCTCTCAGAGGAAGGGGCTCGGGGTTCAGTGGGGTGGCCACAGTTCTTTGGGAAGCTTTGGCCTTCTGCCTGGGGACAGGTGAGGGAGGTTTGAGCAGGTAACAGAGGCTGAAAGTAACAAGTGGAGTTGGGGAGGGGTTGCTTGGAACACTGGGGTCTGTCATAAGAACCTGGGTCCCGATGTTCTGGGGAGCGGTCCCAGGGGACAGGTCCAGGCTTATGAGGCAGCACCGTGGTGCTTCTAAGCCACACACCCCCCCAGGAATGGGGGCCTTGCACCCCAGGATGTCCACTCCCTCAATCCAACTCCCTCTAATGCACCTTGGGAAGGCAGCCGGAGATGCCTCCTGTCCCCACGTGGGAGACCTGGAAGAAGTTCCAGATTCCTGGCTTTGACCTGGCCCTTACCCTGGCTATTATACACAGCCTTGGGGGCGGGGTGGGGGGGAGCAAGCGGCCTGGGTTGGTAGCTCGGCTAGGCCAGGGTGGGAGGCTGTGAGGGCAGCAGTCTCCAGCAAGGACTCAGGGCACATCCTTGGTGGCCACTCCAGCTGGAGCCCTCAAAGGCTGGGCCCAGAGGAAGCCAGCTGCCCCCTTCCAACCCACGCTGGACCCCACTCCTGCCTCACGGCACCTGGCCCTTTGTTGGCATTTTTCACTCCAGCTCCCCCCACCTCCACTCCCAGCTCCTGTGCTCCTCTGACGGTGCTTCAACCTCCTGGGGCCTTGGCACATGCTGTTTGTGTTAGATGGACCGCATTGTACTCAGAGGCTGCCACCTGCTGGGAGCTGTTCCTGACTCCCCACCTACTGAGCCCCACTCCCCTGCTCCACATACCCCAGAGCACCCCTGCTGCCCTCACAGATGCCCCTGTGGCTTGGGGCCTGTACCTTGTCCCTGGGAGTTTACTGAGTGAATGGCAAGCGAGTGAGTGCTCTATTGGTGCCCAGAGGGGGCTCCTTGGTCACATCTGGTGTCCTAGGTGCTGCTGGAACCTCCGTCTCCCAGGCCTTGGTGTGACAGAGGCAGAGCCACAAGTACCAGTGACAGAGAGAGAGAAAAAGAGAAAAATATAGAGATCTTCCACCTGCTGATTCACTCCCACAACTGCTTGCAACTGCTTGCAACTGCTGTGGCTGCTCCAGGCCACTGCCAGGAGCCAGGAGCTCCAGCCAGTTGTCCCATGGTTTGGCAGGAATTCAAGCACCTGAGCCACCACCTGCTGCCTCCCAGGCACACTGGCCCGAAGTAAAATCAGAAGTGGAGTCACTGGGAGTTGGGCATCCTGTGCCCCCCCCACCAAGTCCCACTAAGGTTTTTTTGGTGGATTTTTTTTTTGTACCTGCTCCCCACCTGCACCATGTTATAGCAAGCTCTAAAGTGGGGCTCCTAGATGAAGGGGACCCAAGAGGAAAGCCCAGATCCAGGGCAGGTGCAGGAGGTCAGGAATCCAACAGGGCCGCTCCTTCGCCTCCCTGCCTTGGGACTCTGCCCGCCATTTTGACTGGAGCCGGGATTCTGCTGGAAAATCATTACAGCCGCTGATCTAGTCCAGAGCTGGCTCCTGGATCCCTCCCTCCTCTCCCTGTAGCCCAGGCCCTCCAGCCTGAGTGTGAGAGAGGGGCCAGGCAGAAGCCAAGCAAGGTCCAGCTGGAGGTGGGAGCACATGGAGGGGACGCAGAGCATATGGGTTCGGCCCGGCCTTGATAGATGTCGTGAAGTGGCAGAAAGGGAAGCAGACCAAGTGGGTGACCGGGGCCTCTTAGCAAGAAACTTGATGACCATTCAGTGAGGGCAGCAGAGAAAGTAACCTGCTCAAAGAGCAAGGGACGACCGTGGGCAGCTGTCAGCTTTGGGCGCCTACCTGCCGAGCCTTGATACCCTTTGAAAATGGTCATTTTCCTCGACCATCTATCTGTGTTGCTGTCCTGCAGGGAACCTCACAAAGTCAGTGGGAAATGGAATTAAAAGATAAGTTCAGGGGACAGGCGATGCTTTCCACTGCTTGCAGCACCGGCATTCCACATGGGTGCCAGTTCGAGTCCTGGCTGGCTCCACTTCTGCTCCAGCTCCCTGCTGATGCGCCTGAGAAAGTAGCAGAGGATGGTCCAAGTGCCCGGGTCCCTGGACTCACATGGGAGAGCCAGATAAGCCCCTGGCTACAGCCTGGCCCAGTCCCTGGGCCTTCAGGGACATCGGTCTCTTGAGGACACTGGTCCTAATGACCACAAAACAGGGCCTTCTGTGTCGCCGCCCTGCAGCGACACTAAAATGACGAGGAATATTCTTGGAGGTCCGGGGAAAACTGGCAAAAGCGGCTGCGCTTAAAACCTCTCCGCTGCTCCTGTCCCCGTCCGTCTAAACTTTCCTACCCGCTTTTTTGACACCCTTTCTCCCGTTTTTCACCACCCTTCTTCCCAATTCTTCCCGTTTCTGTATTCCCCCATTCCCCCCCAAAAGAATGTAACCAGCCAAAAGAGAGAGCGAACCAAAAAGGCTTTATTGCTGAAAGCGGACTGCTTATATCTAGTTCTTCCACCAATCACTTCTGCACGTGGTCCACGGGGCGCTATCTGATAGGCCAGCAATCGCAGCGAGGGAGAATGAGCCTATCCTTGTGACTTCCTGCCTGCCCACTGGCGGGGACAAGTCCCGCCTCCTGGCACTCGGCCAGCCGCCATCTTGAAGCCCCTCATCCATGTGGGGTCGGCCGCTCCCCACACTTCTTGGTGAAGCAGGGCAGGCTGTGGGCTGTGAATGTCTGTGGAGGAGGCAGGGCTGTGTCTCTGGGATAGTCACCTCCTGCTTGAGTCCCCTGAGTTCTCACACCTGTCCCCAGTCCTGGAAGGCTTCCTGGAGCAGGTGGCCCTCAAAAAAGGGAGCTGCAGAGGGGTCCGGGGGTGGCCCTGTCACCCTGCCCAGGCTCATCACAGTGAAAGTCAGCTGCCCACTGCCTGGCAGGTAGACATCAGCCAGGTCTGGACTCCCACCCCTGGCTCTGATCCTGATGGCTTTCGGTGGTGAAGCCCTCCACTACCCTTCCTGGGATGCTGTAGCAAAGCACAGCTGATCAGCCCCTCCTCCTCACTTGTGCCCCCCTCAACCCTGAGGTGGCTCTGTTGGCCTCTGCACGTCTGGGTGAAGGCAAAAGTGAAGTCCTAACCTGGAGGGGACCCGAGTCTGAGTCAGGCCCACATTACAGCAGCAAGACTGAGGAATGGGGCCAGGCCCTTCCTGCACAGCCTTCCCGCTTATCCACCCCGTACTGCACAAGGCCAGGCCTCAGTGACCCCTGGCTCCGAGGGAGGAGCTCAGGAGCTGCAGGGCAGGCAGAGACCCAGCTGGGAGCAGCTTCAGGCCGGCCTCGCGTCAGTCCGATCCGGCCGTGCTGATCTTCTTTGGCGTGGCGCCACCTAGCGGTGGTTCGGGCAAACAACAGAGACGGTAACGAACGGGAGATACTGGATACCAAGAGGAGGCAGGCAAGGGTGCGTCCGACCCTGACCTTGATCCCAAACGCTGTAGCTGGTTCTCTCTTCATTCCGGACTTCCTGGGCAGAGACCGCCACTAAGCGAACCTTGGGGAGTCAAGGACAAGACAGGGTGAGGAGCAGGGAAGGCCTAGGCTCCCCTGGAGTTGACAGTGAGAGAGCGTGGGGGCTGCAGGTGACAGCCCCAGGAGGCTGAGAGCGAGGACATCAACAAGGCAGAGTGTCCCGGGAGGCGGCAAGGAGGAGCGACCAGGGCCATGGCCCCGTCCGTGTCCAGGGCAGCCTCATTCCCCTGCGGCCTGAGTGAGGCTGTGGAGAGGGGGTGCACAGACTGGCCTTGAGGAGTCCCCTGTGTTCCCCAGCAGTGCACTGGGAACTCCTGCTCCTGGATGGACTGCCCGAGGCTGTGGTCTGTGAGTGGCAATTGCCACCACCATTTGGCAAGGGCTGGCTGCTGGTCAGCAGGCTCTGGGAACTCCATTCAGATCTTCCACGTGGGCAGTGGGGACCCAAGGATCCAAGCTACTGCCTGCTGCTAAGGTTGGGTCCGGGTGCCAGTCCCTCAGAGGTGGGAGGCAGTGACTGCACGCATCTTCACAGCCACATGAAATGCGGCATTGCTGCCTGCTCCCTGCGAGAGGCCTCTTCTACCTGCACCTGCCTGTGTCTCCCATGAGCCCGTTTGTAGGAATTGAGACTGGCAGCCCAGGATGGGGGAACTGAGGCTAGAGGGGAGCAGCGAGTGACCTGAGGTCACACAGGAGTTGGGGGGCACTGGGCAGAGTGGGGCGCCCAGCAATGATCTCATCGATCAAGCACAAAGCTTATACCTCCACTTTTCTCTAGTTGTCTCCCTAGAATATTCCTACATTCCCTCTCAGCCATTCCTTAAGGGTCCCGTTGGGTGGTGTGAAGGACGTTCATGTTACTGTGCAACCAGATGCTGAAGCTGTCTCCCAGAAGCCACCACTGAGATTCAGAGAGGTGGAGTGCCCTGCCCAGGGTCACACAGGAAATGGATGACAAGCCTGGGCCTCGGTGATCTTGAACCTAGGGCCCACCTGTGGCTCCTGCCTGGGCCATATGTGGGGAGAAGAGGCTGTATCAGGATCACCGAGCTCGGGGCAGGGGTGCTTTCTGCAATGGTAGACATTGCTGTTGAGAGGTTTACGAGGGGCCAGGCCTGGGGTCACATACATGGCTCAGCATGGACATGCGTGTCTGAGCCCTGCACGCTCACCAGGGCCTGAAGCTGCTCTGAGTCTCCTGGGCACCTCTCTCTGCCTTCCCCACCCTACTTGCCCAAGGAGGATCCCAGGGCTGCCTCCTCCGCCACTACCATGGGGCAAGGGCCGGCTGCCAGCTGGGCTGGGAGGCACTGTGTCTGGCCGTCTGGCACATGAGTCACCGACCAAATTAACTCAAGGTTCCTTTGGGGGAAAAAAGAAATCAGTGGTTGCATTTGGGTTGCTTCTGGCAAATGAGTTTGTCCAGTACTTTTTATTTTTATTTTTTAATGGGGAGAAGGGCGGATGGCTACAGATGGGGAGAAGTTAGGAGAAGGCGTGCAACCAGCTCTGGCAGCCACAGTGAGGGGTTGGGGTGAGGGATGGGGACACAGTCCCAGGGGTGGATCCAGGACAGGCTTCTAGAAGCTTCCAAAAGCTTTCAGAGGTGGTGGATCCTGGTTGGGCCCACGGCCAAAGGCAGCTGCTCCTGGGGGCTCATGTGGCCTTGGACTCTGTTGACACCCTAGAGGAGGGTGGTCAGCCAAGGCCCCAGCAGCCCTGGGCTTTTCCATGGGTCTCTTGTTGGGGGTGGGAGTACAGGGATTTGGATCCCAGGCAGGAGCCGGGTTCTGAGCCATTTGAGAGGGGTCTCTTTCGCTCATGCCTTCCTGGGCTGTCATGTGGACCTGTGCAGGGGTTCTGTCTAAGGAGGGAGCAGGGGTGGAATGTGGGGGACCTGGTGTGTCCGGGGACTGGGGGATTATTCATTCACAGGAAGGAGCCTGGAGGATGGGGCAGGGAGAGCATGGTATGTGTGTGTTGAGGGGAGACTTGGGGACCTTCCCTGCAAGCCCCCAGCTCCGTGCCGGGAGGACAGTGTCAGGATCTGTGAATGCTGTCTTGGCTGCACAAGCCCAGGGCTACCCCATGTTCTGAAAAGTGACTGCATTGCCATTGCATAGGTGCAAGAAATTGGGGGAGAGGCAGCCTGGAGATGAGCAGGGTCACACTGTCAAATGGACAACCTCTCTGCCTCCACATACAAAGTGATCATGAGGGGAAGGAAGCTGAGCTGAGCAGACACCTGCACACATTTGCTGGGACATCACACTGCGTTGCAGTGGGTTAAGTTGCTTGCCATACCGGCACCCAATGTCAGAGCACTGGTTCACATTCTGGCTGTTCCACTTCTAATCCAGCTCCCTGCTAATGCACCTGGGAAAGCAGGAGAAGATGACCCAAGTGCCACCCATGTGAGAGACCCGGATGGAGTTCCAGGCTCCTAGCTTCAGCCTGGCCCAGTCCCAGCTGCTGTGGTCCTTTGGGAATTGAACTTACAGATGGAAGCTCTCTCTCTGTTCTCATAATTCTACTTTCAAGTAAGTAAATAGCTAACAATCACATCATAGCAATAGATATGTACAATTATTAGGTGTTAATAAAACATTTTAAAATGTTTAATGGGATGGAAATGCTTACTAACCTGATTTGATCATGATACAATGGATACACGTATTAAATTATCAGAACCACATGCAAATATAATAGTGTTAATACAGTTTATTCTCAAGCAATAGATAACCTGCAATAAAAACAGACACTCTATGAGTAAAACCCACACGTTCGAAACATGAACTGGCAGAAACAAATGACAGTATTGGGGCCACAGATCACCACACTGGGGCTACTAAGCAGGACATAAAATACCTGTATATGTTTATTTTTAAAAGAGTTATATATTGTTTATTTTGAGGCAGATTTACAGATAGAGGAGAGACCCAAAGAGAGATCTTCCATCCGCTAGCTCACTCCCCAAATGGCCACAACAGCCGGAGCTGGGACAGTCTGAAATAAGTAGCCTGGAGTTTCTTGCTAGTCTCCCATGTGGCTACAGGGACCCAAGGTTGAGGACCATTTTTCCGCTGCTTTCACAGGCCATAGTGCGGAAGCTGGATAGGCAGCAGAGCAGCTGGGACTCAAACTGGTGCCCATAGAGGATGCCAGCACCGCAAGTGAAGGCTTAACTTACTATGCCACAGCACCGGCCCCACTGTATGTATTTACAGAGATTTAAAACAAGCACAAACACAGAAACATAAAACGAACATGCTTAGGTAAAGAGCTAAGCAGGATTTTTGTCAATGTACTTGAAAATAAAATCAATCTGTTTACAAAGGAAGTGGAAATTAGGCACAGCTGAAGTAAAAAAAAAACTTAATGAAGTGGATGAGAGAGCTAAAGAAATTACTCAGAATGTAATGCAGAAGGTTAAAGAGATGAAAATATGAAAAGATGAGGTCTTGTTTGTGCCTAATGTAACCCAGAAGGAGGGAATAAGACTGTAGGAAATGATAGCGGTGGGGAATTTTCTCAAACTGTGGGAGGGGCTGGTGTCGTGGTGCTACAGACTGAGTCACTGCCTGTATCCATCCCATGTGGGCATCAGTTCAAGTTCTGGCTGCTCCACTTCCTACCCAGCTCCCTACTAATGTGCTTGGGAAAGCAGCGGAGGAGGATGCTCCACGTACCAGAGCCCCTGCTCCCATGTGGGAGGCCAGCAGAGTTCCAGGGTCCTGGCTTCCGCCTGTCCCGGTTCTGACGATTGCAATCACTTCGGGGGAGTAAACCAGCAAATGGAAGATCCACCTCCCCTTCTCCCTCCCCATCCTCCTGCCACTGTAACTCTGCCTTTCACATAAATAAACCTGAAGAAAAAAATTGTTGGAAGGCTTTACTCTGAAGGTCCAGCAACGTCCATGAATGCTGAGCGGAAGGAAAGCCGCAGGTTTTGCAGAGCTGGAAAGAACTGTGCGTGAAGACCCACTGCTTACTTCTCAGCTGTGATGATGGGGGCGATGAGGCAGAGGGTGAAGCAGCATTTTCCCATCTGCTGAAATACAGTTCCAGCCTTTGGCAGAGGGAGTTGTGAAGGTTCGGATGACGTGATCCCGCCTGGGTATTTGTGGCAGTTTCTCATTTTGCATAAAGTCTCTGCTATGGCTGCAGGCTCCTCTGGTCTCCACCCTCCTCCCATAATGTCCTTTCCTGCAGATGACCCATGTCACCCACGGAGCTCCCTGCCACATCTGGAACGTGCTGAGCACATGCTCCTCTTGGGGCTTGTGATCAGCTCTTCCCCCAACTTGGAAAACTCACTTCTGTTTGCACACCTGTCACCTTCCCAAGGAGGTCTACCCTACCCATCCTACTTTCCAGTGTGAGGGTCACCTCCACCCCTCCGGTGGCTATATACGACCTCACCTCTCCCATTTCTCCTTTGAAAGACAGAGTGACAGAGTTGCAAAGATACACACAGAGAGAAATTCATCCTCTGATTCACTTCTCAAATGGCTCATAACTTCCAGGGCTGTGTCGAACTGAAGCCCCGGAGCCTAAAACTCCATCTGGGTCTCCCATATAGATGAGCAGAGGCTCAGGTACTTGGGCCATCCTCGCTGCTTTCCCAGGCATGTTAGCAGGAGGATGGGTCAGGAGTGGAGCAGCTACAGGCCTGGCATGATGGCTCAATGGCTTGATCCTCATCTTGTAACTGCCAGCATCCTAAGTGGACATTGAATTCCTACACTGAGTTCCTCCTGCCTATTGTAGATATGTCAGGGAGTAAGCCAGTAGATGAAGCTCTCTATTTCTGCCTCAAACCAATCATCAATAAAAGGTTAGTACTTGGGCCTGGCATGGTAGCCTAGCAGGTAAAGTCCTCTGCTTGAATGCTCTGGGATCCCATACATTCAGCTCCCTGCTTGTGGCCTAGGAAAGAAGTCAAGGTCAGCCTAAAGCCTTGGACCCTGCACCCATGGGAGACCCGGAAGAAGCTCCTGACTCCTGGCTTCAGATTGAATCAGCTCAGCTCCGGCCATTGCGGCCACTTTGGAAGTGAATCAGTGGATGGAAGATCTTCATCTCTGTCTCTCCTCCTCTCTGTATACCTGCCTTTTCCAATAAAAATAAATAAATCCTTTAAAAAGGGTAGTATTTATAATAAGTATAAACATATACAGGTGGAAGTCTTTTATGAAGAAAAAGACAGTGATATGGAAAGACATTTAAAAGAGCTTGCATAGGGCCTGGCATGGTAGCCTAGCAGCTAAAGTCCTCACTTAGCATGAGCCGGGATCCCATATACGTGCGGATTCTAATCCCAGCTGCCCAACTTCCTATCCATCCCCTTGCTTGTGGCCTGGGAAAGTAGTTGGGGATGGCCCAAAGCCTTAGGACCCTGAACCTGTGTGGGAGACTCGGAAGAAGCTCCTGATCCCTGGCTTCAGATTGGCTCAGCTCCAGCTGTTGCAGTCACTTAGGGAGTGAACCAATGGATAGAAGATCTTTGTCTCTCCTTCTCTCTGTATATCTGCCTTTCTGATAAGAATAAATCTTTAAGAAAAGATTTGGGATCAAGCTTGCTCTTCATGTGACAGTTCAGTCTTCTGGGAACCACCTCGGGGACCCCACATTAATTTCTTTGGGGGCTGGCATCCCAGTAATCTCATCACCTTCCACCAGGCCATCCATGCCTCTCAAATACCTTACCCCATCAACATCCTCACCCCTAGGGGAGGGGGTGCGTCCCAAGACTCCAATTCATGATTGGATTCCAGGACAGCACCTGCTTTTTCAGCTCTCAGCCTTTGCTTCAAGTTCAAGACCACTGGATACTTTCGATTGTCACAGCCTTGGCTGGGAGCCTTTCCCAGGAACTTCGGAAAGGCACTGGTATTTTCCCTCATCTTCGAGTGGGAGCAGAATTCCCCTACAACTGGTCAGGGATCCAGACGCAGAGCAGCCAGCAAGAATGACATGTGAGATATTTACCAATTTTATGCAACAGCTGATGGCTTCTTGGCGTAGGAACTTAAAGCTCTGTCCTGGCCCTAGCCTTAGTCCTCATATCGGCACCGCTCCCCCTTCCGCTGTATTAATGATTTCATTTGCTGCTGGAGTGGTCTCCGTGGTTACTGACACACATGGATGCCCATGTACCATTTGTACTTTTGCATGTTGCGGCTGGAAAGAATTGCCTTCTGTGACCTTACCCAAGTCTCCACAGCTTTGTCGGATCATGAAAACAAAAGAACAGAACTTCCATGGTTGTGGTTGTACAAAGAGCATTCCCTGTGGGACTTAGTGGTTCTTGGAGGAGTCCAGCCCGTTTCTCTTGTAGTTTCTTCTTTTTTTTTTTCTGTTAGAAGTATTTGACTTGAAAGAGAGAGACACAGAGGGAGAGATACAGATCTTGCACCTGCTGGTGTCCTGCCCACATGCCTATAACAGCCAAGGCTGGGCCAGGCTGAAGCCAGGAGCCTGGAACTCCAACTGAGTCTCCCACGTGGTGTGGTAGGAATCCAAGAATTCCAGCTGCCATCTGCTGCCTTCCAGGGATGCTAAACAGGGAGCTAGAACAGAAGCAGATAGGACTTGAGCCAGCACTTCGAGGTGAGAGGCGGGCATTTCAGGTGTGAGTTAACTTGCTGCATCAAAGCACCTGCCTCCTGCTAACCGGGGCTCATCATCTGGGGACTTCCTTTTGCTATTCCCTGTACGAGAGACGCTGAAGCCTGCATCTTATTGCTTCTGCTGGACTTAATTGCTCTCTCTCTCTTCCCCCTTCTTCACCCCTCACCCTCTCTCCTCTCTCCTCTGGGCGGGAAGGGATAAGGGATGCACTTACTGACCTTTTTGCAATGCCTGACAAATTCATTTGACGCACTGTGTTCCTGCTAGTTGAACTGGGTATAGAATTCTGGGAGAAAGATAATTTCCCCTCAGAACGGCATTCCTCCTCTGTTTCCTGATGATGTGATGATGGGTTGTGGGTGAGAGTCCTGCTGACAGGCAATTTGCAGCTCCTCTGTGGGCAACTTGTAGTTCTGTTGTAAGTGACTTGCTTCCACTCCTGCCCACCAGAAGTATTCAGCAGTGTCTGTTTATCACGGTCCTGGGCCCTCTACACAGGTTTCTCATAGATTTTCTAGATCCTTTTGCTTTAACTTCATTTGTTGCTTTGCAATTCAGCCTGATCAGATATGACAGTTTGTGCCTTTCTATTTCATGTTTGACTCTCGTGTCTTCCTTTCCGGGGTGTCGGTTCTGTTCCCCCTGGAGCGTCCATGTATCCTTGGTCGACCTCCTGTGTCTCATCTTTTATGTTCCATCTGTGTCTCTCTCAGCCTTTCAAGAAGATTCCTCAACGCTAACCACGAACTTTTTTATTGCATTTTAAAAATTCTAGCAAACCTATTTTGAATTCCTGTAACTCTTTTCTTTGTACTTACTAAGGCCCAGGGGATGTTAATTGGAGTTTTTGTTAAAGTGGTCCTCCATCCCCTGATTTAGCTTGATTTCCACTAAGGGTGCATTTTCCAGGATGACTTTTATGGACATAACTCATGTAGCAGTTAGAAGCCAGAAGCAGCTGGGTTTACTTTAGTTACTTGAAAGGCACTTATGGGAGGCGGGGAGGAGAAAGACAGCAAAGTCTTCCATTAGCTGGTTCACACCAATGACCATGACAGCCAAGGCTGGACCAGGCTGAAACCAGGAGCCTAGAACTTCATTCGGGCCACCTACGTGGGTGGCAGGAGCCACTTGGGCCATCTTCTCTTGCCTTCCCAGGTACATTAGCAGGAACCTGGATAGGAAGTGAAAGTGGGACAGCTGGGATTCAAACCAATGTCACGGTCTATGGCTTAACCAACTGTGCCACAACACTCCATACACCGCCCCGCCCCCTCTCTTTAAAAGTGCCCAACCTCAGGTATTTCAGAGCAAGAATCTGCCAACAGCTTCTACGCTTGCCGGATCCTTCCAGAGCTCGTCTTTGCCCACACTGTCTGATGAGAGTCAGCCCCCTGGAACCCAACGTGTACCATGCTACCCCTTCCCAGCCCTGTCCCAACACCACAGGCTCCTGTGACATGAGGTCTACCTCCTGTATTTTGTCACAGGCCAGGTGTGATGCCATGATGCCAAGAGTGGCCCAGGCTGCTGCTCTGGTGGGTGTCTCTGTCCCTTCTGCCTATCACATGGCCTAGATTTTTCTCAGAGCCTTTCTATTTCATTCTCTCAGGTACCAGTGACGGTACCGCCAGCTGCCCTTGCTCCCACGGACCCACCCCTAGCTTCTCCTTCCCCGGCACAGTGGGTAGAACTTGCAGCACCTGCACCCCTTATGAGAGGCCCAGCTCTGCTCTTGATTCCAGCTTCCTGCTAACATGCACCGTGGGAGGCAGCAGGGAATGCAAGAGCTGGCGTCCCTGCTACCCACGTGGAAGACCTGGATGGAATTCTAGGGCTCCTGGCTTCTGTCTGGCCCAGCCCTGGCTGTTGTGGATGTGTAGGGAGCAAACCAGCGGTTGGAAGAGCTTTCTCTTTGTCTTAGTCTTTTTGTCATCTTTCTGCTTTCCAAAACTTGAGGTGGGGATGGTGGCACGATTCTAAATACAAGCCCATTGCATCCCACACTGTGACGAGGTGAACTGTGTGTAGGAGAATGTACAGCTCTACAAAGCTACCATGCACCCATACACATGCACGTGTACACACATGAACACACACACACACGCACTGAGATGAGGCACAGGACGCAGCTGCAATAATTCTGTCTGCCACGTGCAGGGCATCTAGGCAGGACAGGGTGTCAGGGCTTTGACTGACACTGCGCCTCCCCCCCCCCCCACTCTGTCCCAGCCTCTCTGTTCTGAGGGCGGAACCCCTCCCCCACTAAGCTCTGTCTTTCAACATCCCCAAAGCCCACAAGAGGTGGTCCTGGGGCCCACAGAAAATGCGAGCAAATCCCAGACGATGAACCCCAGGCCCTGGCAGCTCCCATCAGCGCCCTTTATCCAGAATCTTTTTTTAGACGCTGTTTTCTTAACATCCTACAGGGAACTGGAGTCTCCGCCTTCATAATCCCTTGCATTGCACAAACATGAAATTAATCTTCTAAATACTCAAGCTGTTTCCAAAACGAAATGAGCAAGGAGCCTCCCCTCCCTCCCATCCTCCCAGCCACCCCTCACTCCCCAGCCCCTGCCTTGCATGTGGCTCACTACCACCTGGTGCCTCATGCCACCCGGGGCTGGGCCAGGGCAAAGCCAGGAGCGCCATCCTTGTCTTCCATGTGGATAGCAGGGACCCAGGTACTCAGGTCATACCCCGCTGCTTCCCCAGGTGCATTATCAGAGAGCTGGATTGGAAGCAGAGCAGCCAGGACTCCAACTGGTGCTCCTATGGGATGCTGGCATCACAGATGGGGGCTTAACGTGCTGCACCATAATGCCAGCCTCTGAAGGGGATTCTTGCAGGCCGCCTGCCCTGCTCAGGTTGGCCAACGGTGCATGCTTTGTCTGTAGTGGGAGCAGAGATAGATGTCAGCAGTAGGCGTGGGTAACCTGGACTGCAGAGGGCTTGGCCTGCTGTGAACCGCCCACCACCACCCTGGGTCAGGTGAGCAGGGCTGGAAGAGGATGCTGTGTGCAAAGTGGTTACTTGGTATGAAGCTGATCAGCTCGTAGCCTGCATGGGCCTGGCGGGTGCTCGCTCTGCCTCTCCTTTCTCCTCTGTGCTACAGCCCCACCCACCCTCGCCAATTTGCATGAGGATGCTGTGACTGACAGCTCGCGCCTCCACCTGAGACAGCCTTGGCGGAGGCCGTTCCTCTAGGCTGATTCCAGGGTGACCACAAGTTGCAGCCCTGCCCTAGGCCCCCTGCTGGCCTGGGCAGCTCTAAATCATCACTTGAAGTCCTCCCTCCCCGCCCCTCCGCTGGGACCCCAGGCACTCAGGGGTCTGAGCTCCACAGGGTGGAGGCACCCCATGAACCTGTCTGACGCTTAGTTGGGGCTGTCGGCTGGGCTTCTATCAGAATAAACAGGTTTTGTTGTGCATTGCGCGAGCTTAGCATCTTTAATTTATCGCACAACAAATTGCCGAGGATTTAGCATGTGTTTAATTAATTTGACGAAAATAGTTCAACAACCGTAAACACGGCTGCGCACACACGCATGCTGGGATGTGGGGAGCCCAGCCAGGCTCCTGAGGGCTTGGCTGGGTAGGGGCTGGGCGGTGGCGGGCAGGAGGGTGATGTGCTTTGGGGACCACTTGGCTCCCAGGACTAGGAGGGACGGCCAGAGAGCCCAGGGGTTGGACCTGGCCATCAGCTAGCCCCTGAAGAGGGGGACCCTCAGCTTCCTGGAGAGGCAACGGTGACCACTTAGGTGCCTGGCCCTCTGACCCCCTGACCATGGCTCCTGGCTTTAGCCTGGCCCTAGTCCTGGCTTTTGTGGATATTTGGGGGACCAACAGGTGAATGGAGGACTTCTGTCTGGCTCTCTATTTCTCTGTCATTTGAAAGAAAACTGAAAACATCTTTTTTAAAAAAAAAGTTTGTGTTTTCCCCAAAATCAGCTTATCTTTGGAAGTCTCTCTGTGTGCACACTCGCTGGTGACCCCACCCCTAACCAGAAGTTAGGGTCTGAGAACCAGAGACCACATTCATTCCCAGCCTCCCAGCAGCCCTCTGGGCACTCCCGACGCTTCTGCCCTGTTCCAGCCCTCACCCCATCACCTTCTTCTATAGCCTAGGCTGTGCTTTCTAGAGTTGTCTATGAGTGGTTTGCATACAATATAGTACTGTAAATAAGCTTGTGATCTGAGAACAGTTTTAGGTTTGCCACAAAGCAGCAAAGGCAGCAGATACTTGTGTTACCTGCTCTCTTGATCTCATTTTATTATTGGTTAAGTATTAATTTGGAAGGTAGAGTGCCTCAGGTCCTCCCCACCCTATGGCGAGCTTACACAAAGACATCCCTCCGGACTTGGAAAGACATGGGCCTGAGCTACCACTGTCCCCACTGCCCACCCCCTGGCCCACCTGCTGAGTCAGGGACCTGAGGGACCACCTTGCCTCTCCCAGCCTCACTGTCTTAACAGCAGCCACAGCCTTGCCTGCCCAGGGCAGGACTCAGGGAGGGTCTCTGGGGACCGACCCCTGTCCTCTTCTTAGGACTGTTAAAAATTGTAGGCTTCCCAGCTGTGACCAAAGTTGCCCCTTGCTGAGCTTGGCTATGGGGATCACACAGGCCTCTCATTCCAGGGTGAGGGGCTGTGGCGGCTGTCGAATACACCTGTGAGTCCTCACACGATGACCTGGCCATTGGCCATCGAGAGCCACATGGCCAAAGGACTTTGCCTAGCTTGCAGGGGAACTTGTGGCCAGAGCCTGGACTGCTGGAGTTGAGTCTGACCCCCCACTCTGAGGCTGCCGTGCCCATGAGGAGCCCCAGGTCACACGGAGGGGCTATGAGCCCTGGCTTGCCATCCTTGGCTGTGTGTGCTCCAGCCCAGATGCCCATGAGGGAGTAGTCGGCTTTTGGCAAACTGCCCAACAACTTGTCCCCTGGCACAGGGTCTTTGGGGTCCCCAGGTATGGTAAGTTTCTCCCCGTGAGCCACTTTATTTTTGAAGATTTATTTATTTGAAAAGCAGAAAGAGAGAAAGAGAGAGTGCTTCCATCCAATGGTTCAGTCTTCAAGTGGCTACAATGGTCAGGATGGAGCCAGGCCAAAGTAAGGAGCCAGGAGCTTCTTCCGGGTCTTCCATGAGGGTACAGGGACCCAAGGCTTTTGGACCAGCCTCTGTTACTTTCCCAGGCCATTTAACAGGGAGCTGGATCAGAAATGGAGCAGCTGGGACTAGAACTAGTGCTCGTGTGGGATACAGGCACCAGAAGGTGGCCTTTCGTATGAGTCTCCGTTCTGTTCACCAGGTGAATTGACTGGGAGCTTATGGGACAAGCAGGCAGTGGTCTGTCTCCCTCCCAGAGCCTCCGGCACCCCTCTTCCCCAGCCTCTGCCCTGGCTCACAGCTTCCATCTAATCAGAAACCACTTAAGGAGAGACAGGAAACCTTTACAAGGATGACGGATATCTCCTAGGATGCATCTCGCCTATCTAGGACAGCCTGTTCCAGGGGCCTGTGGCCAGCATGTCCAGCTGCAGAAATAACTGGAAAAGGAGGAGGAGGAAGGGACACAAGGTCTCTCTGAAATGTCCCACACCCAGCACAGTCCTCTTAATCCCCCAGAGTGCCCAGTGCAGAGCCTCAGTTGAGTAATTGCTCATCAGAGTTACCATGGAGACATGCCTGGGGAAGTAGTGAGCTCCCCATCACAGGTGGTATACAAGGAAGAGCTGTGATGCCAGATTGCAAGAAGCCTGCTGCTTCTAGCCTGAGGGGAAGGGGGACAATTCCCTGCCTCCTGAGCCCCCCTCTGGCCAGAGAGGCTTGAACAACAGGTGCCCGTGGGTAGGCAGGCAGGTGCCTTTCACAACACTCCCCTCCCCTGGGGACAGCCCAAGCTTTCCGGAACCCCCCTCTAGGTCCCCAGAGTGATCCCAATGCCCGGAGGCCAGGGCTTAGGTGCTGATCCTCCAAGGAGGAGGCCCAGACCAGTGGGAAGCCAGAGGCAGGAAGCCACCCATCAGGAGCCTCCGCTGGCGTTCCCACCCTGGTTGGCGTCCCCTCAGCAAATTCAGAGCCAGGAGCTGTGGCAGGCCCAGGCCTGTAGATGTGGCAGGAGGAGGCCGCACCCTGTGGCTGAGGGGCAGACCCCGGCCACACATCCTGCTGCCCAGTGCCTGTCCCCCTGCTCCCAGAGGGGCAGCCACTTGTCCTGCCCACACCTGTCTCTCAACGCAGGCAGGTTACGGGTGGCAGGTCATGGCTGGCTGGAATGGGGCAGCAATTCCCAAAGCCAGCTTCCCCTTGACCACCCACATACTGTGAACCTATGGCCTGTGACCCCAAAGGGACACTTTGTGACGAAGCTGTCAGAGAGTGGCCGCAGGACTGTGCTGTGGGCTCCCTCACAGTGACAGGGATTCTGGAACCAGCTGCTGCCCACAGATGGGCACAACGTCTGGAAGCTTCTTTCTGGAACCACTAGAAAAAAGAGCTCTCTTTTGGGTCACAGGCCTTGAGTGAGTGCCGTGTCGGGATGAGGAATGGGCGTGAGGACATGTAGACCTGCCATGTAGTTCCCAAACATCGGCTTCTGTCTCTTTAGCTCCGCGTTCTATCCCTCCATGAGCTAGGGATTAGCTGTCCCGGGGCCCAGAGGCCCAAGGCCAGCTCTGGGCACAGTTAAGCCTTCCAGCTCCTGGGGACTCGTGGCTTACCCCACCCGAGCCCAGCACTGCCGGTCCTGGCTGTGCATCAGAGGTGGTGGGTCCCACACAGCCAGCCACCCGTATGGCTGTGACAGACAGGAGGCCGAGACTGTAGGTGCGTGCACTAGAATACTCTTGGGGTACGTGTGTGTGGGGGGTGTGGGTTCTTAGTTCTCCCTCGCCAAGGCCACCCAAACTGTTCTGTCATTGGTCTTATTCGTTTTTTTGAAACCTGCCGTGCTCGCCCAAAAGGGTATTCTGAAGCTGGGCAATGGAGGTGCCAGCTCCCCACCCACCCCCAACCCAGCAGAGCCACAGGGGCGCATGGGTTGAGGGTCCTGTGAGCACACTGAGTGGGGAGTGTCACCTCCCACTCCCTCCCTGGACTCCCATGTCACACACTCAGGGCCCTGCTGTCCCCAGCTGGCTGGCATGTCCCTGCACCCTCCACAACCCAAGGCCATGTCCTCCCAGCTGGCTGCAGCCCTGGCCACCTGTGTGCCCTTGGCCATGGGCCTCTTCCCAAGTGCCGTCCCCTGGCTGCAGAGCAAACAGTTGGCCCAGCAATGGCTCAGAGCGCCCTAGATCCTGAGGATATCTTGCCGGATCTCTCTTCCCCTCCCACTCCCCATGGCCCTGGGGGGACACCTGGCAGGGAGGTCCCCCTCCTGGCTGCCTCGTGGGCAGGAACACTATTTAAAGAGGGTCCCAGGGGCTGCCTGCATCCCACTGCAGCACCGGGAAGCACTCAGACCATGGTACGCCGCGCCGCCTTCCCTGCCCTCCACCGTCCTAAACAGCAACAGCTTCCGAGGGCTGCTGTCCCCTCCCTCCTGGTCTCCCGGCTCAACTCCAACCTCACCACCCTGTCCTTGACTTCATTTGTGATGCTAACCTTCACCCTGTGCCTGAACTCACCCTGACCTTGACTTTCTCCCATGCCTTTGAACTTGACTCCAACTTGATCCTTTATGGATGGTCGGTCCATCCACAGGGGATGCTGACTTGGGTATCAGCTTTCCGAGACCTGGGGACTGGCAGGTGGGTGGGGGCTGCCCAGGGGTAGGTGGGGGCTGCCCAGGGGTAGGTGGGAGGAATGAGAGAGTGGAGGGTGGAGGAAGCTGGGGTGGGCTAGGCTTGTGGTCTCTTGGTGGGCTCTCGGTCTTGCTAGTTGCTTGTGCCTGGTCTCCTCAACATGTGAGTCCTTCGTCATGGCACACGACCGTCTTATGGGCCCACCAAGCCCAGCTAGACTAGGAGCTCTTTGGGGACAAGAATAAGGTTGGCTTCTACTCTGGTTGGCCAGGCTTGAGCACAGGAACTGGCCTGGAGGGTCAGCAGGTGTCTCCTAAGCCTCCTGCAACCTCAAGGCAGGCATCCTTTAGGTGTGCTAAGTGGGGAAACTGAGTCATGGAAGGTCGTTGTATTTCTTCACATTACAGAGGCTGTGAGTGCTGAAACCCAGCTCCAGGTGACGTCTTGTGCCCTGAGAGTACACCCCAAGTGAGGAGGGGTGTCCTTGGCTTCAAGGGAGCCCAGTATAAAAGGAAGACCCAGGGTACAGGCTGGAAGCTCCATGCCTTTGGTGCCTTGGCCTCTGTGAGAAGTGACCCCTCCTCACCTTGCAGGGCAATGAGCTTTCTCTGGGCAGTGCAGACTGAGATGGATGTCAGGGACCCACGGGATCAAGGTCAAGGTGGGAGGAATAGGAATGCCTCAAGAGATAGGGCAGGGGGCCCACGGATGGAAGAGATCCCTTTTTATTAATCGGAGGGAAACATCTATAATTATAGGCGATGCTCTGTGTGGGGAAGTCTTGTCCTTTATGATGTCTGAAGGGATTTATAAAATATTACAGAGCTTTTATGGCTTCGTGCCGGACTGGCTGCCCCATTGGTCTCTGTGCAGATGGGGAGCCCCCAGTGAAGAGCTAATTATAAGGCATCCGGGTGGGGTACTATTACTCCCCAGCACAGACCAGGGAGCCTGGGGGTAGGGGCAAGAGTGAGCTGGGAGGAGGGGAGACCACACAGGCACCAGGGGCTGGGGGGCACGAGAATTCACATTCTGAGAGGTGGAAGCTGGCAGAGGACGCCCCAGTCTCTGCCACCCCCATGGAGTCCCTTTGTGAAGCTCTGGCCTGGCGGCTTGCTAGAAGGGGGGATTTGGGGAGCCTTTGGAGGGTATTGGGGACTCAGAGCTTTCAGCACATGCCTAATGGAGGACTGTTAGGCACCACCACATCCGGCAAGGTGTCCCTGGAGGCAGGAAGGCCCGACAGGAGGCCCTGGATTACGCCATGTGGGTGGTCGGCAGCTCCACCTGCCGCTTCAGCCTGGAGCTTAGGGTTGGTGAATGGCAGCCATGCACTGGTCCCTCTTTGCAGCCAGAGAGACCACAGGTGGGACCAGCCTGAGGTCTATACCGCTGCTTCGTCAAGGCGAGAGACGCAGGAGTGAGGAGGCTGGAGAGTGTGGGCTATGACGTGGGGGGCTACAGATAGACAATAGTGGGGAGCCAGGGAGGGAGGCTTCTCAGAGGAAAGGGCAGAGACCTTAACCTAAAAAGGAAGAGTGGAGGGCAGAGCAGGGGAACTAACCCCGGGTGGTTGGCATGGGACAAATCACCTTGAGATTCTGGGCATGGTGGCAGCAGCTGATGGGGCATCTGGTGGGGGGGGCACCGGAAGCCCTACCCCCACATGCACTTGCTGGAGCCTGGGGTGGGCTGGGCGGGCAGCTGCTGCTCCCAGGTTTCCTGCTGCCAGCCTGTGCTAGTAAGAACTGTGGAGGTTCTGGGAGAGAAGGTGGGCCTGGGAGGGTGCCTGGGGCTGGGAGTGACCCTTTGGTGCTCCCCCCACCCACCCCAGGCACCAAGGAGAGCCCGCAAGCGTGCAGAAGGTGGCGCCACCTCCAATGTCTTCTCCATGTTCGATCAGTCCCAGATCCAGGAGTTCAAGGAGGTACATAGCTGCCCACGTGGGTTTCACTCCCCCTGGGCCACCGTGGCTGCTGGCCCCAAGCCTGAAGGCATAGATGGGTGCTTAGGAGGTCTTCAGTGTGCTGGTCACAGCAGGTGCTCAGAGAGGTGGCGGGGGGAGGAGCATGCCGAGCCTGAGGCTGGGTGAACCCTTGGGCTCTGGGTGGCAGGGGGACAGCCTGGGGTGCTCATTTCCCCATCTTGGCCAGGCCTTCACCATCATGGACCAGAACCGGGATGGTTTCATTGACAAGGAGGATCTGCGGGACACTTTTGCTGCGCTCGGTGGGTGTGGGCCAGCTGGGGGTACCGAGAGCATGGGGTGCTTGGGACAGGCCAGGGTGGGGTGGCTGTGAGTGACTGGGGGGCTTGTGTGGGAGGGGTGGCCCCACCCAGGAGGTTTAATGGAGGGAGGGAGGCTGCAGGTACCCCAATATGGACAGTAGGCCCAATCCCCTTGCCCAGGCCCATCTCCAGTAGGTGGGTTGAGGGGACCCTTGGTGGCACCAAGCTCTGTTGTCTTGCGCTGCCTGCAATGCTGGGTCCCCCCATGTCTCCCATAATGCTCCTTTGTTCACTCCCTACCCCCATCCCCAGGCCGTATCAATGTCAAAAATGAGGAGCTGGAGGCCATGGTGAAAGAGGCACCAGGCCCCATCAATTTCACTGTCTTCCTGACCATGTTTGGGGAGAAACTGAAAGGTGAGTGGTGCTCTAGGGGATCCCTGGGGACTGGATGGGAGGGGATATGGGCAGCGGGGAGCCAGGGACTGCCCCCATACACCTGTCCGTGGGAGTACAGACCCTGCCTCAGTTTCCCCTCCTTGCACCTATACCAGTTCTGCCTCCTGGTTCTTCAGTTACCACCAGCATGGTGTCCCTCTCCCACAGAAGGTGGGGGCAGCTACAGGCCATACGGGAGGGGAGGGCTGAGGCTGCCCTGTGCAGTGGGCATGGTAGTCATACTCCTCCACAACTCAGTTGGTCCTGACCTGCTGGAGGTGGCAGGCAGCTCACAGCCGCTTGTCTGTGGGAAGTGACTGACCTCTCCCGGGTCAGGCTTTGAACTTGGAGTTATACAGCTAGGTCAGGAGTGCCCATGGGCCTCTCTCACAGGTGTGGGACTGGGCATGCTCCATGGGAAGGCATGGGGGACTCCAGTCAGCGGTTTGGGATGGAGTAGATAGATAGACAGGCGTCCAGCTGTTATCTGAAGCAACACAAGGGAGAGAAAATGCCTCAGAGGCCAGCCAGGGTGGGGGAGGGGGAGAGCGGGGAAACCAGCCTGAGTCTGCTTGGCGAGTTGGGGTGGGGACAGCGGGCTCATGTTGGGACAGGCCAGGAGGTCAGATTCAGAGAATAAGGCTGTTGTCCTGAGACCCTTGGGGGTGCTTGGGGCTCGAGGGGGCCCAGGTCCCTGGCACACATAGACTCCTGACACTTTCACAGGGGTGCCAGGTCTAGGATCATCGTGCAGGCTGGGCCAGGTCGCTGGAGGGACGAGCCCCAGGAAGGACAGGGGGGTCCTGAATAGCCACTGCCTCTGCCCACTCATTGGGACGAGGAGACTTTGCCGTGAGAGGCTGGCAGTCGGCTGGGGAGACAGCCTGGTTTATGAGCTTTGCAAGTTCCCAGGGCAGAGGCCCTCTCTGGGGAGCAGGCAGGAGGCGGCACTCGCCTAGCCTGCCCATCACCAGGAGCAGCTGGGCTGGGCCTGAGTGAAGGCCAAGGCCTAGTCCCCAGTCGGGTAGGCTGGAGTCAGCCACCCATTGCCCTGGCCCAGTGCTCAAGGCTGGGAGGCATGGCACAGAGGAGGGACGCCTCCCACCACTGACCTGTTAACGGTACAGGTCTGCAGATGCCCTTCTGCCACCCACTTTGCCTGCTCTGCCAGCCTGTGTAGGCCTGGGGTCTCACTCCGTAGGACCCTGGGCAGCCTCTGCGCTGGGGTGCATGGGCTCCCTTCACCCTGCGTGGGTGAAGCATGATCCCCTCAGGAGCTGCCGGGTCAGTGGGGCCTGTGGGCAGCCTCGGCCCAGTTTCAGGGATTCTGAGTGACTCAGATGAACTCTGTGTCTAACTGGGGAGACCCAGTCTGATGACCCAGGCTGGCAGAGGAGGCCTGGTGGTCCTGACCCAGGCTGGCAGAGGAGGCATGGTGGCCCTGACCCAGGCTGACGGAGGAGGCATGGTGGCCCTGGCCTGGTCAGACTCGCAGAGGCACACTGGCACAGAGCCATCAGGGACTCTGAAGGTCTCCGAGGTGGCTCCAGCTCTCCTCTCCTCCTTAGGGTGGGCCCCTATATAAGTACCCAGAAACTCCCTGGTCCATGGTGTCCTCTGTGTTAATCTGGATGCTGTGTGTGTCCCCTCCCCCGGGGCTGTCCTGAGGAGTTTGGTGCAGAGTTCTCAACCATGCCTGCAACTCCAACCCCTGACGGATGTGAAGCCAGCAACATCTTTGCACTAAGTGATGCAACTGCCGGTGCTGTGCGGCAGCAGCCACGCAGGCTCTGTCTCCAGCTGACGGCTGACACAGTGTTCTGTAGGAGGCACAGGGCACCTGGGACATACAGTAAGCTGGCCCCTCTGTGCCACTGCCCAAGCCTCGGCCTCATCTCCTACTCATTGCTCTGTGCTCTTCTGGGTAACCAATGAACCCCAGAATTACCAAGCCCCAGCCTCACAGCTCCTGCAGCAATGTCCAAAGTCCCTTCACCTCCGTGGGCAACACAGAGAGAAATGCAAATTCAGGATGGCCTTGTCCAGTTGAGTTCGTCGCTCACAGAGCTAACATTGATGTGCCATTGTCCATCCCTGCCGTCACATCTCTGTACCACCTTCCTCTTGCTTCAAGGGCACTCGGCCCTCCCTGCCAAGTGCACCCTCGCCCAGCCCCCGAGCGGTGTTCCCCTCCCCAGCCCAGCCTGATCCCTCCTGTCTCCAGGGATGGGGCACCCACTCCCCTGCTCTGCCTGCTGTTTCTAGGCACCGACCCGGAGGAGACGATTCTCCATGCCTTCAAGGTGTTCGACACAGAAGGGAAGGGCTTTGTCAAGGCCGATTTGTAAGTTCGTCCCACCCCCCCATCCCACCCCGCAGCTCTACTCCCACCCAGCGCTCAGCCCAGCTAGGGCAGTACCTGGCCAGAGCTGGCCCCTCTTGATGTTATCTCTCCCCAACCTCTGTAGTGTGTGGTGTGGGAGTGGACAGGGAGGACTTCCTGGAGGGGGTGGCCTGGAAGGATGAGGAGGAGCAACTGGAGGCCCTGAGCAAGTAGGAAACGTGTGCTGGTCCTTAGCCGGGGGTGTGCTGCTGCCGGCACCAGGGACACGCCAGGTCCCACAGGTGAAATAAGAAAATTGGTGTCAATGAGGTCTGAATTTCCGGAATTTTCTGTGTCCTTAGGTTTGCTCAAATGCTAGACTAATAATAGCCTTAGCTTCCTGCTTGGTAACATGAGCATCTTAGTACTCAGCACTTGCTCAGTACTTACTTAGTTTTCAGTACTCAGTACTGAGTGCTGAGCAAGTGAGACCTGGGGCAGGTCCCCGGACGGACGTCAATGACAGTCACATACTTGAGAAAGCAGTGTGTCCAGGGTGAGGCCACAGAGGCCCCCCGGGTGGGCCCAGGCTTGTCTTCCTTGCAGAGCTTTGTGGCTGGCACTCAGCCCACGATGGGAATCTGGGGGCACCCTGTGGTCATTGTGTCCCCACCCTGGGCTGGGAGGAGCGCCCCTGTATTAGGGGAGGAAGCTGCTGCAGGCCACACAGCACCAGGCAGTGTTGGGGAGTGCCTGTCACCCTGGGCCCCCCAACGCTCTGCCTTGGCCTTGAACGGGACTGCCTCTGTCCCTGGCGCAGCATCAAAGAGAAGCTCATGACCCAGGCAGACCGCTTCAGCGAGGAGGAGGTGAGTGGGGCTCAGTTACCAGCTCCCAAACCGCCCCCCATCCTGTTCTCCCCCCCTGCTTGCCCTGCCTGGGTTGGCGGGGTGGGGGGTATCTCTCAGACTGACTCTCTGCCTCCACCCCCACTCCTCAGGTGAAGCAGATGTTTGCTGCCTTCCCACCAGATGTGTGCGGCAACCTGGACTACAGGAACCTGTGCTATGTCATCACGCACGGAGACGAGAAGGACTAGGGCATGTTGCGGGCTACGCTGGGGCCTGAAAGTGCTGGGCAGGCAGTGGAGGGCAGGGGGTTGCTGTGGTTGGAGTGTGCGTGCCTGGGAAAAGGCCAGAATAGTAATAATAATAAAAAAAAGCTCGCGAGGTCTTCATTTGTGTGCTCCGTGCCCCCGTCGGGGTGACGGTGGAACATTCCTAGCGTGTCGCCTTTTCCAGAATGTTTTCATCTCTGGCTGAGCTCAGATGTTCCCGATGAGCTGGTGTTTTGTGCTCGCTCACCCGCAGCTCTAATGACCCACAGCTGGGAGCCGGGTTGGGGCAGCCGGGAGCTGGTATTAGCCTTTGGTTTTACTGAGCACCTAGCCCGTGCCTCATGCCTGTGCTGGGGCTTGGGGGGGGGGCTTGTGTGTGCTGTAGCCAGCCTGGAGAGGGCTGGAGGAGGGACAGACAGACAGTGGGAGGCACCTGTAGCCAGGAGTTGTGGGAGTTGGAGAAGGTGGAAGCCAGAGAGGTTGGAGAGGGAGGGCCTGGCTCCGGAGATAAGCAGGGGGTCTTCCACGGGGTACCCACTCTCCACCGCCAGTGCACGTAATATTGAATGTGTATAAATTGACACCTGACAGCCTCTGCTCACCAGAGATGCAGTTACAGAAGTCCAGCGCGGGACGGAGAAGGTTGAGCAGCGCACAAACCGCGATCAGGGTTTCGTATCTGGCATGCTGTCACCAGGGCAGGCTTTGGGTGCTGATGTTAAGTTGCTGCCTGGAGTGTGGTTGGTTCAAATCCTGGCTCTGCTTCTGATCCAGCTCCCTGCTAATGTGCATCCTCAGAGGCAGCAGGGAATGGCTCACTGAGGGGGGTCCCTAGCACTCACATGGGAGATCTGGATGGGATCGCAGTGCCTGGCTTCCGTCCGGTCTGGCTCTGGCCCAGCCGCGCTGTTGTGGACATTTTGGGGAGTGAATCAGCGGAGGAAAGTGAAAGTCCTCTCCTCTCTTTTCTTTCTCCCTCTGCTTTTCAAATAAACAAATCTTAGAAAGGTCTTCATATTGGGATATCATTCAAGTGGCATAACGTTCATGAAGTTAAAGTGGCTGTTAGTATATGGACCAGCTGCGCAATTGGCACACTACCTTTATTCAGAACATTCCATCACTCCCAGAAGACAGCCACGAGCAGTTGTTCCCCGTGCCTCCCGCAGCCAGTTCTAGAAATTCGGTGTAGACAGGTGTGGGTAACAGCCAAGCTGCAGCACAGGACTGTGTGCTTCCATGGGCTTCTTCTTTCTCCTCTCTCTCTTTCTCTTTCTTCCTTTTTAAAAATGTTTATGTATTTAACTTGTAAAAGTCAGAGATTGAGATCTTCCATCTGCTGATTCACTCCCCAAAGGGATGCAGTGGCCAGAGCTAAACTGATCCAAAGCCAGGAGCTTCTTTTGAGTCTCCCACAAGGATGCAGGGTTCCAAGGACTTGGACCATCCTCTGCTGCCTTCCCAGGCCACAAGCAGGGAGCTGGATGGAAAACAGAGCAGCCAAGAATTGAACCAGTGCCCATACGGGATGCCAGTGCTACAGGTAGGGATTAGCTGATTATGACATCTCATCAGCCCCTTGAACACACTTTCTTACACAGATGCAGAAATAGGATAACCCTAGCACAAAGGAAGAAAGAGAAAGGGGGACTGAAGATTCAGCACCCATAAGTGAGGAGAGCCAGGGAGGGGAGGGCACTGGCTGTGCTCAGCTGGGGTGGAGCCCAATACCGGGGTCCTGGGTGCTGGGCCACTAGCTTTGAGAGGCAGCAGCCAGCATGAGCCTTGGTCAGCCTGTGCAAGAGTGGGCGACAGTGACTGGGGAGGCTTGGGGTGGGAGGGGCACCAGGAAGAGAAGTGAGGTTAGCGGCCAGCTGGGGGAAGAGCTCTGAGAGTAGGGATTGGGGTTTAGGACAGTTACACCAGCCCATGAGCTCCAGTCCCAGGCCAAGCAGCGTGAGCACACACCTTCCTCATAGCCCCCACAAGTGCAGCTAGGGAAACAGGCTCAGTGCGGTTGGCAGTGGAGCCCGGTGATCTAGAGCACAGCCTGGCTTCATCAGCTCTGCCCCGCAGTGGGGCACACAGGTGGAGTCCGGGGTTGGGGTTCCTCCAAGACCCCTCTCCTCTCAGTTGAAGGATGAGCAGGTTCAGCCTTGGAGTGGGGTGTATGTTTCTGAATCCTGGAGGCCACGGAGAAGCAAGAAGTGGCCTGCTGGATCCACCTTGCAGAGGCAAGGAGCCAGCACCCTTAGACCGCTCCAGAGCTCCCACTTCCTCTGGGGGACTTAAAGGGGTAGGGTGGTTGCAAGTAAGCAGGGCCCACAGCGCCCTGCAGTTCCTGTCCTGGGACATGGGGCCCAGGAGGCAGTCTGGCTCCCTCCTGCTTTCCTGGAAACCTAGAATAGGCTGGGGCCAGGGGGATTCCCCTCCCCAGGCCACAGACACCTGCTCCCCTGAGGCCCCAGGGTTGGGGGGCTGCGAAGCAGGAAGCAGGGCCCTGGGAGTATGTCTTTCATTTATGCATTCCTCCTAACTTTTGTCCTTCACTCATTGGCACTGGCTCCTCCTACCCCATCCTACAGTTTCCCACACCTGGGGTTCCCCCTGCAGGGGTTCCAAGCCTCTCTGGCTCCAGGACCCTTCCCGCACCCAGTGGCCCTGGTGCTCAGGCTGCCTCTATTTCCACCTGCGCAATTCTCCTGGCTCAGCACTGCCCGAAAGGGTCCAGATCTGGTCTAGCCTTCTGAGTTGTTCTCTGAAGCCCCAACTGCTAGAGAGAAATCGAGCTGCCCTGATGGACATGCTACCATCTGGGAACAAGCCTCCAATTTCCCTTCCTGAATGTGCAAGTGTCTGGACTGCCCCCATCCCCTCCTCCGCTCTGCGCTGAGCCTTTCAGCTGCCTCATGCCACAGGGCTTTGGTGTATGCCACTCTGCCTGGAATGCTCTCTTAAGCCCAACATGTCCCCCTGTCCCTGATGGCCAGACAGGACAGTGGCCCTCCAGCACGCTCCCGGCACCACGGTTGTTGGGGAGCTGGAAGAGGTGGCCTGTCCATCTTTACCTCAGTCTATCCATTTGCACAATGGCACCTGGTGGGGCCAGGAAGGCTGTGGACATTCCCAGGGCTGTGGGCAGCCGGGGAGACCTGACTTTTGCACTGACCAAAGTGGCTGTTCTAAGCAGAGATGAACAATGAAGGCTAGAGGGCCGCAGCAGGCTCTGGCACAAGCCCCCTCAACCCTACCCCACCAGTCCATTGCTGGGTGTGGGCATATGGCCCAGCCGGCCGGCTCCCCTGGCCAGCTGGGTCTCATTGAGGCTAATTGGATTCCATTTTCCACTCAGGATGATCTTGGGGATGGTGGCCCCCTGTATAAATCACCAGGGGTTGCCGTTAATGAAACAGCCAACTCCTCCTCCCTTGTGGCTGACTCGCCTGCCCTCTGGGAACAGCTTCCTCCTGGCTCCAAGTCAGGAATGGCCAAGGCCTTTGAAGATCCTTCCAGAACAGCCCCCTGGGAGTTTGCAGCAGTCTGGGAGAGCCGGCTGAGTCTCCCAGGGAGCTGGTGCTGACCGTAGGAGGGCGGGGCTGCTCCTGGACAGAGGGAGGCTGTGGGGAGACCCCATCTGATCCCACTGCCGTCTCCATGGCAACCCTGGGGGTGCTGGTCTCTGCCCCAGCCAGGAAGTGATTGGAGTGAGTTGGAGAGGGACCAATGGGGTCCTTAGTGAACAGGGAGGCATCTCCTGTGGAATTCCAGGCCCTGGGGTCAGTGAAAGTCAGGGGCAGCTCCAGAAGCCAGTGTGCGCCCCAGAATGCTGTACCCCATGATTGCTGGGAGCTGACCCCTGAGCGGGGCCCGGCGCTGCTAAGGGCTTGGATAGGGGTCTGCCTAAGGGTTCGTGTGGGCCTGCAGGGGTGCCCAGAGTGTGTCTGCTTCTGTGCTATTCACATATAGAGCCCTCAAGAGTCAGGGTGACCAGGCCAGCCCCATAGACCCGAGGGTACACCCCATTCTCCCTTTCTAGTCGGGGTGACCACAGGGACCAGTCACAGCCTTGTTGTGATTCAGCTGGGCCAGAGATGGAGGGGATGACAGTGCTGATGTTACAGGCCCCGCCCCTGCACCTGCCTCCAGGGCAAGGCAGAAAACTGGGACCAGCAATGACATCACCAGTGATGACATCATCAACGATGACATCAGGGGTGAAGAGGACTCAAGTAGCTGTGGAGGACAGGAGCTGTGGCAAAGATTTGTCCCCAAGGCACTCCCACTGGGAGTGGAAAGATCACAAAAGTGACCTTTTAAACCCAGGACAACAAGTGAAAAGTCAGGAGAAACCCATGGAGTTGAGGAAACACGGAGGACTTGTCGGTTCCAGCAAGGAGGGCTTCCTGGCAGAGGGGGAGGTGCCTAGCCACAGGCAGCAGGTGTGTGGAGAGAAACTTCCAGCAGAGGAAACGGCCCCCACCCCAACCCTCACCCCTGCTGACATGACACCTACCTTCTCTCTACCCCCCAGCCTCTACTTGGTCCCCATAGCCCTGGGGGCACTCAGCTTCAGGATGATGATGGAAAGGAGCCCTCAGCCCCATGTTAAGGGTGAGCTTGGGGCTTCCAGGAGAGGGACTATGTTGGGTTGGAGTGGGGCATCTGCAACTCTGAGCCCTGGTGGATGTGCAGTTATGGTCTGCCTATGGTCTGGCAGGCAGAGGCCAGCTGGAGCTTAGCTTCAAAGGGCTTAGCTTCAAAGCTGATGCCTTCGGCTGCGGGGGAACATCCAGCCATTGGGGAAGGAGGGGTGGGCTTACCTGGCTCCCAACTTATGAAGGTTGCAGACAGATGGGCAGGGCTATGGGGGGGCATAGGGATTGGGCTGGGGTCCTTAAGGTGAAGACATTCCCAGTGGCGCCCTTTCTTAGGCTGTGTGACCCTGACCTCTCTGAGCCCTCCCATCCCTCAACCAGCAGAGCCTCAGGTGGGTGTCCTCTCTCCCCATCTCCCAGTTCCTCAATCCTGGCATAATCCTGGTGCAGGGTCCAGTCCGCTTGGCCTAGAGAGTACGGACAGCCATCCTTGTGGCCTTGCAGTGCCATCTAGTGGTGGCCAAGCAGCCTTGCCCGGCTCCCCACTTCGGTTCTGTCTACCTCACCACTTCGGATTTAACCTAACAAATTAGTCTCATAGCAACTCAGAAAGCAACCCCTGAGCATGCTCTCCCAGCAACCCCACCAGAGTAGCCACAATTGTTGCCAGCCTTGTTTTGCGAGGTCAGCAAGCCGCAGATCCCACAGCCGGGGCTTGCAGACCCAGCTGGGACACCTGCCTCATCCAGCTGTAGTTTGCAGTCCCAGCTGCTCATACAGCTGAAAGCCTGGACTCTACAATCTCTCTCATGGCCTGCGAGAGCTCTGCGACCATGTCCTGGCTCTACCAGCCATGGGCAGTGTTATGGCCAGTGTCCAGAGCCTGTGAGGTGGGGGTAGTGCCAGCTTCTCTTCTCTGGGGCTGCAGCCTGAGGACCAGGCTGACCTCATGCGCACTGGGTGATCTGGTGGGGGTAAAACAGGAGGGACCTGCTTGTGGCTCTGAGGGACAAAAGGGACCCCACTGTGGTATTTATCTCTCCTCCCCCCCAAAAAAGGAGATGGAAGCTTTTTTAAAAAAAAATATTTATTTTTATTGGAAAGGCAGATATGCAGAGAGGAGGAGAGACAGAGAGGAAGATCTTCTGTCCACTGATTCAGTCCCCAAGTGGCTGCAATGGCCAGAACTGAGCTGATCTGAAGCCAGGAGCCAGGAGCTTCTTCCTGGTCTCCCACGTGGGTGCAGGGTCACAAGGACTTGGACCGTCCTCAACTGCTTTCCCCAGGCCACAGGTAGAGAGCTGGATGGGAAGTGGAACAGCCAGGACATGAACCAGCCCATATGGGATAATGGCATGTACAAGGCAAGGACTTCAGCCACTAGGTTACTGTGCTGGGTCTCAATGAAAGCATGCTATAGCAACACAGATGATAAGAGTAGAATCGGCATTGGGGGCTGCTGCGCTCACAGACTTGAAGTCCAGCTGCTCTGCACCCTCTGCGGCTCAGCCTTGGCTGTGCCTCCTAGACTCTCTGAGTGAGGCTGCTCTGGGCTGTGAGATCCCATTCCACAGAATGGAACATTGAGGCTCAGAGAAGTAAAGCAACTTGCTCCAGCCCACACAGGGAGGGCGCACTTGAGCCTGAGTCAGGATTCACTTCCTGGGTTCCTACTTCCTGTTCATTCCTTCATGTCCTCACTGCTACCACATATCATTATTCATTCACATAGAAGCTGATTGAAGCCCCCCACCTTGACCCTTCCATCCTCTCACTCCACCCCCGGCCCCCTGGTCACTTGATGTCCCCTGGCCAGCCCAGGGCAGCTGTGGTTCTAATCGTGGAGCCCAAGCGGGCGTCTAGGAGGTGATGAGACCTGACGGCTTGCAGGGGTGGAGAGAGACGGATGGTTGAAGGCAGGATGGCATGCTCCACGAGGGAGGGAGGCTGCCCCCTCTGCTCCACCCAGGTCCCGTGGCATGGCTAGGCCTGTGGCCCCAGAGCAGCCAGTCCAGGCAGGAGCCCACCCACGGCTGCCCATCCTTTTCTGCCGGCGCTGCCCTGAGCTGACCGGGAGGAGCACAGGGTTGGGGCTGGCGGGCAGGCCGGTGTAGTCTCCACCAGGGCTTCGGTGAGGCCCCGGCC
This sequence comes from Ochotona princeps, assembly GCF_030435755.1. Lineage (NCBI taxonomy): Eukaryota > Metazoa > Chordata > Mammalia > Lagomorpha > Ochotonidae > Ochotona > Ochotona princeps. The sequence goes on along the minus strand of NC_080855.1, from coordinate 26,755,960 downwards.
CGCCAGGTGCGCCCCAGCAGTCGGCATCAATCTCTGTCTCTCTCTCTGTCTCTCTCGCTCTCTTCTTTCCTGGAGACTTCTCCGACAAAGGCGGAATCAAAGGCCAGGGGTTGGCACACCAGGGATGAGGCGATGGAAAACAAGATTCCTATCTGAGTAATTTCCTCTAATTGCGGCCGAGAGACACTCATTCTGCTTTTGAAGCTCGCGCCGGGCCCCGGGCGCCGCGGGCCGGGCCAAGGTGGCAGCAGCCGTCTGGCCGGATTAGCTCAGCGCCTGCCGGCAGGGCTGGCACGGGGCCACGGCGGGGGCGGCGGCGGCTCGGTGCTGCCTGCCTGTCCGCCTGCCCGCCTGGGCTGGACTGTGCAGGACTGGGATGGAGCAGTGAGTGTGTGTGTGTGTGTATGTGTGTGTAGGGGGCGGGGAGTGTGCTGTGCTGTGGGCAGGGCTGTGGCCTGGGTGCCCACCCAGAGATGGGCATAGGCACAGCTGCACCCACACAGGGACTGCATTTAGGTACCTTTCAGCAGGGGTAAAGTGTGTCCCCATTTTTCAGATGTGACCACTGAGGCTCAAGGCACTGGACTGGAAGAGGAGGAGGCTGAGGGATGCTTTCATTCATGAACTTGGGTTCCAGACTGCTCTTGGGGTGACAATGGAGGGGGATCCCAGATTCTCCCATGAAGGGCTTCCTAGACAGTCCCAGCAGGCCTTGAACTCACACCCAGTTCCCCACGTGGTTTTCTGTCCCCTGACCCTGCCTTTGGCTCCTTGTCCCCCAACTACCCCCAGTGTTGGCCACCCTGAGTCTGGTGCCTCCTTAACCCCCTCCCCGAACCTCAGCTGAGCCCCGGCTCCTATGTTCCATTCTGTGGGGTGCTCAGAGGCTGGCAGGAAGAAGCAAGTGGTGGCGGGTTGGGGGGCTGTCACCTCACCTTGTGCCCCCCACCACCCTACACACTTGCCCCGCCCTGGAGAGTTTTCCCTTTTCTTTGATCCCGGGCATGGAAGGGAAGAGGGCCCATGTGTTCCTGATTAATTTCCACCCTGATCACGGAAGCGTCGGCTTCCTGGGAAGGGCCAGTGGCTGCTTGTTGGGCGGGGGTGGGAAGGGTGAGCGTCTCTCAATTTTTTTTTTCAGAATCCTGCCTTTGTCCAGGGTATGAGTCTAGGGAGAAAAGAAAAGGGAGGCGGGGGGGCTCTTGACATGGACCCTTGAGGTTTGGGGCTGGCCATTGGTGGGCAGGTGGCCAGTGGGGCACCTTGCATTGCAGAGTGGGCATGGAGTGAAGCACTGCCTGGAGGCAGCGTTGACCACACAGACTCCTCTAGGTCACCCAGAGGATGTCCGACCTCAGCTCAAGGCTTCCACTGCCCAACCCTCTAATCAAGGTCTCTGCATTCACACTTCCCTCTGCTTCAAAGGGTCTTCCCACCCAAGCTCTGGGTGTGTTGCCTCCTCCAGGAAGCCCTGACCTCTACCCGCACTGATCCCCCACTGCCACAGAGTCCTCCTTTGACCCCCAGAGACCTGAGCCTACACTTTGGCCTCCCAGGGTCCCTGGCCTGGGGGGTACATAGATGAAAGGCTCCTGTGGGGTGGGGAGGAGGTTGAGATCATGAGAGCTGTGCCCGGGGGTGTCTGCATCTGGGGTTTTATGGGGTGCTCCAGAAGGGTGAGAGATGGAAAAGAGAATTCCACTGGGAACAAGTAACAGATTTTCCCCTGGAGATGGGAAAATGGGGAGGAAGAGGAGGGGCAGGCCCCTGGGGCCAAGGCTGATCTGGGATCTTGCCCAAGTTTCAAAAGACCAAGTATTGTGGCTCCAGACCCCAGGGAAAGCCCACACTCTCCATCTACTCCCCCAGTAAGGGGCTGTGTGGCCAGTTTGTTGGACAGGTGGGACACATACCAGCCCACTTCATGGATGGGCAAAGCCGAGGCCTGGACATGACAAGAGTTGGCTGGAGGATGCATGTGGAGTGGGCAGCCAGGCAAGGAGGAAACTCCAGGCACCTTCCCCTCCGAGACTTCCTGCTTCCTCCCTTCCCACAACCCCCTGCTTCAGCACACCAAGGGGAGGGAGTAGGGTGTGTGCATGACAGGTTCCAGTCATGGAAACACCTGATCTAGCTTGGAGACTGCTCTGTAGGTGGGACAGGGACGCCCTCTCCTGCTGGGTCCCCTCTTCCTCCTCCAGGCACACTCCCCAAGTGTGGGAGAGTGCAACGGAGAGAGCCGGCTCTGAGGGACCATGCACTGTGTCATGGACCAATTGCACCCTGGCTCCTGGGAACCCTCCCATATTGAGGCCCCCTTGGGGCTCTCACAAGGACCTCCATCTGCCTGCATATGACACAGGAGGGAGCTGGGAGGGCTGGGGACTCACCAGGGAGCACAGTGTGAGCTCACAGCAAACCCACTTCCATCTGTCTCACCTATGCTGGATTGGAGGTTGGCTACTGGTTCTGTACCTGTTGCACGGCACAAGGCAGGTGGAGGCGACAGGGCAGGCGGGGAGAACGCCAGGGCTGCGAACACAATGGAGATGCCCAGGGGCTCGAGGGCCCTGCTGGGCGCTAGCTGACCATCCATTCCCCACAGGCACCCAAGCGCATCTTTGAGGGTTTCCGAATGATCCCATCTGACTGATGTCTGGTGGTGAGTGTGCACTGAGAGCAGTGGGTCCAGCTGGCAGTTCGAGGCCTATGCTGGGCTCCCAGGGAAGCCAGGAGTAGTCCCACTCGTGTGTGTGTGTGTGTGTGTGTGTGTGTTCGTGAGTCCTAGCAGTGGACACTGGTCAACAAGAGCACCTGATGTTCCGCAGTGTCAGGTGCTGAGCCGAGTGCTGGAGCTCATCAGCCGGCCAGAGGGAGGAGAGTGTTGACAATGATGGATGACAGGATGATCAACAGGTAGATGGATGAGGCTATGGCCTGATGTGTCCTTCAGTTCGTGTGTTGGAAACCTGTCTATCCATGTGAGTGTTGGTGGGGGTGGTCTTTAAGAGGTGGTTGCTTGGGCCCACCTACAAGGGGATGCTAGGTTCATGAGCCTCAGGGGTGGGCAATTCGCTGGGGCTCAGGTTGCCAGGCTTGGGCCCTTGGGACCAACAGCAAGGTGGGGTACTGGGTTCATGAGCCCCAGGGGTGGGGGAATCTGCCGGGGCTCGGGCCCACGTGCAATAATATGCCCTCCTCAGTGAAAAAGGTAGAGTAATGGACACAGACCCTGATGTACGTGGAGAATGTGGCAGCCCATTCTGTCCCATAGCAGAAGGAGGAGAACAGAGCAAGTTGGATGACATCCCAGCCAAACGATGACAGCAAAAACCTGGACTAAAAGAGACTTGAGATTGACCATGTCAGCCAGTGAATGTTGGGAGGGTTGCATCATCCTCGGATCAGTGAAATCAGTAACATTTCAGAACTATCTAAACCACTTGGGCAGACACCTTGGAACATGTACACACCAGGTGGATATCCTGTGGCAGTTCCCCATCCCTGGGTACTAGGACGTTTGGGAAGCTGGGTGTGGCCTCCCCCTTTATTTCTTCCTTTCCCCCAGAAACAAGAAGAAGAAATAACAAATTTGGAAATAATGACTTCACCCATTTATCCCTAACCCCCGATCCTTCCCATCCTGATCAACTATGTAATTACCATGAAAAAAAATGCACTAAAAAAAAAAAAGAGGTGGTTGCTTCAGGAACCTGTTCCACTCAGGGATCACACATGAGTCACAGAGACCCAAACACTTGGGTCATTATCTGCCGCCTCCCTGGGACCTTAGCAGGGAGTTGGATGGAAGTGGAGGTGGTATTCTATTCCTGGCACTCCGGTAGGCGGTGGCTTAACCCACTATACCACAATGCCAACCCTACTGAATTCATCTATATCTTCTGGATTGCCGGATAATAGTGTTCTGATTTTCTCTGTACATTTGCTTTCTGGTCTTGTCTTCTTACTTACTTTGCCTCTCTTTGGCTTTGCTATCCTTCTGCCAGGATGGGTCAAAGTGTAGAGCAGTTTCTGCTCTCTTTTGGGGTACAGTCAGAATCACATCTATGCTTTTGAGGGTGACACCTGTTGCATTCCATCCTGTTTTAAGTTCTGTTTTTCTTCTCGTGGAGTTCAAATGGTTACAACAGCCAATGCTAAGACAGGAGCCAGGAACTCCATCCAGGTCTCCCGTGTGCACCCAGGGGCCCCGGGCACTTGGGCCATCCTCTGCTGCTTTGCCAGGCGCATGAACAGGGAGCTGGATGGGAAGTGGAGCAGCCAGGACTCGAACCCACACACATGGCGTGCCACTGTCGTAGGTGGTGACTTAACTGGCTGTACCACAATGCTGACCCCGCTTTACACATTTTGAAAATGTGGCATTGGTGTCGGGGGCGGGGGCACCTCCTGTTGAGGCAACATCTGCATGGCTGTAGTCTTTATCGCTACCCTTGCTTCTTAGCTGGAGGTCTGTTTTGTCTCCTGCGATTTCAAGACGCCAGCTGTGTGGGGGTTAGTATGCCTGTGATGCTGACATCATATAGGCATGCTGGTGTGAGTCCTGGCTATTCTACCTTCAATCCAGTTCCCTGTTAATGTGCCTGGGGAAAAAAAAAACAGAGGATGGACCAAGTGCTTGGGTCCCTGTATCCGCATGGGAGACCTGGAGGAAGCCCCCCAGGTTCCTGGTTTGGGGCAGGACCAGCCCTGGTAGTTGTGCCCATCTCTGGCGTGATCCAGCTGATGGAAGGTCTCTGTGTCTCCTCTCTGTAACTCTTTCAAATCAATATCCTCAAAAAAATCCTCACTTCCACACCACCTAATGAAAGTGGGTTTTATCATTTTAAACATCCACTGACAATTTGATAGGGAAGAACCTGTGGGGGATTTTCTTGATTGTCATGGAGGCTGTGTATTTTTAAATGTTTGTGTATTTTTTCAAAAGATTTATTTATTAGTTTTATTGGAAAGCCAGATACACAGAGAGGAGAGACAGAGAGGAAGATCTTCTGTCCGATGATTCATTCCCCAAGCAGTGGCCGGTGATGTGCTAATCCAACGCCAGGAGCCAGGAGCGTCTTCCAGGTCTCCCACACGGGTGCAGGGTCCTAAGGCTTTGGGCCGTCCTCGACTGCTTTCCCAGGCCACAAGCAGGGAGCTGGATGGGAAATGTGGCTACCGGGATTAGAACCGGCGCCCATATGGGATCCTGGCGCGTTTAAGGTGAAGACTTTGGGTGCTTGGCTATTACACCAGGTCCGGTGTTTGTGTTTCTTAATTTCTCCTTTTGAACACTTCTTATTAACTGTCTTCCTATAGGGAATATTCACTTTCTTGATTTGTAATTGCTCTTTATATATTAGAAGTGTTAGTCCATTGTCATATTTGTTGCAACTATTTAGTCCTTTTTTGTAGTTTCCCATTTTTTTAAAATGAGGTTTCTAATTCTGTCTTCATCCTTGTGATTTCTTCCCCACTACCCTGGCATTTAGCAGTCAAGGACAGCCCAAAGCTTTGGGACCCTGTACCCACGTGGGAGACCCAGAAGAAGTTCCTGGCTCCTGGCTTTGGATTGGCTCAGCTCCAGCTATTGCAGCCATTTGGGGAGTGAACTAGTGGAGAAATCTGTCTCTCTGTCATTCCTTTTCTCTGTAAATCAGCCTTTCTAATAAAAAATACACAAAGGGTGATTACTGTGTTTTCTTTAAATTGGCCTGGACAGACTAGGGCAGGTCCAGGGTGGAACTTGGGGGCTCCATGCCAGCAGTGCCCTGGAGGCTGGGCTGGATTGGTCTGAAACCAGGAGCCAGGGACTTGATTCCTGTCTTCCATGTTGAGTGGCAGGAGTCAACTGCTTGAGGCACTGGCATCCCAGCATGTCATGAGCAGGAGCCAGGGATATTGATGCGGATATCTGAAGCGCTGGGCGAAATGCCTCCTCCTTCCATGAACTTCTTAAAGTCCCCTTCCTCACCCCATTCAGAGAGAGACTTATTGGGGTAACCAGACACTGGCTCCTATGGTCCAGGAGGCTGAGTCATGCCAACCTGCTGGAGATGCCAGCTGCTGGGGGTCTGTAAGGTGACAGGGCAAGTCCCCAAGGGTAAGTTCAAAGGCACAGAAAGCTGTCAAGGTCCCAGCCTCATGCCGCGGTGGCCCAAGCAGCTGCTTCCTTTTTGGCCTGTGTGTCTTGAACTGTGGGTCAGCGGGCATTAGGGAGAGTGGGCTATTCCGCCCACAGTTGCCTGCATCCATCTCCCCTGCATAAGAGCATCTGGAGCTTGGCTGAGGGACACAGTACTTGAACCAGCGCTGGGTGAAACAGCCAGGGGGCGGCTAGAACACCCAAGTCCTGTGTTGGAGGATCTGGCTTCAAGGCCCGGCTCTACTCCGCATTCCAGCTTCCTGTCCATGCTCACCCTGGGAGGCAGCAGGCAAAGGCTCAAGTCCTGGGCTCCCCTGCCACCCATGTGGAAGACCCAAAGGGAGTTCCTGGCTCTTGGCTTTGGCCCAGTCCTGACCTGACTACTGTAGTCTTTTGGGGAGTAATTCAGTGAATGAAGCTCTTCTCTCTCTCTCTCTCTCTCTCTCTCTCTCACACACACACACACACACACACACATTCTCTGCCTCAAATAGGGGCTAGCATTGTGGCATAGTGTGTTAAGCCACTGCCTACAATGCCAGCAGCCCATATTGGAGCCTAGGTTCGAGTCCTGGCTGCTCTGCTTCCAATTCAGCTCCCTGCTAATGTGCCTGGGAAAGCAGCAGAGGATGCTTGGGGGGCCCCTGCACACATGTGGGAGACCTGGATGGCGATCCTGGCTCCTGCATTAGGCCTGGCCCAGCCCCAGCTGCTGCAGCCATTTGGAGAATGAAATCTATGGATGGAAAAATTTCTGTGTGTCCCCTTCTCTATCTGTAACTGCCTTTTCAAATAAATAAATCTCCAATCATACATCAACCTCCTCATCCTTTAGCCATCGGGGGCCCTTCCTGTGCTGGTGATAAAAGTGGCCCATGTGCCAGGGTTCTGTGGTCCCCCTTCACAGCCAAGAACATCAAGGCCCCACTGTCACCCTCATCCCACACACACATCAGGTGGCGGCGGTTAGCTCATTAGTCATCAGCCCCTGCCTGAGGAAGTATTTAAGTTGCTTTTCACAATGCACTGATTGGAAGCGAATTAAGTGGCAACTAGAATTTATTAATAACATTGGAAATAAATCCCCTTGGCATTCAATTAACTGGAAACCTCCTGAAGTTCTCTTTTCATCATTCATAAAACACATCTGGGAGACAGGGATTCTGGAATCCGAGGCGTGGGTGGTGCCAAGCACAGGGGTGGGACAGTCTCAGCGCGGAGGGAAGGGGTGTGCTCTGACTTGGGCTGGTCTCGGGTGCCCATGCGTACCTGCTCGCCAGCTTGGCCACTGTCTCTCAGAGATGAGGCTGGTACCCCTTGCCCGTTGTGAAGGCCCTGTGATGTGTCAGCGGTCCCTGTCACTGCAGCGCCCACCTATTCTGCTCCTGGCCAACAGCGGGCACCAGGGACATAGCCATTCACTGACCACTGGGGAGGCAGAGCTGCAAGGGCACCCCTGGAGGTCCCAGCAGGTGACGGCTGCGGCTTGGGCTCTGGATGGGGCCCAGTAAGGTTTGGGCACTGGATAGCACCCAGTGGGGTTTGGGCACTGAAAGGGGCCCAGTGCCAGGGTCAGGCTGTTCTTGCCACTTGTGGGTTCTTGGGCAGGCTGAGAACAGTGGGTCCCTGCCACATGGTGTCACCTTTCACGGGCACCTGACCTAAATCCTCAGCTGACTGGAGGGGCTCCTAGTGGCTGACTATGTTGGGGTGGGCAGAGAGTGTGGCTGAGTTCCCCAGGAACCTGCCCAGGACCCCGCTTCAGAGATCCTGCTTTATAGTCAAGGCACTGCCTGAGCTTGTACCTACTACAGCTGCAGCACGAGCTGAGAGGGTCCCAGGAAGTCTTGGGGATGCAATGAGGACCATGAGGGATCACTGCGGGGGTGCCAGCCCTATTTCCAGCTCACACGCATGCACACACATGTATATGCACACTCCAATGATTTGCACACACATGCACACACACTGTGCAGGCACATGGGTGTACCCAGCTTGGTATACCATGGCACCTGCACACACAGTACACAATCACTTGTGCATGCAAACAAAATCACATGTGTGGCCAGCAAGGCCTGGAGTGGCCAGCTGTGAGGGCCACCAGTGGGCCTGGCACGGTCACCGTGGGGGAGGAGGGAGGTGAAGGAGGGAGGCAGCTGCAGGGCAGGTGGGTGGTGGGGTGAGGCGAGGTGAGGCGAGGGGGAGGCCTGTGCTAATTCTCCCTCATTAACCCCCTGGGTGGCCCCGGGCAGCAGTCCAGAGGTGCAGTGCAAGGGTGCCGGAGGCGGAGAGAGGCCTCGCCAGCCCTGCCAGCCCTGTCGTGAGGTCTTCCCCAGGGCCAGAGCAGTTTGGAGCAGAGGAACCAGCAGCTGGGGGCCCAGCTTTCAACACGCGGGCTGGGACCCTCTGTAACCTTCTCTCTAGCGACCACCATGGGCTGTGCCGTCTGAGCGTGGTCGTGTAGGCAGGTGCCCTGAGGGCACCCATAGACACAGGAAACTCACCTGGGTACACTGCCCCAGGACCCAGCCCATCTCCTTGGCTGCAAGGCCAAGGGCAGGGAAGCCCTGAGCCGAGAGCTGCACTCCTACAGGGCCTGTGAGAGGCTGCACCTTGCTCAGACTGCCTACACAGCTGGCACTGCCACCACATGCCTGGAATCCAGCACCCATGGCAGCATGAGGAACCAGCACCCATGGTGGCATAGGCTGCTCACCGGGCTGAGCTTGCAGGCCACTCCTCGGCGACCAGGAGGACAGGGGCCCCAGGTGGCCAAGCCCAGGCTTGCACAGTCAGGGAGACGGTCCTGGGGCCATGGTATAGCCACTGCTATTAGCATCCTGTATCATTCTTAGCAATGCCCTCAGGCCGGCAGCAGAACTTGACCCAAGCGCCAGCCCTAGGCCTGGGCAGGAGCCTCGGGCACAGACCCTCTGCTAAGCTTGGAATTCCTGGGGTGTAGAGCTAAGTCACCCTGCTCTGGGGAGGCAGCGAATGCGGCTCGGCCTCCCCCTCCCTGCAGTTGCCACTCGCCCCTCCTCCCTCACCACTTCCCCAGGAACAGACACACAGTGGGGAGAGCACCTGTATTGTGGGGTACAGTCATGAGGGGCAGGCAAGTGGCTGCCCGTGCCCCTTCCCCCCAACCGCCCTTCCAGGGAGACACAGACGGGGCAGGGCTCCCGAGCACCACAAGGCCTGCGGGCACAGTCACTCCTGTCACTGGACATGCCAGCATCCTTGATTTGGAGCCCCTCCACGGCCAGGGCTGAGGGTCTGGAGGGAGGGCTGTATGGGGGTTGTGAGCTTCTCCAGGGTCTTGCGGTGCATCCCAGGGTCAGGTCCCACAGCTGCCATCCCCTGTCTCCCTACAGTTTGTGCAGGGAGCGTGGCTCACCCAGGAGATTCCCCCGGGGGAACAGGGAGGGGCAGGGCTGCAGGTGCCCCTGCCATGCACATCCCGGTGTGAGACTCCTGGGAGGGCTGGCACGGGATGGTGGGCTCAGTGAGACTGGGAGGCAGCAGTGGGGACACCAGTTGTACCCCCAGTGCCCCTCTCTTGTGCCGCCTAAGTCCATGGTCCATGTAATAGTCAGGAGTTTTTCTCTGGTGCAAGCCAGCTTCCCCACCCACAACCCCAGAACCATGGAACAGACCCAAGGCTGGGGAAAGGACCCTACAGAGCAGGGTCCTGCCCAACTTTGCCAAGGGGAAGCTGGTAAGGGCCACAGCTTGTGGCCTCAGGAGGCCCGAGTTCAAGACCTGCCCCCAGCACCCCTGGGCAAGCCATCCCCATGGAAACAAGGACCATGAAGGGTTAAGTCAGATGACTTGGCCAGCGCCTGGACTGACAAGGGCAGCTGGGACTCAGTAAACAAGGAGCACGAGGGCTTGTCCCCCCAGTGGGTTCCCTGGCCCCCAGACAGGTTGCACAGAAGGGGCTCCGCCTGGGTGCTGCCCCTCCCGACTCCACCCATGGAGGCATGGCATGTGCCCAAGGACCCAGGCCTCGGGTGTCAACATCCCTCCCTAATGTCCATCGGAGCTCCAGCCCCGTGGGGGTTTCTGCCAGGCTTGGGGCTCGGCCTGGAGTGAGGCGCTCTCACTTCCTGCCACTGGCCTGGTCGGCGGTTCGCTTCTGCCCAGGGTCTGAGCCGAGCAGGGCGGCGAGGGCGCCATCCGACTGGGGGCCACCCCGTTTCATCTTGAGGCTGGCTCTCAGTGCAGCGTCCTGGCCGGAGCCACCCTCCGGGGAGGCCAGGGGATCTACGGGGAGAGCCGGGGACACAGCTGTGGTGGCAGCCCCCTCCCACCCACAGAGAGGGGCTGGGCTTTCGTCCCCTCCCCCATTCCTTCGCCCACCCACCTGCCTACCTAGGTGGCCATTCATCACCCACCCATCCATCTGCTCACCCAACCCTTTACCCACGAAGATTTCATTCGTTCATTTATGCAAACACACATTCATTTACTTATCCACCCATGCATTCATTCACCCACTCATTCATTCATTCATTCATTCACCTACTCATGCATTCATTTGCCCATCCATTCATTCGCCACCCATCCCCAGGGCCTCTAGTGTGCAGGGGGAAGACCTGTAAACTCTGATGACTCATCATTTGTGGGGAGGAGAGGAGAGGAGGGCTCAGGAAGACCCTCTCTCTCCCAGGGGAGCTCTGTGGGTAGGTCCTGTCCTGGTCCTGATCCTGGGCTGCAGCCACACTGGGGAGGGTCCTGTGATCTTGCACAGGGCCCTGACGCCAATTTTGGGCAGGCCAGTGTGGCAGTGGAGAGTGCAGAGGCCACTGGACAGCTCAGGGGACCCCCGGGGGTGCTCACCGTGGACCCCAATCATGTGCTCCAAGATAAGGACCCTCTCGGCCAGGATCTTCAGGGCCTCCCGCAGCTGCTGCACCCCCTCGCCCTGGTGGGGAGGGAACGGTCAGGGCAGCCCCTCCCAGCGCAGGGTCTGAGGGCTTCCTGCTGCTGCCCTCACTCCCCCCTCCACCCCATCACCATCACAACCCCGCACAGCCAGCACAGACTGAGGCCCTGCTGCGTGCCAGCCCGCGGCAGTGGGCAAGGAGGCTCCAATTCTCAAACACAACCCAGAGGCTCCGAAATAGTAGCGGCGCCCCCGTGGCCACACAGCCCCGCCCCTCCGTAGCCTTCTATTGGCCTCTGGCTGCCACAATTCCTGAAATTTTTGGAGACAGGGCAGTACACCTGGTCCGGGGAGCTTTCATGTCCTGCCTGGGCTGCCAGCCAGGGGTGGCTGTGGGAACAGGGCAGAGAGAGTGGCCACAATCATGCTTGGCCAAGGATGGGAGTGGGGGCTAGGGGACACCGTGAGGGAGCCCACACGGACCAGCAGGTGCCCACATGGGCCAGCAGATGTCAACATGACTCAGCAGGTGCTGACATGGGCTGGCAGGTGCCCACGCAGGCCAGTAGGTGCCCACATGGGTCAGCAGGTGACCACATTACCTCTGTGGTCATTTTCTCCCCACTCTCTCCCTTTGCAGCAGGTTCACCCTAGAAAGCAAGTGAGCCCATCAGTAACCCAGGGCACAGGCGGTGGCAGGGGCCGAGCCACCCCATCCCAGGCCATCCCTGCTCCATCTGGGTCTTCCCTAGGTCCAGCCCCCCCTCCGGCTGGGGATACTGTGAGGCTGAACTTCAGAGCCTTGTGTCCTAGGCCCATCTCCCAGCCCCATGCCCCCAACCCTGCACACGTCCACACTCACGGATGGCCCCGCCGTGGCCCTCTCGCCCGCAAGGCCCTGCAGGAAACCAAACCAGGGAGTGACCCAGGAGGCCACACAGGGTGGTGCTGGCAGTGACCATGGCCCAGGCGTCAGTGTGTGGCAGCCCCTGACCACGAAGGCCCTCTGCACCTCCCTCAGCAGGGACTCTAGCTTCCCACTCCCACTTCCTGGCCAGGTCTACCTGCCAAATCCATCACTGTCCTGGGCCAGCCCACAGCCTCATTGCCAGCCACCCCTGGCTTCCCTCCCAGCACCACTCCGGCCAGCCCGTCCCCACCCACAGTGGCTAGAGGACCCTGTAGGGAGGAAATGGGATCCTGCGCTGGCCCTCCCCACCACCTAGCGAGAACCAACCCTGCCCGTCCCCCTCCCCAGCCCTGCCTCCTCAACGCATGCTATTGGTCGTGCTCTGCCTGTGCCTCGGGCCCCTACATTTCTCTTCCTCCTTCACCTGGAACAGAGGTGGGGTGCGCAGGAGGGGATGCAGTGAGCCTGGGCCTCAGAGCTGCCCAGTCGGGCTCTGGGCACCCCTGCTCACAGGTGAGGGGTGACAGGTGGGGGTTGACAGGTGAGGTACCAGGTGAGGGTGTGCCAGGTGGGGGTGACAGGTGGGGGTGACAGGTGAGGGTGACACATGAGGGGATAACAGGCTCTGGCGAATGTGTTGTGACCCTGCTATCCCCTGTACAGTCCCAGGCCTCCTTGGAGCTCAGCTCATCTGCGACACAAGCGACGCTGGCATCGCCTGGCATGGGGTTGTGCGCAGGAACAGGACATGGGTCCCCTGCACTGGGCTGGGAACAGCACAGTCCTTACCGGGGATCCGGGGGCTCCTGGTGGTCCCGGGGGCCCGTGTGGTCCAGGGGGGCCTGTGGACAGAGTCACAGATGGGCCTGGACCTGGTGAGGTCCATGGCCCCTGTGGATCTCCTGCCGTGACCCCGGCGCTCCGGAGGACAGCAAGAGGAGCCTGGGAATAAATGCTGGGGAATCAGGGTCCCCCCACTCTTCCTACACCTCCTCAGAGGAGAGAGCCCCTCAAAAGCTGTCCACTTGCCTGGGGGGCCAGGGGGACCCCGGGGGCCAGGGACTCCTGCCAGCACGGTGTCCACGACAGCAGGGACCAGCTGGGAGTCTCCATCTGGGGACAGAGCAGAGCGGCTGGTGACATGATGGGATGGGAGGGAACCTTCATGCCCTGGCCATGCAGGAGGCCCAGGGCAGTCAGCGGGCAGGGGAAGGTGGGTCAGAAAACTTCCAGAACATTCCAGACTTGCCCCCAAGCCCCAGACTAGTGCTGTCCTCAAAGCTGTGCCCTCCTATGGCCGTCAGATGCAGCTGCCTGGTTCCCTCTGCAGGGCTTCCTCCAGAGAGCCCTCCAGGCCCAGCCCTCTGGGCTGCGTCCAGCACCACTTCACTAGTCCTGGAACCTGGGACCGCCCCCCCAGGACTTCATCCCGTGCCATCCCCAGAGCCCGAGCCCCAGGGTATGTGTGAGCATGTGTGGGGTATCCTCCACACCAAGGCCAAGTTCAGGGGCCCCTGCTGCCCCACCCCCAGATATTCCTGCCTCTCCCCAACCCCTCCCTACTCCCACCAGGGCTTTCAGCCTGGCTACACGAAGTGGACATCCCAGCAAGGGTGGCCTCCCCAGGGTTTCCTGCCCTGGGCACATGCATATGAATGGCATCCCGGCCAGCAGTCAGCCCACCTCCAGGGACACCTGCTGCCAGCTCCCTGCTGATGCATGTGCCCTGGGTGGCTGCGGCGATGGCCCGGCCACCCTCAGGGGAAGACCTGGATGGGGTTCCCAGGACTGACCGGCTCTGTCAGCAGAGGACCTTAGGGAGTAGAGGACGCCTTGTGGGCCGGCTGGGCCAGGAGGTCCTGGGGGGCCGGGGCGCCCTGTCTCTCCAGGAAGTCCCCGAGGCCCGGGTGGCCCCAGGAGCCCTATGACAGAGAAGAGAGGAGGCGTGTGTGAACCAAGTAACTCACGGGTGCACACATACCACCACCACCACCACCACCACCGTGGGCCCAATGTAGGCAGGGGGACATGGTGACTAGCTGCATGGGACAAAGACAGGGCTACCTTGATGGGTGGCAACACTGTCCCCAGCCTGCCCAGGGGCCACTCCCTCCTGCAGGACCAGGACCCATTGGGGGGAGAAGGAGGAGTCCCAGAAGTCCTTCAGTGACTGACAATGCCCCCCAACCAACACGTTCACCACCAGCTGTGGGTGTGTCCGCACCGGGAGGCCCTGCTGGGCCCTTCTCTCCTGTCTGGCCTCGGTCGCCTTTGGAGCCCGGGGGACCTGCAGGGCCTGGGGGTCCCGTCTGTCCTGGGGGACCTGGAGAGAGAGGAAGATAAGAGCCGAGACCTGATCCATCTGGTCCAACTCACCCACGCCTCAACCCTCACCCCCTACCCTGAGTTGATACTCCATTGGTCACCGTGGTTTTAATCCATGACCCTAAGGCATACTTCTGCACCCATTACACAGGTAGGCAAACCAAGGCTAGGGAAGGCCTGCTGGGGGCCATGGCTCAGGTCCCTGTTAGGGCTCAGGGGGCACAGTGTGCCCCAGGTTGGACCCTAAAGAACCTAGCAGGATGCGTCTGCCCAGTTCCCTTCTCCAGGCCCCAAGGGCAGGTAAGAGGAGAGGCACGCGTGTGGGCCACTCGGTGGTCTGGGGACAGCCGCTGGTCACGCTGGCCACGCTGGCTGTGCCCACGTGCAGGCCTGGGGAGCAAGGCAGCCCAGAACCAGCCAGGCTGCTCCATTTACAGGGTGTGGGCCCCACCCAGTGGCCACTCTGGGAACTGCACTTCCCCGTAAGACATTTTCCTTCACCCCGCCCCCTTCCCCACAACCCCATTTTGCCAACTTTTAGAAGCTGGGAAATTTGGAGCCTGGAACTTCGGCCGGGTGGGATGCGCCCTCTGTCAGTCCCAGAAGAGATACTGGGCATGGGGGAGGGGGCGTGAGAAACTTCGGGTCCAGTAGCTTGGGGCTGTGTTCTAAGAGAAGCAGAAATCCTGCAGGAGCGCTCACCAGCTGGGCCCGCAGGCCGCCTCCTGGGGGATCCGGGGTAGGCGAGGGGGATGGCGCCAGGCAGGAAGTCCTGGTCCCAGGGCGGCGCCGTGCCGCGGGCGGCCGGCAGGTCGTTATCCCTGTCCTCGGGGTGCTCGGCAGCTTCCAGGAGGAGGACCTGGGAGAAAGAGGGCTGATGAAGGGGATGGTCAGACGTCCTGCACCAAGTCTCCCTGCTTCCTTGTTCCCAGCTCAGGGCACACACTTTGTGGTTAATGGCTACAAGGGAAGAAGCAGGAATGCAGACTGAAGGTAGAGGGGGAAAGGCCGCAACCCTGGGACCCCAGCCCTCCATTCTTACCCCTTCAGCCAGGCCGAACTCAAAGGTTACCCAGCCCCATCCCGGCGCCAGCCCTCTCCGGGCAGCAGAGGGTGCTGTGCACCAGCCATGGCTGCAGGCCGGTCCCTGGGGGACCTTCGTGGGTCCATAGGCTTTCAGAGGCAGGCCTGGAGGCAGTTCTGCGGGTGCACACGCCTGGGGCCCCTCTGGACGGTCCCTTCACCAACGGGGGCTCCTTGCCCCCCCCCACCACCAGGGGTCACCTGTCCCTTCCCTTCCTGGACCCCTGAGACAGGTGATAGGCCCAGCCGGTCAGCGCCTCCTCCTCCTCACAGCACTGGAAGAAGAGCAGCCCTGAGCCCTGGGCCAGCTCCTGGGCAAAGCTAGGACTGGCCATGGTAGAGAAACAGGAGGGCGTGGGCACCCGGCAGAGCATGGCCACTGGGGGCAGGACCTGGGGCTGGGCCTGGGCTGCTGCCCATGAGGCTCACCGCCCCAGCGAGGTGCCCTGCCCTGTCCCCCACTACCCGCTGCCCTAGCAGGGCCCAGCCTTAGTCCATCACGAGCTCAGCAGGGAGGGTGGCAGTGGGCGAGGGGAATCCAGCCAAGAAAGTCAGACCACAGCTCAGAGCGGGGGCAGGATGGGCTGGGATGATGTCACCCATTGGGGCCCATCCTGCCCCAGTGAGTGACTTCTCGCAACCCTTGGTGGCAGAGAAGGTGGATGGAATGTTCCAGTGTCTGGCTGGCCTGCTGCGGGCAGGGTTTCCGGCACCTGCACCCTTCCTCATGCCCCAGAGAGAGAGCCTCCCTGTTGCTGCAGCAGGCAAGCCGCTGGGGTGCCCCTGGTTTCTAACTCCCTGGCTGTGGCCCCCTCTCACTGGCTCCACCTTTCCTTTCTGGCTCCTTAGCCTCTGCCTCACAGCAGCTCTGGGTCCCCCAGGGACTCCCCTGCTCATGTTCCCCAACTCCCTCCAGGCTGCCACCTTGCAGGGACCCCTGCTGTGGGCCCACGAGGTTCTCAGTAGCCCCATTAAATCAGGGGATGCCTGGGCACGTGGGATAGCTGGAAAATGAGCTGGACAAGGTGAGTCAGGGGTCTCCCAATCCCCAGCTGGAAATCCAGGGCTAAGGAGAGTGTGGGCCTGCTGCATGGCCCCGGCCCCCAGCTCCCATATGGGGACCAGCCTGGAAGGCATAGGGTAGGAAGGGGACTGATAGGGAGGTGACTCCTTCATGTCCACTTTACAGGTGGGTAGACTGAGGCTGCTGAGAGAGGGGGCCTGCCCAGCCCACATACCCTGCAGACCCTGCCTCAGCCCACAGGCTCCTCACCCTGCAAGGATTGAGTCCCAGGCACACCACACCCCTGCCTGCTGCAGGCTTGGGAGCCAGGGAGGGAGCGGAGCTGCTCGTGGCAGGCGGGGTGGGTGAGGGCAGCTGGCACGGGGCCACTCCCCTGCAGCTGTGACTTTTCACACCCGCAGTGCTGGGCAGGGGCCAGGCCGAGCTGTTGGCAGCTGCTTCAGCTGCTCTGTGCCAAACCTCGTACATGGCTTCCCCAGCCACGCCACGCCGACCCCACCCGTTTCCAGAACGCGGGAGCTGGGAGTTCACTCCCATGGCTTCCCCAGTGGCACCCCTCGCTCTCCTGAGGGCTCCCCGCTTCTCCCTGCCCCACTAACCTATAGCCTAGGACTCTCCCCATGTGCACCAGGACCCAAGGCTGAGGGAGGAAGTTCATGGCTGGGGACTCCCCGGGTCACATGGCATGGGTGCTGACTCAAACCCAGATACCAGGTCAGCACCCAACCATGGCCAGAGCCAAACTGGGTCCTACCGGCCCACCCGTGATTCCCAGCAGCCTCAGGAGTCTGGTGGTGCCAATGTGGGGTGGAGGTGCAGGAGCCTGGAGAGATGGGTGCCCCCTCACCCCGTCTGACTCTGAGCAGTGGCACCTGTGGGTGCCCACAGGCTTAGGGCTGCCAGAGCAGAGAGGCAAAGTGGGCTGTCAAGGGCTGCGTGTGTGTGCCATGTGTGCATCTGTGGCTATGCGTGTGTGTACGGCTGTGTGTGCACACATTCACACGTGCGCATGCGCATCTGTTTAGGGGAGGCCGTGTGTCACAGTTCTGTGCATGCATGGGTGTGGCCGTGTGTGCACTTACAGACACATGTTTATATGTGCGTGTGTGCGGCTGTGTGCATACTGCATGTAAGTCGTGGTCCTGTGTTCCATGGTTCTGTGTCCTCATACATACATGTATGTGTGCATGTGTGTGACTGTGTGCAATCAAACCCACACAGTGGCTCTTGAGGCTTCTCAGCCAACCTCTGGGCCTGCCCTTGGGGACTTGTGCTGTCTGGGGCCCATGCCCATCCACCCCCCTTGTCTCTTGTCCCCCTCGAGCCTCCCTGCCTACTCCCGTGAATGCAGCCCCTCCTGGGTAGCCCCGGCTCTCTCCACTGCCCCAGGAGGTGTGCAAGGGCTGTGGTGCTGGCCTTAGCAGCCTGGTCCCTCGGGCTCATGCTCCTCCAGGCCCACACTTGTCCTCTCTCTCCTCATCATGGTGGATGCTGTCAGAGCCCCACACAGACCCGCCTGTACCCCACGTGCTGAGACGTCTGTTTATGGACGCCTGTGTCTCTTGGCCGCGGACCCTGCTCCAGCTGTGGGCGTGTGCTAGGCAGGTGCATCCTGTCCAGGCTTCCGGAGCGGGTCAGCCCAGGTGCCCACAGGTAACTGCTCCATGAGCACGCCTGCACCAATCACAGCCTTCCCTTTCTTGCTCCTCAGCTAGGGTGGTCACCTCCAACCCCGACTGAGTCCCTGAGATCCATCCAGGCTTCTCCCCCATCAGCCCTGGCCCTGTCTTCATGACTGGCACAGGGAGGAGGGTCAGGACTGCACCCCCAAAAGGGGACTGACACTGTCCTCTTTACACCGATCTGCATGCTAAGGCCCTTGGCCCCTCAACCTAGGACTCGGGAGACCAAGAGCCACAGCCACATCAGCTGGACTGGGACCCTCAAATGCCTTGCCCTGTCACTCTCTCCATGCCAGGATGCCAGCCAGCCCTGCCCAAGGAGGCTGCCCACAGCCAGCCACAACCAGAGCCCAGAATCAGGCCACTCAGGTGTCTGATGTCTCCTGGCCCCGCCCACAGCCCACTGACCTTGGACTCCAGCGTGGTCAGCCGCTCGCTCATGTCACTGAGCCGGGTACAGTTCATGCATTCTGGAAGAGAAGAGAGGTGGGTGAGCCCAGCACAGAGACCTTGGGCAGAGGGGTGCCTGTGGGCAGCCAGGCAGGGCCTGGGACCCGGTATTTGACCTGGAAAACTTATTCATCTCCAGGACCTTGTCCTTAAGATCCTTTGATCCTGGCAGTCTGCTGGACCTCTCAGCTTAACTTTCATTGGAAAGTCAGAGACTGCTCATTTACTGGTTCACTGCCCAAAGGCTTGTACTAACAGGGGCTGTAGCAAAATGAAAGCCAGGAGCCAGAAACTCCACCTTGGTCTCTCACATGGGTGGCAGGGGCCCAGGTGCTTGGGCCATCCCCTGCTGTCTCCCAGGGTGTGCCTGAACAGAGAGCTGGGTCAGAAAGCAAGGCTGATTTGAACCCAGAGATACTGATTTAACCACTGCACATAGCCCCATCCCTCTGAGTCCACTGCTGGACCCCTGAGCAGGTGCACTGCCCATCTAGCCAATGAGGCATCCACTCCACGCGCCCAGCACTGAGCCAGCTCCGGGAAGCATTGGCCTGGGAGGACAGGACAGGTCTCCATGGGCTCTGTTGACAGGTACACTTGGTGCCCGCCATGGAGCAGAGAGTTGGCACACACAGGAACCACGGCTGGGCCACAAGAGGCTGGTCCAGGTGGGGGCTGACGGGGAAGCCAGCCTGGAGGCAGTGACTTCCAAGGTGGGAGACTTGAGGGATGGACACAATGTGTTTGTCCAGGGCGGAAAGGGAAGGACAGGCACTGATCCCCGAGTGGACAGGAAGTGCCGCAGCATGACAGATTGGGGGCACACTGCCCAGGGTGTTGGGGCAGTCCTCAGGGTAGAGGGATAGGAGGCCTGTTGCAAGACTGCAGGTGGGTGAAGACCAAGGCTCCATGTGCTGTGCCGGACTGGGGGTGGGAGGAGCTGAAACCTCCAGGACCTAATTAGCTGGCGGGCACCGCTGACGCCCAAGACACATGGCCCAGTGCTATAACTATCTGCTTACAGCAACCATCTTTCATAAGGGCTGTGAGTTGTTCTGAAGAATTGCATAGCTCCCGCAGCCACTCATTTTAAAACTTTTGGTCCTGTGAGGACCCCCTCCTCCTTCATCCTGGGCATACATGGGGTGGGGTGGGGCTTCTTAGGAGAGCCCACTTGGCTCCCAGGGGCCTGGGGATCCGGCTGCCTGTTGAGGTGGGGTCTGCTTACCTATTGTTTCCTGAAAAGATCTGGTAGGGGAGGTGCCGGAGCCCTACAGGGTTTGCAGGAAGTGGTGGGCAGGCCACAACAAGTCCCGCCCTCTGCCCTTGACTGGGCCAGATCAGTGGCATCAAAACATAGCCAGGAACCGTGACCCTCGAAAGAGATCACAGACCGATCCAGTGGACAGAAGGATGGAGCCAGTGGCTCCTTGGTTCACTGGTGACCTCTCGGCCTTCCCAGGAAGGGGCACAGAAGGGCATCGAACCCACAGGGCATGGAAGGAACAGGCAGCAGAGCTTCTTGGCTGGTGGGCAGTAGCATGCCAGGTAGGAAGTGGCCAGCATCTGTCCTGAGCTGAGGATGGCCCAGAAGGGACAGCGCAGGGCTTGCTCAGGAGCAGGAATCCTGGACAGACATCTGGGGGGACAGCTAGCCTCCAAAGAGACCATCGTCCAGTCAGCCCCGAGCGCAGCCCTGTCCTTGCAAAGTCACAGAAGTGGTAGGCGTGAGTAGGAAAGGCAGGGATCCACATGGGCGGGTCTCACTGATCCACTCTCCTCCCTTCCCCACCACACACACCCTCCAAGCAGTGCACCTGCCAAGCCCTCAGTAACTCCCCCACCCAACCTGCCACACTCTCAACCAGCCCTGATGTACCAGCAGGCTCAGCGTAAGGTGATCTCTGTTGAGTTCTGGTGCCAGCACCCATAGGAGTGGGTGGCTGGCACTATGGGGGGGGGGGGGTCTCTGGCAGGGTGTAGGATTCTGGGATCTCCCTACCCCTAGCTGCCGAGTGGTCCAGGGTGGCTCTGAAGAGGCTAACAGGAAAAGAATTGGCCAGAGATGGGGATGGGGGGCGGTAGGCCCCAGGATGCTGGGCAAACCACACAGCCCTGAGGCGTGGAGGGGTCATGCCCAAGCGTGTCCAGGGGCTGAGCACAGCCCGGGGCTCCTTGGGGGGAGGGAGGTGGAATTTATTTCTGGAAAGTGCACCTTGCCCTGGTACCGGGCATTCTCCCTGGCGGGAGAGGGGACCCCCACCCAACCCCATGCCACCAGATCCGGGTCTGGCAGCCTGACATTTGTCACCAGCAGGCAATGAAAGCTCAAATTACTCATCGGAGTCATGGAAACGTGGAAATGGTGCTGATGAGGCAGCCCCAGGCCCCTCCAGGACCCCGTCTGCCTGGCTTTGGGGCTCTGGCCTCCCCACCCTCATCCTCTCCTGGTAGGTGTGGATGACAAAAAGGTGTGACCTGGGATCTGGGTTTGAGTCAGCACCCAACCATGGCCAGAGCCAAACAGCTCCCCTGTTTGGCAGGGCCCAGGGGAGCTTCCAGCTGTTTGGCAGGGCCCAGCGGATTTCTCTCTGACCACCTTGTTGCAGTCTCATCCCTTTTGTGCACGGACACTCAGCCACCCCACTAAGAATTCTATAATCTATTGAGGCATTGTTGTTTGCCCCTGTGAAATGGCTTTTACAACCAATGTGAGCTTGAGAGTTAATGTTGCTGATAACGTCATGGTGAGTGGGCCTTTGACAATTTACACACAGGAGCACAATTAAGCCCATGCCATTTCTGGACACCTTATTGGGTACTTAACCATTGCCTCAGAATCTGGCCCAGACATGTAGCACTCCTTTTGGGAGGGGGCTTGATAATATCCTAAATATTAATGCAAGTGATGGGAGTGAGAGCTGAAACTGCTATGGCAATAAATATAGTTATTGTTATCTCAAAGGCCAGCCCGTGATTGCAATTTCTTTGGAGCATAGAAAATGTAACTGTTTTAGCTGCTTTTATAATTTTTAGCTAGAGGAATTAAGGATGCTTTTATTAAAGAAATATGCTTTTAATTATTGTTTAATTGTTTATAGGGTTGTAGAGTCTATAGTTGTAGGGGGAATTTAACGTTTGAAACTTTTGTCTCGGATTTTTATGTTTTTTCCTTGTGACATATTTTTCCGATTAAATGATTGGTAAATTGTAGAAACAGAAATGTGATAGGAATGTATTATGGATTAGCAGGTAATCGCGCGTGCCTCGGCCTTGGAGTCCTGGCTGTCGCTCCATGGCTACTACTGAAGAATGAATAATGGCTTGCTTTGAAGAATATGAATACAGTATTTTGAAGAATTATCTTTAGGGGCACCTGCTTAGCCCTGAAGTGCAGACAGAATGACCAAATGTCTGTACATGTTCCCTTAGTCTTGAAGTAAAAATAGAACAATTAGTTGTTTGTGTAGAAGCTTGTGAGGTATCAGTAAATAAAAAAGGACAGCTTCTTGAGCTGTTGCGAGAAGGCACCAAGTGACAGTATCCGTGTCTTTCTTTATCGCCGACTCCACGCACCCTTCCTGAGCTCCGAACTCGGCTGGGGCTGGACTCTGGCACCTAGCCTTCTCATGGCCCACGAGGCCCAAGTGTGGAGATGCTCAGAGACCCACAGCAGCTTAGAGAGCCCATTTCCTGCTACTGCAAACCAGCCTCCACCAGGAGCGGAAGAACATTCTGGAAGCCTCAGAGGGTGGATACGGAAACCCATGGTACAAATGCTGACCCAGGAGCCCCTGTGAGCACACATGCTTGTGGCTGGGGCCCTGCGCATGTGTTTTCAGGTGCACAAGTTGACACGATCCGTGAGGGCGTGCTTGTGTGGGGGCGTAGTTTGCCTGCATGTGTCTGGTCATGGCTGCTCCCGTGTGAGCCCGTTCCTGGGCTCCTGACACTGCCTTGCCCTTTTACCCTCCGCAACACACACACACACACACATACCTCAACCGCAGCCCAAAAGTGATTTCAGAGGACTGGGGTCCTGTGTCCAGAGGCTAGGCTCTTGTACATTAAGCCCTATTTCTTTAGGAGAGTGTTTCAGACACCCCCCACCCCCATGCCTCCTGTGGGATATGTGACCTTGATCAAAGGCTGGGGACCCAGACCAGGTGCAAATCTGAGAGCAGGAGGAATCAGAGCATCCTTGAGTCTCTGTGATAAACCCCAGAGGCCTGTTACTCTGATTAAGAAATGGAGGTGGGGGCTGGTCCATGGCGTAAGCCAGCTTTGGGCTGGGTCATCTGGACTTCCGTTGGAGTGCTCCTGCTCCCAGGCCAGGGAGAGGCAGGAACAGTCTGCAAGAGCCACAGGGGTGGCCGCTCCCCCAGCACCTGCTGACAGCAGGAGCCTGAGGGAAGGGCTTCAAGCTTCCAGATTCCTCCAAGCATGCATCCAGTGGCTGCAGCCAGTCCTTGGGGAGCTGGGAAAGGAGGGGACTTAGGGTCTGTCCCCACCCCCAGGACAGGCGATCAGATGGGGTTTGTTCAGACTGGGGATTGAACGGGGTGGATGGTTCTAAGGCACACGGCAGGGGTTTTCCTGCAGGTTGCAAGCTCATGGAGGGTTCTTGGCCTGCATGCTGCATGCTCCTGAACAAGGTGTGTGTGTGCCAGGGGAGAACTGCACCCTGCCTTTGGGAAGGCTTCCCAGCCTGGCGGAGCGAAGCAGAAACCTCCACCCCAAGCTGCGAGCTCGGCCCATGGCTGGCGTCCACCCGGCAGGCCCACACCTGCCCCCCAGGGGAGTGAGCAGCTGCAAGAAACTCATAGGAAGACGCAGGGCAAGCGACCTCCCATCTGACATCATCCGCCTGCGGTTCCAGGAGACTAAAATTAGGCTGAGAAAACGGAGGCCACAGAGCATGTTACTTGAGGTTTCCAAAGAAAACACGGGTGCGGGCCAGGAAACGGATCAGGAAAGAATTTCTGTGACTCAGGCCCAGCTTGTGGGACTCCATTCACCAGCAGAGGCGAGACAAGCTGAGCCACCAGTGGGACCCAAGTTCCCGGGGCTAGCATGTCTCCCCAAAATCCAGGGGGCTGCCTTGCTGAGTCCACTTTACAGATGGCTCAGAAGAGATGCGCATGCCCTGGGTTGGCTGAGCACCATTTGAGAGCACCCACCTCCTACCCCTACCACAACAGAAGCGCACCTCGTCATCCAGAACATTTCCTGCAGAGCTCAGCGGTGCTCAACAATCAAAGGAAAGCCACTAGCACTGGTGACCAATCAGGAACGTGGACATGAGCTGAACACACCCCTCCTGTCCCCCCCAAGTTCAGCACATACAAAGCTTCACCCCTAAGTCCTTGGGAAGTCCAGGGGCTCAGCGACAGCAACTCCTTGCACTGCGCTCGGCAAATAAACATCTTCTTTCTTCCACCACCCCATTGATGGAGATTTTTATAAAGATGTGTTTTATTTATTTAAAAAGTAGAGATAGAGAGATCTTCCATCTGGCTGGTTCACTCCACAAATGGCTGTGATAGTGGGGGCTGGGGCCAAGTTGAAGCCAGCGGGCCAGGAATTCCAGCTGGGTCTCCCACGTGGGTGGCAGCACCCCCTCCTGCACCCCCCTCCCTCCCCACCCCATCCTAGGGATCTTCTGCTGCTTTCCTGCATGAATTAGCAGGGAGCTGAATGGGACAAGGTGCAGCTGGGACTTGAACCAGAGCGTCTATATGGGATGTCAGGGTTGCAAGTAGTGACTTCACTTTCTGTGTCACAACTCCAGCCCCCAGTTTAGGGGTCTGACAACAACTCCTTCAGCTAGTTGGTGTTGGGAGGGGGAGGGGAAGTTGTTTTAAAAAAGCAGCATTTGGCTTCTTAAGAGATGACGAGGGTTCTGATAACCCCTGCCACCCCATGGAAATGAGGGGTATCTGTCCCCATAGCAGAGGAAGAGGGCAGGGAGCTAGCAATTCACAAAATGCCACCGGCCCCACAAGGATTTGGGGTCTCAAGTCCAATAGCAGTGAGAGTTCGGGGACTTATTAAGGTCACTGAATGTGAGGTTGTCTGTGGCCTAGGTTTGTGTGTCAGCCTCATCTTCTTACAGATGAGAGAAACGTGGCCCAGAGAGGCACAGTTATTTGCCCAAAGTCACACGACAAAAAGTGGCTACAGCGATCCCGGCTAGGTCACCGTTTCTCCCTCAACCAGCACCCTCTGCCGCCGGCCATGGTCCTGGGGGCTTGCCCAGGGGAGACCGGCTGGCCTCATTGGCTCACCTGAGCAGGTGCACACAGAGTGTGAGACGCAATGCCAAACACAGGAGCAACCAAAGCAGAGAAGTTGGACTTCATTCAAGTTTTAAAAACAAACAAGAATTGGGCCCGGCGGCGTGGCCTAGCAGCTAAAGTCCTCACCTTGAACGCTCCGGGATCCCATGTGGGCGCCGGTTCTAATCCCGGCAGCTCCACTTCCCATCCAGCTCCCTGCTTGTGGCCTGGGAAAGCAGTCAGGGATGGCCCAAAGTCTTGGGACCCTGCACCCATGTGGGGGACCTGGAGGAGGTTCCTGGCTCCTGGCTTCGGATCAGCGTGCACCGGCCATTGCGGCTCACTTGGAGAGTGAATCATCAGGTGGAAGATCTTCCTCTCTGTCTCTCCTCCTCTCTCTGTATATCTGACTTTGTAATACAACTAAATAAATCTTTAAACAAACAAACAAACTTTCACACCTCACAGGCAAGAAGAGAAGGCAAGATACAGAACAGGAGTGAAATCCTTACATATCATCGTACACCTGACGGGAGCTGCTATCCCGCTTCCGTGTGATCACTCAACACCCCAAGAGCTGGCCGGCGCAGCTGGACAAGGACTCAGCCAGACATTCTGCAAACAAGACAGTCCCCTGGCCAGCAGACAGGTGACAAGACGCTCGGGGTAAATGCAAGTCCAAACCACAACCGGATGTCCGTACACACCCACTTCGATGGGTATAATTAATAAAAAAACAAACAACCCTCCAAACAGAACACTCAGCCAGCATGGGTGGCGATGTGGAATCTGCTTGGCTGGAGGCACTGGGAGACGGTGTGGCTCCTAGGAAACAGTCAGGGGCAGGACGAAGACCCCGCTGTCCTTCTCCTACACACGTGCTCAAAGGCATGGGCCAGCAGCGTCAAGAGCACAAACACCAACAGCCTTCACCCCAAGCTGAGAATGCCCATTGACGGACCAAGGGACCGATGACGTGTGGAATACTACTCAGCCATGAAAAGGGGTGGAGTTCTGAAGGGGCTACCAGCACAGTCGAACCTCCACCACAAAGGTCTGTGTGTGCCCAAGTGTAGGTGATATATTCATAGTAAACAAACCCCTGGGGACAGAAGGGTGACTCTTGATGGTCACAGGTTGGGGAGAAGGAAGGGAGAAGGTCAAGAAAGGGCAGCAGCACTCCACGTGGAGTTATGGGACCACATGCAGGGCCACTGCATTTTCGACTCTATGCTTCTTGCTTAAAAAAAAAAACAGCCAGAGGGGCTGGCACAATGGCTCAATTGGCTGATCCTCCGCCTGCAGGTGTTGGCATCCTGTATGGGCACTGGTTCGAGTCCCGTTTACAACCACTTTCTCGACTCCCTGCCTGTGGCCTGGGAAAGCAGCAGAGGATGGCCCAGTGCCTTGAGGCCCTTCACCCGCATGGGGGACCCAGAAGAAGCTCCTGGCTGCCAGCTTTACCATGGCTCAGCTCTGGCCATTGCAGTCATGTGGGGAGTGAACCAGTGCATGGAAAATGTTTCTCTCTTTCTCTACTTTTCTCTATAAATCTCCCTTTCTAATAAAAATAAACTATTAGAAAAAAATCAGGCAGAAAAGGCGACATGGGGGTGCCTGCCTCTGCAGCCCCCGTGACTGCTCCCTCACTCCCAGTTGAGCTGCAGCAGAGGTGGGGCTGGGGGCATGGATCCCAGCCTTATGAACTTGACTGATGCTCATGGACCTCGCATGAGGATGAACGATCAATTCAGGACCCAACAGGAAAGGGTCTTGGTCTGAAATGCTGCCACTTCCAGCTTGAAGTAGCATCACTTCCCGTGGAAAACGGGATTCCCTTTGTCCCTTCCAAAGGTGACTGCCACCCTCACTGGAGAATCCTCTCCCAGGCTGCGGCCACACTGCTGCCCTCCCAGGAAGGCGACCCCACTCTTTCAGCTCCCCCAGGAGGGTCAGACTCCACCCCTGCCATCCGCCAGACTGGGCGGGAACTCCTGACACTCCCCTACACTGCTCCGGAGTGGGAGTGATGGTGGGACTGCAGCAAGCTACCTAACCGGCAGAGCCTCATGGTCAACCCGCGTTGGCTGTTCTTACTCGTTTTTGTCATTTATTCTACCCATCCTAACAAGGCTGAAAATGAATGGAACTGATTTTTCAAACTTTCGAAGGTTCCGTGGGGTCTGGAAACTCCCACTTCTCAGGTCTTCCCCAGCTAGGGGCATAGGGCCATGCTTAGGGGCACCAGGGGAATTGAGGGAGCCTTGTTCCAGTTTGTACTGAGATGCAAGGAGGCGTGGAAGAGGCAGGAAGAGACAGGACAGACAGGGAACGCAGCTGAGGGGTAATAGCCACAGTAGAAAGTACTAATGTGGCCTTGGCAATGAACCCACCTATTTTAAACACAGCCCAACTGTTCACCATAGCCCTGTGGAACAGAAAGACTACAACGTGCAGAAGGGAAACCGGACACAGGTCAGAGGCTCTTGTGGATGGAGCCGGACAGAGCTGGGGGATTCGGTCTCCAGGGGCTCCCTGCTTGGCCACCACAGGGGCTATCATCAGCCCTGACCAAGGTAAAATGTGAGTGGTTACAGGAGGTGTGAATCCATGTCCAGGCATGCACAACCCCAAGGAGCATTATTGCATTGCCAGCATCCTGGCTGTGTGCATGCATTGTACCAGCTGTCCAGCAGATGGCAGTCACATGCCTGGAGGGTGAGGGTGCCTTTTCCCTGCAAAGACCTTGGCTTAGGGCCAGGAGCAAGCATCCCAATCAGGGAAGGGGAAGGTTTCTATTTCCTCCACAGACAGCATGCTCTTGGCTGGGAAGAAGGGGGTGATCCATGTGAGAGAGGTCCGGGGCCAGGAGCACCTGGATACATTGCAGGACCTTCGGATGGGGACTTGAAGGCTCCAGGGTTCAGCCTTGGATGGATGCTCCATCCCTGGGCCAGGAGTGTAGAAAGAGGGGCCTCCCTGCAGCCCAAAATGGAGGGCAAAAGGCAGCTCAAGAAATCTCATTGGGGTACCAGCTTAAGCCACCACCTGCAGGGCTGGCATCCCAGATGTGTTCTAGTTCCTGGCTGCTCCACTTCCCATTCAGCTCCTTGCTAATGCACCTGGGAAAGCAGCAGAAGGTGACCCATGTGCTTGGGCCCCTGCACCCCGTGGGAGACCCAAAAGAGGCTCCTGGCTCCTGGCTTTGTCCTGGTCCAGCCCAGGCCATTGTGATCATTTGGAGACTAGCAGATGGAAGATCTCTCTCCCTCTCCATCTGCTAACTCTACCTTTCAAAAACGTGAATACATCTTGAACAAAAGAATTCTAGATGGCAAGTTGTAGGGAAGTCCTGATACCCTTCTCGCCCACCCACCCCAGTGGGACCCTTGGCCGCTGTTCCTTTCCTGCCCCCACGTCTTTAACCACTTGGGCCCGGCCAAGGTCCTAGGGGAGCCCCTCTCTCAGGGGGTGCAGGCTGGGGGGGTCTGTCCTCTGGGGGATGGCTGGGTTTCTGCCAAGAGTTTTCCCCCAGCCCTTTGATTCCCAGCCAAGAATGCTTCTCTCCAAGTGAGAAAGCAAAGCAAAGCGAATCCCTCTCCTCCCTTTCCTCCCATTTATTTTAATGTGGTTTGCAGCACTGCTTGATGGTGAGCAGGGCTGTGGGCGGCAAACATGTGCTTGCAAGATGCCGGGATGGTGGGGATGCCACCAGCACCAGCAGGTGGGATGGGTAGGGAGCTCGGCGGCCCGGGTCTACGGTGACTCTGGGGACAAGGAGCGCGCATTCTCCCATTTTGGGTTCCTCTGAGCAGCTGTCGGGAGATGGGGGATCTAGCCTGAGACCACCTGGGTTATCTCACTTTTGGTTTCCCCACATAGGAGAGGAGGTATCTGGCTTCGGCATTAGAAGGCCATCCCAGCTCCGGGGGGCGGGGGTGCACCGTGGGAGTAGGGATGCTGGCGTGGCCCCAGCTCCCATAGTATCAGGGGTGCCTCAGATGTAAACAATGCACCCCAATATGCCACCTGACTCTGGGACTCAACTTCTCCCTGCTAGCGAGCTGGACAGGAAGTCACTGTCCAGTCCTATGGGGTGGGGCTCCTCTGACCATGAACGTGGCCCCTCCAGGCCATTTCTCCCAGGTCTGCCCCCTCTGGCCTCTTTCCCCATAGTGACAGATGGGTGGCTGATGACCCTCTCCCCATCTCCACCATTGCCTCCCCCTTCCTCCGGTCAAAGTGGACAGGAGTCCATCCTGTGCAGCAGACAGCCGCTGGGCACAGCGGGTGCTACGACACGGAGCCAAGCCATCTCCCCTTCTGCAAGCCCCAGTCACCCGAATGCAAGGTTCACAAGACGGCCACCCTCACCGGGCTGTGGAGAGGAATCAGCTGGATAAAGCACCCACTGGCGCAGTGCCGGATGCGTACTGGATGGAGGGCATGGCAGCAAAGTGCCAGGGCACCCCACTGGAGTGCCCTAGACCAGAAGTGACCCAGGAGGGTCCCTCCCAAAGGCTAAAGGTCGCTGGCACCTCTTGGAGGCACAACAAGCTAATCTGCCACCTGTAATGCCGGGATCCCATATGGACGCTGGTTCATGTCCTGGTTGCTCCTCTTCCCATCCAGCAACCTACGTGTGGTCTGGGAAAGCAGTGAGGATGGCACAAAGCCTTGGGACCCTGAACCCATGTGGGAGACCCAGAAGGAGCTCCTGGCTGCCAGCTTTACCCTGGCTCAGTCCTGTCCATTGCAGCCACCTAGGGAGTGACCCAGCAGAAGGAAGATCTCTTTATCTCTCTCTCTGTAACTCTGACTTCCACTAAATAAGTTTATCTTTTAAAAAAAAAGATTTTATCTTATTTTTATTGGAAAGGCTGATATAAAGAGAGGAGGAGAGACAGAGAGGAAGATCTTCCATCCAATGATTCACTCCCCAACGGCTGGAGCTGAGCCAATCCAAACACAGGAGCCAGGAGCGTCTTCCAGGTATCCCACACGGGTTCAGGGTCCCAAAGCTTTGGGCCGTCCTCGACTGCTCTCCCAGGCCACAGGCAGGGAGCTGGATGGGAAGCACGGCTGCCGGGGATTAGAACCGGCGCCCATATGGGATCTCAGCGCATTCAAGGTGAAGACTCTAACCACTACACTATCGCGCCGGGCCCAATAAGTTGATCTTTAAAAAAAAAAAAATGGAAACCAAAGATAAGTTTATTTTAGTACAGACATTTTGAAGTTCAGATATACAAGGGGTTTATGAAAAGTTCACTAGAAAATTCCTATTAAGAAGAAATGGTGGGTGGATTTCTAATGTTTTTGCAACAAAATCAACTTACCTTTGCATCCCATTTCCTGTGGACTTTGGCAAGGGCCCGCACATGTTTCCCATTATCCCCTGCCAGGGCACCCAGTGCCGAGTGTCACAGCCGTGCTGTCTGCCTGGCCTGGGGGTGAGAGTGAGGAGAGGTCTCCCACAGTGCTTTGCAAGTGCTAACCGAGGCTCTGATTTGCATAGGACCAAAGTGTCACACTGAGCCTTCCCCTGAAGCAGCAAGCTGTCAAACACCAGAGCAGAGCCGGAGAAAAAACATCCGGCATCAGGTTCAAGGCTGGAACCCGGGAGAGCCTGTGAGATCACTCACTCCGCTCAAGATGTGCGAGAACAGTGGGGGCTGGGTGGGGCTGGGGGTGCTAGCGTGCTTGAATGGGGTGCCAGCCTCTTTCTCAGGCCTGGGGCCTGGGCCTCTATGGGCGTGCTCTGTGGATCACCTGCTAGAGCCTCGCAGTGGCCATGACCTTGATTGATGGTTTCCTCGGGGGTGGGGGCCAAGAAATGAAAGGTCAGGTTACACTATCGGAGCTTTACTTCTCCTTACAGATTTATTGGAAAATCTGCCATTTGCTGGTTCCCCAAACAGCCGAAACACCTGGGCCATTTTCCAATGCCATCTTCCCAGGAGCATTAATAGAGAGCTATATGGGAAGTGGAGCAGCTAGGGCTTGAACCCCAGTGCCCAGATGTGGGATGCTGGCATCGCAGGAAGTGGCTTCACCTGCTGTGCCATGGTGCCGGCCCTCTCTGTTTAGACACAGACCTTGCTGTAGCTGGCCAGAGTGTCATCTCCACTCCTGCTGGACATGCACTCAGAGGGGACGGAAAGGATGATGGAAGAGCCCACATGGGAGACCCAGAAGAGGCTCCTGGCTTCAGATCGGCTCAGCTCCAACCATTGCGGCTGCTGGGGGAGTGAATCCATGGACGGAAGTTCTTCCTCTCTGTCTCCTCCTTTCTGTATAGCTGACTTTCCAATAAAAAATAAACCCTTAAAAAAAAGGATGATGCAAAGCATAGGGGAGTGTAAGTGGAAGCGAGAAAGAAGTCCCACCACTTCAGCCCATGCCCAGCTACAAGCCCTGAGAGATGCCAGCAGAGGAAGCGGTCAAGTTTGGAGTCTGGGTCATCACCTGCCATCCACACTGGCACGTGGTGAACGGCGGCTATGGCCTGACCGACTGTCAGATGCTCTGTCCAGGGCTACAGTCACCTGGAGCTTCCTGACCACGCCCCCATGTCCAGCTTCCACGATACAGAACACGTTTCTCAGCATCCCTTTCCCCATCTTTAGGGAGCATTGCCACACACCCCGCCCCCCACTTTATGGTCACTCCCTCCCTCTCCCGCCTGTGTAGGCACCAGCTGCCATCCTTTTGGCTCTGCCAGCTTCCCCAGCTTGGTGGACAGCTGGGGAGGCCATGTGACCTGGCTGAGCCAATCAAAATCTTCCCTGGGCCTTTTGGCTTCCTTGGCTTTGGGCAGGAAGCTGTGAGCTCTGTCACTCGTGGGTGTAGGGAGCAACTCCTGGGAAGGAACGTAGGTGACAGATGTCAGGAGGAAAGACCCAGAGACAAAGAGACAGAGACAGGTCCCGGTCCCCAGTCTTCCCTCTCTGGAGGCCAGGTCCCAGTCACGCCTCAGCCGTTGGCTTGTGAGAGGCTGAGGTTTTGATGAGGAACACGCACAGGACAGCAGGTGTGTCCCCTAGACAAGGCGACGGGGGTGGGGTGGGGTGTGGGCTAGCTGTCAACAGACTCTTCCCTGCTGGTGGGGGGGGGGCTGAGGTCACCACCCCCACCGTGACAATCATCCCATCAAGTGCTGAAGACGCTCATTAAAATTCCTCCCGGGCTGACACAGCTGTTTGGTCGATATGATGTCATCCTGTCCTCCCAGCAACCCCTAGGAGCAAAGTAATTATTTCCATCATCAGGCAGGGCTCGAACCCAGGCAGCCCTGCCTCCCCGTGGCCTGGATCCGCCTCCCACTCCACTTCGACCATAAAGGTGCTTCCCCCAGAGCCTGTGGCTGGGCCAGGGGCTCCAGAGCAACAGGACACAGTGAGTTTCCTCCTTCCTGTTGTTCCCAGCCTCATTTTCCCTACCTGCAAAGTGGGACAGTCACGGGGCCTCACCGCCTCCCAGGCTAATCATGAGCCGGCATGGATAGCTGTGGAACCAGCCCCCCCCCAGCCCACTCTAGGGATGCGGGCTGGATGTCAGAGACACAGAAGCTACCAACACGCCAAGGAGGGGAAAGCCCCGCCACACCTGAGGACAGATTGTGCCAGCGTCCAACCAGAGAGGTGACCATGACTTTCTGCCCAGTGCGACTCTGGGATGAGTGGAAGGAAACTGGGGCCCAGGGGCTCCTGGTCTGTGCCCCCCCACATCCAATCTGTTACTCTGATCCTGGCAAGTTCCACACCCTTGGGTGTGCTTAGTGTGCTAAGAACCGAGCCCTCTAGGTCAAGGCTACAGACACTCGGCCCCCTGCTCCAGGGACACCCACCCAGCACCCTGGGTTCAGGGGAGGGGGTCAGCGGGGCTGGGGAGGGCTCCTCATCCTTCGACTCCCCAGGTGAGCTTCCCTAGGAGGGAGCTGACTCCTGCCCACCCCCGAATCTGGAAAGCATTGAGGCCCGATGGCTCCATTTCAAGCGCAATTATTATAAACCCCTCCAGGGAACACGCACTCCGAAATGAAATCTTGCTGTCAAAACTTTCATGAATGCGCCGTTCAGGGCGGGGATCGGCTTACACGCCTGCCCGCCCGCCCGCCTGTGCCCCAGAGCGATCGCTGGAGACCACATTCTCAGTGAGGGGGAGTTGGGGAGGAGGGGATTTGTGGCAGGAAGCCAGGGGGGAGCCTCTGTCTGCTGCCTGTGTCTCCAGAAGACAATGGCCTTGGGCTGGAAAAACCACCCCTATGGATCTCCCCGCAGCTGGCAAGGCAAACGCAGGACTGCTGGCTGCGTTGGAAGAATCCTTGACCTCACCCCCACCCCACTGCCAAGGAAGGCCAAGACCTTGAGATAACACTTGGGCATAGCAGGTGTACACAGGCACCCACAGATGGAATGTCACAGGCAGATAGGTCAGGTGAGGAGTGGGACTTAGAGGTGTCTGTCGGGTGCTTGTGTAAGGTTCAGTTAGGGCCAAGAATCCAGGATCACTGCTCTGTGTGTCTGCCAGCCCACGCCAGTGCTGTGTCACACCCTAGACTCCCATGCACAGCCCTGGCTCTTCTCTTTCAGTCACTCATGTGTGACTTCAGCAGGCACCAGGGCAGACTACAGCCCTGGGTCTGAGCTGTGGTGTTCACTGAAATTGTCTGAAGGTCACAGGCTTGCGTGGATCCTGTATCCACCTGCACTGTACCAGATGGGGATGGAGCGGCTCCTGGTAGAGCTGCGCGTCGTGGAGCCGAAGCTAAGTGGTTTACCTGACCCCATCCAAGGAATCAAGAGAGCTAGGGATGACCACCACCATCCTCCCCCAACCCAAACAGGCAGCGAACACGCAGGCAGGACCAGAGAGCCAGCTCCACCCTACCTCCGTGACTTTGAAAGGACCCATCTGCGTTTGGTTCCACTTCCTTCTGCCTTTGCAGCCAATCTCTCCTGCTCAGCTCATTCAATCTGTCTGTTTACTGGAGAAAGGGTACCAACAGTCCCCATGCTCCTTGGGGACCAATCCCAGGGTCTCCAGCACTTCGCCCAGGGGCAAGTCAAGAGTGTGTCTGAGCACTTCTGGCCGACACACACCGCTGGAGGTTGACAGGTTCAATATGGAGCCCCTGGCTGGCTGTGCTTGGGCCAAGGTCTTCAACCCTTCTTGGTCTCAGTGGCACTGTCTGCATCAGGATACCTGTCTCCCAGGTTGCACGCCTTCCAAGGAGCTCGGCTGGGTGCCTGGCACATGAGGGATGCAGTGCACTGTCAGGCCACAAGCATGGGACTCAGACACTGCAAGCGCAGTGTGGTCTCTGCTTCTCCGGCCTACAGCTGTGTGGCAGAGACTCTGCCCTGCTTCCCCATGACTATGGACTCCGTCTGCTGACAGATGAAGGCCAACTCCCCATTGACACACCTGCGGAGGCAGCAGAAAATGGCTCTAAGGACTGGGCCCCTGTCACCCACCTGGGCAACTGGAAGGGAGTTCCTGGCTCCCGGCTAACATCGACTGTTGGAGCCACTTGGGGAGTGAACCAGAGGCCAAAAGATCTGTCTCCCCAGCTCCGTCACACTCCCTCCCAAATAAATAAATCTTTAGAAAAAAAATAGGGCCAGGCGCGGTGGCCTAGTAGCTAAAGTCCTCACTGTGAACACGCCAGGATCCTATATGGGCCCTGGTCCTAATCCCAGCAGCTCCATTTCCCATCCTGCTCCCTGCTTGTGGCCTGGGAAAGCAGTCGAGGGCAGCCCAAGACCTTGGGACCCTGCACCTGTGTGGGAGACCTGGAGGAAGTTCCTGGCTACTGGTTTTGGATCGGCACAGCACTGGCTGCTGTGGTCACCTGGGGAGTGAATCATCAGACGGAAGATCTTCCTCTCTGTCTCTCCTCCTCTCTGTATAGCTGACTTTGCGATAAAAGTAAATAAATCTTCAAAAAATATTTAAGTTATAAAACAAAAAAGAAGAAAAAAGTAACTGATTCAAAGAAATCAAATAAATCTTTAGAAAAATAAAAATGGATTTATATATTTGAAAGGTAGAAAAACAGACACAGGGATGGACGGGCAGAGCTGTGTTAGCTGCTGGTTCAGCAGTTACCAGGAGTGGACCAGGCTGAGGCCTGGAGCCCAGAACTCCACTCCAGGTCTCCCCTGTGGGTGAGGACCCAAACAGGAGCTGTCACTTGCTGCCTCCTGGGGTGACCATTAGCAGGAAGCTGGAATCAGACGTGAGGGTGGAACTCCTGGCCTAGGAGGCTCACAGGCTACAGAATAAATCACCCAATGTCAAATTTCCTAAGTTGTATACATTACCCTTGGCTTTGGACAGCACATGGCCCAGTGACCAGGACTACATGGTCCCAGGACAGTGGTGGTCCCCAAGATTGGTCAGGCTGGGGTACAGGTGCCAGGTCTGGTGCCAGGGTCCCGTGTATCTCCCCAGCCCTCAGGGCCTGATGGGAACAAGAGCTCCCAAGGCACCTGTCCGTCCCTAGGGCTCATGAGTTCTGGCTGCAGGCCTGGAATGTGACATCATGGCAGTCACAGCTGGCTCACCGTGACTGGGCACGGGAACTGCCTGGGCCAGGGCCGTGCTGGCCGGGGCATCATCAGACAACACTCCACCCTGGGGGACCAAAATCCACCAACCTTTCTGAAACTTTCCCAGCTCTACCATCTTGGAAGGGCCTTTCTCAGGCTCAGCTGGCACTAAGCAGAGCACTCCAGCCTTAGCCCAGCCCTGGTTGCCAATGGAGGCGGTCTGGGCTTTTACGACCTTGCTGGACAGTCTCCCTGACCCCCATCCCAACCTGCAGATGTGTCTTTCCCCATTGCCCTGTGTCGTGGCCCCTTCGCCAGGGCCTCACCAGCTGCTGTCCAGTCTGCCCAGCCCCGGCCACCCAGCCTGTCCCTGGGCTTTAGAACATCTGTATCCTGTTCCCCGCCAGTACCCACTCAGCTTCTGTGGTCCCCAGGGCCCTCCAGCCTCGCCCCACCACACCCTCACCTGCCTGGAATCCTCTCCACTGAACTCCCTTCCTCCTACAACTCCAGGTCCCTGCCGGGGACAGGAGTGGGGTGGGGGATGGGGGGAGGCGGGGGGGGGAGGAGGAGGAAGGTTGCCAAGGATGGCAGGGGTGGGGGTGTTGTAGTATCTGTCTGCTGACCGTGGGGTGGACACATGGGGCCGGCGGTTTCTTGGAAATCCGCCCACAGGCTACAGAATTAATCTTCCGGAGTCGGATTCCCTAAATCGCATAAATTCCTCCCCCACACTGGAACTGCTCCGCTCTGATGTGTGAGGCGGGAGGAAGCAGCGGTCTGCAGAAGAATAAAAAACATCCTGGAAGCCATTACAGTCCTGAGTGGAAGACAAAGGCTGCGGGAAGGGACGTTAGGGGACGGACGTGCCTAATAGCCGCCGTGCTGGCATCTCCCATCCACCGGCCATGGATTAACAACAGATGGACCACGCCGAGGTCAATTTGCATGCTAATCTGAAACAACTGCGTGGCCTGCGCTGCCAGGAATTCCATAAACACAGTGGCGGGAGCAGGGTTGGCTGGGTAAGGGGGTGTCTGCAGTCGCCCCCTGCTGCAGAGCTGCCAGGGGTGGGGGGCACCCCCAGCTCGGGGACCAGAGCCTCAGCTGCCACATTCTACCTCTTCTCTGTTAAGCCTGGCTGTGAACCCGTGGGGATGGGACACAGAGAACATGGGATGGAGAATTCAGCTCTGTTGAGCTGTGACAACCATGACCGCACCTCCAGGTCCAGCCACGCCCAGAGAGCACAGAGTCCTAGGACCAGTCAGAGATGAACAGCGGAGGTTGAGTAGGGTGGAGGCCCCGGCACCCATGACGAGGACAGAGAGGGAAGGAGTCAGAGGAGCTTGGTCTCCTTGGCCTCAGGAATGGTGATGGCATATGGAACCCCGCACGCAGCACCCACGTGGCACTTTGGATTGCGTCTCCAAGCACGCACGTCTGGTCTGACATGAGCTCCCACAGGTCACTGCCCCTCAACACCAGGACGGCCACTGAGGCTTCCTCCTCAGCCATGTGGCTCTTCCCTTGGTGAGGCGGTGGAAGGCAGGAGGAAACTGCTGTTTCCACTGCCAACCAACTGGGCATCTCGCACACAAGTTCCTTAACGTCTCAGAGCTGCGGTTTCTGCATCCACAGGTCTGCCTGGCAGCATGAAGAGCAAACGTTGCACTGTGTGGATGCTCAGAGCTGCGGATTGCAGTGAATTGACTCCTATTCTGCCCACGGTAGACAGATACAATCACAGATAGTTCTTAAAAAAAAATAAACAAAAACAAAAAAAATCGAGTTAGGGAGTTATGATGTAGTAGGCAAAGCTGCTGCCTGCAGTGCCAGCATCCCATATGGGCACCAGTTCTAGTCCTGGTTGCTCCATTTCAGAGCCAACTCCCTGCTAATGTGCCTGAGAAAGCAGCAGAAGATGGAACCAAATGCTTGGGCCTTGCACCCACATGAAAGACCCTGAAGAAGCAGTTCCTGGCTCCTAAATCTCCTTCCAATCCCTCTGCCTCACTTGGCTTCCAGGTGGCAGATGGTGGGGGTACCCCATCCAGGGAACAGATGTCTGACCTGCCCATGGGATCACCAAGGACTTCTAATACAGTTAACATACACACACTAACACACATGCCCACATATGATCATCCTAGATACAACGTCCATCCCCATCCTCTGACACAGCACACAACACCCCACAGTCCAGCACACTGGCAGGAGTCCAGAATAAAGGCACGGAGCTAAGCAATGTTTGCATCACACTAAGCTGTTCATGCCATGTCTCTGTGACTTTTTCAAGTTCCCTACAGATGGTTCTTGATTGACAATGGGGTGATAATCAGGAAAAAAAACCCACCCTAAGTTGGAAATGCATTGAGTCCACCCAGCTGATGGTTCCTGCAGGGATCACACGCCAACTGGTTGCCCACAAGTCGTCCACGAATCATCCTTTTCGCTGAAGACACAGGGACCCAGAGCAGAATGAGAGCAGGCCATGATCAGCCTCACCTCCCCCAGACTCTTAACTATCAGAGCAGCCCCCCACTTTTCCAATCACACTTCCCCGGGCCTATCCACTTCTTCACGGAACCTTGAACACACAAGGTTGCCAGTTTCTTTGGATTTTCATTTCTGAAGGTTCCCAGAGCACAAAAACAAACTTGTATTAAAGAAACCCACAGAAGCTGGAGAATGAGTGTTGGTTCGAGTCCCGTCCGCTTAGCCCCAGATCCAGCTCGCCACTAAAGTGCCAGGGAAGGGAGCGGGTGATGCCCCAAGGGAGTTGGGGCCCCCAGCCACTCATGCAAAGGCTTCCAGCTTTGGCCTTGCTCAGGCCCCAGCTATTGCGGTCATTTGGAAAGTGAGCTCTCTGCAACTTTGTCTTTCTGATAAATCATATACCCCAGTTTGAAGTCCCAGTGTTAATTCCAGGCCTTGTAATCATCCACTCACTCTTCACTCATTCACTGGTTCATCCTGTTTGCTGCATGTGGTGTGACAGGAAACAGACCCCAGCCTCTGGTCAAGCACGGGTCACACAGCATCAGACTGACCGCTAGTTCCAGATTTTCCAGCTAGGGAGTCGGTGCAGTATGAGGACTCCAAGCCCAGTTTTTCTTGTTCCTCTGGACATGGTCTGCAGAGACAGAAAACAAGAGAGAAAGAGCCAGCCCTCGGGGATCACCAAGACTCTCTGGGGGGACAAACAGGGAGGCAATCAAGAGAGAAGGACAAGGAAGAAGACC
Organism: Ochotona princeps; assembly: GCF_030435755.1. NCBI lineage: Eukaryota > Metazoa > Chordata > Mammalia > Lagomorpha > Ochotonidae > Ochotona > Ochotona princeps. The sequence continues at coordinate 26,717,371 of NC_080855.1, read as the reverse complement.
CTTCACGGGGTCACAGGGCTGGAAAGCGCTGAATGAGAAGATTCAGTAATAAATAACCACTCAAAGGCAGAGCGAGGCTCAGGGATTCTGGAATATTCCAGCCCCGCATTGGGGACAGCGGAGATGCAGTGCTTGGCCATAAGGAATCTTTTTATTTTTTTTTTAAGATTTATTTATTTTTATTACAAAGTCAGATATACAGAGAGGAGAGACAGAGAGGAAGATCTTCCGTCCGATGATTCACTCCCCAAGTGACCGCAACAGCCGGTGCTGCGCCGATCCGAAGCCGAGAACCTGGAACAGGGTCCCAAATCTTTGGCCCATCCTTGACTGCCTTCCCAGGCCACAAGCAGGGAGCTGGATGGGAAGTGGAGCTGCCGGGACTAGAACCGGCGTCCATATGGGATCCTGGTGCATTCAAGGCAAGGACTTTAGCCGCTAGGCCACGTTGCTGGGCCTGGCCATAAGGAATCTTAATGAGGAGATTCTTGTGGCAACTGCGGATTTGGAAACAAACACATCCCACCCCTGCAGAGCTGGGGCACCCCCGGGGGCTTCCACCACACTTCAGCTGGAAGGACTGAGGTCCTGAGCACAGATTCCAGTACTGAGGGTTCCGGAGAGCAAGCAGGTCCTTTTGTCACTGTGATCAGATGGCGGGCTGTGGCCAGCACTGGCCCTGCCCCAGCTGTAGCAGACTGCCCACTCTGCCACACAATCTCCATGCCCTCGGGACTACAGGCACACACGTGTCCTGCAGTACAGTGGCCCTACAGACTTTCTGGGTCTTTGGCGTTTCACTCAGCAATTCACCACAGCCTTCTGAGCTACGCCTGAGTTCATGGTTAACTGGTGGCCCCGGGAGGGGAGTCCCTGGGGAACTGTGGGGTGGGGCTGATGGACCCCAGAGCCCACCACGTGACCACAAGGCCGAACTGGTGGCCCCAGCCTGGTAGGACAGGAGAACTGAGCACTGGGTTCATCACTGGTGAAGGGCCACCTGGTTCACTGGGCCTTATAGGATGACACCCCATATGAAAGTCCTGCATGATGGCTCGCTGGTTGGTGAACACACGGATGTGCTGGGCAGTGGCATGTCCAGGGGCTGGCATGGAGGCCCTGCCCACACACCCGCTCCATCACACCCCTGGCTGATGACACACCCGTTCCCCTCGGCTGGCCCTTAAGCAGTGTCCTTAACCATAAAGCAAGCACCTGGAGTTGTCCCGGGGAACTGTCAGAGGGGGAAACTGCTGCATGGTCGGTGGCTGCAGCCATGGTCTGAGCAAATCCCCTCTGGTTCACATGAAGGGAGCTAAACCCTCAAATTCACAGGACGGATGATCACGTCTGGAAGGGCCTTTGGGAAGGAATAAGGATGGGGTGATGAGGGTGGGGACCCCAAGATGACATTACTAGCTCCATTAGAAGAGGGTGTGAGACCCTAGGTAACAGCTGGCTCAGTCACCGTAGGATGGCCTCCAGCCACAACGGGCCATACCCTGCCTCTGCCTCACGCCATGCCCCCTGACATCAATGCCACATCCCTTGTTGCCAATGTTGTGCCCCTCCAAATGGTGCCACACCCCTTGCCTCCAGTGCTACATCCTTGGCATCAGCGCCACGCCCCCTGACATCTGTGCCATGCCCTACCATGCCAACACCACACCCTGAGACATGAAGCATACGAACTTCTATTATTTACAAATGACCTGGTCTCGGGCATTTCGTTCTAGCAACAGCAAACAGGCTAAGACAGCTGGCAGATGAGCAGGTAGTCTGGGCAACCCTCTCCCACTTGTGGCGGGCATCTGAAGGAGGGGCAGCTTTGTGGAACTGAGCCCTGAACAGAAACTCACACACGCATGTTCCCACACATGCATGTCCACACAGACACACACACGCCAAGCACGCCTGCTGGGATGGTGGTGAGCTGGCCGTGTTGGCCTCTATGAGCTCCTCGGACACTGCCCAGTGGACAGCCACTCGCCCAGGTCCCCTTTGCAGGTAGCCACTTTCCACCACCAGCCAACCAAGCTGTCTCCTGCTCTAAACCACCCAGCCCTGGCGGGAAGAGTCCTCCCTTCCCAGCCAGAGGCTGCCCACATACACTGAGTCCCACCCCAAGCAGTTTGTTCTGTTCTGCCTTGTATGCAGAAGGGGAACCCCAGTAAAGGCTGCAGCCCCCTTGGCTTCTGCTCCTGCTTCCCTATGCTACCACAGGCTCTCTGTCACAGGAAATAACAAGTGTCCACCACCGATCAAATGTCGCATGCGCTCAGCTCTGCGTGCAGTCACAAAGTCACCTCTGTGCATCCAAACCCCACAGGTGCATGGGAGGCTCTGAGCCAGAGTCTGGCCTCACCCAAAGGCGAGCGAAGATCCAGGAAGTGGGGAAACTGAGTGGGAAGGAAAGACAACCCCGGTGCTGGGGAGGGATGGGCAGGAAGTACAAAACTGTGTTGAGACTGCTACAAGGTGAAAGTTGCCTTTAAGAGCATACAGACAAGATCTGTAGCAAAGTGGGCAAGCCAGGAGGTAGGCTCAGAGCTGGAACCACAGGGGCTCTGCGCCTACGCTGAACAGCACCCTCACCCTGTCCCACCCTCCTGTGGGACCCAGAGCATCTCAAAGCACCCTTGAGTGCAGCCTCAAGTCCACAGCACTGGGGTTTTCCTGGCCCCTCCAGGCCCTTCTGTCAGCTCCTTTGCCATCAGTCAGATCCCAGGAACCCCTTCAGCACTTAGGGGTCATTTCCTCAAAGGCGAGGAGGGCAGGTCTCAGAAACCTCGTTGAGAATTGGGTCCCTAGAATGCTGAGCTGGGCACCCTGGCCAGGGAGGCTGTGGCTTTGCTCCTGGGACAGCCCCTCCTGGCTCTGAAGTCCCCGCCATTTCAAACCCAGAGCCTGGGGTGGGGGGCAGTGGGCGGCAGCAGTCCCAGCCTGGACTCCAATCAGTCAGCTATGTACTGCAGCTGCTCTGCCCCAGGTCTACCCTGCCCACATGGGGCCCCCCACCACCAACCCTACTCCTGCCGTCTCCCCAGGGACTCATTTCCTGTTCTGGCCAGATTCCCGTCCAGCTGGAAGAAAGAAGAAGAGGGGGAATAAAAAAAGAAGGAGGAGGTGTAATCCCCTGCTTGAGTTCAACCTAGCATCTGTATCGTGGGATCTTCCCAATATGCAAGGCCAAGGTCAGCTGAAGCACAGACGCATGCCAGGAACCCAGCTGCCCTGTCCCTGACCCTGCCACGACCTTGGGTGGGATTTCCCACAAGATCACAGGTCCCAGGCAGCTGAGAGCAAAGAGAACCCTGGTTCAGGGACCTGTACTGGTGGAACATGACCCTAAGGACCCACCTGTGACGCGAAGGAACGCCTGTTTTCTACAGCCGGTCCCTGCACTCAGCCTTAGCCCAAACCACTAAGCACCAGGTGCACAGCCCGATGGCGTCCGCAGAGAACCCTCACTAAGGGACCTTCGAGAGGGAACAAGACGATGACGCTCCACTACCTTCCAGAACTTCACTGTCAGTCAAAAGAAGCCCAATTGGGCTAATTCTGGGGACTCAGAAGCCTCGATATGGCCAGTGTATGTCCTTTGATCAGACAGTTCTGCATAGGAGTTTATCCTATGAAATGATGTAGCAGATAAAGCCACTGCCTGTGGCACTGGCATCCCATATAGGCACCGGTTCATGGCTCAGCTGTTCCACTTCTGATCCTGCTAACCTGGGAAGGCAACAGATAGTGGTCCAAGTAGTAGGGGTCCTGCCACCCCCATGAGGGACCACAATGAGGTTCCTGGCTCCTGGCTTCAGCCTGGCTCAGTTCTGGCTATAGCAGCCACTTAGGAGGTGAACTGGTGGACAACAGGTATCTCCCTGCCCCCCCATTCTGCATTTCAAATCAATAAACAAGTACATCTTTTTAAGAAGATAGCTAGATAATTTTTTTCTTTTTCAAAAGACATCCTATTTGATACAAAAAAGAATATGACACTGAATTGCGAAGTTCACAACCTATTTAGATTTAAGATCTATGGCAACTGGGCCCGGCGGCGTGGTCTAGCGGCTAAAGTCCTCGCCTTGAATGCACCAGGATCCCATATGGGTGCCGGTTCTAATCCCGGCAGCTCCACTTCCCATCCAGCTCCCTGCTTGTGGCCTGGGAAAGCAGTTGAGGACGGCCCAATGCATTGGGACCCTGCACCCGCGTGGGAGACCCGGAAGAGGTTCCAGGTTCCCGGCTTCGGATTGGCGCGCACCGGCCCGTTGCGGCTCACTTGGGGAGTGAATCATCGGACGGATGATCTTCCTCTCTGTCTCTCCTCCTCTGTGTATATCTGGCTGTAATAAAATGAATAAATCTTTAAAAAAAAAAGATCTATGGCAACAGACACGGGACAGAGTGGAGGCGGGGATAAATGGAGTCGTATTATTGAAAGTTTCTTCCATCTGACAATGGAATCGTTCCATATATGGGCTAAGTTTATGATAAGCTAAGAACGCATGCTGTAATTCCTAGAACAACTCATAAATAATACAGCGAAGAAGAGGGGGGAAAAAGCTAATGAGGAAAAATGCACATTTCTGCTTCCAGTCAAGCTATACTCACTCACTCCTAAATGTGTCCTCCTGCCATCCACAGCCAGAAACTAGGACAAAAGGCAGCAAACGAACGTTCGCAGATGTTGGCTGTGAGGTGATGGAGAACAGGGCCGTCTGAGTCCTACAGCCACCTGCCTCACCAGCGCACGGGAACTTGCAGAGAAGGCGGTTAGGACTGTGGGAGGTGGAGGCCAACCTGGGTCGGGGGAAGCCAAGCCAGGGAGAAAGCAGAGCTCCCACACCCGACTTGAGTTACCCCAGGGGGGAGGATAACGTTCTGGGCGTTTCCACTTCTACTCCGAGAGTTTGTCATCAGGAAAAAAAAGAGTCCTAAACACGTTGCCATAGATACTGCTGATTCTCAGCTTTCCCGGTGGCTCCATTCCAGAAAGTCATCCTGAATATCTGCTAATCAGCGGGTTCTGGACCGCTGGTCTGAAGGAAGTGCAGGGTATATTCCTGCGAGCCCCGCAGCCAATCCTAAGCTTTGTATAGTACACAGTTTGGTGTAACCAGACCTTACATGGTATGGATGCCCGACCTGCTCCTGCTGAACCACAGCACCCTAACTCAGGCCTGGAGCTCTGTGAGGAAGGGTTGAGGGTTACAAGTTTTAGCAAGTAGGCGGATACACAAATACTACTTGTGTTACACAACAAAAGATAGGATGCATTTGAACACACACGGCTGTTCAGAAGTTCACCGAAAATGGAATTCAAAGTTATTTTTGGTGCAAAATATTTTGAAACCCGTAATGAGTTGCCTCGTGAGGCATGTTCTCCATGGGCAGTTTGAAGACTTCTTTTTTTTATTGGAAAGACAGATCAGATTTACAGAGAGAAGGAGAGATAGAAAGATCTTCTGTCTGCTGGTTCACTCCCCAAGTGGTCACAATAGCCAGAGCTAAGCCAATCCAAAGCCAGGAGCCAGTAGCTTCTTCCGGGTCTCCCATGTGGATACAGGTTCCCAAGGCTTTAGGCCGTCCTCTGCTGTTTTCCCAGGCCACATCCAGCAGGGAGCTGGAACAAAATTGGAGCAGCCAGGACATGAACCTGCACCCATATGGGATCCTGGCATGCAAGGTGAGGATTTAGCCATTGCTCCAGGCCCACCTTGGACAGTTTGAAGACCCACTGCTGGACAAGAAGGGACATGTACCCTCCGGGCTTAGTCTTCTAACTCCAGGGCCACCCAGGGAGGGAATCTCACAAAACCCAGTCAACCAGGTGTGGTATGGCCAGTGAAACTGGTGTCGCAGGCTATATAGTGCCAGTTCAAGTCCTGGCTGCTCCAATTCCTGATCCAGCTCCCTGCCAATGCACCTGGAAAAGCAGCAGAAGGTGGCTCAAGTGCTGGGCTCCCTTGCACCTTCATGGGAGACCCAGAGGAAACCCCTGACTTTGGCCTAATCCAGCCCCTGCTGTGACAACCACTTGGGGAGTGAACCACTGAATAGAAAAGTCCCCCTGCCCTGTAACTCTGCCTTTCAAAGGAATAAAATAAATCTTTAAAATAAAAATAAAAATAAAAATAAAGGCAGTAAACAGCTCCTCACTGACCTAAAGGGGTTCCTGAGAGGCAGAAGTGAGACCCGTACAGGAATAATGGGACAGAACCCTACGTGGTAGGAAGAGGCCGGAAGTCAGGGCCTAGCTTAGATCTAACCTTTGGGGAAATTCCTCATTCAGCCGCCCTCCCCAGTTGCCGAACTCCCACTGTTCTGCAGCAAGAGCCTCCTGCTCACAGTGGGGAAGGGGCCACTCAAACCCAAGGCCGACTTCATGCCCCCCACACCGAATTGCGACACTCACCCCATGCCAGGTTGACAAACTTGCAAACTTCCTCCCCAGCCAGAGGGGCCTGGCACCAACCCCAAGGGGCTGCGCGTGCCCTTGAGCCATGCTGGCATGGCTTCCCACTCAGCCCAGGAACTCTGCCTTGTCCTGATGAGCGGATGGGCAACCAAGATGGAGGGAGCTTTATCAGAATGTCTTTCTTCAGATGAGATGCCAAGGAGTAGCCCTGCTCTGCTCGGCAGGGTGGGCCCAGAGACCATTGGCACCTGCACCTGCCCTGGAGGTCAGGCTCTCCTGGGCAGCTGGGACTGCCCTTCACGGGTTCTTGTTGCACCTGCTGTGTGTGAGCGGCTGCGCTGTACTCATTCAGTTTGCGAAGAGTATCCAAAAGAGGCAGCCAGAGCAACAGGTGCTAGGGTAAACTTGTACTGTCATGGCAGGACACTAAGAAAACCCACAATGTGCCCAATGAGCTTGGGAGGCAGCCTGCACAGGTGGGTGGGTGATGTTCACTTGTACCATCCAGCTCTACCACTGCCTGCCCTGGCTGTGGGAGCACTGGAGCCAAGAGGTAGAAGAAACTGGCTAGAAAGCAAACGAGGACCCCAGGCAAGACAGCCAGCCCCATCCCAAGCGGCCAGTCTCTTCCCAAGCAGCCAGCCCAGAGTCCTGGATCAGACAGGAAGTGGTGCAGCCACAAAGCATATGTGGGGATGAGGCAGTTGCCCCCAGGACTAGGGGCCCTGGAACCAGAGGCATCCAGAGACTCGACCCACACCCAGCCGGAACCTGATGCACCTGCAACCATATCCTAGCTGGGGAGGAACCCTCACTCCCCCTGTAGCCACGCCCCACCAGCTCCTGGCACAGCTGCAGCCACATTCCATCAGGGGACATTGCTCCCCATGCAGCCATGCCCCACCGAGGGCTCACTCCCTTTGCAGCCATGCCCCGTGGAGGCATATCTGCAGCCACACCAACCTGGCACCTGAAGCCACGCCCAGCCAGCGCGTCAGGCACCCGCAGTCACGCCCAGACAGACTCACCCTCTTCGCAGGTGCTCCCAGTAAACCCAGGGCAGCACTTCCACTCCAGCGCTGTCACTGTGCGGTAGGACACTCGGTATGTAGGCCTGATGAGGGTCCTGTAACTAACAGGAGGACAGCATCAGCAAGGTGCCAGCCTCCCCCTCCTCCACCCCACTTCCAGAGACCGCCCAGGCTGCTCTGTCTACCCAGCCCCATGGGACGCTGCTCTACTTCCTGACTGTGTGGTCCAAGCCAAGTCACCTCCCCCCTCTGTGTGAACAGCAAAAGGTCTTCCTAGCTCTGCCCTTCCACAACTGTGTCCTCTTGGGCGGGGGGAGGTGTTACACCTGACTACACAGGAATATGAAAAGAAAACACTTGGGGTGTGTGCCAGGCTGAAGCCATGCCTGCAGCAGCCACGCCCACCTCTCCCCCAGCCAGCTTTTCTTCCTACTGACTTTTCAATGAATTTATGTACAGCACCCATTTGCACCCTGCCTGCAGTGGTGGTCATGGACTCAAAACCAAGTCACCCGGGCTCAGCACAGTAGCCTAGCAGCTAAAGTCCTCACCTTGAACACACCAGGATCCCATATGGGTGCTGGTTTTAATCCCAGCAGCCCTGCTTCCCATCCAGCTCCTTGTTTGTGGCCTGGGAAGACAGACCAAAGCCTTGGGACCCTAAACCCACGGAAGAGGCTCCTGGCTCCTGGTGTCGGATCAGTGAAGTTCTGGCTGTTGCAGCCGCTTGGGGAGTGTATCAGCATATGGAAAATCTTCCTCTCTTTATCTCCTCCTCTCTGTATAATGGCTTTCCAATTAAAAAAAAAAATCTTAAAAGAAATCCCAGCCTCGAGAACTCGGACTACAGGCATGGGACTGTCGTAGCAAGGAGACAGCTCCAGCATAAGGTTGGGGTGGCAGTGTGGGTTAAGCTGCCCACTGGCCCATTGCAATGCCAGCATTCCATACCCCCCAGCTGCTCTGCTTTATCCAGTTCCCTGCTAATGCAATGGTAGATGGCCCGGGTGGTACTTGGACTCCTGCCATCCAAATGGGAGACTCGGAAGCAGTTCCTAGGTCCTGACTTTGGCCTGGCACAGCCCTGGCTATGGAGGCCATTTGGGGAGTGAACCAGCAGATGGAAGCTCAATTAATTCAATAGTATCTTGTGATGCTTCCAGGACAGTGAAAACAAAACATGGGACCAAGTGACACAGAGGGAGTCCATGGAGTCCTGTTGCTTGAAGACAGCTGTCATCTCCCTTGCAAACAAAACTCTTGACCTCATAAACATTCCCCTGTTGCCTGTGGTCAACACGAAGGGTGCATGGAGAATGAGGACCCCACTGGCAGCCAGTGGGACACCTAGAGACCCATATACACCGTTGACCAAAACGCATGAGCCAGCAAGTGGATTTCTGAAATTTGGAAGCAGAACAATCCCATCACACCGATTTTTTACTTTTTAAAAAGATTTATTTATTTTTATTGGAAAGGCAGATTTACACAGCAAAGGAGAGTGACATCTTCCATTTTGCTGGCTCAGTTCCCAAATGATTGCAATGGCTGGGGCTGAGCTGATCCAAAACCAGAAGCCAGGAGCTTCTTTTGGGTCTCCCACATGGGTGCAAGGTTTCAAGGCCCTAGGCCATCCTCTGTTTATTTCCCAGGTCACAATGCAGAGAGCTGGATAGGAAGTAGAGCCGCTTGGACATGAACCTGTGCCCATATAGGATCCCGGCGCATACAAGACAAGGATTTAGAAACTGAGCCATTGCACCGGGCCCAGCAGAACAGTTTTCCTCCCACCACCTGCAGGAGGGACCCGGATCCAGGGGGAGAGTTCATTCCCCTTCCTGGAGGAGGTGAGGTGGGATGCACCTCTCTTTCCCACCAGTGCACCCCTGTTCTGAGGGTCACCGAGGCTGGACCATGGACCACCCAGCCTGCACATGCATGGTGAGAGCACACCAGTAGGTGGCGCTGCTTCCCAAGGCTCAGCATGGGTCTCACCTGCATGCCAGAGGCTGTCCAGTGGGGCCAGTGGGGCCGGTGGGGCTGGTGGAGCCACTAACCCTAGGGAATTTCACCTTCCGGCCCTCCTCTACATCCAGTTTGGTAACTACCCTTTCTCAGAACCTCCAGTGACTCTCACAGAGACACCAAACCCCCCGGGGTCAGCCTCCTGCCACCACCAGCCCAAGCGTCCACCACCACCACCTGCATACCAAGCCACCAGCTGCTTTTCTGGCCCCAGTGCCTTTTCACATGCAGGGGGTCCTCTGCCTGCCCCCTTCAGGGTACGACTCAGATGTCCCCTCCTCTCCTGCGAAGTATCTCTGTCCCTAGCCAGGGTAGACAGGCTCCTTCCCCTGTCCTCCTCTTGTTCAGAGCGTGGCTGTCACCTGACCCCTGCCCATGCCCTCAGCAATCACTTCCCAAAAGCTTACTGTGGGCAGTAGGTGGGATGCCCAGTGAACAAGGCCACTGTGGGCTACAGTGTGCCCAGGCGTGTGGCCGGAGTCTCCCTCCCACCACCACCCCCCACACGTCCCTCACACCATCCACACGTGAACACAAGACCACACACAGGTAGGTGGTAGGAAGGCAGCCTTCTGCACACAGCAGCGGAGTTCGCAATTGACATGCAGTGAGATGGAAGGATCAAGGCAGCCTTTGGTGGGGTGATGCTCACCTGTGGGTACACAGCACTGCCGTAAACCTGCAAGTTCCCCAGGTGATGGGGAGTCCCAGCTCTCTCCCTGTGGATGAGTTTTGTGTGTTCTGCTTCAATTTGTCCCATCTAAGATCCACTCCTATCATTCAAGGCAATGGGACTTTGTTTCTTGTTACGCCTGTGGAATGCCTCTTCATACAAACATACCACACATGCCACAACCTGCACATTTTCCTGTGGACAGACACTTGAATTGCCTCTGATTCTGTGCCACAGTGAACAAAAACACTACAAGGGCCTGGCACAATGGCATAGCTAGCTAAATCCTTCCTTGCAAACTGCTGGGATCTCAAATGGGCGCTGGGTTTATGTCCTGGCTGCTCCATTTCCCATCCAGCTCCCTGCTTGTGGCCTGGAAAAGCAACAGAGGATGGCCCACCCTGCACCTTTGAGGGAGACCTAGAGGAGGTTCCTGGCTTCAGATCAGCTCAGCTCTGACCGTTGTGACCATCTGGAAAGTGAGCCAGCAGATAGAAGATCTTTTTGTCTGTCCTCTCTGTAAACTTGCCTTTCCAATAAAAAATAAATAAATCTTTAAGAAATATATTAATATTACAGACACCCCTGCACAGGTCCTGGTGAGCAGGATCCCTCCAGAGTGTACGGCCAGAAATGGACTTGATGATCCTATCAACCAGAAGTTAATGGGAAAACGTAGGATTTTTATTTTAATGGAAAAAATAGTTTGAAATCTGCACAGAGCTTTTTCATGCTGCACTTTTTCTGTGAACATGTTGGAAACCTCTCGTGGGTATGAATTTCGCGCCCTCCCTACACACACCCCGCAAAAGAAAAAAAGGCAGGGACAATGAACAGATCTCATAATTCCATATTCCACATGTTTCCCAAGAAGCCTTCCTGTGTGTTTCAGTCCAATGCGTGCTGCCAGCAAGTCCCACCACACCCACTCGGAGAAAGCACACTCCAGGCTAGCCGTGGTGTGAGTGTGCGCGGGGCTCCACGACCCCTGCAATGCGGCATCCTGCGGGTCACGTTCCCTGGAGCCCTTCCCAGCAGCAGGAAGCAGCCTTTAAGGTGCACGCTTTGAGGCCTACTTTCGTGTCTGTCACCAGGGTCTTGTCCCCTTGCGAGAAGCCTGGAGAATGGGCAGAACAGGGGCGCCCGCTCGCTGGCTCCATGTGCCCATTTTCTACAGGGTAAAAGCAGCTCAGAAAAGGAAGGGGAACTTAGAGGAACTGCACTCCCTGATTAGCTGTGTGCCCCACCCCTTCCCGCCTGCACTGCTGCCCCTGTGTCACAGAGACCAGCCAGGGACCTGCGCCCCATCCTGGGCTGCTGCCTACCTGCCCCTTCGTTGTATTTGGTGCATGTGGGGGAGCAGGGTGCTCTGATGGGCCCATGGGACAGCTCCTAGAAAACAGGCTGAGAAAGTTCTAGAATGGAGGCAGGGAGGCTGGGTTCAGCCTGTGGACACTGGGCTGTTCCTGAACCCACAGTGGCCGCCTGTTACCGTATGTGTGTGCTGCGCACTGCCTATATTTGCATATATGAAAATCAGCAGTTCCATCTCTCTTTGTGTAGAATGAACAATAAACAGATCTGATGTGGTTTTTCTGTGATTCAAAAGACAGCCTTATGTACACTCTGGGAGACCACCCGCTACCCTGGCCACCAATGCAGCTACCCAGGGCTGTGGAGCAGAGAAGTTCCTGGAAGCTGCTTTCAAGAAAGACCACCCCTCCTTGCCCCGCTTACCCTTGGCTCCCCGGGGACAACTAGAGAACCCTGGGAATCGGACAGAGACGGGAAGGGAGAAAGAACAGAGGGAAGGGCAGAGGTGAGTAAACGGCCCCACTTGATAGAGGGCAAAACTGAGGTCAGGGTTAGCACCCAGGCTACAAAGCAGCATAGCCCCTGGCCCAGGGGACAGGAACTATGTTATCCATTTGACAACCCCCTGAGAAGGGCCACGCCCCCTGCAGCTGCACCTGCCCCAGGACCCTCCCTCACAGGGGCCACAAAATCCTTGCAAGGCCCTCCAAGGAATAGCTGTCCGAAGCCTGGGTGGGGGCTGGGACCTTGCCTTGGCCCTACACCTTCATCCTATGCAGGACGTCACTGCCAGCCCAGAGACCCTTGTGACCGAGCTGGGCACCCCCTCCCTGGCTGGGCACTACACCCTCTGGGCCCCACTTCCTCACCAGGGACCCCCATGGAGAGGAACAGACTGGGAGGCAAGCGAGACAGGCCGGAGACTCAACAGGAAACGGGAGTGGGGGCTTCGGAGACGCCGGCAGGAGGTTAGGCAGCTCTTGATTAATAGCAGCGGGGTCTGTGGGGAGGGACGAGGAGGGGTCCAGCCCCAGCCCACGCTGGAGGCAGCAGGCGGGGGTCCCAGCCTCTGGCCACAGCACAGATGGGTGGCTTCCTCCATCCAGGCCTCCCTTCCCACACTAGCCCACAGCCAGGGGCCCCGCTGCGTGACAGTGGATAGGGCCCCAGACGAGTCCCCGCTGCAGGGTTGGGTGGGAGGTACAGGGAGAAGGGGGGATATAGCTTCACCCCTACAGGAGGAGGAGGAGGATGGGGGGCTGGAAAGAAAGACCAAGTTCCCGGAAAGAACCTTAAATCCAGGGTTGGTTCTAGCCTCGTGGGCTTCCACAGCAGGCAGCAGTACTAGAGGGGAGGAGGCTGGCTTGTGGGGGACCCTCTGGGCAGGGGGGAAGAGAGGAGGCCCATGAAGCCCCCCCCCCGGGTTCTGGCAAGCCCCACATCTGGAAAAGGTTGGCATCAAAGAACTCTGAGGGGCCAGCGGGCCAGCCCACGGTAGGGGGAGCCGAGGAAGGAAACTTAACCCCCACCTCCCTGGGTCAGGCCTTGGCACTCTAACAGGGCCTGCTGGGGCAGGGGGAGGGGGAGTCCAGGGACAGTATCTGTGGCATCAGATCTCCCCAACCCCCCGCCCCAACCGTGCAAGCAACATGCACAGGCCAGCACATGCCGGCATGTTCCGACACGTTCCGGCACATCCTCCAGTTGGGAACCAGGTGTGTGTGGCAAAAACGAAGGATACTCAGGGTGCTCTGCCTCACAGGGAAGTCTCCCCATCCAGCCATTTCCCCGGAGAGCGGCCCCTGGGACCATCGACTGGACAGGAATCCTTCTTCCCCACTCACAGCCCCTCCCCTCACCCCCCATCTCAGCTCAGGCCCTGCCCCCCCATGGAAATCCCTGACCCTGGCGTCCCTCCAAGGCTGCCAGGCTTGGATTCACACAGCCCCACACACAGACACACACACAACACACCAGCTTCCAGCTTTTGTCCCACGGGAGTGCTTGTCCCAACGGGTGAACTGGTGGGTGGCTGGAGCACCTTCCCATTCCCACTGCGAGGCAGGGCACCCAGGCATTGAGCAAACCACGCCCACCAAGGCCTCTGGGGCTCCTGCTGGCCAGTGGCTGTCAGCCGGGGGTGCCACCCCTCACCCTTGCCTGTAATTCACTTGAGCATGTGACACAACTCCCCTGGATTAAAAACCACGGAACAGGAAAAGGCCACAGCAAACAGCCCAGCCCACTCTCCGGAATGCTCCCACCCACTTGGCCTTCCACCCCAGAGCCCTCCCTGAGGGCCATATTAACACCCACTCTCCTTGGGAAGGGATCTGGGAGCCACTTTCTGGACCCAGCAGGCACAGACACCTGAGGCACTTTGGTGCCTGCGCTGGGACCAGACCACGCCATGCCCTTAAAGGCAGTGACGTCAGCACGCTCAAAGCACGGCTGGGAACCAACCTTGCCTGTGTGGATGGGATGAAGCATTCCTTTCTAAAAATTGATTGATTGAGAGGCAGTCACACACACACACACCATCCATCCATCCATCCATCCATCCACTGGTTCACTCCCAAAATAGCTACAATGGCCAAGCCTGGCACAGGCAGAAACCAGGAACCTGGAACTCCATCTGGGTCTCCTATACGGGAAGCAAAGTCCCAAGCACTTGAGCTGTCTTCGGTTGCCTTCCCAGGCGCATTAGCAGGAAGCTGGATACGAAGTGGAGCAGCGGGGACATGAACCGCCGCCCATATGAGATGCCAGTGCCTGTGGGTGCAGGATTAGCCAGTTGAGCCATGGTGCCAGTCCCAGTTCCTCTACTTTTTACCCAACTTTTTCTCCCAGCGAATGCACCTGGGAAAGCAGCAGCGGATGGCCCCAGTGCTTGGGTCCCTGCATTCACATGGGAGACCCAGATGGAGTTCCTGGCTTCTGGCTTCCGCCTGGCCCAGCCCTAGTTGTTATAGCTATTTGGGGAATAAACCAGCAGATAGAAGATCTCACTGTCTCTCCCTCTTTATCTTCTCCTCTTTGTCTGTAAATAAATCTCTTTTTTTCTTTTCTTTTCTTTTTTTAAATTAATACCTCAGGTAAGACGAAACAATGAAAAAAAAAAAAAGAAAAGAACAGGCAAGAGATGATCACAACTCACTCAATGCAAACAGACCACTTGAACATTCCCTGTAATTATACAGGAAATGACATTGGTGGCTTATAAATTGCTCCAAAGGAGTAGGCAGACGTAGCTGCTTTCTCTGCAGACTCTACCAGGCATGTTCACAAGCACGCACATCTGTGATACAATGGGGCGGCAGGCAACACGTCCTTGTTTGGTTTGTGAAATGGTTGTTACTACCCTGGAACCAAGGCCAGATGAGGCCACTGCAAGCCGGGCAAGCTGGCAGCCTGCAGGCACGGTGGCTATGGACTCAGACAGTCCTCCCAAGAGACTAGCAAACAGAGTCCGGGTGGACGCTCGCACGTCCCCCGTTACCAACAGCCAGCTAGCTGCAACGCTGGTTTAAAAGGTGAAAATCCCTGCAATCACCATACTAACAAGACAAGGGGAAAAATTCACCCAATGATTAATCAATATTTTTAAAAAAAAGTATTAGAGAAAATTCAACACCTCCACGATAAAAACTTTCAGAATTGCCTGGGCCTGAAGAAGAGCATCTCCTCCCATCCCTTGGAGAGAGCACAGGAGCCCCTGGGCTAAACACCTGCTCCTGGCTCCCGGCTCCTGCTAACGCCGCCCCAGCGGAAAGCAGAGACAGTCCAGCAGTTGGCCGTGGAGATGAGGTGGCTCCTGTCCTGTGCTGACCTCAGCCCAGCCTTGGTTGTGTGGACATTTTGCAGTGGATGGAAGTGCACTCTCTCTTTCTACGTATTGGAAATGAAGCACTCTATCTTCTCTCTCTGTTCTTGTTCAATTCAGTGAGGGAAGTTTAGCCAGTCCAAAAGCAAGACCAGGAACTAGAAGGCATACACACATCGGAAAGGAAAAACAAAACAAAACAAACAGAAGGCTGTCTCCAGCTGCAACTGAAAGCACAGAAAGTGTCCCAGAATCTGCAGAAAACTAAACAAAACTCCCAGAACCAGTGAGTGAGTTCAGGAAGGTCACCAGCTACAAGATAAACACGAATACCCATGGTATTTCCATACTAGCAAAGACCGCTAAGACATCAAAATAGAAAATGGAACTTTACGCATTTGACACCCAACAATACTTTTTATGATCACTCAAAAAAATAAAATAATCAAGAGAAAATCTAGCAAAGCAGGTATATTTTAAATATTTTAAAAGCATAAAATGCATAAACAGATATTTAATACAATTCCTATTAAAATCCCATCAAGTATTTTTTTGGTACACACGGACAAGATTATTCTAAAATGTATATGAACATACAAAGGATTCCACTATTCAAACCAATTCTGAAGAAGCATAAAGTGAGAAGATTAGATCCACCTGACTTCAAGACTCACTAGAGACCCAACAGCCGAGACTGGCAGAGTAACCAGTATGTACATCAACAGGCTGAAGAACAGGCCTTAGAAACAGATGGACACATGCGGTAGGGTTGGGGGCAGTAGGTTGGGCTGCTGCTCGCAACACCCACATCCCATAGCAGGATGCCAGTTTGAGTCCCAGCTGCTCCACTTCTGATCCAGCTTCCTGCTAATGTGCCTAGGAAGGAAGCAGAAGATGCCCTGGTGCTTGGGGCCTGCCCACCCATGTGGGAGACCCGGGAGGAACTCCAGACCCCTGCTCCCAACTTCAGCCTAGCCGAGTCCTGGCTTTCATGGGCATTTGTGGAGTGAGCCAGCAGATGGAAGAGCTCTCTCTCTCTCTCTCTCTCTCTCTCTCTCTCTCTCTCTGCATCTGTATCTTTCCCTCTCTTTCTGATGATCTTTCAAATGAAGAACCTGACACAGATATGTCCAAATGAGTTCAAAACAAAACAAAACAAAAAAAATCCATCCCTTGCTTAGCCATGAGCTGCTGTGCAGGCAGCCCACAGGAGATGTGAGTGAACAAAAATCATAAATGAACAAAGGAAGAAGAAAGAGCAAGGTGAAGCAACACACACCCCGGGCTCCAGGGAACGTTGTGCCAGGGAACGTTGTGAGGGGGCAGGGTCCAGCATCCCAAGGCACTCCTGCTGATGGGTAAGGCTAAGTTCACCTCCACGTGGGAGACATGGGTGGTGCCATGAGAGCTCACAACCTCAGATTCCTTCTGGATTCCACACTGGACGCTGCCCTCCCAGCAGTGGGCAGTCCAAGAGGCTGGCGGGTGGCGGGGTGGGGACAAGGGCTGAAAGGAAGAGGCTGACACGGGAAGCAGTAGGGAGGGAACTGTAAGAACGAGCAGATGTGGCTCCCTCTCCAGGGGCCCAGAGGACAGAAGGATGGATGGATAGAGATGGACAGGCGGACAGGTGCTTCCAACAAGCCCTGTTGTGCTCTGAGAGCAGGCAGAGAAGATTCTGGAAGGACAGAACTGAAGGACTTAGCATGCTGCCTGGCAGGGGTCAGGCAGCCGCCGCGTCACCAAGCAGAGATGTGGGCTGGACCTTGAAGGTGGGTCACGGTGCCCGGAACATGCCTGCGCTGCCCATATTGTCTCATGGAATCCTAAAGATGCTGCCGGGGATGGGTGTGTCTCGGTGCTGGAGAGGAGGCTCAGAGAGTGTGAGCAGTGTCTCCTGCGACACACAGCTCGGGAGCCCCACGTGTCTGTACCTCCTGGGAGAGAGGGGTGAGCCAGGAAGCAGCTTTCTGCTCTCTCCTCCCTGATCTGTGCCCTTAGAGATGCCAGGGAGGAGGAAAGGGAAGAGGAAGAGGAGCGGGCAGCTGGCAGCCAGGCCCCCACAAGCCTGTTCGCCCTGCAGAACTTGTGCAGGCACACACATGCAAACTGCAAGGCTGCTTCCAAGGGAAGTGAAATGGAGCCCCGCACGCTTCGGGAGAGCGGGAAGGAAATGAAGAAACAAACAGAAAGTTGGAGAGGGAGGCCAGGAGACAGCCACCCCGAAGACCTCGAAGCTTCTGAAACACGACTCTCTGACCCAGGTCCTGCTGCAGAAGCCCGCCGTGAACATCGAGAGAGAATGTCACAGGCCAGTCCGCAACCCCTGAGTGCGCTCCAGGGTGCAGTACTGCACTCCCAAAATACGAAAACCTAACACATAGCAGGATTTATTTGATTCCCTTGAAGGGGAGAGTGACAGAGCTCTTCCGTCAGCTGGTTCACTCTGCTAAATTGGCCAAAGCCTGGGTTGGACCAAGCTAAAGCTAGGAGACAGAAACTCCATTGGGGTCTCCCATATAGGTGACAGGTGGATAAGTGTTTGGACCATCCTTCGCTTTTTTCCCAGGTACATCAGCAGGGAGCTGGATAGGAAAGTGGAGTGGCTGGGAGTTGAACCGGCGCCCATATGGGATGCCAGCATTGGAAGTCCTGACACTGCCACAGCACCGGCCTCAACTTGTACTTTCAAAGTTAAGAGACTTTGCTCGCTCCTCCCTTCATTCTAAGCTTTTTGGGACAGAGACTCTTGATGGATCATCTACTAAACCCAAATACCATTACACAGTGCAGGTACATATTTGAGCTCAGCGCTGGCCATTGCAGCCGCTTGGGGAGTGAATCAGCAGATGGAAGATTTTTCTGTATCTCCTTCTCTCTGTAAATCTGCCTTTCCAATAAAAAAATACATAAATAAGTCTTTTTCAAAAAAAATAGAAATTCTTTTAAAGGTGTGGTCCCGGGGAAGGGTTGTGGGAGGGGTGGGGCTGGTAAAAGGCATGGGGCGGGGCTCGTGATGGGTGAGCTAGGAGGCGTGGGTGGGCGGAGCTACCTGGATGGTGGGGGTCTGGATGTGGGACTAGGGGAGGACCGAGCTAGTAGGAGGCATGGTCGGCCGGACGCCCACTCCCCAGCCCCACACTGGGCTTTGGGACCCCCCTGGCCGCTGGTTCCCTCTTGAGCACCTCTTGGTCCTTCCGCATCCACCCGGTCCACTCGGCCCATGCATCTGGCGTGGTCCAGCCCTGCTCCCCGCCATTTGTGTGGTTCCGCCGAGGCAGGAGTAGGGCCCCTCTCCTGTTTGCACCCCCACGACCTGTACCCAGCAGATGACCGGACGAGGCAGCCCAGCAGCCTTTACCTCACAAGGTTGGCACAGGGCCCTGGCCAGCGGCAGCTCTGGTACACGCGTTGCACCACCGTCTCCGAGCCGTTCTGCACCTGGCAGGACACGGTCCGCGTCACCGTATGATGGCACCAGTGCCTGTGGGGACAGCAACAGTCAGGTCAGCGGGTCGCAGGCTGTGAAGGACGGCGGTCCCTCTCTCAACCGGGATGCCTATTGGCTTTGCTGCAAGGACACCGACGTCCTACCCTTCTGGTCTGAAAGGAAGTGACAGTGGCCCACCTTTCAGCCACCAAGCCCTGTTAGGATCTGCCACCGAACGCAGCTGAGAAAAGAACTGGTGTCGCTAGAGTAAACAGGGGGTTGGGGATGAGGTCTTATCTCCCAGGAGTGCCCAGCTGTGGGTGGGTCCCCAACCAAGTGCCACCCTCCCCGCAGAATCATCTCCAACTGAGCAACTGCTTAGCTGACCACAGGCATGAGGGCCTTGCGAGGGGCCAGCATGGGCAGGAGGGAGCCATGTGGGTGGGTTCCAAGTGGCTTCAGGATGGGACAGGGCACCTGCAGAACATACCCAGGCCCATGCCCACCTTGCAATCCGCAGGTTGTCCCTCCTCGCAAACATGGGCTTACCCCACCCCTGGGGTTGGGAGTGGGCCTCCCACAACCCCCATCCCCCCTCTTCAGTTGCCCCCATCTCTCCTGGAGTCATCCAGCCCACCCTATTACCTCACCCTCAGCCCCTCCAGCAGGAGTCACCTTCACACTTCCTCCTGAAAACCTCCTCCCACCCCAATGTGTCCCCTGGCGCAGCAGCTACACACCACAGCCATGGGTGCCTCAGCACGAGACTTCAGCCTGGCTCATGCTAAGCACTGCCCTGTCTAACCTAACTCATGTCTGCAGCTTGGTGACAATATCAGCCAACAGGTCCCCTGTCTGCTTCCCAGGAGGAAGGTAATCTCCCCAGGCTCTGCCCCCTCCATCCCTACAGGCCCTGGCCTGGTCTCCCAGCCACCAGAGGGCACCCTCAAAAAAATTGCTAATCTGGCCCCACGCTTTTTGTGACATTCACCTGTCCCCAGTCCCCATCCATTCCCAGAGGGATCAGTCACAGCTGCTTTGCCTGCTCTGCTCAAGGACTGAAATTTGCCACCCAGAGAACGTTGCCAAACAAGCCACCTGTGTGGCTTCCGGGCCAGGGCACTGGGCGATCTCTGAAGTGACACAGGTGGGGCAGTCAGTCCCAGCCAGCAGCTGCAGTATCAAGCACCACACAGGGTCATGAGCCCTGTGCCCACCTGGTTCCCGACCAGATACCCTCTCCTGCAGGCCTCCCCAGCATCATATGTTGAAGTCCTGACCCCCAGAATTGTATTTGGAGATAAGAACTTTGAAGAGGTCCTGAAGTCAGAATGTTCTTCCAGAAGGCTGGCATTGGACATACTGGTTGGCCGCATCCCTGTCCTGGTTCAAGTCCCAGCTCCTCCACTTCCAATCTGGCTTCCTGCTGGTGTGCATCCCAGGAGGCAGCAGGTGATGGTTCAAGTACTTGAGTCCTTGTTACCTATGTGAGACCAGAGGGGAGGAGGAGCCAGAACTAGGGGGAGGAGCTAAAGCCAGGGGGGAGGAGCCAGAACCAGGGGAGGAGGAGCCAGAACCAGGGGAGGAGGAGTCAGTACCTAGGAAGGAGGAACTATCCCTACTAGGCTTTGTCAGCCAAACTAGAGTCAAGTGCAGCTGGAGCAACAGCAGGGCCTACACTCTCATCTCCCTCCCCATTCTGCTCCCTGGGTCTAGACCCCCCTTTTATTCTCATATTGCCCTGTGTATGATCACCATTATTCTATTTTTCAAAATATATATATATATATATATATATATATATTTATTTATTTATATTGGAAAGGCAGACTCAGTGAGAAGGAGATACAGAAAGATCTGTCAGCTGGTTCACTCCTCAAGTGGCTGCAACAGCCAGAGCTGAGCCAGTCTGAAGCCAGGAACCAGGAACCTCCTCCAGGTCTCCCACACGGGTGCAGGGTCCCGAGGCTTTGGGCCATCCTCTATTGCTTTCCCAGACTACAAGCAGGAAGCTGGATGGGAAGTGGAGCACTTGGGACACAAACCAGCATGCATATGGAATCCCGGTGGTTTCAAGGCTAGGATTTAGTCACTAGGCTACCACACCAGGCCCCTTATTCTTAATTTTTTAAAGATGTATTTACTTATTTGAAGGATTTAGTGTCTGACAGAGAGGGAGCACTCTTCCATCTTATGGTTCACTCCCCAACACGCAATGTGGATGCCCCAAGCAGTATTTTCAGCACTAAGCCCGGGCAGCCCCTGGCCAGTGACCCATGGACGTGGAGTTGAAAATGCCAGCTTCCGGCTGCCGAGCTCCTAGTGGCTCAGCTCCAGCTCAGCTCTTCCACCTGCCCCCTCCTCCCAGGCACAGGCAGCATCTTGAAAGCTGTCCCTGATCGTCACCCCAACACCTACATACCTGTGCTGCCTCTGTCTCAGGCTCTGCTTTCTCACAACTCAATCTGGTCCTGCCAAGAGCCCCTGGAGGAAAAGCAGCCAACTGCCATCCAGCATTCTGGAGCAGATGGCTGTGGCCACTGGCAGAAGACTACCGACCAAGCTGGAAGGGTCCCAGACTGGCCTCGGATTGGGGACCATGTCCTGCTGAGGAAGGGGGAGAGCCCTGTGAACCCCAACTTCATGTCCTCCAAGTCACTTCTCAGTGGTATTTGCAAGAGGGATGTTGTGGTCAGGAGGTTCTGCTCTCCTAAGCAAATTGATCCACCTAGAGATTCAGCGTGCTTTGTCGGACTGCCAGCCCAGGTCCCGTCTTCTCCGCTGCTGCTCCAGCTCCCTGTTAAAGCACCTCTGCTGAGCAGGCAGCAGAGGATGGCCCAAGTGTTGGACCCTGCCACCCACGTGGGAGACCCAGACGTAAGTCCAAGCTCTTGGCTTCAGCAGGCCCAGCCCTCATTGTTGCATTTTCTTTTTTTAAACATTTTTTTTTAAAAGGCAGATTTACAGAGAAAGAGGGAGGAAAAATGGAAATCTTGCCTCTGCTAGTTCACTCCCCCAGATGGGCCAGTCTGAAGCCAGGAGCTTCTTCTGAGTCTCCCACATGGGTGCACCGAGGGGGTCCAGAAACTGCTTCTTTTTTTCCAGCCCATTAACAACGGGGGAGCTAAATCGAAAGTGGAGCAACCAGGACTCACACTGGCACCTTTGTGGGATGCTGGCAGCATCACAGGCAGTGGCTTAACACGCTCTGCCACAACTCCGACACCCAGCCCAGTCAGTTGAAAGAGTGAACCAGCTGACGAAGGATCTGTCTCTATGGGAGGCAGGAACTGTATTGTGTTGTGGTGTCCCGTGGGCCAGGACACCACAACAGGAGAGAGAATTTCGAAGGCTTTGAACCCCAAAGGGGTCCAAGGAAGGTCATCTTACTCCTACCCACCCTGAAGTGGGAATATGAGAACCCTGAGGCCCCAGGAAGGGCAGGAAGGGACTGAGGGGGCACCACCAGCTGGTAACAGACCTGGAAAGAAAGCGGAAACTCCTGTTTCTAATTTTCTCCCAACCTCCTGCCATCAACACAGGAGACTGGTTCTCAGTATTCAGTCCAGGAACTAAAGGGGGAAAAAAAAGCTGATAAGAATCTGTGGAATGTGGCTGCTCACAGCTTGGCTGTGGAATTCGGCATCAGATACCCACCCGGCCAGCCAGCCGGCCGCCACTGCTGCAGCATCACCGGATCCCAGCTGTGGGCCCCTTCTGGCTGCTGGGAGTCCGCTGCCGGAAGAACAGGACTCCCCTACAGTGTAAACGTTCAGGGCAGCCGCTGCCTGGGGTCTCCAGCCAGTACGATTCCCCCAGTCATGGACAATCCTCGCCACCCCTCCCAGTAACCTAAGCAACTTGGAAAGCATGGGATGCACACTGTACATCCTCCAAGCCCTCTTCTCTTCCTGCTTCAGTTGGCTGCCATCAAAGCCCCAGCAGGTAGGGGCGGAAACAGGAAGTGATCCCCCGAGACAAAAGGTCTCAGAGGCCAGTCAGTGGAGAGGACCACCCCTCTTCTTATCGTCCAGACCTTCAGAGCCAGACTTCCTGTCCCAGGGGCCTCAAGGTAGTGGGGAAAGCTTTTGTCGCTACACTCTCCAGGGATGACTAATTCGACAAACACTTAAGTATGACACAGTGGCTTCCTAGCTCTGCAAGGCTGTCCCCAAGCTTGGAATTTCGGTGGGGAGTGCTTCCAAAGAGAGTGACCTAAATAGGACACATGGACAGACATCCACAGCTGGCACCTGCCCTAATAGTCACCCCAGGTTCCTGTCTTTGTAGTCCCTGACCCACACATCAGTAAAAGAGCAAATGAATGAAGAAAGTAGCCCAGGGACACAATGAGCTCACTCCTGGAGGACCACCCTGCCACTGCCAGAGGTGCCCCTGCCATTGCCTACCCAGGCTGAGCTGTACCCACCTCCACTCCCATCCCATACCTTTAGTTTTTCTCTTAGGGACACACGTGCCCACCCCTGCCTCCCTAGGAGCTATCCCACTGATCCTGTGTCTCCAGCCCGCTTGGCACAGGTCTGGCCCCTCTCTTTCGGCCCCCCTCAATTCTGCTTATGGCACTCACAGGTGCCACAATACCATGGGGTATCACAATTCTATGGGGTGTCACTGTGTGTTGAGCTTCCCCCAAGCAGGTAGAACCTGCCCCAGCATGTGTCTCACTGGCAGTGTCTGGCATGGAGCGGGCGAGCAACAAGTGTTTGGGAAGGAGGGTCGGGGCCGGCAGGGAAGGGGTTAAATAGGCACAAAGTTGGGGGGAGGGGGCAGGCCTGGAAGAAATCCTGCTCAGGTTCTCACATTCAATCCTGATGTATCTGACCTTGAGACTTTCCCACAGGGACGTGTCTGGGAAGGAGAGGCCGTTGGCACAAGGAGCCCCTCCCACGTGGGTGGCGGTGTCAGAGCTCATCGGGGTTTCCCACGTGGGTGGCAGGAGCACAAGTGCCCGGGACCATCCTCAGCTGCTTCCCACAGGAGCATTAACAGGGAGCTGGAACAGAAGTGGAGCATCCAGGACTCTAACCAATGCTCCATACAAGAATCTGCTTGTTAACCCACTGCACCGCAATGCTAGCCTCTCCTCACCCCCACAAAACAGTGAGTAATCGAGAGCTCCGCCTGCACCCCTTCCCCAGGAAGGCAATCTCCTTCCCTGGACCACCTTGCCCAAGACTGCCTCACCCTCTCCTCCCTCATGGGCTCTCCTCAGGCAACCGAATCTTGTGGGACTAGCACCTGATGACGCTTTTATAATAGGGGGGCATTATTCAGCACAGCTAGAGCCTCATCCTGCAGACACCCCCTCCCAGGGAAAACCCCACCCCACACCTGGGGGGGTTAGGATTTTCTGCCTCCCTAGGTAGAGATAAGGGCACAGGGCTGAGGATAAAGGACACATCTGTACTAGGCTCAGGAGCCGGTCCTTGGGACACACAGGGCACCAGGCCACTGCGCCTGCGGTGACGCCCACTGTCACTCCTGGACTCGCAGTAAGCGGGGTGGGGGTGTGGGCTCCGATCTCTGCAGCCTGCAGATATGGGGTAGTGTCCCATCGGTGAGTCCATGTGCCGTCCTGGCCCCAGTAAGATATCTCACCTGCTGGACTTGGCTCCAGAGGCCATTCAGGAGCCTCTGATTCTGTTCACCACAGGGAACCCCTGGGGAACTCGCCTTCCAGTTCCGCAGGTCCCTCTGAGGCTCAGGAACCCCAAATCCCCCACCTCAGCATCTTCAGTTCTAACACAACAGGTCCACAGCAACACTAGCTCTCTAGCTCATCCCGCCCGGAGATGGTACTCAGTGGAGGCAGGAAGCAGTTAGGGGGTCCATCAGAAGAAAGGATGAGGCTTGCAGAGCTCCTGTCGGAAGCCTTGGCAGCAACGAGAGAACAGATTGCAGCCACACAGAGGCCAGGTGGAGCCACAGAAGCCAGACCCAGCGGAGTGTACACAGGACACAGGTTCTGTCAGTGCTACATTCACGCACAGGCACTGGGGATGCTCACATCCCAGAGGGCAGTACCTGGCCCCAGTCCCAGCTCTGCTTCCCATGCAACTTCCTGCTGAGGCACACTCAAGGAGGCAGCAGGGTCTGCTCACTCAGGGGGGAGACCTGGATTTGAGGTCTAGGGTCCTGGCTTTGGATCTACCTGGTCCTGTCCCGGCTGTTGTGGGCATTTGGGAAATGAACCAGCAGGTGCAAGATTCTCTGTCGGGCCCGGCGGCGTGGCCTAGCGACTAAAGTCCTCGCCTTGAACGCTCCGGGATCCCATATGGACGCCGGTTCTAATCCCGGCAGCTCCACTTCCCATCCAGCTCCCTGCTTGTGGCCTGGGAAAGCAGTCGAGGACGGCCCAAAGATTTGGGACCCTGCACCCGCGTGGGAGACCCGGAAGAGGTTCCAGGTTTCCGGCTTTGGATCGGTGCAGCACCGGCTGTTGCGGCCACTTGGGGAGTGAACCATCGGACGGAAGATCTTCTTCTCTGTCTCTCCTCTCTGTGTATCTGACTTTGTAATAAAACTAAATAAATTTTTTTTAAAAATTCTCTGTGTCTCTGCCTTTTAAATAAAATCAAAATCAAAACATTTTAACATTTTCAGAGGAGGCTACAGTCCTCCAAAATCGGGCTGGTCTCCTGGGCAACCTTCTCCTCAACCACCCACACCCCACCCTGGGGTCCTACATTTCTGCCTGCCCAGTTCTCTGAGCTCCACCCACTTCCTCCTCGATGGTGGGATCCCTCCGGGGCCACAAGCCCCTGTCCTTCACACTCTGGACCCCACGAAGAGTGGCGGTCACACACCTCCCACACAGACCCCTGTTCCTGCATCCCAGCCTGGCCTCACTGCCCAGGTCCCTCATCTTGGCCCTGCTCTCCAGATCCCCCCCAACTATTTTGGAAAAAAAAAAAAAAAAAAAAAAAAAAAAAAATATATATATATATATATATATATATCTTTTATTGGAAAGGCAGATTTATAGAGAGAAAGAGAAACAAAGAGAAAGATCTTCTATCCACTGATTCACTCCCCAAGTGGCCACAATGGCCGGTGCCAAGAGTTTCTTCCAGGTCTCCTATGCGAGTGCAGGGTCCCAAGGCTTTGGGCCCTCCTCGGCTACTTTCCCAGGCCACAGGCAGGAAGTTGGATGAGAAGCGGGGCCACCGGGTTTAGAACCAGCACCCATATGAGATCCCACTGCATGCAAGGCAAGGATTTTAGCTACTGTGCCAGGCCCAGATTCCGCACGCCCCTCCCCTATTTTAAGCATCCAGCTGCCACTGCCTCCCAGTCCAAGCCCTACCATCTTCAAGTCCCCAGTCTCTCCACCCCAGGACAGACAAACGGCATCGTGCTGCGCGGAGCCCCACCAGCCTATGTAGCAGCAGGGACATGACGCCTTTGCCGTGGCCAGAGGGATGGCAGCTCTGTGGGGCAGGGAATGCAGGGCGGGAAGGGGGCTGCTGTGGCCACATCTGGGAGAGACCTTGAACGCCATGCCATGGGATCAGACTCCTGGCCATTGGCTGTGGGGAGCCATCTAGGTAGGGCCAGAGATGAACAGAGCCAAGTTCCAGAAGGTTTTCTTTAGCCACCCCCATGTGCCCACGGACGCCTCCCTCACACATCCAGGCTACCCGCCCAGCAGCCCCGAAATCTGAGCTGCGAGGCCCTCTTTGTTCTCTGTGTGATTAAAGGCAGATGTGGCTGCAGGCGAAGGTGGCAGCACCCACCTTCCCTCATCGGCCCCCACTCCCCTGCCCCCACCAGCAGACATCACAGTGCGGACCACAAGAAAGACCCGGGAGGGAGGGGGCAGCTCCCCACTCCCCAGCCAGGATAAGACGCTGCTTCAAGTTCAAGGGCTCTGTTTCCCAATGGCGTTGATTAAAGGGTTTCCCTCCCAGGAACTGCCTCCCCGCCAGCCCATCACAGTCATCATCATCGACTACCCCAGAACTGCCTTCGCTTCCACCACCAGGCCCGGCCCAAGGCAGGGCGCAGCTGCCTGATGTGGCGTGACTTGTTTGTGGATCTCACCACGAAACCAGGAAAATGAGCTCCCTGGTGACCAGGCCACCCCCACTGTCACTGCCACACGAGAGAGCCGGAACCCAAGGCCTTTCATCAGCAGTCATGCAGTGTCTTTGCCAGGCTCCGGGGTTAGAATTCCTGCGGATAATGTTCTCTGCCCCCACCCCAAAGACCTCACAGCAGGACAACTAGGGGATGGTAACAGCGATGTCACAGGGACAGAAGTTTCTACCACAGCCAAGTAGCCCCCAAGGGTCTGCGAATCAGACCCAGACAAGGATGCTGAGCCCATTCTGCAGATGAACAGACTGTGTCCCCAGGGACGGGTTTCCCGGAGCTGTTTTAGCTGAATGATTGGTCCCATGGTGCGACCAGTTTAAACCATCACCTGTAATGCCACTATCCCGTTCCAGTGTCGCTGTGGATCCCAGCTGCTCCACTTCCCATCCAGCCCTGCTGATGGCCTGGGAAAGCAGTGGAGGATGACCCAAGTGCTTAGGCCCTTGACACTCATGGGGGAAACCTAGAAAAAGCTCTGGGCTCCTGGTGTGGCCCTGCCTACCCTAGTGTGGACTCCTGGCATGCTCTATGACCACACAGTTGCTGTGTCCATCCCGACTCGGGCCCTGAGCTGAAACACACACGTGACCTAGGAGATGAAGCCAAAAAAGCCAGTTCCAGGTCCCAGTTTAGCCACTTCCCAGCAGCAGGGTCTTGGACAAGGCTTTAGCCCATTTTCTTTGTTTGAGGGAGCTGTGGGCATCACAAGAACCCCTCCCCTCACCCAAGAAGTAATGAATGCATGCGTGGTTGGTGTCAAACCAACTTTGGGTCTACAATACTCGCATCATCTTGCTGACACTTCCTGAAGCATGTGGGGGGTCCCAGGGTGGTGGAGTGAGTGTCACGGGTCCCTGCCCTGGATGAATTTAAGAACCAGGATCCCCCCACCAGGCCCTGGCAACCCCAGCACAAAACAGGTGACCCAGCCCTTCCACTCCTGCACGTACAAGCACACACACACACACAGAGACGTGAGTAACAAACTGCTCTCACCACAGGTCCTGGGATGACAAACAAACCAGTGTCTGCTCACATCTGCTCTAGCCCCTCATCCTTGCACTGTGCTGCCCCTCCCCGACCCTGCCCCACCCCACCAGGCTGCTGTCAGCAGAGCTGGGGGCGGCCTGCTGACATGGGGACAGAAGGCTTTGGTTAGCATAGGTCAAGCAGGAGCAAAGGGCACAGGCCCCAGGAGAGACCTGAGGCTGGGAATCGCTCTCCCCTGAGCAAGGAAGGGAGGGACCCAGATCTCTGCAGACTGTGGGACCCCTAATCCCTGAGACTTCCTCATGAGATATTTCTACAGAGGCCCATCCTAAGGTATAATCTGGCAAAGCCAGTTCTCCATCCACACCCAAGTCAAAAGAAACAGGATGCCCCAGCTAAGGCTGGTGGCCTCCATGCCTTCAGGACACTGTTCCTGGTGTACGTCTGATCCACGGGAGCTCCTGGGCCTGGTGGCACCTGCCACGGGCCACCGCCAGCTGCTAGCCCCCAGAGGCCCACAGGGGCAGGGGTAAAAGCCTCCTGTTTTCATCTTCCCTTTCTCAGAAAGCTACTAGAGGATGTGCTCCAGCAGCATCTAAAACATCTGGGGGCTGGCACCATGGCTCAACAGGTTAATCCTCCACCTTCAAGCACTGGCAGCCCATATGGGCTCCAGTTCGTGTTCTGGCTGTTGCACTTCCCATCTAGCTCCCTGCTTACAGCCTGAGAAAGCAGCAGAGGGTGGCCCAAGTCCTTGAAACCCTGCATCCTTGTGGGAAACCCAGAAGATGCTGACTCCCCTGGCTTTGGATCAGCTCAGGTGATCCGTTATGTCCATTAGTTATTTCTCTTTATCCTTTTCTTCGCAAATCTACCTTTCCAATAAAAATAAATAAATCTTTTTTAAAAAGTCACATTCAATGATTTCTTTCTTTCTACTTTCCCAGATTCTCTGCAATAAATATAACCCTGGGGTGGGGGAATAACTAATTTTTGAAAAAAAAAAAGGAAATGTATGACACCCAGGTCAACTCCGCACCTGCTTCGGCCACAGAAGCCTGAGCCGGGCCGCTCCAGCCCTGGGCCACGCCCTCTTTCTGGCCATTCTCTTTACCTGACGCCCACATTTGGTTTCCATTCCTAGCATCATTCTTGGAGCAGCTCAGCTCATTCTGGTTTCAGGCCCAGTGGAAAGCAAAAGGCTTTGGGGAGGGTCGCCTTGCGTCCTGTGGGGGAGTGCTTGGCCCAGCCACCCTCGTAAGGCAAGGCAGGCCGGGCTGCCCACCCGCTGTCAGCAGGGCGGGCGCATTTCCTGGAGCGAGGAAACCCTAGCTCCTCACTGCTCCCCACGGGCCAGCCAGGCTCCGGTACTAATCTCCATTCACAGCCAAGACAGCTGTCCCCACGTGCATGCAGCTGTCCCCACAGCCCCAGCCCGGTAAGTAGACAACTTTTGGCGCCAGCCCCCTCCACCAGTGGCCAGGCAGACTCGCAGGGCAACAAGAGAACAAACCATGGCCACAGTGTGACCGTGTCTCACAGGGTCATGGGAAGGCACGAGAGCCAGATGGACATCCGCTGTTGGGCTACCAGCTAGGCCCAGGCCAGGTGCCAAGGCCTGACCTTGCACGTGAGACGATCCCCATGGTGTTGAGTGAGGCAGAAGCTACCGGGTTGGGGTGGGGGATCCCTGGGGCTGGGCCCTCCTCCAAGCAAACAGCAGACGCTGAGTCTGCACGGTTAGCAAACCCCTTTCTCCTGGGATCCCAGCCCCGCCCGACCTGTCCGGATCATTTTCCTAATGGGGCATCAAGTCCACAAAGGCGGGGGGGGGGTGAGGAAGGGTGGGAGAGGGGAGTAGAGGAGGGGACAGTTGTGCGGGTAGGGTGGATAATCTTCCCTGAGCCCTCTGGGGTCCTGGGGTCTTTAGTCTGTCATCTCCGTGGGTCTTAACCTTCTGGGAATGCCCATCTGAACACCCTGACCCAGGCTTCCTAGATGTGGATGAGACCTCAGCCCCTTCGCAGTCACTGACTCTGAGCTGAGGTCCAGCGGGGGGTCTGGATGGGCCCTCACTGACCACCCCATCACTCTCTCTCACACACACACACACACACCCTCCAAGCCTCCAAAGCCTGGCCTGAGTCCTCTGGGATGAGGCTCCACCCACACCCCCGCCCTTCCCACCCCTCCCATTCCCCTTTCTCAGGCTCCCAGCAGCCTGGAGGGTGGGAGTGAGTTCAGACCAGACCCCACTGCTCAGGCCCTGAGCTGATCCATCCTGCGAGACTCCTCCAGGAAGTCCTCTGCCCTGGGCTTCAGGCACCAGGCCAGGGAGCAAGGGTCTGGATCCCCCCTCTGCAGACCACAGGAAGGGGTTCTGTGGCTTCATCTGGGGGTAAAGCCCTTCCCTGGTGGAGGTTGCACAGTCCCCTGCAGGTTGGCTTACGGGATGCACAGACAGCGCTGGTGAGGCACTGTTCTAAAGCTTTTCAGGTGTTCTTAGAGGGACAGGTATTTTGTTTTTGCTTTTAAGATTTATTATTTTTATTGGAAAGTCATATTTACAGAGAGACGGAGAGAAAGATCTTTCATCCACTAGTTCACTCCCCAAGTGGCCGCAACAGCTGGAGCTGAGATGATCCGAAGCCAGGAGCCAGGAGCCTCCTCCGGGTCTCTCACGTGGGTGCAGGGTCCCAAGGCTTTGGGCCGTCCTCGACTGCTTCCCCAGGCCACAAGCAGGGAGCTGGAAGGGAAGTGGAGCAGCCGGGACACAAAACGGCACCCATATGGGATCCCAGTAGTTGCAAGACAAGGATTTAGCCACTAGGCTACTGCGCCAGGCCCAAGGGAAGGGTGGTTAATGCAAGTGTCAAAAACATGGCCTGGGATACCTGCATCCCATCTCGGAGTGCCTGAAGTTCTCACAGCTTCCTGCTAAGGCACTTCCTGGGAGTCGGGATAGTCAAGTGTTTGGGTCCCTGACACCCATGTGGGACACCTGATGGAGTTCCTGGCTTCAGCCTGACCTGTCCCTGATTGTTGGAAAGCATTCAAGGAGAGTGTCCACAGATGGAAGAGTTTTCTGTAGTTATCTCTGTTTCTCTCATTTTCTCTACCTTCAAAATAAATAAAAATATATAAATCAAAACTTTTAAAATGGAAAAATAAGAGGTCTATTGGGTGCAAAAAATAATCAAAATCTATCATATGGATGGATTTCAAACTTTTTTTCTGCACCAAAGCAAAGTCACTTTTTAAAAAGGGCCCGGCGCAATAGCCTAGTGGTTAAAGTCCTCTCCTTGCACGTGCCGGGATCCCATATGGGAGCAGGTTCTAATCCCAGCAGCCCAGCTTCCCATCCAGCTCCCTGCTTGTGGCCTGGGAAAGCAGTCAAGGACGGCCCAAAGCTTTGGGACTCTGCACCCGGCTCTCTGCACTCTGCTCCTGGCTCCTGGCTTCGGATTGGCTCAGCTCCAGCCATTGCGGCCGCTTCTGGAGTGAACCATTGGATGGAAGATCTTCCTCTCTGTCTCTCCTCCACTCTGTATATCCGCCTTTCCAATAAAAATGAATCTAAAAAAACAAACAACAACATTTTCGGGGACCAGTGCAATGGTTCAACTGGCTAATTCTCTGCTTGTAAGCGCCGGGATCCCATGTGGGCACTGGTTCATATCCTCGCTGCTCCCCTTCCCATCCAGCTCCCTGCTTGTGGACCGGGAAAGCAGCAAAGGATGGCCCAAAGCCTTGGGACCCTGCACCTGCAAGAGAGACCTGGAAAGAAGCTCCTGGCTTCAGATGGGCTCAACCCTGGCCATTGTGGCCACTTGGGGAGTGAACCAGTGGATGGAACATCTTTCTCTCTGTTTCTCCTCTTTGTAAATATACCTTCCATAAATAAATGAATAAATATTTCTTTTAAAAGCCAGAGTTACACACACCAAAAGAGTTCTTCCATCTAATGATTCTTTCATTCCTCAGATGCCCACAACAGCCAGTGCTGACCCAGGTCTCCCATGTGGGTGGCAGAGGCCCAAGGACTTAGGTCATCCTTGGGCTGCTTTCCCACGTGCCTCAGCAGGAAGCTGGAGCAGCAGGGACTCGAACCTGCACTCGGATGTAGGATGCTGGCATTGGAGGTAGTAGCTTACCAACAGTGGCACTGGGATGGTCTCTTCCAGGTCTCCAAAGCTTCACGCCTGGGAGACAGATACAGGAAGGCAGATCTAGGGAGGCTGAGGCTCCTGGATGCCCGGATGGGCGGGGGGCCAAGTTAACACGACTGCCTGCAGGGTCCCCGGGAGACCCTGTGCAGAGCACACATTCCTCAAATCCTCTTGGTGGTGATTTCTGCTCCCCTCCCCCGCCACAGGCGTTCTTGGGCTGGCTCCAGCTCCCCCCACACTCCCCAGCAGCGGCAGTGGAGCAGCGTCGGTCGGCCCAGCTGGAACCAAGAGAGAGAAACCCAAAGCTGTGTTCCCGCGGCTGCAGTCCTGGGAACGGCTTTTCAACTAACAGAGAAGCTGGAGGGGAGAGAGGAATGGGATGGGGACAGAGGAGAGCCAACATTTTGCCAAGTGCCTTGCCACACATGGGTCTGCAGCCCTGTGTCCCCACTTCAAGGCACTAAGCCAATGGCCAACTATGTGGTCCCTTGAAGAAGAAGTGACTCCTGGAGCTGGGAATCAAGCTCGGAGGAGGACCTCCCTCTTGGGTCCCCCAGGATTGCAGAAGAAAGAGGAGGAGGCGCCTGTGTATCCATCCATCCATTTGTCCTCATGCACACGCTTAGCAAACATTGAACTCTTTTGTGCACACCCAGGGCGAGGCGGCGAAAGCCGGGTATGAGAACTCCATGGCAGAACTGAAGGGGACAGTCAGGCTCTCTCTGTCTCCAGACCCTGCACCCTCAGTTGTAGTGGCTGCATTTCGAACACGGTCAGCCAGAAAATGTTCTGTCTGCACAGGACACGCAGCTCTCAGCAACGTGGTCTAATGGCCATGCACATGGTATTGACAGCGTCTGAGGTTATGTGTGCAGGATCCTGCAACACTACCCTGGTGCATTAAGATGTTGGCAGCCCTGGAGGAGAGGAGGAGGAACGGCTACGTTTTACAAAAGCACAGTGGATGTGCACTGTGGGCTTCATTGCCTTTTCAGAGAAAGTTGTCAAGTCTTTGTGAGCTAAGGAAGCAGAGCAGGGGGCTGCAGACCAGCCAGCTCTGAGTGTCCCCTCATCTGCGCCATCCACAGCCCCTGCCAGGCCGCCGCCCTGGTCCAGCCACTCCAAAGCCACCCCAAGTCCACATCAGCCAGGCTCTATCCTACGACACCCAGGGTGGCTTCCAAGAATCCTGCTCACCCTCCAACCACAATGCCTCCCGGAAGTCTCCAGGGTTTAGCCTCGTCTACCAAAGCCAGCATTTCTCTAAATGTGTTAGGGTCCCCCAGATAAGGGCTCATCCATGGTGTGAACCTTATTTATGGTGTGAACTAAAGTCAGTGTCAGGAGTAACCCCATTTTGCATATGAGAAGAGTGGGTATACAAAGGCTCCCAGATTCCCCTGTACAAGCCCTTGCACCATCACCTACAATACAGGTATACCATAGCAGCGCCTGTTTGAGTCCTGGCTGCTCTGCTTCCAAGCCAACTCCCTGCTAACGCGCCTGGGAAAGCAGCAGAGGGTGGCCCAAGTACTTGGGTCCCTGCCTCAAGTCCCAGGTGTTAGGCACTGTGCTTGTCAAGGGCAGTAGTAGAATATGTGTGTATATATATTTATTGATTAAAGACTTTCCTGTTTTCAATCAGTAAAAGGCAGAGTGACAGTGAGCGAGAGAAAGATCTTCCCTCTGTTGGTTCACTTCCCAAATGGCAACAACCAGGGCTGAGATCAACTGAAGCCAAGAGCCAGGAACCCCATCCTGGTTTTCTGCATTGAGTGCAAGGACCCAGTTATGCAAGCCACCACCTGCTGCCTCCCTGGTGCACCAGCCAGTAAGCCGGATCAGAATGGAGCAGCCAAGACTTGAACCAGCGTTCTGATAGCGGTTACAGTTGCCATAAGTCACAGTCCAACTCACTGCAACACAATGTCTGTTCCCAGATTATATCTGACCTACGACCCCAGACGTGTCACCAAGTATGTGAGGGGTACCCACTTGTGCCTTTGCCCTGGGTCCTGTAAATGTTGGGGTATTTCCTGTAGAACCCCTGGGTGCTACAATGTAACCCCACCCCATCCCACTGGCAGGATTCAAGTTAGGACTGCCTTGTAACAACACATCAGGCTCCTCAGCTAACGGCCACTCTGGTGATTCACGTCACAGAGCAGCGACCACATTACAAGGGGGCAAAAAGCTGGGTGCAGGGGCCCACAGTTGGCCAGGTGGTTAAAATGCTCCTTTTCCTTACTGGGGTACCTGGTACATGCTTGGCTCTGGCTAAATGACATCCTGGGAAGCAGTGGTAATGGCTCAAGTCTTCAGGTTCGGCCACTCATGTTGGAGACCCGGATGGAGTTCCTGGCTCCTGGTTTCAGCCCTGGCCCAGCCCTGGCTGTTGCAAGCCTTTAGGGAGTGACCCAGCAGGTAGAAGATTCTCTCTCTCTCTCTCTCTGTTTTCATGCCTTTGAAATAGCATAAATATAAATACACTGTATGGACCAAGTGCTTGGGCACCTGCACCCATGTGGGAAACTTAGCAGAAGCTCCTGGCTCCTGCCTGGGCCAGTCCTAGCTGTGGTGGGCATCTGAGGATGAACTAGTGGACGGAAGAACTCTCTCTTTCTCTGTCACTCCACTAGCAGACAGCTGGATCACAAGTGGAGCAGCTGGGACTCGAACGAGAGCCCACAGGGAATGCTGGCGCTGTAAGGTGGCGGCTTTGCTGACTGTGGAACAACACCGGATCCCAAATAAACTTTTTTTTTTTTTAATTCGAAGATGTTCAAGTTTGTCATATAAAACGACGCGGTGTTTAGCCAGAGCTTACACACTCCCTCCTGTAGACCTCACAGAATCCAGGGTCAGGTAACCGCTAAGGAAACGGCTGCTACTCTGCGTTGTTTAGGGAACAAGAAGGGCAAAACCGAGTCTGCAGAGGCGGCGGTATACCTTTTTTTTTTTTTTCAAAGACCTGTGACCGGGGGTGGGGTTGGGGGAGATTGGGGTACAGAGCCCCTGGCCCAGCCCCAGCGCTCTCTAGAACATCCACTTAGCAAATAGCTTTCCTGGGCGTTCACACACCTGCAGGTCGATTCCTGGGCTGTTGCCATGAATATCTTTGTATCCCTATCCGCTTACCAGGGAACAGGCCCCTTTCAGGTCCTGAGCTCCATGACCCCCCCACCCCTCCGGGGAGACGTTGGCGAGGGGTTGAGGGCGCACACACGGGTCCGGGCTGTGTGCCAGGGCGCCACCAGAATCGGGCGCGCGTCGCACTTGCCAGTCAGCGCGGGAGCTCGAGTTCCCGCGGGTGGCGCCAGCGCCGCCGATTCGCGTTTTGCGGCTGGGGCAGAAGGGCGGGTGAAGACGCGGCGCGAAGCCTCCGGGGTTGATGGGAAGGGGGGGTGGCCAAGGCTCCACCTGGTGTCGGCGAGGCCAGGGGTCGGTCCGCGGGCTCTCCGGGTCCAGCGCAGAGATGCAGCCGAGCACCCCCGGGTTGGCGCTGGCCTGGGGACTGGCTCTCCCGCGGCATGGCCACCTCGGGCTGCCCGGAACAACCCCGCCAACCTGTGGCGCCACACAAAGCGCCGTGGTGCAGGTGAGCGCGGCGCAGCCACGTGGGCCGGGGGATGTCCCAGGGAGGCGCACCGCGGGCGCCGACGCCGCACTTTTTGTGCCCCTCAGGAGGGCGGAGGTTGGGAAAGCAAAGAAAGGAGGGAAGAAAGTGGGCGCGGCCAGAGATCCACCCCCCACTTCAGCCCGGGCCCCATCCTCAGACCCCCTGCCCTGTGCGTTCCCCCACTCGTCCCCCGCCAGACCCGGTTGTCCCAGTCCCCGACTCTCGAGATCCCCAATTGTCTGCGCCTCCAGCCCCCCTGTTCAAAATTCCTGAGGTCCCAAAGCCCGCGTCCCAGGCCACACACACACACCCTCCACACCCCCATGATCTTCGGGGTCCCCACAGCGCCGAGCCTCTCACTCACCGGCGGCTCGCGTAGCCGCTGCCCGGGGAGCCGGCGGCAGGCTCCGGGTAAGCGTGCGGCTGCGGCAGGGCTGCGGCCGGGTAGGGGTAGAGGAAGCCGGTGGCCAGCGCCGACCCACACAGGCAGCAGCACGCCCACGGCAGAAACAGGGCCAGCTTCATCCTGCGCGGCCGCCCGCGGGGACGCGAAGTCCCCGCAGTGCCCGGCGCGAGGACAATGAGCAGCGCGCCCGCGGCCGGACCGAACCCGCGGCTCCGGCCGGGAAGCGAGCGCAGCCGTCTTCGAGCTGGGAGTGTGTCTGGGGCGGTGCGGGGGTAGGGGGGCGCCCCACGCCTCCCCGAGGCCGCCTTTTCAGACTCGGCGAGGTGGGCTCAGCGCCGTCAAAGGGGGCGTGGGGCTTCCTTATTAACCCTTGGCGGCCCGGCGCCTCTGCGCTGCGGGGGTGGGAGGGACTGAGTAGGGGGGCGCGGGGCTGAGGCGGGCGGGGAGAAGGAAGGCAACTGTGTGAATTGAGGTTCCTCCTAGGGTTGAGCAGGCTGGCTGCCATGTCTGAAGCCCTGGGTTGAAGTCCTGGCTTGGAATTCCAGCTTCCTGCTGATGCTCCTCCTAGGAGACTGCAGATAATGGCTCAAGTTCTGGGGTCCTTTGCGACTCACGTGGGAGACCGGTGGAATTCCAGGCTGCTTGCTGTCTTTGGCCTGGCCCATTGGGAACATTTGGGGGAGCAAGCCATTCCTTTCTCAAAAAAAAAAAAAAAAAAAAAAAGCAAAAATAAATGAAAAAGATAAATAGCTTTTGTTTCGAAAGTGAACACTAGCAAAAGGCCTACTGTCTCTGGGCAGGCTCTGGGATCAACCCTCCACGGGCCAGGGAAGCCATTCCTTTCTAGCTCCAGCTGCCCTCTTACCAACTGACTATTTTTTCCCTCCTCTTCCTCCCCACCCCCAGAACCACAGACTCAGAAGGCACCCTGTGTGGACAGGGCATCGGTGCTTGAACCCTACCTGCAGGACATATGTAACCTGAGATCCAACTGCACTCCGCTGCCCAGGTGTCTCATCTTCCTGAAAGGCTGGCAGAGGCCCCAGGCTCCTGGTTTTCAGAGTTTTTAAAGAAGTGAATACATAAGGCTGAGGGTGCTACATTCAAGTCCCACCTGCTCCGTTTCTGATCCAGCTCCCTGCTACTGCTCCTGGGAAAAGCAGAGCAGGATGGCTCTAATGCATGGGACCTTGCCAACCAGGTGGCAGACCCAAACCAAGTTCCAAGTTCCTTCCACTCGGCCCAGCCCTGGCTGTTGTGGCCATCTGGGGAGTAAACCAGCAGATGGAAAAATCTTTCCTTTTCTCTTTGTGTCGCCTCTCTCTGCCACTGTGCCTTTCAAATCAATACCATCGATCTTGTTTTGTTGTTGGGGTTTTTTTTGTTTGTTTGTTTTTTTAAGAAACGGAACTTCAAGTTTGCTTTGGTGTGAGAATTATTGAAGTCTTTTCACCATGTGCATTTTTCATCAGTCTTTTGAAGATCCTTTGTAGGGATGGACTTTAAAATCTTTGGCATAAAAACTCACTTAGCCTTTCTCTCTGTGTTCTAGAAACTTCCTGAAGTTCCCCCCCCTCAATCAATCCATGTCCCAAGAGACCCTTGGCAACCCCTACCCCCCAGGCTGCACCTCCCAGTCCCCCTGCTCTCCTGGGAACCTGATTTCTGCACTGCCCAATCCTGGGTCTCTGCTAGACGTGTGCTTCCTTCCTCTTCCTCTTGCCTTCTATCCTTCCCCCCAGGGGCCTAAAAGATTTGGAGAATTTGGGTTATCAAGGGGGTTCTCACTGCCTCCTCCAAAAGGAATTCCAACTGTGCTCCTAGGGCAGTTGGCCAATACCTGACAAGTGATGAGGTCATCTTCCCCCCAAGGAATGTGTCAGCTCTGTCTCCCATCTTCCCCCCTGCACCCCCTACCTAACGCCCGCCCCTGTCCTGGGAGCTTGGAGACACGCAGCATTCCTTGTGGTTGCAAACCGGTTTCATCCTGCAGCTGTCCAGGGATCAGAGGCAGCCTTGGGAGCTTGTGTCTCCAGCACCCCGTGGGCTGCACCCCAGCTGGAGGGGTCCCGGAGATATGAGGAGATGCTGCCGTATGGCATGGTGCAGGAGAGGATGGAAACATCCCAGGAGCAGTGGTCCCAGTTCTGTCCTTGTCCTCGTGTCTGCTGGCCGCTGGACACCGCAGCAGTGTGGCAGGCAATCTCTGTGTGCCCAGCACAGTGAAAGCTGATGCTGATGCAAAGCCTGTGTAGTCCACACCTTCTAGGTGTTTCTTTGTTGGAAGGCATGAAAATGGGGGGGGGGGTCTGCAAACAGGGCTGGGCAGGGCGGGGTTCCACTGAGAGGGTAAACAGTCATCCATGTGCAGGCAATCAGTGAGAGAGCTGGCATCAACTACAATCCCCATGGCCCAGCGACCGTGTCCTCTAATCCTGCTCTATGGCCTCCCTATTGCTGTGCTGTGGGATCCAGGGGAACCACATGCCCTCTCTGGTCCTTGCCAGCATCCTCTTTTGCTCAGTAAGCATTCATCATCACCGTTGTTCATTTCAGGACTTTGTGAAGTTGAAGGAGTTCACACATCTCAAATACGCAAATAGGGTCACACCCAAGTTCCTGGGAGCTTTCTCAGAGGAGATACACTTGATATAGCCACAGTTTAAAATAGAACCTTATTTTTTAATTTTAAATTTGTATTGGAAAGACATTTCTAGACAGAAGGAAAGAGAGAGAGAGAGGAAAATCTTCCATCCACTGGTTCTCTCTCCAAGTGTCTGTGACAGCCGGAGCTGAGCTAATCCAAAGCCAAGAGCCAGGGGCTTCTTCCAGGTCTCCCACGTGGGTACAGGGTTCCAAGGTTTTGGGACATCCTCCACTGCTTTCCTAGGTGATAAACAAGGAAATGGAAGGGAAGTAAAGCAGCTGGGACATGAAACAGCACTTGTATGGGATCTCGGCGCTTGCAGGGGGAAGATAGCCATTTGAGCCACTGAGCCAGGCCCTAAAATACAACCTTATTATAAACTAAACACATGGGGCTGGCATTGCAGCACAGTGGGTTAAGCCACTGCCTGTGACACCAGCACCTATTGGAGTCCTGGCTAGTCTGCTTTGGATCCGGCTTCCTGCTGATGTGCCTGGGAAGGCAGCATGAGATGACCCAACTACTCGGGCCTCTGCCATTCATGTGGAACATCAGACTGGAGTTCCAGGCGTGCAGCAGCTCTGGCTGTTGGAGGCATTTGGGGAGTGAACCAGTGGATGGAAGATGACTCTCTCTCTGCTTTTCAAATGAATGAACAAATTATTTAATAACAAACACATTCTAACTATTAAGCAGGAGTTGCAGTGTGCCTTTTTCTAGAAGATAAGATGTGCATGTGGAAGCAGACAAATCTGGGCAGCCAAAACTTGAGAGGAGTCAGTGGAGTTCTGGAAAATTCGAGAGCATTTTCCACATTAGAATGTTCTCTGTTGTAACCTCCACACCCACCCTCCCCACTACTACAGAACCACCTCAATCAGGCTGTAGCCCCACAGTCCCCTAAGCACTCGGGGTGGGCATGTGATGGAGTGGATGAGAGGCAGTTTGAAATGAGGTGTCCCGTATCAGAGTCCCTGGAATCTTGACCCTGCTTCCAATTCTAACCGCTTGCCAATGCCATCTTGGGTCCCTGACACCCATGTGGGAGACCTGGGTTGAGTTTTGTGCCCAGTCACAGCTGTTGTGGACATCTGCAGATGGAACCAGAAGATGGAAATGATCTCTCTCTCTTTCTTTCTCAAATAAGTAGAAACACAGATTTTTAAAGTAGGAGCCAGCATGTGGTGTAGTGGGTATAACCATTGCCTGCAACGTGGGCATTCCATATGAACTCCGGTTGGAATTCCAACCTGGGATCCAGCTTCCTACTAACACGCCTGGGAAAGAAGCAGAGGATGGTCCAAGTACCTGAGCCCCTGCTCCGATGGGGGAGACCTGGATGAAGCTGCAGGCTCCTGGCTTTGGTCTGGCTCAGCCACGGCCATTACAGCCATTTGAGGAGTGAGCCAGTGGGTGTTAGTTTATTTTGTTGTTGTTGTTTGTTTGCTTAAAGATTTATTTTATTTTTATTGGAAACTCAGATATACAGAGAGAAAGATCTTCTGTCCAATGATTCACTCCCCAAGTAGCTGCAACGGCCAGCGCTGTGCCAATCCAAAGCCAGGAGCCAGGAACTTCTTCCAGCTATCCCACACGGGTGCTGAGTCCCAAGGCTTTGGGCTGTCCTCGACTGCTTTCCCAGGCCACAAGCAGGGAGCTGGATGAGAAGTAGACCTGCTGGGATTAGAACCGGCGCCCATATGGGATCCCCGTGCATTCAAGGTGAGGACTTTAGCCGCTAGGCCACGCCGCCGGGCTCGGGTGTTAGGTTTTTAACGCACTTACAGTTCCTAAGGTTCTTAGATTGTTACACGCAGCCAAGTCCTCTATTCACGATATTTACCACAAGCCAAAATCTCAGATGCAGGAAGGTGCTTAGTAGGTCCTTTATTCCAGCAAGGTAGGAACGGGAGCCAGGGTGGAGGGGGAGGAAACTGGAAGCGACACAACAGGAGCCATGGTGGCAGGATTGGGGCTGCCAGGGCAGGGGAAGGGACAAGATGGAGGGGGATGGGGGAGAGCTAGGTAAGAAGGGAAGGGGGGGAAGGAAAAGGGAGGGCTGTGTGGGCTGTGTGCTCTGGCCCCAGGGACTGGTGACTGAGAATATCTGAGCCACAGGTAGGTGGGTGGAGACTAGGGGTAGATGCCAGAGATTGGGGAGTGCGGATTCTCAGGTTAGGCGTCAGGTTACAGCTGATTGGTGGATAACCAGCACCGTGCGAATTTCGTGAGCTGTGAGGAGGAGGAAATGGCACGGAGTCTAGGATGGGGTGTTCGAATCACTCCTCACAGTGGGTAGAAGGAAGACTGTGTATGCGTGTAATCCTACCTTTCAAATACAACATATACATATATATTTA
The DNA here is from genome assembly GCF_030435755.1 of Ochotona princeps. Taxonomy (NCBI): domain Eukaryota; kingdom Metazoa; phylum Chordata; class Mammalia; order Lagomorpha; family Ochotonidae; genus Ochotona; species Ochotona princeps. The sequence goes on along the minus strand of NC_080855.1, from coordinate 26,676,342 downwards.
AGCAGATATCCTCAGCATTCTCCCCCCAAGGGATGCTAAAATTCTTGAGGAGGCATCCAGGGGCCACTGTCTGTTCCTGGGAGCCGGAGGAATCTGGCGTCCCAGGCTTGGAGCAGGGACCCGGGTTTTTGTGCTGGTCTCTGTTCACTCCTCTGTAACCGACCATGGGCAAACACAATGCATCCTCCCCCAAAAAGCTGGATAAAATATAAGCAGAACAAACAAGTCTCCCCCAGTCTCAGAGGTTTTCCTTGGTCTTTATGTCCCTCTCCAGCTGCCGCCTGGGGTCTCCTGCTCCGGGTCGTTCTGATGGTGGGAAAGCGCCCTGGAACCAGGATCTCATATCTAGAGGGGGCCACAGGAGCAGCAAGCTCACGGAGCTACATTTGCAGGACCCTGTGATAAGAACATTGTAGTCAGCATCCTTTCGGAGCCAACACAAAGCAGACCCCCACTTGTGCTGAAGTCAGCAGCAAGAGCCACCGGACAGAGAAGTGAAGACTCGGCAAGTCGAAGCCAAGGTAAATATTGACCTCTTGGCATAATCAATCCTGCAGTTAATCTAAAACAGACCCACCCCTCCACCCCATTCCCACCTCCGCCACCCAGATTGCCCAGGACGACCCAGGTCCTATGCTCCTCCCAGAGGCCTGAGAAGGTGGCTGTAGGAGCGGCAGCAGCCACGCTCCTGGGGTAACTCACGGGCAGGCTGGGCACCACTCAATGGAGCAGAACCATCACAACCCAGAAGCTTCTTGATCTTGCTCCAAAGTGTCTGAATACATGAGTGGAACGTGACTCTGGATTTTCTTCTTTACTTGATGCCCCCCCTAAAGTCCACCCAGTCTTCCAGAGAAGTCGCTGGCTCCTCGCATTGTTCTTGATGGCCTACCTATAAATATTAGCCGCTGGGTCTCCCTGGACCTTGGCCAAGAACAAGACAAGCCAAAGCCCATGGCACAGATACCATTACAGTCTGTGATCACAAACAAAGGTTTGCAAAGGGAAATGAGTGTTGAAAACCAAATTCTAAAAAACTGCTTTAGGGCCTGGTGTGGTGGCCTAGCAGCTAAAGTCCTTTCCTTGAACACATGGGGATCCCATATGGGTGCTGGTTCTAATCCCGGCAGCTCCACTTCTCATCCAGCTCCCTGCTTGTGGCCTGGAAAAGCAGTTGAGGACAGCCCAAAGCTTTGGGACTCAGCACCCATGTAGGAGACCCTCTCCAGAAGAGATCTGGGCTCTAGGCTTTGGATTGGCACAGTCACTTGGGGAGTGAATCATCGGACGGAAGATCTTCCTCTCTGTATATCTGACTTTGCAATTAAAAAAAAAAAGGTCACAAAATGAAATGTAATCAATAAAAAAAAATGTTTTCAAGGGAAGAGGGAAAGATGGGACCTTCTAGATAAATAAGAGGTTGCCCAATGCCAAGGCTGAAAGCCCAGCTCTGTTATGGTGATGGATGTGACAACCTATGAAGGTTGCCCCCTCAGCATGTGTCCCAGGGAGCACAAAGGGATCACTTTGTGGAGAGTGGGGCAGGAGAGGGGACGGAGGTGACCAAGCAGAGAAGAGGCAAGCAGGAGCTGTAGCCCAGCACAGGCACGAGGACAGCAGGGGATACAGACACGGTGACTTCACACTGTGGTGTCTACTAAAAGTGACACACCAGCTCTGCACATTGCCTCCACTGCCAAGTTCTGTGTTCTTCCCTGGGTGCCCACCAGGAGAGATGAAGGTCAAGATCAACAATCATGGGCATTTGGCACAGCAGTTGTGCCTGCGTTTTATATCAGAGTGTCCGGCTCAATTCTAGCTTCCTGTTAATGTGCACCCAGGAGTCAGCAGGAGAGGGTTCAGGCACTAGGATCACTGCCACCTGCATGGGGAACCTGGATGGAGTCGTTCCTGGCTCCTCGCCCAGCCCCCGAGGTTGGGGACATTTGGGGAGTGCACCCAAATGGTTGAGACTCACTTCTCTTTCTCTCTCTGTCTGGCTTCCAAATAAAATAAATGAGTGCATTTTCTTAAAGATCATTTTTTTAAAAAGGAAAGCTATAGGGAAAGTAGACAATAAGGGTTCAGGTGTCTCTTCCTCTTCTAATCTGTCCTGGGGTCCCCCTTCCTCAGGATTTCATGTGACCTTTGACCTCCCCAAAGGGCTGCCTTCAAGTACCATGAACAAATAAAGGTGGCTGAGCTGGCTTGCAACACCAGCCGTTCATATGAGCTCTCATTCCAGTCCTGGCTTTTCCACTTCTGATCTAGTTTCTTGCTAATACACCAGCGAAAACAGCAGAAGATGGCCCAAAGGTTGGGGCCCCTGCACCCATGGAGGAGTCCCAGATGACCATCCTGGGAGGACAAAGAAGAGCTCAACACTCCTCCCAGGGAGGGACCAGAGCCAGCTCCTCCCGCTTCTGTCCAGAATGGTGGGGTTCAGCCCTTGGACGATTAACCACTAAGGTTTCCCTGGTACAGAAACCCCTCCTAGGCTTCCAGGAAGGTGAGTTTTGTTGGAAAATGAAGAGAGTGAGGGAGGGCTTGTGTTGCAAGCTCTTATCAAGAAAGAAAGAGGATGATGCCCCAGCTTGATCAAAGGCTGCCATGAGCATACTGAAGTGTGTGTTTGAAGTAGAAGTGGATTCCAGATAAGCCCATCTCAGAGAGGCAAGGAGATTGCAGACTGCAGAGGATCATTAATTAATTAAAGCTCCAGAAAGTCCCCTGGAGTTGTCTATGATTTGGAAAGCTGCATGCCTGCAGAGTTCAAGGCTCTCAGAGGGCAGGAGTACAGGGTTGCGGGGACGGTGAATGCTCTCCCACTGAAGGCAGCCAACAATGATTTCCAGGATTCTTAGGGCAAGGCATGAAGAGAGCAGGGGCTGCAGTTGTGGCCTGGAGATCCTGACGACTTCATTAGGGTCTCATGAGGTTGGGGGGAACTCAGATGGGGCCCAGGCAGCTATTGGCTTTCCACAACCAGATGCCCCAAGTGACCCTGCCCTGGGGGACAGCCCAGAGCGCACTTGCTGATGCCTGAGGCTGCTGACCAGCTGGCCAGGGTCCTGTTCATGGGGCAGGGCCAGCCTGGTGCTCTCAGGTGGCTGCTTGGCTTCCTGCCTGTTGCCTTCCAGGCCTCCACTTCAGAAACTCTCACAGTCTGCTTTGGAGCTACAATCTCCTCTGAAAAGTGGAAAGAATTTGCTTTCCCTGGCATCCCTAGGATGTTGGATCCCAGTTTGCTTTCATCCACAGATCACTTGTATAGGCGTGACCTGCAGCAGGTCCAGTCCACCCCCTTCCTCACTTCCTTTCTCTGGCCCATCCCTTTGTGACTTTCAGAAAAAGTGGATCTGGGTGGGTAGGTGCTGTGGCATAGCAGGGGAAGTCATTGTTTGGGATGCCCGCATGCCAAGTCTGAGTGCGCTGTTTGAGTTCTGGCTGTGCTGCTTCTGATCCAGCTTCCTGCTAATGCGACCCGGGAGGCAGGAGATGATGGCTCAGTTGCTTGTAACCCAAATGGAGTTCCTGGAGCCGGCACGGTGCCGGCCCCCACTTTTTTTTTCTCTCTCTTTCTTAAGATTCTTTCATTTTTACTTGAAAGAAAGATTTACATAGAGAGAGATCTTCCATCTGCTAGTTCACTTCCTAAATGGTTTCAACATCCAGAGCTCCACTTCTGACCCAGCTACCCAATGCGCCTGGGATAGCAGCAGAAAATGGCCCAAGTCCTTGGGACCTTGCATCTCCATGGGAGACCCAGAAAAAGTCTTGGTTCCTGATTTTGGACCAGCCCAGTTCCAGCCATTGCAGCCAGCACAGGAAAGATCTTTCTGTCTCTCCATCTCTCTCTCTGTAAATCTGTTTTTCACAAAAACAAATCTTTTTTTAAAAGATTTATTTATTTTATTGGAAAGGAAGATGTACAGAGAGGAGGAGAGACAGAGGAGAAGATCTTCCATCCGATGATTCACTCCCCAAGTGGCCGCAATGGCCAGCGCTGCGCCGATCCGAAGCCAGGAGCCAGGAACTTCTTTCCTGGTCTGCCACGCGGGTGCAGGGTCCCAAGGCCTTGGGCCATCCTCGACTGCCTTCCCAGGCCACAAGCAGGAAGCTGGATGGGAAGTGTTGCTGCTGGGATCAGAACCGGCAGCCCATATGGGATCTCAGCAAGTTCAAGGCTAGGACCCATAACCATTACGCTATAGCGCTGGGCCCAAATAAATAAATCTTTAAAGAAAAAAAAAGTGCCTCAATCTAATACAATGGGTGATCCTTGTTTGGATTAGGGTGGGAGCAAATCACTTGTGGAAACGGCCCGAGGACAATGGAGGCTGTTTGCAAATGGACTGAGTACTGGATGGTATGAAGGCATTATTGTTCATTTTATTAGGTGTGATAATAGCAGGGGGCTTATGGGCTTTAAAAAGCCCCTATCTGGTCAACACATGTATTTAGTGGTGCAGTGACAACATGTCTGGGGTTTGCTATACAATACTCTGGGGAAAACAAAAATGGTGATAGTGGTAGATTTAAGGAGATTGACAGTGACTGATCCTGCTGAGGCAGATGAGGAGGGTGTAAATTGTCCACGGGGACAAGCCTAGAAGAACAGAGGAGCAAGCAAAGGGAAGAAAGAAGCAAGTCCCCTCTCTGTATGGTGTTGGAGTGATTAACATCTGTGTTGGAAGGGTGGTAGTGGTACTTTTAAGAGGTGGAGCCTAGGGCCTGGCGGCGTGGCCTAGCGTCTAAAGTCCTCACCTTGAAAGCCCCGGGATCCCATATGGGCAGCTCCACTTCCCATCCAGCTCCCTGCTTGTGGCCTGGGAAAGCAGTCGAGGACGGCCCAATGCATTGGGACCCTGCACCCGAGTGGGAGACCCGGAAGAGGTTCCAGGTTCCCGGCTTCAGATTGGCGCGCATCGGCCCTGTTGCGGCTCACTTGGGGAGTGAATCATCGGACAGAAGATCTTCCTCTCTGTCTCTCCTCCTCTGTGTATATCTGGCTGTAATAAAATGAATAAATCTTTAAAAAAAAAAAAAAGAGGTGGAGCCTATTGGGAGGTGGTTAGGAGGACGGCATCCTCAGGGACAATGAGAAGAGAGAGAGAGAGAGAGAGAGAGAGAGAGAGAGAGAGAGAGAGAGAGTTGTTGCCTGAGGAAATCCTTTGGTTTTCTGTTTTCTGATAAGATCTCTCATTCCCACTGGTTGATGTGACTCAGCACAGGTGCCAAGGCTCGGAAGGTCCTCCCTGGGACTGTCAGCCTTCCAAAATGTGAGGCAAATGTTATTAAATTTTTTGTTACATTATTTCAGATGCAAAGAGACAGCAATCCCTTTTACTCTCCAAATGCTCACCTCTGCCAGGGCGGGGCCGGAACTACAGCTGGGAGCCAGGAATAGAACTGGGGTCTCCCACATGGGTGGCGAGAATCTTACAAGCTGAGCTGTCACTGCTGCTAGCCAAGGTCTGCCTTGGCAGGAAGCTGGAGCCAGGAGCTAGAGCTGGGGATCCATCTTAGCCACTAAGCTAAATGTTCAACCCCTCTTTTCTTTATAAAGGAGCCTGCTTCAGGAATTTCATTATAGTAATGAACATGGACTAGCACACTCTCTGTGTACTTCGTCCCCCATCAGTGGGTTTGTGAGCATCTTCCTGAGATTGTGTCAACCATGTGGTCACCAGCTTGCTTTGTCTCTCTGGCTAAGACTCAGGGCCTGGTGCTGTGGCACCACAGCTTAAGCTCCCTGCAATCCTAGTATCCCATGTGATGGCAGAATGTTGGAATCTCAGCTACTCCACTTCAGATCCAGCTTCCTGCTAATGTGCTTAGGAAAGCAGCAGAAGATGGCCCAAGCATTTTGGCCTCTGGATGAAGATTCAGATGCAGCTCTTGGCTCCTGGCTTTGGCCTCACCCAGGCACCGGCCCTTGTGGCCGTTTTGGAGAATGAACCAGTAGATGGAAGACCCAGGGGGCTGGGTCCTAGCATTCCATAACCTTCATTCACATCCAGGAGAGCCTCAAACATGTCACAATTGCACCTGCCCCACAGGTTGCTGAGGATTTGAAATGAGTGAATATAAAGTGCTTGGACTTGGATGTGGCTTCTAAGGACTGTGCAAATACCAGTTGATGTCATTATCATCCATGCAGACAGCCATCAGGATGCCACCGGTCCCCACAGCAACCCCACGGTCAGCGCAGTCTCGTCTCCCTCACTTCCCAGCCTTTTCTTGAATCCCTAACACATCCCATATGCACGGAAGAATCCCCTCCAGTCATTTGGCCATGGCTGTGCCTTTTTGTTTTCACATGCTCCTCATTTTCAAATTAAATTCCCTTGTTTTCATGGTCTTTGTCAAAAACAATTTGATTAATCCCTCTCACCATTTGGCAAGCCTTCTGTTAGGTCAAAGAGATCTCTTACAAATAAGAATTTGACCAACCTCTCTGGTCTTCCCTTGGAACTGGCTGATGACAGATATGATGTAAGGCTGCACCTCACTGTCTCAGGTCCCTGGGGGCACAGCCTGCCTGTCTGTCCCATGGCATCCTGTAAGCTAGAGCATGCCTTGGAACTGTGGGCTGAGCCAGCCCTGTCTCCTGCCCAGCTTTTGCACAACAGCTGTCCCAAGGACAGAAAGTTTGTGGGGGACATGAAAGGAATCCTTTCTTGACATATGAATCCTCCTACAAGTGCAGTAGTATGTAGCTTATTGGGTTGTGCCTGACAACCCAATCATACAATACAATCAAGCCACTCCCTGCCTCATCTGTGGTTCTAATTTGCAATGATCTTAAATGCCTTTCTTTGCAATTCTCCATGCCTATGGAGAAAAAAAAAATGACTTGTCCGTGAAACAGCATGCTAAACTGGAGTTGGATCAGGCTTTCACAGTTGTGAAAAATCTAATGTTAAAATATCCCCTCCCTGGGTACTAGGGACCAAGGTGAATGCATGGATTGATGTAGGACATTTATTCTCACTACATCTTCAAAAAGCAGGCGTTAGAACTGTGGCTGTTTTATAGAGCTAAAAATTAAGGCACAAAGTAGTCAAGTGGCTGGTCCAAGGTCATCTATTGGCCAGTGAATGGAACCCAACTTTGAACAGGGCTTTCTGACTTGTATCCCTAGCCTGTCACAGCTACCCCTGGTGATCCCTGGGATGGCAATATTCCGGTTTCCATCATCTTTGTAAAGTTTCCCTGATGGTCCCCAAACTAAGCCAAGCCATTTCATCATCCTTGCTTTTGCTGCTGCTGCTACTGTTTGGTTTGGTTTGGTTGGTGGGCTGATGTTTGAGCAGTTGGGTGGTTAGCTGATGGTTGAATAGGTGCTTGCTTGTTGGTTGAGTGATTGATTGGTGGAGTGGGTGGTTGAGTGGTAGGTGGGTGGTTGATGGTTGGTTGACAATTCAGTGCTTGACTGCTGGTTGGTTGGTTATTTTGTCTGAATGGAGAAACGCCTTGATCCTGTGTTAAGCATCTTCAAGTCCAGGATCTCATTTTATCTTCCTAATAAAGCTGTGACATACAGGCAGATAATTATTGTACTATAAAAGTTCGCAAAAGACCTTAAGTCACGTTGCTAATTAGAACAAAAAGCCTGCATGATCCATAACCATAGACAAGGCTCTTCTAACACAAGGGAATCTACTCAATCAGCCTCAAACGTCCACCAAGACATTCCAAAGGAGAAGGCAGAGTTCCTAACAACACAGGACTCTCTCCGGGGCAGTTAGGTGGTTGGGGAGCTGGATGGAAGGGGAGGAGGCACAGGAAGATTGCCTCCTATTCTGTGTGGTGTTGCCTTGCACAGTCCTGACCTTCAAGCAACAGGGACAGATGGAAAACCATCTCCCTTCCCTAGCCCCATTTGAAGATTGATGAGATAGCCGCAGCCAAGTGCTTTGAAGACAAGGGCTGGAGGAAACCCCCGGGGTTGGATGACTTCCCAGCGGGGACTTCAGTTGAGAGGAGAGATGATGAATGTTTCTGTTCAGGTGGCTGGGAACTTTGGGGTGAGAAAGTAAGTGTCGCCCCAAATATGCCTCCTGGTATTGCTGCTAAAAAAAAAAAAATCACCTTACTCTACTCCCTGTCAGGCACATCTCACTCCTGCTCAGCTATCCCGTGAAGGAGAGGAAACTTGTATGGTGTCCTCCGGATGGGCCCATTGGCTGTGCCCGCAGCCAAGTTGCTGCACCGGGTCCCTGGCTGGTCTGCTGGCTGTCTCACTTCCTTTCTTTGTCTCAAAGCGTGCCAGGATGAGTGGGGGAGAAAGGATTTCCAGATTACAGTCTTTTTTTTGTGACAATGCCCATTCTGGAACCTGGAACCAAATGTGTGCCAAATCCACGTTCTGGGCGGAGGAGGTGGAGGAAGGCCCTTTTGATTCCCTCGAGTCACAGGAAATCCACAATTTAGTCTCGAGTAATAAAAACGGCATGTGTAATCGCTAGGACCACGGAGGGTCTACCCAAATGAAGGATTTGTATGGCTGGCGGTTATATTAAATCTTTTCAGCAATTTATAGAAAGGATTTGAAATATGTCAAACTTATTTCTTTACCTTTTTTTTTTTCAAGTGGGAGGTTTTATTGCCTGGAGTCGCAGCATCAGAAGAAAAAAATGGCTCTTGGTTCATCCAGCCCTCACCCCTGCCACTGTCGTCTGTCTCCCTTCAGGACCCGAAGGCCTGGTATTATGCTGTCTGAAATCAGCCTCTTCTAATTAAAATGAAAGTCATAAAGCAAAGAATGCCAGTAATTTACAATCATAATAATCTCAGAGTTATAGAGTGCATCTAGCCAAGAAACCCAAGTGAGTTCACATTTTTATTATTATTATTATTTCTCTCACCTGGAAACAACAACTTAAAGCCCCCTGGCCAAGTCTCAGGGAACCCTCATTAGCTTACATATTTATAGAGTCAGTGACTGTGTGTGCATGCCTGCATGTGTTGTGGTTGTGTGTGTGCTGGGAGGGAGGGAGAGAAGGAAGTTCCGTTAGCCAGCGTTTGCTGTCTCAGACTTAGAGCTGGGACCCATTAGGCCAAACACGACCAGGATCCCCCTTCAGAGAGCACTCGTGGGTTGTTCAGGGGTGGGCCAGGGTACTACGTGTCAGAGTCACAGGGTGGGGGTTGCCTAGACTGCATCCCCAAGTGGGCAGGTGGCAGCTCAAGGCAAGGGGAGGAAGCAGAGGGCAGAGACGTGCCAGCCACTCTCTGGGCTGGTGTTGGCTGGTGCTTTCCACAGGTTGTTTCCAAACCAGCTCCCTAAGAATGTGCCTGACATGCCTGGGAAGGCAATGAAAGATGGCCTGAGGGCTTCGGCTCCTGCCACTTGCTCTGGGTGAGCTGATGGAGTTCCACATTCCAGGCTTTCGCCTGGCCCAGCCCTGGTAGGTGTGAGCAGTTGAGAAGTGACCCAGTGAATGGAGGATGTCTCTCTCTGTAACTCTGCCTTTCAAATAAGTAAATAAATGCATATTTTAAAAGAGTGGGGGCGGGAAGTGGAGATCCTAAGCAGGTCAGGATACTAGACAGCAAAGTGGGGCCAAGTTTGCTACTTTTTTTTTGTTTTGTTTCAAAGTTTATCTATTTTACTTAAAAGTCAAGAGTTACAGAGAGAGAGGGAGAGACAGAAAGCTCTTCTATCTGTTGGTTTACTTCCCAAAGGCTCAATGGCCAGACAAGAGCTGGTCTGAAGTTAGGGTCTAGGAGCTTCTTCTGGGTCTCCTACGTGGGTGCAGGGACCCAAGGATCTGGTCATACTCTGCTGTTTCCCCAGGAAGTTGGATCAGAAGTGGAGCATCCAGGATTCGAACCAACACCCACATGGAATGCTGGCACCACAGATGACTAACCTGTTGAGCCACCATACTGACTCTACTTGTTCTTTGTATAAAACCTGTTCTTGGGGAGAGCTAATTTGCTCCAGCAACCTGCATCAGTTCCTTCCAAGCCCAGCAAATTCTGTGACCACCTGTCCCTAAACCCCATCTCTTAAAGGGCCCACTGTCTCTTCAAGGATCCAGCACAGGAGGCTTTGGGGCGCCCAAACCAAACCACAGCAGGCAGGCGAAGGCAGAAAGCCATGTCTGCTCCTGGGGGAGGGAAGTGTCTTTTTCATGTGGTAACTGCAGGACCTTTGTGCTGCCTCCTCCCTGGCACCAACCTGGGACACAGAGTCAGTTTGGGGCACAATTTGTTTTAAAGAGTTATTAATTTTTATTGGAAAGCCAGATTTACAGAGAGGAGAGACAGAGAGAAAGAGCTTCCGTCCACTGATTCACTCCCCAAATGGCTGCAGCAGCTGGAGTTGAGCTGATCTGAAGCCAGGAGCCAGGAGCTTCTTCCAAGTCTCCCACCCGGGTGCAGGGTCCCAAGGCTTTGGGCCATTCTCTATTGCTTTCCCAGGCAACAAGCAGGGAGCTGGATGGGAAGTGGAGCAGCTAGGATACGAACCGGCATTCTGGCACAAATTTAAAAGACCCTGTGCATATACATGGGTGAGCACCAGACAAGGTAGGTGTACCCTGCAGGCGGGGGTGGGGTTGGGTTCTGAAGCTTCAAGGGGAAGGGCCGGGGGCAGTGTAAATCCAGCTTGGGCACCTGCACCTGCCTGAATACCTGCAACTGGCTGTCCCAAAGCCCCAGCAGGAGACCTAAGTGCATGTTTCATACCACAGGAGGTGGAGGTGATGACGGTGGAGGTGCAGGTGGTGCAGGTGGTGTGGACTTTACCAGGTGTGAAAAAAGAACACAGTTTTTGAAGCTGCTTGGATTCAGCAGCTCTTGCTTTTCTAATGCACAAAAAAGTTGTGTATATTCTAAGGTGACTAACAAGCAATCCTAACGTGGCAACACAGGCTGCTGAGAATTCAAGGAAGTGCTCCGAGAAGAGCGAGTATTCCAGAAAGATCCGCAGTGACCCAACCATGGACTAGCTAACATGAAAGTACTCACTGAGGGCCACTCAGAGAACCCCTGGTATCCAACAGTGACCCCGGGACCACACCTGTGCGTGAGAGATAAACAGCATGGAAGCAGGCACAGGGGTGCAGCCCCACGGAAGCTCCACTTTCCTTCCAGCTCCCTGCTTCTGGCCTGGCATATCAGCAGAAGATAGCTTAAAGCCCTGGGACCCTGTACCCATGCAGGAGACCCGTAAGAAGCTCATGGCTCTGGATAGCTCAGCTCCAGCCGCTGCGTCCCTTTAGGGAGTAAACTAGCGGATGGATCGTCTCTCTCTGTCTCTCCTCTCTGCAACTCTTTCAAGTAAAAACAAGTCTTTAAAAAAGTTAAAGCATATTCCATACACATGTGTGTATACTTGAATGTCAGTGTATCTTTTGCCGAAATCATAATACCCAGCAATGAGGCTTTCTAAGTGTTTAACCAAGAGAAAACCCAGGGGCCGGTGCTGTGGTACAATGCGTTAAGCCACCACTTGCGACTCCAGCATCCCATTTGATTCTTGGCTGCCCCATTTCCCACCCTGTTTGGGACATAGGGCTAAGTTCCTCCCATGGCAGGCCCCTGGGACACTCTCCAATCTCTAGCTACCCCTGGGCATCCTCCTTGTCTCCCTCCCGGCCATTCCCATCCATCCTCACGATGCCCAAATTTCCAGAGGTGAGCGAACCGCGGAAGCCCCAGCTCTGCGTGGACCTGAGGGGAGCACACGGACCTGGGTCTCTGCTCCTACCAATCTCCTACATTTCTGCTAAGGCTGCAGACTGCGTCTCAAGCTTCGGCCCAAAGAGGGGCATAGGGACCCTTGAGCAAGCTGCTCGGGATCTCACTAGAACAGGGATGTGGAAGATGAATTCCCCCACGAGCAAAAAGAAAAAAAAAAGTATGGAGAAAATCACGGAAGGTCCCAGGCTAGGTTACCAGGCATTCTCGCCGGGAGTCGATTAGCGCCCTATTTCCAGCGGGATGCAGTCCTTCTCTCGCACTTTCAGCATCTCCACTGCCCAGCTCTGACCCTCCGGTGGGCTCCGGATCGCGTGGTACAAGCTGCAGGGACTGGACCCCTCCTTCGGCCCTGGCCCTGGCCCGCCCACCCTTCCGCCCCTGGGCGCCCCGGAAGTGATCGCGCCCCGTCGCCTTGGAAACGCAGCAGCCAATCGGCACAGCGAGGGGCGCGCTCGCCTTGCCGGCCCCTGGGCCGCTGTGGGTTCTTGCGGCGCTCGGAGACAGCTTTAAAACCAGGATGCTCAAAGCCAAGATCCTCTTCGTGGGGCCCTGTGAGGTGAGTCCGGGGGCAGCAGGCCGCGGGCCGCCCCTCGCGGGTCAGGGCGGTGCTCCAGGAGGTGGGACCCTGGGTTCCGTGCAGGTCGCTGGCCCCCTGGGTTAATGCTGAGCAGCCCCACGCAAGTCAAGGCCTTGCTCCGGGAGCTCGCACTCCCACCCTTTTGAGGTGGGATCCCAGGTTTTGTGCAGGTCATCGTGTATTTTTACCGTGGTGGCCTCCGGAAGCCCTCCCCCGCGCGTCCTGGTGTTGAGTGGGGCTTCTAGTCTTGGACCACTCTCTTTGGATCCCCAACTTGGTCCCTAAGGAATGTGTCTCTGGGACTTGCGGGGGAGGATTTTTGCTCAATGGGCTTGGAGCTGTGAAGGTGTATGGTGGTAGAAATGTCTAGAGCTGGGAGCTGGAAGGACTGCAGACCTAGGGGATGAATGAATATTCTCCATACAGGGCTGGTGGAGATACACGTGGCTGGGTTTGGGTTCTGTATATCTGATACAAATTACAGAAAGGCCCTGATACACACTTGGTGTGGGATGGAGGGACGGGGGTGGTCGGGGGAGAGGATGGGAGGGCTATTTTGTTACTGTGTTCATTATTTCTATCAGAAGGTGGGTCATATACTTAATAGAGAGGAACTGCCCACAGGCTGAAAGGCAGCCTGGGCGTCTACGAGGGCCGAGGCACCTGGCAGGGACGGGCATGGGCGTGGCGGTGATGACACTGTTTGGGGTACCCCCCCCCCCCGTTCTACCTCGAGCACCTCTGTACTGGTTTCGGCTTCCTGCTTATGTGCTCCCAGGTGGCAGCAGGTGGCTCAGGTCACCCACGCTGTCCACCTCCTGGACCAGACCGTGCTGGTGGGAGTGCCATGGGTCCACCCTGCAATGGTGTGGAGATGTGGCCTGTCCACTCGCTCACCTGTGCAGGAGTGGGAAAGGGGCTCTCCAGCCGAACCTGGCCCCCCCACCTTCTCCTTTGTACAGAGTGGAAAGACAGTTTTGGCCAACTTCCTAACCGAGTCCTCTGACATTACCGAATACAACCCAACACAGGGAGTGAGGTGAGACTTGGGCGTTCCCCGACCCATGTTTCCCTGTGCCCCCTCCTGCCATTGCTGGCCTTGTCAGAGTGTCACCCCCTGAGACGGGTGCTGCCACCATTGCTGTCTGTGCTTTCAGAATCGTGGAGTTCGAGAAGCCGCAGATCAACAGCAACAGCCAAGGCCCCGGCTGCGAATTTGAGCTCTGGGACTGTGGCGGCGACAGGAAGTATGTGTCATCTCTTTCTTTTTTCACTTTTTTAAAAAATATTAATTTTCATTGGAAACTCAGATATACAGAGAGGAGGAGAGACAGAGAGGAAGATCTTCCGTCCGATGGTTCACTCCCCAAACGGCCCCAAATACTGGAGCTGAGGTGATCCGAAACCAGGAGCCAGGAACTTCTTCTGGATATTCCACATGGGTGCAGGGTCCCAAATCTTTGGGCCGTCCTCGACTGCTTTCCCAGGCAGGGAGCTGGATGGGAAGTGGAGCAGCCAGGACATGAACCAGCACCCATATGGGACCCTGGCACATACAAGGCGAGGACTGTAGCCAGTAGGCTACCGTACCAGGCCCTATTTTTCAAATTTTTAAAGTTTGTTTGTTAGGCAAAGTGACAGAGGAGGCAGAAAGAGAAAGATCGGTCTTGCGTTTGCTGGTCACTCCCCCGATGGCCAGGGCTGGGCTGGGCCAGGCTGAAGCCAGACGGCTGGTACTCCTTCCGGGTCTCGCACGTGCGTGCAGAGGCCCAAGCATTGGGGCCATCCTCCACTGCTTTCCCAGGCACATTCGCAGGGAGCTGGGATGGGAAATGAAGCAGCCAGGACTCATGCCAGCATCGCAGGTGTCAAGAAAGATCCTCTCCAGCCAGTGAATTCAAAACCAGGGTTCTGGGGCAGGCGTGTGGCCTGGAGTTCGTCCTTCGTTTGGGGTATCCTGATTCCATATTGAAGTTTGAGTGTAGACTTCACTCCTGACTCCCAGCTTCCTGCTAGGGCGGAAGCTGGGGCAGTGCAGATGGCTCAGTTAGCTGATCGTTGCCCTCTTCATGCAGATCTGAATGGAGTTGCGGGGTCCTGCCTTCAGCTGGCTCAGCCCGGGCTGTTGCAGGCATTCTGGAGACTGCCCAGCGGATACAAGATACTTTTCTCTTTCTGGCTCTCTACCTTTCAAATAAACAAAACTTAAAAACCAAAAAATATCAGCTGGGGCTGGGCCAGGTCAAAGCCAGGCACCTGGAACTCCATCAAGATCTGCTATACAGATGCAGGGACCCAAGGAGTTGGACTATCCTTCACTGCTTTCCCAAGTGGATAGGAAGCGAGCAGCCGGGATTTGAACTGGCACTCATATGGGTTGGCAGCACTAGCAGGGGGAGGATTAGCTTACCATGCCATGCTGCCGGCCTTGGCTTGGGCATCCCAATGGTTAGGGCAAACACCTACCTCATGCCTTGTTCTTTGGTAAGTCCACAATTCAATGCTTGGCTCCACTCCCAACTCCATTCCCAACTCCAGTGTCGTATACCTAGGAAAGCTGCTGCTGCTGGTGGCTTATGGACGGGGGTCCCTGCCACCCGGGAGATCCAGATGCAATTCCCGTCCTCTGGCTCCAGCCCAGCCTAGTCCCACTGCAGGTGTCTGGGGAGTGGACCAGCATGGGAGGCCTCTCTTGCTGTTTCCTCTCTCTCTCATGTTGGAAGTCACCGATTCAGAACCTGCCCGACCATTCCCACCCCGGCCCCTCCCTGACCCACAGGTTCGAGTCCTGCTGGCCGGCCCTGATGAAGGATGCGCAGGGAGTGGTGATTGTGTTCAACGCTGACATGCCAAGCCACCTGAAGGAGATCGAAATGTGGCATTCCTGTTTCGTGCAGCCTCTACTCCTGCAGGACGCCCGGTGCTTGCTGATCGCACACCACAAGCCGGGCTCCACGGCTAGCAGGGGGAGCCTGAGTCTGGGTGAGTGCCCAGAGCAGGGGTGGGGCGAGGGGGATGCCTTCTTTTTAACCTCCTTTGCCCATGTGTGTTCCCCACACTTTGATCTTGCCACGTGTCATGGAAGGCAGCAGTGGGTGATGTGCGGTTCCTAAGCACCCACTGTGTCCTGGGTGTTTGTGTTTTTTTACTGTGTATCTTGGGATCACAAGTTGGGAGAGATGTAACCCAGGCCTGAATATGGATGCCTTAAAGGCCGGCTACCACGGGGCCGGCGCTGTAACTCAGAGGGTTGAGCCACTCCTGTGCCACCGGCATCCCATATGAGCACTGACATGAGCCCCAACTTTTCCAGTGTGGAGCCAGCTCCCTGCCTATGAGCCTGGGAAGGCCAGGGAATATGGCCCCTGTAAATATGTCCCCTGTCCCCCACATGGGAGACCTGGATGGAGTTCCTGGCTCCTGGCTTCAGCCTGGTCCAGTCCTAGCCATTGCAGCCAACTGGGGAGTGAACTGGTGGATGCAAGATCTGCCTCTCTCTCTCTCTTTAAAGATTGATTTATTTTTATGGAAAAATCAAACTTACAGAGAGAAGGAGAGACCGAGAGAAAGATCTTCCATCCACCAGTGCAATCCCCAAGTGGTCACAATGGCCAGAACTGAGCCGATCTGAAGCCAGGAGCCAGGAGCTTCTTCTGGGTCTGCCACATGGGTGCAGGGTCCCAAGGCTTTGGGCTTTCTTGCACTGCTTTCCCAGGCCACAGGCAGGGAGCTGGATGGGAAGTGGAACAGCCGGGATACAAATTGGCACCTGTATGGGATCCTGGTACGTGCAAGGCAAGGACTTTAGTCAGTAGGCTACCGTGTCGGGCCCTCTCTCTCTGTGTAAGTTTACTTTTCAAATCAGCAGTCCATCTTTTGAAAACACAGACACTAAGAAGGAGAACCAGCTTGCTGTGACTTCCACTGGCACAGGGTAGGGAGGGAGGGTGCTTCTTGCTCGAGAAAACCCTGCAAATCACACGGAACACACACACACACACACACACACACACGTCAGGTGACTTAGAGGGCAAAAGCCTGGATGATGTGCTTATCTCCCTCCCACCGGAGGTGCGCCCGAGGACACTTTGAGAACTTTGTAGAACTCTGGATCTGGCCATCTGTGGCTCTCCGTGTCCGGGGCTGCCCTAACTAGAGCCCCGTTTTCCCTTGGCAGCGCCTCCCCTGAACAAGCTAAAGCTGGTGCATTCCAACCTGGAGGAGGACCCCGAGGAGATCCGGGCGGAATTCATCAAGTATCTAAAAGGCATTGCAAGCTCAGTGTCCGAGAGCAGGGACCGCGAGGAGATGTCCATCATCACGTGACACCCCCCCCCTCCCGGCCTGCAGCCCACTTGCCACTGGCAGCTCCTCCTACAACCCGCTCCTCCACTGGCCTTCCCCCTGGGGCCGCTGGCTTGGGGTCCCCTGACCTGCTGGCCCAGGAGCGGACCTCCCGCTTAGCTCAGGGGAGGATACCCCTGGTTCCAGGCCTTTCCAAGGAGCTGGGATTTCCCCACCCCAAAAACTTCTTTTTCCTCCAGCTGTAAAAAGTGTGGAACTTTTTTTTTTTTAAAGATTTTAATTTATTTTTTCATTGCAAAGTCAGATATACAAAAAGGAGGCGAGACAGAGAGGAAGATCTTCCATCCAATGATTCACTCCCCAAGTAGCAGCAATGGCTGGAGCTGAGCCGATCCAAAGCCAGGAGCCAGGCGTTTCCTCTGGGTCTTGCACATGGGTGCAGGGTCCCAAGGCTTTGGGGGACTATCCTTGACTGCTTTCCCAGGCCACAAGCAGGGAGCTGAATGGGAAGCAGGGCCGCTGGGATTAGAACCGGTGCCCATATGGGATCCCAGCACATTCAAGGCGAGGACTTTAGCTGCTAGACTATTGTGCCAGGGCCCCAACAGTGTGGAACTCTTAACTCTAAAGGCGGTAACTCGATCCACGCCTGTGGGCTTGCATGAAAACCTGCTGGTTAGTGGCCATTGGCCCTGAAGGGGACACCCTGTGGTCGGACCACGTGGGGCCTCGGGGTGCCATCCCTGGCTTTCTAAGACATGGAGAAAGTGGAGTGAAACACACCCCAAGTTTCGCATCCCCCCACGGACGGACCCTCATTGCACGGAGTGTTGCCTCGTCCCTCTCTGGCCCTGGTCTGAGTCTCAGGCGCTGCCCTCACCCCCAGCTGGGAGCGGGCTGGTTCGGCAATGCGGTGACCGGGCGGCGTGGGGCCTCCGCATCGCCGTCACACAGGTCAGCAGCCGCGGCCACTCGGTCCGTCACACCCCCTTGCTCAGCCACAGGTTCTCCTCCGGCCCCAGGCATTGTACCAGAATGCCGTGGAGTAGGTGTATTTTATTAAATTTTTAAAATATCTATTTATTTGAAAGGCAGAGCAACATGGAGAGATGCCTCGTGTTCCGAAGTGCATGAAGGCTGTGAGGTGCCCCAGGGAGGACACCCACGTTGGGTGGCCTTGGTCCTAGTGTGAGCCAGAGCGAAAGAGGGAGACACCACACACATACTCCCCACCCAAGCACGTGGGAGGCGAGCTGCGTGTCTAAGGGGACTCGAACGTCTCCATCTTCCCCTCCCTGGCGTGCCCGGCTTCAGGCAGGGAGTGTCCAGTGGCCACGTGTGGTCAACACAGGCAAGTTCCCCCCCCCACCCCCGGCCAGGGGACTACATTTCCCAGAGTTCTCGGGGAACTCGCCGCCCGCCCTTCCCAGGGGGCTGTGCGACGTCCACTCTAGCCGGGATCGTCGGTGGAAAAAAAAAGTTCACTAGAGAGGCGTGCTCCGTTCAAGTCGCTCCTCAACGGAATGTCCAACTCTCGCCTTCTCCATCTCGTATTCTCAGACGTCCACTCCTGTCCGCGGCCTTCCGGAGTCCCAAGGAACCTGGAGCCCATCTCCTTGGCAACCACACTCCTGGAAGGGGAGAGGGAGATACAGGAAGTGACGTATTCACAGCATGATGGGAAGTGTAGTTGAGCCTGTCCGCGCGTCCCCCCAGACCAGGGTTGGAGAAGCGGATGAAAGGTCTTTCTCTGTAACTATCCCTTTCAAATAATAAAGAAATTCTTTTGGGCAGACACTTGGCTCAGGAACCCCATATCCCACAAGGGGGTGCCTGAGTGGAGTCCCTACTCCGTATGGCATCCAGCTTCCTGCTAACGGCCACCCTGGATGGCCGAGTCCGGGCCACCCGAGCATTCTGGAAAACAAGGGCTCCCGAGGAGCATCTCCAGTCATGAAGGGCTGGATCGATGCAGGGGTGAGGGGCACATGCTGTCTCCCCTGCAGTTCTGCAGAATGGGACAACTGTGGAAGTGAAGGTGGAAGAAGAGGTGCGAATCCGGGGAGAGCTGGCCGCCCAGCTTACCTGTGCAGCCGGGAGCCGGCTGGCCAGCATTCCAGAACTTTCCACAACTGCTTGTATTGGCCCTGGGAGGGTCCCAGGAGCCCTGCTGGGGCTGCTGGCCTTGAAGTGGTTCTGACCATCATGTCCCCCCCCTCACCCAACGTCAGCACCGCGTGGACACTGGAAGCAGAGGATCACGTGCCAAGAGGGAGGGGGCAGAAATCCAAAGTTTAAGATTTCCTTCTTGGCCTTGCTCCTCAGCTGACCCCATAAAGTGATTTACTTTAATATATTTGATATTATTTATTTGAAAAACAGAGTTGGAGATACTCCATCTACTGGTTCACTCCCCAAATGGGCTGTAATAGCCCAAATCAGGAGGGTCTTCTGAGGCTCCCACATGGGTGCAGGGGTCCAAGGAGTTGGGCCATCTGCTAGCCAGTTTCCCAGGTGCATGAGCAGGGAGCTGGATGGGAAGTGGAGCAGCTGGGGCTCGATCCGACGCCCACATGCTATACCAGTATTACAGGTGGCAGCTTTACCCACCACATCGCAAACCTGGCTTCTGGTTGGAATTTGTTTTTTAATCAATGTATGCTTATCCCTGTTTTATTTGACTAGCAGAGGGACACAGATATTCACTCACACCCCCCATTCGTTGGTTTATGCTCCAAAGGCCAACAACAGCTGAGACTGGACCAGGCCAAAGCCAGGAGCCAAGGCTCAGTCTAGGTCTCCATGTGGAACATGAGAACCCAAGGACTGAAGGGTCGCCTGTTGCCTCCCAGGGTGTGCTTAACAGCAAGCTGACATGGGAGCTGGAGCCAGGACGGGGGGCAGGCATCCAACCAGGGAGGACCACTGCACCAGCACCAGTTTCTAAGAAATAGGGTATGACTTTTCCTATGTACACTTTTTTTTTTTAATTGCAAAGTCAGATATGCAGAGAGGAGGAGAGACAAAGAAAATCTTCTGTCTGATCATTCACCCCCCAAGCAACTACAACAGCCAGAGCTGAGCCAATCCGAACCCGGGAGCCAGGAGCCTCTTCCAGGTCTCCCACACGGGTGCAGGGTCCCAAGACTCCGGGCAGTCCTCGACTTCTTTTCCAGACCACAAGCAGGGAGCTGGATGGGAAGCAGGGCTGCCAGGATTAAAACCAGCGCCCATACGAGATCCTGGTGCTTGCAAGGCGAGGACTTTAGCTGCTAGGCCACCGCGCCAGGCCCTCTTACAAGGATGTAATGTTTAATTTTTTAATACAAAAAACCATATAGGTACTGGTTCATGTTCCCCCTGATCCACTTCTGATCCAGCTCCCTGCCTATGGCCTAGGAAGCAGCTGAGGGATGACTAAGGCCTTGGGACCCTCCAACTTCCTGGGAGACCATGAAGAAGCTCCTGGCTTCAGATCAGCTCAGATCTGGCCGTTGCAGCCATTTGGGGAGTGAGCCAGTGGATGGAACATCTGTCTTGTCTCTCCTGTCTCTACAAAATTTGTTTTCAGTTAAAGAAAACACATTGTAAGACCTTAAGAACTGATCTCTTAGGTCTGGTACAATGGCCCAGTGGCTGAATCTTTGCGTTGCATGTGCCTGGATCCCACATGGGAGCTGGTTTGTGTCCTGGCTGCTCCACTTCCCATCCAGCTGCCTCCTTCTGGCCTAGGAAAGCAGTGGAGGACGGCCCAAAGCCTTGGGATCCTGCACCGGAAGACATTCCTGGCTCCTGGCTTCAGATTAGCAGCTTCGGCCGTTTCAGCCACTTGGAGAGTGCACTGGTATATGGAAGATCTTTCTGTCTCTGTAAAATCTGACTTTCCAATAAAACAAAAATGAAACAAAACAAAACCATATACACACACACACACATATATATATATAGACCTTAAAAACTATTCTCTTTTAAATGTGTGTGTGTGTGTGCTAAATGTATTAAAAGGGAGAGTAACAGATATAGAGAGAGGATCTTCCATCTGCTGGTTCACTCCCCAGATGACCTCAGCAGCCAGTTCTGGTCCAGGCTGTAGCAAAGAGTCTCGAACCCTCTCCAGGTCTCCCACGTGGGTGGCAGGGGCCCAAGCACTCGGGCTGTCCTCTGCTGCGTCCCAGTGCATTAGCAGGGAGCGGGATGGGAAGTAGAGCAGCCGGGACTTGAACCATTGCCCATATGGGATGTGCCCATATTGGAGGTGAAGGATCAGGCAGCTGAGGCCCCGCAGACTTATTTAATCCTAAAATTGAAGCACATTCATTGTGGAACTTTCAGAAAATGCAATTATACCCACAAAGAGTAATGGAAGCCATCCACCCCGTGTGTGTGTGTGTGTGTGTGTGTATGTGTGTGTGTGTGTGTGATGACCTGCTGTGGATAAACGTGGGATCCTGTGCTTCTCCAGCCTCCTGTATGAGGCTGTGTTTTAGGTTGTGTGTCTGTCTCTGTCTGCCGGGGTGAGCATGGGTGATGGTTTCTCCCCTCTACCCCACAGGAAACAGGCCATCCTAACTGGTGACAGGCAGTGACAACAAGACTCAGGACAAAGACAAACTCTTTGGGAACCCCTCCCTCAAGCCGGGGCCTTCACGGCTGGCTGAGAGTGCCTAGAGTGTTCCACCTACAGGTGGCACCAGACGGCATCCCGGGGGAGGCTGATCCACTCCCGCGAGGGGACAGGGTGAGTCCTGGTGCCATCAGACCTGCCCTCCCTGGGTAGGACAGTCCCCAGGTGGAAAAGCCCTCTCCGGCAAGGACAGACTGGTTCTGCAGGAGAGAAGCTGCCCTAGGCCAGGGATGCCCTGGTGGCTGGAGACGAGCAGTGCTCCTGCTGGGTGTACACGGCTCCTGGGAGCAGCAGGTACACAGGGAGGTGGCACGGGCAGGAAGCCATGCCCTGTGTGCCACTTGCCTCCCTGGGCGTGAGTCTGACCCGAGAGAGTGTAGGGGTGGCTTTGCCTCCCCCCAAAGTCTTGGACTTGAGCCCCGGCTTGCAGTTACACCTGGGTGAGTCGACTTCTCCAGGCCTGATCTATGTGTTTCTAACCCAGTGCCAGCCAGCCTGGAGCGTTGGCAGCGTGTTGACCAAGCGTTATCCCTCTTGCTTACTTGGGTGCTTCCTGTTTGTCACATCACACTCTTGGAGGTTCCCGCATCACAGGCAGCCTTTGCCCTCAAGCATCTCAGGACTGGTGAGGGGGCAGGGCCTGAAGGACAGCATGGGGCACCCCTCTAGAGGCCTGAACCCCATCGCAAGACGCCTTGTCCTGCCCTGCCCAGATTTGAGGTCAACCCGGTTGGTTGGGAGCAGGGAACGTGGGCAGCACCTGAGTGTCCTATCTGCCTGTTTCCCGTTGCCCAGGCGCGTCCGGGAGGCTCACAGGCGCCCTGCGGCCACGGCCCAGCTGACTTGGCTTGCTGGAGGACCTGGAGGAGGTGAGCCCCGCTGCACTCCTGACCTTGGCGCGTCGACAGCAGTACCTCCGCAGGCCACGGGAGGGCAGTGTTGGCTCACGAACCTCGCCTTGAGCCTGGTGCCAAGAGTAGACTGTACCTGCTTGGGGTCTTGCCAGGCCCAGCGAAGTGTCCGGTCCTGGAGCTAAGCAGTCCCTCAGAGACAGGCTCTGCTACTCACCCTGTTGCTCACAGCGCCTCCGGAAGCCTTTGCACAGATCTCCCTTCGGGCTTCACCTCTGGGTGCCTGGGTGAGGCCTGAGGACACCTGCAAGCCCTGTAACCCTACTTTCCTCAGGAGGCACTGGGCTTCTTGAGTGCTGGCCCTTTCAGAGCCCCTGTCACTTGGCCCTAAGGAGCCCCAGCGTGGAGTTGAGATGCCCCAAGCACAGATCGGTGGGCATGAAGGTTGAGTAAGTGCGCCAAGCTCTGGTCCCTTGAGTCCTTGCGGGCGGCAGACGCCAAGCCCTTTCTCTTCTTCCCTCCCAGGCCCTTACCGTTCACCCGGTGCCTCCCACCATCCCCTAAGCCCCTCGGATACCTCACCCTGTTTCTCGGACAGTGCAGGGACCCCGGGCCTCTGGCTCCTCTCTCTCAAGGTCTCAGCGGCCAAGGGAAGGCCAACAGGGCAGACCCCTGTGGCGGCTCTGTCCAGGACCCCAGCTGTCACGGCTCAGGGAGCAGCGTCTGGGATGTAGCCCCCATCTCCACCGTGTCCACACCCTACCCATAGCATCGCTCCCCGCCGCCAGGTCCTCTGGAACCCCTCAGCTGTCGTATGGCTCTGTGTCACAGTCATGGCTGTTTTCTTGCCCAACAGTCTGACTGGGAAGAAGTGACCCTGTGGGCTGGCAGACATGGGCATGTGGCTCGGCCAGCCAAGAGTGCCTGCTGGGGCGAGGATCAAGGCACTCGCCCATGACTAAGTACGTTACCTACCTTGTAGGATGGCCTTCCTTCTCCACTCTACTGACACGGAGGGGAAAGGGCCTCCTTGGTCCCCAGTGCCAGGCAGTGGCCGGATGAGCCCCTCTGACACACAAGGTGGCAGAGGCTTTGTCCCTGTTGCTTCAGCCGCACTGTGGGCTGGGACTTTGGGCGGCACTAGACCCTGGAAGTGACCCTGGCGCAGGGCAGGGGTGGGCAGGGAACAAGAATGAAGCCAGACTGTGGGTGGAGCCACAGCATCCTGTCTGAATGACACCAGGGACCATCCTGGATGTGAGCCCGAGCCTGGGAGCAATGGGACAAATTCTGTGTGTCCATCCAGAGTGTCCTGTGGCCCGGGTGCTCTTCTGACTAGCCAGTAAGTGACAGCTGCACCTGGTGTGGCCAGTTGGAACCGGTCCCTTGTGCCAGTTGGTCCTACCTGCAGAAGCTGAGGTCTGGTCTATGCCCCTGACCTTGCACCTGTGCACCTGTCATCAGGTTGTCAGGCATGCCGGAGCCAGTGCTCCTTGCCTGCTCTCTCACTAACCCCTGCGCTGCATGGGGGACGGCCCGCTCATCACCGACTTTATGTCTTCCAGTGCTGGAACTTTCTAGATGGAATGTGTAAATAAGTCAGGGGTCCATTTGTTGTTTCTGCTCCTCTTGGCAGTGGGTCCTGGTTACTGAACAGTTAACAACATCTCCTTGCTGGACACTCGATGGTGTGTTCTGGTCAGTGACCTATGGGTAGGGGGCCCATTGTGTCCGCTGTCAGCTTTGGAACATTCTCGGGGCAGTGTCTTTGGTCTGGCAGTGGATAGTGGGTCTCATACAAGCACCCATTCCCACAGCGACCTTCCCTAACGTCCTCTCAGCCCTCAAAACTCCTCCCTGGAGTCCCTTGGCTGATCCGGATCCGAAATCACAGGAGGCGGTCGAGGGGGTTGGGAGCTGATAGCTAAGGCCGGGTCCTCCTAAAGAGAGGGAGACTTGTGGGAAGTCGCTCGGGGAGGGGTTCGGAGGCAAAACTGGGGAGCCAGGACCCCCTCGCCATGGTCATTGTCCACGCCTGCCATGGAGGACAGCTAGGCATTCCTCATCACGCACGTCACAGACACGGCCCGCACTGCGTAGGGCTTCTGTGTTTACGGCATCTCTTTAATCCTCCCAGCAGCCCCGTGAGGCCAGTGTATCCTTCCATGCCCCGCCCCCACGCAGGAAACAGGATGGAGAGAGGTTCAATCTCGGCTGTGCCTTCTTCGCTCTTTCGCAGGCACAATGAGGCTTCCAAGGCTCTGGTGGCGGGGCCGCTGCCCTTCCCTGTTAAAGCCATGTGTGTCCATCCGTGAGAGCCTTTGCTGCGGGAAGGAGCAGCCCAGGTCCCGCTTCTGGGGTCATACCCCTCTCTCTGCTAGGCAAGTGTGATGGATTCTTTCTGCTCCACAAAGTCTGGGGTGGCCAGTGTGGCTGCAGGTGGCTGGCATGCTGTGCCCGGGGCTCTGGAGCCAAGGGCTGGGTTCCTCCCCGCCCCTCATGGCAGTGATGGCATCAAGTCTGTCCAAAATGTCCTTGTCACCCACGAGTTTGCCCCCACCCCATCCTGCCATAATCTCGCTCCAACAGCTGGCTGGGCTCCAAGAGGCCACAGGCCCTCTGGCATGTGGCCTTGTCTTTCAGGGAGCATCCTGTGGCCACGGTCATCTCCCTTCCTTATTGTCCCCTCCCCTACTGCTCCCCAATCTTCCTCCACCTTTTCTGCCTTCAGACAAAGCTGGGAGCCCGAAATGTCCCCAACCAGGATTGCTGAATCACTTTTGTCTCAATGAAAGCATTAGGGTGGTGGGCAAGGATGTATTTGCTGCGTTTATGTCCAATTCAGGACGATGGGAGAAGTTGGGAGGGGCGGGAGCCATGGGAGGGGGGACAGGATGCGAGAAAGCTTTCTGCTGGCCCAGCTTTGAGTGAGCCTGGAGTTCATCAGGCACCTTCGACACAACAGAATGTTCTCCATGTTTTCCATCCCTCGTCCCTGGAACTCGGGTTTGTGAAAGCACAGGTCATGTGGGATCTCCCAAACTGCAAGGATTCTAGGACATCTGGGCCCTGAAAAAAAGCTAATCACCCCGCTTCCCATCTCAGAAGAACCTTGTGGCCCGGAGAAGTTGGCTGATGTGGGAGAGCGGGGGACCCACCTGTTGCAGTCTCACAGCTACCGTGCGCAGCCCCTCCCTGGGCAGCTTTCATGCTGGACAGAGTCCTGTCCCCAGGAGCCAGGGCCAGAGCCAGCGTGGCCGTGGCGTCTGCCCCCGGCGGCTGTTTCAGCCAACAGGTCTGGAAGACTTTAGGAAGCAGCTTGGGCTTCCTAAGAGAAGTGGAGCCCATGGGAGACGGAGAAGGCAGCCCTGGAGCCAACCGAAAAGGAAAGCTCTGGCTGGCGGCTGACGGCCCGTGCTTCCGTGTGACACTGATTCAGCCCTGACCTCGCCCCCGCAAGGTGCTGCTGAATCATCTCACGGCTTCTCAGAGGCCCAGGCAAGGAGGGATGTCTTTGTCCTCCCACCCTTCTCCCCTGGAGTACAGGAGGCTGATTGCTGGCTCAAGGCCTCTCCCCGCCTGCACAGGAGCGCCTGCTTGCCTTGGGCCTGCGGTGCCAGCTAAGCCACCCCCACACTGACTCCATTCATCGCTTCCAATCCGGGCTGAATGATCTGACGTTCTCCCACATTCATTCCCTGGGGCCGCTTCAGGTTCCAAAGGAATCAGCCGATATTGTCTAAGGATGGGACGGGATTGGCGGCCCACCCTCGGCCATTGTGCACCCAGGGGGCCAACGGTGGGTGGCGACACCCCAGCTGACTAATGAGCTCCAAGTGCCCCGCCTTCCGTGAAATCTCTGATGCTGGATCAATTTTCTATTTCCAAAAGCCCTCACACGTCCCAGAGCGTGGCCAGGGCAGCCGCGTCAGCTGACACCTGCCTCCTCCTCGCTTGGGCATCTGAAGGACAGGGCCCCTTTTCACAGTGGTCAGAGATGTCCCTCTTATAAATATAGATACTGTAACTGTTCAATAAACCCAGATTCTGGTCCAAGACCTGCCCACTTGTATCTTATCGGAGTGGTTTTTTTTTTCCCACTTCGAAAGGACTGTAGGGGGAGTTGCATACCTTTCCATACGGATCACACTCAGGGGATGGAGTCCCTAAAATGGGAATGTGGTCCTCCCCAAAGCAGGGGCCCAGCCAACACCCGAGGAGACCGTCTCGTCACAGGCGCGCTGTGCTGTAGGTGTGGTCTGAGGGTGGTCCCCAAAGGTTCACAGGTCGGAGTTTCGTCCCCATAGTGGGGAGGGGGCACCAAGGGGGAGAAATGACCTTGGTGGTAGAGGCCATGGGGGCGCCCTCTGCTGGTGACCTTAGGAAATGACAGAGACTGCAGGTGATGCCCACGCACACTCTCCCTGCCAGGCCACAAGATGCCCTGTACCACCCTGGGCCGGCTTAGCAAGAAGGCCCGTGCCAGAGATGGCCCCTCCGGATTGTGAGAGTGGCCCACCTCAGGGAGGAGCCACCCAGCCCTTGGGAATCCCACTCTGTTTCTGCGAGGGGGCTCAGCTTGCCTGGTCTAAGTGAGCAAGCACAGAGCACGCCAGCATCCGTTCTTCTCACCTGGAGGACCAGTAGGTGTCACACCGAGAGCGGAGGCAGGAGAGTAACTGCCCCACACAAAATGGTGCTTGTGGCACAGGCCTTTGTCAGCACCCCAACTCCGGGCCTGCGTGCTGGCCAGGGGGTCATGTTCCCCTTCGTGAACACACATCAAGAATTGAGCATGCTACAATCAGTAATTGCAAAAACATGGAAGCAACCAAAATGCCCATCAACAGAGGATTGGATAAGAAAGCTATGGTTCATCTACTCCATGGAATACTACTCAGCTATTAAAAAAAACAAAATGCAGTTCTTTGTGGCCAAATGGGCCAAACTGGAAACCATAATGCTAAGGGAAATGAGCCAATCCCAAAAGGTTAAATACCACATGTTTGCCTTAATTTAAGATGATATGATGTTATGTATAACATGTTATGTTATGTATGTTATATGTTGTGTATAAACTAAAATTGAAATGTCAATGAGGTGGTCACAGAAGGTGGTTAAGAACTCGCATTTACTTTTACCATATTGGTTACTCATTACTATGTCAATTAATTCCATAATGATGTAAATTTGTGCTGATGGTATGTTGGAGCTTTCAATTGACTGGGATGATGCTCTGCTGGCTCTGTCTTCAGACCAGAGAGGGTATACCTAAGAAGCCGTTGGACTTGACTGGACAATAAGATGCTGGACTCTATGTTTGGTATACGCTTGCAATGGGGGAATCTCAACTGAACTTGAGCTGTGGTTATGCAACAAGGTGGAGGAATCCACCATGGTGGGAGGGTTTGGGGAGGGGTGGGGAGAACCCAAGTATCTATGTAATTGTGTCACATAATACAATGTAATTACTGAAGTTAAATAATAAATATAAAAAAAAAAAAAAAAAAAGAATTGAGCATGCTGAACCGCAAATGCCCCTGAACTCCCACCCTGCTGGACCCTGAGGTGGCACCTGAAGCTGAGGCTGGCAGAGGCAAGAGAGGGCGGGGTGCTGGGGGCAGCCAGGGACCCCCATCTGGAGACCCCCCTTGCTCGGTTGTGGGGCTGGAGAGCACTTGCTGTCAGGTTATGGCTGTACATCGCTGTCCTGTGGGTATGGCCTCTTAGGTTTTGCTTTCTGGTTGCGGTTCTTGATTGTAAACGTCCCATGCTTGTTGAAGATACGTTGAACACGTTGTGTTGCAAAGGCTTCGCAGATTTCCTCCCACCCAAGGGTGTCTGTGGCCTTGGGGTGTGTGTCGGTCTGTGTGTGTGTGCCAGGAAAGATCGCATTTCTGTTACATGGCTTCTGAATTTTGTAGAATAGTCTTGCTTTTTGCAGCCCAGTAGAGTTTACTGGCACTGCTATGGTCTCATCTGTGTGTGTGTGTGTGTGTGTGTGTGTGTGTGTGTGTGTGTGTGTGTCTGTGTGTAAGTCTGACGCCCTAGTGGAGTTTACCACCATGTCCAAAATGAGCTAGGAGCCAGTCCCCACCCCCCAGTCCCACCCACCCCAAGATCGTGATCCATGCTGTCCCAGAGCTGCCTGGGACTCACACGCTGCCCAGCTCTAAGTCCACGGTGAGAGAGAGAGAGAGAGAGAGAGAGAGAGAGAGAGAGAGAGATCTTCCATCTACTGGTTCACTCCCTAAATGGTCGCAATGGCTGGAGCTGAGCCGATCTGAAGCCAGGAGCTTCCTCCGGGTCTCCCACACAGGTGCAGGATCCCACAGCTTTGGGCCGTCCTCGACTGCCTTCCCAGGCCACAAGCAGGGAGCTGGTGGGTCTTTTTTCTTCAGTAGCTGCATCATTTCCCTGTGCTGTCTCCAGGAGCTAAATATTGTCATTGCTTCCCATTTAGCTTTAATTTCCAATAAACTGTGCACCTTCCAATAAGCTGAGAACCCTCGCATAAGCTGAGTACCCTCGTTATGCCTATTTGTGAAAATGCTCACAATGCAAACAGAGCAGACAGGGTATGTGTTGGGGGGGTGGTCCTGCGGAGACTGACACAGGACCCTGGGACGCGCTCAGGGGGGCAGGGAGTTGACTGATCAGACAGGATGAAGACGGAGGGAGAGGAGTGTCCGGGGCCACTCCGGCTAAGTGCACCACGGCACTCCTTCAAGCAATCGTTATTTTTCTCTGTGTGTATTCCTAGACCTGTTTTGTAACAAAGTTATATTTTCTCCCAATGACTACTTGTATCCAAAAAGCCAGCATCCAGCAAGTCCTGATCCTAAAAGATGTGTGATGGAAACAAAACTATAAAAACCGCGGTGGTCTTTGGTAATATAAATGCTCGTATCATGCTTCAAGTCCTGCTCTGCGGACAGAGAGAGAAAGAGAGAGAGAGAATTCAACATTGATTCATGGACAGCCGGGAGTCTATACAAAGCACAAAACCCATTTTGCCATTTTAGCCAGTCTAAAAAGAGCCTGTGACAAAGCCCAGTGCTGGAAAGTAACCACTGTGGGTCCCGTGCTGAATTCAGAAACATGGTGGTGAGCCGCTGTGCGAGATCCCAGTCTCTGCTGAAGTGAGCCTTCCCCCAAAGCAGGGCGCTGGAACAGTGGCGGTGATCTCACAGGCGCGTCACACCTCAGCTGTGTTTCTAAAAATGCCCGTCACGCGGACCTCATTAGGACTTGATGGAGCGCACGAGAGGCCTGGGCGAGCCCGTTCTCACTTCATGCCGACGTAGGCAGTGTTCCTGTGCCACCGAAATGCTCCATGTGCGTGCCAAGTGTGGGAAAACAGGAATCCTGTAAAAGAAATAAAGTGGGAATTTTTCAGAGTCAATCGAAATGTGATTTCAGCATGAAATAGATATCGTTATTACTTCCGTCCAAAGAGGATGGGATGGGAGGGTGGGGACAGCTCAGATAATCACAGCGGAAGAGCAGGTCACGTGTGCTGAGAGCGTGTGCTGGGAGTGTGTGTCCTCGAATGATGTGCAAGTCACGCGTGCTGAGAGCGTGTGTGCTTCACAGGCCACGTCATGGTGGTCACGTGTGCCCTTCACGGGACGTGGTGGTCACGTGTGCTGAAAGCATGTGCCCTTGAATGACATGCAGGTCACGTGTACTGAGAGTGTATGCGCTTGACAGGATGTGTAGGTCACGTGTGCCGAGAGGGTATGCCCTTGAACAACATGAGGAGGGAGACGAGCAGCTGTGGTCTTCCTCTTCCAAACCCATGACCGAATTCTCACAGTGAGAAAAATAAAAATTCAGGACATTGTCAGAACTCCTACCAGGACTGCTGAGGTTCAAGGTCACCAAAAACACAAGGCACGTTTGAAAGACTGTCCCATCCCAGAGGAGCCTGAGTGGATGGGGTAAGAAAGTGCCCTCTGGGTCCCGGCGGCGTGGCCTAGCAGTTAAAGTCCTCGCCTTGAACGCCCCGGGAATCCCATACGCACGCCGGTTCTAATCCCGGCAGCTCCACTTCCCATCCAGTTCCCTGCTTGTGGCCTGGGAAAGCAGTCGAGCACACCCCACACCCTTGGGACCCTGCGCCTGTGTGGGAGACCTGGAGGAAGTTCCTGGCTCCTGGGTTTGGATTGGTGCAGTCACTTGGGGAATGAATCATCGGACAGAAGATATTTCTGTCTCTTCTCCTCACTATAAATATCTGCCTTTCAAATAAAAATAAATAACTCTTAAAAAAAAAAGAGGTAGTGTCCTCTGACCTACTGTATGGGATGTTGGATCAGATTAGATAAAAACTACAAGAAATCCGGACCAAGTTTGCATGAAAATGGGTTTGTTCATTATGGCTGCAAGACTTGATGAGGAGGAAACCGAGATGCGTTGTATGGGTATTCTCTGTACTATCTTTGGGAGTTTAGCATAGATATAATAAAACTATTCTGAAATCTCTATTTTAAAAATAGGCTATGGGCCGGGCAGTGTGGCCTAGTGGCTCAAGTCCTTGCCTTGAATGCCCTGGGATCCCATATGGGCGCCGGTTCTAATCCAGGCAGCTCCACTTCGCATCCAGCTCCCTGTTTGTGGCCTGGGAAAGCAGAAGAGGACGGCCCAAAGCCTTGGGACCCTGCACCCGCGTGGGAGACCTGGAAGAGGTTCCTGGTTCCCAGCTTTGGGGAATGAATCATCGGATGGAAGATCTTCCTCTCTGTCTCTCCTCCCCTCTGTATATCTGACTTTGTAATAAAAATAAATAAACCTTTTTTAAAAAATTAAAAAAATAATAAAAATAGGCTAAAGGAGCTGGCGCTGTGGTGTAGTGAGTGAAGCTGCTGGCATCACAAAGCAATGCTGCTTCCAATCCAGCTCCCTGCTGATACGCCTGGGAAAGCAGCCCTTGATGGGCCAAGTGCTTGGGCCCTTGCCACTCCTGGGGGAGACCAGGGCGGAGTGCGTGGCTCCTGGCTTCAGCCTGGCCCAGCCCTGGCCACTGCAGATGTTTGGAAAGTAAACAACAAATGAAAGATACCTCTCTCTCTCACCCTGCCTTTTGAAGATAATCTTTAAAAAATAAACTAACGGAGCCTGGCGCGATAGCCTAGTGACTAAAGTCCTCACCTTACACATGTCAGGATCCCATATGGGGCTGGTTTGTGTCCTGGTTGCTCCATTTCCCATCCAACTCCCTGCTTGTGGCCTGGGAAAGCAGTCAAAGATGGCCCAGAGCCTTGAGACCCTGCACCCGTGTGGGAGACACAGAAGAGGCTCTTGGCTCCTGGCTTTGGATCGGCTCAACTCTGGCCATTACAGCCACTTGGGGAGTGAATCATCGAACGGAGAATCTTTCCTTCTGTCTCTCCTCCTCTCTGTCTACCTGACTTTCCAATAAAAATAAATACATCTTAAAAAAAAAGTGATTCACTTGCATGCTGTGTTCAAGAAAGTCACTTCAAATGCAGATATTTGTGAAGGTGGGAAGTAAAAGGATAAAGTTACATGATGGAAACATTAACAGAACGGAGTGGGAGTATTAATATCAGATGAGGTTTATTTCAGTGTCGACCACATCACCAGAAACAAAGTGCTTCCTTGATAAGACAGTCATTCCAGTGGATCTGTCCTCTGGTCGGCCCGCCACCAACATGCAGGTCTTTGTAAAGCCCTTACAGCAAAGTCCATCATGCCTGTGGTCACATTCCTTGGCGGCAGAGCAAGTGGAGGCCATGTGCCAGGCGAGGGGAGAATTCCTCCCGGGCAGCCACTCTGACCTTTGTGGGCAGCCTTGATCTGACCGGGCCTTCAGAAGAGGTCCACTCTTCCTTGGTGCTGTGCCTCCACAGAGACACCCCCTTCCCAGACAGAAGCAGCTTACGGAGGAGGGGTCGGCTGGCCACCTTGCAAGACAACAGCAAGGCGAGCTGCCCCTGGCGGCCAGGGCCCCTCAAGGCGAAACGTGGGGTTGCGGGAGTTGCACCTCGGCAGACATTGCTGTGGCCAGCCCTATCCGGCCTGCTGTGTCTGCAAACCGAAAGACAAGTAATCGTCCATGAGGAGTTAGTAAAAGTCATGAAATAACAGCCACCACCACCAATCCAGTGGTGGGTATTGTGGACACAGCGGGATAAGCTGCCCCTTGAGACCCCCACAGGCCGTCTTGGCGTGCCTGGTGAGGGTTCTAGCTACGCCCCTGGGGAGACCCAGGCAGCGCCGCCTGCTGGCAGCTTTGGGAAGTGAACCAGCAGGTAAGACCTCTCACCCCTCTGTGTGTCTGTCTGTGTCTTTGCCCCCAAATAATTTTTTTCTTGAAAGATTTATTTATTTTTATTGGAAATGCATATCAGATTCATGGAGAGCAGGAGATACAGGCAGAGAGCTGGATAGGAAGTGGAGCAGCTGGGACAAGAACCATCACCCATACAGGATCCCAGGGCTCACAAGGTGAGAATTTAGCCATTGAATCACTGAGCTGGGCTCATACCCAAATAATTTTTGAAATCATAATGAACTGAATAAAAATTAAAATGGAACTTACCAAAATTTGCAGGACACAGTTAAAGTAATCCAAGATTAATTCACAACACTTAACAGCAGGAATTGGACCTACCATTAATCTCCCACCACAAGAAACTAGACAAAGAAAAGCAAAGCCCAAGACATATAGGAAGAAACAAATCCTACATATAACAGAAATCAGTGAAATGAAAAATAAAAGCAGCAGCCCATAAAACCTTCTTTGGAAGGTCAATAAAGTTAATAAACTTCTAGCAAGATGAGTAAAAGGAGACACAAGTTAAGCACATTCTTTGGAAGGTCAATAAAGTTAATAAACTTCTAGCAAGATGAGTAAAAGGAGACACAAGTTCCCAGTAACATAGGCCGGAGTCCACTTGGTGGCACAACGCATAAAGCCATCACTTGGCATACCTGGAGTCCCATATTGGAGTGCTGGTTCAAGTCCCAGCCGCTCCACTTCCAATTCAGCTTCCTGCTAATACACCTGGGAAAGCATCAAAAAATGGCCACCGTGCATAGATGGAGTGCTGCGCTCCTGGCTTTGGACTGGCCTAGCCCTGATTGATGTGGTCATTTGCGGAGTGAACCAGCAAAAAGAAGATTGTGTGTGTGTGTGTGTGCGTGTGTGTGTGTGTGTGTGTATTACTCTGCCTGTCAAATATTTTTTTTTCGAAAGAATGACATTGGCTGTCACTTCAGACTCTGTAGATTTGAAAGGATAATAAGGACTGGCCTTATAAATCAACTCTACTTGCAGAAGTTAAACAATTTGGGTGAAATAGGCCAATTCCTTAAGAACCGTAAAACTACCCCCAAACTCACTGAGCTTGAAATAGACCATCTGAAAAGCAGCAATTTTAAAAATTGAATACATAGTTCTTTTTTTTTTTCTGCTTAAGTCCCACACAGCTAGTTAGGCGAGTCACTCAAAGGACCCACGGAGTTCTCATTAAGGTGTGTTCTACGGGAAGGAACCTGCTAGCAAAGAACACAATGCAAGCACAGCAGGAGGAAGTTATAATAGGCGAGGGCTGGTGGGGGTCAGGCACACCCTCTTCTGTCCTCCCTGCTGGGGACGCACGTCCACAGCCTTGCTGGGACCTACATATGAAGTCCCTGCCCGGGGACTAGTGTTGTGGAGTGGGAGATTAAGCTGCCCCTTTTGACACTGGCATCCCATTACCCAAGTCATTGTCAAAGCACCTCCATTTCAGTCCTGGTTGCTTTGTTTCTGATCCAGCTTACCACCAATCCACCTTGCCATTGCCGGAGCCCCGACTACCCACCTGGAGAAACCAGGATGCATTCCTGGCCATTACAGCCATTTGGCAAGTAAGCCAGTAGATGAAAGATATATTCCTTCTCTTTTTGCCTTTCCAAAGAAATGAAAGAAATATTAAAAAAAAAATTCTTGCTCAGGAAATCCCACTTGAATCCTGGAGTTAGAATCCTTCATGGGCGCTGTTTACATTTCTGCCACACAGCCAAACAGTCCCCAAGTCTGGCACCGGCTGCAGCCTGAGAATCTTTAAGCTTCTGGTAAACCTGCTGACCGACTAGTGTGCCTTGGGCCCACTGCTGGGGAAGAGAGAAGAGTGTCCTGCCCAGATGCCGTGTGAGTAATACAGAAGTTTAGTTCTCAGAGGCAGATGGAGGGTCACCATCATGGCTTTTGTGGTAAGGGCAAGGGGCAGGAAGATAAAACAAACCTCTTGGGGCCGGCACCGTGGCCTAGTGGCTCAAGTCCTCACCTTGTACGTACTGGGATCCCATATGGACGCCGGTTCTAATCCTGGCAGTCCTGCTTTCCATCCAGCTCCCTGTTTGTGGCCTGGGAAAGCAGTGGAGGACAGACCAAAGCCTTGGGACCCTGCACTCATGTGGGAGACATGAAGAGGCTCTTGGCTCCTGGTTTCGGACTGGCTCAGCTCCAGCCGTTGTAGCCGCTTGCGGAGTGAATTAGCAGATGGAAGATCTTCCTCTCTGTCTCTCCTCCTCTCTGTAGTTCTGCCTTTCCAATAAAAAAAATAAATAAATCTTTAAAAAGAGGGAGCTTTCCTGATCCAACTTGTTTCCCTGCAGAATTAGAATCATGTTTAAAGGACTGTTGAAACTAACAATACAGAGCACATCTTAACTTCTGAAGGCGCCTTATTATGACACTAACAGCAGAGACTGTAGACATGGGTGCAAAATTCCTCAATAAAAGATCGAGTAAGATGCAGCACTGCGTAAAAATAATGGAGGTGGCAGTGCTGGAGCATAACAAAACCACTATCTTTATTACCTGCATCTGATATGGACACTGGTTTGTGTTCTGGCTGCTCAACTTCTGACTCAGCTCCCTGCTTATGGCCTGGGAATGCAGTGGAGGACGGCCCAAGTGTTGGGTCCCTGCATGCATGTCGGGGACCCAGCTGAAACTCCCAGTGCCAGGCTCTTGCCTGACCTAGCCCTAGCTGTTGCTGCTCTTTGGGAATGTAACCAGCTAATTTTTGAAAGGAAGCAAAAGCAATTCAATAAAAGAAAATGGTCTTTTCAACAAATGGTCCTGGAGCAGCTGGATGTATGGAGCCAAGGAAGAACCTCCAGCACAACCTCCAGCTCATACCTCACTCAATATTTAAATCAAGGAGCAGGTGTTGGGGGGAACAGTGGGGATGACACTCGGGACACCCACAGCCCACATCAGATGGTCTTGTGCCAATTCTGTGCTATTGGGCACCCTGGAAGGCAGCGGATGATGGTTCAATGACTTGGGTCCCCACCAGCCACATGGATGGACACAAGCTGGAGTTTGAGCTCCTGGCTTCTGCTTGGCCCAGCCCTGGTTATTGCAGCCATTTGAGGAGTGAATAAACAGAAGATCTCTGTCTTTCTTTATTTTTTTTGCCACTTTGTCTTTGGTCACAATGACCTGGACTAGTCCAGGTTGAAGCCAGGAGCCCAAAATCCTCTGGGTTTCCCAGGAAGTGACAGGATCCACATACTTAGACTGTCACCAGTATTTTCCAAGGGTCATTAGAAGGAGCTGGATCTGAAGTAGATCAGCCAGGACTTGAATCAGTGTTTATATGAGATGCTGGCCTGGGGAGCAGCAGCTTTACCTGATGGAGTACTGTGCGGGTGTTTTTTTAAGATTGCGCAATGATAGAAAGCCCTACCCTAGCTGCTCCTGAGTGTTGTCTTAATGTGTTAGGGCTGCCTGACCGTGGCCCGCAGCCTGGGCTCCTTAACCAAAGGAAGCTCATTTCCTCAGAGCTGAGGCCACAAACGCCAAAGGCCAAGGGCTGGAAGCGCAGCCTCTTCCTGGGCCACCCTCCATGACTTGTGAACATCGTCTTCTCCCCAGGCCTTCGCAATGTCTTCCCTTCACGTGTCTGAGCCCGTCTCTTCGCCTCAGGACTCCAACCTTCTTAAAAGGTGCCCCGAATGACTCCATGTTAACCTACTTCCTTTGTCTTTCCGACAACAGTCACCTTGGCAGGTGCTGAGGGGTTACGATGCCAACCTAAGATTTTAGAGGGGAGTGTGTGACCCAGTTCAGCCCATACCACCCAAAAGGCCCAGCAGGCTTTTGTGTTGAACACAAAAACTTTCCAAATATATAAAATCTTCTCCAGGCTACAGGTTTCTTCATGCTTTCTCGTGGCTTTCATCTTTGCTTGGCTCTCAAGGCCATGAAAAGCCCAGGGTTATAAAAATACCTTGGCCATTGTGACATTCAGGAAGGTTCCATGCCGAGCCGGCGCTCACGCGGCCCAGCTGGATGCCATCTTATTTCTTAGAGTCGCAGCTGGCCGCCTGGTGGTGGTGGTGGGAGGGGTACATGATTGTACCCGGCCACTTTGGGGACTGTGACCCACTCAAGGAGTTCCTGTCCATCCTGAACTAGTTCTGCCCAGAAATGGATCCAATCTTTGTGTGTGAGTTCCTTCTACAAAGTGCATCTGCCAGATACAGAAAGACATGAAAACGCAGAGCCAGGCAGCTGAGCGCTAATAGGTGCTGTGGGGCAGTGGGTCCAGCTGCCATCCCCTACCCAAGGGATCCAGATGTCCCACTTCCATTTCCTGCTAATGTGCCTGGGAGGCAGTGAATGATGGCCCAAAGGATGACCTGCATGGCAGGCTCAGATGGAGCTCTTGGCTCCTGGCTGTGGTATGACCCAACCCCAGCTGTTGCTGGCATTTAGAGAGTGAATCAGTGGCTGGAAGATTTTCTCTCCCCCCCACCCCTGTGTGTGTGTGTGTGTGTGTGTGTGTGTGTGTGTGTGTGTTGGTGTGTTGTGCTGTCACTTTGCCCCAAATACATTTTCAAAAATATACAAAGACCCAGATCAGCAGCTGGTAACCTGGGAGAGTTACTGACCACACATAAGTCTTGTGGAGGCCTTCAGTGGTTTCCTCCCAAGACTTTCATATAAAACACACAGGCAGCTCCATAACCCTGGAAGCCTCCTGCGCCAACCTCAAAGTGAAGATCTGGGCCCAGTGCAATGGCTCAACTGGCTCAATTCTTGCCTTGTAAGCTCTGGGATCCTATATGGACGCTGGTTCATGTCCCGGCTGCTCCACTTCCATCCAGCTCTCTGCTTATGGCCTGGGAAAGCAGCAGAGAATGGCCCAAAGCCTTGGGACCCTGCACCTGCGTGGGAGACCCGGAAGAGGCTCTGGTTTCCTGGTTTTAGACCTAGGAATTGGAGGTGGCAGCCAGAAGCAGCACGTTCGTGCAGGGTCCTAAGCTCAGCTCTGACTATGGCAAAAAGTAAACAAACAACCTAGAAACCACAAATAACTAGGTAAGCACGTGCTTGGGACTCGCTGCGTCCCCAGTTTTCGGGGTCCCAGCCACTCCAACGGTTCGCA
This sequence comes from Ochotona princeps, assembly GCF_030435755.1. Classification (NCBI taxonomy): domain Eukaryota; kingdom Metazoa; phylum Chordata; class Mammalia; order Lagomorpha; family Ochotonidae; genus Ochotona; species Ochotona princeps. Next base: position 26,638,851 of record NC_080855.1, on the reverse strand, counting down.
CTCCACAGTCCACCTGTCTCAGGCAGAGCCACGCCCCCAAGTGGTGGGCGGGGTCCCGAGCCCCGCCTCCCCGTGGAGGGAAGCTACTGCGCAGATGCGGACTCTTTGCCCCGCCCCGTCCCCCCCAACCCCACCGGGTCCTCCAGACCACCGAGCCCTCCTCCTAGAGCAGCCCCTGGGCGGCAACCGCAGGGTGGCCGGAAGTGCAGGTGCCCGGGAGGCACGGCTGGTGTCCCTGGCTCGTTCTGCTGGCTGGCCGACACCTCGGGGGTTCAGCTGCGTGGGCCTAGGGTCCTTGGAGGTGTGGAGCGGAGGGCACAGCTGTGCATGGTTGGTGAGCGGATTGGGGCCGTGGGTGTCCCATGGCTGAAGCTGGAGCGTGTGTGCCTGGTTCGTGTCTCTCAGCCGGCGCTTAAGGTGCGCCCTGCCTGTTGGCTATAGAGGCGGGTGTTTCTGCAGGAGAGCAGGTGCACAGGTAGAGAAGTTACGGGAAGCAGAAGAGCAATGCCCGTGGACAGCAAGCAGGTGCCTGCCAGCCTTCCTCCTGGCGAAGGACCGAAAGGCTGGAACCTGGAGCAGGGTCCAGCCTCGGGTGTCCTCAAGGGAGGAGTCCCGGAAGCAGCGCACAGGCGCCAGTCCTGGCCTTTAACTCCGGAGCCCGTGGCTTTTCTCTCCTGCCCCATGACTGGAGCTTGCGAAGTTACATAATCCGTTAGGTTTTTGAATGTTACCATCCACACTTTAAGTCCATGTGTCATTGAATAAAATCATCCCATGGCGTTTGGTGGTGGTGGTGGTGGTGGTGGCGGTGGGTGTGGGTGTGTTTGCCTTCACACAAAATGCTGGAAACAGTGTAGTTTCTTCCCCCTTAGCCCCCCTCTTCATTGAAAGCTGTGTGCAGAGGAGGCTGTTTGGCTAAATAGCATTGCATCACTTGAGAGACTTAACTGTATGTGGCTGCATTGCTTTCCAAAGAGCTGTGGACCGCCCTGGGACCCATGTAGGTTGTACTTGTCCGTTGGGCATCACCCAGTGCTAAGCGTGGAGCTGGCCATGGGGGAGTGGGGAGGGGAGCGGCCTAGGAGCAAAACAGACGCTGACCAGCCCCCACCACCATGCAAGTGTGTAAGGAAGACAGAGGAGGGGCCTGCAGATAGTGCAAGGGAAATGAACATTATGAAGAAGCAATGCTGGGGATTTCAGTTCATTTGTACCTCTTTTCAGGGGTTCCTGTCAGAATTTGTTTCAGCACTATACTATTGTAATAATATGGGGGAAGGGCCCGGCACGATAGCGTAGCAGTTAAAGTCCTCGCCTTGAATGCGCTGGGATCCCATATGGGCACCGGTTCGTGTCCAGGCGGCTCCACTTCCCATCCAGCTCCCTGTCTGTGGCCTGGGAAAGCAGTCAAGGATGGCCCGGAGTCTTGGGACCCTGCACCCGCGTGGGAAATCAAAAAGAGGTTCCTGGTTTTGGATTGGCTCAGCTGCAGCCGTTGTGGCCACTTGGGGAGTGAACCATCGGATGGAAGATCTTCCTCTCTGTCTCTCCTCCTCTCTGTATATCTGCCTTTCCAATAATAAATAAATAAATAAAATCTTAAAAAAATAATATGAGGGAAATAAGTTGCGGGGAGGTAATAAGGGAAGGGGGTAGGGGAAATCCAAGAGCCTATGGAATTGCACCGTAAAAGTAAAAATAAAATAAAAGAGGGGAAAAAACCAATTTATTTCAAAAGCCAAGAGAGAGCCTGGCACAGTGGCCTAGTGGCTGAAGTCCTTGTCTTGCATGTACTGGGATCCCATAAGGGCGCTAGTTCTTACCCTGGCTGCTCCGCTTCCCATCCAGCTCCCTGCCTGTGGCCTGGGAAAGCAGTAGGGGATGGCCCAAAGCCTTGGAATCTTGGTGCCCATGTGCGAGACTTGGGGAAAAAACCCTGGCTTCTGACTTTGGATCAGCTGAGTTCTGGCCATTGTGGCTGTCTGGGGAGTGAACCAGCAGGTTGAAGTTCTTTGTCTCTCCTTCTCTCTGCATATCTGATTTTCCAATAAAAATAAATAAATCTTAGAAACCAAGAGAGAGATCTATTCATTGGTTCACTCCCCAGTTCACTCCACCCGCAGTGGCCAGGGCTGGACCAGGCTGAAGCCAGCAGGCTAGAACTCCATCCAGGTCTGTGAGCAGGGTGGCAGGGGCCTAAGCATCTGGGGCTATCTTCTGCTGCTTTCCCAGGCACATTAGCAGGGAGCTGGATGGGAAGCAGGACAACTGGGACTGGAACTGGAGCTCTTGGGGGGGAGGCCTACCCTGATGTACCACCTCCTCAGCCTCACTGTGTCCCAGTTTAAAAGAGTCTGGGCCAGTGCTGTGGTGCAGTGGGTAAAGCTGCAGCCTGCAACACTGGCATCCCATAAGGGCACCAGTTGGTGTTGGGCTGCTCCGTGCTCCGTGCAGCTCCCTGCTGACAGCTCAGGTACCCAGATGGAACCCCAGGCTCCTGGCTTCAGGCTGACCCAGCTCTGGCCCCTTGGGGGCCTCTGGGAAATGAATCAGCAGATGAAAGATCTTACTCTCTGTAACTAGGACTTTTAAACCAATAAACACATGTTAAAAAAAAAAAAAAGAAGAAGAAAAAAAACTTTCCTGGATTAATTCCACCAGTTTTGGTTTTAATGTGAATTGTTCCTGCATCACCGGCTGCTTAAAACACGTGACTCTGATCAGATGTCCACATCCCCAGGTGGGTAACGAGAGCCCGCCTGGTCACCTGTCCTTACTTTTCCTCCTGGTTGTTCTCGACAGATGTCCTCACTTTGCTGAGCGCATGGCCTGATGGCATGGCCTCATGTCCCTGTCTTATCTGGAAGGGGCCACAGGAACCTAGTAGAGGGTGAACTCGGGGTTCCAGCCCCTGCTCCTCCACTTCCTCACCCTGGGAATACTCCTTGGTGCACCTGCTCCCGGATGTTTCTCCCCCTGACGCTTGCCAGGTATGCTGTATCAGGTACACCCCTGCCATGACAGCCCAGGACCTCTTAGTTGCTCCTGGCTGACACCAGGTATGTGGGTTTTCTTGACCCCAGGAAGTTCCCTTCCAGTTGAGTGTTGAGTCATGACCCAGTCTTATCTGGACTTGGCAATAGCGCTGACAAGCAGAGGAGCTCAGTGGGCAGGACTACCAGCCATGGTCCCGGTAGCCACCTGTGCTCTAACTGCCAACACATAAATCAGGGGTCACAGAACTTGGGGGGTAGGGCTAGGTGCGTGGGACGGAGCACAGCACAGCCCGGCCTATGTCCCTTCCCTCCCAGCACCGCCCCCTCCAAGCCTACAGTGGACTGATATGTACGGAGCTTTTATCTCCAGAGATCGATGGTTCCCATGGTCTCCAGCTCCTCCCCTTGCCCTGGAGGATGGTGCATGGAGCTGGACAGTCCAAGCTGCTGCCCCTGACATAGCCTGCTTGGTGAGCAGACCCCATCTGAGAAGCAATCCCAGAGCTCATCGAGTGGCCCCTTGCTGAGATCAAAGTTGCCCCCTGGCAGTCTGGAAGCTCCAGGGACTGGGACAGAAAGATCAAATGCATGCTTCTTATTGGTCACAGCGTTTTTATTTGCTTCCATTTTTTATATTCTCCCCATCCCCTTGAAAATGAAAGCCCCATAAAAAACTTTATTAGAAGTAAATGCTGGGCCTGGCGGCGTGGCCAGCAGCTAAAGTCCTCGCCCCCAACGCGCTGGGATCCCATATGGGCACCGGTTCTAATCCCAGCAGCTCCACTTCCCATACAGCTCCCTGCTTGTGGCCAGGGAAAGCAGTCAAGGACGGCCCAAAGCCTTGGACTCAGCACCTGTGTGGGAGACCTGCAGGAAGTTCCTGGCTCCTGGCTCCGGATTGGCACAAGACCTGCCGTTGCACTCACTTGGGGAGTGAATTATCGGACGGAAGATCTTCCTCTCTATCTCTCCTCCTCTCTGTATATCTGACTTTGTAATTAAAAAAAAACTAAGAATTAAATGCTAACCCCCCCTAGCCTGGGGTTTAAAAGATAAATAAACCTTTTAAGTCTTAAAAGGATTATTTATTTGAATGGCAGGGCATCAGAGAGAGGAGAGTCAGAGAGAGACATAGCTCCCTTCTTCTGGTTCCTTCCCCAGATGGCTGCAACAGCCAGGGCTGGGCCAGGCCGACGCCAGGAACTCTGTCTGTGTCCCCCACATGGTGGCCGGGGCCCAAGTACTGGGCCTTCTGCTCCTGCCCCCCACCCAGGTGCATGAGCAGGGAGCCAGACTGGAAGTGGAGTGGCTGGGACTACAACCACCTGGAAGCAGTTTAGGCTCTGCCGCACCTCAGTGCCTGCCCAGCTCCTTCTCGTCATGTCATGTAAATCCTGTCGCCCAGGCAAAGTGGAGAGCTCATTCCTGTACCCTGTATTTTTCAGGGAGCCAGTTCCCCAACTGAGATTTCTCCATAAGTTTACTGAACTTATTGTATTAAGGTATTATCAGGTGCCTGAGCCGAGCAGGGAAGAGTAACTCTAGGGCCATCATTAGAGGGTTTTTTGTTGTTGTTGTTGTTGGTTTTTTTTTTTTTTTAAGGCCTACTAATTCTTGTGGCTTCCAGCACCCTTCATGGCCAACACACCTTAGACGAGTCCCTAAGAGGACGGGGTCCCTTTTCTACTTGAGGACCCAGGAGGGAGGCGGGAGAGCTAATCACAAGGACGTTGTCCCCAGGAAGGCAGCCAGGAGGACATCCTGAAAGACGAACCTGGCGCGCGTGCGTGCATGGAGTGCGGGTGATGGGAAGCGCGCATGCGCGCCGCGAGGCCGCGCGTGACCGGGCCGAGCCTGTGCGCGCGCCCCCTGCCGGCAGGCTCCTGGCAGCGGAGGGGGCGGGGCGTCGCCGGTCCCGGTCCGGCGGCCCGCATCCGCCGGACGCCGGAAGCGCTTCTCCGCCCCTGCCACTTGGCCATGGAGACTGTAGCCCAGTAGAGTCCCCTGAGAGGAAGAGCCGGGGGGCGGCGGCGGCCATGGAGGCCGTGCTGAACGACCTGGTGTCTGTGGAGGACCTGATGGTGAGGCCTGGTCCTGCGGGAGGGGAAGGGGGAAGAGTTGGGAGGACGGACCGCGAGAGGAGAGTCGGCCCGGGAGCCGAACCCTCCTGCCAGTTTCAAACTTGGAGAGGGGAAGCCGAACTACGGCTCCCGGCAGCCCCCGCGCCACCCGGCTCCTGCCCCAAGCGCACTCTTTGCCGCGGAGGCTGCTGGGGCTCGTAGTTTCTCCCGCCACCACACCTCCAACTGGAGGAGGCCCACTGGGTCTAAAACCCCAGAAAGACTGTCAGGTTCTGGGTCCTCTGTGTGATGTGGGAGATCAGTCGTGGGAGACACAGCGACCCGGCGTCACGCTGCACACACTGCTGACGCCGGCGCGATGCCCAGGGCATTGCCCTCCAGGTCTCCAGTCTTCGTAACCCCGGGAGGTAGGCAGGCACTGACTTTTTCCCCCTGCCACCCCGTTCTTTTGCCAGACAAGCCAAGGGTGCAGGCGCGGCTGGGTGGGGCAGACCGGGCCCGCGTGGGGGCTGTTTTGAGCAGTTGTGACAGCGTGTTTACTGTGCTGCTCGCGGTCAGCTGCTCCGGGAGCCGTGCCTGGAGCTGCCACCAGGCGGCATCTCCACCCGGGACCGCCAGGGGCACCCCGGGATGGAGCTGTGTGTGTGTGTGACAGTGTGTGGGTCAGGGTGCCTGTGTACCCCGGGATGGGGCTGGGGCAGGGTATGTGTGTGTGCGTGTGTACCCCGGGATGGAGCTGGGTGTGTGTGACTTTGTGGGTCAGGGTGTGTGTGTGTGTGTACCCCGGGATGGGGCTGGGACAGGTGTATGTGTGTGTGTGTGTGTGTGTGTGAGTGAGAGATGGGCCAGGGTGTGTGTGTGTCCAGGGAACCACTGGATGGAGATGGGATAGGGGGTGTGTGTGTGTGTGTGTGAGTGAGAGATGGGCCAGGGCGTGTGTGTGTCCAGGGAACCACTGGATGGAGATGGGATAGGGTGTGTGTGTGTGTGTGGGTGTCAGGGTGTGTGTGTAGGGGGGTACCTCGATCTCAGCAAGCGCGGTAGGGCAGAAGCACAGGGAAGGGTGACCGGGAGCCAGACAGGATATGATTGACACCTGTCATTTCCCCATGATGGTCAGTCAGCCTCTTTTCTCTTTTGCGGGCAGAAATTTGAGAGGAAGTTTAAGTCGGAGCAGGCGGCCGGCTCGGTGTCCAAGAGCACGCAGTTTGAGTATGCCTGGTGCCTAGTGCGGAGCAAGTACAATGATGACATCCACAAAGGCATCACCCTGCTGGAGGGTGAGCCGGCAGCCCCTCCCCAGTCGCTGTTGGCTACAGGTGGACCTCACCACCCAGCACAGCCCCGGGTCAGCCCAGTGGGCTCGGCCGTGCCTCCACATTGGATGCCTTGGAGGGGGAGTTGGGAGAAGATGGGAGGAGGTGCAGATGGTGCTAATGGGATGGGAACTCTCGTCCCTCTCCTGGTATATGCTGGATCCTCCTTCGTAACGGGCCACAGAGCTTGGCCAGTACCTCTGCGCCCTCTTTCTCTAGGTTAAGTGACCACTTCCGAGCCTTTGCTGTTGGCAATGGCTGTCTGTTGTTTGCACATTGTAAAACTGTAAAAATAAGGGGCTTTCTTAACACAGAAGGATCCATTCTGCCTGTGCGGAGTGGCCAGTTTTAGCTTACAGCTGGGCACAGCTGCAGAACTGCCTGTCCCCGCTCCTCTAACGCCCCAGGCACTGCCACTGTAGCTGAGGGGACCTAGGACAGCTGCAAACTGACCTAGTGACCCGTGTGGTGTGTGCAGAGCCTGCAGGAGGCCCCTGAAGCTGAAGCAGGTGGAGTGGTTCGGGGGAGCCCAGTTCTGAGCAGGTGCTTGCGGAAGGGAGGAGGGAGTGCAGCCCTCATATGAGCAGCAGCCCCTTAGCCCCCACCTCCCGCCCTGTGTCCTGGCTGCTCCAGGACAGGGATGCTGATGCAGTGGGGGTGGGGGACACATGGCTGCCGCTGTGGGCCCCAGAGCCGTGACTTGGACAGCTGGGAGTTTGGAACTGACACTGGGGGCCCAGAGCTGTGAGCTTCCCAGGGTCCCTCGGCGTTGGGGGCGGGACTGGGTGGGACAAAGGGGAACAGCGTGTGACTCCTCCCCCCCATGTCCCTTGTCCCCTCAGAGCTGCTGCTGAAAGGCAGCAAGGATGAACAGCGGGATTATGTCTTCTACCTGGCTGTGGGCAACTACCGGCTCAAGGTAGGCCCAGGGCGCCCTGGGTGTGTGTATGTACGTGTGGCCACTTGGGGTGTCCTAGCCAGGTGCATGTGCCTGTGCACGTGTGGGCTCAGGGTGCCCTTGCTGTTCACATGCGCGTGCGTGGCAGTGAAGGGTGTGGGGTTATGCTGGATCTGGGAGGCAAGAGGGAGAGGGAGGGTGTGGCTGGAGCTCAGCTTGCGTGGAGGTGTTGTGAGGGGGGAAGTTATTATCTCCCAGGCTTATCATCCCCAGCAGTCAGGCGGAGCTGTTGGTGGACTCTACTCCCCCGGGTGAGGCCAGGCCACAGGGCGGCAAGGGCTGTCTGGCTGGGCGGTGGCGTGAGCCCCTGGGGGTGAAGGCTGGAGGGGTGCAGCCTGAGTTGCCTGCGTGCTGCTCTCCACCCCCTACCACTGTGAGTGCAGGAATATGAGAAGGCCCTCAAATACGTGCGGGGGCTGCTGCAGACCGAGCCCCAGAACAACCAGGCCAAGGAACTGGAGCGGCTCATCGACAAGGCCATGAAGAAGGGTGAGTACCGTGCTCTGTCATGCCCCCCTCCCCCCAGCAAATGATGCCACTCCCAGCTGCCCCCTCCAAGCCCCGCCTCTCGGAAGCTGTGTTGGCAGCCCTCCTGCTGCAGGGTGGGGTGTGTGTATATCCGGGTAGCACTTGACGTCAACTCCACCCCCCCATTCCCCCGTAGATGGACTGGTGGGCATGGCTATCGTTGGGGGCATGGCTCTGGGTGTGGCAGGACTGGCTGGACTCATCGGACTTGCCGTGTCCAAGGCCAAATCCTGAAGGCGACAGCATCACCCCCTCTGCCCCGGGGGACTCACCAGAACCCTGGACGACATGGACAACATGCGGAGAGAGGGCCTCAGTCCTGCTGCCCCTAGCCTGTCCTCCCACTCCCCATACACCCTGTCACCCTTCCCTGTGGCCTTCAACCTCTGCCACCCCTGGGGAAACCTGTCCTTTAGCCCTGAATCATGTGCTCTGGGATGAGTGTAAATAAACGCGCGCCACGGCTTGGGAGCCTCTGTGTGTCGTGGGTTGAGGGAGGGGTGGGCGCCACAGGGTACTGAGGGTGAGGGTGGCTTCTCCAGCAGTCTGCAGGCTAGTGTGGGGTTTTCTCCTGCTCCATCCCCACCACCCTATCCTGCAATGGCATACAAACTTGCGGGACAGCAGCAGAGAGGAGGGCCCAGTGGTACCTCTCCTGACCCACTCCACCTCCTCCTGCCACCTGGAGTTTTCCACCCCACCCCCAATCCCCGCCACTTCCTCCCTTTGTCCTCCCACACCCTCCCCTTTCCTCCTCTCCCATCCATCCCCCAGGGTAATGGAGGAGGGAGCGTTGGCATTGGGCCTGCGGCAGACAAGGGTCTCGGGGTGGGTGGGAAATGCAGAGCCAAGGCCGAGCCCACGCCCTCTCCTCTCATGCCAAGCTCCGCTCACTGCATACCTCTCGTTCCAAAGCCCAGCAGGGCTGGGAGCAGGGGGGAGGTACCCGAGGGGAGCCTGGCACGGGAGGGGCAGAGTGCCATTCTGTCCAGGGGGCACTCCAGTGCCACTCACCAGAATTGGGCCACAACTGTCCCTGGCTTGGGTCTTGGGACAGGCAATGAGAGCGCGGCAGGTGCTGGAGGAGGCTCACCCCTGGGGGTGCTAAATCCGTCATTAGCCAGCAGAGTCCTTGGCAGTTCGCCGTAAGTGAAGCGGTTAGAGAGATTAGCCACATAGTGGCTTCCCGCTTGGCAGCAGGATCAAACTCAATGCCGAGGGTCAATGGTCAGACCAGTTATGGCGGGGTGGGAGGAAGGGAGATTCAATTTCAAGATGTTTGGAGAGGGACTCTTTGGTGGCCTCATCCCAGCCCTGGGGCACTCAGCTGGAACGGGGATGGTGTCTGAAGGCAAGCGCTTGGTCAGTGTTGGGGGGCACACACTTCACCCCAGTTGCTTTGCCAGAAGACATGGTCAGCCTGCCATCCTCGCTGATGGGACGTCAGAACCGTTGGCCTCTCCCCAACTGCCACCTCTCCCTATGGTCAGCCCCAGGCTTTCTTGGACGCTGCAGTGACCTGACTGCGGGTCACTCTCACCCATCCCATTCCCAGTGGCGGAAACCCCTGGCAGGTGTCTTGGGGTCTGTCTTTTCTCCTCTTGCTCTCGGGGGCCCCCTGATGAAGGCTGAGTCAGACCCAGCCATTTCCCCTTGGCGCCCAGAGCCGCCCATGGGGGCCCCTCCTCGGCCGTATCCCATATCCGTTCGTCATTCCTGGGTAAGTCCGTCCCCCCTACCGTGGGGCGGGGAGCCCTGGGCAGCAGTGCTCTGGGGGAGGGGGTGGACTTTTGGCCTGTTTGGCTTATTCCCTCCATCTCCGCTGCCACAGCTGCCGTGGGCTGGCCTCATTCCTCTGAGCCGCCAGGAAAAGGGGCCCCCTGAGTGAGCCAACAAGTGAGGGCCGCTGTCACCTGGGCCACCGCGCGACCTGTGGCCCGAGGAGGAGGAGGAGGAAGGCAGGGGCTGCTGCAGGATTCCGGCCCTTCCCAACTGCCCTGAGCCCCCTTTCCAGTTCCCCACGGGCTCCTAGCCCCGTCGGGGCCCTGTGTCTGCCATGTCCGTGGCCGTGGAGACATTTGGCTTCTTCATGACGGCCCTGGGGCTGTTGATGCTGGGGGTGACCCTGACCAACAGCTACTGGCGCGTGTCCACCGTGCATGGCAACGTCATCACCACCAACACCATCTACGAGAACCTGTGGTACAGCTGCGCCACCGACTCGCTGGGGGTCTCCAACTGCTGGGAGTTCCCATCCATGCTGGCCCTATCTGGTACGGGCTGGGCCGGGTGGGGGGGCGTGATGTGGTGTGGTGTGGTGTGGTGGGCACCAAAGGTCCATAGGGATTCAGAGGGGTCTGGGGCCCAGGCTGTGGGGGATGTGACCCCTGGCCTTGGTGGCTCTGCTTGGTCAGGCAACAGGCCCAGCTCCTAGGAGGTGGTCGTGAGACTTGGATGGGGCAAATGTGCTTTTGTTGGCATTGGCGGCAATGTATCCACCTGCTTTATGCCAATGGTGAGTGCCACGGAGTGGATTGCCCGGCTTGGCTCGGAGTGGAGGTGGCCCTGTCATCCTGTGTGTGGGGACCTCGGCAGGTGTATTTTGTGAGCTTGGTGGCTGCAGCCTGAGGCTCTTCAGGGCCCAGACAGGAGCTGTTCCCCTCCTTGGTCCTACCCGGGGGCCACAGCACTCTCCTGTTTGTCACACACCATGGAGACCAGGCAGCCCCGTGCTTGGGGGGCTCCCCTTCTGTGGTCTCCCCAACTCACTGGGCTTGGGAAGCCATCTTCTCTCCCACGCACTGTGTCACAGGTGCTGGGGTGGGGGAGGAGCTGAGGCCCACCTTAGCCACGAAGCTGTTCTGAGCAGTGAGGGCTGCAAGGGAAACTCTTGCAGGAAGCTTCTATTCATTTCTACAAGCCTTATGGTACAAATCAGGCGAGTGCGCCCAAGACCTTTTACAGACAGTGCAGTATGGGCCGGAAACCCCTGCGTGCCGAATGACCAGAGGAACTGGGGAGGCACCCCCCACCCGGCATGTCTGTCTGCGTGAGTGGGTGTGAAAGGGGTGCAGAAGCCGGCTGGCAGCAGGCCAGAGCCCGGGACTTCCCCGGCATGTTGTCCTCGGTGGCTCTGATGCTGGGCGGGGCTGGGGATGTTAACTTGCTTCTGAGGAGCCCAGGAGCTGCTGGCACACACGGGAGGCCTGGGACCAGAGTGGTTCGGGGTCCAAGCACTCACCCATGCCTGTCCCTTGGCCACCAGCACCATCTGGTGAGGCCCTGGGGGTGGGGTGTGGCAAACCGTACTCCTGGAGAACTTTGTCCCTCCTCCCCGCTCCCCTTCCAGAGAGGAAGACTGCCCCTCCCAGAAAGGGGGTGCAAGGTGCTGGAGAGTTCTTAGAATCCAGAGATGGACAAGAGAGGAGAGGGTCGGTCCTTCATCCCTCAGCTCTGAGCTCTGCAATGAGCTAGGTGCCCTTGGCGCGGTTCCGGGCCCTCGGCCGCAGCCCACTGCTGCCCCCTACCGGTCACTCTAGGAAGAAGCAATACAAGATGCTGACCCTGGGCCCTGTAGACGTGGGGAGGGGGCTGTGTGTCCTCAAGTGGACGCTGCTCCCGGTGTGCAGCTGACAGAGGTTAGAGGTGCCACCCGATGGCCTGCCAAAGCGTCATCGGAAGAAGACCCTGTGGCCGAGGGGTGCGCAGGCCGGGCCCCTCCCACCAGGAGCAGGGTCGTGAGGGGCTGGTCGGAATGTAGAGGGGAGGCGCTGACGGCTGTGTCCCTCTTCCCCAGGGTACGTCCAGGCCTGTCGCGCGCTCATGATCACCGCCATCGTCCTGGGCTTCCTGGGTCTCTTCTTAGGCATGCTGGGGTTGCGCTGCACCACGGTTGGCGGCACGGACGGCTCTAAGAAAGCCAAGCTGGCGGCCATCGCTGGTGCCCTGCACATACTGGCCGGTAATGGGGGCTGGGCCTGAGGTGGGTTGGGGAAGGAGGCCTTGACTACAGACCCTATTCTTGGAATTTGGGCGACAGGCAAGCCCACCAGCCCTGTTTCCTGAGCTGCCGCCACGGGTCAGGCTCCAGCCAGGCGTGGGAGGGACATTGAGGGGGCTGGCCAAGCTGGGCGTCTGCCTGCGCAGGTGCGGGCTGGTACAGGATGCCCAGGGTGCTGGCTTGTTTCCCAAGCTGAAAACAGCCTGGGAACGGGCAGGTGGGCACAGGTGGACCTGGGCCTCCAGGGCTGTGTAGGATTTGGATGTGTCTAGGGGAAGCAAGCTTGATCCCAGACCCCAGCGGTGTCAGCTGTCAGTAGGTGGGAGGTGGTCCCTGCCAGTGCCAGAGGGAGGCTCCTGCAGGGAGCTGGTGCTTTTGGACTTGAGGATGCCCAAGTCCTACTCTGGGCAGCCCCTTCCCCAAGTCCCTGCACTGTTCTTCCACCTGCAGGGCTCTGTGGCATGGTGGCCATCTCCTGGTATGCAGCCAACATCACCCAGGACTTCTTCAACCCCTTGTATGCGGGAACCAAGTGAGTGTTGGGGAGGCCTTGTCTCGGGGGAGGGGCACACAGCCTTGTTCCCCAAAGGCGTTCAGCTACCCCACCCCCACCCCAGGTATGAGCTGGGCCCCGCCCTCTACCTGGGCTGGAGCGCCTCCTTGCTGGCTATCCTGGGCGGCATCTGTCTGTGCTCCCATTGCTGCTGCTTCTCCAGGGAGGATCCGGCCACCAGGTGAGGGGGGTGTGGGCTGGGGGGCAGCGGGGAGCACGGGCCTCCTTCGTTTTTGACCCGTGGGCTCCTCTCCCCACAGATCCCGGCTTCCCTACAAGGCGTCCACTGCTGTGCTGCCCCAGGTTGCCTCAGATGAAGGTGACAGCAGCTTTGGCAAATATGGCAAAAACGCCTATGTGTAGAAGCTCCAGCTTGCACACCGTATTTTCCTTTCAACTCCCCCACCCAGTGGAGAAGGGTCCCCGGCCCCCAGGGCTCCAGGCTGGGGTTCATCCTCCAACTTGGGTAGGTCCCATCCAAGCCTGGAAGCCACGCCCCCAGCCAGAGGCACTCCCCAGTCCCTGCCCTGGCCACGCCCCGACTGAGCCACTCCCACCCCATCCCACGCCCTCAGCAAGTCCCCGCCCACACATAAACCACTCCCACCAAAGCCACGCCCCTCCAAGACCCTGCCCAACCAGAGCCACTCCTAAGTCCCCGCCCCCAGCCAGAGCCATGCCACGGCCACGCCTCCTCTCCCGGCCGAGGCGGCTGCTAGGAGGGCTGTGTGTCCCCAGTAGTTGGTGTTATGTGTAAAATCGTGCATCAATAAATGTAAACTGTGATTGTAGCAGGAACTCAAGGGGTCATGAAGAGGCCAGCCAAGCGCGGCGGAGGCCTCCAGGCCTCCTTCTGTTGTGGTCTTGGACACCGTACTGTCCTTCTGCCACACTTGGGGGCGGTGGCATCTCTGAGTCTCCAGGAGCTGAGTTCCAGGAAGGGGGAATCCTGGCCAACAGGGACCCAAGTCACCACCCCGATCATGGCTGTTCTAGGATCTTAACTGATCCGGAGCAGCGTCTGCCCCGGCCTGAGCCTGGCTATTGGGAATTACTAAGCCCTCTGGAGACTGGGTGTCAAGTGACCTGGCCTGGTTTGGTCCATGGGGAAGGCTTGGTGGCACACAGCGAAAACCCCAGAGATGTGTCCACCGGTGTGTGCACCGCCCAGTGATGCCCAGCCTGAACAGGGTGGGTGTGGCACAGGCCAACGGGAGTTCAGTTAACCTGCGCTGGGAAAACAAGCCCCATCATAGCACTATTGCGAGCAGTCCCTGGGGTGGCTTGGGCCTGTCCCCATGTCACCGGACTGTGGCCTCCTGACCCTGTCTGTCCTGCTGTCTGCCACCCCCTCTGGTTGTTCCTCCCTCTGTACTATGAGCAGCAGTCCCTGCGGTGGCCTGGGACTGGGACTGACCGCCACCCTGTCCCCATGTCATCAGGCTGTGGCCTCCTGACCCTGCTGCCTGCTGTGGGCATACAGATGACCGCCACTCCCTCTCGTTGCTCCACACTGACCCGAGCCTTTCACCCCGGATGGCTCTCCCTGCCCAGGAATAAGAGCCCAGTCAGTCCTGATTTTGACCTTGACACCTGCCTGCCTGTTTGCCTATGCCCGCTTTGTTCTGCACAAGTCGAACCCACGCACAGAGTAGGGCTTGGGGGGCCTCTCAGACACATGCCCCCTACCAGGCTACATCGAGGCCCACAGCTGCTGCCTAAACTCCCTGCACGGGCCTCCCATGTGCCACCCCCTCCCTGCCCTGCCTTTACTACCATTTGCAGGTATCACATGGGCTGAGCCCAAAAGGAGGAGACTCAGGGGACAGTCGGCTGCTAAATAGGGCTGGCTGTGCTGCCTGCTTGGTCACACGCTGGAGTGGACAACAGACAATCTGACAAAAATCCCTGATGGTGGCAGCTGCCTCTGGCACCTACACTGTCCCCTTGGGTCATGCCTAAGGCCCTCGGCTCCCTTCCCACTGCCCTGGTCCCTCTATTGCCAGACATTGGAGTGTGTCCAGCACACAGAAATGACAGTAGTCAGCCACAAACTGCTCTAGGGTTGGGGCACCAGCAGCTTCCCACAGGGGGCAGCAAGTCCCAGTCCTGCAGTGCCTGGGATGGTCTGAGGGGTGACCTGAGTTGTCTGAGCCACACAGCTGGTGAGTACTGGGAGACTCTGTCTTCCAGAGTTGGACCCTGACCTCTTCCTGGACTCCTAGCAGGGGTAAGTGCTGTTCCTTCACATGTGATCCTGGGTTCAGCTTCTAGAAGCTTTGGGCACAGTGTAGATTCCCTGTGGAACAGGTGCTTCGGGTGTGGGCAATAAGCTTCCCTGGCACAAAGGGGGTCAGCAGAAACTGCCCAAAGGGGCTGGAACTGTGTGGTATAACAGGTTAATCCTCCACCTGAAGTGCCAACATTTCATATGGGTGCTGGTTCAAATCTCAGCTGTTCCACTTCCCATCCAACTCCCTGCTGATGGCCTGGGGAAGCAGTGAAGGATGGCCCAGGTCCTCAGGCCCCTGCACCCTTGTGGAAAACCTGGAAGAAGCTCCTGGCTCTCAGCTCCTAGCTTGGGCCATAGTTGCTATTCAGGGAATTAACTAGAAGATGGGAGATCTCTCTCTCCCCTTCTCTCTGTAAATTCTTTGAAATGAAAAATCAATCTTAAAAAAGAAAACAAACCAAAGTTGTCCTGGGGGAGTTCCTATTTTGAAGTCCGCCACCTCCCAAGCTGGGAGTAGCTAGTGCGCTTCAGGGCATACTAGAAGGTGGGCTGTGAGGCCCAGCCAAGGTGAGGTGACTGGGAGGGACAGGCTGAGGACCTGAAGTTCCCTCTCCGGGGAGACCAGTGATCTGTACAGAGAGACAGCAAAGTAGACTCTGGGTGTCTGTCATCATCATAGCAGACAACGCAGCCAGGCTCGGCCCGGAAGGGCCACAATCCTGTTACACCAGCATGAAGCACAGGTCTGAGGTCAGTGGTCACCATGGAGGCCTGGGTGGGGTGACCTGAGAGTGGGGTTCACACAGGCCTGCCTGAACTGGGCTCCCCTCAGGCTAGCAGCTGCAGGGCTGGGGCTGGAAGGTTTCCTCTGTGGCGGCTCAGGGGTCCGGCCACAGGGCAGGGGGAGCTGCAGTACCTTTCTGTGGCCATGGCCCATCTTCGGTCGCTGTGACTCAACACAACCTGGGCAGCTTATGAAAGGGTCAAATGCAACAGGATGCTGGACTTCTACCACTGTCTGTACCTACAGTGTTAGGATACACCTAAATAGCAGAATGATAGACTTGGGATTGTTGCTGAATGACCCATATTATTATAATAAAGGGGAAATCTGTGTGTGTGTGGGGGGGAGAATGGGGAGGGTAGAAGGGAAAATCCCTGAGCCTATGGAACGGTATCATGAAAAAGAAAACAATAAAGAAAGAAGTGTCAAGGGGCCACAGCCAGCAGGGAAAGCCTGAGAGAGCCATGTTGGTGCAGGTGTCATGCAGCGAGGCGGAGTGAGCTGCTGGCTCGGGTGTCCCTTTAGATTTGAAAGACAGATGACAAACCTCTTCTAGCTTGCTATGACAGCTAAAGCTGGGACGGCCTGAAGGCAGGTACTCCCTCTGGGTCTCCCCAGGTATTAGCAGGGAGCTGGCTCAGAAGTGGAGCAGCTGGGACTTGACCACAGATGTTGGTATCGTAGGCAGTGCAACAACATGGGCCTCTTGGGTGTCTGTTCTTACCAAGCCACTAAGGCCAACTAGGACCCCCACCTTCCTTACTTCATCTCTACAAACACCAAGAATATCCAAGTCTGGAGACTTGGGTTATGACACACAAACCCCTTGTCCCACCGTGTCCCACATTCTCACTTGTCATTTGCCATGGCTGAGGCTGTCATCCCTCCCCTCCCCTGGGACCTCAGCAGGTGCCTCTGCTGCTTGGGCTGCATCTAGTCTCAAGGCCACTTGATCAACAGATGCTCATGGCACCAGTGCTATGGCACAGTGGGCCAAGCCCCCGCCGCAGAAATAGCATTGTACACGGGCACTGGTTCATTTCCCGGCTGCTCCACTTCCCATCCAACTCCCTGCTGATACATTTGGGAAAGCAGCTAGAGAATGGCCCAAATCTTTGGGCCCCTTCACCCATGTGGGAGATGAAGATGAGGCTCCTGGCTCTGCTCTGTGCCCAGGACGTTGGACCTCAACACAGCAAACCCCCGGTGGTGGAGCTGACACAGTGATAGTCCTCCCTCACCTCCGCGCCTGGGTGCACACAGTGTCAGGGTTGCCTGAGGCCAGCGGCCCTCTCACATGGGCGGCACCGCTCCCCACTGGTGGAGTACCAGGAGACAGAGGCCAGCTCAGCCAGCAAGCAGCTCCCTGTACCCGGCCCCGAGTCCTGGGCCCCAGCACGACTTCAAAAATATTCAGGACAACTGGAGAGGTGAAGATGCAGAACCAAACCAAATCAGTAACCCAGGGTGAGGATGCACCCTGAGACGCAGAGGGGATGGAGGGCGGGTGCAGGTGGGAGGAGAGGAGGGGCCGTTGCCTCCATCCCACAACAGCACAAGTATAGCTTTGGGTGCTTGATCATTTATTCAAGTAGCCTTCTGCAGGCTCCGCCCCCAGCCCCATCCTCCTTGTCCCCTTTGCAGTCCTGGGCCGGGCCAGCCACTCTGGGTGGGTGAGACAGTGCTTTGGCTGAGTGCGTGGCGTGGTTCCTCCCTTGGTCCCGCAGGAGCTGCTCCTTGGGTGATGTGGCCAGGAAGCCTTCCTGTCCGGGTGAGCCCTGCTCACACAGTCCACTTCAGGCACCTGTGCACAGAGAGGGAGTCAGGAGGAGGGTGTGGCCTGGGGCGGGGGTGCCCGTTGTGGGGCAGGGCTGGTCCTACGCTCACCTCGTTTCCTGGTGCGTGCCTAAACAGCGCACGGTGCAGTACCGGGCTCCGCAGCTGACACAGGTGTAGGGGGAGGGGAAGCCGCACACAGCACAGAAGGGGCGCTGGGGCCGAGATGGGGGCCCTGCACAGGCGGTAAGGTAGTTGGGGCCCTCTGCCATACTCAGGTTCTGCAGAGACGAGAGGGGCCAGGATTGCGGGGAGGAGGGGTCTCCTCTGCTGCGCAGGCACCACACACCCATTGCACCTGTGGGTTCTGCCCTCACCTCCTCCCTCCTCACCTGCTCCTCCAGCAGGGCCTGGAAGTTTTTCCGGAAGCGAAGTTTAAAATGATCACCTCGAGTCTTCTTCTTCTTCTTTCCTGGGTGGGAGGGGGAGGGCAAGTAGATGGTTTGTACCAGCTGAGAAAGGCAGTCCCCTCACCCCTGGAGCTCCCGAGGCCCGCGAGTCCAGAGGCCGCCCCTGCCCTCACTGAGTCCCGTTTGCCCCTCCTCTGCTTCTCCAATCCTGGTCATAGTCTCCCTATCCCCGTCCCCCAAGCCCAGGACCTGCTCTGGCATCCTCCCTCACCTTCCCCACCGGCCTGACCCCTCCCTTTCTCCTTGCCTCACCAGTGTCTGCATCGTCATCAAACTGCGGGAGCCTCTTGCCCAGCTGCGGGAGCCCTGCATGGGGGTCGTCCTGGAAGTTGTCATTTTCCAAGGCCTCGAGTTGCCTGTTGATGCGACGCTGCCGGGCTGCCCGGTCCAGCACCCGCCGCTGGCTGGGGTCCTGGGAGCGAACTGAGGCACGTGAAGAGTTACAGGGGGTACCAAGGAAGGAGAGACTGGGGTGGCCTAAATTGGGAGGGGGACCCCACACTTTTCACGCAGTCACCAAGCTTGTAACCCCTGGGTTTCCTCCCAGGAGACCAGCGCCTTCCCCATCTGCTCAATGCCCCCTGGCTCACTTCCTGCCTGCACTGGGCTCAGTCTCTTGTGCTCATTTCCCAGCCCCTGTGGCCTTGGCCAGGCACCCCTTTCCTGAAGGGCTCTCATTACTGGTAAAGTCATATGCCCAGGGCAGGTGTCTGTCGTAGGTCCCCTTTCTTGGCAGCAGTGCCTGGGTTTGCGTCCCAGCTTCTGATTCCAGTAGCCTGCTTGCACCCCCAAGAGGTGGCAGGTCATGGCAGGCGTGTGGGTCCTTGTCATTTGCATAGGACACCTGGAAGGTCCCTGGTCCAGCCTTGGCTGTTGCGAGGAATGGTTAGCGGGTGGAAGAGCTCTCTGGCTTTCCCATGGATAAAAAGCACTTCAGAAGCAGCAACCACCAGACCACACATAGCTGTGCGGAGGCTTGCAGGTGCCCTGGAACCTTGTGCACTTGGCCTTCCTGTCCAGCGAAACACGCACCACAGGTGGACATGCTTGTCTCCCAAGCCAAACCTCCCAACATAATTGTGGGGCACCCATCCAGGCTGCCTTCCCTTGCTCAGCCTTACTGCTGAACCTCACGCAGTCTCCAGCTCCAGGATACCCCACTCTCTGTCCCTCCTCTCCACTTGGACTTACTTGGCCAGGCCCATGGAGCACAGAGGCCCTTCTTCGCACACAGGCTATGGTAATCTCTCTTCCCTGCCACCTGCCCCCTACTTGGTCCCCAGCCATGACTGCTGCCTGACCACACAGTGGTAGGGGACCCAGGACACTGGCCACCTCCAGGGCCAAAGCCACCATGCAGTGCTGGACTCCACACTGGACTCGTGTCCCCACCCCCTCCTTTGGTGACACGACTCAGGCCCTGCTCTCTGAGCCACCGAGGCCAGGGTGAGAGGTGGGAGGTGGGGACATCCCCTCCCCGTTCACAGCCTGTGTCCTCTTTCATACAGTTCTGCTCCAGCTCGGGGATCTATTACTCGCAGGCCAGCGACTGCAAATGTCATTCTCTCTGGCAGGACCTCTCCACTGAGTCACGGGTCCGGGCCTGCCCACATGGTGACAGCTTAAAAGCAAAACCACATTGCCCCAACAGACTCTCTCCCAGAGAACGGAACTGTAGATACAGGACGCCTAAGACGCGGGGGCGGGGGCTGTATTGTGGCTCAGCGCGTTAAACCACCACTGTGACACCAGAATTCTATTACAGGAGCACCAATTCGAGTCCTAGCTGCTCTGCTTCCGGTTTAACTTCCTGCTAATATGTCCTGGGAGACCTGGATGGAGTTCCCAGCTCCTGGCTTTAGCTTGGCCAAGCCCTGGCTACTGTGGTCATTTGGGGGATGGATCATCCCTCTCTCTGTATTGCCCTGCTTTTCAAAACACAAATAATATTAACTTAACAAACCCTAATGTCAAATCAGCTACTTATTAGCTTCCAATAATTCAACCCAAATTTCAGCCCTTTGATTTTTACCAAGAGCCTGCCAGCGGAAATCAGGGTGCTGGGTACCTCCTGTGAGCTGGTACCACAGAAGGCTAACTGCCTAAATTACGTCATCTTCCCCCAACCTGTGACTTGGGGATGGTGATTGCCCTGAGTCAACTGACAACTAGTTGATCAGAAAGAGAGAAAATCTTTTTCTGTCACTTCCATCAGCGTGTCATTTCCCAAGTGGATGCCACCAGAAGCCAGGAGCTCCATCCTGGTCTCCCATGTGGGTGACAGGGGCCATCTTCTGCTGCTTTTCCCAGGGGTCCTGGATGAGAAGTAGACTGGTCAGGGTTCAAACTGGACTATGGTATGACGTGGTGAGAAGGAGAGACAGAGAGCAAGATCTTCCATTTGCTGGTTCACCCCTCCAAATGACTGCAATGGCTGAAGCTGAGCCGACAGGAAGCCAGGAGTGTCCTCCGGGTCTCCCAGGCGGGTTCTGGGTCCCAAGGCTTTGGGTCACCCTCCACTGTTTTCCCAGGCCACAAGCAGGAAGCTGGATGGGAGCAGCCAGGACATAAAGCAGTAACCAAAGGGATGCTGGTGCCCGGCAGTGAAGGATTAGCTGACTGAGCCATCGTGCTGGCCGGGAGATGGTGGCAACACCAGCTCGAAACACATACATTGTGTAAGAATCTGATGGTGCTGCTTGTTGTTACCGCTGGTTTGCAAACGACAGCTGGGGGGGGGGGACTCTGTCCAGGTCTTCCACCTTGTGGGTGGTAGAGCCTCCCAGGATGGGGTCTGGCAGTCAGCTGGAGCCGGAGACCAGAATACAGACACAAGAGGGGGGAAAGGTCTCCCCACGGAGGCCACCCACGAGGGCCGCCGGAGCACCCAAGCACCCACTCCACCCACTCGGTTCCAGGCTCTCTCTCTCCTCCCGAGCCTTCCGGGTCCCCGCGCCTGGGCTCCCCCTCCACCACGTACCCCCTGAGTCACAGCAGCCACTTCCCAGCCAGCCAGCTTGCTAGCCAGTTTTGGGATTCCCATAGCCCTGTGTGGGGCCGACACCACTAAAACCTGAATGAATGCGGGTGGGGAGACGGTGCCTCGATGCCAAGACCCAAGGGCCCAGAAAATGAACCTGAGACAGCTATGTGGGTGAAAAATGGCTGGTATACACCTGCAAGGAGAAAAGGAGCGACCTCCACACTCGTCACCTACCCGAAGTTTTCTTCTCCACCATTTGCGCCGTACAGCTGTCGGAAGTGTCGACTACACAGGCACACTAGGCCGCCGGCTTGGTTAAGGGCAACATCACTTCCGGTGGCGTGTGCTCCCGCGCGTGCGCACAGCCATCCGCACGCACTCGAATGCGTTACGTGGTGTTTCCTTGGAGACAGGAAAGCTTTCCGCCATGTTTAATAGGGGCAAAGCTACTTCCGGCCTCGGGGTGCTCTGTGCAAATTTTGTGGAGAAAGGGGCCCCGAAATGGGTCATTTAAAAGTGGTGATGCTGGCGGTTTCTGGAGAAATGTTATTTTCCGCTGATCCTTCTGCAGATGCAGTCCATACAAAAGCAGTTCTTGGAGCATCTCCACGAGGGAGGAGCGTGGGTGGGCAGGGCTGCCGAAGAAAGGGGGCAGGCTTGAGAGGGGCGGGCCATCGGAGGGGACCCAAGGGGGGCTTCTGCCGAAAGCTGAACCCCCAGTGCCCGAAGCCGCAGCTCGGCGCGGGGTCCTCGGCCGGCCTCCTCCTCCTCCGCGCCCCGTCTTCCGGCCGGTAGCAGCTCAGGGCCCCATCGGGGCGAGGACTCGGTCCCGCGGCCCGCTGGACGCTCGGCGAGGGGTCACTCCCACGTGCGAGGCCCAGTGTCCCGCGTGCGCCCCGGGTCGTGGGCCGGGCCGATCCAGCCCGCCCCGGGGCCCCCGCTGGCCTCACCCCCGGCCCCGGGACAATCTTCGCCTTGTCCGCCGTGCCCGCGTCTCGACTTTTCTACGGCCTCGGGTTACGTCTTCTTTCCAGGGCGGAGCCCCGGCCCAGGCGCCTCCTCTCCACCCGCTGCCCAGCTGCAGCCCCGGTGGCCGGCTCCAGAGCCCCTCCCGGGACGTGGGATCCAGGCACAACGCAGCTCAGCCCCGCGTGAACCCACGGCCCGGCATGGCCTCGTCCGGCCCGGACCCCCGTTTCCTGCTGCTCCTGCTGCTGCCGCTGCTGCCGCCGACTGCTTCAGCCTCCGACCGGCCGCGGAGCGGCAAACCCGTCAACCCAGGTGGGGAGCTGGCAGTGCCCGGGCTGGAAGGGCAGGGCAAAGGTGTTCAGCTTCTGTCCCAGGAGGCTGAATCGCGCCGGGACCCCTTCGCCCACTCCTCACCCTGAGCGAGCAAGCGGTTTCTGGCCTTGCTTTCCCACCCTGCTCCCTTTGGAGTCCAAGGCGGTGCAAAGAGGAAGGGGCAGCAGTGGGGCCTCCTTGGAGGGGTGGGAAGATGAAACGCGTGGGTGCATGGGTGCGTCCCAAGTGCCAAATCCCTGCCGCCGGTGACAGAGAAACTGCTGGTGATCACTGTGGCCACCGCTGAGACGGAGGGCTACCGGCGCTTCCTGCGGTCCGCGGAGTTCTTCAACTACACTGTGCGGGTGAGGATGCGTGCAGCCCCCTCAGGGGACTCTGGAGAGAGTGGAGGGATCCTTAGGGGAACCTGAGCCTGGCCAAGAGCCGCTGGGGAGGGGCAGACTGGGCCTGGCAGGTGGCTGAGCCCTTCCCCACTTCCCACTCCCAGACCCTGGGCCTGGGACAGGAGTGGCGTGGGGGTGATGTGGCTCGTACGGTGGGCGGAGGACAGAAGGTGCGGTGGCTGAAAAAGGAAATGGAGAAGTACGCAAAACGAGAGGACATGGTCATCATGTTCGTGGACAGGTAACGGGGAGACAGGAGGAGGCTGGGGTTCTGGGGTGGGATGGAGGCTTCTGCTCGTTGCCTGTACACACACCCGTCCTGGTACAGCTACGATGTGATCCTGGCCGGCAGCCCCTCAGAGCTGCTGAAGAAGTTCGTGCAAAGCGGCAGCCAGCTTCTCTTTTCTGCCGAGAGCTTCTGCTGGCCTGAGTGGGGGCTGGCGGAGCAGTACCCGGAGGTGGGCAGTGGGAAGCGATTCCTCAACTCTGGTGGTGAGTGGGCCTGGGGCGGGTGGCTGTGAGCTGGAGATGGGGCCAGCCGGGTGTGTGTGTGTGTGTGTGGGGGTGCTGGGAGTCTTGGGGGTCACGTCTCCTCCTTTGGACCCCCAACCCCCCACCCCCCAGGGTTCATTGGCTTCGCCCCCACCATTCACCAAATCGTGCGTCAGTGGAAGTACAAGGACGATGATGATGACCAGTTGTTCTACACCCGCCTCTACCTGGACCCTGGACTGCGGGTACGAAGGGTGGGGCCTGGCGGGGTTGAGACAGCTCAGGCTCTGGGCTGGGGTGGAAGGGCCCCCCTTCAATGAACTTCAATTCTCTCCAGGAAAAACTCAAGCTCAATCTGGACCACAAATCCCGCATCTTCCAGAACCTCAATGGGGCTTTGGGTGAGGAGGGGAGGCGATGGGTGAGGGTGGGCTAGGGAACTGGGGCAGCCATGGGCATTCCCCGAGGCCTCCCTGGGGCTTTGCTTCTGCGATTTTGCCCCAGGCTGGGCTTCTACCAGGAGAGGTCCCTGGTCACCCATGGGTGCAGGAATCTAAGTAGAGAGAAGACCTCTCCAGGGCCACATCTGGGGACCAGTACAGCTTGGACACTCCAGGCTCCATGTTTGATCTCCTAGAAAAGTGGGGATCCCTTGTCCAGAGGATTTCTGTTGCAAGGCAACACCTCCCACCCTAAGAAAAGGGGTTCTAAAGCCTGTGCTTCCCTCTCCCCGCCCCAGATGAAGTGGTGTTGAAGTTTGACCGGAACCGTGTGCGCATCCGCAACGTGGCCTATGATACGCTCCCCGTGGTAGTCCACGGCAACGGCCCTACCAAGGTCCTGCCCCAACTCCCCACCAGGGACCCTCACCCTCCCTAGCAGCCCTAGCAGCAGCTGTGCAGGGGGACTGCCTCTGCTTCAGCCATTCTCTGTCTTCCCCCAACAGCTCCCACTGAACTACCTGGGAAACTATGTCCCCAAGGGCTGGACGCCTGAGGGAGGCTGTGGGTTCTGTGCCCAGGACCGGAGGCCACTCCCGGGGGGCCAGGTAGGAGGAGGGTGTGCCTGGTGGGGCAGGGGGAAGGTAGTGAGGAGCTGATCCCTAGGTGGGTGTGGTGGGGCTGGGGTGGTACTGGTTTGGGTCCCTGACCCCCCACTCTTCTTGGCATCATCTCTTGCAGCCTCCCCCCCGGGTGCTACTGGCTGTGTTCGTGGAGCAGCCCACCCCATTCCTGCCCCGCTTCCTACAGCGCCTACTCCTTCTGGACTATCCCCCAGAGAGAGTCACCCTCTTTCTGCACAACAACGTGAGGCCATGCCCCTGGCTCGCCTCTCCCCACGTGACCATACCCCTGGCCCCCCACCTACTTACTCAGTGTGTGTGCCCTGACCCCAACCCCAGGAGGTGTACCATGAGCCCCATGTGGCGGATGCCTGGCCACAGCTGCAGGACCACTTCGCAGCCGTGAAGCTGGTGGGGCCGGAGGAGGCTCTGAGCCCTGGCGAAGCCAGGGACATGGCCATGTGAGTGAGCACTGGAGGGCAGGAAGGCAGCCCGCAGCTCCTGCTCTCCCCCACCATAGGGCTCACCCCCACCATAGGGCTCACCTGGCTTTGGACTTGTCTCCCTCAGGGACAACTGCCGGCAGGACCCCGAGTGTGACTTTTACTTCAGCCTGGACGCTGATGTTGTCCTCACCAACCCACAGACCCTGCGCGTCCTCATTGAGGAGAACAGGTATCTGCCCTGCTCAGCTCAGAGAGTGCCCATGGTCCCTGGCATCCATCCTCTCGCTCCCTGGGGGCCTCTGCCCACCCCTGGCATTACCCTGCACCCGGGGGGACTCTGCCCACCCTCACTCCCTGCACCTGGCCTGCAGGAAGGTGATTGCACCCATGCTGTCCCGCCACGGCAAGCTCTGGTCCAACTTCTGGGGAGCCCTGAGCCCCGACGAGTACTATGCCCGCTCCGAGGACTACGTAGAGCTGGTCCAGCGCAAGCGCGTGTGAGTGCCACCAGGCCTCTGCCGCTCCAATTTGACCAGGCGCAGGCGAGGTGGCCAGGTCACTCGTGCCATCTTGCACGCGTGTGTGTGTGTGTGTATGTGTGTGTGTATGTGTGTGTGTGTGTGTGTAGGGGTGGCTAGGGGAGAGCAGATGCTTGTGACCTGCAATGCCATGCCCAGATGTGAGGGTCAGAGGCTGGGAGGGTAGAATCTGGGGGCTGACACCTCACACCCCATGATGTCTGGGTCTCCAGGGGCGTGTGGAACGTGCCCTACATATCCCAGGCCTATGTGATCCGTGGGGAGACCCTGAGGACAGAGTTGCCCCAGAAGGAGGTGTTCTCAGGCAGTGACACTGACCCGGACATGGCGTTCTGTAAGAACCTGCGTGACAAGGTGAGAGCCCCCATATAGGGTTCTGCTGCTGAGAGCGGCCGCCTGGTGCTATGGCCATCATCCTCACATCCCATCTGCCTTCTTCCCTGTCCCCAGGGCATCTTTCTGCACCTGAGCAATCAGCAGGAGTTTGGCCGCCTCCTGGCTACTTCCCGCTACGACACTGAGCACCTGCACCCTGACCTCTGGCAGATCTTTGACAACCCTGTGGTGAGTGGGGGGGGGGTCCTGCGTTCAGGGAAAGGCGTGTCCCACCTCTTCCACCAAGGAGGATGCTGGTGCTGCGTGGCTGGGGAGTGAGGGGACAGGCTGTACTTCATGGTCACCCCAACCCCCCAGGACTGGAGGGAGCAGTACATCCATGAGAACTACAGCCGGGCCCTGGAAGGGAAGGGATTGGTGGAACAGGTGAGTCTACCTGCTCAGGTAATGGCTGAGCAGAGGGTACTGCAGCCTCCCGCTGCAGGGCTGGCCAGGGTGCCTCCTCTGCTCTCTCTGGGCACATGGGTTTCTGGGTGATGTTAGAATTGTGTAGAGGTGAATGTCATTGTGGCCAAGGGGGAACCACTGTCTCAGAGCTTGAGTCTCCTACACCCTCCCACCTTCCTCTGCATCAGCCTCCCCTCCCCTTCCCCAGCCTCTTCTCATCTCTGGCTCTGCCCCAGCTCTGTTCCTTCTCGCACCCTCTCACCCCATCCTTAGCCATGCCCGGATGTGTACTGGTTCCCGCTGCTGTCAGAGCAGATGTGCGATGAATTGGTGGAGGAAATGGAGCACTATGGCCAGTGGTCAGGGGGCCGACATGAGGTAAGGGGCCTGGGGAAGACTGATAGCCGCCAGGACTGTCAGGGGGAGGGGATGCTGAGTTGCATCATGAGCAACGGAATTGGGATGGGGCACAGAGAAGGGGACGCAAGGGGAAGGGAGTCTTGCTGCAGCCATACATTTGTCTACTCATCCATGCATCTACTCATCCATCCATCCATCCAGTCATCTATTCATCCATCCATCCAGTCATCTACTCATCCATCCATCCATCCATCCATCTGTCCATCCATCCATCTATCCATTCATCCATCTGTCCACCCATCCATCACCCATCCATCCTTCTGTCCATCTATTATACATCCATTCATGCATCTTCATCCATCCATCCATCCATCCATCTGTCCATCCATCCGTCCACCCATCCATCACCCATCCATCCTGCTGTCCATCTATTATCCATCCATTCATGCATCTACTCATCCATCCATCCATCTATTCATTAATTCATGAAAACTTTATGGGGCCATTGCCTGGAACCTGCAGTGCCATGAAGAATTGTGCAGGGTGGGCTCTCCCTTGCTGCTTGTAGCAGCAACTGCCCAGCTTCCAGAGAGCAGGTGGGCAACCCAGGAGCCACAGCAGCTGCACTGTACAGACCTTAGCCTGGTGTTGGAGGGACAAGGTGGCTTCATGGGAGAGGTGGCATCTTGGTTGGGATCTTATGGGCCAGGGACCAAGAAAAAGAGAAGTGTTCCAGGCGCAGAGAGCAAAGGTGTTAAAGCTTGGGAGCAAAAGGCAGAAGGAGACTGGTGCTACCACCTGGCAGGGAGCCTGGCTCAGTGGATCAGGGGTGTGTGTGTGTGTGTGTGTGTGTGTGTGTAAGTAAGAGGACTGGCTCAGCGCCCACTGCCTACACCACAGGACTCAAGGCTGGCCGGAGGCTACGAGAATGTGCCCACCGTGGACATCCACATGAAGCAAGTGGGCTACGAGGACCAGTGGCTCCAGCTGCTGAGAACATATGTGGGGCCCATGACTGAGAGCCTGTTCCCTGGCTACCATACCAAGGTAGGCTGCTGTACCTGCTATTACTGCGTTCGGGGTTCTACATGATCTGGATCCCAGGAATGACATAGGGGCTCGCTGGTGAGGATAGTTAAGTGGGGGAACTTCCAAACTGGGACCCAGGACCCCCATTAATGTTTGGCTCCAGGATAAGTTAGCAGGGAGGTGCTGCTGGGCCACCTCCCTAGAGAGGAACTGTCCTCTCCTTAGTGGTTCCACCTGCCCTGGGCCTCCCAGTTGCCCTTCAGCCTCTGCTCTGTGGCTCCCCGCAGGCCCGGGCAGTCATGAACTTCGTGGTTCGCTACCGGCCAGATGAGCAGCCCTCCCTGCGGCCACATCACGACTCCTCCACTTTCACCCTCAATGTCGCCCTTAACCACAAGGGCCTGGACTATGAGGTAAGTCCCCTCCTTCTGGGCTCTCACACACACCCCTGGGGACCCCGCTAGCACCCTCACTGCCCCCACCCTGGCTCAAGGACCCTGCAGGTGTCATCTCCCAGGTCCTTTCTGCTTTGGGTGCCTCTGCCCCAGAATGTCCTTGTCCCTTGTACCTGGCTGTGCTCTGTGCTCAGCCCCCTCTTCTGTTCCCTTTTCACTCTCCCCAGGGTGGTGGCTGCCGCTTCCTGCGTTATGACTGTGTGATTGCAGCCCCGCGGAAGGGCTGGGGGCTCCTGCACCCTGGCCGCCTCACACACTACCATGAGGGACTGCCCACAACGCGGGGCACCCGCTACATCATGGTGTCCTTCGTCGACCCCTGACACTCAGCCATTTTGCCAAGCCTCCGTCACCATTGTGCCTTCTCAGGGTGGCCCCATCCCCCAACCCCAGAAAAGGGGGATGTCCATCAGCCTCCTGGCTGCCTCAGCGAGTGGATGCTGTGCAGTGCTGAGATCCACCGACTGACAGACTGACTGTGCAGACATGGCCCCCTCCTCAGGAACCTCCTGGGGGCCCTCTGTCCCGTCTGTAGCCCACAAGGGTTTGTGGGGAAAGGAGCTCCTGGGGGCAGGCCCTGGGTGATAAATTATTAAGACTGCTCCCTCCCAGTAAAGGAGGATTTATAGCGCTCGGGTCTGTGGGTTGTCTGTCTTCTCCTACTACACTCCCTACCCTCCCAAAGGGTAGGGGAGGGGAGACCTGCCTGGCCTCAGCGGAGAGGGGGGAAGAGCGAAAGGGAGAGGTGGAGGCCCATCGGGTGCAGGGACCCAGCATTTTCCCTGCGCCCTGTGTCCCACCACCCTTGACCACTGGTACCAGGAGCACAGCGGAAGGAGGACCACAGCAAAGGACAGGCTGCCCCTGCAGGTTCAGGTGGAGGCCCCAGCCTTGCACACTCCTCACCACCTTGCCAAGGGAGGGCCCAGCAGCCAGGGAACGCTGATGGTGCCAGAGGTTCCAACCCCTGGACACACGCATACTCTCTGGACCAACACTCGTACCAAGGTCATCCCTGGAGAGCTTCCTGGCAGAGGGGAAGCGAAGCAGCCGGGCAAAGGAGGAGAGACTTGGAGAGAACAGGCTCTGGGAGACCCTTAAGCTCTTGCCAAGCCTCCCAGGCTCCCTGGGGACTGCATAATGACATTCCTGTTCCCTACCGGAGACCTTTCCAAGGTTAACCACACTTGTCCAGCTGTCCCAGGACATTATTCATTTTCACCTCTGTCCTCTTCCCCTTCTGCCTGGGCCTCCCTTGTCAGAGGGTGGGGGGATGGAGTTGACCATCTAGTCGTGTTAGCCTTCCCTGAGAGTCATGCATCATCCTGGACAGATTTTTCCCCACATGCTCAGCAGCCCTCAGACCAGGCCCTGGCACCACCAGTGTTCCCTGGCTGCTTCTGAGCAGCTTTGCCTGTGTGGACCTTGGCCCTGCCCGGGGTGGCCTGGAGCTCTGCTAGCCCAGTCCCTG
Organism: Ochotona princeps; assembly: GCF_030435755.1. Lineage (NCBI taxonomy): Eukaryota > Metazoa > Chordata > Mammalia > Lagomorpha > Ochotonidae > Ochotona > Ochotona princeps. Next base: position 26,609,850 of record NC_080855.1, on the reverse strand, counting down.
CTGAGCCCTGATGTCCCACCTTGCCCCCTTCCCCAACAAAGGTCAAATTCCCAACCCTAGCCAAGCCCTTGGTCATTTCAAGGGCTCCAGTGGGTCACAGCTCCCTGAGCTTAAGTGGTCACCCCCACTTCCTTGATCGACCTCCCAAGTAGGGCAGTAAAAAGACTGGACACGTGGGTGGGACCAGGACCGGTGGCTTGGGCCAGAAGGGGAGAGTACTGTATGCTGTGGGTGTCCAAGTGCCCGACCCTTCCCCAGGCTAGTGGCTCCGGCAGCCCCTTCTGAAGGTGAGTCTCTCAGTGGGTCTTTTTCTTGGGACTCAGTGAGTCCCCAGAGGCATGAGTTGTAGATGTACCCCTTCCCCATCACCACAAGGAGGAATCCAAGGCCCTTGCCACTGTTGTGGGAGGGAAGGGGATGAAGACAATGGGCCCAAGGAGGGGGGCAGAGGGGTCATGGGGGCTACACTGTCCCCTCTAGCCCAGGTGGCCCTGATAGCTTTGGTCTTCAACTCTGGCCAGGCTAGGATCCTTGGGGGTTTCCCTCATGGTCTGGCTCCCTGGAGACAAGGGCACCCAGGGCAGGAGGCTCTGCCTGGTGTGACCATCAAACAGGCTGGAGACATTTCTGGGATGGCTTCCTCATCTCACTGAGGGTGCTTGGTAGGATAAAGGTTTGAAGGAGACTGGGGACTCCTCTAGTGTCAGATCAATGGGGCAGACACCCTCTGCCCGCTGCCTCCCAACGGAGTCGTGGTGGGTGGGGCCTCCCAGGGAGTCCTGCAGGTGTATCTGCTTGGTTGGCTCTGTGCCATCCCCGCCAGGGTAAGCCAGCGCTATCTGCTGTCCAGGCCAGAGGGTGGGTAGGTGGCCAACTTGGCTGTGGGTGGACCCCCTGGAGGCAAGACCTGGGGCACCCAACAAGACTTGGCTCTGAAATGGGGGTGAGGGTGGCCAGGGCAGGAGCACTCAATCTGCGCAATGGGTAGGGTGCTCAATTCCATGGGCCAGGGCTCAGCCGTACCACTATCCACCACACTCCTGTTGAGGGGAGGTTCTCTTGCTCAGGTCTTTTTGTTCAAGAAGAACTCAAACTTCCTGGCAGTTTGCCAATGCAACAGGCTCCTGGTTATGTCATGCGTGCAGGAAGCCCGGCCCTGTCGCAGTTTCACGGCTACCTGGGGCCCCCACTGCTTTTCCATGCACCGGCACAAAGCAGTCAAATGCCTCACCTGTCCTGGTTGGGCCGGATCTCCTGGCTCAGCTGGAGCTTTGCCTGACCCTACAGTCAGTGCGTAGGCCATGAACTCTGTCACTGTTCTCAGTGACTGCTGTTGACACCTGCATTGATGGCTGTGACACTGGAGCCTGGAGCCAGGCAGGGCACAGGTAAGGTACTCCAGGCAGCTGTTGCAGGAACACAGAGCACACGTCACTAAGAGGGACCTCCCGCCATCTGGCCCCAACAACCCCCCTCGGTGCATGTGGGTGAGCTTAGAGGTGTCAAGAGACCTGATTTATGTGTTTACGTGCTCAGTGGGAGTTGTGCGTGGACACGACACTCCCTGGGGATCCCCTCCAAAGAGGTGGACACTCAAAGACCTACCCAGCCCAGTCCCAGTTGGGCTCCTTGCATCTGCCTGCACTCCTGGCCTGCTGCTGTCCCTGGGCTTAAACACCCAGGGGCTGCCCTCCCCTACATACCCCATCCCCTTCCATCCCCTCTTAGGAACCAGCCTAGATCTACTCACCTGGGATGGTAAATGATCAGAGGAGCCTGGCGACAACTGTGGCTACAGACCTACACAGCTTGACAACTACACATTGCATGCTGGCACAGAGAATCCTACCTTATCTCTGAAGGCCAAGAGAACTACTGGGATGAACGTCTCTACTGCACCTCTGTCCTCCTGCCCTCACCAAGACCCTGCAGAAGCAGTGGGCGCCTTCTGGTGCTGACTTAGGTGATGGGAGCAGGGAGGCAGGGGTGCCATGGGAGAAAGGACTGCAGGGAGGAAAGCTGTGCTACTGGCATAGATGCCTGGTGAAGGCAGAGGATTGCCCCAGGAAGCTGTCCCATGCAGGTGGCAGGGAAGGAGGTGGCTGGATGGAGGTACTGTGGTTGTCAGAGGAACTCCTTTTTTGCTTCCTGCCTTTCACCCAGCCTGTTGCACTTCTGTTCTGCTCTTCCTTCCTCACGTGGTACTGGTCTTTGACTGTTCTCTACCTGATGGGGCTCTACCGGGACTGGGGCACCACCAGCCAAGGTGAGCTCAGGCAGGGCTCCAGGTGGGGAGAGATGGGGAGGCTGTCTTGGGGATTCTGCCACCCAGATCTCTGCCAGCAGGGCGAAATGGTTTGAGTGCATAAGGCACAGGATGATTTGGAAACAACAAAGGGCTTATCTTCATATCCGGGTGATGGATCATGCTCCCCAGAGATGCCTCCTCTCTTCCTCCTCCCTCCTCTGCACCTGTTCACCCTAACCTGTCCTGCAGCCTGAGCCCTGCTGCCCAAGAACACAGAAGGGCAGGGGGTGGAGGGCTGGACCCTGAGCCCATTCCAGGACTCTGAGCTCTGAGGTCTGCCGGGACACAGGGCAGCACCTCCAGCAGTGACCTGTCCTCTATGCCTCCCTCCTCTCCTCCTGCCCAACTGTGCCAAGCTGGTGATGATAGCAGAGCTGCCCCCTGAGCTTAACTACGTGCTGGGAGCCCATCCCCACAGAATCATGCACATGGAAATCTGTAGTGCAGTGATTTCTCCAGCACTTCCTGTTCTGTAACCCTGAGTGGCTACACTGGCTGGTGCCATATCTGTCCCAGTCACCTAGGACTGTTTTCTGGCTGGGGGTGAGCCCCACAGTGAGCAGGGGAAGCAGCTCCTGGCCAGGGAGCTCCCCACCAGTGCCAGGCAGTGCCCTTTTCCAACTGACAGTGCTGGGACCCATCCTGAATGCTGTTGGGGTTTGGAAGGGTTCAGATGTGGGGTTCCCCCTTCCTATAGCCTAATGTTTTGTGAGAAGCCAGGTAGCCAGGGAGGTCTGAGGGACTTCTTCTACAGTCCCTTTCTTGTATAGTCCCTCCTCCCTTTCTCCTGCCTGCTCTGCACCTGTTCACCCTAACCTGTCCTGCAGCCTGAGTCCTGCTGCCCAAGAACACAGAAGGGCAGGGGGTGGAGGGCTGGACCCTGAGCCCATTCCAGGACTCTGAGCTCTGAGGTCTGCTGGGGCACAGGGCAGCACCTCCAGCAGTGACCTGTCCTCTATGCCTCCCTCCTCTCCTCCTGCCCTAGAGGAGCTGTCAGCCTAGATTTCTCCTGGGTAAGAACAGCAAAGGAAGATGGTGTGAACTGGGATCAGGGTGCCAAGGGCAGCCCTGTCTCAGACTCCGTCTTGCATTCCAGAGTCAGGCGAGTGTCCAGGTGCAGGAGAGGAAGTGGCCGTGGGTGGCCTGGACAGCAGCAATCTCTGGCACAGGTGTGTCTCCCTCCCTTACAGTGGGCAAACTGCCCTGCTCCTCCCAGGGACCAGCCCACACTAACAGATCCAGGATCGGTTCAAGATCCGTCTCAGAGGAGCCTGGAGACACTGGGGCTCCAGACCCAGGCAGCTCACCAGCCACACAGTGGACACCTGAGACCCTGCCTGAGTTCTGCAGCCCAAGGGAGCTGCTGGGATGGACATCCCCACAGCACCTCCGCCCTGCCGCGCCACCAAGACCCTGCAGAAGCGGAGGCTGGAAGCACTGGGTGCCCTCCACTATGTGTTGGCTTTCTGGTTGCTGGGTGAGAAGAGGGGAGGCTGGGTTGCTACATGGGAAAGGATGGGAGGAGGATGCCTCGGCTGCTGACCTGGAGTCTTAGGTCAAGGAGGGGGGTGTCCCTGCTTGGATGTTCTTGCAGGTGGGGGAAGGCACGTGGCTGGGATGAAAATCTGGGTTCCCAGGGAAATATGTTGTTCTATCTCAATTTCCCTAGCTCCATTCTCCATCGTCCTCTTCATCTACATGCTCTTCACACGGCTCTGGTTTCTGACTGTTCTCTACTTGATGTGGATCTACCTGGACCGGGACACCCCTAGCCAAGGTGAGCTCAGGCAGGACTCCAGGTGGGGAGAGATGGGGAGGCTGCCTCAGGCATTCTACCACCCAGATCTCTTGCCCACAGGAGGAAGACGGAATGATAGCACAAGGCACTGGGAAATTTGGAAACACCAGAGGGATTATTTCCCCATCAAGGTGATGGGTTACCCTCCCCAGAGATGCCTCGTCCCTCCTCTACCCACACCCCTGCACCTGCTCATCCTTCCCTGTCCTGCAGCCTGAACTCTGCTGCCAAAGGACTCAAAGGGGCAGGGGGTGGAGAGGTGGACCCTGAGCCCATCCCAGAACCCTAAGCTCTGAGGTCTGCTGGGGCAGAGGGCAGCACCTCCAGCTGTGTCCTATCATCTGTGCCTCCCTCCTCTCCTCCTGCCCAATCATGTCAAGCTGGTGAAGACAGCAGAGCTGCCCCCCAACCAGAACTACGTGCTGGGAGCCCACCCCCATGGGATCATGACCACAGCACCCTTCTGTAACATTCTCACTGAGTGCAACAGCTTCTCCCGACGCTTCCCGGGTCTGCAGCCCTGGATAGCCACACTGGCTGGCATCTTTTATATCCCTGTGTTCCGGGACTACATCATGCTCATTGGTGAGCTTCATGCTGAATGGGGGTGGGGTGGGGCAGTGAGTTTTCCCCTTGAGGGAAAGTTTCCCCCTGCCCCTGTCCCAAGAGCCTGCGTCATGGTCCAGAACAAGACCTGCATGAGCATGGGCATGGTCCCTAGTCTACTCAGAGGAGGGGACAATGGTTCAGATAACAGAAGTGGGGTTCCCCTTTCCCGCGCTCAACAACACAGGGAGGGAAGAGGGAAACCGGAGTGGAGTCCTGACTGCTTCCCACCTGCTCTTGACACAGGACTGCGTCCTGCAAGTCGTCACAGCCTGGACTTTGTCCTGTCGCAGCCCCAGATGGGCAAGGCAGTGGTCATCACCATTGGGGGTGTTCGGGAGGCTCTGTACACGGCCCCTGGCAGGCACTGCCTCAAACTCCTGAATCGCAAAGGGTTCATTCGCCTGGCGCTGAGACACGGGTGAGTGGACGTGTAGGTATAGGGTGGTGCAGGTGGCCTTGTGGGCCCACAGTGATGACCACCGAAAGAATGTACATATAAAGCCACTGCACAGGCATTTGTCCACACAGGTGAGGATTGCTTTCCTAATGTTTTATGCAGATACATTCATGAGCTTCTAAGTCCTGGACAGTAGCATCAGTTGACTTGTCCTGGGGAGGGACCTGTTCCCCAATTTGCTCGATATGGGTGGACACTCCAAGGCCTCACTGTGACTCTTCTCTCTGCAGAGCCTCCTTGGTGCCCATGTACTCATTTGGGGAGAATGACATATTTAAATGTAAGGCTTTTCCCAGGGGCTCTTGGCAGTACATGTGGCAGGTCACCTACAAGAAGATCACAGGCTTGCCTTTGTGCATTTGCTGGGGCCGAAGTATCTTCTCGCGCAATTTCTGGGGTCTCCTGCCCTTCCCCAAGCCTATGACCACTGTGGGTGAGTGCCCACCTAAAGAGGAGGGAGCAGCCATGGGGATGTTGACACTGGCAGCCTCTGGCTCACCTGTGTTTCCCTCACCTGCAGTGGGCGCCCCCATCCCCGTGCCCCAGCTCAGCGTACCGACTGTGGAGCAGGTTGACCACTACCACAGACTCTACATGGAGGCCCTGGAGCGACTGTTTGAGGAGCACAAGGAAAGCTGTGGTGTCCCCGCCTCCACACACCTCACCTTCCGCTAGGCGTGGGCTCACCTACCATGGAGTTCTGAGACCCCATCTGCTGCCCTGCTCCATCCAATAAAGCCTGTGGTGGAAGTGAGTACGACCTGGCACAGCGCCCCAGGTCTGGTCCTGTCCTGTCCTATCGTGCTGCAGAGCTGTACCTGCGATTAGGGCTCAGGACCCTGACTCTCCCACCAGGGAGAGAGGACTGTGCCGCAGGACCTGGGTCAAGTCTCTCCCTCTCCCTCTGTGAAGAAAGGCACCTTGTCTAGCATGGAGCCTTCAGTTACTCAGTCAGATCAGGAGCTAGTAATGTGAACTTGGGTGCTCCATTGGCTGTGGGCATCCTTTATATACATACAAATATATGTACGTATGTATTTATATATATATATATTATTTATTTGATGCGGAGTGTAAGAGAATTTTTTTGTCTGCTGATTCATTCCCTACATGCTGTCAGTGTTGGGGGTTATTCAGGCAGATGGCTCATTTCCCACTTTGGTGACGACTGAATCAGCTGGTGCTCCAGGCTTTGAACACCCACGGGGCTCCACCCCATCCGCAGGGGAGGATGCACACCTGTGGTTGCACCTGCTCAAGAGCCAGGACAGTGACAGGCACAGCCCTTTCCCAACTGTGCAGTGCTGGGAGGGTGGCAGAGATGGGGGAGGCTCCTGGGGTCCGCCCAGGACCTCCTGTACGGGCTGCCCGGCTCTCACCTGTCCTCAGCCCCTTCTCCCCGCAGTGCGTCCTTCTGCCATCTGATTCTAGGTCCACAGTCCCATATTGCAGGTGGGCTGATCCTGCTGGGCATGGTCCTGTGATGGGGTGGGAGTTGCGGGTTCATGTCCTAGAGGCCCCCATATGGCCACAGCATGGTCACAGACATGGAAGCCGAAGGAGGTGTGGCCAGGAGTCATGGACCAGTCTCTCAGCCTGTTCCTGTGTCATGTCTCCCCTTCTCTGACTTCCGGGAGTGGCCACACTCTACCTTTCACCCCAGTAAGGGTGGAGTGGGGAGTGCAGCCCTAGGGGAAAGCACTCACCAAGTTCCAGATTCCCAGGGGAAAGTCTATTGGCCCAAGGGAGAGGCAATCAGCTTGTGATCCCGCCCCTTCCACCTGAACCCTCACCTTTTGCCTCCAGATTGTCTTGGATTGGTCCAACGTTTCTCCACCTCCAGGTCCTCCAGACAATCAGAAAGTAAAGCTGACCAATATTTCCACCCTTCTGGGGGTAGCCAATGTCCCCCCGCCCCCCGCCCCCGGCTTCCCCAGGACAGGGGGTGGGCAGTGCTGATGTCAAAGGTGGCTTTGGTGTCTCAGCTGTCCCTCCCCAGAGGGGCGGTTCAGAGCAGGCAGGGATGCTCACCTGTGCTCTGATCTGGGGATGGGAGAGGGAGGAGGCCTGGCTTGGCCCCCCAGTTCCCATGCCCTCTGTACCCACAGAGGGTGAGAGGTGGTGTGACTCATGGACTCTCTGGACTGTCTCCTTCAGTGCTGGGCAGCAGTGACCTGGGAGAGACCCTAGAGGTGGGAAAGAGCATGGCTGGGGTCTCTGTCCCCTCAAAGGTCAGCAGTCAGTGGACACACATTCTAGGAATCCACTTAGCAAACTGTAGTTCACAGAGTGAGGGTCAGTTCCACCACCATGGCAGGCATTTAGGAGTAAATAGTAGATGGGAGATCAGTATGCCTTGCTATTTCACCTCCCAATAAATACATGATTTTTTAAAATTTAGAAATAGACAGAAAGCATATTTCTTTTTTTTTTTTTTTACCATTTGAAAAGCCCTTAAAAGGGAATGTAAAAAGAAATAAGCCATAAATTACTGTTACCTATAGCATTCTAATTTTTACTTTATTATATTTACTACCTGTATATTTTTAAAATGAATTAACTTTGCCAATAATAAACTCTGTGTTTTCTATGACCCTCCCCCGCAAAAAAAAAAAAAAAAAAAAAAAAGGAAGGAAAAAGAAAAGACCAAGTTACTGAGAAGGATCTTCCATCTGTTGGTTCACTCACCAAATGGTTACAACGGCCAGAGCCAAGCTGCTTTCTCCTGGGGCCTGAACACTTGGGCCATCCTCTGCTGCTTTCCCAGCCTATTAACAAGAAGCTGGATGGGAACTGGAGCAGCTGGGATTCGAACCAGGGCTCATATGGGGTGCAGGTATTCTGGCTTATACCTGTCGGCCACAGTGCAGGCCCTAACAGTGTTTATTCCCGTTTGCATTCTGGTGCAAAAACATCATTTGTGTCCTTGGCCCTGTGTTGGGTGAGTGCTTAGCCTACAGTTAATGATCCCAAATCCCATATGGGCGTGCCTGGGATCAGCACACAGTTCTGACTCCTGAATGCAACCTCCGCTAATGTAGACCGTGGCAAGGAGCAGTGATGGTTGAACCTACCAACTGGCTGGGGGACACAGACTCCTCCTTTTCATCTCCCTCCTTCTTCTTGCCCTTCCTCCTCCTCTTCTTCTTTTTTAAAGACTTTTTTTTTTCTTCTGCCAAAGGCAGTTTTACAGGGAAGATGCAGAAAAACCTTCCATCTCCTGGTTCAATCCCCTAATGGCTGATATGGCCAGAGCTAAGCCGATTCGAAGCCAGGAGGCAGGAACTTCTCCTGGGTCTCCCATGTGGTGCAGGGTCCCAAGGTTTTAGGCCATCCTCTTCTGCTTTCCCAGGCCTCAAGCAGGGAGCTGGATGGGAAGTGGAGCAGCCTGGTCTCACACCAGCGCCCATATGGGATGCCAGTACTTGCAAGTAGGTGATTAGTGTGCTGAACCACTGTGCTGGGCCCTCATCTCCTCACTTCTGCCTCAGCTCAACCCTATTCCCAGGCATTTGGGAAGCTAATAAATGCCTGAGATTGACCTTTGTCTCCCAGATAAACAATATTAAGTGTCCTTTATGTGGTATTTGAACACTTGTCTGTTTTTATGAATGTGCCTCTTGTACTGTGAAACTATTTTTATGCAGTAAAGCTATTGTGTTTGTACACACATACACATATGTATATACAACATGTATCTTGTCTTTTAAAATATTTATTTATTTTTATTGGAAAGACAGATTTGCAGAGAAAATGAGACAGAAAAGTCTTCCACCTGCTGGTTCATTCTCCAAATAGCTACAAAGTCGGAGCTGAGTTGATCTGAAGCCAGGAGCCAGGAGCTTCTTCTGGGTCTTCCGTCAGGGTCCCAACGATTTGGGCCATCCTTGAGTGCTTTCCCAGGCAACGAATATGGAACTGGAAGGAAGTGGAGCATCCGGGGCACAGTGCCCATATGGGTTTCTGGTGCATGCAAGGCAAGGATTTAGCCACTAGGCTATCATGCCAGGTCACTATATCCTGTCTTTTAAAAATACCTGTTTATGTATTTATTTAAAAGGCAAAGTGGCACAGAGAGACGGAGATAGATAGAGATCTTCCATCTGTTGGTTCACTCCCAAATGGATGCATACATCCCAGGCTGGAGCAGGTCAAAGCTAGGAGATTATTTCAGGTCTTCCACATGGGTTGCAGGGGCCCAAGCATTTCAACCACCCTCCAGTGACTTCCCAGATGCATTAGTAGGAAGCTGGGTAGGAAGGGGAGCAGCCGGGACTCAAACTGTGACTCATACGGGACATTAGCCTTACAGCAGCTTAACCTGATACTCCACAACACAGTCCCTCTCCCCACCGCCATGCTGGCTATATTTTAAAAAGAGTACTTAGCGAAGCTAGTGCTTTGACATATCATGTTAACCCTTTGCTGGCAGCGCTCACATCCAGTTTGGGCTATGGTTTGAGTCCTGGCTGTTCTATTTCTGATCTGGCTCTCTGCTTATCACGAGGGAAAACAGAGAAGGATGGCACAAGGCCTTGGGTACCAGCACATTCCTGATGGTGTATCCACAAGCCTGGGGTTCTGGGATATGCCTCCAGCCCCTCTAGATACCTGTCCAGACCAAGATGGTCAAGTGGTCATGCACACACCTTAACGGAGACTAGGGCTGGAAGGGAGATTATGAGTAGATTAAGCCTACATGTTCACTTCTAAAACCAGGCTTTATTGGGTCAGAGCAGGAACTGGGAGGCTCAAGACTCTGAGGAAGGTGAGGTCAGGTCTAGCGGAAGGTGAGGTGGGTGGAGGCGGGGACACCACAGCTTTCCTTGTGCTCCTCAAACAGTCGCTCCAGGGCCTCCATGTAGAGTCTGTGGTAGTGGTCAACCTGCTCCACAGTCGGTGCGCTGAGCTGGGGCACGGAGATGGGGGCGCCCACTGCAGGTGAGGGAAACACAGGTGAGCCAGAGGCTGCCAGTGTCAACATCCCCATGGCTGTTCCCTCCTCTTCAGGTGGGCACTCACCCACAGTGGTGATGGGCATGGGAAATGGCAGAAAACCCAAGACGTTGGGTGAAAAGATACTTCGGCCCCAGCAGAAGCAAAAGGGCAAACCTGTGATCTTCTTGTAGGTGACCTGCCACAGGTATGGCCAGGAGCCTTTGGGAAAAGCCTTACATTTAAAGGAATCATTCTCCCCAAATGAGTACACAGGCACCAAGGAGGCCCTGCAGAGAGAAGAGTCATGGTCAGGTCTTGGATTGTCCACCTACAACACTGGGGGATGAGTACAGAGAAAGGTCAAGCCCTAGGGGATAGCCTGGGACACAGGATCAGACAGAGAACAAGTGGTTCTGGAACTCTGGTGCTCTTGATCAGATGTCCTCAACCCAGAAGGGCAGGTGCCTGGGAAGGTGGCACAGCTCAGGACAGAGCACAGTGCACATCGAGGTGGACAGGGCCCTCTGGTTTGCATGTGGTCATTGCTGTGGCCCCACAATGCCACCTGCAGGCACTTGGCTAAGTTGGCATTGAGAGGACAGTCCAGCATCCGTACCTGCATGTCCACTCACCCGTGTCTTAACGCCAGGCGTACAAAACCTTTGCGATTCAGGAGTTCCAGGCAGTGCTGTCCTGGTTCTGTGTACAGAGCCTCTTGAACACCGCCAATGACAATGACCACTGCCTGGCCCAGCTGGAGCTGAGACAGGACAAAGTCCAAGCTGTGACGGCTCGCGGGACGCAGTCCTATGTCAAGAGCAGGTGGAGTCAGTCACCAGATCACTCTGACTTCCCAGTTCCCTCACTGCACCTTTCGACACGGGACAGGGGAGCCCCACCTCTGGTATATTTGAACCCTTGTATCTGAACTAGTATGAACTTGTATGGACTAGGGGCCATGTCCTAGGTGGCTGTGGGTGGGAGGAGACTCCTGCCAGGAGCTACTTCTCCCCATTCACTCTGAGACTCACCAGTGGACAGGATGTAATCTCGGAACACGGGGACGTAAAAGATGCCAGCTAATGTAGCTAACCATCTCTGCAGCCCCGGAAAGTGCTGGGAGAAGCTGTTGCATTCAGTGAGAAAGTTACAGAAGGGAGCGGTGCTTGTGATTCCGTGGGGATGGGCTCCCAGCACGTAGTTCTGGTTGGGGGGCAGTTCTGCCGTCTTCACCAGCTTGGCACAGTTGGGCAGGAAGAGAGGAGGGAGGCATAGAGGACAGGTCACTGCTGGAGGTGCTGCCCTTTGCCCCAGCAGACCTCAGAGCTCAGGGTTCTGGGATGGGCTCAGGGTCCAGCCCTCCACCCCCTGCCCCTTTGTGTCCTTTGGCAGCAGAGTTCAGGCTGCAGGACAGGGAAGGGAGAGTAGGTAAAGAGGTAGGGGAGGAGGAGAGGTGAGAGAGTGAGGAAGCATTTCTGTAGAGGGTGCCCCATCACCTTGATGGGGAAATAATCTCTTTGCTGTTCCCAAATTCTCCAATTCCGCATCCAGCTCCACATCCTTCCCCCTGTGGGCAGACATCTGGGTGGTAGAATCCCCAAGACAGGGCCTGGCGGCGTGGCCTAGTGGCTAAAGTCCTCGCCTTGAACACCCCGGGATCCCATATGGGCGCCGGTTCTAATCCCAGCAGCTCCACTTCCCATCCAGCTCCCTGCTTGTGGCCTGGGAAAGCAGTCGAGGACAGCCCAAAACTTTGGGAACCTGCGCCTGTGTGGGAGACCCGGAAGAGGTTCCAGGTTTCCGGCTTCGGATCGGCGCGCACCGGCCCGTTGCAGCTCACTTGGAGAGTGAAACATCGGATGGAAGATCTTCCTCTCTGTCTCTCCTCCTCTCTGTATATCCGGCTTTCCAATAATAATAAATCTTTAAAAAAAAAAAAAAAAGAAAAATCCCCAAGGCAGCCTCCCCATCTCTCCCCACCTGGAGTCCTGCCTGAGCGCACCTTGGCTAGGGGTGTCCCGGTCCAGGTAGATCCATATCAGGTAGAGAACAGTGAGAGACCAGAGCCGTGTGAAGAGGAGGTAGAAGAGGAGAACACTGGAGAAAGGGCCTGGGGAAAGGTGAGAAAGTTACAGAACGGAGCGGTGCTTGTGATTCCGTGGGGATGGGCTCCTAGCACGTAGTTCTGGTTGGCTCAGGCGCTCCCCTCCCTCACCTGCAGGAAATATCCTGCAGGGACATCTCTTTGGTCTTGTTCTTATCACTTGACCTGAAATACAGGCCAGCAGCCCAGACATTCCCCTTCACACACAGCAACCGCAGGCTTTTCTCTTCTCACCTAGGATCGTGAAAGCCAGCACATAGTGGAGGGCGCCCAGTGCTTCCAGCCACTTCTTCTGCAGGGTCTTTCTGGGGCAGGAGGGTAGAGGTGCTGTGGGGACACCCATCCCAGCAACTTCTTGGTCTGCAGGGTCAGGCAGGATCTTGGGTGTCCAGCGTGTGGCTGGTGAGCTGCCTGGGTCTGGAGCCCCGGTGTCTACACGCTCCTCTGAGACGGATCTTGAACTGATCCTAGTCTGTCAGTGTGGGCTGGTCCTTGGGAGGAGCTGGGCGGGACTAGGGTCTGCAGGGGGAGGGGCAGCACCTGGATGCTCAGGACTGCTTATAGGGAGGGGACAATCCATTGTGCAGCCATCTCATGGCCTCCCCAGGTTGTGCCAGGTACCAGGAGCCTGCACTGAGCTCTCTGTGCACCTGGGAATGTCAGGGCTCCCTTGGGCTCCATGTCCTGCAGCATCCTGGTGCGCCTACCCTAGCTTGCACACAGACACACTGGTGGCCCCTCGACTGATGAACCGCAGTTGTTCTGGTCACCTGCATAGGCACCCTCAACTATAAGCAATGGAGACAGAGCTAAGGGCTGGGGCAGTTTTCCATGTATACAGTGGGTGAAGAGGACAACCATCTCTGGACACATGACACAGAGCCCAGTATTTCAGACCCATCAGGGACCTCATGACACTTGGCGGGGCCAGACCTAAGGAGGAGGAGGTGGGGTTCATGGCCAGTGTGGCTGGTGCACAAGGCAGCAGGAGATGTCAGCAGCTGTTGGGCAGCAGCAGCGCTGCTGTGGGCAGGGGCTGCCAAGTACACCTAGGAGCCTATAAGGTTTGGGAACAGCTGCACAAGCTCCTTTTCCACAAAGAGGAAGAAACAGGTGCCAGGGAGGCCCCTTTGGCCTGGCTTCTTCGCTCAGGAGCAGCCCTGGTGCTTCTACCTGAACCCAGCTGCCCATGTGCCAACTTAGGAAAGTTTCAGCTGAGGGTGCCCAAGCTCTAGGCTCTGGGGTTTGCTTCCAACTGGTCCAGGGGACCAGCCCATGGCCAGGATGGCCACCTGATTACCTGCAGACTTTTTCATGGGGCACTACAACTTGAAGGGATGGTACAGGCTGGCAGGCTTTATGCTTGAGTCTTGGAGAAAAGAGTGAATAGGCACTAGGAAAGTGACACCTGGGCAAGTTCCCCACACCATCTTGTGCATGTGGGTTGAGGGGGTTGCTACAGCTTTAGCCCTGGACATGATGTTGTTCTGGCGAACACCAGAGAAGTAGTCGAACAGGGTGCAGGACAGTGGGGAGAGAAGAGAAACCAGAGGCCTCTCTGTGGAGGGTCTCCTGGATTCACAACTCCAGGAGGGAGGGAAGGGGGAGAAATCAAGGTGCTTGTTCCAGGACGATCAACTCAGTCAATTCCCCAAGGTAGGGAGCAGAAATGCATGTCCTAGCTGTCCCTGGAAAGGTGCTTGGGGGAAGGGGTCCCAAGTCTCCTCTAAAACCTCACCCACCCAGCGCAAAGTCCTCGGTGCCATCAAAGGAGAAGTTGTCAACAAATGTCCCCTTCATCCCAGAGTTGAGCTCTCAGTCCCCAGGCAGACAGTATCGGGAAGTATGTGCACTTGAACAGGTGTGGTCTGGGGAAGAGGTGCTGGAGTCAACTGGGGGTTGTGCCTGCTTAAAGGGACATGCTGCCCATTGCAGGGGTCTCCGTGATCCTAGCTGATGGAACTGCCATCTGTCACTCTGCATGAGTTACATCCACAGCTTGAGCTGACAGAGGTGCCGTGCCCTTGACCTGCAACATCATAAGCTTGTCACACCCCCTTCCCTTCACTAATAGCCTGTGTCAGGTGATTAGTTACAGAACAAATGCTAACGAAGACTCATTCTGGAACCCTCTCATCCCCAGTGACTCTGTGTAGTGAGGACCACAGTGAGGGGTGTGGGACCCTCTCCCTGGCTCATTTCCTGAGCCCAACTCTTTCTTTTTTATTAATAAATTTTATTTTTAAAATAATGATTACGTGCTTGATCAGGTTGGAAAGGATCGAGGTTTAGGAAAATTGGATAAATTCATTGCTTCCAAACTTGCTATTTCTTCTTGTTGTTCCTTGGCGAAGGGGAGAAACAAAGGGAGAAGTCACTCATGACTTTCCACACGTCCCAGTACCAGGGATGAGGAACCACCTCCTCATATCGACCCAGAGTCTCCATGTGTGCATATCCCGAGGGTTGTGTCCAGGTGGTTTGGATAGTTCTGAAATGCTGCCGATTTTACCAATCTGAGGATGATGTCACCCTCCGAATGTCCATTGGCTCCACTCACCGAGATTTTTGTTGTCATTGTTTGGGGTAGTTGTTCAGTTAGTTCTGTTCTGCTACAGCACCAAATGTGCTGCCATATTCTCCTTTTATAACAGGGCCTGTGTCCACTGCTCCACCTCTTTCATTAAATAGGGCATGTTCTTGCAGGTGAGTCCAAGTACCTGGGCCTGGTGTCCCAAGCATCACTGGGTTGACTTTGTCCACCTCCTCCCCTCACAAGAACAGTGGCCTTGCTCGACTGGTCACACCCATTCTGGTTCTTGTTGTTGGTTGTTGCAGCCCACTGCTACCTGGTCTGCACCCAGACACAGCTTTCACATAGTTCAGCGGGAGTCAAGACCAAGTCTGGCATGTTCTACACCCAAACTGGCTCTCACAAGTACCAGTGGGGGGTGGAGTCAAGTCCAATCTGTCATTCCACTGTCCCAGTGCACACCCGCACCATGGCAGTCTGCAGCCCTGTACAGCCATGCCTACTGCCCTCAGTCCTACTCTCATTCTCACCAGTAGGAACCCCAACCCAGCTGGGGTACCTCCTTAGCTCCCTAGCAAGGCCTGACCTCATCCACAATTCTTGGGTGAGCCAGCAGAAATTGCAGTTCCACAGGGGTGAGTCCACATTTCCCCCACAGATTCTGCTATCAGACCAACTTCTCTCACTCTTGTTCTACCCTCCAAATCACTTTGGTGTCGGTCTTCTACATACAGACACATGTCATGGACTTATCAATGGAAGTCTCTCAGCTGTAATTCCTAACCTGGGCAGAAAAACACAGGTTATCTCCCACTGCCACTTGTGTGATACCATCATCCCCTTGTAAATTAGACTCTAACCGTGGGGTGTGCACTTGGGCGGCCCAAGGGGCTTCACCAAGGGCCTTTGGAGCCTGGGCAGCATGGGCCCTACAGGGGGGAGCTATGTGGCTTAGCTAAAGGCACCTGTAGGGTAAAAAAAACGAACAGCCAGGATGGGGTGGTCCAAGAGTCCTGCCGAGCTTCCCTCCCCCGAGAGAGCCCATGTGATCAGCGTACATACCTCCAAGAAGGGTCTCTTGAACCTCTGCAGTGAGTGTCTCTTTCCCAGAGCCCCATCTCTATCGTAAGTACCTTTGTATTTGCATTTATGGAATGGCAAGTGCTGTCTGGGAGTTTGAACTAAGTGCTGGGCTTACAGGAGCAAGGAATACATAGAAAAGTCTGACCCGGACATGTCTGGTCTACTACCACATAAGATGGACGGGTGCAGGAGCAAGCACTGTGCTCAGCTTTGTCTGCTCAGCTTTGTCTGCCGAGATCATCATCTGCTTGCCTCCTGCTGGATCTTGACGTGGCTCAGCTGCTGCTCGAGGGGTCCCTATTACCCTCACTATTGCTCTTTCATCCTGCTCACGTTTTCAAGGCCTAAAACTCCCAGCCTCTCAGCACACTATATTCTGACCCCTGAGGATTCATAGCCAAGCAAGTACATTTTTGGTATTTATTGATTGATTGATTTTTTAGAATTTATTTTTGATAATGTTTATGTCGATGATTAGGGTAGGAAGGGTCCTGGATTTGGGGAATTTGGGTGAGACCCTGTTTCCACAATTTATTTTCCTTCTTCCTGTGTCTGGGGGAAGGGGAGAGACAAGGGGGGAAGCCCCACTCAGCCTCCCAACAGCCTCAGTACCCAAGGATGGGAAACAGTCACCTGATGTCATCACAAAGTCCATGATGTGGAGCATGCTCCAAGGGTTCTGCTTAAGTGGTTGCGATAGATCTGAAATGCTGTCGATCTCGCAGATGCAAAAATGAGGAAATCCCTCCAAGACCATTGGCTGACACAGTGCACATCTGAGTGTCCATTCACTCAGTTGACCAATTTATTCTGCCCTCTTTCTTCTGCTATGGTATCAGATATGTCCTGCAGGCTTCAATGGGTTGACATGTCCTCCATGTGCATCTGGGTGTGCCCAACCAGCCAGCTCTTATCTGGCTGATGAACAGGTGCATTTCTAAATTTTATTTTTTAATATAACAACCTAGTTGAGAGAGATGCACCCCCATGTGGATTTCTGATTAGGGATGGGAGGCTAAAGTATGGAGGAAGATGGGTGGGACTAATATTTCTTTTCATTTTGATTCCTCCTGTCTGCTGTGTGGGACGGGAGAGCAGGGGAGAATGGGACTGCTCTTACTGTCAAACTACATCATCACCTGGGGATGAGGGACAGTCATTTGATGACGTCTTAGAGATCCCTGTGTGGGGAAGAATGTTTTGAGGGTGTTACTTGGGTGGTTCGAGAGTTCTGAAACATTGCTGTCTTGGTTGCATGAGGTCTGAGAAAATGTTGCTGAGGTCTATTGGCTGACCATGTCCACCATAGTGAGCATTCATAGACGCAGACACTCGCTGCAAAGCTTGGCCAGGAGAGTTGTCCAACCTGTTCTGCTTTCCATCGTCTGCCAAGGCACTTGACGTCCTCTTCTGATCTAGATGAGCTGGCTGTCATGACCTCTGTGTGCATCTGGGCATGCACTCCACTGCTAGATATCAACAACAGGGAGGTCCAGTTCTGAGACATACAAGTAAGGTCAGACCATGTATCTTGTGACTTTCCACTGTGGCCAGGATTGAGTCTAGCTTTCTAGCTGTGGATTCCCCCAGGAAACCTTGCTGGGTTGAGGTCAAACATGATTCTTGTATGCAGCAGCCAGTGTAAGGTCAGGTTTGATCCATTACTTGTACCAGCCAAATCACGTATCAGGTGCCTTTGTTCACAGAGGGAGAGAGAGGGAGAGGGGAGCAAGAAAGGGAGAGTGAGAGAGAGACAGAGAGGCAGAAGGAGAGGGTGAGACTTGTCCCGGGTCCTTTGGCATATAGGGAATCTCCCTGGTGAGAGATTTAGATACCTGAGTCATAGGGGACAAATCAGCAGCATGACAGAAGAAGATGGAGGGCTGTACCTGGTCATGTTCATTCCATTATATTCTTTATTGAAGGGCAGAGTAGGGTAGCAGTGGAGGTGGGGAACTCAGACTCAGTGGGGATGCCAGACCATATCTAGCAGAAGGTGAGGTGGGTGGGAGCTTTCCTTGTGCTCCTCAAACAGTCGCTCCAAGGGCCTCCATGTAGAGTCTGTGGTAGTGGTCAACCTGCTCCACAGTCGGTACGCTGAGCTGGGGCATGGGGATGGGGAACCTACTGCAGGAGAGGGAGATACAATGAGCATGATGCTGCTGTTGTCTACTTCACACGAAACTCCTACTGTCCTGCAGGTGGGCACTCAGCCATGGTGATGATGGGCCTGGAAAGGGGCAGCAGACCCCAGGAGCAGGGTGAGAAGAGACTGCGGCCCCAGAAGATGCAGGGAGCAATTTTAGTGATCTTCTTGAAGATGACCTCTCCAAAGGAGTACGTGGGCACCAGGGAGGCTCTATAGAGAAAAGTCAGGTTAGGTTTTTGAGTGTCCCCTACAATGGTCACTGGGGCGATACATTTCTCTCCATGTCTCCTGATGTCACTCCCTACGTTTTTGAAAGCTTATGACTATGTTGCACCGAATGTTTTGGAAGGATGCCTCACCTATGTTGAGCAGGCCTATGGAGTGGGTATTCCCATGCACCTTCTCATTATGTGTTTCTATACGCAGCCGTGTGGCAAGACAGGCCATGGCCATGAATCGGAGAAAGGTGAAGCCCCAGGGGCTGGCCTGGGACACAGATTCAGATGGAGAACAAGTGGTTCTGGAACCTCTGCTGCCCTTGGTTTGAATGTCCTCATCTCAGAAGGGCAGGATTGGAAAGGTGGCACAGCCCAGGGAAGAGCACAGTGCACATCCAGGTTCCTGGGTCCTCTGGGGACACTTAGTGGTCATCGCTGTGGACCCACAATGCCACCTGCAGGCACTAGGATGAGTGAATCAGACAGGACAGCCCAGCATCCATTCTTGTAGATATACTCCCCCGTGTCTTAGGGCCAGGCGAATGAAGCCTTTGCGATTCAGGAGTTTGAGGCAGTGTTGTCCTGGCGCCATGTAAAGGGCTTCCTGGGCACCCCCTGGGAAAATGACCACTGCCTGGCCCAGCTTAGGTGCAGACAGAGCAAAGCCCAAGCTGTGACGGCTCGCAGCACAAAGCCCTGTTCCAGGAGCAGATGGGGAGCAGTCACCCTTTCTCCTGGCGCTCCCTATTCCCTCACACTTAGGCATGAAGGGGAATCCTCATTTCTTGGATAATTGAACAGTTGAGTTCCTCCTCCCCACTGAGCATGATGTAGTCCCGGAACACGGGGAAGTAGAAGAGGCCAGCCAGTGTCGCCTTCCAGGAATGCAGCCTTGGGAAAAGCTGAGAGTTGTTCCATTCAGTCAGGAAGTTGCAGAAGTGGTGCACATGACACTGTGGGTTTGAGATCCCAGCACATAGTTCTGGTTCGGGGGCATCTCTGCCATCTTCACCAGCTTAGCACGGTTGGGCAGGTGGAGAACAAGGAGGCACAGAGGACAAGACACAGCTGGAGATGCTGCCCTCTTCTCCAGCAGACCTCAGCACACAGGATCCTGGAATGGGCTCAGGTACCACCCCTCCACCCCCTGCCCCTTTGTTGTCTTGGGCAGCGGGGCTAGGCTGTAGAACAGGAAAGGGTGAGCAGGTGCAGGGGAGAGGGGATGGAAGAGAAAGGCAAGGAGGCATCTCTGTTGAGAGTGACCCATCACCTTGATAGGAAATAATGCCTTTGGTGTTTCTACACCCTCCACATTCTTGACCACGAGTGTATCTTCCCCCTGCGGGCAGACAGCCGGGTGGCAGAATCCTTGAGGCAGCTTCTTATCTCTCCCCACTTGGAGCCATGCCTGAGCTCCCCTTGGCTAGGGGTGTCCTGGTCCAGGTAGAGCCACAATGGCTAGGTAACCGTGAGAGACCTGAGCCGTGTGAAGAGGATAAGGAAGAGGAGAAAGTAGGAGAAAGGGCATCAAGAAGGACGGGAAAGAAACATAAGTGCCCCCAGGGACACAGAACATCAGCCCAACCACTGCCCTTCCTCAGTTGGACATATTGTTCATGGACATTTCTGTTTTGGGCTAAGGAGTTGATTAGTGCTTGTTAGCCTTGGCAGGAACAGGAACTGGTCTTGTAGCTAAAAACACCTAGACTAATTGAACTCATCTGTATCCAATAACCTGCTAAATGAGAATGTGTGTGTGGGGAGGTGGAGAGTATATAAGGAGAGTTGAAGGAGCAATGAAATGAGACTTCATAGAGATTTCTACCATCACTGGTCTCCTGTTGGTGCTTCATCCCCAGACCCTCTCCCTGTCCATGTTACTGGCTCTGCTGGTTGGAGCACATTTCCTTGGTCCTGTTCTTGGTTGTTGACCTGAGGGCCTGGCCCAGCAGCCCAACCCTCCTCCTGCAGTCCCTTCACACAGAACAACTGCCACCTTTCCGTCCTTTTATCTAGGACCATGAAAGTCACCATGTAGTGGCGGGTGCCCAGTGCTTCCAGCCACTGCTTCTGAAGGGTCTTGTTGGGTAGGATGGTGGAAGTGCTGTGCGGACGTCCAAACCAGCAGCTTCTTTTCCTGTAGAGTCTGGCAGGGTCTGAGCTGTTCCCCGTGCCAGTGTCCAGTGTACGACTGTGGAGAAGCCTTAGTCTCCTTTAGCCTCCAAAATCTTCAATCTCCTCTAAAACTGAATTTGAATGTACTTTATCTTTCAACCTGGGCTTACCCTTGGAAGGAGCAGGGCAGGTGTGAGGGTGTGCGGGGAGAGGGATGGATAGGTGGTGCTCGGCATTGGACACTGAGAGGGGACAAGTAGCTTGCCAGTGTCCTCACTGTCTCCAGGTATGCAGCAGGAGCCAACTGGAGACTGGGCTGAGAAGAATGTCGAATGGTGACCTCTCAACTCTCCCTAGGAGATACTGCTGGTCCTGAGGCCTGAGGGAACCTGCCCACTGATCACAGAAACACACACAAATGCCTCAGGACTGTCTCATGGTTGCAGAGCAGCTGCCATTTGCATAGGTGAGGACCACGAGTACTTGGGCAAGGACAATCTAGCACACCTTTGCTTCTGTAGAAATTACTCTATGGAGTATAGGCACTGTGTCCACCTGTGCCAACTGGATCCTACTGCGCTGGGGTGGCTACCCAGCTGTGGGTGACACAGCACAGTTGGGTCCCTCTCCTATAACCAAGAGTTAGAGGTTCATGTTTCACAGCAGCCACATAGTCAGCAATGGATAGGAGGAAGCCCCTGTGTCAGAAGCCATGCTCAGCTGGGACCCAGGGCTTCCATACCAGTAGGCTTAGCCCAGCCTGCTGCATCCCAGAGCAGCTGGAGGTGCTAACTCTCCTGGAAGAAAAATATAGGAACCAAGGATGCCCAGGGAGAGTTGGGTTTCTGCTCAGCCACCTCAGGTGCACCCCGACATGGTTTCCCTTAACCTCGGTTGCAACAACGACTCACCGATCCCTTCTGACGGTGGACACACTGGCTCAGGGCTTTGCATTCATCCTCGCTCAACCAGCACAGCCCTCTCACCATCCCCAGGATTGCACAACAGACAGACAACTGGGTTTGAGGATAAGAGTAGAGAGGGCACTGTACAGGTAGTGCTGGGACCTGAAGTTTCTTTCCTGGACCCATCCATGTGGAAGCAAGGCAAGACCCTAACCCCTGGCCATGAACAGAGGTCGAGGTGGAGGTAGAGTTGGGATCAGCAGGAAGCACAGGCAGGTAGGAGAATCCCTAGGCCTGTTGGCATGTGCAGCTACAGGATTCAGGCCAGCCAAGGATGCAAATCAAGGCTTGCAAGTATGGAGTGTACACCTCTCAGAGATCTGGTTCAGGAGTAGGGCTGGAGCCATGGACAGGGATTTAGAAGGGGCTGTGGGACCCAACTCTGTGTGAACCTGGTACTCAGATTTTCCCTGAAAAATTTATTCAATTCTTTGGAAAGTTAAGGTTATAGAAAGAGAAAGAGATGGATCCTCTATCTGCTGAAACACTACCCAAATGATCCCACCAGTCAGGCCCAGCTAAATCCAGCAGCCAGGATCTCGAGGCATCTAGGTCCCACATGTGTGCAAGGACCTAAACACTTGGACACTTGGACAATCTCCTGCTGCTTTCCCAGCTATGTCCAAAATCCAGAGGGTCTGTAGCTAAGCGGATGCCTTTGTTCACATGGAGAGAGGGAGAGGAAGACCTTTTTCCAGGACTTGCAGCAGAGTCTTCTGGCCGGGAATCAGGGTCCTGAGCCTCAATACCAACAGAAAGTTTGTAGCAAGATAGTACAAGACAGGACCAGACTGGGGCGGGGCGGGGGGCTGCTCCTGGTCATGCTCACTTCCAATACAGCCTTTATTGGATGGCAGGGCACAACAAGAGCTGCAGACTCAGGGCATGGGCTCAGGGATCCATGGGAAGGTGAGGCCAGGTCTAACAGAGGATCAGGTGGGTGGAGGCAGGGACACCACAGCTTTCCTTGTGCTCCTCAAATAGTCGTTCCAGGGCCTCCATGTAGAGCCTGTGGTAGTGGTCAACCTGTTCCTCAGTGGGTGTGCAGAGCTGGGGCATGGGGATGGGGGCACCCACTGCAGGGGAGGGAAACACAGGTGAGTGCAAGGTTGCCGTTGTCCACTCTGCACCCATAATCGCTCCCTTCTGCAGGTGGGCACTCACCCACGGTGGTGATGGGTGTGGAAAAGGGCAGCAGACCCCAGGAGTTGGGTGAGAAGAGACTTCGGCCCCAGAAGAAAGAGGGCGGAATGCCAGTGATCTTCTTGAAGATGACCTGGCACAGGTACTGCCAGGAACCCTCTGCAAAAGTCTTAGTGTTGAATATATCGTTCTCCCCAAAGGAGTATGTGGGCACCAGGGACACCCTGCAGAGAGATTGGGAAGGTTGGATGCTGCACTGACCCCTCAATGGACACTTTATGGACTCAGATTCCTCTTCAGTTCTTTTATGACTCCTCAAGGTCTGTACATGATCATGTCTGTACGAAAGGTTCTGTAATGATGCCTCACCTGTGTTGAGAAATGCCTATGCAGCGGGCTTTCCACCTGTACCTTCTCACTCAGGGTTTGCACCTGCAGCCCTGGGGCAAGGCCGGCACAGCCTTGTGTTCAGGGAAAGGTCAAAGGCAAGGGTTTGCTTTTGAGGCAGAGTCAGAAAGGGAACCCAGAGTTTCTCATCCCACAGGCCTGTTCTAATAAGTGGTCCTGCTTGTTCAGAGTGGAGGGAGCCTGGGACTTTGGCACCACACAGGGCAGACACCAGAACCTGAGGGGCTGACAGGTGCTTCCAGGTGTGGACTGTGACATCTAGTTCTGGACACTCCAACATCACCTGCAGGCATTCAGAGGGGTGGACACACAGAGCACAGCCCAGCGTGGAGTCTCAAATCCACTCACCCATGCCTCAGTGCCAGGCGAACAAAGCCTTTGTGTCTCTTGAGTGCGAGGCAGTGTTGTCCTGGGGTTGTGTACAGGGATTCCTGGGCACCCCCGGTGACAATGACCACTGCCTGGCCAGGCTGGGGCTGAGACAGGACAAAGTCCAGGCTGTGACGGCTCACGGGTCGCAGTCCTGTGGCATGAGTAGGTGGGGAGCAGTCAGCAGTGCACCTGAGATTCAAATTCCCTCATCCAACCCATTAACTTGGTAAGGGGAAGCCCCATTCTCCTTCTTCCCAACCCCCTCCATTGCCCATCTCCAGCCCCTACAGAGTAAGCTCAGTGTTCAGAACAGGTTCCCTGGTCTCCCCTCCCTCATGAGTTTTGGACTCCTGGAGGGAGCACTCAGGCCAGGAGCTCACTCCCTCCATTCATTATGGGGCTTACCAAGAGCCATCATGTAGTCCCGGAAGACAGGAAGGTAGAAGAGGCCGGCCAGGGTGGCTAGCCAGGGCTGTATTCCTGAGAAGTGCTGGGAGAAGTTGTTGCTCTCAGTGAGGAAATTGCAGAAGACTCCAGTGCACATGATCCCATGGGGGTGAGATCCCAGCACGTAGTTCTGATCAGGGTGCAGCTCTGCCGTCTTCACCAGCTTTGCACAGTTGGGCAGGAGAAGAGGAGGGAGACATAGAGAACAGCACATAGTTGGAGGTGCTGCCCTGTGCCCCAGCAGACCTCAGAGCTCAAGGTCTTGGGATGGGCTCAAGATCACCTCTCTATCCCATGCCCCTCTGTGTTGTAGGGCAGCAGGGCTCAGGTTGCACGACAGCAAAAGGAGAGCAGGTACAGGGTGGGGCAGAGGAGGAGAAAACAAGTCATTTCTGGGGATGGTAACCCATTACCTTGATAGGGAAATAATGCCTTTGAAGTTTCCAAACCTTTCTGGTCCTTAGCCACTTCCACCGTCTTCCTCCTGTCGGCAGAGAGCCGAGTGGCAAAATCACTGAGGCAGCCTCCGCATCTCCCCTCCATTGGATCCCTGCCTGAGCTCACCTTGGCTGGGAGTGTCCCGGTCCAGGTAGAGCCACATCAGGTAGAGGACAGTCAGAGGCCAGAGCCGGGTGAAGAGGGAGAGGAAGAGGAGAATGGAGGCACAAGGGCCTGGGGTAAGGAATGATGAAGAAATGTGAGTTCCCCTAAAACTGTTACTCAGTCCACTCCTGCATTCATGCAGCACTTGGCAGGGGCATCTTCTCTGTTCTTGTCCCTTCTCCAGGCATCCTGGGCACTGCACAGCCATCCCCTCTGCATTTCCCTCTCGCTGGGCTGACCCCAGGCACTTGAGTCCCCCCTTCTCACCTAGAAACAGGAAAGTCAGCACATATTGGAAGGCTCCGAGTATTTCCAGCCACTGCTTCTGCAGGGTCTTGCTGGGGGAGGACAGAGGTGCTGTGTGGACATCCATCCCAGCAGCACCCTCAGCCTGCAGGGTCAGCAGGGTCTCAGGTGTCCCTTGTATCAGCGTCTAGCATGTGGCTGGGGAATTGCCTGTGTCTTAAGACCTGTGTCTCCAAGTCCTCTGAGATTGATGTTGTACCGATCCTGGGTCTGTCATCTGGCCTGGCCCATGGGAGGAGCAGGGCATGGTTGGGTCACAGTGGGAAGCGAATATGTTTGCCCAAGTAAGTAATCAAGGAATGAATAAACAGATGGCTAGCCTGCCCACAGGTTTCCAGGCCATGCCAACTGCAAATTCTGTTTCCACTTCTCTAAGTTTCTCATGGCTTTCTGGGTGCCTTGGTGTGCCCTGTCCACCCTGCCTGCAGACACACTGATGTCATAGTCACTCTGCCACCTGTTGTCACGTAGAGGACTGCTTAAGCTCATGTCAGCACCTGCCTCGATAAGCAGCCAAGGTTTGGCCCTGGGGAGCCCATTAGACCTGAGCTCCTTGAACTACTGGTGAGCCACTGCATGCTGCATGTCAAGCCCTTGCACAGTGTCTACCTGGACCTGCTGGGCCATGGGCATCAGTGCCCAGGATGGCAGCCCTTCTGCAGGTGCCCAGTGGTCATTGACATCCCCTGGTCTGTATCCACCACAGGAGGGGCAGTGATGGCATTCAGGGTGGGGACAGTTTTCTGTAGATTCACTGTACATTCACTTGTGTTATGGTGGACAAGGCTGTTTCCTGGTGGACCTCCCCAAGGCTTTGCGGAATTAGCGGGGAAAGGGCTGGGCTCCCAGGCATCGTGGTGGGCATGGGTGGGTAGCAGGAATCCCAGGTAGCCTTGGGACTGGCTTTTGGCTACAACCTGCAATGCAGTGTTTGGGTTTGAATGTGGAGAAGCAGTGCATAATTAAGAAAGGAAATAGAGAACCCAGTGCAAGGGCTTAGTGGCTTAGTCCTCACCTTGCATGTGGTAGATCCCATATGGGCACTGGTTCAATTCCTGGCTGCTCCATTTTCCATCCTGCTCCCTGAGTCTAGGCTAGGTCTCTGCCCCTACTGAGCTATGTGTGAGCTGTGTCTGGGTATGGATGAGCTTTGGCTGGGCCGAAACATCCAACAGTAAGAACCAGATTGGGTTGAAGGCCAGTCAGGGAAGGATCACCATACACCAGTCCATGCAAAAGCTAAGGCTTGGGACTTGTCTAGCAGGGTAATATCCTAGGACCTGCTGGGACAGGAGGTGGATTGATTAGGGCTGGTCATGGACCCACTGATATGCGCAAGATATGGCATTGGGAGAGGTTCTGATGGAGGAGCCTGGGCAACTCCTCTGGCAGGACACAGTCCTGGCATACATTTGGCACAGGTCAGGGTGGACCAGGCTGAGCCAGTTCACATCACCTGCTGACAAATCTGAGCACCAGAACAGTGTGGGTCAGGCCTGGTATGGTGGCAACACAAAGTACACATTACAGCTGGGATAGGGTACACGCTGGGCTGGGTTAGACTGTAACCATCACCAGCTGAAATTGGGGGCTTGCTGGGCCGGGCCAGGCTACAATATCCACTAGCGAGTTCCGAGGTGAGACGGGCCATGCCGGACTGGGCTGCAGCGTCAACTAGTAGGAATCAGGGAGGGAGGGGGTAAAGCTGGTAGGGGGGAATGTGGAGGCCCCCCCTGCTGGAACATCTTGCCCACTGGGGAGCATGAGTTCAGATGGGAGCAGACCAGTCCGGGCAGGGCAACAACACCTGTGGGCCTTATGTGAGCCAGATCAGGGAAGGGCCAGGCTTGGCTGACTGTCCCTACTGGTGCAAACATAAAGCAGAATGGGTGAGGGTTGGTTGGGCTTTGCCGCAGCATCAGATGGCAGATGCTGGCACCAGTGACTAATCTGTCAAGTTAAATTACAAAACCACCCAAAAAGTGCATGACTTGGGAGTGGGCCCAGTAGGGAAATAGTGGGCACCTCCCTCTTGGGGTTACCACTCCCACTGGAGAGCATGAAATCTGGGACAGAGGCAGGGGTGGCTGGACAGAATGACACCCACCAGTATGTACTTGGGCTGGATAATGAAGCTGGTTGGGTTGAACTAGGCTTCAATGCCCATTGACATGTATGAGAGCTGAATGGGATTTGGGACAGACTGGACTAGTCTGCTGCACATACTGGCAAGCACGAGAACTGGGGCAGGGGGTGGGCCTGGTGGGGGTCATTGTCGGTCGCTCCAACTAGGCTGCAGCTCTCACTGGTTTTTGTGAGGGCTGAGTGTGTGCTGGGCAGAATCAGGCTGGACTGTAACACCCATTGGTTCGAGTGGAAGACAGGGTTGGAAACAGAACCGACCCAGCAATTGCAACCACCAGCCGATTGAGGTGATGGACTGTGCCAGGCCCTGTATTGGCAAGTACACACAAGAATCTGGTCTGGGATCACGTCAGACAAAGTTTCTTTGGGGATCTCCCCCAACTGAACTGCCGGACTCAGAACTCTAACCATGAAGAGAAGTGCAGGTTCCATGGTCTGCCATGGAATGCAAGTGTCAGAGCTGAGCCTCCTCCGAGGCTCAGACGGAGCAGTGGAGAGCATAACCAGGTGCACATGGAGGATATGGCAGTCTATCAGAACCTGCAGAGGATACCTGGTACCACAACAGAGGACAGAACAAATCAACCAACTATTCCAGCCATATGTTGGCAGTGAAAAACTGCGCAAATGGAGGCTCTAAGCTGGACTATATCAATCACTGGATTCTGCAGCGACTTCATTGTACTTGGAATGGCGAGATTGGCAGCAATTCATAATTGTTGAACTATCAAAACCACTTGAGCAAAACCCTAGGTGCATGCCCCACATCGGAGACCTGGGATGGGTGGGAGGTTGGGTGGGGCTTTTCCCTTTTCTCCCCCTTTACCCCAGATACAGAAACAAATGTGGAAATAATTGTCTTACCCACTTTCCTGTAGTCTTGACCCTTTGTGCCCTAATTGATTATGTAAAGATTGTCAAAAATAAAAAAAAAAGAAAAATCCAAGTTTCACTGGGAGTCCATACTCGATCCGGAAGTAGAGATGCACCCTGCATCATATCCTCACATCTGGATATGTCAGTCTTCCCTACACAGTCACTATAAATCCCCCCAAGTGAAAAGCCACAACAGAATCAACAACAAGAAGAAAAGAATAAATTTACAATCCCATGAAGTTAACAATATGACACTGGATATGACAGTCTCCATTACACAGTTACTATACATCCCCTTAAATGAAAAACCACAAAACAAAATCAACAACAGGAAGAAAAAAAGAAATTTACAATGCCATAAAGCTAAATAACATGCTACTGAATGACTAATGTATTGCTGAGGAAATGAAAAAGCAAAATCATTTATTTGTTGCCTACAGGAGATACATCTCACCAAAAAAAGAGAAGCAGAAATTATAATGATGTTTATACATAATGCATTTTATATATTCATATATAATACATGTTTAATAATATAATTGCATATAAACAGCATTACATATGTTATATGTCTAACATACATCATTATACATGTATGAACAAAGGAAAACTTTCTCAGAACTCACAGTCTGTAACTCTGGACATTCTGTACTGGTGTTGGACTCAACTCTGCCTTCTTTCCTCATGGCCATGTTCACTATAAGTTGTCCTCTCCTACAGGTCCGTGCTCAGCACCAGCTGCTATGACCTGCATGGTGGGGAGCAGGGATGAAGAGTGGGCATTGGGAATTAAGAAAGGAAAAGAGACTGAGAGTCAAGTTTAGAGTTAGAGCAGGAAGCCAGAAGGAACGTTCCCAGCAGGCTGAAGCAGGGAACACTTCTCAGCTTTGCCTGGCAGCTTTTATTCTCAGGGCAGCACGAATGGCACTAATGCAGTTTATATTTCTTTTTTTTTTAATTTCTTTTTTTTTCTTCCTGTTGTTCATTTGGGGGGATTTATAGTGACTGTGTCAGTATTCAGTGTGTGGCTAAGGAGCAGTCTGTTTCTGGAGCCCCAGAGTCCCGAGTCTCCTCTGAGATAGACTTTATTTTTTCTTCACCCTCTTTTTTTTTTTTTTTTTAAGATTTTATGTTTATTGCAAAGTCAGATATACAGAGAGGAGAGACAGAGAGGAAGATCTTCCGTCCAATGATTCACTTCCCAAGTGACCGCAACGGCCGGTGCTGTGCCAATCCAAAGCTGGGAGCCAGGAACTTCCTCCAGGTCTCCCACACAGGTGCAGGGTCCCAAGGCTTTGGGCCGTTCTCGACTGTTCTCCCAGGCCACAAGCAGAGAGCTGGATGGGAAGTGGGGCTGCCGGGATATGAACTGGCACCCATATGGGATTGCAGTGTGTTCAAGGTAAGGACTTTAGCAGCTAGACCACCACGCCAGGCCCTAAGATTGACTTTAAATGTCCTGTGTCTGTCAGTCTGCCCGAAGAATAGGGAAAGGCAGGACAGGTTGGAGTGCACAGAGTTTGATACACAACCAAAGTAGGCAGGGAAGAAAAGACTTGCCAATATGCCCACAGACTGGCTCCCAGGGCATACCAGCTACTGGGATCCTATGCCAACTTCTCTCTGTTTAATTGGGAATTTATAGATGCTTGAATACCTCTTAAGGTATTGTAGGACCTTGGTGTGCCTGCCACATTGTCTCTACCCTGTTCCCAGACACACAAGTCATTTCTTCTCAAAATTGGGGTCCCTTTGCAGTTGCTCAGTGGTCAATTGATATGCCCTGGTCTGTGTCCACCACAGAAGCATCAGTGACAGCATTCAGAGCTAGGGCAGTTTATCAAGTCACACACTGAGGATCTCACCTCATGGGCTGGAATGCACAAGGGAGGTTGCAGGACTGTGGGCCCAAGCCTTTTGGGATGAGAGGAGAGAAGCCTGAGTTCCTAGTCAGCCTGGATGGTGTGGACGGACAATAGGCTGCCCAATGGCCTTGTGACAGTCACAGGGCCTACTGGGTATCCTGGGGGTCAGAATACCTTGGAAACCAGTGTGTTCCAGAATAGCTGGAAGACATTAGTCAGGCCCTTGTGGACAGGGGTGTAGCTTACCACCCCAGTGCTCACACCACTGCTCAACTGACAGCCTGAAGAATCTCTGCTGAATGGTAAGCACAGGGCTGCAAGTTTAGCCCCAAGCAGATCCATTGAAATAGTCCACGACCAGAAAGTCATCGGCTGCCAGGGATCTCTATGTTTGTGGAAGGAACCCCAAGAACTTGTTCCCAGAGAATCATCCCAGCAATCACCCCAGGGGTGGAGCAGATAATGCACACTCATGCTGTGCCTCAGACGATGCTTGGGGGACAGGGTCCCTCATCTCCTCTGAAGCCTTACGCACACAGCACCAGGCTCACAGTACCCTCCAGAGGGGATGTAGTCACAGAAACGTCCTCTGTGTCCCTGCTTTGCACACTCGGTGCCCATGGAGACATATTGGTAAGTGTGTATACCTTGAAGAGGTGGGGCATGGAGGGAGGTGCTGGAGAAAACTAGAGATGCTTAAAGAGTCTGCGAGGCTCAGTCCTGGGATCTCTGGGATCCACTCTGGTGCAAACACCACCACACTCCGTGAGTTACGACCATCATCTGAGTTAACACAGGTGCCGTGTTGTTTATTTGAAATGTAGAGTTACAGAGTGAGAAGCATGGGCAGAGAGGAATCACCTATCCACTGGTTCATTCCCCTAATAACCAAACATCTGAAACTTGGCCATTTTTAAGCCAGGATCCAGGAGCTTCTTCCTAGTCCCCCATGGGGTTTACATGCCAACAAGCACCTGGTTCATGCTCTCTGCTGCTTTTCCTGGACATATGTGCTGGCAGTCGCAGGATCAAAGGTTGAATGAGAATATGAACTGGATGCCATAAAGGATGTCAGCACAAAAGGAAGCGGCGTAGCTTGCAGTCCTGGCTCATCACCCAGGCATGTCCCTGACCTGCAACACCATGGGCTGAATCACCTCTCTCTCTTCATTAAGGCTAGACCTAGTGAAAGGTAAGGTGGATGGAGATGGGGACATCACAGCTTTCCTTGTGCTCCTCAAACAGTCACTCCAAAGCCTCCATGAGGAACCTGTGGTAGTGGTCAACTTGCTCCTCAGTGGGTGCGCAGAACTAGGGCAGTGGAGGGAGACACAGGTGAGCCAGAAGGTGCCGCTGTCAATAGTGCAAATGGCTGCTCCCCGCCCTAGGTGGGCACTAAAGTGGTGAGTGATGGGCCTGGAATGTGGCAGCAGACTCCTGGAGTTGCAGAAAGCAAGCCCGTGATCTTCTTGTAGAGAATCTGGTACATGTGTGGATAGAAGTCTTCTACAACAGTAAGTGTTGAAGACATCATTCTCCCGAAGGAATACAGGGGCACCAGGAACGCTGTGCAGAGAGAGTCAAGGTCTGAGTTGTCCTTTCAAGGGCACATTGAAGGTTACATATTCACCCTGGCTAACTGATACCATACTTAGGCCTTTGGAAGCTCATGATCATGTCTATACAGAACGTTCTTGAAAGAAACCTGATCAGTGTTGACAAAAGCCTGTATTGTGAGCTTTCCAATGTATCTTCTCATTTCATATTTGCTCCTGCACCCTTGAGGCAAGACAGGCCCAGCACAGTGTACAGGAAAAGGTCAAACTGGAACACATGATTAGTCAGAGAACAAATAATTTTGAAACCATTGCTGCTCTTGGTTTGAATGTTTAGTTCAGAAGGGCAGGAGCCTGGGAATGTGGCATAGCCAAAGGCAGAACACAATGCACATCCAGGTGGATGGGTTCCTCTGGGCACACATGGTAGTCATCAGTGTGGATCCACAATGCCACCTGCAGGCACTCAGCAGAGTGGACATGGAGAGGAAGGCCCAGCATCCGTAGCTACACATCCACTCACCGGTGTCTCAGTGCCAGGCGCATGACGCCTTTGCGATTCAGGAGTGTGGGGCAGTGCCACACCCACGGTTATAAACAATTGTTTCTGCATGCAGGTACAGGTGAGTACTGTGCAGAGGATCAGAATGCAACGGCTCACCCTGCAGCTCAAGGAGCTCAGGTCCAGGATGGGTTCTTCTGGGACAAACATCTGGTCCTGACCAATACAGATGCTGACATGAACTGAGGTAGTCCTGTAGTTTTCCGCAGGTGGCAGACAGATCATGGAGTTTTAAGGTCTGTAAGCAGGGTAGGGAGTGCACACCAGGGTGCCCCAGGGAGCCTGAGATTAGCAGAGACTGGCAGAGAAGCTGGCACAGAGTTGGTACCTGGCATGGCCTGGGAACCTGTGGGCAAGCTAGCCAGCTGCTTGTCCAGTCCTTGCTAGTTGCTCCACCCCACTACCAGTGGTGCACACATCACTTTGTCCTGCGCCTCCCAGGTATCAGCCCAGACTGACTGACCCAGGACATTCAAAATCAGTGTCAGAGGCGCCTGGAGACACTAAAGCTCAAGCTGCTCCACAGCCACACACTGGACACTGGCAAAGGACACACTTGAGACCCTGCCTGGCCTTACGGGACAGGAAGCCGCTGGGATGGACGTCCCCACAGCACCTCCACTCTCCTGCCACAGCAAGACCCTGCAGAAGCAGTGGTTGGAAGCACTGGGTGCCCTTCACTATGCACTGGCTATCGTGGTTTTAGGTAAGAAAAGGAAACCTGCAGTGCCTCCATGGGAAGGGACTAGAGGAAGATGGCTGGGCTGTGGACCTGCAGTCTCAGGTCAACTGATTACAGAAAATAAGGCATGTCCTTGCAAGTTTCCCATGAGTGGGTGGGGGATGGCTTGAATGAAGTTCTGGGTTCCATGAGAACTCATTTTTCTTTTTCTTTTTTTTTTTCTTTTTTAACATATATTTTTATTGCATTTCCTTTTTTTTTTTTTAAACTAATTACATTGCATTATGTGATACATTTTTTTATGCACTGGGATTCCCCCCGCCCCTCCCAAAACCCTCCCCCCACGGTGGATTGCTCCACCCTCTTTTTTTTTTAAAGATTTATTTATTTTATTACAAAGTCAGATTTACAGAGAGGAGGAGAGACAGAGAGGAAGATCTTCCGTCCAATGATTCACTCCCCAAGTGAGCCGCAACGGCCAGTGCTGCGCCGATCCGAAGCCGGGAACCTGGAACCTCTTCCAGGTCTCCCACACGGGTGCAGGGTCCCAAAGCTGGGAACCAGGAACCTCTTCTGGGTCTCCCACGCAGGTGCAGGGTCCCAAGGCTTTGGGCCATCCTTGACTGCTTTCTCACGCCACAAGCAGGGAGCTGGATGGGAAGTGGGGCTGCCGGGATTAGAACCGGCGACCATATGGGATCCCGGGGCGTTGAAGGTGAGGACTTTAGCCGCTAGGCCCGAGAACTCATTTTTCATTCTTACCTTTCCCCAGGCCCTCTCTCTTGCCTTCTCCTCTTCCTTCTCCTCTTCACACGGCTTTGGTCTCTGACTGTTCTCTACATGATGTGGCTCTATGTGGACCGGGACACCCCCAGCCGAGGTGAGCTCAGGCAGGGCTCCAGGTGGGGAGAGATGGGGAGGCTGTCTCAGGTGTTCTACCACTCCGATCTCTGCCCCAGGGGGAAGGCAGAGAGAACACACACGGAACTGGATGATCTGGAAACAGCAAAGGGATTATTTTCCTATCAAGGTGATGAGTCACCTCCCCAGAAACACGTCCAACCCTCTCCCTTCCAATGCAAGCCATTGTACCTGTTCACCCTTCCTGTCCTGCAGCCTGAGCCCTGCTGTCCAAGGACACAGAGGTGCAGGGGGTGGAGAGGTGGACCCTGAGCCCATCCCAGAACCCTGAGCTCTGAGGTCTGCTGGGGCACAGGGCAGCACCTCCAGCTGTGTCCTATCATCTGTGCCTCCCTCCTCTCCTCCTGCCCAACCGTGCCAAGCTGGTGAAGACGGCAGAGCTGCCCCCCAACCAGAACTATGTGCTGGGAGCCCACCCCCATGGGATCATGACCACAGCATCCTTCTGTAACTTTCTCACTGAATGCAACAACTTCTCCCAGCGCTTCCCGGGGCTGCAGCCCTGGCTAGCCACACTGGCCGGGATGTTTTATATCCCCGTGTTCCGGGACTACATCATGCTTGTTGGTGAGCTTCATGCTGAATGGGGTGGGACAGTGAGTGGGAATTTACCCCTGGGGGGAATTTTCCTCTGACCTCCCTTGCCAAGAGCCTGCTTCCCAATCCAGAACAAAGGATCTTCATGAGCATAGGGCTTGGTCCCTAGCGTATTCAAAGGAGTAGGGAAAAACGGGTCAATACCAGAAGTGGGCATCACCCCTCATCATGCGGAAAGGTCGGGTGAAGGAATAGGGAGACACACTGTGTGGTGAGAGCTCCTCTACTGCTCTGACACAGGACTGCTTCCTGCGAGTCGTCACAGTCTGGACTTTGTTCTGTCTCAGCCCCAGCTGGGCCAGGCAGTTGTCATCACCATCGGTGGTGCCCATGAAAGCCTGTACACAGCCCCAGGACAGCACTGCTTACAACTCCTGAATCGCAAAGGCTTCATTCATTTGGCACTGAGACATGGGTGAGTGCACCTGCAGGTAAAGATGTTGGTTGTCTTCTCCATGCTCACTCATCCACGGCAACAGGTGGATTTGGTTTGCTAGAGATCCTCATTGGACAGCCTTGATGTACCTGTCTATGCCCTGACTGTGCCGTCTGAGCTGAGGACATTCAGACAGTTGCCAGCAGGGCTGTTAATTCCAGCACGATTTGTTTTCTGTTGGATCCTGTGTCCCAAGATTGCCCTGGGACTTGATATTTCCAAGGCTACAGGTGCAAACACTGAATGAGAAGATGCAAGGGGTCCTGGCGCAGTGGCCTAGTGGCTAAAATCCTTGCCTTGAATGTGCTGCGATCCCATATAAGTGCCGGTTCATATCCCGGCAGCCCTGCTTCCCATCCAGCTCCCTGCTTGTGGCCTGGGAAAACAAGTGAGGACGGCCCAAGGCCTTGGGACCCTGCAGCCATGTGTGGGAGACCCGGAGGAGTTCCTGACCTCTGACTTCGGATTGGCGCAGCTCCGTCTGTTGCCGTCACTGGGGGAGTGAATCATCAGATGGAAGATCTTCCTCTCTCTCCTCATCTCTGTATGTTTGACTTTGCAATAAAAATAAATCTTGCAAAAAAAAAAAAAAAAAGAGAAGGTACAGAGGGAAAACCCACTACACAGGCCTTTCTCAACACAGCTGAAGTGTTCTTTTAGAATGTTCTCTGCAGACATAGAGCTTCCAAAAGACAAAGAACTGACATCAGTTCAGCTAGGGAGCAAGTGAAACCTCAAAGGAATTTAAACGGGCATACATTCAGAATCTGACCAGCAATATTCCCTTTGTAGGGCCTCCTTGGTGCCCACATACTCCTTTGGAGAGAATGATATTTTCGAAACTAAGACTTTTCCAGAAAGCTCCTGGCAGTATCTGTGCCAGGTCATCTTCAAGAAGATCACTGGCATTTCTCCCTGCATCTTCTGGGGCCGGAGTTTCTTCTTGCCCAACTCCTGGGGTCTGCTGCCACATCCCAGGCCCATCACCACTGTGGGTGAGTGCCCACCTGAAGAGGAGGGAGCAGCCATGGGCAGCGTGGATAGTGGCATCCTCCGACTCACCTGTGTCTCCTTCCCCTGCAGTGGGCGCCCCCATCCATGTGCCCCAGTTCTGCGCACCCACTGAAGTGCAAGTTAACCACTACCACAGGCTCTACATGGAGGCCCTGGAGCGACTGTTTGAGGAGCACAAGGAAAGCTGTGGCATCCCCACCTCCACCCACCTCACCTTCTGCTAGGCCTGGGCTCATGTACCATGGAGTTCTGAGACCCCATCTGCTGCCCTCCTCTGCTCTCCAATAAAGGTTGTGGTGGAAGTGAGCATGGTCTGACATGGTACCCATCCAAACCTGTCAATTGTGCTGTGGAGTAGTCACCAGAAATTGGGGCTCAGGACCATGATTCTCCCACAAAGGGGAAATGACTCTGCCGCAAGACCTGGGACAAGGTCTCCTCTCCCTGATGAGCAAAGGCACTTGCTTACCTATAAACCTTCTGGGGTCGGGATGTAGCAGGGTGGCAGGCTGTGATGGGTGTGATGTGAAAAGGTGAGCAGGATGGAGGAGGAGCAGTGGGGGTGATGGGAACCCCTGAGTCAGGAGTTGAGCATGGTCAAGGCCCTGCAAGAGGCAGCGAGGGCAAGAGCCCAGGCTCAGAGCACACAGAGCACAGCACAGTGCTTGCTCCTGCACCTGTCCATTATGTGGGATGGCCTGGGGTTGATGGATCAGGTGATTCCAGGGTTGACTTTTCCCAGCATTCCGTGCTGTTGCAAGCCCAGCACTCAGCTCAACCTCCCAGGCTGTTCTGGACATTGCATGAGTGCAGGCATGAAGGTGCTTAGGACAGAGATGGGCTCAGGACACGAGCCAGGGAGAGGGTCCCAAACCCCTTGCTGGGGTCCTCACTACTGGATGGTACTGGGGATGGGGGTGAGACAGGCATGGTCCCAAAGTATGTCTCCATCAGTGTTTGTTCTGTAACTATTCACCTCATAGTCTATTAGTGAAGAGAAAGAGACTTTATTTAATTCATACATTTCAGGTTAAGAGAATGACTGGGCTGTTCGCGGGCTTTCAGACGAAGCCGAGGTCTGTGCTGTTTCCCGTACGGGGGCCAGTTCAAGTCCAGGCTGTCCATCCTCGATCTAGCTCCCTGATGAAGCATCTGGAAAGTCAGCTGAGAATGGCCAAGGGTCTCGTTCCTGTCACCCACATGGAAGTCTTGGAAGAAGTTCCTAGGTTCTGGCTTCACGTGGCTCAAGATTAGAATGTTTGGTCATTTGCATATTGAACCAGTCAGGGGATGATTTCTCTCTGTCTCCTTCTGACTCTGTAAATGTCTTTCTGATAAATGACTAATCATCTGGTTTAGCTCAAGCTGTGTGTAACTCACACAGAGTGGTGTTTGGCAGTTCCATCAGACAGGATCACAGAGACCCAGAACTGCGCCAGACAATCCTGATGACGCCTTCCCCCACCTCAAACACACACACCCCAAAGGTAAGTGCTGTGTCTCCAGGCAGGTCCCAGATCTTCAGGGAGCACACATCTGCTAATTCTCTCTGGGTATCGAAAGTCTGACTTAGGACACAGGAGATATTTCTGTGACGACTTCTCCATTGAGGTACTGTGGACTATGTGCTGGGTGCATGAGGCACCAGGGGAGTCAGTGGTACCCTTCACCATCTCAAGGATGATTGGGGTGTTCACTCTGCTCCCCGCCTGTGGGGGTTGGCTTACATAATATTCTTGGAACAAGCCCTTGGGGTTCCTCCTTCACACACAAGGTCTTTGTTAGCCGATGACTTTCTGGTCATGGGCTGTGCCCTGGACTCTCTGGGCCTAATCCTGGCTCCCTGTGTTTGCGATTCTGCTATCAGACATGCCAAAGGCCATCAGACAAAAGATCTACACAGCTTGACATGCGACCAGAAGGATGGGAACTGGGAAGCTTAAAGTTATACACCTAACTTCAATAGTTTGCTGGGGACTCTTTTACACCCATCATTGCATAGTAAAATGGCAGGGTGGCAAAAATGTAGTGGTACTGGTACCCCTAGTCAATTATTAATGTGGCTACCATAACAAATCCCTTTTGGTAATGGAAAGAGTATGGGTTGAAGACTAGTTGACCAATGGTTCAGATTGGACCAGCCACAGCCCAGTCTTTCCCATCCAAGAGACTTGCTGGCTGCCACTGCAAGCTTTTGAAAATGTCTCCAATCTTGTGTGTTCTCCCACCTGTCATCCTGATGGGCAGTGTGACTAGAACTTGTACTTCTAGCCCTCATACACACACCATCTCCTGCTCAGAGGGTAAACCTCCACAGTACACATCTATAGGTTCTCAGTGTCAACATCCCAGTGTGATCCTTGGACACCCAGGGCCTGTCTGGATCCCTCCTAGGCTCCCAGAGCCTTGGGAGTCTCTGGAGGGAGAGGAAAGAGCCTGCTGAGATCTGCCGGCCCCGCTTCAGGCAGTTTCAGGGCATGCTCAGGGAGAATGGGCGATATTAGTGGCCTCCTGCCCTCAGTGTCGACCTCTTGAACTCAAACTACTCGGACCTCAAGGTTGATGAATCACCTTGCACACAGTGCTACCACAGTAATAAAGGATATACACTGAATGGATGAGACATGCAATACTGAGTTACAAGCTTAAAAAAGATGCAGTTATTGTATTAGGAGATCAAGTAGATACCTTAGATTGAAACATGCCATTGTGCCCCACCTCCAGACAACTGCCTAAGTTGCCTTGTAACTAGGCACATGTTATGCTGCTGGAAGAAAATCAGCTAGTAGGGCCCGGAAGCGTGGCCTAGAGGCTAAAGTCCTTGCTTTGAAAGCACCGAGATCCCATATGGGCACCGATTCTAACCCCGACAGCTCCACTTCCCATCCAGCTCCCTGCCTGTGGCCTGAGAAAGCAGTCAAGGACGGCCCAAAGCCTTGGGACCCTGCACCTGCGTGGGAGACTTGGAAGAAGTTCCTGGCTTCTGGCTCCAGATTGGCACAGCACCGAGCGTTGCGCTCACTTGGGGAGTGATTCATCGGATGGAAGATCTTCTCTCCTCCTCTCTGTAAATCTGACTTTGTAATAAAAAATAAATAAATCTTGCAAAAAAAAAAAAAAAAAAGACCTAGATGGAGTTCCTGGAACCTGACTAGGGTCTAACCATTGTCTAAAAAGAAAAAAAAAAAAAAAGGAAGAAAGAAAGAAAGAAAGAAAGAAAGAAAATCAGCTAGTAGCTGGTAGGCATTCAGGACTTGGTTAATGCCAAATTTGAATTCACTCTGCAAGTACACCAGAGCTGGGATGGGTGTGAAGTGGGTTATTGTGATTTATCCTGACTGGGCCATGGAACCTGCTGGTATAGACCTGGTATAGAACCGGGTCTATGGTGGACTAACTGGGGTGGGATTCAGCACCATTGGTTCCTGTGAGATATGGGGCTGAGGCAGAAGTGATCAGGCAGCTGTAGCCACCAGTATGTGTACTGGCTGGTGCATACAAGAGTTATGCCTGAGGTCACCCAGGCAAGGTTTCTTGGGGAAACTCCCCAACTAGAGCACTAACTCAGAACCTGGTTCAGGGAAAACCACAGGACATGTGGTGTGACCTTGGAGTGCATGTGTCAGGACTGGCCTCCTCAGTTGCTCAAGCCTTGGCAGTGGACAACATGCCCAGATGGAAACACAGGGCATGACTGCCAGCTCATCTGGCCAGCAGGAGATGTCACTGCCTCAATCAGAAGAAGAAAAGCAGAACAGGTTGGACCACACTCCTGGCCAAGCTTTCAAGCATGTTCTAAGTCTCTGGATACACTAAGGTGGACTTGATCAGCCAATAGACCTTGGAAAGATTTTCTCAACCCAGGAGCAATGAAACCCACAAATTCTCAAAACTGTCAAAGCAACCATTTAATGTGGGGACATTTTTCCTCACATTGAAGTTGCTGAAACATCATAAACAGAACGTCCCTTATTCGCCCAAGATGCTGATCTAGGCATCATCTGGTAGGCAGGTGAGCAGGCTCCCTCCTCCCTGCCCTGCGGACATGGGAAAGAAATTCAAAAAATGTCCTATGCACCTTCTACACTACCTGACCCTCCCCATCCTCATCAGAGGCTCACGTGGGTGTGCATACTTCTCAACTATGTGAACATTATCTTAAAAATAAAAAAAAATAAGTCCTTATATTGTCACTATACTTTCCTACTATTTGGCTCACTCAACACCATGGGCTGAATATCCTCTTTAACTTCAGTAATAGCCTGTATCAGATTAGCTCCAGAACAAACACATCCTGCAATGAGGACCACAGAGAGAGGATGTGGGAGCCTCTCCCTCTTTCATGTCCTGAGCCCATCTCTGTCCTAAGCACCTTCACATCTGCATTCATGGAATGTCCAGAGTAGCCTGGGAGGTCGCACAGCCCAGGACAGAGGACAGTGCACATCCAGGTGGACAGGGTCCTCTGGGTATGTATGGTGGTCACCACTGTGGACCCACAATGCCACCCTAGGCACTCAGCAGAGTGGACACGGAGAGAACAACCCAACATCCACTCACCCGTGGCTCAGCGCCAGGTGTGTGAAGCCTTTGCAATTCAGGAGTTTGAGGCAGTGCTGCCCAGGGGAGGTAAGCAAAAGTTCCTGCACTCCCTCGATGACAATGGTCACTGCCTGGCCCAATGAGGCTGTGACAAGGCAAAGTTCATGCTGAGACAGCTCTCGTTGAACACAGTCCTGTGTCATGAAGAGGTGGGAAACCATCACAACTACTTATATTTCTGCATGAGCTACTTGTGGGTTGAGACCAGTAGTTACTTCCCCTGTGAGACTCACCAACAGCCAGGAGGTAGTCATGGAAGACTGGAAGGTAAAAGAATTGGAACAGTGTGGTCATCTAGGATTGGAGCCCCAGGAAGTACTAAGAGAAATCACTGCACTCAGACATAAAATTACCAACTCCCATGCTCATAACTCCATATGGGTGGACCCCCAGTGTGTAGTTCTGGTTAGGGGCAGCTTGGCATGGTCAGACAGGAGAGGAGGGAGACACAGAGGACAGGTCACTGCTGAGGTGCTGTCCTGTGCCCCTGCAGACCTCAGAGCTCAGGGTCCTTGGATGAGCTCAGGGTTCACCCCTCTTGCCCCTGTCCTTCTGTGGCCTTGGGTAGCAGGGCTCAGGCTACAGGACAGGAAGGGTGAGCAGGTGCAGGAGAGGTATGAGGGAAAGAGGAGCAAGTATCTCTGGGTAAGTTGACCATCACCTTGATAGGAAAATAATCCCTTTGATGTTTCCACATCAAACAGTTCTTCATCCACATCCACTGCCTTCCACCTGTGGGCAGATCCAGGCGGCAGAATCTCCGAGGCAGCCTCCCATCTCTCCCCACCTGGAGCCCTGCCTGAACTCACCTTGGCTAGGAGTGTCCCAGTCCAGGTTAGAGCCACATCAGATAGAGAACAATCAGAAAGCCAGAGCCGTGTGAAGAGAAGGAGGAAGAAGAGAAGGCAAGAGGGCCTGTGGAAAGGTAAGGAAGAAAAATTATCCCGGAAATGCAGAGCATCAGTTCAGTCACTCCCC
Source organism: Ochotona princeps (assembly GCF_030435755.1). Classification (NCBI taxonomy): domain Eukaryota; kingdom Metazoa; phylum Chordata; class Mammalia; order Lagomorpha; family Ochotonidae; genus Ochotona; species Ochotona princeps. The sequence continues at coordinate 26,569,060 of NC_080855.1, read as the reverse complement.
TCTCTTACCTGCAGAAAATATGTTAGTGACATTTCTGTCCTACCCTGTCCCTCAGTCTTAGAGCCAGCAGCCTGGCCATCCTCCTGCAGTCCCTTCCCACAAGAGGAGCTGCAACTTTCCCCTTTTCTCACCTAGAAACAGGAAGCCAGCTCATAGTGGAGGGCGCCCAGTGCTGCCAGCCACTACTTCTGCAGGGTCTTGATGGGGCAGGAAGGCAGAGGTACTATGGAGATGTCCACCCCAGCCGCTCTCTCAGCCTGCATGATCAGGCAGGGTCACAGGTATTCCCTGTGTCAGTGTTTGGTATGTGGCTCTCCAGCTGCCTGTATCCAGAGTCCCAGTGTTTCCGGACTCCTCTGAGACTGATCTTAAATTGATCCTGTGTCTGTCAGTCCGGGCTCATCCCTGGAACAAACTGGCAGGGACTGGTTTGTGCAGAGTTGGGGCAGTACTGTATGTCTACAATCAGATGTTGGCAGGGAAGAAAAATGGCCAGCCTTCCACTGGCTCCCAGGGCACCAATTACCAATATCTGCATAAACTTTTCTATAGTTAATCAGGTTTAGGGGCTAATTGGATTCTTCTCAAGGCACTGTAAAGCCCTGCTGTGTTCACCCAATGACCCTACACTGTACCCAGGCACACCGATCTTCTCCCAGGGGTGGTGGCCACCCTGCAGGCTCCTGTGGTGGTCACTGAAATCCCCTGATCTGTGCCCACCACAGGAGCATCAGTGACAGTGTTCAGGGCTGGGGCAGTTTTTTTTTTTAAAGATTTATTTATTTTTATTACAAAGTCAGATATACAGAGAGGAGGAGAGGCAGAGAGGAAGATCTTCCGTCCGATGATTCACTACCCAAGTGACCGCAACGGCCGGTACTGCGCTGATCCGAAGCCGGAAACCCAGAACCTCTTCCAGGTCTCCCACGCGGGTGCAGGGTCCCAAAGCTTTTGGGCCGTCCTCGATTGCTTTCCCAGGGATTAGAACCGGCGCCCATATGGGATCCTGGGGCGTTCAAGGCAAGGACTTTTTAGCCACTAGGCCATGGCGCCAGGCCCATGGGGCAGTTTTCTAAGAACACACTGGGGGGGTCTCACCTCACAGGATGGGATACACAAGGCTGACCCCGGATGTGCCAGCTCCAGCCTTTCTGGGATTAAAGTGGAGAAGCCTGGGCTCCCAGACATCCTGGACGGGCATGGATGGGCAGCAGACTGCTTCATGGTCTTGGGAAGATGCAGGGGTTACAGGGTTTCCTGGGGGCTCAGCAACCCTGAGGAACAGCATGTTTAGAATGCCTGGAATCCACCAGTTACGCCCTCTGGGAGCAACAACATGGCTATGCCCCCGCAGGTGGTCATGTTCACTGCTCTGGTGCCAGCCTGAAAAATCCCTTCTGATCTTGGAATCACAAACACAGGGGTCTGGGTTTAACCTCCAGCAGGTGAGAGGGAACAGCCCAAGACCAGCAAGTCATCGGCTTCTAGGAATCTTGTCTGTAGGGAAGAACCCCAAGAGCTTGTTCTAAGAGAATCACCTCAGCCAATACCCCCATGGGAAACAGAGGGTGCACGCCCCAGCCATGCCTGAAACAATTTGGGGGGAGGGTTCCCCCAACTACTCTGCAGCTTCATGCACTCAGCACTAGGCCCCAGTACCCTCCAGATGGAGTTGAAGTCATGGCAATGTGCCCAGTGCCTCTACATCTGTCAATTGGTCCCCCGGGAGACAGTATTGGCTTGTGTGTGCACTTTGAAGAGGTGGGGACTGGGCAGAAGTGCTGGAGTCAACCAGCGGGTTTTAAAGAGACCCTGCCAGAGACCAGCTCCAGCTGAGTTCAGAGCCTGTGAAAGATGTATGGAGTCAGTGAAAGGAAGAGAGAGAAAGAGAAGTGATGGACCACCACAATTCGATGATCATAATGGACAACTCAATAAACTGCCACAAGTTTTTGTGAAAACATTTTTTAAGAAGATTTATTTTGTTTTTATTGAAAAGTCAGATATATACAGAGAGGAGAAAAGACAGGGAGGAAAATCTTCTTCCTGTTGATTCACTCCTCAAGTGGCTGCAACAGCTAGAGCTGTGCCAATCCAAAGCCAGGAGCTTCTTATTGGTTCCCACATGGGTGCATAGTCCCAAGACTTTGGGCCATCCTTGACTGCTTTTCTGGACCACAAGCAAGGAGCTGGATGGGAAGTGGGGCCGCTGGGATTAGACCCATCATCCATATGAGATCCTGGCGTGTACAAGGTGAGGACTTAGCCACTAGGCTGCTGTGCCGGGACCTTGTGAAAGCTTTTTAATTTGACCCAGGTCCTGCGGCACAGTCCTCTCATCCCAGTGGGAGAATCAGGGTCCTGAGCCCCAATTCTGGGTGACAACTCTGCAGCACGACAGGACAGGACAGGACAGGACAGGATTGGACAGGAGGGTTGGGTATGACCCTGAGCCTGGCCGTGCTCTCGTCCACCACAATCTTTATTGGATAGAGCAGGGCAGGAGATGGGAGGGTGGAGGTGGGGCTCAGTTATCAGTTCAGGTGTTACAGAAATTGACCACCAGAGACTCGTTAGCCACTTGTGGAAAGGAAGTAGCTTTTATTAACTCCAGAGGATAGGAGCCTGGGCACTGGATGGACATTGAGCGTCCCTTCGTCTCCATCTTACAGAGCAATGGTGTGAGAAGCAAACACACAGCAGTTAACTTTGACGATATAAATCCTGAATGTCCTGAACTGTTAACAACCAGCAGGTTTTATGCCCTTTCTTCCCAGGATTTTTATGTTTTCCTGACATTGATGTTCCCATGAAAACTAGTTTCCTGCAATGGCACCACTCTGTCCTGCATGTGAATTTGATTTTTGCCCATATGCCATTGGTTTCCATGTCATAGGCCTAGCGGAAGTTGAGGTGGGTGGAGGCAGAGATGCCACAGCTTTCCTTGTGCTCCTCAAACAGTCGCTCCAGGGCCTCCATGTAGAGCCTGTGGTAGTGGTCAACCTGTTCCTCAGTGGGTGCACTGAGCTGGGGCACGTGGATGGGGGCGCCCACTGAGGGGAAGGAGACACAGGTGAGCTGGAGGCTGCCATGCTGTTTCTATTGCCCATGGCTGCTCCCTCCTCTACAGGTGGGCACTCACCCACAGTGGTGATGGGCCTGGGATGTGGCAGCAGACCCCAGGAGTTGGGCAAGAAGATACTTCGGCCCCAGAAAACACATGGAGAAAAACCGATAATCCTCTTGTGGACCACCTGGCAGAGGTTCAGCCAGGAGCCTTCCGGAAAAGTCTTAGTATTGAAAACATCATTCTCTCCAAAGGAGTATGTGGGCACCAGAGAGGCCCTGCAGAGAGAAGGGTCGCATTCATATCTGTCCCCTCAACAGGCATGTTAAGAGTTGCATGAGCTCCCCAGCTCTCCTGATGCCACTACCCAGGCCTTAGGAAACTCATGACTATTTGAGTATAGACTTCAGGAAGGACGCCCGACCTGTGTTAAGTCATGCATGTGAAGTAGGCTTTCCACATGCATCTTCTCATTCAGTGTTTGCCCCTACAGCCTTGGGGCAAGGTAGGCCCAATCTTGGGTCAGGAAAGGTCAAATCTATGACTTTGTGAAAACAGGGTCAGAGAACCCTGGGCGTCTGCACCAGTAGGCATTATTCTTATTAATGGCCCTGCCATGGTTAAGGAACTCAGAGACTGGGAAGTCAGCAGCTCATGGACTGGGAATACAGTTGGGCTGGCAAGAAGCATCAGGTACTGGGTACAGGAATCAGCTTTGGGAACCGACAATGCCACCTGCAGGCACTTAGTGGAGTGGACATGGAGAGGACAGCCCAACATCCATACCTGCACGTCCACTCACCCGTGTCTCAGCGCCAGGCGTACAAAGCCTTTGCGATTCAGGAGTTTGAGGAAGTGCTGCCCCGGGGAGGTAGACAAAAGTTCCTGGCCTCCCCCGATGACGATGACCACTGCCTGGCCCAGCTGAGGTTGTGACAGGACAAAGTCCAGGCTGTGACGGCTCACAGGTCGCAGTCCTGTGCCATGTGAGGGAAGGAGTGGTCAACACTACTTCTATCCCTGCTACCTATGAATTAGCACAAATAACGACAGCCCTACATTTTGTGCTTTTCGAATCACTCCTCCCCACATCTGAGTCCAGTCCTGATTATGCCATGTTCAGGTCTGCTCTGTCTCTGGATGGGGGCAAAAGCTAGTTGTGGGGATGGGGCCAGGGGTTGCTTCCCCCCCATTCCTTATGAGACCCACCAGCAGCTAGAAGGTAGTCACGGAAGACTGGAAGGTAGAAGAATTCAACGAGCGTGGTTATCCAGGGCTGCAGCCCTGGGAAGCGGCGGGAGAAATCATTGCACTCTGACATGAAATTACAGACCATTCCCATGCACATGATCCCGTGGGGGTGGGATCCCAGCACGTAGTTCTGGTTGGGGGGCAGCTCTGCCGTCTTCACCAGCTTGGCGCGGTTAGGCAGGAGGAGAGAGGCACAAGAACAGGACACAGCTGGAGGTGCTGGCCTATGCCCAGCAGACCTCAGAGCTTGGGGTCCTGGGATGGGCTCAGGATGCACCCCTCCACCCCCTGCCCCTCTGTGACCTCGGGCAGCAGGGCTCAGGCTGCAGGACAAGCAAGCGTGAGCAGGTGAGGGGAAGGAGGGGGAAGGTGAAATAACCATCTCTGGATTGGTAATTATCACCTTGATAGGAAAATAATCCCTTTGGTGTTTCCATATCGACCAGTTCTTTAGCCTTTTCCACCGCCTTCCTCCTATGGCAGAGTTTAGGGTGGCATAGTCCCATAAGCAGCCTCCCATCTCTCCCCACCTGGAGCCCTGCCTGAGCTCACCTTGGCTGGGGGTGTCCCGGTCCAGGTAGAGCCACATCAGATAGAGAACAGTGAGAGGCCAGAGCTGTGTGAAGAGGAAGAGGAAGAGGAGAAGGCAAGAGAAAGGGCCTGGGGAAAGGTCAGAAGGAAGAATTAATTCCTCCAGGGACCCAGGCCTTCAGCCAAGCCACTCCCCTCCTCCACCTGCAAGAAACCTCTGGAAGTGGCATCTCTTCAGTCCTATCACCCTCCCTTGACCTAGAGTCTGGCCAGCAGCCCAGCTTTCTTCCTGTAGTCCCTTCCCATGAAGCAACCCTCCTCTCCCCTCCTCTCACCTAGAATTATCACAGCCAACACATAGTGGAGGGTGCCCAGTGCTTCCAGCCACTGCTTCTGCCTGGTCTTGGTGGGACGGGAGGGCGGGGGTGCCGTGGGGCCGTTCATCTCAGCAGCTCTCTCAACCTGCAGGGTCAGGCAAGGTCGCAGGTGTTCCTTCTGCCAGTTTACAGTGTATGGCTGGAGAGCTGCCTGTGTCTGGAGCCCGAGTCCTCAGGTGCTTCTGCAACGGATCTTGAACTGATCCTGGGTCTGTCACTCTGGGCTGGTCCCTGGGAGGAGCTGTGCCAGGGTTAGTGTGTGCAGGGGAGGGGCAGCCCTGGGTGCACAAGCTATTAGCAAGGACTGGATAAGCAGCTAGACAGCCTGCAATGGTTTCCCAGGCTATGCCAGTTACCAAGACATTATCCCAATGTCTCTCTGGAAATTTCAGGGCTCCTTGCTGGCTCTGGTGTGCCCACCCTACTGTTCCCACCCTGCACACAGACACACAAAACATTGCCCCAGGATGGCAGTCCTTCTGCAGGTGTACAGGAGTCCTTGTTATCCCCTGGTCTGTGTCCACCACAAGCGTGGCAGCGAGAGCAATCAGTGTGGATGAGGTTTTCCATGCACAGGTTGGGCGGTCTCAAAGGGGTGAGATGGACACAGCCTGCTCGAAGTGGGGGGCCCCCAGCCTTTCTGGGATTAGGAGGAGTGGCCTGAGCCTCCAGACACTTTCGCTGAGCATAGGTGAGCAGCAAGAGGCCCAGGAGACCTTGAGACAGTGGCAGTTATATAGGGCTTTCTGTACTCTCAGCTCACCTTGGGTACCAGCATGTTTCATCACAATTGGAAGGTGCCAGGGAGGCCCTGGGGGAGCAGGGTTAAGCCTGAGCCCTCACTGCTCCTCACAGCCACTCCCTCAGTGAGATTCTAAAGAGTTCCCTTCTGACTGTGAAATTGCAAAACACAGGGCTCTGGGTTTAGCGGCCATTAGGTCCAGGAGAACAGTCCATGACCAGGAAGTCATGGGCTGCTTGGGATATTGTCAGAGCAGCTTAGGGGCCATTAGGCCTGGGCTTGAGACCAAAGTCAAGAGGATACAGGAGGGTGGACCATGGACCAGGGGTTCCTCCAGCTATGGGTCCATGGGAGGAGGGGGAGGGTGTCATCCTGGTGCCCAGGGTGATGGATCCAGCAGGACAGTCAGGGCCGACAGTGGCGGGGAGGAATTGCATGGCAGGAGACCAGAGAAGTTCAAGGCCTCCGTGCAGAGTCCCCGGACTCTAAGTCTCCAGATGGAGGAAGCCCAATCGCAGGTCCCTGATTGACTCAACTTGGCCAATCCTCCCTCGGTGGGGAGCAGAGGGTGCATGCCCCAGCCATCCCTAAGAGAGTCCTTGGAAAGGGTGTCTCTACTCTCCTCTGAAGCCTCACCCACACAGCACCACATCTGCAAAACCCACAAAGGAAACGGTCACAGAAATGTCCCGTGTATCAGTGCCTTGGTCACTCAACCCCCAGGCAAGCAGTATCGGCAGCTGAGTGCACCTTGAAGAGGTGTGGCTTGGGGAAGAGGTGCGTCAACTGGAGGTGGTGGCTGCTTAAAGGGACACGCTGCCCATTCCAGGGATTTCTGTGATCCTAGTGGATAGAGTTGCCATCTGTCACTCTGCATGAGTTACATCCACAGCTTGAGCTGACAGAGGTGCCATGCCCTTGACCTGCAGCACCGTGAGCTAAATCAACCTCCTTCCTTCACTAATTGCTGAGGTCAGGAGTCAGAACCAAAGCACTCTCAGGGGCTGGAGTGGCAGTGCAGGAGACTAATCCTACACTTTCAGCATAAGCATTCCATATGGGTGCTGGTTCAAGCCCTGGCTGTTTCACTTCTGGCAGTTTCCTGCTAATGCTCTAGAAATGCAGCAGAAGACCTAAGAATTTGAGCCTTGCACCTGAGACCCAAAAGAAGGTCAACCTAGCTCTGGCTTCTGCAGTCATTAGTGGAGAAAAGCAGCAGATGAAAGATCTCTGTCTTTCCCTCTCTGTCTGTACTTGACTATCAAGAAAAAACAAAGTAAGTAAATGTGTGTGTGTATACACACACACAAAATCTAATACCATGAGTGTCTCCCTCCCATCCTTAGTGCCACCCTATACTGAGGACCACAGTGACAGATGTGGGAGCCTTTCCCTGGCTCATACCCTGAGCCCATCTCTGTCCTAAGCACCTTTGGACTGCATTCATGGAATTCCAGAGCAGCCTGGGAGGTTGAGCTGAGTGATGGGCTGCCTTGCTCCCATCTGGTCCGCCAGCACCAGAAACTCACAGAAGATGGATGGGTGCAGGAGCAAGCACTGTGCTGTGCTCTGTATGCCCTGGGTCTAGGCTCCTCCCCTCCCTGCCTCCTACTGGGCACTGACCAGGCTTGGCTCCTGCTGCAGGGGTCCCCAAGACTCACCCTGCTCCTCCTCCATCCTACTCACCTTTTCAAGGCCTGCCACTCATAACCTCCCACCCTGCTACATTCTGACCCCAAAGGGCATCTGGCTAAGCAGTTTCTTTATTCACAGCAGCAGAGGGAGAGATTGTCCCAGGTCTTGTGACACAGTCCTCTCCCCCAGGGGAAAAATCGGGACCTGAGCCCCAAACCCAGGGTACAACTCTGCAGCACGACAGGACAGGACAAAGGCGTTTGGTGGGGTGCTGTGCCTGGACATGTCAATTTCATCACAACCTTTATTGGAGAACAGAGTAGGGAAAGAGCTAGTAGGTTCCATGGAATGTTGAGGGCAGGCCTAGCAGAAGGTGAGGTGGGTGGAGGCGGAGATGCCACAGCTTTCCTTGTGCTCCTCAAACAGTCGCTCCAGGGCCTCCACGTAGAGCCTGTGGTAGTGGTCAACCTGCTCCTCAGTGGGTGTGTTGAACTGGGGTACAGGGATGGGGGCGCCCACTGCAAGGGAGGGAGACACAGGTGAGCGCAAGATTGCCACTGTCCGTACCTCCCATGGCTGCTCCCTGCTCTACAGGTGTACACTCACCCACAGTAGTGATGGGCCTGGCAAGGGGCAGCAGACCCCAGGAGTTGGGCAAGAAGATACTTCGGCCCCAAAAGATGCATGGCGATATTCTAGTGAGCCTCTTGCAGATGAACTGTATCTGGTACTGCCAGGAGCCTTCAGCGAAAGTCATGCATTTGAAGATATCATTCTCCCCAAAGGAGTACACAGGCACTAGGGATGCCCTGCAGAGACAAATGTCATGGGCAGAACCTGGACTGACCCCCATAATGGGCACTGGAGTTGTGGGCACTGCACATCCCTCCCCACCTCAACTGATGCCACTTCCCAGGTCAACTGATGCCATTCTATGTCTGCATAGAATGTTCTGGAAGGAAGTCTCACCTGTGTTGAGAAAGGCCTGTGCAATGGCCTCTCCACATTGCCTTCACACTCAGTGTTTGCACCTGCAGCCTTGGGGCAAGGCAGGCCCAGCCTTGCGGAGAGTGAAAGGTCAAGCCCCAGGGCTGTCTCTTTGTGGGCTTGGGAAGAGAATCCAGGACTGCTAGGACAGGGGACTTCCTTGTGTCAGTTTGGGCTCCACCTTTCTACAGGGAGGGGCTGACAGGCACACCCAGGTGCAGGCATAGTGTTTTCCTACAGGGACCTGGACAGCCAGAGTGGGGGGCGGGGAACGGCCCAGCATTGGAAGCTGTTCCCCACTCACCCGTGCCTCAGTGCCAAGCGAACGAAGCCTTTGCGATTCAGGAGTTCCAGGCAGTTTCGCCCTGGGGCTGCATAGAGAGCCTCCTGGGCACCGCCAGGCACGATGGCTACTGCCAGGCCCAGTTGGGGCTGAGATAGGATGAAGTCCAGGCTGGCACGGGTCACGGGTCGTAATCCTGTGTCATGAGCAGTTGTGGGGGGGTAGTTACTACTCCCTGGTAGGCTCCCTGTATCCTCCCCTCACCCTTTAGCAGGGGAAAGCGGAGCCCAAGTCTGCATTGCACATCTCCTGCCCATTGTAGAGCTGGTCCAGTGTTCAGGTCAGATCCCTGTGTTCTCAGTAAGGATGGGGAGGTCTTATTGTGTGAGAACACTGGATCGGGGACTGCTTCCTCCTGTTCAAGCATGAGGTTTACCTTGGCTCATGACGTATTCCCGGAACCCAGGAACATAGAAGAAGCAAGACATCATGGCTATCCAGAGCTTAATTCCCGGGAAGTGCTTGGAGAAGTTGTTTGTTTCAGAGACAAAATTACATAGGAGCCCATAGCTCATGATTCCATGAGGGTGGACCACTAGCAGGTACTTCCTGTCAGGGGGCAGCTCTGCCGTCTTCACCAGCTTGACAGGGATAAGCAAGAGGAGAGGAGGAAGCACAGAGGACAGGTCACTGCTGGAGGTGCTGCCCTGTGCCCCTACACACCGCAGAGCTCAGAGATGGGATGGGCTCAGGGTCCACCCCTCCACCCCCTGCACTTCTGTGTCCTTGGGTAGCAGGGCTCAGGCTGCAGGGAAGGGAAGGGAGGAGAGGGGCCTGGGGGAGGAGGTGACTCTGGGAAGGGTAACCCATCACCTTAATAGGGAAATAATCTCTTTGATGTTTCCACATCGACCAGCTCCTTAGACAGTTCCACCGCCTTCCCCCTGTGAACAGAGATCCGGGTGGCAGAATGCCCGAGACAACACCTCCCTGTCTCCCTACCTGGAACTCTGCCTGAGCTCACCTTGGCTGGGGGTGTTCCGGTCCAGGTAGAGCCACGTCAGGTAGAGAACTGACAGAAACCAGAGCCGTGTGAAGAAGAGGGAGATGAGAAGGAGAATGGAGCAAGGGACTGGGGAAAGTGAGAAAGAAAAATGAGTGTCTTGGGGTCCCAGTTCTTGGACCTATTTGCCTCCCTCTCCACCTTCACAGGACCCCTGACAGCGGCACGTCCTATTCCCAGGAGCACAGCCAGGCTGCCTCTCACCTGAGCACAGCAAGAACACATGATGGAAGGCACTCAGGTCTTCCAGCCACTGCTTCAGCAGGGTTTTCCTGGGGTGGGAGGCTGGAGGTTCCACAGAGTCATCCATCCCAGCAGCTCCCTCTACCATCAGGGCAACAGGTGGTATCACAGGTGCCTCTTCTAGTGGTAGGTGGGGAGCTGCCTGGCTGGAACCCCAGAGTCTCCAGGTACCTCTGAGACAGATCTTGAATTGATCCTGGGTCTGTCAGTGTGGGCTGGTCCCTGGGAGGAGCTGGCCCAGGGGAGGGGTGTGCAGGGGGAGGGGCAGCACCTGGGTGCCCCGGGGATTATGCAGGGAGGGGACAGAGGCTGCTTAGCCCTCCCATGGGGCCCCAGGCACTGTTGGGCCATTGCGGTTAGCCCTCGGAAACTGGGCTGTGGAGGAGCTTACGTGTTGAGCTCTTTGCAGGTGTCTGGGAATGTTGGGGCTCCCTGGGCAGCCAGTGCAGGCCTGGGCAGCCAATGCGGGCTATGGATACAGGCAGCCCCACCCCTTGCACAGGACCTCTTGCTGCCACAGCCTCTCCCAGCCTGCAGTGATGCACTCAGTGTGATTCAGTCCCAGAGGGGCCTTGTGAAGGGTGAGAGGGGCCTCTCCCAGGGGAGGACGTGGTGCTGGGGCTGCAGAAACCTTGGGAGCTCCTCAGTGCTCCCATGGCTCTGTGGGTACCCAGGGTACCCTCCTGGTTCTGCTGCCCAGCACCACTGCCTGCACTGGAGTAGAACAGCCAAGCTCGAATGACCTGGGCTCTTTTGGCTGGCAGCAGTGACCAGGACAGAGTTCAGGGCTGGGATAGTTGCTGGAGGCAGGCGACAGCTGGGGGAAGGGGAACTGAGGGAGGAGTACCCGGTCGGGGGGCGGTGGGAGAAGGCCGTGTCCAGATACACAGCCCAGAACCCTGAGGCAGCCCAGAACAGGTGGTGTGTGGGGTCCTGGGTCTGAGGAGCTGAGGGGCAGCCCTGGCCTTGGCTTAGGAAAGGTGACCTGGGGGATACCAGCTGGGCATGGGAAGGAGAGGAGGAGGGTCCTTGCTGGAGGCATGGGGCCCAGGCATTTCACCTCTTCACCGTGCATCCTCAAGCAGGAGCGAGAGGGTTCAGCCCTACACAGAATGTGATCTGAAGACACAGTGGGGTAAAGCCAGCTTGGCAACAGGAGCAGGTACAGCGTGGAGGCCTCAGGCCCCACCCATCAAGCTCTGAATGTGGAGTAAAGAGGAGGTACCAGAAGGTGCTACTGGGAACAGGGGCTGCGTGCCCCACCTGCCTCTGAGACTGTGCTGGGGGAGGGGTCCCAGGTCTCCTTGGAAGCCCCACCCACCTGGGACAGTGTTCCCATCCTCACCAGGCCTGGGAATCAGTCATGGAAATGTTCGCAGGTGGCAGAGCTGTGACCCAGAGTGTGTCCCTGTCCTCACATCGTGAGGACCCAGCCTGGTCTGGGAAGGTAATGATCAAGGTCACCAGCCAGGCTAGAGGAGTGGTGGGAGGAAGCACTCAACACCCAGGAGGTGCAGCCGTGTGAACTCCTGGGCTCATCTGCATCTCCAGGCAGCCTGAACCAGCTGTTCCTGGGAGCTGCAGCTGGGTTCCCTGGAGACGCCAGCAATGCCCCCTTCCCCTAAGAGGGAGAGGGACAATAGCCTGCTGACTGGAAGTCATCTGACCACCATGAGGCATCAGCCCACAGCTTCCCTCTCTAGGTCTCAGGAAGGGACAGGTGGTGGTGGGCAGCTCTAGTGGGTCTCAGGCAAGAGAGGAGACTGTGCCCACTCACTTCATCTTCACTTTCCTAGAGCTCTTTCCAATTCTCCCATTCCCTGTAATGGGAAAGACTGGGTTCCAGGGTCCTCAAGCCCTGGGAAGGTGAGACAGGGCTCAGGGCAGGTCACAGGTGGGGCTGGCCCTGTCCACCCATTGCACCCCTCAGAGTGGCCTGGAGCCTAGGGTTGGGCCTAGGAGCTTTAGCAGTAGGGAAAGGAGCAGAGATAAAACCCAGAGGCTGCCACACAGGGCCTCTGGGGCACCTCCTACAGGGCAGGGAAGGAGGAGGCGCCATGGGGCCCCCTAGTTAGGATGCCTTATGACTCCAGGCCTGGTGGATGCCAACATAAATCCTGCTGGCAGCATCTCCCAAGGGCACCATAAACGGAAAGCTGTATATGAGGCTGCCAAGTCCTGAAAGGGAAACCCGGAACTCCAAGCTGAAACGTTCTCTGTTCCCTAGAAGTTCTTGGGTAGCTTTAGTTTTGTTAGAGGATGTCAGTTCCACCTGCTAAGCTCTGGATGATTCTTCATCTGCTCTCAAGCAGCTTCATTGAACTGACTGCCACAAAACATCTTCTGGTGGCAGCTGCAATGTCGCACAGCAGAGCGCCTGGATTGCAGAGCTGGGTCCAGCTCCAGCTCTAATTCCTGCTAATGACGACCAAGGCGGGCAGTGGTGAAGGTTCAAGTAGCCAGGTCTCTGCCTGGCTCTGGCCCCAAGCTGGTGGTTACAGACATTTAGTAGGAGAAAAGGAGGTGGAGAACAGCAAATGGGAGAGTTCTCTGTGTCACTCTCTTTGTTTCTCAAATAAATAAGGTCTTAAAAAAAAAATCTTTTGTTCTACACACATAGAAAGTATACATGTTGGAAAAAGAAGTTATACACAATTAAGTCAGGTTGTGTTTATTTGTGTCAAAAAAAAAAAAAAAAAGGTGTGATGTTTTTGGAAGTAGAGGGATCTGGATTGGTGCTGTAGAGTGGCAGTGAAGCCACTACCAGTAGCACCAGCATCCCTGATTGGATCCTGATTTGATCCAGCTACTCTACTTCCCTTCCAGCTTTCTACTTATGACCTGGGAAAACAATGGAGGATAGCCCAAATCCTTGGACCCCTACAACCATTCAGACAATCTGAAAGAAGCTCCTGGCTCCTGGCTTCAGGGTGTTCTAATTCTAGCCATTGCAGCTACTTGGGGAGGGAACCATCTAATGGAAGATCTCGCTCTCTCTCCTTTTTCTCTCTCTCACCCACCCCACTAGCCCATCAATCCACCTTGTCTGTAAGCAAGTAAATGAACAAATCTACAAAAATCATAAAATAATGTTTATCCACAATGTCTCAGCACATTAAAAATAATCGATAAATTATTGATATTTTCAATGATCAAAACAAGATGATCGTTAAAAGGCCTTCTCATACATTTTATTTTATCTCATGGGCACAGGGTTGAGGAGAGAGATAGAGAGATAGTTTCCACACATCTGTCACCTTCTCCCTGCTAGAGAACAGGGAGTGGTCATCAGGAGCCTGAGCTACGTGTTGAGGGCAGGGTCTCTGATATGGGATGTGGGGGTCTCAGCTATGATGCTGCACACTCAACCCCTAGAAGGAGCTGGGAAGCAACGATTTTCTCACCTGCGTCCAATGGGTGGGAACTCTGAGATGGGTGCTGATGGCAGAAACCAGGTCCCAGCCAAAGCCACCTGGGCTCACAGGTGGCTTCTCTGTACCAGCAATGGCCAGCATGCCCAGCAGCACACAGTGGGCATGGGGCTGTGCCACCACTGCATGGAAGGGGGTAGCTGAATGTCCAGACACTGGGCAAGGCTATCTCTGTGTCATCCCTCACTGTTTCCGGGGGAAGCCACCTGTCTTAACGAAGTCGTGCAGCCTGAACATGAGCAGGCATGAGGACAAGTGTTCCCGGAAAGAAGGGCCTGACCTGCCCTCCACGCACCTTTCTGTTTCCTGCCAGGATCTCCCAACCTTGTGTTTCTGCATGAAGCACTGCCCCCACACCCCCAGCCCTGCCCACTCCCTCCCTAGCCCTGGCCAGTTTCCAGCTGGCTTCACAACCCCAGAATACTTCTCCATGGGAGCTTGTCTTGGCCTCAAGGTCAACTCTGTGTACTCCACCACCAGGTCTTTTGGCTTGTCCAGCGAGTCCCTAAGCCCACACAGGCACCAGTCCCTGATCTGACCTCCTCCACCATCCTACTTTCTGCCGTGGTCTACTCCCCTCACACCTGCCCGCATCCACAGCTTCCACAAAGACTGGCTCCCTCCTAGTCCTGCTCCTCTGTCCACTCACCTCCCGGATGAACTTGTCCAGTTGGGAGCCTGAATGGGCCTCAAGGTCAACTCTGCTCCCTCCTCCACCATGTTCTCCTGGCTTCTCTCTCCCTCTTGGACTACCTGCCTTCTGAACTCCACCCCAAACTAAGGACAGGCCCAGCCCCACTCCCACACCCCGCCCCTGTGGACATGGACCTCACACAGAGGCATGATGGGAAGGGAATTCCCTTCCACACTCTCCCAATCCTCACCTGGCCCCCTCCACTCCCAGGGAGGAGGGCAGGGCTGGAGGGCATCTAACCCATCCCCAGCTCACAGCTTCCCCCTGAACTCTGCCCCTTGGGCAAGAACCCAGAGCTTAGGTACAAAGCAGAGAAGCTTTGGGGATAACCCTGGGAGGCGGGAGCCCTGCCTCCACATGGCAGGGCCACCTGGACAGGATCAGCAGCCATGCTGCAGGTTCAAGAACTCCAACAGCCCAGCCTTTGGGGCAAGTAACCAGCAAGAATATGCAGTGTCTGCTCTGTGACCATCCTTGCTCCCATAACAGGAAAAACATGGGAAGGACTGGGAGCAAATTTAGTCCCCAGTGGGCTCCAGCCCAGACGTCTGGGCTCCCCTGTCCCCACCTTAGAAGGACAAGGAGTCTCCCACAGAAGAGTCCAGCAGGTGCACAGACAGAACCAGGTATGGGACTGACTCTGGCTGGTGTGTGAGATTCCTTCTTCCCAGCTCTGAGAACTTGGACTAATCAGCTGCTCTAGTCCTGCCCAGCTCCCTGCCTGTAGCAAGTCTGGGTGAAGCAGGCATGACCCCCCAGGACTGGGTTGCTGTCACCCACCTGGGAGACCTGGGTTGAGTTTCCAGGCTGTCGTGGGGGCCAAGGCTCCCTGAAGCCTTCATGGGTCTTTGGGGGTGACCCAGAGGGTGGGAGTGCCCCATATCTCTGTCTCAGTCTCAGTGCCTCTCAAACAGAGAGCAAGGATATTTCCACAAAGAAAACCAAAGACTGCCATCAGGCCAAGCAGCTCTGAGCTGCCCAGGGGCCTCCCAGGGACCAGATCCCAGACTGGGACCCCAAGGGTAAGGCGTGTGAGCTGGTGCAACTCTCCCATCCCTGTCACTTCTGGAGGAATGGACCCTAATGTCCCATTTCTATTCCACACTACCCCCATCCGGTTTGCCAACAGTCAGTTGCAAGGACAGGGCAGGAGGAGGTCACCCTTGCTCGCTCTCCTGGCGTCCCCACCCCAGGCCCAGGAGAAGCCCCTGCAGCCTCCCTTGCCAGTATGGGGGATTTCACACCCCCAGGCCAAGAGGGGGAAGGGACATGATTCCAAGGGCAATCTCTAGTGACCACAACGCACTGCCCCAGGTGTGACCCAGGAGTTGGCAGGGCTGGAGTCGGCTCCCGGGATGAGGGAGCATTCTGGCCTGGACACTGCACAGAGAGGCTCCAGGAGCACCTTGGGGTGTTCCCACCAGTTCTTCCTCCCCAGTCCTGGAGCAGTTCTATGCCAAGGAGCAAGGGGTGCCACCGGAGTCAGACAATGCTGAGCTGAGCTTCCCATATGGTTTGGATCCCCTTAAACACCATGTGTGGGCATCAGTCCCCAAGGTGGCAGCACTGCATGGAGTGAGTGTGGAGAGCTGAGAACCAGGCCCTGTGCCAGGAGCTAAGGAATTTAGAAGGGGCTGTGGGACCCAAACTCTTGTCTCTGGTCCTGAGGTGGTTTTTCTTTTTAATGGCTATTGATACATATTGAAAATCACAGTTACAGAGAAAGTGAGAGCTCTTCCATTTGCTGAATCATTATCCCAGATGATTGCACCAGGCAGGGCCAGCTAAGCCTAGCAGTCACGACATCCATCCAAGTCTCCCATGTCCATGCAAGGAACCAAACACTTGGGGCATTTGCCGCTGCTTTCCCAGACCACTTCCAGATGTGTGATCCAGGTCGTGATGGGACTCAATCCCCGACTCTTCATGAAGGTGTGAGCAGAACCTGAGCTGACACAAGAGCCATGACCTTGAACCTGCAACGGGATTTCTCCAAGAGCCTGTGCCAGGTGCTGTCAGAGAGAGAGCAAAGCTGATGAGACAGATCTGCAACCATTATTCTCTCCCATCTGAACAAGTAACCCAGGAGTGATGACAGCAGCAGGAGTGTAGGAGTGTCCCCTGGCTCTTGGCCTGAGCCCTTACTCTGTGCTAAGGCTTCCAGTCTTCATTCACTGAATCTCCACAGTAACCTAGGAAGTTGGGCCCACAGCTGGGCTAACAGGAGCTCTTCATGCTGGCAAAATATCTGCCCTACAGTCATCTAGTCTACCAGCCTCAGACTTCACAAAGGAAGGGCAGGTGAAGGAGAAAGCACAGCACTCAGCTCTGTTCATGCCCTGCGCTCCTCCCATCCCTGATTCCAACTGGGCCTCTTAGCAAGTTCAGCTCCTGCCCCAGGAGTCAATATACCCCATTCTGATTCCCCATCAATCTTGTTCACTTTTCAAGGCCCCAAAGTTAGCAGTCTCCCTCCCACTCTGTGCTGACCCATGAGGGCACCTGGCTAAATAGATAGAAGCTGAAAAACAGATTTTCCCAATTTGTGGCACAGTCCTCTATCCCTGGCAGGCTAACCAGGGTCTTGAGCCCCAATCCAGGGGAGCAACTATGCGCAATAGAATAATGCAGGTCATTCGGTGGGGTGTTGTGTCTGGCTGTACTCCTGCCAACAGAGTATGTGGCAGAGCAGGAGATGGGTGTCCAGGGCTCCATGCAAAGGTGAGACCTAACGGAAGGTGAGGTGGGTGGAGGCGGGGACACCACAGCTTTCCTTGTGCTCCTCAAACAGTCGCTCCAGGGCCTCCATGTAGAGCCTGTGGTAGTGGTCAACCTGTTCCTCAGTGGGTACACCAAGCTGGGGCACGTGGATGGGGGCGCCCACTGCAAGGGAGGGAAACACAGGTGAGTCCGAGGCTGCGCTATCCATGTTGTCTCCCCATGGCCACTCCCTGCCATGTAGGTAGGCACATACCCACGGTGGTGATGGGCGTGGAAAGGGGCAGTAGGCCCCAGGAGTTGGGCAAAAAGACACTCCGGCCCCAGAAGACGCAGGGCGGAAAACCAACAATTTTCTTGAAAATGACTTGGAACACATACTGCCAAGAGCCTTTGGCGAAAGTCATACTTTTGAAGGTGTCATTCTCCCCAAATGAGTACATGGGCACCAGGGACGCCCTGCAGAAAGAAAAGTCATGCCCAACTCATGTGTATACCACACAATGGTCATCTGAGGAACTGCATATCATTCCCCAAGTTTCCTGATGTCACAACCAAGGCCTTTGGAAGCTCCCTACAAGGTCTACACAGAATGCAATGGAAGAACACCTCACCTGTGTTGAGAAATGCCTGTGCAGCGGGCTTTCCACCTGCACCTTCTCACTCAGGGTTTGCACCTGCAGCCCTGGGGCAAGGCCAGCACAGCCTTGTGTTCAGGGAAAGGTCAAATGCAAGGGTTTGCTTTTGAGGCAGAGTCAGAAAGAGAACCCAGAGTTTCTCGTCCCACAGGCCTTGTTCTAATAAGTGGTCCTGCTTGCTGAGAGTGGAGGGAGCCTGGGACTTTGGCACCACACAGGGCAGACACCAGAACCTGAGGGGCTGACAGGTGCTTCCAGGTGTGGACTGTGACATCTAGTTCTGGACACTCCAACATCACCTGCAGGCATTCAGAGGGGTGGACACACAGAGCACAGCCCAGCGTGGAGTCTCAAATCCACTCACCCATGCCTCAGTGCCAGGCGAACAAAGCCTTTGTGTCTCTTGAGTGCAAGGCAGTGTTGTCCTGGAGCCGTGTACAGGGATTCCTGGGCACCCCCGGTGACAATGACCACCGCCTGGCCAGGCTGGAGCTGAGACAGGACAAAGTCCAGGCTGTGACGGCTCACGGGTCGCAGTCCTGTGGCATGAGTAGGTGGGGAGCAGTCAGCAGTGCACCTGGGGTTCCTAGTCTTTCACCCAACCCTTTAGCACAGATGGGGCGGCCCCCCTCTCTCTCCTCCCAATCCCCTCCTCCATCACCCCTCCCCTGCTCCTGCAGAGTGGACTCAGTGTTCAAGACAGGTGTCCTGGTCTCCTCTGCCTCAGGAGTTTCGAATTCCTGGAGAGGAGCACTCAGGCCAGGGGCCCTTCCCATCATTCATTGTGCGACTCACCAGCAGTCATGATGTAGTCCCGGAAGACAGGAAGGTAGAAGAGGCCGGCCAGGGTGGCTAGCCAGGGTTGTATTCCTGGGTAGTGCTGGGAGAAGTTGTTGCTCTCAGAGAAGAAATTACAGAAGACTCCAGTGCACATGATCCCATGGGGGTGAGATCCCAGCACATAGTTCTTGTTGGGGGGCAGTTCTGCTGTCTTCACCAGCTTTGCACAGTTGGGCAGGAGGAGAGAAGGAAGGCATAGAGGACAGGACACAGCTGGAGGTGCTGCCCTCTTCTCCAGCAGACCTAAGAGCTCAGTGTTCTGGGATGGTCCTAGGGTCCACCTCTCCACCCCTTCCCCTCTGTATCCTTGGGCAGCAGGGCTCAGGCTGCAGGACAGGAAAGAGTGAGCAGGTGCAGGGGTGGGGATGGGACAAGAAAGAAGAGGTGACTCTGGGGTGGGTAACCATCACCTTGATAGGAAAATAATCCCTCTGATGTTTCCAGATCATCCAGGTCCTTGTCCATACAACCCGCCTTCCTCCTGTGGGTGGAGATCCTGGTAGCCGATTGCCTTAGACAGCCTCCCCATCCCTCCTCCCACCTTGAACCCTGTCTGAGCTCACCTTGGCTGGGGGTGTCCCGGTCCACGTAGAGCCACATCAGGTAGAGGACAGTCAGAGACCAGAGCCGCGTGAAGAGAAGGAGGAAGAGGAGAATGGAGGCGCAAGGGCCTGGGGTAAGAGAGCAAGAAACATGTGTCCCCAGAATTGAGTATCTCAGCCCACTTCTCCTCGTAGCATCTGGCTGGAGCATCTCCTTTGGCCTTGTCCCTGTCCCTTGGTCCAGGTGTTCCAGTTACCACATAGCCATATTCCTACAGTCCCTTCTCCCTGGGCTGTCCCCAAGCACCCTAGCCTCCCCCTCCTCTCACCTAGAAATAGGAAACTGAGCACATAGTGGAGGGCGCCCAGTGCTTCCAGCCACTGCTTCTGCGGGGTCTTGGTCTGGCAGGAGGGCAGAGTTGCTGTGGCAACTTTCATCTCAGCAGCTTCCTCTTCCTGGAGGGTCAGGTCAGGCTGGGTCTCAGGTCCCTGTGTTAGTGTCCAGCATGTGTCTGAGGAGCTGCCTTGATGGAATTTGAGTCTCCAGGCTTTTCTGAGTTTGATTTTGAACTGATCCTAGATCTGTCAGTCTGGTCAGCCCCTGTGGGAAGCAAGCCTGAGGTGGGGGTGTGCAGGGAGATGGGCGGTACCTGGGTTCCAGCAACCATGCAGGGAGGGGACATGCAGCTGGTCAACCCGCCCACAGTCTCCAGGTGCAGGCGAGTGGCAAGGGTCAACTGGAGACTGCAATGAATGGGACGTTGAGTGCTGTTCTCTCTGTGGTTTTTTAAGGAGCCGCTGCAGGTCTCAGGCTCCTAGGACACAGAGAGGACTCTCTCCTCTATCTGGCCCCCTCTCTTCTGCAAAAGGGACTACTTGGGGCATGATGTCTGCCATGTGCCTAGGTTAGAACCACGTGCTCATGGAAGTAACGCTTTATCACACCTTCACTCCTTGAGCTGCTAAAGAAATCATTCCCCATGGAGCTTGGGTTTTGCGTCCACCTGTGCCAGCTGTACCCTGCTGCTCTGGGGTGGCTACCTACCTGCCAGTAAAACAGCACAACCAGGAGCCACTCCCACAGCTCAGAGCTGGAGGTCCGTGCTCCACAGGACCCTCAAGTCAGCAACGGGCAGCTGAGGAAGCCCCAGTGGTCACGGACCATGCTCAGCTGGTACTCAGGGCTCCCATACCCAGCCCTGCCCTGCCCACTGTGTCCCAGAGCAGCTGGAGGCTCTAGCTCTCCTGGAAGGAAAAGATGGAAATCAAGGATGCCCTGGGGGATCCCAGGGATCTGCCCAGTCAGCTCAGGTGCACCCTGACACAGCTTCCCTTTACCCCTGCTCCAACAACGACTCACCTATCCCTTCTGAGAGTGGACCTGCTGGCTCAGGGCTCCGTGTTCAGCCTCGCTCAACCAGCACAAGCCCTTGACGGCCCTAGGCTTGCACAGCAGACAGGCAGCTGGGTTTTGAAGGGAAGAGCAAGGAGGACACTGTGCAGGTAGTGCTGGGACCAGAAGTTGTTTCCTGGCCCCATCCATGTGGGAGGAGGGCGAGGCTCTCACCCGTGCCCATGAGCAGAGGTGGAGGTGGAGGTGGTGAGATGGGATCAGCAGGCAGCATGGGCAGGTGGGAGAACCCCCAGGCCTCTGGGCAGGTGTAGCCCCAGGCCGGGCCCAGGTGAGAGAAACTCCAGGCCAGAGGTCTAGCCCACCTGGTTCCTGTGGGGACAGCAGCAGAAGAGGTAGTTCCGGGAGGATGCCACTGAGCTAAGGGTGCCCACCCCTGCCGTTCTGAGACTGTGCCTGGGGAATGGGAATGCAGAGGGGCAGGGACATTCTTCCATTTATCTCCCCTGGATTTAGGGTGTCTAGACTCCAAGGATACCGACGCTGACAAGTAACACAGGACAGCTCTACAGAGGGGCTGCAGGAGGCCGCCAACTTGGAGAGGGGCCTTATACAGCTCTGAGCCCTAGAAATAACCAGGTGCTTGAGCAAGATGTGGGATCTGAACTTTTTCAGGGACAGGGCTGGACCTCAGGGCTCAGAGTGGACCTGATCCAGCAGGGCTCCAGGCAGGCCCAGACAGGGCCAGGGTCCACTCAGGCACAACTGCCCAGAAGTAGCCCTGTGGCCCAGCACCTGCAGAGGGGAGAGTTTCCTGAGGGCAGTCAGACCTCCTGGGGTCTGAGCTGGGGGAGGCTGTGATGGGCAGGGCATCCAGGCCAGGCTCGAGATGTTGCAGCCCCCAAGGAAGGGCCAAGATGGTGGGGGACAGGACAGGTCTGCACCATGGCCTCCTCAGCCTGTGGGCGCCCTCCCCAGGCCAGGGGGAGGCACTCCTTCAGCAAAGCCTGACACCCTAGCTGGTGCTTCAGTCACCAGAGTGATTCTTTCAGGTCATCTGTGAGCAGGAAACATCAGGTGGACGCTGCTGGGTGCGTGGCTGTGACACCCAAATGTGGTACCCAGCACTGTGGGTCTGCAGGAGCCGATGCAAGCTAGCTTCCTCAGCCCAGGCCAGACTGCACAGGCCCAGGGCACACCCTTCTGCCCTGTCCAGAGACCTTGCCAAGAGACACTTTCTCCAATCCACCTTCCCAGACAGGTGGACAAGCCTGTTGGAGTCTGAAGAAGCTTCCTATAGCGCACAGAGGAGAGCTCAATGCAGGGAGCTCTGTGGCCAGGTTGGGAGAGAGCATAGGGTGCAGGGTCTAAACCCTAGAGTGAGGCAGGGGGACCCCAGGGCTGGAAGAATACCTGCTCCTCTGTTCTCAAGCTGCCTAATGCCCCCAGCCCCTACCTCACACAAAGAGAAAGCACATGGCCCAGGGGACTATGGGCTGAGGGCAGTGTCCCATGTCCTGGGCCAATGGGGAGCTCTCTGACATTCATAGACCTGCACACTGGCCTGAAGAGCCACACAACAGCCACTGGGGGCTGAACAGGAGGAGCCACAAATGCCAGGTGGGCTAAGCTGACTCAGGGCCCCACTCACCTGACTCCCCCAGACCAGCAATCCCTGGGTGCACACTCACAGAGTTGTGGACCTGGGGCTAGCCCAAGCACCACACCCCTAATGCCCAGGTCTCTGAGGACCATATGTTCCCTCTGCATCCACAGGCAGCCTGAACCAGCTGCTCCTGAGTGCCACTGCTGCTGGGTTCCCTGGAGACGCCAACAATGCCCCCTTCGCCTAAGGGGGAGAGGGAGAGCAGCCTGCTGACTGGAAGTCTCCTGAAAACCATGAAGTGTCAACCCACAGCTTCCCACCCTGGGACTTAGGAAAGGGCAGATGTGTGGGGCAGAGAGCTCTAGGGGGGCCCAGGGAAGGGGGGAGACTGTGCCCTGCCCACTCACCCCATCTTTGCTTCTCTAGAGCTCCTTCCTAATCTCCCACTCCCTGCGATGGTTATGTCTATGGGAGTGGAGGACACAGACCGGGTTCCAGGATCCTCAAGCCCTTGGGCAGGTGAGACGGTCCAAGGCAAGTCATGGGTAGGCCTTGTTCCTTTCCTGCCAGCCCAGCAGCCTCCAGCCAGGCCCCTGGGAAGCTCAGGTGCACTCTGGGTGGGCCCTGTACAGGGGAGTTCAGGCTCCTCCCTGGACCAGCCCCAGTCCCAGGAGCAGGCTCCCTACCCCACCCTGGGTCCCCGTCTGGAAGGATAGCTCTGGGCAGAAGGGGCATTGGGAGTCTATGTCTACACCCTACTGGCATTGCCCTTCATGGGGGCTGCCTGGAGCCTAGGCTGGGGCCAGGGAGCTGGAAAGGGAGAAAGAGGAGCCGAGAGCAGAGGGTCAGAGACAAAGAGGCCATGGCACAAAGCACTTCCAAAGGAGAGGGAGAAACACCAGGTCTAGAATGAATGGAACAGCCTGGGCTGTCAGGGGTGGGGGAGGCAGAGGGCAGATATGCCATAGAGACCCCCCAAATAGGACCTCAGAGGAGAAGCCCTGGACAGAAAGTTTCAACTTCCTGCTATGCAGGGGTGCTGACGCAGAGGGAGCTCTAGGGTGTAGGGAGCTCCAAGGGGTAGGGAGCCCAGCAAGAAGGATGAGGAAACCTGCAGATGCCCAGGGTGGGACTTGCCAGACAGACCTGGCACAAGCTGTTGCCTTGGAGGAGGGCACACCCTGGCGATGCAGAGGGGGCAGCTGTTGACTTAGTCCTTGTCTCCTCCCCCAGCACCTCTGTGCTCAGTCCGGGAGCCCTCACACCCTAGAAGTGTCAAAGGGTGAGCCTGGGACTCGACTGGGCATTGGGCTGCTGCTGGCCCAGGTACCCAGCATTTGCAGCGACCAACTGACCGGCAGGCACAGGCCTTTACTGAGTAGGGGGACGTTCTAGAACTTCATTAGGAAATTAGGTATCACACTAAGAGAACTGTGCACTTACCTGGGAGGCAGTTCAGTATTCCTCACCACCAAATCCTGCCCAGGCCGAACAACACTGTAGGTGGTCCCCACTTTCCTCTAAAGAGATTCTTCTCTGCACAGGGCCAAGTGGCCTACCCAGACCAATAGCCCTGGAGTGGTACAGACAGAACTTTCTGTACGCCCAGCACACCCTTCTTCCCGAAGTCAGTGGAGAACAGAAGAAAGCTAGAGATGGAGCTGCACCCTGCTCCCCTCTGAGCCCCTGCCACTCTGCACTCAGCTCTTCCCCGACATGCGTGCCTGCTTTATCATGGGTATTGCTCAGCTCGCTCAGTTCATTCTTCTTGGCTGAGATGCCATCAGCTGACCTGCCAGGTGTATTCTGTCCATTAAAAGATGCCACCTCGCTTCCTCCAGACTGTATGCCTGAGCACTCCCTCTCAGCTGAGGCGAAGTGTTCATTTGTTCTTATGACGCCCTTCCCCCATTGAGCCTGACTGCTCTGCTCACCCCTCCTCTCTATCTCACACCCCGATTCTTCCTTTCTCAAAGACAAGAACCAACTCCTTCCCCGCCAGCAGCCATCTCTGCTGGTAACACTTGGGTGATACACATTGGGTGGTAAGGGGCGGAGTCGGGGTGTCTGCCCGCAAATGCAGACCCCTCTAGCTCTGCTCTGCCACCAATGATCAGTCAGGACAAGCCTTGGGAATGAACTTTGCAAGGGGCCAAGCCGTAGGGAGTCTCAACGGTGCACCTGCTGGAGGTGTCTTTCAGCGTTGGATGTTGGATGACGGTCAATGCCACCTGTTGCCTTTCCTCTCTGCTGCCGCTGATTTACTTATCTGGATTTTTTATCTGGGAGAGCCCAGGGTTCCTTGGCTCCCTCCTCCCTGGGCCAGCTGACTTTCCTGTCAGCTAGTGCCGGTGCCGTTGGTCCCTGTCATTTCTCAGCAGTGCCTTTCCACGCACACGGCTCCTCCACAGGTAGCCCTGAGTTTCCATCGCTGCCCTACTATGGCCAGCAGCCTCCAGGGTTTCCGGTCACCATGGACAGATACCTTGCCACTTCGGCTTCTCAGCATTCTCTCCTCTTCCATCGTGGTCCTCCCTGGGGCTCTCCAGCTGGAAGACCAAGGTAAATTCTTTGCTGAGCCCCTTCTCTCTCCTGAGCCAGTGATCGACCTGTCCATCCGGGCACTTCCCCAATTCTTGACTCTCCAGTGGACAGGGTTGTGGGAACGGGTGCGCCCAGTGGTCACTTTCTCTCTCTCTCTCTTTCTCTCTCTCTCTGATACCTGCATGGGACTGACAGCAGGGATGTGAGAGACTAGACAGAAAGGAAAGCACGCAATTGTGGGAGGATTTGCAACCTCCACAGCCAGCTCATCTGCAGGACACCAACCACCAAAGGATTATGCGATTGGCCCCAAGTCACCAAGTCACACAGCCGGCAAGAGCCTCAACTCCTCCCCGAGAACAGTTTCCTGGCTGAGGGCAGGTATCACCACGGCCACCCACCCGCTGCCTGCTGAGTCATGGAGTCTGTTTCCTCATCTACACAGGGCCTGCACCTGTGCTCAGGATCAATGGGACACTGTGTGCAGAGTTCCTGGTGGAGAAATCCCCCCACAAGTCAGGACATCCTCTGGCCCACGGGAGTGGCTGTTCCCATCCGAGGCTGTACCAGGCTTGGTTTGCTGGGACTCGGGCTGCAGTGTTTCCTATGCCTTCCTGTGTAGCCAAGACAGGCAAAGCTCCCTCAGGTACCTTGTGAACCTGAGGACAGAAAGTGGAAGTACCACCGAGTTCGACCTTGAACTCTGAGGACAGGATGTCTCAGCTGTCTTTATGGCTACTGTTTTGGCTTGGTTCTTGGCACACGCCAGGAGCTAAATATGATGCATGAAAGAGAGACTCCAATCTGTGTCTTCACTTTAATATTGTAACAAAAATGCCTGAAAAACCAGGAGAGTTTGAAGATTACAGTTCAGGATCAGATGAGAGGTGGCAGGGGTGGGGGCAGGTGGGAAAGGTGACATATGCCATAATGACTTGCAGCTGGGCAGAACTTGAACTCCAATATCAATGGGCCCACTCCTGGGAACCACTCTCCTAGGCCAAGCCCCAGTGACCTGCAAACTTTCCACAAGCCCTATATCCTGGCCACCCAATTACATCATGTCTTCACTCCTACTCCATCAGCCATGAACACGAAGACATCAGATTTAATTGTTGGCAGGAGTTTCAGGTACGCAAGTCCTGATAGGCCGTAACAGGGACAGTGATACCGTAAGCTTGGTCATTTATCCAAGGTCACCCAAGGAGATTGAGTAAAACCAAGCTCCTGATTGCGTAAGTCCAAACCAACATGCAGGTCACCCTCACGCATTTCCCAAGGTGAAGCATGACCACTGAAGGGATGGGGGAGAAATCTCCTTTCTCCATCCAATGTTCCTGTCTACAGTTCACAGACTAACACTGGCTGCCAAGCTGTTGCTGCTGTTTCATGCTTATTTTTTAAAACAGCATCTATTTTCTTTCTACTTGAAAGGCAGAATTACAGGAAGAGAGAAGGAAGGAGAGATCTTCTGTCCACTGGTTTACTCCCCAAATGGTTGTAGTGGCCAAAATTGGCCCAAGCTAAAGTCAGGAACTTCATCTGGATCTCCCACATGAGCACTTGGGCCATCCTCTGCTGCTTTCCCAAGCTCATTAGCAGGGTGTAGGTTGGAAATGGAGAAGCCAGGAGTTGAACCAGTACCAGTTTTGGGATGCCCGTGTCACAGGTGGTGGCTTTACCCACTTCACGATCGACCCCCTCATGACTGTCCTAGGCAGAAACTATTAGTGCCATCTTTGAGGGCACGTTGATTCTGGTTTTGCTGTCTAGTGGCTCTAGAAACTTTCATAGGGGCCTTTCCTTTGGCTTGTTGGCTAGCCCCTTTCTTGGGACACCTGTTGAGTGAGTGCTGTTAGGTGGACAGAGAAAAGTTAGCCTTCGGAGGACACAGCAGCTTCAGAAGCACATCCTGGAATGTCATGATTCTGTTTGCCAAGGCCCTGCCCATGGCCCACTAACTTTCCACTTAGTCCTAGCCTTTTTCCAGAGAAAGCACCTGCTCTCTGTCCCAGGCCAAGTGGGAACCTGACAATACTAGACAATAAAACCTGGGGAGGATGTTGACCTATTTCACATGTAGCCAATCCTTTGTCCAGAGGAGGGGAAGGGGTGAGGGGAAGGGGCAGGAAGAACTGGACTCTGTTCCCTGCTATGCCAGCCAAACCTGCCTTCTTAGCCCTTCCCTGGGATGCCACCTGTCCTTTCGGGTGTATTATCTCTGCTAAACCAGACAACCTCACTTATCCCATTCTGCATGGCCTGGTACTCTCTCACATTCCCGCTGATGAATGCCCCACGCCAGGAGGTCTTGGCACACTGCTGGCTACTCATGTGGTGTGCTTCAGTTCTCATCTGTGTGAAGACAAGGACCTTGACCCTAGCCTTCTCTGCTCACAGAGATGCCTAGCTGCAGGTATGGACTCTACCTCCCTGCAAAGTGGACCCTGGAACACAGTGGCACTGGCTCAAGGGTACGAATTCCTGGTGCCATATGGGAAACCGGGTTGGAGTTCAAGGTTCCTGCCTTTGTCCAGACCCAACCACAGCTGCTGCAACTGATTAAGAAGTGAACTGGAGGGGGAAACAGCTTTCTCTCTCTCTCTCTTCCATTCTGACATTCAAATAAATGAATAGATAAACATATAAATAACCACAAAATCTTCATCATACCTAACCTGACTCAAAACTCTTCAGTATTATCAACATGCATGTACTGCACGCACCTGTTCAAATACCATATAAGGGACATTGAAAATTTTGGTTGTCTGAGGAGCAGAGTGGCAAAGAGAGAAAGAGAGAGAGAGAGAGAGACGCTCTCATATGTTAACTTCCCAATTGCCTATCATAAACACCACTGCATTTGGACACAAGTGTAGACATACAAGTCTCCCATCGGGTGGCAGGGCTGGGCTGTCCCTGCTGCTTGTCAGTGCCTGCTTTAGCTGGAAGCTATTTTGAGAACCTGGGCAAGGTATTGGACCCAGGTACTCTGATTTGGCTGCTGGTCTCACAGCTACAGGGCTGCACGCCTCCTGTCTACAAGGAATTATAAAACAAACATCTTCCCAGGTGGGTCCGGCCGGTGCCTCCTGGGCACCCTAACCCTAACCCTAACTCAGCTCCCCTCCTGCCCTAGCATTGGCCTGGATATCCAGCGGCACACAGTGGTGTGAGGTTGTGCCACCTCTAAATGGAAGATCACAGTTAAGTACCCAGACCCTTGCTGTGGTCATCTCTGTCTCTCTCCTCACTGGCTCTGGGTGAAGCCACCTGCCTTACCTTAAGAAATTCACAGGGCCAGCATTGTGGAACAGCCAGTTAAGGCAGTTCAACTCCTGACTGCTCCACTTGTCATCCAGCTGCCTGCTAAAGACCTGGAAAAAGCAATGAAAAATGACTTAAGTACTTAGGCCCCTGCCCTTGGGAGTCCTGGAAGAAGTTTCTGGCTGCTGGTTTTGCCCCAGCTGTATGTCGGCCATTGTGGCCATCTGGGGACCAAACAGGTAGATGCATGATTTCTCTTTGCCTTTACTAGAGTCCTGAGGTCTGAGTGCCACCATAAAGAACTGAAACTTTCAACCATCAGATGGCCAACCAGGAGGTGACTCCCACAATTCCAGTCAAGCCTTGAGTTCCTCCTTAGCCCCTGAAAACCTTGGAACCCAGGATGGGGTCAGCTAAGCCCCTTCTGCCCTTGCGCTTCAGTCACTGTATGAGGATAAAAAGAGGGTTACCAGAAGCTGTGGGTTTAGGGGTGGCATGTTCTGAGCTTTCTCTGTGAGACTCATTGATTGAAGAATGATGATGCTTTAGTGCTGTAAATGTGCCCAGCGTGAGGATTTTGCCGGTTGCATCCCCACATGGTGCTCTCCACATCTCTTTCTGCTTTAGCTCTGTCTTCTGAGAACTGCCTCTGTCTGCCCTGCCTGAGATGGTAGCCATTAGCCACTCATGGCTACTAAATCCCTGGAAGAGGACTGGTTCCACTGGGCAGCAGAATTTCTAAATGTAAATCACGATATATTTTATCATGGGTCATGGTAGCAGTTGGAACTCCATCTGCAATGGTGGGAATAAGAGAGAGTTCGGAGTCCCTTGGGAGTCGGGCTAGGTTAAGCTGCCAGGCATGACGACTACCTCCCCTGTCAGAGTGCTGCTTTGAGTCCAAGATGTTGTGCTTTCAGTCCACCTTCCAGTTCTTGCACCTGGAAAGACAGCAGATTATGGCCCAAGTACTCAGTTCCCTGGCACCCCAGATGGGGCTCCTGGCCCCAGAATGGTCCCAGCCCTGACTGCGTGGGCATCTCAGGAGTAAACCAATGGGTAGAGGGACTCACTTTCTATCTCTGGGTCACCCTGCCTTTCAGATGAATTCATGAATGGATAGTTTTATTTCAATAAAATCTCTCTATGAAAAAAAATAGTTGAAGAAAGAAGAGTCTGGGATGTCAGCCGGGATTCTGCAAGGTGGAAGAAGAGTCACAAGTGGTTCTGGCACTGAGAAGGGATGAGCAGGTACCTGGCTAGGCCTGCTGAGCCTGGAAGTTACACACAGCCCCTTCCTTGTGATTCTGTCCTTACAGGTGTTCATCAAACTGTTCTGATGCTGGATGTGACATGCCCTCAGAAAATCATTACAAGAGTTGGCTGGTCTTTGTTGATACCTTCCTGGGAGGGACAGAAACATTCCGAATCCAATAGGAGAGGCCCAAGTGGATTCTACAGCCCTGCCTTGCCCCCTGCCCACTGAGTCTCTCCAAAGTGGCAATGGACCGTATTTTTTTAAAAGCTGTATTTATTTTTATTGGAAAGGCAGATTTACAGAGAGGAGGAAAGACAGAGAAAGATCTTCCATCCGCTCATTTACTCCCCAAACAGCCAGATCTGAGCAGATCCAAAGCCAAGAGCCAGAAGCCTCCTCCGGGCCCTCTACATGGGTGCCAAGTCCCAAGGCTTCGGGCCATCCTCTACTGCTTTCACAGGCCATAAGCAAGGAGGTGGATGGGAAGTGGAGCAGCCAGAAAAAGAATCAGAGCCCATATGGCATCCTGGCACTTACAAGATGAGGATTTAGTCATTGATCACTGGGCCCTGATGGTGGTCTTAAGAAAAATCTAAGCTTCGCCAAGGGACCAGTTTCCAAGGATCACTGTTGCCCAGTGAGCAGCCACGAGAGCCATGTCAACCCAGGCTGTTGGAAACACTCCTTGCAGGGCTCTTTTCTCACCTATGGCATGGTTGACTCAGAAACTCCAGATCAGATAAGGCAAATTATCAATCTAGGTCAGGTGTCAAAGGCCCTGATAGAGGATGGTGGCAACACTGCTGGGACCTGGTCCCAAAGCCACCTGCAGCCTACCTTACCAGGAGACATGGATTTGTTATTTTTTTAAAAAGAATTATTTACGTTTATTTGAAAGACAGATTTATAGGGCAGGAAGGTGAAAATGGGAGAGAGAATCTTGCATCTGCTGTTTACAAGCACCCCAGGCTGGGCCAGTCCAAAGCCAGGAGCTTCACCTGGATCTCCCATGTGGTTGCAGGGACCCAAGCACTTGACCATCCTTCATGGCTTTTCCAGGTGCATGAGCAGGGAGCTGGATGGGAAGTGGAGCATCTGGGACTAGAGTCTAGATGGGATGCTGGCACCACAGGTGGAGGATTAGCCCTCTATGCTTTGGGGTAACAATTTTCTTAAAGACCAGGAGTGAAGGCTCTGCTCTCTGCCCCATCCCAGGCTAACCAGAAGGGAGCTTAGCAGGTGCTGCTGAGTCCTCCTCCTCTAGTTACCTTATGGGCTTTCCATGCCAGGTGCCTTCGTCAGGGATTAAACTTTTACCTCTTAAACCCTCACAGGTGCACACAGAAGCTGGGACAGCCCACTCTTGTGAGCCAAAGACCTCAAACACCTCTGTGCCAAACAGATAAGCAAAGCCTTTGCTTTTGTCAGATTAAGATGGTGGCTCCTCTTCTCTTAGGAAGCTTCTATTGGCAGGGAAACTTGCCTGGTGACTTCTGGTGAGTTCATAACAGTAGGTGATTCTGCTGGGCCTCATGAAACCATTTTTAAAAAATCTGTCTGTAGCCTGGGGGAATCTAGCCCACACACCAGGCCAACTAACTTTCTTTCTTTCTTTCTTTCTTTCTTTCTTTCTTTCTTTCTTTCTTTCTTTCTTTCTTTCTTTCTTTCTTTCTTTCTCTCTCTCTCTCTCTCTCTCTCTCTCTCTCTCTCTCTCTCTCTCTCTCTTTCTTTCTTTCTTTCTTTCTTTCTGAAGCCAGGAAGGATAGGACAGAGAGTTTGGGTGATGGGGTTGGAGGACTGGTCTTCCATTCCCTGGTTTACTCCCCAAATGGTTGCAACAGCTGGAGCTGAGCCCATCTGAATCCAGAAGCCAAGAGCTCCTTCCATGTCTCCCACATGGAAACCCAAGGACTTGAGTCATCCTCTGCTGCTTTCCCAGGTCATAAGCAAGGAGTTGGATTGGAACTGGAACAGCAAAGGTTAGAACTGGTGCCCGATATGAAATGCCAGCATCACAGATGGAGGTTTACCTTATTATAACATAGTGCTGTGGGCCAGTTTTTACATCAAGCTCCCATCTGTGGGTGCTCTGTCAAAAGGTTGCTATGGGCCACCATCTAGCATTAGAACCCACTCTGACAGTACAAAGGAAGAGCATGTGCTGTGGTGAATAGGATTTCTCATTTTTATTCCAACAGCGGTCTGTTCAACTTTTTTTGGGGGGGGGGAGGGAACCTTCCAAATCTTCCATGCTAGGTGAGTTAATAATCTAGGTCAGGACAGCCCATCAGTTGCCGCCATTCAGAACTAATAGAATATATTTCTTTTTTTTTTTAGATGTCTTGATGATGATGATGATAACAGTTCCATAGGCCCTGGTATTTCCCTTACACACTCCCCTAATCGCCCACCCTCCACCGAGTTCCCCTGTATTATTACTATAGTATAGTTCTTAATACGCAGTCATATGTCCATCATTACAGGCATGGACAATGGCAGAGTCCAGCATCTTATTGTCAAGATATAGTTAACAGTTTCATTGGGAGTCCATCTTTCATGTGGAAGTAGAGATGCATACTGCATTGTATCTGCATATGTAGATATAATTGTCTCCGTTACACAGTTACTGTATATCCCCTTAAAGGAAAAGCCACAAAACAAAATCAACAACAGGAAGAAAAGAAGCAATTAAAAATGGCATGAAGTTAAATAACATGCTACTGAATGACTAAAGTGTTGCTGAAGAAATGAAAAAAAAATCAAAAATCTTCTTGAAGAAAATGGTGGTACTGTATGATCTATGAGTCAGTGAAGAATTTAATGCGAAAAAATGTGTTTTGAAGAGATGAAACTAACAAAAAAAATCAAAATCCATGAGTACTTTGTTGGTGAGATATGTCTCCTACAGGCAACAAACAGATAGGTTTTGTTTTTCCAATCCAGTCTACTTATCTATGGTATTTGATTGAGGAGTTTAATCTGTTTACATTCAGGGTTACACTTGATCTTAGCCAAAAGTCCGAGAAGTGATACATTCAGGGTTAATATGAATGGGTGATAATTTGGTTCTGTCATTTTAGGAATGGGTTGTTCATTGGTTTAGTCTTCTGTTATTTTACTGGGATGTTCCTCACATTTGCCTTTGGTTTGGGTGGGCGCTATTCCTCTTCTCTGTTAAGAAAACATCTTTAAACATCATTTGTAGGGCAGGTTTGGAATAGGAATATCTTTTACCTCTTCTTTACTGTGGAAGAATTTTATTTCATTTTCAAGGACAAAGGAAAGTTTTGCTAGCTATGTTATTCTGTGCCAATAATTCTTTGCATTTAGAATCTGGAATATGTCGTTCCATTCTCTTCTGGCCTATAGAGTTTCCTGTGAGAGGTCTCTTGTGAGTTTAATTGGCATTCCTTTATATGTCAATTGATTTTTTTTTTCACGTGCACTTTTAAGGATCTTTTCCTTATGTTCAACTGAAGAGAGAGCTTGATTATCCTGTGCCATGGTGAAGATTGTTTTTGGCTAACCCTGTTAGGAGTTCTGTGCCCCTCCTGGATGTTTCCCAATTCTTTCACTAGATTAGGGAAATTTTACCTTATTATTTCATTAAATACATTTGTAAACCCAGCTTATCTTTCTGCACCTTCTGGGACCCCCATACTCTTCTATTTGACCTTTTAATAGTATATTTTAGTTCTTGAATACTTTTTTAACTTGACCCAGCTCTGCTTCCAGCTTTTTGTTTGCTTCCCCCTGGTGACAGGAAATATGTTCTAATTCCGAGATTCTTTCTTCTGCTACCTTCATTCTATTTTGGAGACTCTTCACTGTACTTTTAATTTGCTCCACTGTATTCATTTTCAATATATCAGCTTTCATTTGATACATTTCAAGTGTGACATATTCCTTAAGTTTCTTGTATTATGTGCTTCTCATTGTTGATAAGAATCTTTATAACAAGTGTTTTGAATTCTATAGCCCCCATTTTCTCTCTCTTTTTAAAAAAGATTTATTTTATTTGTATTGCAAAGTCATATATACAGGGAGGAGAAGAGACACAAAGGAAGATCTTCCATCCGATGATTCACTCCCCAAGTGACCGCAATGGCTGGTGCTGCGCTTATCCGAAGCCGGGAACCAGGAACTTCCTCCAGGTCTCCCATGCAGGTGCAGGGTCCCAAGGCTTTGGGTCATCCTCGACTGCTTTCCCAGGCCGCAAGCAGGGAGCTGGATGGGAAGTGGAACTGTCAGGATTAGAACTGGCACCCATACGGGATCCTGGCGCGTTCAAGGCGAGGACTTTAGCCGATAGGCCACCATGCCGGCTGCCACACGCCACCCCCCCCCATTTTCTCAATGCCTTCTTCAGTTAACTCTGAGGTTGGCAAAAACTTTCGTTCCTTTGCAGGGGAGTCTTCAGTAATATTCATTGTGCCTTTGTCTCTTCTTTTGCTTTTGGCCATTGTACTTCTGGTTAACAGATTCTTTTCTTTGCGGCAGTTTTTTAAGCTTTGCCACCCACAGGTATACAATTCTATTTTACTTGTTGTGGTTGGTACACAGCTCTTTGTTTGCAGCTACTTGTGCCACTTCCTCCAGTGAGTTCCAGGTCTGGGTTCTTATGTTAAATTTCCACCATGGTCTCTGTAACCCCAGGTCCTGGCTTACCACTCTCCACTCCCTGTGAAACCATGCTGAGGCTGCACCATTATCTGTACAAACTTTCTCCCACTTCCGGTTCCAGCAGGTAACAGGATTTGAGAGACACTGGGAGTCCTATATAGCTAGGTTGCTAGTGGTGCTGATCTTGCTGGAACCTGTTGGCCATTAGGCTGGGGACCACACAGACCTATTTTGAACTGTAAGATGCCAAAGTTGGTATTATTTTCCTTGTGGGACCACTGCAATGCATTGATCTCAATGAGTTCTCACCATGCTCAGTGCATGCTCAGCTCTCTGCTGTCCCTGCAGCCTTAAAGCCTTTGCCACACTATACATAATGGTGCCTGGTGTGCCACTAGTAAAGTTCTTGATCTGCTGGCCGTCAGGTCTGAGGACTACCCAGATCTATCTTGGGTGGAACCTGTAGGATGCCAAGTTGCTGCAGTTCACTGAGTCAGAAATGAGTTCACTCCCAGCTCAGTGCATGCTCAGTCCTGTCCCATAGCCTTTGTCTCTCTAGACAAAATGAGGCCCGATTCAGCTCTAGCGGGTGGACTGGGCTGTGAAATCCACCCTGTTCCCACACCACCTGTTTGGGACCTGCTTGTCTGGGTCTCTGCTCCTGGTCAAATCAAACAGACCAGCAAGACAGGCAGTTCTTTGGGTTCACCTCCTGAGCTCTTGGTGAAAATCCCTTCCCACCTTGTTGCTGGTGGAGTTCCAGCTACTGGTACAATTCAGATCCCTGCTCACTAAATGCCTCTGCAGCTTCAGCCAATGCAGCACCACAATGTTGTGCCCATTGCTTTCCCATGTCTGTCAGTCTCCAGGTTGCCCTCTGCTGTTGTTGTGTCCTCTCCTTGGAATGTGCCCTCTCTGCTTCACACTGACTAATGTTTCTTCATCTGTTTAACCATGTGCTTACCCTATTCTACCATCTTGATTCTCCTATACTTCTCCTTATCTAGGAAGGACCCACCTGAAATTTATCTTTTTTCCGTTATGCTCATTCTGATGGATAGACTTGTCAGTTTCAGACTCTGACAGCTTCACAAAGGGGGTCACACAGCCTCTGGGGGTGTCATCAGACACTCCCTTTAGATGAGATGCACTGAGGTTTTCACACCCGGGATGGGCAGGAACCTGGGCCTGAATCAGCAGGAAGTAGACCCAGAAGTTAGAACTTAGTCCTTCAGCCTCCCCTGAGGATGAAGGATGAGAGACCTCTGGATGGGAATGACAAGAGACCAGCAGGCAGCTCACTGGGTCTGTGGAACTGGAAGCCACATGCCCCATGCAATTCTGTCCTCTTCCTTGTCCGTCAAAATGCCCACTGTCCCAGGACACGTTCGTATTAGACAAGTTCAAAGGAAGATGGCATGAACGTACGGATACTGATCTGCACATGAGACACATGGAGGTGTCCATATAATTCCCAGATGGCTTCATACCAACCTCATAAAAGACTCCAGCAAGTGCTCTCTCTGTCCCCCCCAACAACAACAACCACCCTTTCTTCTTTTGTGCAATCTTTTGGTCCTACTGTCCATACACCATGGCTATGTCTCATGCTTATGTGTGTGTTTGTGTGTGTGTGTATGTATTTTGTTTCTCACCTTTTAAATAAATTTCACTTTGGGCACCCTACATGTGTCAGCATTTAGCAAGTGTTTGTACATGACAAGAGCCTAGAGTACAAGAATTGTCCCCACGGGTGGGTCTGGTGGGGGTTATTGGGGACTGCTCCAACTAGGCTGCTTGGGACCTGCTGGTGTGCTGGTGTGTGTGAGGTCTGAGTGTGTGGTTGGCAGGGCAGGGCAGGCCAGGGCAGGGCAGGGCAGGGCCACAGCACCCGTTCATTTGTGTATGAGATGGGGCTGGGGACACAACTGATCAGGCGACTACAGCCACCAGTGTGTATATATATCTTGTGGGTGATGGACTGAGCCGGACCCTGCGCTGACTGGCACACACAGGATTCAGGCCTAGGATCATCCCTGGTGAAGTTTCTTTGGGAATCCACCCAACTGGACCACTTGACTCAAAACTCCAGCCACAGAGGAAAATCACAGGATCTATGGTCTGATCGTGGAGTGCATGTGTCAGAACTGGGCCTCCTCAGTTGCTGAAACCTGTGCAGTGGACGGCATTCCCAGAGGGCAGCAGAGGATGTCTAGCACCATGGATGGCAGAACAAATTGGACAGCTCTCTTGGCCAAGCTTTGACAGCAAGTGTCTGGATGAATGGAGACTCTAAGGTGGACTATTTCAGCCAATGGACCTTGGAAGGATTTCCTCAACCTTGGGACAATGAAATCAACAGCATCTCAGAACTATCAAAACCACTTAAGCAGTACCCTCAGAACATGCTCTACATTGGGGACCCTAAGATGACATCAAATGGCCTTCCCCCAACCCCAGGTACTGATGTGGTTGGGCTGTAAAATACAGTTTTTAAAAAATTGCTCCCATCACCATCTGCACAAGAGGCAGGTCCTTTGTGCAGATGCACACTGGCCAGGGCTGTGAGGGTCTCAGGAAGGGACCACCTACAGTCAAGGAGGAGGCTACACCAAGGGAAGCTGAGCCGCGCCTGACTGATTGTCACATAACCAGAAATAGCAGGCAGCCTCTGAGGTTAAGCTGAGCCATGGACTAGGATGTCTGCTGCCAAGTGCTTGTGACAGAGCAGCAGGCCAGACATCTAGATTCTGATTATCACCAGGGAGTGTAGGCATGTGACCACAGTATTTCCTCAGCCGAGGTGAGCTGCCTCTGGCGCAACATGCTTCTTAAGGTCGGTGATTTGATGGGGTGCCCACACCACCTTTAGCTTAGAGACTCCATCCAACACCCTGGGGGTACCCAACACAATGAACAGGGTTGGAGGAGGTGAGAGATCTCAAGGTATATTCGGGTCCGCACAGGTGATGTGGGGATGGGGGTGGCACTGGACCCATGAGATTCTCCTCTTAACCTGTGGTGTGTTGGACCCAACCCTCAACTTACAACTGAAGCCTATCCCCTACCCCGCCCCCAGGTCTCTGCAGCACTGACCTCCCTCCTCGCCCTCTAACAAGTCTTCTAGAACCTCTCCAGTGCTCCTGGGTGGGCGCACAGAGGAGAAACACAGGGGTGGCTCGTGGAAGGCAGTGGGAAGTTCTCACAAAGATGCCTGTTCCCTGTCCCACACCATCAGCTCCCTGCATCCCAGGCTCCTCTCACGAGGATCCTGTGAGTATCCCATCTGTGCAGATATGGGCTGTATGTTTCATGTGCAGGTACTCATCTGGGTTGTGCCTTCATGAAAAAAATTTTTTTAAAGTTAAAAAAAAAAGCAAACACACAGAGACTGAGCCTTGGAGCAGTGAAGCGAGCTGGTCCAGGCCCTGGTCGGTGGCTGGAGGGGTAGGGGCTTGCAGACAGGTGAGCTCGGGGGTGGCTGTCCTCACTGAGACAGTCCTCAGGCTCTCTGGTCTTCAACCTTGGTTTCTGCATCACGCCTCCCTGTGGGCTCTGCATCTGCCCCTTCCAGTTCTGTGACTTGTCTGTTGTCACAACCCCAGAACATCATGACACAAACATCTGGGTAAGAAGCCAGGCCCTTGGGCAGGAACCTGGGGAGCTGGGAGACCTGCACTGACGCCTCCGTTTGTTTTGTTTTTCAAGGCAGAGCAAGAGAGAGAAAGACAGAAATTTCAAAGTCCTCCCATCTGCTGTGCTCCCCTTCCCAAATGCTTCCAACTGATAGGGATAAGCCAGACTGAATCCAGGAGCTCAGAACTGCACCTGGATCTGTCATGGAGCTGACAGGTGTGCAGAGGTTAGAAGCAGACGGATGTTGGACCCATCTACGAAATTCAGGTTGCAGAGGGCAGGGCTTCAGGGAAAAGGGGAGTGGTTACAAGGTGATTGTCTCTCCCTTTTGCCAATAGTGGCTTTTCTCACCCTGGGAATCTGGAACTTAATGAACACTCACCCCTGCACTTGGGTGAAAGGTGGAGTGTGACCACTTCCGGAAGTCAGAGAAGGGGAGTTATGACACAGGAAGAGGCCAAGGGACTGGTCAGTGGCTTCTGGGCCCACCTGCTTCAGCTTCATGCCTGCAACCCATGCTGTGGCCACGTGGGGGCCTCCAGGACATGAACCCCGCAACTCCTTCCCCATCACACTGCACCCAGCAGGATCAGCCCATCTACATATGGGACTATGGACCTAGAATCAGATGGCAGAGGGACACACTGCGGGGGCAGAAGACGGAGGACACGTGAGAGCAGGGCGGCCCCTGCAGGTGATCCTGGGCTGACTCCAGGAACCTTCCCCCAGCCCTCATCATCTGCACAGCAATGAACAGTTAGTAAAGGGCTATGCTTGTCACTGTCCTGGCTCCTGACCGGTGCAACTACAGCTACCCATTGTCCAGTGCAGGCAGGGTGGGGAGCCCTGTACCAGGCATTGGCTAGCTCATTAGCGGCTTGAGTGGGGAGCTGCATCCCCTGGGTCCCAGGCCACCCTTATCTGTTTCCAGGCACTGACAGTCCCTGGATGGAGATAGAGGTCCTAGGGGTGAGCAAGAACTAAGCAGATACTGAACACTCCGCACCCAGTTACCTAGGCCAGAAGCCTTCCCCCCACCAGCTCCGCCTCCGTTAGGTCCTGACCCTCCAGTTGCTTTGGCTCTCCCCTACTGGACAAACTGTGTTGGGGATCTCTGCCCAAGCATTGCCATTGGCTACAATGACCCCCAAGTCTCGCTCTCCAACACACCCTAGCTTTGCCCCCTGGGATGCTGACGTCCCTTTCAAACACCCGGGTCTCCCCGTGGAACTGAACAGCAAGCCCGGGTCTGGTTTGCGCAGTCTCCACCACCTGCCATGCCACTGAGATGCTCCAGGACCATCCCATGCTTTGTCCTCCCAGTTGCCTATGGTTCCCACTGACCCTGCCACTGGCCACTTACCTAGTGTTTAATCAGAACTGGGAGAGCATGGGACAGAGGCTGGGGTGTCGGGCTTTGCTGAAAGAGTGACTTCCATAAGCAGTAGTGGCTGGTGGGAAGGCCATGGTGCAGGCAAGAACCCAGGAAGCCCTGTCACTACACCCGCTGACTCTGGCCACACTTGGGCACCTGCCTTGTGTCCGGTATTGCCCTCAAAGGGGTCTGTGATCCCGGTGCCAGCAGCCCAGCCCCCGTACAGGTGGAGGATTCTGAACACACTCCGCAAGCAAGCTCTCATGCTGTTCCAGGAACACTAGGCAACTGCATGTCTCCAGAACAGGCACCTGATCCTCACCCACGTGAGCCCTGACACCTGACCCCATTGAGTCCTCTAGCTGACAAGGAAGAGAACTGATGGGTGAGAAGAGACCTGCAGTAAATTCCTGTGCAGAAGGCAGGGGTCTTCTGGGGCACCCCAGAGGCCCACAGAGAGGTCAGCACTGAGGCCAACGTTGTCCGGTCAGAGTTGACCTCCTGGCACCACTCCATGCCCAGAACGAGTGGGAGGCCTGTGTGGCTGTTCATCCACTTCCTCCTTCAGCTGCCCCAGTATCCAGATGCACACCCCTTTCCAAATTCCCAGCCACTCCCAGGAGCAAGCCAAGATCTAATGGTTCTGAATGTTGTAAGATCAGTCTCAGAGGAGGCTGAAGACATCTGGCTCTGTCCAAGCATCTCCTCCACTATGCACTGGACACTGGGAGAGGGAGCCAGTGGCATGGATGTCTCCACAGCACCTCGGCCTACCTGCCCCACCAAGACCCTGAAGAAGCAGCGGCTGGAAGCTCTCAGCGCCTTCTTCCATGTGATAATAGTGTGCTTAGGTGACATGGTGGGGGAATGGAGGAGGCAGGGGGTGCTGGGAGGTGCCAGGACAGAGGAGCCTGGCAGAGGCCTGGGTGTACCAATGGGAACAGCAGGGACCCTGACAGATGTTCTATGGGGGTGAAGGTGGCTGGGTGGAAGAAATGAGGTCCCAGAGACCTTTCTCATGGCTTGCTTCTCACCCAGCCCCCTGCCCCATCTATCTTCTCATCTACCTCCTCTTCACGCGGCTCTGGTCTCTCACTGTTCTCTACCTGATGTGGCTCTACCTGGACCGGGACACCCCCAGCCAAGGTGAGCTCAGGCAGGGCTCCAGGTGGGGAGAGATGGGGAGGCTGTCTTGGGCATTCTACCACTCCGATGTCTGCCCCAGGGGGAAGACGGTGGGAATGGCTAAAGACCTGGAGAATATGGAAACAGCAAAGGGATTATTTTCCTATCAAGGTGATGGTCCCCTTCCCCAGAGATATCCCCTCCCCTCTAAACCCCCCTCTCTTCCCTCCCCTGCTCACTCTTCCCTGTCCTGCAGCCTGAGCCCTGCTGCCCAAGGACACAGAGGGGCAGG
The DNA here is from genome assembly GCF_030435755.1 of Ochotona princeps. Classification (NCBI taxonomy): domain Eukaryota; kingdom Metazoa; phylum Chordata; class Mammalia; order Lagomorpha; family Ochotonidae; genus Ochotona; species Ochotona princeps. The sequence goes on along the minus strand of NC_080855.1, from coordinate 26,528,941 downwards.
GGTGGAGGGGTTGACCATGAACCCATCCCAGGAACCTGAGCATTGAGGTCTTCAGGGACAGAGGGCAGCACCTCCAGCTGTGTCCTGTCCTCTATGCCTCCCTCCTCTCCTTCTGCTCAACCGTGTCAAGCTGGTGAAGACGGCAGAACTGCCCCCCAACCAGAACTACGTGCTAGGGGCCCATCCCCATGGAATCATGAGCACCGGACTTGTCTGTAATTTCCTCACCGAGAGCAACAACTTCTCCCGACGCTTCCCAGGGATTCAGCCCTGGATAGCCATGCTCAACTTTTTCTTCTACCTTCCCGTCTTCCGGGATTACATCATGGCTGGCGGTGAGGCTCAGGCTGAACGGGGAGGAGGCAGCGCCTGATCGAGTGTTCCCTTTGCCCCAATAAGACCCCCACAGAGGATACTGAACTTGTCCTGAACACTGCTCAGGCTCTACAATGGACAGATGAGGATGGAAACTTGGGGTCCCCTCTTCCCTTGCTAAAGGGTGCAGTGAGGCAACAGGAAACTCCAGGCAGTACTGACTGCTCCCTACCTGCTCATGACACAGGACTGCGACCCGTGAGCCGTGCCAGCCTGGACTTCATCCTGTCTCAGGACCAGGTTGGCCTGGCGGTGGTCATCGTGCCCGGGGGTGCCCATGAGGCCATGTATGCAGCTCCAAGGCAAAACTGCCTCAAACTCCTGAATCGCAAAGGCTTCGTTCGCTTGGCACTGAGACATGGGTAAGTGGACGTACAGGCACAGATGCTAGCCTGTTCTCCCCTAATCCAGCTGTCCAGGTCCCTGTAGGCGAGCACTGCACCCACACCCGGCTGCACCTGTCAGCCCTTCCCTGTAGGGAGGAGGGGCCCAAACTGACACAAGGAAGTTTCCTGTCCTAGCAGTCCTGGGTTCTCTTCCCAAGCCCACACAGAGGCAGCCCTGGGCTTGACCTTTCACTCTCCACTAGGCTGGGCCTGCCTTGCCCCAAGGCTGCAGGTGCAAACACTGAGTTAGAGGTGGCTGTGGAAAGCCCACTACATAGGCTTTCTAAACACAGGTGAGACTTCCTTCCAGAACATTCTGTGCAGACATAGTCGTGCATTCCCAAAGGCCTGGGAAGTGGCATCAGTTGAGCTGGGGAGGGAAGTGTATCCCCCCAACCTCTGATGTACCCATTATAGGGGTCAATCCAGGACCTGCCCATGACATTTGTCTCTGCAGGGCATCCCTAGTGCCTGTGTACTCATTTGGGGAGAATGATGTCTTCAAAACTAAGATTTTTGCCAAGGGCTCCTGGCTGCACCTGTCCCAGATCATCTGCAAGAAGTTCACTAGATTAACTTTCTGCATCTTCTGGGGCCGCAGTCTCTTCAAGCACAAATCCTGGGGTTTGCTGCCCCTTGCCAGGCCCATCACCACCGTGGGTGAGTGAACACCTGCAGAAGGGAATGGTTATGGGTGGTACAAACAGCATGGCAGCCTCCAGCTCACCTGTGTCTCTCTCCCCTGCAGTGGGCGCCCCCATCCACGTGCCCCAGGTCAGTGCACCCACTGAGGAGCAGGTTGACCACTACCACAGACTCTACATGGAGGCCCTGGAGCGACTGTTTGAGGAGCACAAGGAAAGCTGTGGTGTCCCCGCCTCCACACACCTCACCTTCCGCTAGGCCTGCCCTCACCTGCCCATTGAATCTGAGCCCGCCATCTCCTGCCCTCTTCTGCCCTCCAATAAAGGCTGTGCTGGACTTGAACACGGCCAAGCACAGCCACCCCTCCACACTACAGCTGTGCCAAGTCTTTATCTGTTAGGGATGTATACATTTTTAACTATGAGCTGATAGAATATTTATGTTGATTGCAAAGCATTAGAGATGGGAAACCATTACCATGAAGCCAGAACAGCATAAATCAAGACTGGGTTATATTTGATGCCTGGATTGTTTCATGACATTTCACTCCAGTTGTTTATCTTGTCTTAGTACGGGAAACTGATATTTAAAGAAAATTTTATTTATTTGAATTGCAAACTTATGAGTCAGATACAGAGAGTGAGATCTTCCATTTACCTCTCTCTCACTCCCTAAATGTCTGCAACAGCCAGAGCGGGGCCATGTGGGTGCAGGAGCCAGGAGCTTCTACTGGGTCTCCCACATGGGCATAGAAGCCCAAACACGGGCCTGGCGCAATAGCATAGTGGTTAAAGTCCTCTCCTTGCACGCGCTGGAATCCCCTATGGTTGCCGGTTCTAATCCCAGTGGACCTGCTTCCCATCCAGCTCCCTGCTTGTGGCCTGAGACAGCAGTTGAGGATGGCCCAAATCCTTGGGACCCTGCACCCACGTGGGAAACCCGGAAGAGCTCCTGGCTCCTGGCTTCGGATTGGCTCAGCTCCAAATGTTGCGCTCACTTGGGGAGTGAACCATCAGACAGAAGATCTTCCTCTCTGTCTTTCCTCCTCTCTGTATATCTGCCTTTCCAATAAAAATAAATAAATCTTAAAAAAAAAAAAAAAAGAACCCAAACACTCAGGCCATCTCGCATTCTTTCCCAGACCAGACGCAAAGAGCTGTGTGATCCAAGTCCTGACAGGACTCTGATCCTCCACTCTGCGTGAAGGTGTGAGCAGAACCTGAGCTGACACAGGAACCATGACCTTAAACCTGCAACATGATTTCTCCACCATGAACCTGTGCCAGGTGCTGATACAGAGAGAAGAGCTGATAGACAGCTCTGAAACCATTAATATCTCTCCATCTCATGAATACCAAGCACCAGGGCCGTCTTCCCCTGCCTTTCAGGACCAGCAGCAGGGAGCTGGATGGGATGCAGAGCAGCCAGAACTTGAACTGGAACCCTCATGGGAATGTAGCACTTGCAGGCAGTGGCTTCACCTGCTACATACATTCCTGGCTCTATTCAATCCTTCCTGCACAGAAAGGGCAGTCCCTGTGCAGATGAGGAAACTGAGGCCTGGGACTCAGCAGCTGTGACACCTGCCTTCTGACTGGTGCTGGATGTTCCAGTTCTTGCTGCAATTGGTGGGGGGAGGATGGCAGTGCATTGAGGCTCCCACTGGCTCCGTGACTTGGTGTAACTTCGGGCCAATCACTTTACCCTTTGGTCTCTGGTTCCTGCTGGCCTACTGATGAGGTTGTGAAGCCTCCCACAGGTACAGGATTCCCTCTTGCTGGTCTTTACCTTGCTCTTCTTACCTCTCTGCTCTCTCCCACAAGAGCTGCTCAACCCCAATCCCAGTGCGAGTGTCAGAGAGGGGAAGCAGTGGAGGGGAAGAGGTCCAGAAACACACGGGGAAAGAGCAAGGGCCAGATCCTCTGAGTCCCTGGATGCAGAGACACCCTGTCCACCACCCAGGAGGGCAGGGAGGATGACTCACGGCTCCCATGAGTTCAGTGAGAAGGAGCCAAGTCTTGCAGGGAGACCCCCAAGGACCAAGTACACCACCTGCCAATAGCAAACCACATTAGGTTCAGTCAGGGAGCCAACACTGGCCTGAGAGACCAGTCAGTGACTTTTGGTCCCAGCTGGGCCTAGAATTCCTCCTCCCAGCTTCCATCCCTGTGCCCACATGCATGGGTCTCTGGAATACAACCCTCTACCTCCAACTTCCACCCCTAACTCAGGACCACACCCAGCAGGATCAGCCCACCAGCCTTTGAGGCTGTCAACCTAAAAGCAGATGGCACAGGGACACACTGCTGGGGAAAGGGTCTGAGGATATGTGAGAGCTGGGCAACCCCCACAGGAGGTCCTAGGCAGACCCCAGGAGCTTCCCCCATCCCTGCCACCCTCCCAGTACTGCACAGTTAGAAAAGGGCTGTGTTCTGCCTGTCAATGTCTTAGCCCCTGATCAGGCGGATTGCAGGCGTGCTTCGTCCAGTGCAGGAAGAATGTGGAGCCCTGCCCACAGTGCCCACTCCTAAGAGCCACAGCAGCTACTCCCAGGCCTTCCCGACAGGCTTTGCAGGCAGTGGGGACCTCTGCACAGTAAGACTAGCAGTGCTGGGAGGGAGGACATTAAGGAAGCCAACATTGTCTTTCCAGCACCCCAAGGCGCTCCTGGTAAGTTTCCAAGCCAAAGTTCTCCCTTCACACTAGACCCTGCTATCCAAGATCCTTGCTGAATTCTAAGCCCTGCCCCACACAGAGATCAGATCCCTCACCCCACCTAGCCCCTGGTCATTTCCTGGGCTCTTGTGAGTCACAGCAGGTGAACCCTGCTTCCTAGCTGTATTTGCCATGCCGGGGAGCAAAGAGGGTGGAAACGAGGATGGGACCAGGGCCAGTGGGTTAGGCTAGGAGGGGCGGGGGCTCAGAGTTGTGGGTGCCTCTATGGACAGCCCCTCCCTCCTGTCTCTCTATGGATCTCATTCTTGGGGTAAGATGATCTCCGTGTGCCAGGGATGCAAGTAGATCCCAGCACCAGCCAAGCTGATTGCTGCTTCCTGTAACAGAGATGGCCAATGGATGCTGGGAACCCTGCAGTGTTTTGGGAAGAAGGAGGGATGGAAGGGTCAAGGACCCAGGGAGGAGACGGAGGAGTTGCTGCACCAGCCCAGGTTTCTGCATGTCCACCAATTGCCAGTCTACCTTAGTCACTGCAGTCTCGGCTGACCTGCCTCCATGGGGACAGGGACACACGGAGGGCAGCAGGGTCCAGCCAGGAGCAGGTCCATGTGGAGCAACCCATACAGCAGCTCAAAGAGCAAGTTGTGCTAAATTCCCTGAATGTGACCACATGGCACTCACCTAGGTGCCTGGTAGGCATCTGTCCCCAGGGAGTCTCCTCTACAGAGTGAGGGGAAACCATCAGGAGGGAAGCTCGTATGGCATTTGTAGATTTGTGTGCTAACTGGGGGCGGTCTGGGGAAGTATTGTTGGACACAAAGGGTTGATGGCTCCTAAAGAGACCCAAGAGATCATCACTCAACATCCTACTCGGCCGAGTCACCAGTTGGCTCCTGCACCAGCCTGCACCTGGAGACCGTGGGCGGGCTGACCAGTTGCATGTATCCTCCCTGCACAGTTGCTAGGACCCAGGTACCGCCCCTCTCTCTGCACACCCCAACTCCGCCCTGCTTCTCCCAGGGGCTGGCTAAGACTGACAGACCCAGGATCAGTTCAAATTAAACCTCAGAGAAACCTGGAGAATCTGGGGCTCCATCCAGACAACTCCCATGCCACATGCTGGACACTGACACAGGGGACACCTGAGACCCGGCCTGACCCTTCAGGAAGAGACAGCTGCTGGGATGGACATCCACACAGCACCTCCACCCTCCCACCCCACCAAGACCCTGTGGAAGCAATGGCTGGAAGCACTGGGCGCCCTCCACTATGTGCTGGCTTTCCTGTTTCTAGGTGAGAGGAGGGGGAGGCCAGGGTGCCTAGGGACAGCCCAGGGCAGAGGGACTGAAGGAAGGATGGCTGTGTGGTGGCTGGAACACCTGGACCAAGGCACAGGGACAAGGCCAAAGGAGATGCTTCCGCCAGGTGCTATGTGAATGCAGAAGGAGGAGTGGGCTGAGAAATTCAGTTCTGGGGGACTCATGCTACTTCCTCCCCTACCCCAGTCCCTTGTGCTGCACTTCTACTATATTACCTCCTCTTCACGCGGCTCTGGCCTCTGACTGTCCTCTACCTGATGTGGCTCTACCTGGACCGGGACACCCCCAGCCAAGGTGAGCTCAGGCAGGGTTCGAGGTGGGGAGAGATGAGGAGGCTGTCTAAGGCAATCGGCTACCAGGATTTTGGTCCACAGGGGGAAGACAATGGAAGTGGCTAAAGACCTGGTTGATCTGGAAACATCAGAGGGATTATTTTCCTATCAAGGTGATGGTTACCCACCCCAGAGTCACCTCTTACCTCTTGTCCCATCCTCACCCCTGCACCTGCTCACCTTTCCCTGTCCTGCAGCCTGAGCCCTGCTGCCCAAGGATACAGAGGGGCAGGGGTGGAGAGGTGGACCCTAGGACCATCCCAGAACACTGAGCTCTTAGGTCTGCAGGGACAGAGGGCAGCACCTCCAGCTGTGTCCTGTTCTCTATACCTTCCTTCTCTCCTGCCCAACTGTGCAAAGCTGGTGAAGACGGCAGAGCTGCCCCCCAACCAGAACTATGTGCTGGGATCTCACCCCCATGGGATCATGTGCACTGGAGTCTTCTGTAATTTCCTCACTAATTGCAACGGCTTCTCCCAGCACTATCCAGGAATACAACCCTGGCTAGCCACCCTGGCCGGCCTCTTCCACCTACCAGTCTTCCGGGACTACATCATGGCTGCTGGTGAGCTCCAAAGTTAATGGGGGGAACAGCCCCTGGCCTGAGTGCTTTCTCCAGAAATCCAAAACTCCTGAGGCAGAGGAGACCAGGACACCTGTCCTGAACACTGAGTCCACTCTGCAGGAGCAGGGGAAGAGTGATGGATGGGGTTGAGAGGAGGGAGAAGGGGCTCCCCATCCGTGCTAAAGGGTTGGGTGAAAGACTAGGAACCCCAGGTGCACTGCTGACTGCTCCCCACCTACTCATGCCACAGGACTGCGACCCGTGAGCCGTCACAGCCTGGACTTTGTCCTGTCTCAGCCCCAGCCTGGCCAGGCAGTGGTCATTGTCACCGGGGGTGCCCAGGAATCCCTGTACACAACCCCAGGACAACACTGCCTCGCACTCAAGAGACACAAAGGCTTTGTTCGCCTGGCACTGAGGCATGGGTGAGTGGATTGTGAGACCCCATGCTGGGCTGTGCTCTGTGTGTCCACCCCTCTGAATGCCTGCAGGTGATGCTGGCGTGTCCACAACTGAGCATCACACTCACATCACACATTGGACTTACTTGTCAGCCCCTCAGGTTCTGGTGTCTGCCCTGTGTGGTGCCAAAGTCCCAGCCTCCCTCCACTCTCAGCAAGCAGGACCACTTATTAGAACAAGGCCTGTGGGACGAGAAACTCTGGGTTCTCTTTCTGACTCTGCCTCAAAAGCAAACCCTTGCATTTGACCTTTCCCTGAACACAAGGCTGTGCTGGCCTTGCCCCAGGGCTACAGGTGCAAACCCTGAGTGAGAAGGTGCAGGTGGAAAGCCCGCTGCACAGGCATTTCTCAACAAAGGTGAGGCATCCTTACAGAACCTTTTGTACAGACATGATCTTGAGCTTCCAAGAGAGAACTAAAGAGTGATCTGAGTCCATAAAGTGTCCATTGAAGTGGTCAGTGCAGCACCCAACCATCCCAATCTCTCTGCAGGGCATCCCTGGTGCCTGTGTACTCATTTGGGGAGAATGACACCTTCAATAGTAAAGTTTTTCCAGAAGGCTCCTGGCAGTATGTGTTCCAGGTCATCTTCAAGAAGATCATTGGTTTTCCGCCCTGCATCTTCTGGGGCCGCAGTTTCTTTTCGCCCAACTCCTGGGGTCTGCTGCCTCTTTCCACGCCCATCACCACCGTGGGTGAGTGAACACCTGCAGAAGGGAGAGATCATGGGGGCAGAGTGGACAAGGGCAACCTTGCACTGACCTGTGTCTCACTCCCCTGCAGTGGGCGCCCCCATCCCCGTGCCCCAGCTATGCACACCCACTGTGGAGCAGGTTGACCACTACCACAGGCACTACATGGAGGCCCTGGAGCGACTGTTTGAGGAGCACAAGGAAAGCTGTGGCATCTCTGCCTCCACCCACCTCACCTTCCTCTAGGCCTGCCCTCACCTTCCTGGAGTCCTGAACCTGTGCCCTGAGTACCCCAGCTCCTGCTCTGCCACACCCTCTAATAAAGACTGTGGTGGAAGTGAGCACCTTCAGACACAGTGCTCTACCCAACCTTCCTGTCCTGTCATGCTACAGAATCATACATGGGATTGGCACTCAGGACCCTGATTCCCCCACCAGGGAGAGAGGACTCTGCCACAGGACCTGGGACTAGTCTGTCCCTCTATGAAGAAAGGCTCCTGCTTAGCCACAGACCCTCCAGGGTCAGCAAGGAGTGGTGAGGAATGCTGTGAGGAGCAGGCCTTGAAATGCGAGTAGGATGGAGGTCCTTGCCGCTGGATTTAGCTGGCCCTGACTCGTACAGTCATTTGTGGACTGATTCAGCAGATGGAAGATCTCTCTATATATGTAGCCTTAACTTTCAAAATAATTAAACAAATCTTTTAAACAAAAACTGAGTACCAGGTTTACAGATAGTTGGGGTCTCACAGCCCCCTCCAAATCCCTGTCCATGGCCCCAGTTCTGCTCCTGAACCGAATCTCTGAGAGGTGCACACTCCATACCCACTAGCCCTGGTCTGCATCCTTGGCTGGCCTGGAATCTTGGGCAAGAAGAAACTCACAGGGTGCTCTAGATACATGTTCGTGGTGATATGGCCACCACAGGAATCATTCTGAGGTTACTGTGCTGGGAGGGGTGGGGCTTCGATAAAGACCGGGGGCTACCTCCAACAGGCACAGTCCCAGGACAGCAGGGGTGGGCACCCTTAGCTCAGTGGCATCCTTCTGGACCCTCCTGTTACACTGCTGCCCCCACGTGGTCCTGATGCAAAGGGCCTATGGCCTGGGGGTTCTCCCACCTGGACCTGGCCTGGGGCTGTGCCTGTCCCTACTCTCTCTGATAATCCCAACTCCACCACCACCACCTCCACCTCCACCTCTGCTCATGGGCACGGGTGAGAGCCTCGCCCTCCTCCCACATGGATGGGGCCAGGAAACAACTTCTGGTCCCAGCACTACCTGCACAGTGTCCTCCTTGCTCTTCCCTTCAAAACCCAGCTGCCTGTCTGCTGTGCAAGCCTAGGGCCGTCAAGGGGTTGTGCTGGTTGAGCGAGGCTGAACACGGAGCCCTGAGCCAGCAGGTCCACTCTCAGAAGGGATAGGTGAGTCATTGTTGGAGCAGGGGTAAAGGGAAGCTGTGTCAGGGTGCACCTGAGCTGACTGAGCAGAAATCTCACTCCCCTAGGGCATCCTTGATTTCCATCTTTTCCTTCCAGGAGAGCTAGAGCCTCCAGCTGCTCTGGGACACAGTGGGCAGGGCAGGGCTGGGTATGGGAGCCCTGAGTACCAGCTGAGCATGGTCCGTGACCACTGGGGCTTCCTGCTGCCCGTTGCTGACTGTGAGGGTCTTGTGGAGCATGGACCTCCAGCTCTGAGCTGTAGGAGTGGCTTCTGGTTGTGCTGCTTTACTGGCAGGTAGGTAGCCACCCCAGAGCAGCAGGGTACAGCTGGCACAGGTAGACGCAAAACCCAAGCTCCATGGGGAATGATTTCTTTAGCAGCTCAAGGAGTGAGGTGTGCTAGATTGTTTCTGTCCATGTGCTAGTGGCTCTCACCTAGGCACATGACAGCCACTAGGCAAGCATGAGGAGGGGGTGATCATGGGGCATTTGTGCATTTCTCCGATCAGTGGGAAGAGTCCCTCTGGCCTCAGGGCCAGCAGTAGCTCTTAAGGAGAGTCGAGAAGTCACTATTCAACATCCTACTCAGTCCAGTCCAGTCTCCAGTTGGCTCCTGCTGCCAGTCTGCACTTGGAGATTGTGCGCATACGGGCAAGCTACTTGACCCCTCCCAGTATCTAGGGCAGGACCCAGGTACCGCCTCCTCCCCCTGCACACATTCACCCCTGCCTTGCTCCTCCCAGGGGCAAGCCCAGATTGACAAATGCAGCACATTTAAGATCAGTTCCAGAAGAGATTAGAGATTTGGGGGGCTCAAGTAAAGCCTGCACCCATGCCACATGCTGGACACTGACACAGGGGACACCTGAGACCCGGCCTGACCCTTCAGGAAGAGGCAGCTGCTGGGATGGACATCCACATAGCACCTCCACCCTCCCACCCCACCAAGACCCTGCGGAAGCAATGGCTGGAAGCACTGGGCGCCCTCCACTATGTGCTGGCTTTCCTGTTTCTAGGTGAGAGGAGGGGGAGGCCAGGGTGCCTAGGGACAGCCCAGGGCAGAGGGACTGAAGGAAGGATGGCTGTGTGGTGGCTGGAACACCTGGACCAAGGCACAGGGACAAGGCCAAAGGAGATGCTTCCGCCAGGTGCTATGTGAATGCAGAAGGAGGAGTGGGCTGAGAAATTCAGTTCTGGGGGACTCATGCTACTTCCTCCCCTACCCCAGTCCCTTGTGCTGCACTTCTACTATATTACCTCCTCTTCACGCGGCTCTGGCCTCTGACTGTCCTCTACCTGATGTGGCTCTACCTGGACCGGGACACCCCCAGCCAAGGTGAGCTCAGGCAGGGTTCGAGGTGGGGAGAGATGAGGAGGCTGTCTAAGGCAATCGGCTACCAGGATTTTGGTCCACAGGGGGAAGACAATGGAAGTGGCTAAAGACCTGGTTGATCTGGAAACATCAGAGGGATTATTTTCCTATCAAGGTGATGGTTACCCTCCCACGAAATGCTTTGTCCCTCCTCCATCCCCACCCCTGCACCTGCTCACCTTTCCCTGTCCTGCAGCCTGAGCCCTGCTGCCCAAGGATACAGAGGGGCAGGGGTGGAGAGGTGGACCCTAGGACCATCCCAGAACACTGAGCTCTTAGGTCTGCAGGGACAGAGGGCAGCACCTCCAGCTGTGTCCTGTTCTCTATCCCTTCCTGCTCTCCTCCTGCCCAACTGTGCAAAGCTGGTGAAGACGGCAGAGCTGCCCCCCAACCAGAACTATGTGCTGGGATCTCACCCCCATGGGATCATGACCACAGCATCCTTCTGTAATTTCCTCACTGAGTGCAACGGCTTCTCCCGGCGCTTCCCGGGGCTGCAGCCCTGGCTAGCCACCCTGGCCGGCCTCTTCTACCTACCAGTCTTCCGGGACTACATGATGGCTGTTGGTGAGCTGCAAAGTTAATGGGGGGAACAGCCCCTGTCCAGTGGGCTCCCTCCAGAAATCTGAGACTCATGGGGGAAAGGGACCAGGACACCTGTCCTGAACACTGAGTCCACTCTGCAGGAGCAGGGAAAGAGTGATGGATGGGGTTGAGAGGAGGGAGAAGGGGCCCCCCCATCCGTGCTAAAGGGTTGGGTGAAAGACTAGGAACCCCAGGTGCACTGCTGACTGCTCCCCACCTACTCATGCCACAGGACTGCGACCCGTGAGCCGTCACAGCCTGGACTTTGTCCTGTCTCAGCCCCAGCCTGGCCAGGCGGTGGTCATTGTCACTGGGGGTGCCCAGGAATCCCTGTACACGGCTCCAGGACAACACTGCCTCGCACTCAAGAGACACAAAGGCTTTGTTCGCCTGGCACTGAGGCATGGGTGAGTGGATTGTGAGACCCCATGCTGGGCTGTGCTCTGTGTGTCCACCCCTCTGAATGCCTGCAGGTGATGCTGGCGTGTCCACAACTGAGCATCACACTCACATCACACATTGGACTTACTTGTCAGCCCCTCATGGCCTACTAAATACCTTGTGCATTCACAATTTCCCATGCTTCCAGCCTCCTGACCCGGGCAGGGTCAGTTAAACAGAGCAAAGCCCCCTGTATAGAATTCCATGGGTCTCTACTCCTGTCTCAGAGAAAAATTCTTGGACTTGACCTTTACTTCTACCCAACAGTGTGTCTGCCTTGCCCCAGGGCTGCAGGTGCAAACCCTGAGTGAGAAGGTGCATGGGGAAAGCCCACTGCACAGGCATTTCTCAACACAGGTGAGGCATCCTTCAGGAATATTCTGTACACACATAGTGATGAGCTTCCAAATGACTTGGAGAGGTTAACAGGAAGTCAGAGCAGAAACGTAGAACCCCCAGCGTTCCAGTTTCAGATAGTCCAGGACCTGTCCATAACTCTGCTGTCTCTCTGCAGGGCATCCCTGGTGCCCACATATTCCTTTGGGGAGAATGATGTCTTCAATAGCATGACTTTCACCAAAGGCTCCTGGCAGTATGTGTTCCAGGTCATCTTCAAGAAGATTGTTGGTTTTCCGCCCTGTGTCTTCTGGGGCCGGAGTCTTTTTTCGCCCAACTCCTGGGGTCTGCTGCCCCTTTCCACGCCCATCACCACCGTGGGTGAGTGCCCACCTGCACAGCAGGGAGTGATCATGGGTGTAGAGTGGACAAGGGCAGCCTCTGACTCACCTGTTTCCCTCCCTTGCAGTGGGCGCCCCCATCCCCGTGCCCCAGCTGTGCACACCCACTGAGGAGCAGGTTGACCACTACCACAGGCTCTACATGGAGGCCCTGGAGCGACTGTTTGAGGAGTACAAGGAAAGCTGTGGCATCTCTGCCTCCACCCACCTCACCTTCCTCTAGGCCTGGCGCCCGGGGGAAACCTGAGTCCTTACTCCCGCGCTTGCCTTGTTCCATCCTCCAATAATGACTCCAGGTGCCTTTTATTGGCATGAAGAGCTCCTGTTAGCCCAGCTGTGGGCCCAACTTCCTAGGTTACTGTGGAAATTCAGTGAATGAAGACTGGAAGCCTTAGCACAGAGTTGGGCTCAGGCCAAGAGCCAGGGGACACTCCTACACTCCTGCTGCTGTCATCACTCCTGGGTTACTTGTTCAGATGGGAGAGAATAATGGTTGCAGATCTGTCTCATCAGCTTTGCTCTCTCTCTGACAGCACCTGGCACAGGCTCTTGGAGAAATCCCGTTGCAGGTTCAAGGTCATGGCTCTTGTGTCAGCTCAGGTTCTGCTCACACCTTCATGAAGAGTGGGGGATTGAGTCCCATCAGGACCTGGATCACACACCCAGCTCCCTGCAGATAGCCTGGGAAATCAGCAGCAAATAGCCCAAGTATTTGGTTCCTTACATGGACATGGGAACCTGGATAGAGGTCCTGGCTTTTGGACTTAACTGGCCCTGGCTCGTGCAGTCATATGCAGAGTGAATGAGTAGATGGAAGATCACTCTCTCTCTCTCTCTCTTTGTGTGTGTGTAACAGTCACTTTTAACATGATTAAATAATCTTACAAAAAATATAACACAGAGACAAGAGTTTGGGTCCCACAGCCCCTTCTAAATTCCTTAGTTAGCTCCTGGCACAGGGCCTGGTTCTCAGCTCTCCACACTCACTCCATGCAGTGCTGCCACCTTGGGGACTGATGCCCACACATGGTGTTTAAGGGGATCCAAACCATATGGGAAGCTCAGCTCAGCATTGTCTGACTCCGGTGGCACCCCTTGCTCCTTGGCGCAGAACTCCAGGACTGGGGAGGAAGAACTGGTGGGAACACCCCAAGGTGCTCCTGGAGCCTCTCTGTGCAGTGTCCAGGCCAGAATGCTCCCTCATCCCGGGAGCCGACTCCAGCCCTGCCAACTCCTGGGTCACACCTGGGGCAGTGCGTTGTGGTCACTAGAGATTGCCCTTGGAATCATGTCCCTTCCCCCTCTTGGCCTGGGGGTGTGAAATCCCCCATACTGGCAAGGGAGGCTGCAGGGGCTTCTCCTGGGCCTGGGGTGGGGACGCCAGGAGAGCGAGCAAGGGTGACCTCCTCCTGCCCTGTCCTTGCAACTGACTGTTGGCAAACCCGATGGGGGTAGTGTGGAATAGAAATGGGACATTAGGGTCCATTCCTCCAGAAGTGACAGGGATGGGAGAGTTGCACCAGCTCACACGCCTTACCCTTGGGGTCCCAGTCTGGGATCTGGTCCCTGGGAGGCCCCTGGGCAGCTCAGAGCTGCTTGGCCTGATGGCAGTCTTTGGTTTTCTTTGTGGAAATATCCTTGCTCTCTGTTTGAGAGGCACTGAGACTGAGACAGAGATATGGGGCACTCCCACCCTCTGGGTCACCCCCAAAGGCCCATGAAGGCTTCAGGGAGCCTTGGCCCCCACGACAGCCTGGGAACTCAACCCAGGTCTCCCAGGTGGGTAACAGCAACCCAGTCCTGGGGGGTCATGCCTGCTTCACCCAGACTTGCTACAGGCAGGGAGCTGGGCAGGACTAGAGCAGCTGATTAGTCCAAGTTCTCAGAGCTGGGAAGAAGGAATCTCACACACCAGCCAGAGTCAGTCCCATACCTGGTTCTGTCTGTGCACCTGCTGGGCTCTTCTGTGGGAGACTCCTTGTCCTTCTAAGGTGGGGACAGGGGAGCCCAGACGTCTGGGCTGGAGCCCACTGGGGACTGGATCTGCTCCCAGTCCCTCCCATGTTGTCACTGCTGTGGGAGTAAGGGCAGTAGCAAGCTTTCCCTACACAGCTCCTGTTGCAAAGGTTTGGGTCTCTCATGCATCAATAGCACCACCTGCTGACAATAAACCTCACTGGGCTGTGCAACATCTAAGCCCACCTGGACCTAGAATGCTTCCTTCTCTGGCTTCCATGCCCTGGACCCAAGCTGTGACCATCTGTGGCCCTGGCACAGACCTGACTCCTGACCAGTCAAAATGCAGGGTGCACCCTCCCCAACATCCAGACTCCATTTCCTGGCAATGGGAGCCGCCCCCTTGTGAGAATAGCATTGCTGTTGGTGGGGACCGGCAATGATGACACCAGCCAGGGACTCAGCCACCCTGGTCGCTGCCCGAGTCCTGGGACTCCTCTCTGCTGCCCAAAGCTCCACCTATAGGGCGCTGGAATCCCCTACTGAACTGCAAGCCGAATTGGATGGTCCGCAGCGAGGCCACCTCTGGGTCGAGACCACCTTGGGTCTGTGACGGCATTTTTATGAGTCCCAGTCCTGTCCTCAATCATTCCCCTCCCCAGCGACACCTGCACACAGCTTCCTGCGGCACTCTGCCTCTCCGCCTCCTGCTCCTGCTATTGTCCCCATCCCCACATCGCAGACAGATGCCACAGGGCATCCCTGCCTACACCTCCAGCTCTCCTCTCCTCCCTCGATGATTCCGCCTCCCTGTCTGACTTTCAATCTCCTTTTCGTACTCTCTCTTGTCCTTATCCCCCAACTCTGTCCCACCTGCTTTGCTTGAATGGACTCCTGGGGAGGGTCTGTGAGCTAGAAGTGTGGACTCTACCTCTGAGTAAGGTCACCTGCTCTCAGTCCCTCCGTTTGATCCTCACCCTCACCTCAACCCAATGCCTTTGGCTACAGGCCGCCAATACTGCAGGAATGTGGGGTGCAGAGGAATGGCAGGGCTTTCAGAGTGCCTGGGTCACTTCCACCATCCCGTCCTAACATCCACTTTACCAGAGCCCTGTTCCCCTGCCTGCTAACTCTCCCCACATGCGCACAGTTCAGACCTTCCCCTGGGTTGGCCTTCACTCCCGTCCCTGATCATTTCTGGGGCTCCTGTGACCCCTCCCTTCCTTGGTGGGCCTGCTGTGCAGGGCAGCAAAGAGGTTAAACATGAAAGTGGGACCAGAGCCAGTGGGTGAGGCCAAGAGGGGGACTGCTCAGAGCTGTGGGTGCCCCTGTGTACAGCCCCTCCTGTTAGAGTCCGGGCCAAAGCCCCCTGACGTCAGGGTGCGAGCTAGTCAACTTCTAGAGAATGACAAAGAGTCTCACTGGTAATGCAAACAGCAAACAGAGTTTATCGCGCCAGCATGCTGGGGTCAGACCGCACTTGGGGCACGCAGGCTAGCCAAGCCGGGCAGTCGGACCCCGAACAGCCCAAGACAGTAGCTTATATAGGCCCTTTGGGGTTGGGAAATACATCAAAAGTAACAACCTTAGACATGTTCATTGTTTTATGGCCTTTAGGCACAGGGAGCCTGTTCCGTTCCCATACCTATTATCTTTAAGGCTCATCTCATTTTTACACTCTTATCTTCCTCTTGTTTTTGGGACCAGAGAAGAACTGTGCCCTTGCCTTTACAAAGTTGTAAGGCAGCAAAGAACAGATTTATTGCCAAAGCGGAATCCTCCCAAAGTCCAGGCACCTCCTGGCCTAGCAAAGTAGCAGTTGTTCAGTACAAAGGAATCTCACACTGCCCAACAATAGCATTTTACCTATACTTTAACACTCCCTCTTGTCTCAGTGGGTCTCCTCCTTGTTGGGGTCCTGCCTGTTAGATTTGCCGACCACCAAGGAAGGTATATATCAGCCAAATAAGAATTTAAACGGTTTTATTTCAGGGAACTGTGGTCACGGACTTCACTTCTCCGTGCAGCAGAAAAGCAGACCGAGCCACAGAAGATGGAAAAGCCAGGAAAAGATGCGCAAGGGGGTTTTATAAACCCCTCTTGACACAGAAGTCGAAATGGGGGTCTCCTCGGCCCTTATTTGGTTGGGGGGGGATATGGATTTGTGTCCCTTCTTGGTGTAACGGTGATTTCACGGCCCCAGGCACCTGACAGAATTCTGCCGTCCCTTCCAAGGTTGCCACCTGGGACCAGGTTGGAGGCAAACTCCACCCTACTATGGTTACCATGGTAACCATCACTGCCTAGCCCTACACAGCATGAGCCAGGGTGAAGAAGGAGAGGATACATTAGATATAAAAGGGGCAGAGACACTAAGCATGGATTTTATGGGTATGGGGAAGAAGAGGAAACTGGTCCCAGCAGTTTGCTGAGAGTATCCAATTTCTCTACTGATGGGGCAATCTCTAAAGGCACCTCTCCACCTCCTTCTCATGGCAGACCAGACCCTGAGCCTGCCCAGCAACCCTGGAGAGCATCCTGACCAAAGGGAGGAGGAGGACAGGATTTCAGGCCGCGCTCCCAAGGATCCTTCTCTTCTCTTACACCTGCCACAAGGCCACAACCTTTGATTACTTGCTGCTTTGTTGACTGAACGGTCCAGCTGAGTTCGCTCTGTCTGCTGAGGTCAGAACTGTGCCCATTTCACACTGTTGATCTCCACCCAGAAGAGTCTCTGGCAGGAAGAGTGACCCCCCCACACACACATCTTGGGAAGGCAAAAGGACCGCAGCACTTGCGGTTTCTGTGTGTCCTTTACTTGATGTGGATCAACCTGGACCGGGACACTCTCAGCCAAGGTCAGCCCAGGTAGGGGAGACATGAGGAGGTTGCCTCAGGCATTCTGCCACCCGAATCTCTGCCTACAAGGGGAAGACAGTGGAAGTGGCTTATATACTGTCCAAGAGGGAACAGCAAAGAGATTATTTGCCTATCAAGGTGATGGGTCACCATTCCCAGAGATGCCTCCCCTTACCCCCTTCTCCTCCCTCCCTGTCCCTTGCTCACCCTTCCCTGTGCTGCAGCCTGAGCCCTGCTGCCCAAGGACACAGAAGGGCAGGGGGTGGAGAGGTAGACTCTGAGCCCATCCCAGAATCCTGAGCTGTGAAGTCTGCTGGGGCACAGGGCAGCACCTCCAGCTGTGTCCTGTCCTCTATGCCTTCCTTCTCCCCTCCTGCCCAACTGTGCCAGGCTGGTGAAGACGGCAGAGCTGCCCCCCCAACCAGAACTACTTACTGGGATCACACCCCCCACAGAATCACAAGCACCACACCCTTCTATAACTTTCTCGTCAAGTACAAAAACTTCTCCCAGTGCTTTCTGGGGCTGCAGCCCTAGATGACCACCCTGGCTGGCATCTTTTGTGTCCCCCTGTCCCAAGATTACATCATGTTTATAGCCAAGCCTCATGTTGAACGGGAGGAAACAGGCCTTGGCTAAGTGTTGCCCCTACCACCAGGATCCCCGCCCCATCAAGAACACTGAATCTTCCTGGAACTTTGGTCCCATTCTGCAATGGCCAGCAAAGACAGGACAGAGGGTTGGGCTCTTACTTCTCATGTGATGACTGCTGCTCCCCAACCCCCCTCTTGTCACAGGACTGCATCCCATGAGCCGCCGCAGCCTGGACTTTGTTTCAGTCCTGGCTTGGCCAGGCGGTGGTAGTCACTGCAGGAGGCCAGGAATTTTTTTCTACCTCCCACCGCCGGCAGCACTGCCTCAAACTCCTGAATCACAAAGGCTTTGTACGCCTGGTGCTGGGGCATGGGTGAGTGCACCTGCAGGTATGGATGATGGCCTGTCCTCTCTGTGTCCACTCAGCCGAGTGGCCGCAGGTGGCATTGTGGATTCCCAGAGCAGGTCACTGCTCCTGGCATGCAGCTGGGGATGCCTTGGTCCCTCCCCTGTCCCTATTTCACTTCCCCTACTAGTGGCCCTCAGCACTGTCCCTTAGTGAGGCATATTCAGACTGAAAGGAATGGGGGACCTGGGCCCAGAATCCAGTCTCTAGTTCAGATCCTGTCCCAAAGCCCTTTAACTTGGTTCTGTCCAGCTTCAATACCGTCATCTTTCTGTCTCCATCTTCCTGTCTAGGGGGCAGGGACTTTCCCTCTCATCTTCCCACACCCAGCTATGAGTCTCCGAGGTCTGCTCTCCTATCCAAGGCCAGGCTTGCCCTTCTGCTGTCCAGCCCCAGGGTCCCAGACACCAACATAGCAGCGTGAGGAGCAGTGTGAGGAGCAGCGTGAGGAGCAGCGAGGCCAAGGCCAGGGCTTCACTGGTTCCAGCTACTCTGTCCTTTGAGTTGGGGCAAACAGCTCTGCCCCAACTTCCTGCTGCTTGGGGCTCCAGCCACTGAGTGCAATGCAGCAGTGATTCCTGAGCCCCAAGGCTACCTGATGCCCTTCAGGGCTACCCACCAACAGACCCTTGGTGAGTCCCTGGCCACAATTTGCCCAAGGTGAGCTGTTTCCAAGCTCTGAGCTGTGTATGAGTACAGCCTCCAACCTCAGACCCACTTCCCTCAACTGATGTCTTCCGCTCAATCTCCCTCCCCCTTACTACCTGAGCCTTGAACTCTGTCCTGGTCACTGCTGCCAGCCAGAGCAGCCCAGGTCATTTAAGCTCAATTGTTCCACCCCGGTGCAAAATGCGGTGCTGGGCAGCAGAGCCAGGAGGGCACCCTGGGCACCCACAGAGCCATGGGAGCGCTGAGCAACTCCAAGGTCCCTGCAGCCCAGCACCACACCCTGCCCTGGAAGCCAGCCTTCTCATCCTTCACAAGGCCCTTCCAGAACTACACAGTACACAGAGTGCAGTGGTGCAGGCTGGGAGGGGCTGTGGCAGTGCAGGGGCTTGTGCACAAGGAGAGGCTACCTGTGCCCAGGGCCACACTGGTGCACTAGGCCTGCACTGCCAACAAGGCCTGCAATGGCTGCCCAGGGAGCCCCAACATTCACAGACATCTGCAAAGAGCTCAGCACTCAGGCTGCTCCACAGCCCAGTCTCTGAGGGCTCTAGGGCACCAGCCCAACAACGCCTGGGGCCCTGTGAGCAGACTGGCCAGCCTCTGTTCCCTCCCTGCATAGTCTCTGGACACCCAGGTGCTGCCCCTCCCCTGCATATCCCACCCCCAGTCCAGCTCCTCCCAGGACCAGCCCAGCCTGACAGACCCAGGATTCTTCGAGATCCGTCTCAGAGGTGCCTGGAGACTCTGGGGCTATATGCAGGCAGTTCCCCAGCCACACACTGGACACTGGGATAGGGGACACCTGTGACGCCACCTGAGGGTAAAGGGAGCTGCTGGGATGGATTCCCCCACAGCTCCACCTCCCTCTCACCCAAAGAAAACCCTGCGGAAGCAGTGGCTAGAAGCCCTGGTCTCTGCCTACTATGTGCTGGCTGTGCTGTTCTTAGGTGAGAGAGAAGGCAAGAATGCCAAGAAAATGGAGTGCAGAGTGCATGGCTGTGCTGCTATATGGGACTCCTGGGCAAAGGAGCTAGGGCAGCACTCAAGGAGATGCCGTGCCCCAACATGCCCTGCAGGTAGGAGCCAGGACTGGCTAGGTTGAAAATCCTAGAAAACTCACTCTTCTTTCTCACTTCCCCCCAGGCCCTTGGTCCATCCTTCTCATCTTCCTCCTCTTTACGCGGCTCTGGTCCCTAACTGTTCTCTACCTGATGTGGCTCTACCTGGACCGGAACACCCCCAGCCGAGGTGAGCTCAGGCAGGGCTCCAGGTGGGAGAGACAGGGAGGTTGCCTCAGGCATTCTGCCGCCCGGATCTCTGCCCTCAGGGGGAAGACGGTGGGAGTGGTTAAGGACCTGGCAGATGTGGAAACAGCAAAGAGATTATTTTCCTATCAAGGTGATGGGTCACCCTTCCCAGGAACTCTTCCAAACTTGTCCCTCCCAATGCCCTGCCATTGCCCCTGCTCACCCTTCCCTGTCCTGCAGCCTGAGCCCTGCTGCCCAAGGACACAGAGGCGCAGTGGGTGGAGGGGTTGACCAAGCTCTGAGGTCTGCTGGAGCAAAGGGCAGCACCTCCAGCAGTGACCTATCCTCTATACCTGCCTCCTTTCCTTCTGCTCAACTGTGTCAAGCTGGTGAAGACGGCAGAACTGCCCCCCAACCAGAACTACGTGCTAGGGGCCCATCCCCATGGAATCACGTGCACTGGACTCTTCTGTAATTTCCTCACTGAGAGCAACAACTTCTCCCGACGCTTCCCAGGGATTCAGCCCTGGATAGCTATGCTGAATGGTTTCTTCTACATTCCAGGGTTCCGGGATTTCATTATACTTCTAGGTGAGCCTCAACTGAATGGGAGGAAACAGCCCTTGGTCAGAGTGTACAGAGACCTGGGACCCCTCTTCCCCTGCTAAAGGGTGAAGTGAGGAAACAGGAAGCTCCAGGCAGTACTGACTGCACCCCTCTCCCCCGCTCATGACACAGGACTGCGACCCGTGAGCCGTGCCAGCCTGGACTTCATCCTGTCTCCCGCCCAGCTCGGCCAGGCAGTGGTCATCGTGCCTGGGGGTGCCCAGGAGGCTCTCTATGCAGCCCCAGGGCAAAACTGCCTGGAACTCCTGAATCGCAAAGGCTTCGTTCGCTTGGCACTGAGGCACGGGTGAGTGGGGAACAGCTCCCCAGGCTGGGCCATTCCCCCTAATCCAGCCGTCCAGGTCCCTGTAGGAAAGCACTATGCCTGCATCCCGGCTGCACCTGTCAGCCCTTCCCTGTGGGGAGGTGGGGCCCAAATTGACACAAGGAAGTTTCCTGTCCTAGCGGTCCTGGGTTCTCTTCCCAAGCCCACACAGAGGCAGCCCTGGGCTTGACCTTTCACTCTCCACTAGGCTGGGCCTGCCTTGCCCCAAGGCTGCAGGTGCAAACACTGAGTGTGAAGGCACCTGTGGAAAGCCCACTACACAGGTCTTTCTCAATACAGGTGAGACTTCCAGAACATTCTGTGCAGACACAGTCGTGCATTCCCAAAGGCCTGGGAAGTGGCATCAGTTGAGATGGGGAGGAAAGGGCACTCAGCCCCTGCTGTGCCCATTGTGGGAGTCAGTCCAGGACCTGACTATGGCATTTGTCTCTGCAGGGCGTCCCTGGTGCCTGTGTATTCATTTGGGGAGAATGACACCTTCAAAACTAAGACTTTTCCCAAAGACTCCTGGAAGTTCCTGTGTCAGGTCATCTTCAAAAAAATCTTTGGTTTTACTCCCTGCATCTTCTGGGGTCGCAGTCTCTTCTCACCCAACTCCTGGGGTTTGTTGCCCCTTTCCACACCCATCACCACCGTGGGTGAGTGCCCACCTGCACAGGAGGGAGCAGCCAAGGGTAGTGTGGACACTAGCAGCCTCTGACTCACCTGTGTCTCCCTCCTTCCCTTGCAGTGGGCGCCCCCATCCACGTGCCCCAGCTCAGTGCACCCACTAAGGAGCAGGTTGACCACTACCACAGGCTCTACATGGAGGCCCTTCAGCGACTGTTTGAAGAGCACAAGGAAAGCTGTGGTGTCCCCGCCTCCAGCCACCTCACCCTCTGCTAGACCTGGCCTTACCTTCCCATGGTGCCCCCACCCCTCTGCTGCCCTCCTCTGCCCTCCAATAAAGCCTGTGGTGGAAGTGAGCATGACCAGGCACTGCACCCTACCCAACCCTCCCATCCTGTCCTGTCCTGTCCTGTCCTGTCGTGCTGCAGAGTTGTACCTAGGATTGGGGCTCAGGACCCTGATTCTCCCACCAGGGAGAAAGGACTCTACCACATGACCTGGGACAAGTCTCTCCCTGTCCCTCTGTGAAGGAAGGCATCTGCTTAGCCAGGCACTGCCAAGGGTCAGTATGGATTGGGGAGGGGGGCTGGGGGTGGGGTGGTCGTCATTAAAAGGTGAGCAGGATGGAGGAGGCGCAGTGAGGGTGATGGGGACCCACAGGGCAGGAGCTGAGCCTGGTCAGGGCCCTGCAAGAGGCCGGGAGGGGAGGAACCCAGACCCAGAGCACACAGTGCTTGCTCCTGCACCTGTCCCTCTTGTGGGAGTTCCTGGGACTGGTGGACTGCATGGGTGCAAGACAGACTCTTCCCAGCATTTCTTGTTCCTGCAAGCCCAGCTCTCAGCTCAACCTCCCAGGCTGCTCTGGACAGTCCATGGATGCAGATGCAGAATGAAGGCCCCTCTTGAGGAGATGATGGTAGGACCATATCCCAACTGGTAAACTCCTTCACATCCCAAGGGTTTTGTTGGCAGGTGCTCAACATTGATCCTTCGCTGATGCACATGTCGAGGTCAGCACAAGGTCTGTGTCATCAAATTCATTGTGACCGTCACAGTCACTGTCCTATAAACCTCTCTCAGTTCTTCCCCAAGAGCCAGAGGCACCAAGTACATGGGGGGGGCTGTGAGCAAGCACTGGGGTTTGGGGTTCCTGGGTCCCTCTCTGGGGACAGGGTGGGGCTTTTTTTGTGGAGCTGGGGGAACCTGGTAGAGGATGTAGAACTGACCCTGGAGGCCAAGAGCCTCACCTGGTCTTGTGAGGTTGATTAGAAAGTGGCGGGGTCAGAGGTGAAGGGGTAGAGGGCACCTGGTAGAGAAGGAGCTTTCTGTGAAAGTAGCAGATTTTGGGGAGAGACTCCCTCAGAACCCACAAGGATATAGACAAGGCCCTACTTTGGAGAGAAACTTGTCTGTAATTATGCTATGTGTGCCCCGTTCAGATAAATAACATTTATTAAATGCCTCTAAGTGTGTGGGAACACTTTGCTGCTTTTGGTAATGTAACCCAAGAACTTTGCTAATATTTTAGAACTGCAAGTTATGTTTCCTGTGATAAGGGTTTTACGGTTACATGTAAGTTTATTTTTGACATGTATTTATTTGTGCGTATGAGAGGCACAGGGTGACAGAGTGCTGTAAGATTCGCCGACCACCAGGGAAAGAATAGCTCAGCTGAACATATAAAATGAATTGAGATGGCCTTTATTCCAGGAAACCATGGTCAAGGGCTTCCCTTCCCCGTGTATCAGAAAGAGAGATGTGAAGGAGAGGGACACAGAGGAAGAAGAGCCAGGAAGAGAGGTGCAAAGGGCTTTTAAACGCCCCCTGACATGGAAGCTGAAGAGGGGGTGGCTTCAGCTCTTCACGGTGATTCTACTGCCTCTGGGGCCTGCCAGAATTCTGTGCTTCCCTGTTGCAGCCTGAGTTTGGGCTCTGGAGCAAGCTTAGCCCTTCTCCAGTTACCAGGGTAACCATCAAGTGCCAGGGGAGAAAGCCCTTTGATCTAGTCATTCACTCCAGACATGTGGTGAAGACCCAAGCCAGGAGCCAGGAATTACATCCCTAGCCTCCCTCATGGGTGGCAGAGAATCAAGTACTTGCACTACTCACAGCCACCTACCTGCCCAGGAGCCAGAACTGAGATATGCAATGCCAGAATGGCAACTGAACAGAGGCCTGGAGCAGGGCTGAAATCGTGAGCTGGAAACCCAATCCTGTTCTTGTGTGTGGATGCCAGAGATTCAGTGGCATGGACTCTCACCTCTGCCTTCTAGGATACGCAATGAGTGGATGCTGGAATCAAGAGGTGGGGCTGCATCTCAGACCCAGTCACTGCAACTGTGGGACTCGAGCATGCGCAGGGGAGCCTTGCCCGATAGGCCAGAGACCACTCCATGGGTGTTGGTGAAGGTCAACTCTGCTGAACTACTTGACAACAGAAGTAGAATCGACCAGGCCCCTTCTAGGCACTGCAAAAGCATCAGTGAGAGGCTAGGGCAGCCACTGCTGGTCTCTGTGAACTAGAACCTGCTACTGGGGAGAGGTGTGAGGTAGAGATTCAGGTGTGTCCATGCAGAGTGGTCACACTGTACCTGGGACCTTTGCTGTGGCACAGCACATTAATCTGCTGCCTGCAACGCTAGCATTCCATATGGGCGTTGGTTTGAGTCCCAGATGCTCCATATGCATGCAGCTCCCTGATAATGGGGTTGGGGTAGCAATAGCAGATAGCTCAACCAGGACGGACTGCAACACTCATTGGTTCCGGTGGAGGTCGGGGCTGAGAATAGAACCAACCCAGCGGTTGCAATGTCAATCAGTGAACTCTGCACCAGCCTCATCATACCTGGAATGGCGAGATTGGCAGGGACTTATGACTGGTGAACTATCGGAACCACTTGAGCAAGGATCTCAGAGATGTATAGAACCCATTGTATATAAACTAAAATTGAAATGTCAATGAAGTAGACACAAGATGTGGTTAAGAACTCGCATGTATTTTTAACATATTGGTTACTCAGTACTATGTCAATTACTTCCATAACGTTATAAATTGTTGCTGATGGTATGTTGGAGTTTTTAATTGATCTGGATGATACTCTGCTGGCTCTACCTTCAGACCAGAGAAGGTCTCCCTAACAAGCTGTTGAACATAACTAGACAAGATGCTGGACTCTATGCTTGGTATATGCTTGCAATGAAGGAATCTCAACTGAACCTGAACTGTGGTTATGCAACAAGGTGGAGGAATCCACCATGGGGGAAGGGTTTGGGGAGGGGGTGGGGGGAATCCCAGTACCTATAAAACTGTGTCACATAATACAATGTAATTAATAAATAAATTTTAAAAAATAAAAAGAAGATGGCTCAAGAGCTTGGGCCTCTGTACCTACATGGGAGACCTGAAAGAAGATGCTGGCTCCTGGCATCAGCTTGGTCCAGCCCTAGCTGTTGTTGCCTTTTGGGGGAGTGATTGGGTAGATGACAGATCTCTCTGTGTGTATCTCCCTCTGTCTTTAAAATAAAGAAATACTTTTAAAAAATGAAGAGTGTGAGGCTGGGCTGTGTGTTAGCTAAGGGCAGGGTGACTGGGAACTTGGTTTTACTTACTCAGTCTTCTTGGGTATCCTTGGATAACTGACAGGTCTGGTATCACCATCCCTGTTATGGGGCTGAGGAGGACTTGCCTCTGCGAAGCTCCTACCAACAGTTAAATCTGATGCCTTTGTGTGACTGACAGATGGGCTAGGCATTAAACCCTGGTGTGTGATGGGGCTGGGGAGGTCTGTACCTCACTGGGGGTTTGTCCTGGGGGAACAGTTCTCATGAGAGGGCTCATTAGGATTGGAGTACAAATTCTGCTTTGTGGAGAATCAAAATGGTGGGATAGGGTAAGGACACATTTAAACGGATGGAAAAACATTTAATCAGGATGAAGCAGAGAGGACACATTTCAGGAAATAGGAAAGGACAGAACAACAGCAGAGGGGTACCTGGAGACTGACAGACACAGGAAAGCAGCGGGCACAGCAGTGTGGTGTTGCAGTGACTGATACTCCAGCGGCATTCAGCTAACAGCGATCTGAACTACACCAGCAGCCAGAACTCCACCAGCAACCAGGAAAATAATACCGACTGTGACATCATACAGGTCAAAATAGGTCCGTGTGACACCCAGACATAACGTCCAACAGGTTCCAGCAAGATCAGTGCCACCAACAACCTAGCTATATAGGACACCTGGTGTCTCTCTAATCCTGGGACCTGCTCCAACCGGAAGTGGGAGAAAGGTTGCAGAGACAACGGTGCAGCCTCAGCACGGCATCACAGGAGGTGGAGACTGGTGAGCCAGGAGCTGGGGCTGTGGAGACCATGGTGGAAATCTGACAAAAGAACCCAGACCTGGAACTCGCTGGAGGAAGTGGCACAAGTGGCTGCAAGCAAAAAGTTGTGTACCAACTGCAATACGTAAAATCGCATTGTAGACCTGTGGGTGACACAGCTTAGAAACCTGCCCCAAGGAGAAGACTCTGCTAACCAGAAGTACAATGACCAAGAGCAAAAGAATAGACAAAGGCACAATAAATATTACCAAAAACTCCCCTGCAAAGGAGCAAAACCCTATGCCAACCTCCAAGTTAACTGAGGAAGACATTGGGAAAATGGGGCACACAGAATCCATAAGACTCATTTTAAAGATTCTGATCAAAAATGAGAAGCTCTTGCAAGAGTTCAAAGAAATTAAGGAAGCAACAAAGCAAATCAAGGCTGATATATCAGAAATTAAGAGCACAGTAGAGCAAATTAAAAGTACAATGGAGACTCTCCAAAATAGAATGAAGCAAGCAGAAGAAAGAATCTCAGAATTGGAAGATATTTGCTGTCACCAGGGGGAAGCAAACAAAAAGCTGGAAGCAGAGCTGGATCAGGCCAAAAAAAGTATTCAAGAATTGAAAGACACTATTAAGAGGCCAAATATAAGAGTTATGGGAGTCCCAGAAGGTGCAGAAAGAGAAGCTGAGTTTGCAAATGTATTTAATGAAACAATGAAGAAAATTTCCCTAATCTAGAGAAAGAATTGGGAAACAAGATTCAGGAGGGGCACAGAACTCCCAACAGGCTTGATCAAAAGAGATCTTCACCAAGACACATGATTATCAAGCTCTCTTCAGTTGAACATAAGGAAAAGATCCTTAAATGTGCACGTCAAAAAAATCAATTGACATATAAAGGAATGCCAATTAAACTCACATAAGATCTCTCACAGGAAACTCTACAGGCAAGAAGAGAATGGAGTGACATATTCCAGATTCTAAAAGAAAAAAATTGTCGACCTAGGATAACATATCCAGCAAAACTTCCTTTCGTTTTTGAAAATGAAATAAAATTCTTCCACAGTAAAGAAAAGTTAAGAGAATTTGCCTCTTTCAAACCTGCCCTACAAATAATACTTCAAGATGTTCTCTTGACAGAGAAAAGGAATAGCACCTACCAAAACCAAAGGCAAACGGGAAGAACATCCCAGTAAAATGACAACAGAAGACTAAACCAATGAACAACCCATTCCTAAAATGACAGGACCAAAGTACCACCCATACATAATAAACTCTGAATGTAAATGGCTTAAGTTCAATCAAATGTCATAGATTAGTAGACTGGATTAAAAAGCAAAACCCATCTGTTTATTGTCTGGAGGAGACACACTTCAACAAAGATCAGCGGAAACTGTGTCACATGGGTTTTGTTGTTTTCTGTTGGTTTCATCTCTTCAAAACACTTTCTTCTGATTAAATCATTCAGTGACTCGTAGATCATGCAGTGGCATCATTTTCTTCTAGAAGGTTCTTGATTTTCATTTCTTCAACTACACGTTAGTCATTTAATAGCATGTTATTTAACTTCATGGTGTTGTTAATTTCTTTTTTCTCCCTGATGTTGATTTTGCTTTGTGGCTTTTCATTTAAGGGGATGTATAGTAGCTGTGTAATGGAGACTGTCATATCTAGTAACATGTCATTTAACTTCATAGCATTGTAAATTTCTATTTTTCTTTCTATTGTTGATTTTGTATCATGACTTTTCGTTTAAGGGGATGTACAGTAGCTGCGAAATGGAGACTAACATCCAGATGTGAGGATGCAGTGTGGTATGCATTTCTACTTCCAGACAAAGATGGACTTACAATGAAACTGTTTACTACATCTTGACAATAGGATTCTGGACTCTCTCCCATTGTCCATGCCTGCAATGATGGACATATGACTGTGTATGAAGAACTATATGTTAGTAATGACATAGAGGAACTAGGTGCGGGGGTAGGGAATTGGGGAGGGGATAAGGGAATATGGAAATGTATCATAAAATGATGATAATAATAATAATAGAATGTTTTAAAAAAACTATTGTGGAAAACAGTAAAAATGAAATATAAATGAAAATCCTAATAAAAATTAAAAAAAGAAATCTTTGCTTTGCTTGTCTGTATCAATCTCCCTATGTCCATCTCTACCTCTGTCTCTGTTTCTCCCTTCATCTCCGTCTCTGTCTTCTCTCTGCTTCCTATATCCTGCTTATGATCATCCTTCTTCATCTACCACGACCAACACCTGCCCAGGTGAACTATGACCCCACAGACTGTAGGCTGAAATTAGCCTTTTCTTTCCCAAGAATCTCCTCTCAGATATTGAAAGTATCAAAATGCAGATGAATACCTGGGCCAAATGTAGAGTCCCTCTTTCTTCCGTGACACACTCATTGAGTAACAAGAGGTAGGAAGATAGCTGAGACATCCAAAGAGTTCAGTGTGGGAGTGGCATGGTGACCTAGTGGGGTTCAGCCTCTGCCAGAACCCTGGTTATCCTTATAGGCACCAATTGGGCCCCTGCTGCTCCACTGCCAAACCAGCTCCCAGCAAACAAACCTCACTGTGCTACATGTGCCAATGGCCACTCCCGTTGGCCAGCGGGTGGCCCCACCAGCAGTGAAATTTCTGCACCCATCACTCGCTGTTCCAGCAGGTGATAGGTGCAGGTCATGCACAGACAAGGAGAGGGAGACTTCAGACACAGCAGGGGTTGGGCCTACAGTAATGCCATAGCCTCCTGCCAGCCCCACCTCCTGTGCCAACCTCCCCCGCAGGGCCTCCCTCTGTGTCCACTCTGCCTTTCTCCCTCCCCAGGAGAAGGGAGCGTGTCTCCTGCTTTCTGTTTATGGCACTCCCGGGGTGAGGGAAGGTGTTGCAGGCCAGGATCTGCTGAGATCCAGAGTCACGAGGTATCTTATCTGGGACTCCCTAAGACACCTCTTCCCACCCTCCCCCACCCCTTGCGGCACTGCCCTGAGTGCCTTTGTCTCCTGCCCTCTGGATCTGTCCTTTTCCTTGCCTCTGGGGACACTCTGTGTGTTGGCCTGGGCCTTTGCCTCAGTGTCCACCTCCTCCAAGGGCACCAATGCTTCCATAAGCTCAGCTAGAGGCCGCTGGACTGGGAAGGAAGAGCCAACCCCATCTTTAAGTTGCCTCACCTGGGGAGCTTGAGGACCCTGGAACCCGAGTGTCCCCCCCACCCCCTGTAACAGGGAATGGGAGAGACAAGAGCTCCAGGGAGCAAACAGGGCGAGTGGGAAGCTCAGGTGACTTCCAGTCTATGGGCTATCCCTTCACCCCTTAGGTGCTGGGGGGCGTTGCTGGGGTCTTCAGGGAACTCAGCTTGAGGCTTGCCTTTCCCAGCACCCAGAAACAATTGGTCCAGGCTGCCTGGGGTTGTGGATGAGCCCAGGAAGTAAGAAAACCATGGGGTTGCACCTCCCACATGCTGTGTGCTCTCCCCACCCACCTCCTGCCTGGCTGGTGACCTTGACAGTCCTTTTTGCAGACCAGTGTGGGTCCTCCTGTCCTTCTTCGGGCTAGACCTCCTTGCTCTGGGTCTCTGTCTGAAACACCACAGTCCCACCCCCATCCCTGCCATTGTGAGCCTCTTGGACAACTAGGTCATCCAGCCCTGAACTCTGTCCTGGTCACTGCTGCCAGCCAGAGCAGCCCAGGTCATTCAAGCTCAGTTGTTCCACCCCAGTGCAAGCTGCAGTGCTGGGCAGCAGAGCCAGGAGGGCACCCTGGGCACCCACAGAGCCATGGGAGCGCTGAGCAACTCCAAGGTCCCTGCAGCCCAGCACCACACCCTGCCCTGGAAGCCAGCCTTCTCATCCTTCACAAGGCCCTTCCAGAACTACACAGTACACAGAGTGCAGTGGTGCAGGCTGGGAGGGGCTGTGGCAGTGCAGGGGCTTGTGCACAAGGAGAGGCTACCTGTGCCCAGGGCCACACTGGTGCACTAGGCCTGCACTGCCAACAAGGCCTGCAATGGCTGCCCAGGGAGCCCCAACATTCACAGACATCTGCAAAGAGCTCAGCACTCAGGCTGCTCCACAGCCCAGTCTCTGAGGGCTCTAGGGCACCAGCCCAACAACGCCTGGGGCCCTGTGAGCAGACTGGCCAGCCTCTGTTCCCTCCCTGCATAGTCTCTGGACACCCAGGTGCTGCCCCTCCCCTGCATATCCCACCCCCAATCCAGCTCCTCCCAGGACCAGCCCAGCCTGACAGACCCAGGATTCTTCGAGATCCGTCTCAGAGGTGCCTGGAGACTCTGGGGCTATATGCAGGCAGTTCCCCAGCCACACACTGGACACTGGGGTAGGGGACACCTGTGACACCACCTGAGGGTAAAGGGAGCTGCTGGGATGGATTCCCCCACAGCTCTACCTCTCTCTTACCCAAAGAAAACCCTGCGGAAGCAGTGGCTAGAAGGCCTGAGCGTTCTCCACTATGTGCTGGTCGTGACATTCATAGGTGAGAGTGGGAGTCAGGAGTTCCTGGGTCTGCCAGGAAGAGGGACTGCAGGGAGATTGGCTGTAATGCTGGAATGTACCCCTGGATAAAGAGACAAGGTCAGGACCTGGGAATTAGCCTGCAAGAAGTTCGGAGGGGGCGGAGGGGAGGTAGGAGATGGGATGAAGAGCTGTGTGATTCCATGGAGAAAGGATTTCTACTTATTTGAAAGGCAGATTCACAGGTGAAAGGAAGACAATTAAGAGGTCTTTCATCCACCGGTTCACTCACCAAATAGTGGCAGTAGATGGGACTGGGTGAGGCCAAAGATAAGAACTAGGCACTTCTTCCAGAAACCCATGAGACCTAGATGGCAAGCACCAGGCAATAGGCATTCTTTAGCTGCTTCCCCAAGCACATGAACAGGGAGCTGGATGGGAAACAGAGCAGCCAAGAATGAAACAGTGTGCAAATGGGATGCCGGTGTAGAAGGCAGCAGATCAAACCACTACGTCACAATGATAGACTAAGGAACTCAATTTTCTTTCTCACCTTTCTCCAGGCCCTTTTTCCTTGTTTCTTCTCTTCTTTCTGCTCTACACACCACTCTGGTTTCTGTCTGTTCTCTACATGATGTGGCTCTACCTGGACCGGGACACCCCCAGCCAAGGTGAGCTCAGGCAGGGCTCCAGGTGGGGGGGAGGTGGAGAAGTTGCCTTAGGCATTCTACCACCCAGATCTCTGCCCGCAGGAGGAAGATGGTTTCAATTTCACAGGACCTGGTGGATGTGGAAACACCAAAGAGATTATTTTCCTATCAAGGTGATGGGTCACCCTTGCTTGAATGCTTCCTCCTCTCCACCAGCCCCTCCCCTGCTGCTCACCCTTCTCTGCCCTGCAGCCCCGAGCCCTGCCGCCCAAGGTCACAGAGGAGCAGGGGGTGGAGCGGTGAACCCTGAGCTCATCCCAGGACCCTGAGCTCTGAGGTCTTCAGGGGCAGAGGGCAGCACTTCCAACAGTGACCTATCCTCTATACTCACTCCTGTCCTCCTACCCAACTGTGCCAAGCTGGTGAAGACAGCAGAACTGCCCCCCAACAAGAACTACGTGCTGGGGGCCCACCCCCATGGGATTCTGTCCATAGGAGCCTACTGTAACTTTCTCACCGAGTGCAATGACTTCTCCCAGCGCTTCCCGGGGCTGCAGCCCTGGTTTTGTACACTAGCCGGCCTCTTCTATGCACCCGTGTACCGGGACTACATCATGGCTGCTGGTGAGCCTCACGGTGAATGGGGAGGAACGGATGATTGACTCCATCCTCCCAACAGGACCCGGGGACTTGCTCTAACTGCTGTTGGGGTTTGAAGGAACAAGGTGTGAAACTCACACACCCCAAGCTGAAGGGTAGGGGGAGAAAATAGATAGTCCCACATGGAGTGGTGACTGCTCCGATCTGCTCATGACACAGGACTGCGACCCGTGAGCCGTGCCAGCCTGGACTTCATCCTGTCTCCCGCCCAGCTCGGCCAGGCAGTGGTCATCGTGCCTGGGGGTGCCCAGGAGGCTCTCTATGCAGCCCCAGGGCAAAACTGCCTGGAACTCCTGAATCACAAAGGCTTCGTTCGCTTGGCACTGAGGCACGGGTGAGTAGGGAACAGCTCCCCAGGCTGGGTCATTCCCCCTAATCCAGCCGTCCAGGTCCCTGTAGGAAAGCACTATGCCTGCATCCCGGCTGCACCTGTCAGCCCTTCCCTGTGGGGAGGTGGGGCCCAAATTGACACAAGGAAGTTTCCCGTCCTAGCGGTCCTGGGTTCTCTTCCCAAGCCCACACAGAGGCAGCCCTGGGCTTGACCTTTCACTCTCCACTAGGCTGGGCCTGCCTTGCCCCAAGGCTGCAGGTGCAAACACTGAGTGTGAAGGCACCTGTGGAAAGCCCACTACACAGGTCTTTCTCAATACAGGTGAGACTTCCAGAACATTCTGTGCAGACATAGTCGTGCATTCCCAAAGGCCTGGGAAGTGGCATCAGTTGAGATGGGGAGGAAAGGGCACTCAGCCCCTGCTGTGCCCATTGTGGGAGTCAGTCCAGGACCTGACTATGGCATTTGTCTCTGCAGGGCGTCCCTGGTGCCTGTGTATTCATTTGGGGAGAATGACACCTTCAAAACTAAGACTTTTCCCAAAGACTCCTGGAAGTTCCTGTGTCAGGTCATCTTCAAAAAAATCTTTGGTTTTACTCCCTGCATCTTCTGGGGTCGCAGTCTCTTCTCACCCAACTCCTGGGGTCTGCTGCCCCTTTCCACACCCATCACCACCGTGGGTGAGTGCCCACCTGCACAGGAGGGAGCAGCCAAGGGTAGTGTGGACACTAGCAGCCTCTGACTCACCTGTGTCTCCCTCCCTCCCTTGCAGTGGGCGCCCCCATCCACGTGCCCCAGCTCAGTGCACCCACTAAGGAGCAGGTTGACCACTACCACAGGCTCTACATGGAGGCCCTTCAGCGACTGTTTGAGGAGCACAAGGAAAGCTGTGGTGTCCCCGCCTCCAGCCACCTCACCCTCTGCTAGACCTGGCCTTACCTTCCCATGGTGCCCCCACCCCTCTGCCCTCCAATAAAGCCTGTGGTGGAAGTGAGCATGACCAGGCACTGCACCCTACCCAACCCTCCCATCCAGTCCTGTCCTGTCCTGTCCTGTCCTGTCCTGTCCTGTCGTGCTGCAGAGTTGTACCTAGGATTGGGGCTCAGGACCCTGATTCTCCCACCAGGGAGAAAGGACTCTACCACATGACCTGGGACAAGTCTCTCCCTGTCCCTCTGTGAAGGAAGGCATCTGCTTAGCCAGGCACCCCCAAGGGTCAGTATGGATTGGGGAGGGGGCTGGGGTGGGGTGGTCGTCATTAAAAGGTGAGCAGGATGGAGGAGGCGCAGTGAGGGTGATGGGGACCCACAGGGCAGGAGCTGAGCCTGGTCAGGGCCCTGCAAGAGGCCGGGAGGGGAGGAACCCAGACCCAGAGCACACAGAGCTCAGTACAGTGCTTGCTCCTGCACCTGTCCCTCTTGTGGGAGTTCCTGGGACTGGTGGACTGCATGGGTGCAAGACAGACTCTTCCCAGCATTTCTTGTTCCTGCAAGCCCAGCTCTCAGCTCAACCTCCCAGGCTGCTCTGGACAGTCCATGGATGCAATCCAAAAGTGCTTAGGACAGAGATGAGCTCAAAACACGAGCCAGGAAGATGCTGCCACATCCCTCACTGTGGTCTTCATTGCAGGATAGTACTGGGGAGGGGAGCAGAGACACTCATATTCCCAGAGTTTGTCTTTATCAGTGTTATACTGTAACCAATGGCCCAACACAGGCTGAGAGGACAAGGAACTTGGTTCAGCTCAAAGTGTTGCAGGCCAAACCCACAGCAGCTGTATCAACTCAAGTTGTGATTGTTACTCCCTGCACAGGGGTGGATGGCAATTCCGTCCATCCAGGATCACAGAGATACTGGAACTGTACCTTTAAGGCCCAGCTAATCACCTGCAGCACCCTTCCCCCAAGGCCCGGCCTCCAAACACTGCCCCTGGGCAGACTGAGGGACCACAACACAGCAAGATGTTTAAGGAAACTCAAACCACAGGAAAAAAACACAGCAGAGCATCCCTTGGCCTCTGCCAGCTCATGCGGACCCCTTTGGTTTTTGCTAGCACCCAGGCCAGAAACCAGAACTGACAAGAAAATCTCGAGAAGGCAACCCTGCCTTCCACTGTCTAAGGAATTCTTTCGGTGGAAGATTTTTCTCTCCTCTCTCGAGCCGACTGATGACTCCTCTGGGTGCCACCCCGGGAATAAAAATCTGCAATTTGCTGTACATTGTTCATGGAGTGATTTCTTTCAAAACCACACTCCAGGGCCCGGCGGCATGGCCTAGCGGCTAAAGTCCTCACCTTGAAAGCCCCGGGATCCCATATGGGCGCCGGTTCTAATCCCGGCACCTCCACTTCCCATCCAGCTCCCTGCTTGTGGCCTGGGAAAGTGGGAGAGGACGGCCCAAAGCTTTGGGACCCTGCACCCGTGTGGGAGACCCGGAAGAGGTTCCTGGTCCCGGCATCGGATTGGCGCGTACTGGCCCGTTGCGGCTCACTTGGGGAGTGAAACATCGGATGGAAGATCTTCCTCTCTGTCTCTCCTCCTCTCTGTATATCCGGCTTTCCAATAATTATAATAATAAAATCTTTAAAAAAAAAAAAAACCACACTCCAGTCTTTGTCCAGGACTGGGATTTCTCTTCTGCTAGTAAGGGCTGCCTCTCAGAGCTCACCCACTCCCACCACTGCCCGCCATCCGGCTAGAACCAAGAGTGGAAGTCCGGGAGGCGGGGAGTAGACAGGGGTGAGGTCACTGAGGATGACAGGGCTGGTGTGGCCCCCATGCAGAAGATCCATCAAGTCCTCAATGTGCCTAGAACGTGGAGCTCCTGGGAAACCACATCTCTAGCTGCCAATTTTTTGTCTTTGCTAAATTGATTTTGGAAGGCAGAGTTACATAGAAACAGGGAGATCTTCCATCGCTGATTCACTTGTCAGATGCCTTCCATGGCCAGGACTGGGCCCGGCTGAAGCTAGAGGTCAGGAGCTTCAGCTGGATCTCCCACTTACGTCTTTGGTTTTCTTTGTGGAAATATCCTTGCTCTCTGTTTGAGAGGCACTGAGACTGAGACAGAGATATGGGGCACTCCCACCCTGTGGGTCACCCCCAAAGGCTCATGAAGGCTTCATTGCCATCACCACCACCTGGGAACTCACCCCAGGTCTACCAGGTGGGTGACAGCAATCCTGGGGGTCATGCCTGCTGCCCCAACTTGCTACAGAGAGCTGGGTGGAGCCAGAGCAGGTATTAGTCCAAACTCTCAGGGCTGGGAAGAAGGAATCTCACACACTAGGCAGAAAATCAGAAGAATTTCAGCCAGACCATTCAGAAATCCCAGACAGACTTGGTTCTGTCTGTGCACCTGCTGGGCACCTCTGTGGGAGACTCCTTGTCCTTCTAAGGTGGGGAGCCCAGATGATTGTGGCCTGGAGCCCACTGGGGACTAAATTTGCTCCCAGTCCTTCCCATGTTTTTCCTGTTATGGGAGCAAGGATGGTCACAGAGCAGACACTGCATATTCTTGCTGGGTACTTGCCCCAAAGGCTGGGCTGTTGGAGTTCTTGAACCTGCAGCATGGCTGCTGATCCTGTCCAGGTGGCCCTGCCATGTGGAGGCAGGGCTCCCGCCTCCCAGGGTTATCCCCAAAGCTTCTCTGCTTTGTACCTAAGCTCCGGGTTCTTGCCCAAGGGGCAGAGTTCAGGGGGAAGCTGTGAGCTGGGGATGGGTTAGATGCCCTCCAGCCCTGCCCTCCTCCCTGGGAGTGGAGGGGGCCAGGTGAGGATTGGGAGAGTGTGGAAGGGAATTCCCTTCCCATCATGCCTCTGTGTGAGGTCCATGTCCACAGGGGCGGGGTGTGGGAGTGGGGCTGGGCCTGTCCTTAGGTTGGGGTGGAGTTCAGAAGGCAGGTAGCCCAGGAGGGAGAGAGAAGCCAGGAGAACATGGTGGAGGAGAGAGCAGAGTTGACCTTGAGGCCCATTCAGGCTCCTAACTGGACAAGTTCATCCGGGAGGTGAGTGGACAGAGAAGCAGGACTAGGAGGGAGCCAGTCTTTGTGGAAGCTGTGGACGCAGGCAGGTGTGAGGGGAGTAGACCATGGCAGGAAGTAGGACAGTGGAAGAGGTCAGACCAGAGACTGGCGCCTGTGCTTGTGTAGCTGTGGGGGTTTAGGGACCAGATAGGCAAGTAGCAGGTGCCCTGTGACTGGTAAGGGTGATGCCAGAGGGTGCTGGGTAGAGTTCTGTTCAGACTGCAAGAGACCTCAATGGATTCCTGCCTCAATGCCCCATGGTTCACATTCACCAGACAGGGGGCACAGTCCCCTTCATCACAGCGCTGGGATTGGAGGACTCTGACCCTGGGATTGCAATCCCAGGGGAAGCCCTCAGAGAGGCAGAGGAGGGTGGGAAGAGGCATGGCCGGCAGCCAGACTGGCAACCATGCCTGGTTGGTTGGTCAATTGGTGTCACTTGGTCTGTGAGCAAGACCAGGGCTTCCACTCTGGGCAACACTGATGGGGCCCCCGGTGGGAATGGAGACCGCAACCTGGGCTGAGCATTGTTCACAGCCACCAAGATCCAGCCTGGGATTCATCCCCGCATTTCAGAATGCGGTCAAGCTCCAACTGTCCCCCAGCATCAACATCTGAACACCTGCCACATTTTGTGGGAGCCCCAAATAGCAATCTGGGCCCCCAGATGTGGCCTAGTCCACCCCCACTGTTGCAGACAGTTGGTGAGTATGGGAGCAAATGGGGGAGCTCTTCTTGTCTGCCTCTGTTCCTCCACCTTAAAAAAAAAATGTGAGCCGTAACAGGAGTCTGTGCCAGGAGTCAGGGCATGAGACCCAGCTCATCCTGTTCTTGCCTCCTGGGCTTGGCCTCTCACCTATCCTAGGCCACCAGCTCTCTGGTCACTGGGACAACTGACCAGAAGCAGAGCCAGAGGGGGCAGGTGCAAAGCCCTGTGTCGAGGCATGACGCAAAAGCCAAGGTTGGAGACCGGTACGGGGCCTGAGAACCGTCTCAGCAAGGACAGAGGACACCCACACGTCAGCCCACCTGTGTGCCAGCCCCACTGACCTGGAGCTGAGCCTGCCCCCTAGCTCACTGACCTCAAGCTGGACCTAGTCACTTCACAGCTCCCAGGCTCAGTTCTCCCCCTGGCAACAGAGAGCTACCTACCCCACAGCATCTCTGTGTGTATGTTAGTTTTAA
This sequence comes from Ochotona princeps, assembly GCF_030435755.1. NCBI lineage: Eukaryota > Metazoa > Chordata > Mammalia > Lagomorpha > Ochotonidae > Ochotona > Ochotona princeps. The sequence goes on along the minus strand of NC_080855.1, from coordinate 26,491,954 downwards.
GCATTTATATGTTTATGTAAAAGTCAGAGTTACAGAGAAAGGCAGACACAGAAAGCTCTTTCACCTGCTGCTTCATTTTTTTAAGATATATTTTTTATTTTTATTGGAAAGGCAGATATGCAGACAGGAAAAGAGACAGGAAGATCTTTCATCTGCTGATTCACTCCCCAAATCACCGCAACAGTAGGAGCCGAGCCGATCCAAAGCCAAGGGCCCGGAGCCTCTTCCATGTCTCCCACACAGGTGCAGGGTCCCAAGGCTTTGGGCTGTCCTTGACTGCTTTCCCAGGCCACAAGCAGGGAGCTGGATGGGAAGCAGGGTGGCCGGGATTAGAACCAGTGCCCATATGGGATTCTAATGAGTGCAAGGCAAGGACTTTTGCAGCTAGGCTACTGCGTCAGGCCTGCTGGCTCATTTTTCAATGATTGGAGTTGAGCAGATCTAAAGCCAGAAGCCAGGAGCTTCATCCGGGTCTCCCACATGGATGGAAGGACCACCGAGGACTTGGGCCATCTTCTTCTGCTTTCCCAGATGCTTAACAGGGAGCTAGATTGGATCTGTAACAGCCAGGACTCCAACCGGCTCCCAGATGGGATGCTGGCATCTCAGGTGGTGACCTTACTATACTACAGCAACATCAGGAGATTTAAAAATTTTAAATGTCCCTTATGTGGTATTTTCCCTGCTTCTGAAATTGTTAACACATGAACTAACAATTATACCTTAGGTGTGAAATGATATTGTTATATGTGTTTTTTATTATGTATCTGTGTATTTGAAAGGCTCCAGTGACAGAAATCAAGGTAGAAACACAGAGATACAGAGAAAAGCAGTCTTTAACCTGCTGGATGCTCCCCAATGACTCCAGCAGCATCAGGAGCCAGTCTCCCCCTAGTGGTGGACTGAAGTACGTAAGCCATCATCTGCTTCCTGATCCGAAGTGAAGTAGGGGTCAGCATGGTGGCTCAGTACACTACTCCTCTGCCCTTGTGGGTGCCAGTTCGAGTCCCAACTGCTCCACTTTCAATCCCGCTTTATGTTAATGTGTCTGGGAAAGAAGAAGGGGATGGTCCAAGTGCTTAGACCCTCATAGGAGTTCCAGACATTGTTCCTGGCTCCTGACTTCAGCCTGGGCCCAACCTCAGTGGTTGTGGTCATTTGGGGAGTGAACGAATGGATGGAAGATCAGTCTCCTCTCTCTCTCCTTCTTTCTCTCTCTCTCTGTAACTCTGTCTCTCAAATAAATATATCAATCTTTTAAAAAGAAGAAATGAAGCAGCCAGGGAGGGTTCTGATAAGGGATGCCATCTTCTCAAGTGCTGCTTAACCCAGCAACAAATGGGCCAGGAGCCAGGACCTCAACCCTACTGTCCTTTTGGTGTCACGGCAGCTCAACTGCCTTCCAAGATGTGCATCAGCAGGAAGCAGGATATATAGACTGGAGCCACACGACAAGCCCAGGCCTCAGGATGCTAAGAGGGCCTAACTGGGTAGGCCCCCCACACAGAGGATCATTTCCAATGATCAGCTAGGGTGGGCTGCTGGAAAGCAGATGGGGCATTGGTTAGATCCCTCAACGGGCCACTGTAGTTTTCAGAGTAAAACAGCCAGGAGAGGACATGACAGACAGCATTGGTCTCCCTGAACTGGGACAGGGACCTGCTGACGGGGAGAAAGCAGAAATTCAGGTGCACCCCTACAGAGGGGTCACACAGGTGACTTTTCATTCATGTATTTGAAAGGGAGAGTGACAACATGAGAGCAAGAGAGAAAGAGATCTTCTATCTACTGTTCAGTTCACTCCCCAAATGGTTGTGGAGCCAGGCCAATTCAGCACTGCACCATCCTCCACTGCTTTCCCTTAACACCTTTGCAGGGAGTTGGAAGGAAAGTGGAGCAGCTGGGACTTGAACCGGCACTCCTAGGGTGTACCGACAATCACAGGCAGTCACTTACCCTGCTGTGTCACAATGTTTGGACACATGTGGGCTTGGGCTGCCTATTAATTTGGGTGATGGTCTGGTTTTCTTCTGCCAATTTGGTGACCTTGGGCAAATGCCCAATCTAGTCTGAACAGGATTCATGGTACCACATCTGCAAGACTGGTGGTGAGAGGTGACCTAGCTGGGGTTGCCAGGGCAGCAGCTGGAGAAGGCCTGCAGGTCACTGGGGGGCTTGCCACATGATCCTGAACTGTAACCTTCAAATTGTAGGCTGAAATCAGCTATTTCTTTCCCGAGAATTAGTATTTTAGCATGAGTCCAGAGAGGCAGATGAAAGCAGGTGCCGGACACAGGTAAGTGGGAGTCTCTCCTTCCCCCACCACACACTCAGTGAGCTTGTACTTGTGTGCAGAGAGCCCAGCTGAGAACGAGAGACATCCTGTGCCTGAAGAGTTCCAGGGCAAGGTTGGTGGCATACCCACTTCCTGTCCTCAGAGGTTGGCTGCAGGATGCGGGAGAGGCTTCAGTGCATGGATTGGGATATAGGGACAATGACGCCCCCTCCAAGTGAGAGCCGCCACCCTCAGTTGGTCAGAGCATTTAACCTTCCGTGAATCTGATTTCTAGACAGAAATGCCATCCTGGGAACCCTACACACAGGGCCTTCTTCCTGCTGATTGGAAGTAAGGAGCAGGTCCTGAGGAGGGAAGAGACTGGGTGAAGCAGCGGGGGGTGAGATCATGGAAGCTCTGCCAGCTCCATAACTTTACAACGGCACCTGAACCCTTGAACCCTGGTGATGAAGCCTGCGAGGCCTAGAGAGTCAGAGGAAGAGGAGGGAGCAGAGATGAGGAGGCCTAGAACCGCAGGGGCAAGGAGCAAATCCAAATCCTCTGAGTGCCTGGATGCAGAAACAACCCCCCCACCCCCGCACACACATACACCTAGGGAGGAGACAGACCCTGGGCTCCTCCAGAATACAGATGCAGGGAGCAGGGGACAGGCAGCAGAGGACCAGCACTAGAGCATGTCTCCCCCAATGGTCACACTGACCCCTTGTCCCACCATGTGAAATTTGCAGAGTGGGTTCCCAGGCTCGAGTCCTCTCCACCTCTGGGGTCTCTCCTGGGTCACTGGGGGTCTCCTGCCCCACCTGTGACCACGCAACTCTGCCACCCAGGGACGGAGGAGACATTCCAGAGAGTCCTGTAGGTACAGGGGGCACAGAAACTGGGGGGCCAAGCCAGGCCTCCTCCCTCTCCCATCCCCAGATCAGAGCACAGGTGAGCATCCCTGCCTGCTCTGAGCCACCCCTCTGGGGAGGGACAGCTGAGACACCAAAGCCACCTTTGACATCAGCACTGCCCACCCCCTGTCCTGGGGAAGCCGGGGGGGCGGGGGGACATTGGCTACCCCCAGAAGGGTGGAAATATTGGGCAGCTTTACTTTCTGATTGTCTGGAGGACCTGGAGGTGGAGAAACGTTGGACCAATCCAAGACAATCTGGAGGCAAAAGGTGAGGGTTCAGGTGGAAGGGGCGGGATCACAAGCTGATTGCCTCTCCCTTGGGCCAATAGACTTTCCCCTGGGAATCTGGAACTTGGTGAGTGCTTTCCCCTAGGGCTGCACTCCCCACTCCACCCTTACTCGGGTGAAAGGTAGAGTGTGGCCACTCCCGGAAGTCAGAGAAGGGGAGACATGACACAGGAACAGGCTGAGAGACTGGTCCATGACTCCTGGCCACACCTCCTTCGGCTTCCATGTCTGTGGCCATGCTGTGGCCATATGGGGGCCTCTAGGACATGAACCCGCAACTCCCACCCCATCACAGGACCATGCCCAGCAGGATCAGCCCACCTGCATATAGGACTATGGACCTAGAATCAGATGGCAGAAGGACGCACTGTGGGGAGAAGGGGCTGAGGACAGGTGAGAGCCGGGCAGCCCGTACAGGAGGTCCTGGGCGGACCCCAGGAGCCTCCTCCATCTCTGCCACCCTCCCAGCACTGCACAGTTGGGAAAGGGCTGTGCCTGTCACTGTCCTGGGTCTTGAGCAGGTGCAACCACAGGTGTGCATCCTCCCCTGTGGGTGGGGTGGAGCCCATGCATTAGGCAGTAGAACTGCTGTACTCACTGGAGTTCCACGTCCACCCTTATCCACTTCCCCAGAACTGACAAGCCCCAGATTGAACATACTCGAAAGGGAGGCGATGGGCAGGAAAGAGACAAAACCGGCAATTCCTCTTGCACCAAAGCCCAGCCAGTGCCACCTGACAGTGTAACCCCAGGCCTGCCTGCAGCCCACACCGCCACCCACTCCAGACCCTTGCAGATGCTCCCCGGGTTTCCACTATCTCACTGCTTTCTCCACTCCCTGGGAACCCACAAGCAGCATGGCTGAGTTCAATGTGAATGAGGAGCTGAGAGCCCAAACGGCTTCCCATGTGTCACCATCACTGGACCCGCGCACCTTGCACAAGGTAGGAGCCCCCACCCACATCCACCCCCCCCCCGGGTGAGGTGGCAGGTCGGGAGCGTTTGCCCCCTAAGTGGGGAGGGAACACCACAGCGCTCCATGCCTTGCTATCATCCCCTTCTCCCAGACCCACACTCAGCCTCAGGGATCCAGCTGTGTCTTTCCATCATCCACCTTCTCACTTCCACCACCCCCCACCCCCCCAGCGCCATTTGGCTTCCTTCCATCTTGAGGTCCAATGCCCAGGGGCACTCCGGCCCAGCAGACCGCTCCCATGGCGCCCCCTCAAATGCTCACTCGTGAAAAGGGACGCAGGGGAGCCCCCACGTGCACCCTGGGGACCCTGTGGGACGCTCCTCCCCTGCCTGACGCTCCACACCTCCATTCCCATGGCCTCTGCTCTCAGTCTCCCCTTTCCTCCTCTCCTCCCCTCGGGAAAGGGGTGTGTTGCCCACTTTCTGTTTTTGGCGCCCCTGGGGCAGGGCTGTACGGTATGATCTTTGTGGGTTTCCTGGGCCGGCAACCATGAGTTCTCTGGGCCCGCTTGGCCTGCTCATCCCCACGACCGGGGTAGCTCTGTCTCGGACCACCTTTGTCTCCTCCCTTCTCCTGCGTTCTGTTCCATCCAAATCTCCCTGGTCCCTGGGCGCTTTGTGCCATGGCCTCTTTGTCTCTGCCCCTCCGCTCTCGGCTCCTCTTTCTCCCTTTCCAGCTCCCTGGCCCCAGCCTAGGCTCCAGGCAGCCCCCATGAAGGGCAGTGCCAGTAGGGTGCGGACATAGACTCCCAATGTCCCTCCTCCCCAGAGCTATCCTTCCAGACAGGGACCCAGGGTGGGGTAGGGAGCCCGCTCCTGGGGCTGGTCCAGGAGGAGCCTGAACTCCCCTGTACAGGGCCCACCCAGAGTGCACCTGAGCTTCCCAGGGGCCTGGCTGGAGGCTGCTGGGCTGGCAGGGAAGGGACAAGGCCTACCCATGACCTGCCTTGGACCCTGTCTCACCTCCCCAAGTGCTTGAGGATCCTGGAACCTGGTCTGTGTCCCCCTGCCCCCCCATCAAGGGGTATGGAAGAAGAAGGAGCTCCAGAGAAGCAAAGATGGGGTGAGTGGGCACAGAACCCGCTCTTCCCTGCCACCCCCCCCCCGAGAGCTCTCCACCCCCCATCTGCCTCTCCCTGAGACTCAAGGAGGGAAGTTGTGGGCTGACACCTCATTGGTGGTCAGGTGACTTTCCAAGCCCCGCAGCTGAGCCTGCTCATAGGGAAGGGGGATGAACCAAAACACAGGAAGAGGTCCCAGGGTGGTCCAAAAACAAAACCTGGGTATTCAGTGATGGTGAGACCAGGGCCCACAGCTGCTCAGGCTTGTGGGTTTTTTTGTTTTTTTGTTTTTTTTTTTTGGTGGGGGGGAGTGATGGCATGGCTACACAGAGGGGATCCTGGGTCCCTTATTCCCCACTCCTGACATATGCCCTGGGGTGATCTGGGGCCTTGGCAGCAAAGAGATTGGGTCTGGGTTTCTGCTCCTTTCTGGGGAGCCCTCCTGTAGGCAGGATGAGGCCAAGGGAGGAATCTCCCCTGCCATGTCCCCCAAGGCCTCTTCCCCTCTAAGCTCCTGTGGGACAGGAAAGACAAGTGTCTGTGCAGGACAGCTTGGAGGGGATATGAGGAGGGTGGCAAGGCAGGAGTGTATATAGGCACAGAGCAGAGCCCTTGGGTTGAATTCTTTCTCTCTCTCTTTAAAAGATGTGGCTCTCTAGATACTTACTTATTTATAAAGCAAAGTTACAGGAAGAGAGGGAGATGGGGTGGGGGTGGAGGAGAGGACCTTCTGTGCACTGCCTCACTCCCCAAATGCACGCAATAGCTGGGGCTGAGCCAGGTGGAACCTGGAGCCAGGAGCTTCATTTGAGCCTCCCACATGGCTACCAGGGACCCCAAGCACCTTAGCTACCACTTGCTGCCTCCCATGGTACACATTAACAGGGAGCTGAAAGAGGAGAGAGTGGGCCAGGGCTGGAAGCAGACACCCTGGTACTGGGGCCTGCATGCTCCTAGCACCCCTCAGATTCTTTCTCTTCTTTCTGCAGAATCACGAAACTGGATACTGCCCTTCAACCCTAATCAGAAGTCTTGCCACATACAGAGCCCAACTCTGAGCCTGAGAGACAGGCCAGGTCCAGAACCGGATCATGGCTAAGGGCTGAGGCGTGAGTTACTGGGACTCAGCCTCAGTCGGGGTGAGGGTCCCAGGCACAGGCTGAGCCAATGGACTTTGTATCAGCCAAGGAATGGGAGTCCAAGGAGGTGCTGGCTCCTGTGGCACATTCTGCAGGAGTGTAGACTACCTCTCCCCACATCCAGGCACCCAGAGGAGAGGTGAGAGCCAAGGCCCAGGTGCCCAGGGATGGGGGTGAAGGGTGAGGAGCAGTGTCAAGATGCACAGGTCTCAGAGATGACCTGGGCCTCTGTTTGTCCGAAATCGAGTAGTCAGGCACAGGCAAATCCTGCTGAAGGGTGGACATGGAGGACTATCAAGAGCCAGAGCCTTGGAAATCCATCTGGAGCATGTCTAGTGGAGGGGGAGCAGGGGTAGGAATAGGACCCTCGAGTGACAGAGCTGTCCCACACAGGGAAACTGGAGAGCTGGAGCAAGCTGGGGCTGGGAGCCCAGCTCAGAGGAGGCGGGGTGGTAAGGTGCCAAGGGGCGTGGTGAGCACATTAGGGTGGAGCCCATGAAAGGGGGCGTGATGATGAGCCCAGGGATCTGGCAGAGGAGCAGGTGGAGCAACCCAGAGGTATTGGGAAGTGAGCATGAGCACATGCTGAGAGCTCCCTGGGCAGGGCCGTGTGACCTGGCACTGCCTCCTGCACCAAGATGACCCCGGTGTGCCTGATGGGGTGGAGATGGCAAGGAGGCCGCCCTCACGGCCTCAGTCTGCAGCTGGCACTGGAGTTGGTGAACTGGAGAGATGGAGCAGGTGGAGAGACTTGGCATGGTGCCCAGAAGTCCTACGAAAAGAACGACCCACAGGGCCCCCGCAACGTGGAGAGATAGCCCTCATCATCAGGCAGGTGAGGAAGAAGAGGAAGGAGCACCCGGGCCCGGCCTCTCCGTGCAGGCACACCGGACTGTGCACCTATGCCAATGCGACATGCTCACCCCTTCTTCTTCCTTCAGGGCGGGGATGGCACCGCATGGTGATCTCTCCGTGTTGACACCTTCCTTGCAGTGGTGACACGGTGCAGAGCCAGCCAGCTGCCAAGCTATCTGCGAGGCTGGGTCCCGCACCTTGCCGGCTCCACTGCATGCGCCAGCTCTTCCGACCACCGTTGGTTGATTCTGCCAGGCAGGCCTAGGACTTCAGCTGAACAGGGTCTCTGAGACCTTCCCCCATGGATCCCCAGCCAGCCCTGGTCCCTCACCTCTGGCTGCGAAGCTCACTTGCAACCCGTGCCTGTTCACAGCCTTCCCCTCTCCCTGCTGTCTTGGCCCAAGTATCCCCAAACTCCCCTAGTGCCCGTGCCCTGATTGGGGTCACCTAATTTGAGGGAAAGGTCCCTCCCAAGGAACCGATTTCTTCCCCCTGCCCCGCTTTTGGGATGGGACGCAGCACCTAGCTGGCCTGGCTTATCCCTGCTGCGCCCTGGTGGCAGCCTGGGCCAGTGCGTGGCCACCTACTCCCAGTTTCTCTTTGTCCTTCAGCCAGTGAGCAAAGCACTCGGCCCCTTGCCACTTTCAGCCAGACCCGTGCCATGCCCCCCCATACCTTTCTGTCCCTCCCCCCCCCCAGCTCCTGGAACCTCCTGGATCGCTATCCTTCTAGGCCTATCTTCCTGTTCCCCCAATACCAAGAAAGAGAGATCCCGACAAGGACTTGCATTTGTAAGTTCCCCCTCGGGGAGCTCCTGTGCACCTCAGGCGCTGCACTTCTTGGAGCCTGACTCTCCAGCTGGGTTTCCTCCACTTTTGCTCCAAGATGCTATTTCGCAGGTCGCACCCCCTCCCCAGTTTCCCCCAGTGTGTTTTGGCTGCAGAATTTGGGGTAGTGCAGGATAGGTTCCCCACCACCACCACCACCGCCTGCCAGCCTGGCAGTCTACTGTTTCCAACATGCTGCTTTCTGGTATACCACTGGAACTCCCACTTGCAGTATTTTTGGATGGAGCTGCCTTGCTTGGGATCGTTTGTGCTTTCTGGACTTTGCAAGTCATCTATTTAAGCGCAAGTAGTAACAGCTGCATCAGTGACGCCACTGCGTGTCCCACCCGGGATCCCATCCACCAAAGGAAGGAGACAGACTCAGAAAAGAAGCACGGGACTTCTTCCAAGCCATGCACAGTAGCTGGGCTGCTCCTGGGGGCTAGAACCCAGGTAGTCCAAGCCCAGAGTCCATCCCAGAACCTCACTGTGTGTGCTGGTGTGAGCTGGAACCTCTGGCTAGGAAAATGCTGACCGCAAGCAGAGACTGGCAGGAAATGGGATCCAAGATGTGGACGGGGGAGGGTACCAGGAGGCGGGGGGGGGGGGGGGGGGAGAGGCAACAGCCACTGTCCAAGGTGCTAGCTGCTCTGTCTCCTGCGCCCTGCAATTGCCACCTTCTTGTCTTTTGGACAGTTCAGTGGACCTTGTGCCCATCTTCAGCGTCTGTCTCACTTCTTCGGGGGCGAAGGATGAGACATACCTCCCTCCTTTCTTCCCCAGCAGCCTGTATTAGAGAGGATCTCTAAGCCCTGTGGCAAGAAGGCTAATGACTTGCTAAGGGTGGGGTCGGGGGAGGGCGGCTGGCCCTGGCGCGCCCGGACTCCCACCTCTGCCAAGCAGCCGCGGCTCAGAACCAGGGAAGGCAGCGGCGCTGCGGACTCACCCTGGAGCCTCTCAGTCCCCCGGACCTGCTGCCCACCTTCGGCGAGTTCTCCGAAGTTCCCACCCCCAACCCGAGTCCCGGGATCCAGGAGTGTTGCTCCCGGTTTGCGGCCCACCGCGCTCGCTAGCCCCATTTCAGAGGTGGGCGACGCATTGGGGGAAGGGAGTAGGGTGGAAGGAGGTGGCAAGGATCCTGGGCACCGCCCCCCGGGAACCGAGCTGGGGACGGCGGAGACTGCGATCCCGAAAAGTAACGCGCGGGGGCGCCAGGACGTGAGCGGACGCGGGCGAGGCGGCACAAGGTGGTTTTGGTCCGCGTGAGTGTGTCCATGGGCGTCTTTGTGTGTCTGTGTTTCTGTACACGTATGTGGGAGCCGGGAGGGTGTCTGGGCAGGATGTACTCCGGACAGCATGGTTAGGGTACCCCATCCCTACAAACAGGCACCCCGAGGTGACCCTCTAAGAATAAGGGTTGATGTGTACTGTGTATGTGGATAGGAGGCAGGCAAGTGGTGTGGCTCGGAGTGTGTGCACGATGTAGCCTCTGGGAGGTGGAGACCCCACTGGGGCTTTCTGGGGAGGGCATCTAGACCCCCTCCTTCCAAGGCTCTGGAGAAGGGAGTGAGAACCCGGCCGCGCGTTGCTCCCTGGCCTTGGCCACTTGTGGGTGTGTGGGTGCCACCCCTGCTCAGCCTGCCTCCTCTTTGCTGTTGTTAGTGGGTGTGTCTCGGCCCCAGAGCTGAGTGCCCTGCTGGGTGAGCCTGGCAGGTGGGTTTAGAAGGGGGCTGGTGACCTCTGGGAAAGTGCACACAGTTCCTTTCCATTGGTGGGCAGCTCCTTCCTGGGATGTGTCTCTGTGCATGTGTGTGTGTGTGTGTGTGAATCCCTTTCTCCGTCTCTCCAGGACTTCTCACACTCTCTCCATCTTCATCTCTTTCTCTCTCTTTCTGGGTGACTCATCTCTGCGGTGGTGCCCTCCCCCGGCTTGTGAGGTCTCCCTTCCCCCACTCAGGAGTGGTAGGGGGTCTGAGGGGATGGGACCCTAGGACTGAAAACCAAACTGGGCACTTCTTTCCCACAATTCTTTATTGCAGATCCCCCAGTGAACCCCAACCCTCTCCCCATTCCCCTTCCCATAACTACCCACCCCCACCCTCCTGGGGGATAAGTAGGGGGTAGCCTAACTGTGTGTTCTCTGCAAGGTGATTTTCAGGAAGGAGGGGTCTGCAGCAGCTGCTTTCAGTTCATTGTAGAGACCCCTGCCCCACTCCAAATGTGCCCCCTCCCTGCCTGCACCCCCACCATGGCTGACGCAACGGAAGGCTGCAGAGGTGACTCACGGATGGGGGGAGGGGAAGGGGGACTGAGCTGCAGAAGCCCCAGCCCCCTACCTCTTGGTTCTCAGGGAAACGACCCAGTGCTCAGCTCCCCTCCCCTAGATTTCCAAATTTTCAGTTTGGATCACTACTCTTGGGGACCCCGTCTTCTCCTGCTCCCCTCATGGAGAGTGTGGGGGAGACTCAGAAACAAAGAGAGATGAAATCACACAAACAACTCAGAACCCACACCAGACAGCCCCGCCGCAGGTCCCCATTTCAGATCTGCCTCTTGTAGCGTTCCCCCATTCCTATATCTTCCCTGCCAACTCCCTCCTCACCCGAATTCAGGCACCTGTCCCAAGTCCAGCTTCTTCCAAAGCCCCTAGAGGCAGCAGGGAATAAAGGGCATGGTTCATCCTGAGAAAGGTGTGTGTGTGTGTGTGTGTGTGTGTGTGTGTGTGTGTGTGTGTGTGTTTACATGCACATCAGCCCAGGTAACGAACTGAAGAGAGAGGCCAACCAGCCCAGAACCCACGCAAACATGAGGGATGGAGACCCAGGTGGGGAAACCACCAGATTCCATTGTCTTGGATGCCCCCTGCCCACCCTAGTTTCCACCTGGCTCCCCTCCCCCAGCCCAGGACTGAAGCTCTGAAATTCCCCTCGGCTTCCAAGCTCAAGTGGAGGAACAGATGGGGAGGCTGAGGCATCAGGGGGAAATAGGGAAGTAGGAGAACCCTGTGACGGTAAGAGGGGTAAGAGGCGAGGACCCAGCTTGTGGGGGCTGCAGGTGACTTGCTGGCATTCTGAACTTCTGTTACACAAACACCCTCGCACAGTGGTGAGTAGGGGGAGGCACAAAGCCCAGGAAGCATGGGGACACTCACACACCTTATGTACCACCGACCCAAACAGCAACTACCAGGTGCCCACAACTGGATGCACTCAGAGACCGAAAGCTGTTTAGGCATTTGAGAGAGCTCGGAGACCCACACAACCATTTAGCCACACAAATTGGGAGAGAAGACCACATCTATTTAATTTGGAAATGCCACTATGCCCACCCACTCTTGATGTGATTGAATACACAGCTGGCCTGGCCATTTCCTCCCTGCCCCTGCTAAGAATGTCATCCATCTCTGCACACACACACACAATCAGCACAGCGACTATTTCTCTTGAGTACCCGTGTATCCCTCCTCTTTCTTGGTCTCTTAGCCCCACCAGCCGCTTAGTCGGTCCCCCCCATTCTTACCCCCCAACCCCGGCCACGCGCTCCCTCCCTCTCCCTTCCTCTCCCTCCGATGCTTCCCCTCCCCCTCTCCAGATGTCTGAGCCATCTCTCTCTGATTCACCCTCCTCTGAAAGGTAATGTGACCCCTCCCCACTGCTCCCTGTAACCAGGGAAGACGGGAAGAGGGAGAGGAGAGGTGGCGGGGTCTGGAGGGGGTAGCAGGGAACCCTGTGGGGAGCGGTAAGCCACCTGCTTGAGGGTCTCCTGCCCCTTCTCCTCCATCATTTCTTTGGAATCCCCATAGTCACCTTGTGTTTCAAGGGTGGCTTTTTTTTTTTGCCTCCTTCTACCTGCTCCAGGTTCCTCCTCTCCTTGCCCTGCCCCCACTCTCTCCTCACCACCTCTTTCCCTGCGGAGCTGATGGGCTTTCTTCTGGGAAAGTCAAGCCATTGATGGAAGCGAGAAGCCACTGCTGGCTCTGGGAGAGAAAGCACGTGAGTGTGAGTGTGAGTGTGTGTGTGTGTGTGTGTGTGTGTTAGAGAGGGGGGGAGTGGAGGGAGAGAAGGGGTTGACAATAAGGGTCTGTCCTTGGAAGAGGTGAGGAGGGGGCAAGGATTGGCCAGGAAGGAATCTCCAGCCCAGATGCCGGCACCCAGAGGCCCAGAGTGGGTGTCCTGCGTGCGCCCATGAGCACCCTGTGTCCGCAGTTCTTGTGTGTCTGCTGTGTGTCATTGTCACTCCCCCCTTCCCTGCCCACGCCCCCGCACTGCTCTCTGCCTGCACCGCAGCCCCCTCCAGCCTCCCTCCCCTTCATTCCTGCAGTGGCTGCTCCCTGCTACCCTACCCTTTCTTCTACCCCCTCCCCATTTCCGTCCCCCCCCTCCCGCCCACGGCTGGTCTCCCTTCACCGGACTCGGCTGGCTGATGGATTTTCTTTGCGCAATCTGTGCGTCATCGCCCCCCACCCTCCGGAACCTCTAGCTGCCCAAGCCCCCAGCCCCAACCTCTCAGGCAGGAGATGCGGTCGAGGGGGTCTGGTGGTAGAGAGGGGCTATTTCTGACGTTGCATGCCCTCCCTCCTTGCGCCACCGTCGCTTCAACCTTCCTTTTGGAGGGTGGAGGGAGCCGGGGTTGAATCAGCCCCCACCTGCGCAACCCCCTCCCCACCTGGTCCGGCCTCGCCCTCCAAACGTCCTTCGAGGGTGTAGCAGAGGCCAGGTAAGAAGCGGGAGGAGCAAAGGGAGAGGTTGGCTGCAAGGTGGGCACCGCTGAGACCCCGACATTTGCGCCAGAATCCGCTGGACAGAAAGACACACCTTTTTCTCCAGACACGCACCGGTCGTGAACACACACGCACCGGTCGTGAACAGACATGTCCTCCATCTGCCCCCTTTCTCTGCCGACACGGACCCTTCTGCGAAGGGATTAACCAAACTGCAAGCTCCACGCCTCTGCCCCAGCCCAGGCCCGCACCCCGCCCCGCGGCTCAGCAGCTGGCGTCCGCGGGCGCGCAGATCGTCCTGTCTCAGGTTCACGCCGTCCTTGGCGTGTTCCCCATGGGCGATGCGATCACGGACCGGGAAGCTGGGCCTCCTCGCCGGTGTCCACATCCTCGCTCCCCCCGCCCGGCACCTCAGTCGGACGCTGGGGGTGCCCCCTTCTCGTGCCGCTCAGCAACACGGACTCTCGCATCTGACAGCGGCTGTGCTCCTCCACGGCCACCCTCCATTCATTCTCCCATTCATTCATTCATCCTTTTCTCCTCGTCCCCCCCCTTCATTCATTCATTCATAGCCCCCCGGCCCCGCCCGCCCCGGCGTTTCATTCATTCATTCATTCATTCATTTCCCGGAGCTCTGGCTCGCGCACGCCCCTCCGACCGAGAGCTCCAGCGCGCAGGCGCAGGCCGGGAGCGGCGCGCACCCTCCAATCGCGGGGCGCTCTCCCGGCTCCAGACGCCCGCCCCGCTTCCCCATGAATGAACCTTGACGTCAATGGGGCGGGGCGCTCCCACGTGACCCGGCGCCCTCCTCTTTATAAGGCGGCGGAGTCGCGGGCGCTGTCCAGCGTGCTGAAGCCGGAGCGAGCGAGCGGCCCGGAGCCGCGCCAAGCCCTCGGGACACCAAAGCCCTCGACCAGCGCTCGGAGCCCCAGCGGACGCGTCCCGATCTTGCCCTGTCCTCACCCCACCCCGACCCTCCCGCGTCCTGACACCAGCTGGTAAATACTCCGCCGTCCTCCCCGAGCGCCCTCGCCCCCCGTGGGCGTTGCGAGGGTTGCTCCTTCAGATGGGCAATGCGGAGAGCTTAGCGGGGCGCTCCCAACCGGTGAGGGTCCCCGGGACTCGGGCGGGCGGGGAAGTCACAGATTTTTCTGTTGCCGTCTAAGTCGCCCACGCGTCATCCAGGGAGTCCTGTGGGGAGGGAGCGGAGGGTTCCCCTCCTCTCCTCGCTGCTTAGTACGTGGGCGCTGGCAGATTGCTCAGGGACGGGGGCGAGGAGGCGCTGAGTGAGCAGGGGTGGCGGGCGCCCTCGCCCCATTTACACGGCTCCAGAGGTCGGCTCCGCATCGTCCTCCCAAACGTCCCTCTTCTGGGTAAGGCTAGGAGAATTAAGGGAAGCCGGGGATTTCCTGCTTAGAGCTGGGGAAGGTAAGTGTCATGATCGGAATCCTTACAGGGAAAAAAACATTTTTTTTTTTTTTTTTGGCTCTCCTCTGTTTTCCAGTTTCTGGCAGCTCCCTGTGGTCATGACACCCATCCGGTTACCGGCGTCTGCCCTCCTCTGCTTCTTCCTACTCCTCCAGGGGTTAGGAGCAGCGCCCCCGGGGCGCCCTGAGGCTCAGCCCCCTCCCTTCAGCTCTGAGCATAAAGAGCCCGTGGCTGGGGACGCGGGTACCGAGCCCAAGGATGATAGCCCCCCCGAGGTCCGAGCCGCTCGCAATTCCGAGCCGCAGGACGAGGGAGAGCTGTTCCAGGGCGTGGATCCCCGGGCGCTGGCCGCGGTGCTGCTGCAGGCTCTGGACCGCCCCGCCTCGCCTCCAGCAGCGGCTGCGCCGGGCGGTTCCCCGCAGGGGTCGGCGGACGAAGCCGCGGAAGCCCTACTGACCGAGACTGTGCGCAGCCAGACCCACAGCTTCCCGGCACCAGAGCCTCAGGCGCCAGTCACAGCGTCTCGCCCCCAGACTTCGGAGAGCGGTCCCGAGGCGGGGGACCCCTCCGAGGAGCTAGAGGCGCTAGCGGCGCTGCTCCAAGAACTGCGAGATTTCAGCCCCAGTAACGCCAAGCGCCAGCAAGAGACCGCCGCAGCGGAGACGGAAACCCGCACGCACACGCTGACCCGCGTCAATCTGGAGAGCCCCGGGCCGGAGCGCGTGTGGCGCGCCTCCTGGGGAGAGTTCCAGGCGCGCGTCCCGGAGCGCGCGCCCCTGCCACCCCCTGTCCCTTCGCAGTTCCAGGCGCGTGTGCCAGAAAGCGGGCCTCTCTCCGAAACCCGCCAGTTCGGGGAAGGAGTGTCCTCCCCCAAAACACACCTAGGCGAGGCCTTGGCACCCCTGGCCAAAGCGTACCAAGGATTGGGCGCGCCTTTCCCCAAGGCTCGCCGGCCGGAGAGCTCCCTTCTGAGCGGCTCCGATGCGGGAGAGCGCCTCCTGCAGCAAGGGCTGGCTCAGGTGGAGGCCGGGAGGCGGCAGGCGGAGGCCACGCGGCAGGCAGCAGCGCAGGAGGAGAGGCTGGCCGACTTGGCCTCCGACCTGCTCCTCCAGTATTTGCTGCAGGGCGGGGCCCGGCAGCGCGGCCTGGGGAGCCGGGGGCTGCAGGAGACGCAGGAGGAGCGAGAGAGCGAGAGGGAGGAGGCAGAGGCGGAGCAGGAGCGCCGCGGCGGGGAGGAGAGGGTGGGGGAAGAGGACGAGGAGGCGGCCGAGGCGGAGGCGGAGGCGGAGGAGGCAGAGAGGGCGCGGCAGAACGCGCTCCTGTTCGCGGAGGAGGAGGAGGACGGGGAAGCCGGAGCGGAGGACAAGCGCTCCCAGGAGGAAACGCCGGGCCACCGGCGCAAGGAGGCCGAGGGGGCCGAGGAGGGCGGGGAGGAGGCGGACGACGACGAAGAAATGGACCCGCAGACCATCGACAGCCTCATCGAGCTGTCCACCAAGCTGCACCTGCCGGCCGACGACGTGGTCAGCATCATCGAGGAGGTAGAGGAGAAGCGGAAGCGGAAGAAGAACGCCCCTCCCGAGCCCATGCCGGCCCCCCGGGCCGCCGCGCCCGCGCGCTCCCCGCAGCCCCCGCCCCCCGCCCCCGCTCCCGCGCGAGAAGAGCTGCCGGACTGGAACGACGTGCTCCCGCCCTGGGATCGGGAGGAGGACGAGGCGTTCCCCCCCGGGCCCTACCACCCCTTCCCCAACTACATCCGGCCGCGGACACTGCAGCCGCCCCGCCGCCGCCACTACCACCACGCGCTGCCGCCCTCGCGCTACTCCGCCGGCCGCGAGGCTCAGGCACGGCGCGCGCAGGGGGAGGCGGAGGCCGAGGAGCGCCGGCTGCAGGAGCAGGAGGAGCTAGAGAATTACATCGAGCACGTGCTGCTCCGGCGCCCGTGACCCGCCCCCGACCCGCCCCCCTCCGTGTCGCCCGTCCCTTCCCCACCCCCTACCCCCGGGGCTTGCATGCGCCCCGCCCTGCCCCGTCCCGGCGCCTGCCGGTCCGAGGCTCCGACTCCCCCAAGTCACTCGCGGCGGCGTAGAGGGGCATGGATACCCGGTCAGTCCAGTCCGGCAGGTGACTGTGCTGGTTCCTGCCTCCTCTGCCGCGCGGGACGCTGTCCTCACCTAGTCCCTCTCTCGGGACATCCCAGTCCGAAACGGGAAAGCAGTTCCAGTTAATTGTGTGACCAAAAAAAAAAAAAAAAGTGTCTGTCTCCTGCCCTTCATGCCTCCCCCAGCCCTTCTCCGGGGTCGCTGTGAACTCACGCCCCCGACTCCTTTCTCTGCTGTAAATAACCCCCACGGAGGAAATAGTTTTGCTAAGAAATAAAAGTGACTATTTTATTAGGACTTTGTTCTCCCTTATTCACCCGTCCCCTTGGGCCTGCCTTGGGCCTTTCCAAGGGGCGGTGATGGAAGCTTCTGTCCCAAGGCCGCACCTAAGCAAGGACTGCAGCATTCCACTGCGGGCTTGGGGGTGGCGGGTTTTACAGCAGTGATCCTTGCACCTTGTAGCTAAAAGCACTGGGTGCCCTCCCCCCACCCCACACAGCCCCACCCAGTTTCCTGAGCTGGAGGCCTGGTCCCCCAGCCCCACCCCAATCCTCAGGTATTTATATAGACCTACAGCCAGAGGGCGG
Organism: Ochotona princeps; assembly: GCF_030435755.1. Lineage (NCBI taxonomy): Eukaryota > Metazoa > Chordata > Mammalia > Lagomorpha > Ochotonidae > Ochotona > Ochotona princeps. The sequence goes on along the minus strand of NC_080855.1, from coordinate 26,474,781 downwards.
TTTTGCAGGTGCACAAGCGCTGGGCTGTGGTCTCTTAGTTCTAAGCACTAGGAGAGTGCCCGATTCTTTCCCCCGCAAAAACACAAAACCCATGAATGCAGTCTTCCAGGGAGAAATCTGAGAAGCGGGGACCCTGGGGTTGGGGGAGCAGGCAGCAGGAGGGGCCCATCTAAGGGTGCCTTTCCAGGGGAGATCCAGGGCCCCCAACAGGTGTTCGCAGCCCCGCCTCCCCTCAACAGAACAAGGCCTCGGCAGCCAAAGTGCAGAAATGTTTGTCCTTTTATTTCAGAAGAAAGGCCAGTGCCTCCCTCCGCCTCCCCCAGAAGAGCAGAGTGAAGGAGGGGGTGGGGGCTGATGTCCCAGAAAGCCTGCCCTCCCCCCACCCTTCTTTCCCTCCAAGTGGCAAGGTTAGAAAAAAATTAACTTTGTTCCTCCTCCTCCTCCCCTGGACACTGGACTGGAGGAGGTCCCAGTATGGCCCCGGAGGAAGTGGGGGGTACAAGGAAAAAGCCCTCCCCACCTCAGGCAGAGTGGCTGCCCTGGCTGGTTGGGGTTGGGATGGAGGTAGGTTGTGGGGCATGGGGGAGCCAGGAGCCCTGAAAACCTCCCCTCCCCCCAGAACCTGGCATATTTATATATTTACAGTGGGAAGGGACAGGAGGAAATTTGGGTGATGTTGTCCTTGTTGGTTCTTCAAAGGCTGGGAATGCAAGCCAGACAGCACCCCCATCCTGGTCACATCTTCCTGCCCCTGGAACTTTCGGCAGAACATGGGGGTTTGGGGGTGCAGGAGGCCAGTGGGGCAGAGGGAGGGAATGTGCAAAGGACCGGAGCCCACAGCTCACTCCAGAAGAGGAGGGCCACCGGGGCTGAGGAAGGGGGCCCCAGCGAGAAGGACCCTGGGTGAGGTGTGGGAGAGGCGGCCACAGCGGTCTGCTCCTCCTCGGCTCCTCAGGGCCCAGCCCGGCAGGGGCTAGGCCAGGCCCATCTCCTCCAGCACACTGCGTGGAGACTCATCCTCCTGATGGTGACGAGGGTGACGCAGACCAGGTGGGCAGCAACCAGGAGGCAGGACAGAGGGAGGAAGGCAGAGGGAGAGACGGTGGGGGAGAAACCAATGTGAGCCCAGGGCTTCCTGGGGCCACCCCCAGCCCAGACTCCAGCCAGATTCGAGTCCATGGCCACCCAAGGGCTGCAGGAGAGGATGCAAGCTTTTCAGGGGCATAGGGGACATGCTGGGGAGGAGGGGCAGAGGTGTGCAGACAGCTGGGCCCTACACCCTGTGTGTGTGTGTGTGTGTGACTGTGTGTTTGTAGCTGTGTATATGGGTACACAGGTGTATGTGCGTGAACACTCGTGCACAAACACACACCACCAGAAGCCAGGCCAAGTTCAGCTCTGCAGGGACCTGCCCCTGCCCCCCACCACTCCCCCTCCTCAGAGCCAGCTCAGGCCGGCATGCTCATCACTGCAGATTCCGGTGACTCATCCCCCTGCACCAACGCTCAGCAGTGGCACAGCAGCGAGAGGGGGCTGGCAGACACGGGGTGAGGGTGGGGGTGCCGGCCAGCAGAGAGAACCAACATCCAGGCACCCTTCGCTGTGGCACCTGCACCCCCAACCTCCAACGCCCACAGTCTTTGCTACCCAGAAGCAGTGGCTCTGGGGATCAGGCATGGGCCCCTTCTCAGACTCTCCAAGAAGCGTGGGGCGCAGAGCCCAGCAGGTATGGAGAACTGGTTGCCTCTCCAGCCCACCTCACCCCAGGATCGGAGGGGAAGCTGGACAGCCCAGCATGGGGGAGGCCAGACAACACAGGACCGCAGGCAGCCCCAGGGCAGTGCAGCCCCCATGGGCTCTGGGGCTCCTCCTCCTCCCTGTCCCTGCCCCTACCTCCTGTAGCAGGTCGGCCTGCTCGATAGCCTTCAGAACACTCTTTTTCGAGGTGTCCTGGACATCTCCGCCCATCAAGAACTCATCCAGGATGAAATAGGCCTTCTCAAAGTTGAAGATGATGTCCAGCTCACATACCTGGGGGAGGGGGACAAGGCAGAACTGAAGCGAGACATCACGAGGAAGGCAATAGATACCATGCCTATGTCTCCCTGAGATCCTGGCGGGTCATTCTCGTGACCTCCTCGTGCAAAAGAACCCGTCCTGATCAAGGTCAGGGTGGCCTCCTTCAAGGAAGAGCTCACCTGCCTGACCTCATCCCAACCAGGCAGGCGTGTGTTTCCACCCCCAGGAATGGTGAATTTCAACAAAGGATCTGTTTTCCTGAATACTGACAGGCAAGGGGGCGCACACAGCTACCACTCTGGAAGGGAGTCCTGGATGATCCCGCTTGAATGGCGCACAGCCAGGTCAGATGGTTCCATGTCCCCACACTTCATTGACCGCAAGCCTCTTCTCTCTTAGCAGGCAGACTCATGGTTGGGGTCTTGTGTGTCCTTTCACAGCATGTTGGGATCTTCTGGAATCTTGAGGGTCTGGCTGCTGAGAACAGGCTTGTCTGTCTGTCTCTCTCTCTCTCTGTAGCTGCCATGTCTCCTACAGCTTTGAGTTCTGCCCACAGGCGTTATATCCTCCTGTCCGTCTCTCAAGCCTTGACTGTTTTTTCTCTTCCGCCTCTAACCTTTCTTCTCTATGAAACATTTCTTGTCCTAATCTACCACCCCTCCCTGCCACTAAATCCATGACACTGCTCCCACTGGAGGCTGAGCTGGCATCCCTGCCCAGGCACTGAATGACAGGGCACAAACAGATCCAGCATCCGCAGAGGGCTGATGGATACCCATTCCACGTAGGGCTCGGCTGTTCACGGCACTGGATGCCTCAGCCCAGAGCAGGGGGTTTACTTACAGGACAGACTAAGGGTACAAGAAAGAGAACGCAAGGGCAGCTGGTCCACGGTGGGGTGGGATACACCTGCTAGAGTTCCCCATCTAAGATGGGAGCAGCCCACCCTCTCTGACAAACTAATCTGGAGTCTCTGGGACGCAGCTGGGCTAGGAGCCTTGCTATCTAGTTATCTAGGTACTTATTTTAAAATAAACCTCTTCAGTGCAAAGCCAAGGACAAGATAAGGTCTGTGTCTTTGGGAGAAAAGAGTGAGGTGGCAGAGTTACAGGGCGCCCAGATCCCATACCCCATTCAATTGCTTCCTCCCCCCACTCCACCTCTCAGCTTGAGGGCTCATTAAGGGACTGCTAATAGGCTTAGAGTTTTAAAAGCGAGATTAATTGGTTCTTACTGCTACCGGCTTCACTTCCCGGCAGGGAGCAGTGGGGGTGGCAGTAACTGCTGGGCAGGGAAATGGGGTGGGGTAGGACAAGGAGTAGAGGGGGTAAAACTTACACTGCCAAAGTATTTGTCCAGGAGCTCCACGTACCGGTGGATCAGCTCCAGAGTGATGAGCTCATTGTCTTGGCCCTCGATGGCACAGCAGAAGTAGAGACTGGCATATCTGGGGAGCGGCATGGGAGGAGACTCAGTGGGAAGATGGCTCTGGGACACTGGCACGTGGGCTTCAGCTACCCACCAGCCTGGGGTCTCTGCTCTGATGGAACACAATGGGCTCAGGGCATGCAAAGAATAACTGCCTCCCTCACTTCTTGGCAACCAGCAAAGACACATGCTCTCTGCTCTCCTTCCCTCCCGCCCTCTGACCTGCTTGGTTTGACTCAGCAAAAACCTGAGCCAACTAACAACCTGCTCTTGCAGGTGCAGGTATAGGGGTATGTATGAGCGTGTGTGTGTGTGTCTATGTGCGTACACGTTGGAGAGGAGTGGGCCGTGTGTGTGTGTGTGTGTATACATGTTGGAGAGGAGTGGACCCCGTGTGTGTGTGTACACGATGGAGAGGACCCTGTGTGTGTACCCATCGCAGAAGAGTGGACCGTGTGTGTGTGTGTGTGTGTGTGTGTGTACACGATGGAGAGGACCTTGTGTGTGTACCCATCGCAGAAGAGTGGACCGTGTGTGTGTGTGTGTGTGTGTACACGATGGAGAGGACCTTGTGTGTGTACCCATCGCAGAAGAGTGGACCGTGTGTGTGTGTGTGTGTGTGTGTGTACACGATGGAGAGGACCCTGTGTGTGTACCCATCGCAGAAGAGTGGACCGTGTGTGTGTGTGTACACAATGGAGAGGACCCTGTGTGTGTACCCATCGCAGAAGAGTGGACCGTGTGTGTGTGTGTGTGTGTGTGTACACGATGGAGAGGACCCTGTGTGTGTGTGTGCGTACCCGTTGCAGAAGAGTGGACCCGTGTGTGTGTGTGTGTGTGTACACATTGGAGAAGAGTGGCCCCCATGTGTGAGTGTGCATGTGCGTTTATGTGCATGTGGGAGAAGAGTGGACTCTAGGATGTTTAGCTACAGTGGAAAGATGGGGTCTGGAGCAAGTCGCCATGTCGAATGTGAACTGCTGGAAAGGCTGCTGCTGCCAGTCCTTCATCGGTGTTCAGCACCTGGCCCTGCCTGACCAAGAAGGCCACCTGTTTCTCAGCCTGGCAGGATCTGGGCAGGTGTGGCGACAGGTGGGGCATCACCTCTTATAGACGACTTTGAGGTCCCGCCATTCCAGGAAGCTGCACATCTTGGGCTTGCGAGCCAGCACCACCTGCATCAACTCCCGAACCATCTTCTTCCTCTCCTTGTCCGACGTGGCCAGATACCACTTCTGCAGCCGCAGCTTTCCCTGCCGGCTGAACAGCAGCATGAATCGCATCTGGGGGTGGAGAGGGAGAACCAGAACAGAGATTGGCTTCCCACGTCTTTTTCCTCCATAAACACATACAGCTTGCAACTTCCACAGCCCCGTTCCACTCCTCACCCCACTGTTGCTGTCAATTTGCAGTGGCGGGGGCGGGGGGGCAGTTCCTCTAAGCAGCGGGTACCAGTCGGAAGCTCTGCAGAAGTTGTCATTCTGTCCTGGCCCTATATATAGGTCAGAGATGGCCTCGGGCAAATGACTTTAAGTCTCAATCCTGAGATGGCCCCAGAAGGTCCCTGGCTTACAGAGCTGTCTGCAGGGATTCAGCAAACTCATCGGCACCTATGGTGACTGGCACACGGTGGGCAAGATAATGGGCTGGGCGTCAGTACTGTGACTTCCTGGCCTCCCCATTTGCTAACCTCAATTCCCAAAGTAAAATGCAACATGACAATGACAAATGGGCACGCTCTCTGGCCCGCTGCTGTCATCCACACCGGGCTGTTCAGGGCCTCCAAAAGCCAGCTCCATTCTCCATCCTCTCCTCGCTGCTGTCCCAAGCCCCTGCCTCTGGTGCCAGGTCTGTGCTTGTGCCCAAGGAACACTGCACCCACTAGCCCACTTGGTGCTGGGGTGCTCAGCTCCTTTGCTCCCCTCTTTGCAGCCACCAGGTGCCTCCTGCTGGCACTTGTCCCCTACCTAGTTGGTGTGTAGCCCAGAAGAAAGCTTAGGTCCCTCAGGGGTGGCCAGCAGGGCTCTCAGCACCCAGGCACTCCGGGTGGAGGGCAGTCTAGGGTCACATCCTGGGATCTTCTCTTCCCCTGGTCAAGATCGGCTCTGGGAACCCTAAGTTTGTGCAGCCAAGTACTAGCTCTGTGAGCCAAAAATCAGACCAGGGTGTTTCGGGGGAGGGGATAGTGTGTGGCTAAGATACACAGGTGGAGAAATGAGCAGGAAGACGGAAGGCCTGAGATCCGGAAAAAGAGTGGAATGGGGTGGAGGGTGGAGAGCAAACAGTTGCCAGAACTGGGAAACTCCCACAACCTGGGGTCCCGCCCTGTCCCCCTCCAGGCCAGAGCCCTCAGCCCACTGGGGCTCTCAGACTCAACCCAGGCTCCGGGACAAGCGTGGCCAAGAAGCCAGGCAGGACGTTCACCGCCGGACCCGGAAACTACTCCCTCCGCCCACTCCGCGCGCGTCCCACGGGCTCCCTGGCGCGCGCACACGGCCGCCCGCGTCCCCTCAGCCTCGCCCCCTCAGGCGGAGGTCCGGACCCTGGCACGGAGCCTGCAGGGCGCCTCCCGGCTGCCGACGATCCCGCCACCCCTCTCCCACGCACGCGTCCCCTCCCGAGGGCCCTGTCCAGCTCTCCGCTCCCGGGCCGGCTCGCCCACCCGCCCTGTGGACCGGAGGGAAGCAGGAGGGCTCGGCTCCGAGGGCGGCCCCCGAGGACCCCCGCAGGTGCAGCCCACGCTCCTCAGGTCCCCCCTCCCCTCCCTCTTCGCCCAGCCTACCATCCTGCAGCCTCCGGCTCGGCGCGTCCCTCGTCGGCCACCGTAGGCGCCGGTTCCACTCCCTTTCGGCTTCTTTCTCCTCCTTCCCTCCCTTTCGGTCCAAGCCCCGCCCCCGGAGGGCCACCGCGGCCGGTCTGCGCACGCGCCGTAGCCGGGGGCCGCGCGGACCGGGGCTGGAGGCGGAGAATCGGCTACCATGGCAACCAGGTCCTTGACTTGGGCTTCGAGAAGCTCGGTTGTCATGGTAACAAGGCTGCCCTGTGGGCTGGTGGGAGGATGGGGGAGGAGGCCAGCTTGGTCTTTCCTGACTCTTTGGAGGCTTGTAGTGGGTAGGAGTGGAGGGGGGGAAAAGGCGGGAAGAGGGGTGACAGGTGGGTGGGTGGGGCGAGAAATTGGAGCGGGCGAGGAGGCAGGAGAGTGGGCGTGAGGGCCAGGGTGGCCATTAGGTGTGGGGAGGACAGGGCAGTGACAGGCAGGTGGGAGCGCAGACGGAAGAAAAGCTGCTAGCCGTGGCCCTCTACACATGAGAGAAATACGCGTGGGAAAGGCTGAAGTGAGAATCAACCCAGGGAGCGGCGGGGGGGAGTTCCTTCAGGATCCAGGAAAAAGACCGTAAAGCCTGGGTTGGGTCCGCATTAGAAAGTTATCAGGTAAAAACTTGGAGGAGGCGCACATTGTAACAGGTGTGTGTGTGTGTTCACCAAGGGCGGGCTCAGAGAAGACCTTAGAAGCGAGGAATGACCCATGAGCCTGGGACCCTTCATTTTCTAGGATAGCGCCTCTACAAAGGTGAAGCCCTTGGTGTGCGCTGCCTCCTTTCCCCAGACCCACCTGGCTGTGATGAAGTTCTAAGCTGGGCACAGGAAGGGGTGGGGAGCACTCAGGAAAGTGGACAGCTGGAAACAGTAAGCTGGGAGGAAGTGGCCCTGAGCACTGTGCCCGCCTTTCGGGGCCCCGCACCCGTGGGACCATGAGGCTCATAACCGAGACAGCTATTACATGACTAACCCATGAGTGGGTAGTGTCATTCGTAGTCATCTTCTTTTTTTCTTTTTCTTTCTTTTTTTTTTTTTTTTTAGATCTTTTATTTTTGCCTAAGCAATCCACGGGAACTTATCATGTGCTGTTCCTCAGAGGCCCGAACATTCGAGTGCTTTCTGCGTGGTGGGCGTTTGTCATTCTTTTTCACCTCCCAGGCTCTCTCAGCCCCCAGTTTCGAGTTTGGGGATCCCCCGCCTTACCTGGCTAGGAGGAGAGGCACCCCCTCCCAGCCGCCTCCGCCCAGTGGAGCCTCCCTTCCGCAACCTTCTTGGTGGCCACAGGAAGGAGGACGTGTGTGTAGAGCTGTGTCCAGCCACGCCTGCCACCTTCATGAGCTTAGGTCTGGGAGGGAATGGGGGCTGAGTGTGACATGTGGAGGGTAAGGTCTGATGTCGACTCAGGTTCCCAGGACAGCAGCAGTTACACCCAGTGGAGCGGGGCGTGAAGGGCACAGATGCAATGGGGGCATTGTTCACAGATGAGTCCTCCCTCCATCCTGGTTCTCAGTCTGTCCCAGTAATTCCCTGTGCACCCCCACCCACCTCTCTTTCTGTCTGTGCTTTGCCAGCTGGAGTGGGTTCCTGTCACCTGTCAGCAGGAATCCTGCCCAGCTGACTTGAGGATCCAGCCATGGTGTCCACTGACCGTGTGACTCAACCTTTGTCTCTCCCCTGGATTCTCTCTCTGTTTTAAAAAAAAGATGCAATCATTTTTATTAGAAGGGCAGATTTACAGAGAGAGGGAGAGACATAGAAGGAAAGATCTTCCATCTGCTTGTTCACTCCCCAAATGGCACTCAGCGAGCTGACTGGTATCAGCTGTGACCCAGGCGTGATTTCTCTGGTTACTGTGTACCGCCTAAAAGTTCATGCATTGGGAACTCAGTTCTTCACTGTGGTAGAGTTGGGAGGTCACTAGGAGGGATCCATGCTTCTCTCTCTCTCTCACTCTGTTCCTCATGTCTGCTTACCCTTCCGCCCTCACAGAGACATAAGGCCCTCAGGAACTGAGCACATGCAGGCAGAGGAGCTCCCAGCCAGGAACAAAACATCAACCTCTCTCACACTCACAGTATTTTTTTAATTATCTAATCGTGGTATTGTATTACAGTTACAGTAAAATAAACTCAAACAGATGACTGCATCCTCAATCTCTTCCCAACTACGCTGTATTCTCGCTCCCACCTGCTAGTCCACTCCATCTGCTGGGCCACTCCATCTGCTGGGCCGCTCCCGAGCCTACAGTGGTTGGGCCTGGGCCTGCTGAAGTTAGGAGGCAGGAATCCGCTTCAGGTCTCCCACGTGGGTTCCAGGAACCAGACTACCTGCCTCCCAGGGTCAGGAGCTGACGACTAAAGCCAGCTACTCCAGTGTATGAATGGCATCCTGGCCTACCTACCCTTTAGTGTCATGCTTTGTGTTACCCATTTCCTCTTTGCTATTGCTGATAGCTGATAAACAACCTTCTTTTGCCAACTTTGCAGGTTCCAGACACTGCCTCAGTGTTTGTGAAATACTGCATTCCCATTGGAAAATTCCATATCTCCGACGTTGCAAAAGAAGGTTACTACTTCCTCCTTACTTCCCCTGAGCCCGTCCCATCTCTTGGTTTCCCGTTGTGTGGTTCATGTCATCGTCTTTTCCTGGGACAGGAAGGGCAATGTGAAAGCTTGGGTTTTTAAGGGATGTCAGTAATACTTGCCTAATAAGGAGCTGATGCAATGTCACAGCGGGCTGATCCTCCACCAGCAACCCATATGGACACTGGTGTGTGTCTGGCTGCTCTACTTCCAATACAGCTCTCTCCTGATGGCCTGGAAAGGCGGTGAAGGATGGCCCAAGTCCTTCGGCTCCTGCATCCACGTGGGAGACCCAGCAAGAAACCCCTGGCTCCTGGCTTCAGATCAGCTCAGCTCTGGCTGTTGCATCCATCTGGGGAGTGAACCAGCAGATGAAACACCTCTTTTTGTCTCTCTCCTCTCTTTGTAATGTCTGCCTTTCAAATAAAAACAAAGCTTTTAAAAAGCACCTGCTACGTAGATGAGGAGAGGATGTGTGGAAGAGGTGAGAGGGAGAGCGGGAGAGCGAGCGCTGACTGGGTTGTCAGAGGCAGGGAGAGCCATGTGGGGCTTGGTCCTCAAGTTTGCACTTTGCATCTGCCTTTCGCTGTGATGCATGCTCTTTCCTGGCGTGCCCTGGGGGTCCCTCCCTCCAGACCCAGGTCCGTCCTACTTTATCTCGAAGGTTTCCATCAAACAGCCATTCCTCCAATGGGCCTTTAGGTTCTGGTGTAGACCATAGATAGTGCTCATTTCTAGAACGTTCCTTTCAGTGGTTTTCTGCAGCACCTTGCATAATTTTCAGCTCATTACTGTCTCCGTAGGTGCCTGATACCTTCTTAGCTTTCATGAGGCTGGAGTGGTGGCATAGTGAGTTAAGCCACTGCCTGTGACAGCAGCATACAGTGTGACAACATGAGTTCGAGTCTAAGCTGCTAACACTTCCTATCCAGCTCCCTACTAATACTCCTAGGAAAAAGCAGCAGAGATGCCCAATTCTTGGACCCCTGCAACCACATAGGAGACCCTGACAGAGTTCCAGGCCCAACCCCAATCATTGAAGCCTTTGGGGGCATGAATCAGCAAATAGATATTCTCTTTCTGACTTTCAAATATGTATAAACCATCTTCTAAAAAAATGTCTCAACCAGCATAAACTTCAGCCTGTAAAGCGATATTTGTCCAACTGAAGGACATTCAGAAGGGGCCTGGGTTTGGTTCCGGGAGGAGCTTTCCTTTGGCATCAGAGCGACCCCTGGTGGCTGTGGGACAGACGGTTCCCTCCAGGAAGTACCTGATTCATGTGGGGGGCCTGGACCGACAACACCAAAGGTGTTCAGGGCAGACTCTTTCCTGCTCTGGGAGAGAGACAAGGAGCGAAGGGAGGAAACCAGGGCCTCAGGCAGGGGTCAGCAGCAGGCTGCCCACATTCTTTAAGCTTCCATTTCAGTAGCTGCCTCCCCTCGTGCTGCCGCTGCCACAACCGGGCTCACCTGAGGAACTGCATGTTAAAGATTGTTGGGAATTGGACCTGGCGCGATAGCGTAGTGGTTAAAGTCCTCGCCTTGAACACGTCGGGATCCCATATGGCCACTGGTTCTGGCCCCGGCAACCCCGCTTCCCATCCAGCTCCCTTCCTGCCTGTGACCTGGGAAAGCAGTTGAGGACAGCCCGAAGCCTTGGGATCCTGCACCTGTTCCTGGCTCCTCGCTTCGGATTGGGTTGAGGTCACTTTGGGAATGAATCATCGGACGGAAGATCTTCCTCTCTGTCTCTCCTCCTCTCTGTACATCTGCCTTTTCAATAAAATAAATAAATCTAAAAAAAAGAAAAAAGATGGTTGGGAAAATAAATTTATCCCTGATTTATGTCATTCTAATAGCATTAATTTTTTTTAAATTTATGTAAAATCCGGAGTTAGAGCAGAAGAACAGAAAGAGACCTTCCATCTGCTGTTTCACCCCCATGCCCAAAAGGGCTGCAGTGGCTGTAACTGGAGCCATAGCCAGGAGCCTGGAACTCCACTGGGGTCTCCCAGGGGAGTAACCCAGGCCCCAGGACTCGAGCCAGTCTTCTGCTTTCCCAGGTGCATTAGCAGGGAGCTAGATGGGAAGTGGAGCCTCCAGGACTTGAACTGGCACTACTATACGATGCTGGCATTGCAGGTGGTTGGCTGCACTGCAAGGCCAGCCCTATTATGTATTTATTTAGAAAGAGTCGTAGTGAGAGAGGAATTCACCAGCTTATTTTTCACATCGAAGCATTTCCAACGCTCACACTGCTTGCCAACCACCTCTCCCCCAACCCCCACCACGCACACACAAGGAGAGATCAGTCGTTTCTCCAAGCGAGGTTTTGACAAGAAATGTGCAGCCGTAGTTGGCTGGAGGCATATTGGGTTTAGTGTTTCATCTTTCAAGAAAAAGAGAACGCCAGAGAAAGTGGGAACAGTCCCAGAAGGGGGCCCAGGCGAGGTCACAGCCCAGAGACCTCCTACTGGGAGGTGGGCTGTCTTTGTCCACAACAATCTCTGAGTGCTGGGAAGAGGGGTGGCACCGCCTGGAGCCCCCTTCTCTGGGGTGAGGGGGCATCTGAAGAACTGTGTCATCCCTGGTCCCCTCCCAGCAGGTGTGTGGGCGCTCTGAACTGCACATCGTACACACAGAATCAGGGCTAACTCGCACCCGCTTTGTGATGGTGTTCTGTGTGGAAGGAGGCTTCTAAGCCAATCTGTTACACCTGGGCGAATCTCCAGCCGCTAGCCTGGGGCCTTGCCATTGTTGTTATTTTTAGGACAGAAGGAAATCAAAGGCTGTATCTAGGTCCCCATGTCCCCGTTGTCTCTGTGACCCCAGCCCCGCTCTGGGAGCCCACAAGAGCCAGCCAAGAGGAGGCATGCTTCACGGGCAGCCGAAGGTCCCGGCGAGGGGCCTGCAGTAGCTCTTGTGTCTTCTCTGGGCTCAGCTGGCTGCTGCAGGCTGGGTGGTCTCAAAGCTAGTTCCACAGCCATATCTTGGTCTTCCACACTAGCCAGTTGCAGAGTGAGGCTGGGAAAGGAGAGATGTATATGCACTGAGTACAGAAACACACACTCCCACCCCACCCCTGCCCCAAGTCCAGGCTCTCGCAGGCTTTTTGAAGAGAGGGGTTCTCATTCCCAGGCTAGACTGGACTTTGAAGTGCCCTCCTTTTATGACTCTAAAGACAGGCTATATGTGGGAAAGTTCTACAACCAACGCCTTGAGACTGTTGTGTAACATGAGAGAGAGCCAAGAATGTCCCAAGTGGCCCTGGAGAGGGACATCGGGGGAGCGGGACCAAGGTAAACCATGCTTGAGGTGTCTGAACACCCTCCTGGATTTGCCCTCAGAAATGTAACAGGCAGGGGCAGGCTTGGGACTCCCACTTTCCACTTCTCATGCCAGAGGACCTGGGTTCGAGTCCCAGCTCCTGAGCTTTCCATCCAACTTGCCAGGAGGCAGCAAGTGAAACTTCAGTGCTTGGGTCCCTTCCCCCCACGGGGGAGACTCAGAGTTCTTGGCTCCTGGCTTCGGCCAGGTCCAGCCCTGGCTGTTGTGGGCATTTGAAGATTGTGGCCATTTGAAAAATGAAGCAGCAGATGGAAGATTCTCTCTCTGCCTTTAACATAAACAAATCTTGTTGTTTCTAAAGAAATGTGCTGGATACCCAGAGAGCTGTATCTTTCAGTGCTATCATTAGGGGGTTCTGGAGGGTGCAACTAAAGAGTCCAAGTCAAGTCCATTGGTTTCCGGTTGAAAAATCATTTTCGAGGGTAGGAATGGGGACCAATTCAAGGACGTGTGCCCTTGGCCAGGACGACACAGATAGCACACATCACAGAAGAGCCTTGTTTTCATGTAGCTGAGAGCCAGGTGGGGTTGGGGAAAGTGAGACACAGGTGAGTACAGGTGCCACTGCATGCCAAGACACAGAAACACAACCAGATGGAGCCGGGAACCAGGCTGTGGGCCAGATTTGCAAGGAGAGCCCTGGTGGTGGGCATGGACCTGGGTCTGGGCTTGGAGAAATGGAACACGGAGGCTGGGGGCTGGGAGGGGCAGAAGGAATGGTGTGACTGGCAGAGACAGGCCCCCCACCACATGAGAAAAAAGAGAAATGCATGTCTTTGGGCCGTGTGAAAGTAAAGAGAGAGCGTGTTTCTGCATATTATTTATAATTTATTATATTATTTTTAGGAACATTTTCCGTGTTTATATATCAAAAGTGAAAAAAGGCACATGATTCCACACAGTGTCAAGAACAGTAGAAGCTGAACAACATTCAGGGACCCCTGAGGGGACCCGTCCAGTGCATCCTGAAAAAAGGGGGGGAAAATCAAAACAACAACTGAAGGCAAAGGGTGAGGGTCGCTTGGGGAGGAGCTCGGTGGGGGTGATGAGGCCTCATCGGGGTTGGCGCCACATGGGGAGGGGGCGGCAGTGGGTGAGCTGGCCTGCAGACTGGGTGCCTCTCCCTAGGGCCCGCGAGAGAACTCAGGGGGTTGAGCCCCCAGCTTACTTTGCCTGCCTTCTTCCTCGCCCCCTCCCCCTCCCTCCCCGCCCTCACGTGTCCCCCGCTAGCACTCAGCAGCCGGAAATGACACACTGGAGTGAGTCACCAAATGTGGCAGTGAGTCACTCTGTAATTGGGGAAAGTTCTGTCCTGGCAGGTGCTCCTGCCCCTTGCAATGTCTGCCCCTGCATCTGTTGGGAAGCTCTCAAGCCACTCTGCCCCCACCCCCCCACAAGTGCATCCTCTTGGTCTCTGAGATGACCTGAAGTCGGGTCATCTTGTCCTTCCCACTGCACCCCCAACTAGGGGAGGGTGGGGGGATGTAGCATGGCTCAGCCAAGGAGTGGAAAAAGGGAGGCGTGCTGGAACTCCGGCAGCCACCAGGTGGCAGTGTGGACCCCATCACGCGGGCGGTTCAGCGGCCAGACTCCTGAAGGGTGAGGCCACAGACCACAGACCATGAAGGAATCCGATGCAGACATTTAAATAATACATTATCTTTGATAGTTCTCTCTTTCTCTCTAGCAAGCACACAAGGATAAGGATATGATAAATAGTCAGCAAGCACACCTCTGGCATCCCACCCCAGCAGGGAGCTGGGGAGCAGGAGCCAGGTACACATTTAACCTCTGTTCCTGTTTTTGTGCAAATCAGGGTTGTGGGAAGCAGACACCTGCTTCTACCAGTAAACAAGTCACCTACACTCCAAGATAGCCGTATGCACGTAGTTTCCGAGGAGGGACAGGGCCCTGTTGGGAGGCAGGGATGGTGGTGGTGGCAGTAGGCATTGTGTGTTGGCCCCACCAGTTCACAGCCCTGCTGAGCCGGGAAGGTGGCTGATGCCAGCATGGAGCTTGAGATGAAAGGATGTCTCTCTTTTTGGTCTGGTCTGGCTGGTCACCAGCCTCCTTGGTAACAACAGCGTAAGAGTGACCACAGCGTGACCAGAACACGAATTGTGGCTGCTGCTGCTGCTGCTGCTAACCTTCAAGATCCCACCCTGCCGGGGGCCTGACACCCCCCCAACAGGCAGAGATGAGCCAATATGCCTGCACCTGCTGGTCTCCTTGGAGACTGTCAGGGACTTGGTCTTGGGGCCGGCATCCAGGCTGCTAGCAGGAAGCCTGGCTTGCGCCGCAGTCAGAGGCCCGGGGAAGCAGGTGGAAAAGATTCCGTGTTGTTGCTATCATTTTGTTTTAAAGAGAGACGCATGACTTTTTTTTTTTTTCCACAAAGAGTCCTCCAGCAAGTCTTCTCTGACACAGCCCCAGTTCTGTCCCAGCCGAGGGCTCCTCTTCCCCCCGTCAGAGTTCCATTACTTGGCCCAGGAAAAGGATGGTACCTGTGAACAGGAAACCCAGGGGTGAGGTGGCAACGCTCTGAGCATGTGCACAAGCCAGTTAGCTGACTGCAGTCTTGGCGGCTGCCCCTGTGCACAAGCTGGGCCAGGGACTGGGCCATGGATCGCAGAGCTGTGCCTCCTCACTGAATGCTGTGGGCAGGGGCTGGGTTGGGGTTCCCTACCCAGAGTCCTCTGGTGGTGAAAAGATGGGCATGGAGCCGGGGAACATGGCGGGGTTCCGGGCTCACCTGTGGGATTATGCCGAACCACAAACAGGAAGGGCCTGTCCATGATGATCTCCTCGGGGGCCATGCGAGCTGTGACGAAGATGGCTGCAAGACAAGGGATTGTGTTGGAGGCCAGGGCCTGGTGGGTGAGGAGGGCCGGTGGGCAATGTCCACAGCTGGCCTTCAGGAAGCCCCAGGATGGGTGTCTTCAGAGCTCAGAGACCACCCCTCACCACCACCAGTGTCATTGGAATTTGCTGGTAAGCAAATTCAAGCTCATTCCCCACCCTGGGAGCAACTCGGGGCTCCCATGCAGGAACCCCAGGGCCCCAGCAAAAGCCAAGGAACAGGAGGGGTAGGGGTGGGTGCAGCTCTTGTTCTTGACCCCGGAGTGAGAGGCCAGTGTGGAGCAGGAGGATGCCAGGGTCCATGTCAGGTCTGGGCCCACTTGGGCCCCTTCTGGGAAGCCCTGGGCAGGAGTGAGGACTCACCTGTGGAGGAAGACGCCACAGTGCCACTCTCATTCACTTCGATCTTGACTTTCTGCAGAGCCTGGGACACGTGGAGAGGTTCTTGGTCTGAAATAGAGGTGGATCCGGGTTGATGTCAAGTCCAGCCCTTGAGACTCAGCCTTGGGTGTTCCCTCCCCACCCCATGGCCACCCAGGCTAAGGCCTCTCTCTCTCTCACTTGAAAGACGTGTGAAGTCTGCTTGTCCCAGCCTGAACATGTCCGTCATGCCCAAGTTCTGCAGGGCACCCCTGAGGTCCACTTCACTCTCCAGGGAGAACCTGCAGACAACAGGAGACAGACAGCTAAAGCTCAGTGCCTGCCTCCTGCAGGACAGGACACTGGCGGGAACCTACAGCCTGCTTCCATGACATCTGTTGGCAATGCGTCTCTCCGTGCTGGAAGTTTCTAGCATTCACAAGCATTTGTGAGCAGCCTCCCCTGTCCTCCCTGTCCACTCCCATCACTTCTGGAGTCTCTGACTAATTGCTCTCCTTGAAGGAGGCAGGCATTTCAGCATAATTGGATGTAGTGTGGCCGGGGGCATGTTGTCCTGCTGGGAAGGCTGAACACCTCTCTGGGCTGTAGGTGGTGGGTCTGAGAGCTAGCGCTGGAAGAGGTGCTCCGGGGCTGTCTCTGCCTCCTACCAGGGCACAGCTAATTACCTCCATCTTTATGGCAGAGGTGAGGGGGAGCAGCCAACCACTGAGTGCCTCCTTGTCTCCCAAACCCTCTGCCAGTTTGGGGGTAAGTGGAACAGGACCCTTGGGTGCCTGAAATCCTCCAATGACCCATAGCCTTCTCCACTCCTTTGATTGTGTGTGTCAAGATTTTTAATAGCTGCTCCAACATGTTGGTGTCCCAGCTAGAAGCCTTGGGTGGGGCTGGCGCACGCGAAAGCAATTCCTTGGGTCACTGCAGTTCAGGGATGGGAGATGGGGTGGGAGGGCAAGGCAAGTGTGAGTGTGGATGTGGACGAGTCACTGCCCCCCTCAGCCCACCGCCAAGTGGCTTGTCGGAGGGGGAGTATTCTGCGGAGGGGTGGTTTCTCTAGAAAATTCTCCAGGTACAGGGATGATGGTAGTTAAGCTAATTAAACCCAGGGTAGAGTATGTGCTACCATTCTCTCTCTCTCTCTCTCTCTCTCTCTCTCTCTCTCACACACACACACACACACACACACACACACGCACACACACACCTCTCCCCGCAGGGGTCACTGCAAAAGCTGGAAAATTCAACCCTAGGGCAAATGCCTGAAGTTGGAGCTGGGAGAGAAGGTGTCAGGGGGCACTAAGGGAGTGCAGCTTACTTGGGCAGAACCAGGAGGCGGGGCACTCTGGTCATGTTGCCTTTCCATTGGCTGATGAGCTGAGCAGTCAGGATGTTTGTGATGGCTGAGAGAGGCACCTCTTTCTGGTAGGGAGCGGCAATGAGCATGCTCAGGGTATCCCCATGGTAGGGCAGCTCCAGGATGTCATAGTAGTGGCCGTCCGGGGTGAGGAACTCAGCTGGCAGGACACCAAGGTGGCACATGAGGAGCAGCTCTGGTGCTGGCCGCTTTGAACCCCAGCCCTGGGTCCTCGTCACCCTGCCTGGGAGCCCCAAACCCCAACCCTCTCTGGCATTCCTGTGCCCTTTGGCCTCCCCTTTGGGGGTGGCACCATGGTTCAACTGGCTACTCCTCTGTCTTCGAGCGCCGGGACACTATATGGATGCTGGTTCATCTCCTGAATGCTCCGCTACCCATCCAACTCCATGTTTATGGCTTGGGAAAGCAGACAGCCCAAGTCCTGGGGACCCTGTACCTCTTTGCCTCTCCCACTGCCAATGCCAAGTATTCCAGTATCTCAGCTTTCACCACAGCCTGGGGATTGTGCTTTCCAGTATGGTGCTGGAAAGGGTCCAGCAGGCAGACAGAGGTGGGGCAGGAGGAAGATCAAGCTTCTTGCTTCTGCTCCCCCTGGCCTGGACTCTCCCCCCTGGGAAACCAGAATGTGTTGTGGGGTTGCTCTCTCTCCACTCGCTGGGGGTGCGGAGGGCAGCAGGTTGGATGTCCCCAGGAGACCCCAGGGATAAGGTGGGGATGGGAGGGCTGGCACTTACTGTAGTTGAACTTGTTGGTCTGCGCCATCATGGGCACCGAGACGGTGCTGCCGTCCGACTTGTGGAAGAGGCGGCGGTGGGTGCCAGCCTTCGGGAAGGGTGTCTTCCACTGGCCGTTGAAGTAGAGGGCGTTCACCAGCACCAGGCGCGTCAGCTGGTCCACAGCCCCTTCCCCGAGCAAGTCACTGATCATGCCTGGGGAGCACCAAGGGAGGGAGGGACGGTCAGATATGTGTGAGAACTCCAGCCCCCAGTTCTCAAAGGGATGCAGGAGGGAGGTATCCAGCAGGGCGCAGATGGGGTCAAAGTCAGAGTCTCATTGCTCTCCACCTGTTCTTTCTCCCCCAGGGTCTCAGGGCACCTTCCAGCCCCTGTCTGGAACCAGAGCTGGAAATCTCACCCTGGCTTTGCCCCCTTAAAAAGCATTCTTGAAGGGTCCTAAGTGTTGTTCTAAGGGTCCTGTTCACTGCTGTTCTTTTTAAGTCTGGAGCAGGCACAGTGGTACAGTAGGTTAGGCTATTGCCTGCCACACCAGCATCCCAAATGGGTGCTGGTTCAAGGTCCTAGCTTCTCCACTTCCAATCCCTCTCCTTGTTAATGTGTCTGGGAAGGCAGCAGAAGATGGCCACAAGTGCTTGGCTCTCTGCACCCTTGTGGGAGACCCAGATGGAGTAGCAGGTTCCTAGATTTGGCCTGGATCAGCCTTGGGGCTGTTGTAGCCATTTGAATGAAAGCTCTCTCTCCCTCTGTAACTCTGTCTTTCAAATAAATACATACACACACACACACACACACACACACACACACACATTTTAATCTCAAAACATTTCTTGGAGATGGTTTTGAGAACACCTAATGACGACCACTATGGCCAAGTACACTTGGCCTTCTACAGAGGAGGGAGGTTGGAAGGAAGAGTTTGAGACATGTGGCTTTGTTTCCAAGTCCCCGTTGGAGTACAGGCCCTTGGGCACGCGCATCTGCTTTCCCAGCATGCTCACCTTTCGTGTGTCTCTTCACCCAGTCATTGATGATGAATCTGGCCCGCGACACTTCAGAAAAGTCCACCTGCTTGACCGTGGTCCGGAACAATCTGAAGAAGTGAGGCATGAAGCCCGGCACCAGCTTCAGGTCACGCTGCACAAAGATGGCGTCTGTGGTGCTGACCTCGTCCTTGTTCCAGGGGCCCATGAGCGCCTGGTGCAGGCGGCGCAGGGCGGGGGCCGTGCTCTGCTCTGGACAGCGGCAAGGAAGATGGGTCACATGAGGGCCCCCAGCCGTGCTCACACACACACCCCCAATGGTGAGTCTTTCCCATCCTGTATTCCAAACTTTGTCCCTTCCCTGCCCATCTAGGTTTCCCTCAACAGTCTCAACTCCTGACACTTTCTTTGGGTTCAACCATTTTTTTCTCAGTTCTGTAATGATGGACCCTTAATTCCTCCCTCCCGCCCCTGTATCTTATATGCATCTCTCTATTTCTTCTCCACACAGCATCCTAGGGGAACTATGTGTGTGTGTGTGTCCCTATTCTGAAGAAACTGAGTTTTACTGACACTGAAGTCACACAAGCAGTAAGCGGCAGATCCGTGGGCTGGTACAGCCAGTGAGGTCCTAAGAGAAGAGGGGGTGGCCCCTGCAATAGGGCCAGGGGTTCACCTAGCCCAGCCTGAGTCTGTTGGCTCTCCGAAGACACGAGACTTCACACCTCCTGCCCTGCCCCATGTCTCACCATCGACTTTGAATCCCATGGCCTCTTGGAGCTGCTGCTGGGTTTCCCCCGCCGTGGTCAGCTGCAGCATGGCCAGCACCGAGGCCACCCCATAGGGCGAGAAAACCACGTTGCGGTCTTCAGTGGCCTGTGCCACCTGCCGAAACACTTTCACCCCGAAGTCTGCTGCCAGTTCAGCCACCTGGGACTGGTGCAAGTGTGAGGCAGATCCTTCAGCAGAGAGGACGGCCAAGCCCAGGGCCAGGCAGGCAAGCACCGGACACATCTGCATCCTAGAGCAAGCGGAAAGGGGTCTGAGGTGGGGTCGGTTATAGGAGGAGCAGCAAGGGGGAGGGAGAGCAGGGCAGAGCACACCCTGGTCATGCCCCCCAGCTCTGGTTCCAGAAGTCACTGTCCATTCCATCCCATCTCCATCTGCTGGAAGCTGCCCAGGTAACCCTCTTCCCTTAGTGGAGATAGAAGCTCCCACATCTGTGGGTTTGCATGAAGATTTGCAACGTTTCCACCGGGTGTGTGTTACTCAAGTCAAGGAATATGGGAAAAGCAGGAGTTATCAGAAGTCCTGGTACCTGGGGCTCCCACCCCAGTCCCACCTGCTCCCTGCAAAGAAGGGAAGGAGAGAGGGAAAAAAACGGGGTGCAGGGACCTCACTGTGGAGATGCTGGAGAGAGGACAGAGATGGAAAGGAGTTTGCTCTTCCCCTACCTGAAGTTCTCAGAGTCGCCTTGCTGCAGCAGACTGTCCCAGGAGTCTTGGCAAAGCTGGAAGACTAGGGGGAGTGGCTGTCTCAGTCCTGGTCCTCTCCCGCACTCTGCTCTGGGCCCTGCAGCCAGCCCCAGCTGTGCTGCTCCTGGGGCCAGCAGCCTCCCTTTATACCAGATGTGGGGCAGGAAGTTAGATGAACTCATGGTGTGGCCCCGCCCACGTGCTGGCTGTGGAAGTGTCTGAGCAACAGCCAGCCGGCCCCTGCCTAAACCCCCCCCCCGGCGTGGGGGGGTGCGCCTCCCTCCTCTGGCTTGTGGAGGCCTGTGTGTGTATGTGTGTGCTGCCTGTGTGTACGTGTGCAAGAGGCCTCAGGGAACGTCAGGCCAACCCCCTCCCTCCCGCATGCTCCCTGGGTTTGCTCAAGGCCCTCCCTCAATTCAGTCACCTTTGCCTGTCTTTGGATGCCCTGTCAGCAGGAGGTCCTGCCTGCCCGGCAGGGTGACAGGTGGCCAAACACACAGGGTCCAGGCTAACAGATCCTCAAGCTCAGCTCAGCTCAGCTCGCACCTCCAACCTCCAGCCCAAGGGCATGGAGTGTGCAGGCTACCGTCTGAGTTTTGATTGTCTCGGATGCCAGCCCTACACAGAGCTGACTGTCTCCTCCTGGGCCACTGTCATCTGGTGGCTTGCCCTCTGGGGCTGTGTGGCACATGGCGTTCAGGCTCCCTGAGTGCCCCTGAGGGCTCTCCGTTGCCCACAGCCCTTTCTGGCTGGGGTTTGAGATGCGCTAAGTGGGGTGGTGGTCCCTTCCAGGGCTGAGTTCTTGGTGGGGGCCTGAGCTCTGGAGAGGGTGGCCACTGGTTGGCAGTGAGCACCAATGACATTTGGGGTCTGGCAGGATCAGGTATGCCCCGGGTGATGTGGCCAGTGTGGATGGAGTGGAGTTCGGGGGGCGTGTGAGGGTGTGCTGAAGGGCTCCTGTGTAGGGGGGTGGGAGGGGGCATGGTGCTGTTGACCTTGGGGTCCTCACATCTGTGCTTTGTGTCGGTGCTGGGATTCCACTGGGCGTACCCATGGAGACGACCACAGGAAGCACCCGTGGGTGTTGAGATGTTTGTTTTGGATTTGTTCAGTAAACAGATACCAAGGTAACCACAGCCCCACAGCTTTCCTGGGATTTTTTTTTTTTTTTTTGAGGCTGCCTCCTGTCTTTGTTTAACCCCGGGTGGGGGCAGGGAGGGGCATGGCTAGGAAAGAGAGGGAAACCTCCTTGGAAAGTTGGGATCATGGACATTGCCGCCGCCTCGTGACACAGGAGAGCCAGCACCTCCAGTAGCAGCCAAGGACACCTGTCTTCCCCCCGCCCCCCGCCAGGGTTGTGTTTAGTCTTCCCTAAGAATGTGCGGTGAGGAGAGGATGGAGGACAGAGGCCCCAGCTCAGCTCCTCCCCCAGCAACGCCTGCAAGGCCTCCCTCCCTCCACCCTCTGGGGCCGCAGGGCAGTGCTTAGAAGAGTCTTGAATGGGCCCCAGACAATGGTTCAATGGTTCAAGCTGCAGGAGCCCACACGGATGTCAGTTTGTGTCCCGGCTGCTCTACTTCCCATCCAGCTCCCTGCTTGTGGTCTCGGAAAGCAGTCGAGGATGGCCCAAAGCCTTGGGACCCTGTACCCATATGGGGGACCAGGAAGAAGCTCTTGGCTCCTGGCTTCTGGCTTTGGATCCACTCAGTTCTGGCCATTGTGACCATTTGGGGAGTGAACCAGCAGATGGAAGAGCCTTGTCTCTTCTTTCTGTAAATCTGATCTGCCTTTCCAATAAAAAAAAAAAAAATAAATCTTTTATTTTTTTTTATTGGAAAGTCAGACATACAGAGAGGAGGAGAGGCAGAGAGGAAAGATCTTCCATCTGCTGATTCACTCCCCAAGTGACCGCAACGGCCAGTGCTGTGCCGATCCGAAGCCAGGAACCAGGAACTTCCTCCAGGTCTCCCACGCGGGTGGAGGGTCCCAAGACTTTGCGCTGTCCTCCACTGCTTTCCCAGGCCACAAGCAGGGAGCTGAATGGGAAGCAGGGCTGCTGGGATTAGAACCGGCGCCCATATAGGAACCCCGGGCGTGCTAGGCGAGGTCTTTAACCACTATGCTATTGCGCTGGGCCCAAAATAAATACATTTTTAGAAAAAAAAAGAAGATACTTGGATGAGACCACAACAGGCAACCCCAACTTACTCTCTAACCTGGGGTGCTTCAGTCCTTTGAACAGCTGGGGGAGGGGCACATTTTACCCTGAAGACTGAGAGGTGTGGGACTGGAGGGGTCCTGCTGGCATGCAGTGGGTGTGTCAACGTGGAGGCCAGGGCCCAGCATGTGGCCTCAGCACTGAACTGCCTATATCCCATAGCACAGAATGTGTGTCCCGGCTCTGATTTCCAGCTGCAGCTCCCTGGACACTCTGGGAGGCTGCTCATGATAGCTCAGGTCTTTGGGTCCCTGCCACCAGGTGGGAGACCCAGACAGAGTTCCAAGCATCTGGCTTCAGCCTTGCCCAACAGTAGCTGTGGTGGGCATTTGGGGAGTGAATCAGCAGATGGGAGCTCACTCCTTTCTCTCTCTCCATCTCTCTTTAGCAATAGAAAGAGGCATCAACATTGTGGTATAACCAACTAAGTTGCTTGCCTACAATGCTGGCATCTTGTATGGGCGCCAGTTCTAATTCCGGCTGCTCCACTTCCTATCTAGCACACACACACACACACACACACACACACACACACACACACCGCTAATTCACCTAGGAAACCAAAATATGTCCCTAAGTGCTTGGGCCCTGCACCCACATGGAAGATTCCTGGCTCCTGGTTTTGGTCTGGCCCAACCCTGACTGGTATAGCCATTTGGAGAGTGAACCAGCAGACAGAACATCTCTCTCTCTCTCTCTCTCCATGTTTGCCTTTCCAATAAATAATTAAATCTTTAAAAATTAATAAGAGGGGAAGAAAGAGAAACTGAGGTAAAATCTGCTATGACAGGGTTTTGATTTTTTTTGACTTTTCCTTTGACTTTGATGAGCTGGAGCTGCCCAGCTGCCCGTGGTCATTGCCTCTCGCCTGCATGCATGTGCCCTTGCCTCAGCCCCTCACCAGGACACGGCTGCGTGCTGGGAGTCACTCATTACCCATAGACATCCCAAGGTGCTTCTCCGAATCCAGCCTGACTCAAGGGACCGTCACTTTCCCTTTCGCCCCTAAACCCCAAACAGCCAGGGGTTGGGTCTTCTGGTTGAAGCTATGACCCCTTGGGTCAGAGGCAGAGAAAAGTCCCAGCTGTTGAAATAGCTGCATTTCTGGCTTCCGGAGGCTCAGAGATAAGAGAGTGAGTTGCTGGGTGCTGGAGTTCTGAGGGAACTTCCAGGCCTTGCTAACTGGGAAAGATGGAAAGGAAGCCCCCAGAAGGTGTTCGTGACTGTCCCAGATGCACGCCTTCCCACCACCACGCCCCCCGGGGACCTCTGGCTGCAGAGGTCTTCCGCCCTCCCTCTGCCTTGCCTCCCAGCTCCTCCCTGCCATTCTCTCTTTCCTCCCCATTTCCCATTCTCCTTTAACCCCCTCACTCTGACTCAATCTCTCTCTCCCTGGCCTCTTCGTCCCAAATCCCTTTTACAGTCAAGCACGCAGCGTTGCAGGCCCTTCCTGTGGGGAAGATGGTCTGTCTCTCCCGGCAGCGACAAGGGAGTTACACAGGCTCCCTGGAATGCAGGGCCCGGCCTCCTGACTCCAGGGTGATTTCATTGGGAGAGCCGGGGGTGGCAGAGAGGCAAGGTCCTATTTCTGGCCTGGTGGCTCTCCAAACACCACAGCGCCAAAAATAGCCTGGCTATGCACTTGGCAGCCCTCTCTAGGAGTGAGCTTGCTGAGTTATGCATGCCACAGCTCCCGCTCACAGGAGAGCCTGGCCCTGGGTTGGTGTCACCCCAGGGCAGTCCTGGCCTGGGTGGTCAGACCCCCTCCCCCACCTGGCTCTATGTCCCCCCCTCCCTCTCCTGTGTTTCTCCCAATATCCCTGATTCAAAAATTAGTGCCTGTCTGTGGTTGCTTTGTTCTGCCATCTACACGAAGAGTTTCACAATCCAGAGAGTTCTAAGAATCACTCATCCCTGGGGCTGGGTAATGTGATGCAACAGGTAAAGCTACCTCTCGCAGCGCCTGCATCCCCTGTGGGCGCCAGTTCAAGTCCTGGCTGCTCCACTTCTGATCCAGCTCCCTGATAATGTGCCAGGAAAGTACTGGAGGATGGCCCAGTGCTTGGGGCCCTGCACCCATGTGGCAGACCCTGGAAGAGGTTCCTGGCTTCAGACTGGGCTTAGCTCTAGCTGTTGAGGCCATTTTCCTTTTTGGCAGAAGGTGACCCTCGGGCTCTGGGGGCTGGAGTGGGAACCACACAGCACAGTATTTGTGAACACCAGGCACAATCCAGCCTCGCGCTCAGTGGCAGCGTCTCTCAGACCCAGGGGATCTGAGCTTCAGTTCTTGGAGGGTGGTAGCTCCCAGGGCAGGGGCTGGGAAGCATACGTTCCCGTTTTTCTCATCAACATCCCCACCGGTGTCTGGCAGTGTCATAAGTTGGTGGGTCCTGGAGATGATGCCTGCCGGCTCCTCCCCTCTTGTCTCTAGAAACATCCCCCTGCCTCCACACCCGCCCCATCCCCCAAGACTGATTCTGCAAACTCGGGCCCGTCTGTCCATCTGTCTTTCTTTCTTTCTTTCTTTCTCTCCTTTCTCTCTCTCTCCCCCTTCCCCCTCTCTCTTTCTTTCTCTGCTTGTAGCCTGGGAGAACAGTTGAGGACAGCCCAAAACCTTGGGACCCTACATCTATGTGGGAGATTGGGAAGAAGTTCCTGGCTTCAGATAGGCTCAGCTCCAGCTGTTGTGGCCACTTGGAATGTGAATCATCGGATGGAAGATCTTCCTCTCTGTCTCTCCTCCTCTCTGTATATCTGCCTTTCAAATAAAAATAAATCTTAAAAAAAAAAAAGATGTCTTTATTTGAAAAGCAGAGCAAGCAAGCAAGAGACAGAGAGCTTCCATCTGCTACCAATTCACTTCTCTTACAGGTCTGCAATTAGCTAGGGCTGGGCTAGGCCAAAGCTAGGAGCTTTAGAAAGGCCCCCTCCAGGGTGCGCTAGTAGGAAGTTGAATTGGAAGTAGCGCAGCCAGGACTCAATGTGGAATGTTGGCGTCCCAAGCAAAAGCTTAAGCCATTGTGCCACAAGCCAGTCCCACAGTGCAGCCTCTCTGGGTCCCAGGATTGAATACGGGCCTACTGGCAATTTCACACACACCCCAATCCCCCCAAGGAGCAGGAGGAAGTAGCTGTGGACCCCCAGTCCCACCTCTCCCCTCCCTCCCTCCTCCTTCCTCCCTGCACTGTTCCCATCTCTTAGTGGTCCCAGTCACCCCCTGCTCAGTCACTTTTGGGCTCCCCCCGCAACCCCATGCGCACTTGGCTATGCCTGGGGCCCCAGGAACCCTCACTTCCTTATTTCTATCAGAATCTTGCGTGATCTTCTGCTCAATGAGCAGAAATGACCCTCGTTGCCCTTGAGCAGCAGCGAGCCTGGTCAGCATTGAGGGAGTCCCTGGGTGACCACCAACAGGAAGTTGGCTGTGCAAGGCAGGGTGGAGCGTGTGCCGCGTGTGGGACAGCTGTGGCCACAGAGTGGGGCGGTGACAATTGCATGAGGCAATGCAGACCCGACGGGGCGCCTCCAGGCCAGGCTGGCTGGATCTGGCCGGGTCATTGTCTCTCTTGGATTCTCTGATTCTGATTCACGCGCCCTCATGTTCACCAATAGCGCGTTCCTCATTCTTCACATTCCTGACCCTCTCTCTGACTGTTCTATCCACGTCCTATTAAGACTTTTTTTTTTAATTGGAAAGGCAGATTTATAGAGAGTAGGAAAGATAGAGTGAGAAGGATCTTCCATCTGCTGGTTCATTCCCCAAATGGCAGCAACAGCTAGAGTTGAGCTGATTCAAAGCCAGGAGCTTCTTCCAGGTCTCCCAAGGGAGTATAGGAGCTCAAGGACTTGAGTCACCCTCTACTGCCTTCCCAGGCCACGGACAGGGAGCTGGATGGGAAGTGGAGCAGCCAGGACAAAAACTGGCACCCATATGGGATACTGGCACTTGCAGGTGGAGGACTAGCCTGTTGAACCATCACGCCAGGCCACCCGCCCCCTCCACCCCCAAACCCACCTCCGTTGTCCTTTACTCCAGGCCCTGGGATGGTTATTGACTGTGGCCAATTACATCATGCTGGGAGGCACAAAGCAAAAGAATATCAAGCCAGAGCCATGACTCCTCCGTGTGGCCCCCATGGAGCAGCTGGGCAGACACCCAGGGCAGATGACTGTAACCCCATTGGGTCAAGGCAGATTTGTGGGTGGGCGAGGTACAGGGGAGACAGTTTGGGTGACACAGTGTACATGGAATTTGCCCCCCACCTCCTCAGAGGCCCCAGGGACACCCCTTCCACTGGGCCCGAGTCACTGACCATTCCTTTCTGTCCATATGGGAGCAGACATCTCTCGTGTCTGTTGGTCTGAGTCACCATGGTGAGGCATCCAGGCTAGGGCTGTCGGGGCCCTGGTGGGATCTGTAAGGACTAGGAGAACAGGTGAGGGGAAGAGGGGTAGGCCAGGGAGACCCCAAGCTAGACTCCCTGCACTTCCTTCCTCACAGCCAATGCAGGCTTGGAGCAGAGCAGCTTCTGCAGGTCTTTCTGGAACGGGTTTTTCTGAGCATGCATGGCGGATCCTGAGCTTGGCAGAGGCCAATAAGGAAGGGCTTCCCCCAACTTCCCTCATCTAGCCCAGCCTCATTTTGCTGCTTCCTGCACCCACTCCCTCTCCAACAACACCTGGATGCCTCTGTCTGCTTCTTGCCCATGTGCCCATGACTGCCTCCTCACTATACTAGGTCAGGCAGCCCCTCTGGATTAGAAGATGCAACCCGAGAAAGATCCCCCATTCCAGCCCAGCATCCAAACATAGCCTCTCCTCTCCCATCCAGGATCCCCATGGCCGGGGTGCCAGCCCTTTGCCTGAGAGAGCCTTGTGCTGTAGGCAGAAGCAGGCAGACGTGGCCTGTGCACAGTCAGGGACTGCCCTGAGCTTCCCTTTTCCCTTCTGTGCGTTGGCCATGACGATGTCACTTCAATCACACCCTGGCCAGGATCTCAGTAGATGTTGTGAATGCAATGGCCATTTGTGTCTGTCCATGGAAGGTGTCCAGTGGGCTTCTGCTGGCTTTAAAAAAAAAAACTGCATTTATTTTTATTTGGGAGACAGACTTATTAGGGAAGAAAGACACAGAGAGATCTTCCATCCACTGGTTCACTCTGCAGATGGCCACAATGGCCGAAACTGGGATGGCCCAAAGCTTATAGCCAGTACGGTCCCAAGCACTTGGGCCATCCTCTGCTGCTTTCCCAGATGAATTTGCAAGGAGTTGGATCAGAAGTGGAGCAACCAGGACTTGAACCGTCACCCACATGGGTTGCTGGCACCTCTGGAGGAGGCTTAGCGTACTACCCACAGTGCTGGCCCATTCCGCTGGCTTTTAAACAGTGCTTCGGGGCTGAGAGCTTGACCCAGCTGAATTCCCTGCAGGAGTGCTTGGGTTGCTGTTCAGACTCAGCTTCCCACTTCTGTACTCTGTGGGAGGTGGCAGGTGACAGCTCGGTGCTTGGGTACCTACCACTCAGGTGAGGGACCTGCCTTGAGTTCCCGGCTGGCCCCGCCCCAGCCATTGCTGGCATCTGGGATAGGTACCAGTGTATGGCAAATTTCTGGCTGGCTGCCCAGCTATCTTTCCCTCTCTCTTTCAAACAAAACAAAACATAACAATTGAACCTGGAACTGGGTCTGACACCACCATCCCCACTACCACCCCCAAAGGAAAAAAAATCTAGCCAGCCCTGATCCTGGACCTGTACCCCAACGTGGGGAGAGGCTCTTCCCGCCACTCCTGCTGCACCCCTATCAGGTCAAGAACTAACAGGACCCAGTGAGTAAGAGCTGATGCAGGCAGGCGAGTAAGTGTTGTTCACATGGCAGCAGTGCCTGGGGACAGCCAGGGTCAAGGGTGCAGAAGGGGCCACAAGAGGCAGCTCCAAGGGACAGATAGTGGGTTGTATTTAGTATTGGTGGCAGGGGCATCTGACTTGGGTATGTGGGCCCAGGGAGCAGAGCCTACCCCCACTCCCCTTGCAGAACCATACAGGAAGTCCCTGGGGCAGGGGGGTTGGCACAGGTTGGGGCAGAACCACCCCTCCCCATGATGATGTTGGGGGCTGGCCTTGACCTCAGCGGCCTGTCTCTGCATTCATTGTCTCTCTCTAGGCCAGGAGGGTCTTGACCCCAACAGGGGAAGCAGCTGCAATTCAGTGTGAGGCCCAAGATGGCCGGATATATCCCCTAGCTGCGTGGACCCTCTTGGCCCATCCAGCAGAGTTGCTCCCCTGGCCTGCCACCTCCTGCCTCCTCTTCAGCCCTTCAGCCTCTCATGCATGGTCAAGCTCATGGCCAGGGGCCAGCCTGTCTGGACAGGAGGAAACCGAGATGGGGACAGCTGGAAGCTGAGTGTTCAAGAGCAAAAATTCCACCGGAAAGAAAACAAATGCGCAGGGCACAGAGTCACCTCCAGGGAACCCAGGGGCAGGGCCCCTGGCGGCTGGGCCTTCCTGTCCAGCAAGATAAACAATCCGGTCAGGGGCAGCCCCCCACTCCTCCTGTCTTCCAGGTGTGGACACCAAGGAGGAACAGTGAGGAGCAATGATCCTGGTACTCTCTCTGGCCTCGGAAAGCAGATGGGAGAGACAGGCAGCTCGCAGGAGGCCCGGGAGGTGGAGGGGACGAAGATCTTGTGACTGCAGAAGCCAGGCTGTGGCTGAGGCCTGGCTGGCCACAGCCCCCAGTGCTTCTCTGGCTGCAGAGACCCAGAGGGGCAACAAGCAAGGGAATGGAGTACCTGAGGGGATCTCTCTCTCTCTCCTCTGGGATCCAGACCCTGTGAGACTCTGGGAGATCCCAGGCAGTCCAGGCTGGGGTGCGGGGAAAGATGAATGCCAAATGTGGGAACACACTGGCCAAGACAACACTGGTGACACCCTTGTTGGCTTCTGCAAGTGGCTTGTGGTCTGCCCATTTGTTAGGATTCTGGGGTCAGCCTGCCTTTTCTTGGCTTTTAAATGTTCTCTTTGTCAGACGGCAGCAGTGGCGCATGCTGAGATACCTGGAATCGCTGCTGCTCACCGGATGTCCTACTCTTTGTCTTATTTTCGTGTGTTTTAAAGAGGAGCATTGGGCGGCTGGAGTTGTGGCATAGTGGGTCAAAACTGCCACCGCCATACTGCCGGCATCCCAAGTGGGCGCCAGTTGGAGACCTTGCTACTCCACTTTTGATCCAGTTCCCTGCTAATATGTCTGGGAAAGTATTGGAGGATGATCCAAGCCCTAGGGTCTCTGCATCCTATGTGAGAGAGGAACAAATTGGTAGGCATCTTGGTCAAGGCCAGTAGGCTACACAGAGGAGCTGGCTCCACCTCTTCCTTGTTTATTCTTGCATGTTTGACCCCCAAGTCAGCACAGATCCTTGTGGCCCACAGGAGTCAGCCAGGGCTGGAGTGAGAACTCCATGTTAGATTCTGCTGCTGGTATTTGGAGCTTGGCTGACTTACAGCATATTCCTCCAGGACGGAGACCAGCCCCAGTGCGGAATGGCACACACCTGTTGCCACTAGCAGGTGGATAGAGGAGGCCCTGTTATCTGAGGGCCCCCAGAGGCCAGGTCACCAGGCAAGCAAAGCCAGCATCCAGCAGAGGGGGACGTGGAGGAATCACGGCCTTGCCTTTTGGCCCGGTTGTCCCTGGAGCAGCTCTCTCCCCACCCCCTGTCCTGTGCCTGTATCTGATTTGCTCGTTTGCTGCCGACCCTGGACTTGGGCTGCTGCACTCTGGGGTGGCTGCTGGAGGGAGACAGAAGACAGGAGTGCAGACTGGCTTCTGATGGCTAGTGAGACGGACCTTGAAGAATGACTGGCTACTGTTGATTGTCATCTGTCCCTAGACTGGAGCTATGGCTTAAACTCTGGATGTCCTTAAGGTCCTGTCCCACGATCAGAGTCAGCTGCCTCCAGAGTAACTCATGAGAGAGGAGGCTTTGGGTCTGGGGGAACTGGGAGCTCCCCTGAGGGAGCCTGGGGAAGCCTCCCTGGTCCCTGCCGAGCAGCCATCTGCCTGGACCTGCAGACTGAGTCAGCACCTGTGCCAGGTGCACCCTCCCTGCCGCTCCAGGCCTGTGATGAGGCTCCCGTTATTCACAATCGGAGCAGACCGACCGACAGCTCAAGCACCACCCAGCCTGACAGCTCACTAGGCTGTCGCCACTGCCACCGCCGCCATCCTGGGGCTGGCCCCGCGACCCAGACAGTTCCCTTTGTGCCGAGGTCAACCTGGAGCCCTATGGGTGGAGATTTCTTCCTCCTAGGCCAGTTTTGCTAAAAGATTCGGCCGAGGCAGGAAGCAGATGGGCAACTGTCCCATGGTCGAGCTCCTGCAGAAGGGTCTGCAGAGGGAGACTTCAGAGCGGGGCGCATTGAGGTCCTGGACATGCAGGGTGCACTCTCCTCCTGCCTAGCCCCTGCCTCGGTCGTGTCAAGCAGCTCTCTGGTCCCTGAACCTGAACTGCAGAAACTAGGCTCTGGGAACTGTATCTTCAATGGGTTGCAGGCAACAGCACGCCAGGCTCCTTGGTCCTGGCTTAGCTGAGCAGCAGTTGGGAGTGGAGGAGGGAGAGACATGGAAAGCCCCAGACAGGGGAACTCCTTGAGTGGTTTCTGAGAAGACCAGGGTGTGGTGTGCGGGGCGAGGAGGCGCGGATGGGGCAGGTGTGATGTTGTGTCTGCATCACAGGCCTGTTTCCTGCACTCACAGCAGGTGGAAGGCTGCAGGGCCGCCCCGCCTGGTGCCCTTTGCTCCACTAGGGACCACAGGCCCTTGCATCTGGGTAGATGAACATGCATGCCGTGCATGCAGGGGGGCTGGACATCCATCGCCGCTGCATTCCCTGCCAGCCTCCGGGGACTTCCTGTTTCTGCACAGGCATGTGCAGGAGCAATGTGGGCAGACAGGGAAGCGGGCAAGGGCCGCAGCTGCATCCTCCACCTTGGCCCACCTGCGTCATCTCCTTTCCCGTCCAGCCCATGCCAGTGAACAGGTGCACCCACAACTCCCCGCTGCCGAGGCCTGATTCTGGGGTCTTCCTGGCTGCCCCCTCCCCTTCCTCTGCTTCTCCATCCTGAACTGGCCCCTCTCTCTCAGAGGCCAGCCTTCCTCCAAGCCCACCGTCCCCTGTCTCTCTGTCAAACTGTTTCCATTCTCAGGCCCACACCCCGTTTGGCCCTAGTTGGTGTTTACACAGTGTCGTGTGCGTGTATGTGTGTCCCACTAGATGGTAAGCCCCTCAGGGGTGACCACCTGCCCTCTGCACCCCCTCCACACTGCCTGGCATGGGCGATGCCGGAGGCTGATGGCCAGCAACCTTAACGTTCACATGGCCTTCTCAGAATTCGATTAGGAAGAAGCACAGCTGAGCAGAGGATGTGAGCTCTGTAGAAATGGCCCAGGAGACTGCCTGACTGTGAACAGCCCAGATCCAATTAAGGAGACCTGGGTGAAACCTCAGAGGGTTGGATGCCCTTCCAATGCCAGTGACTTGGTGTGGGAACTGCATCCTGTGTGGGCAGGGGATGGCCCCTGGGGGTGTGCATGTCCCCAGATGGTGGAGCAAGGCTGTGGGGGCTGGGGGGAGTGGTATCAGAGGACAAGTGTCCAGCACCCCGGCCCTGCTCAGTTCTCCGAGCCATCCCCCATGCCCATACCCCTCGGAGAGAGATGTATCCATGTAGGTCCCTGGACATACATGGTGGTGCTGGGGTGGTCCCTTGGGTGTCTGTTTCCTGCTCATGGACTGGACATCAGCCAATGGGCAAGCGCTGGACTGTGAATGATGTCACTGCTACTGAGCTGCCTGGTCTGGGTGGCCAGCCACCATGCCTAGCTGGTGGTGGTTTCCCCTGCTATCCTTGCACTTGTTGTTTATAGTGGTTCCCTAGAGCCAGGGCCCAGTAAATGGTCTGGTGGATGAGTGCACAGGACTGGAGGGAAAGGGTGACCCAGCCCCACAGTTTTAACTCAGAAAGGTATGGGGAGAAGGCACAGGGTCCCCAGGTGCTGGGGCAGGGCTGAGCAGGTACACACTGAGAGAGACTCTGTACTGCTCTGCTGTTGGTCTCAGGCATTTATCTCAGGACCCTGACTGAAAACAGAGGTGCAACAAGGCCAAAGATCCAACTCAGGGGCATAGAGGGTTAAGCCTACTCCTGCAGAGCCGGCATTCCATAAGCATGCCGGTTCAAGTCCTGGCTACTCCACTTCCTGCTAACTGTGCCTGAGGAAGCAGTGAAGCTCCTGGCTTTGGCTTATTCCTGTTCTGGTTGTTACAACCATTTGGGGAGTGAACCAGCAGATGGGAGATCTTTCTCTTTCTGCATGTTTGTTTTTAAATTAATAAAGCAATCTTTTTTTAAAAAGGCACCTATACAGAGATTGCCCAGTGAGCAAGGGTGAACCTCCCTAAGACCCCCCTCTCTTTTTTTAAAATTCAGATTTACCTTATTTATTTGAAAATCAGAGTTACACAGAGTGATTTTCCACCCACTGGTTCATTCCCCTAATGTCTGAGCCAAGCCATCCGGGTCTCCCACATGGGTGGCAGTGCCCCAAGCACTTGACCATCTTCTGCTGCTTTCCGAGGTACATTAGCAGGGAGCTGGGGAGTGGGCTGTTGACATTACAGGCCACAGATTACCCCACTGTGCCACGAGTCTCTCCACAAACCTTTCTGAAGCATCCCCTTCCAGAAGGGAGTACAGTGCATCCTGTATCCACCCCAGGGGTGCCCTGGAACGGGCAGGACGGGCCAGGAGGGACTGGAGGCAGGCGGGCTAGCTGCGAACTGGAGGAGGGAGTTTGGTCCTTGGTGGAGGATGAAATGATAGGAAATGAGCTTTGGGGAAATTCCAGTTGTGATGTTTGGATGAGCCGAAGCTGGCCCTATGCCCTGCCTGGGAACACCCCGGCAGACTATAGGGAATTACCCCCTTGCCCCACACATAAGGACACCCCAGCCCTGGCCCCCGGGGCACTGTCCTCCTTCAGGTGAGGTCTGTATACCCCCTGGGGCCGCTCCTTTTCCTCCCACATTCTTGGGTTTCTGGATCACACCTGCCAGCTACCCCAGGCCCCACCAACTGTCCTTGCCAATGTCTTCCTTCCCCTCCCCAGCCCTGCGCTCCACAGGCTTTGTTCATGGACCGTTCCCAGGTTTGACAGCCATGAAGGGGGTCCCCCAAACCCCTTCCTATCCACTCTCCAAGACTGAACCCAGGGACAGGGAAGGCCTGCCCATCCTAAAAGCCCAGTTCTACAGGTAGAGGACAGGGAGGGAGTCCAGCAAGAGCTGAGAGGCCAAAGTCAGGAGTCTGGACTTCAGTCCAGGTCTCCCCAACTCGCTGGGCCGTCACTGCTGCCTCCTGCCATCATCAGCAGAAAACTGGAGTCAGCTTGAGCCTGGGCCTGGTTTCCTCCCCTTCCAACCTCTCCCAGTCCTCCTCTCTGCCCCGGGCCTCCACCAAGCCTTGTTCTCCTACAAGGGACAACGTCTTCCCAGTTGGGAAGAAGCCAGGCCTCACAGGAGCAAATGGCTTCCCTGGATGGCCTGAGGCACCGCCCCCGCCAAGGCTTGGAGAAGTTGGCCCAGGTTGGCCCCAGCCGGCTGGCCTTGGCCTCTGACCAGCGACGTGCCTGGCTACTGGGCATCTTGCACGTGTTACCCAAGTCTGACCTCACCGTCCCTGGCCTCAGACCCAGGTGATGGTGCTGCCTCCGCTAGTCACCGACCACAGACGTGCTTAAGGCAGGAGGAGGCAGAAAGAGCCTGCAGTGCAGGTTGGAGGCAGGTGTCCAGGAGGGAGGGAGGGAGCTGTATCTGTTGACCACCAGGGAGCCTGGAATTCCACTGGGGTCCCCCACGCCCTGAGCCAACATCTGCCAACCTCCCACGGTGCAGTGTCAGGACCCTGGAATCCACAGTGGATCCAGGGCTAGAGCCCTGGAGTGCGCATGTCCCAGGCAGTAGCTGAACACACTGTACCTCCAGGACCAGCTGATGGACTCTTCCCTAGTGGGCTCCTGGTGGGTGGAGAGCTGTTTATCTGAGCTGGCCCTTGAGCACAAACAAGCCTTGCAAGCCCCATTCCCAGCCCCCAGGAGCGGAGAAGGACGCTGTGACCATCTGGGCCCAGCCTGTGACGCATCCCGCTTTCCGTGGAGGGTAGGCGGGGTGGTTGTGTCTCTCAGGCTGGGAGGCCAGCCTGACCCAGGAGAGAGAGAGGCTTGCGCCCACAGCTCTTCCCCCCCCCACCCAAGGCCAGCGTGCTACTGGGCACAGCGGAGAGCAGAGTGAGAGGGCGGACGTGCGGCCACACGGCTGGGAACATGAGGCCCTCGTGGGTCTGGCCACAGAGGCGGGCGCCCCGCCTGGGGCTTAGAGCTGGGAACAGGCTGTTCTCCCACAGTGGCCGCTCACATGGACTGCGGCCGGCTCCACGGCCACCCAGCCCCCTCTCGCATGCTGAGTCACACTCCCCGGGGCGCGTTTGAGAGGCGCCCGGGTCCAAAGGCGGCTGAGTCATCACATGATGAATTGTGGAATTCTTGCTCGGGCTGTCACCACCGTGGCCGAGGGCGCTGCGTACTGGCCAAGCTGTTTAAAGCATCTACGCTTGGCTGTGCTCTCCCCGCCCCACCAACCCACCCTGCACTGCTCCATGGAGAGGGAGGCCAAGATGGCAGTGGGGTACATACATGGCACTACAGGCCTCCTAGGATAGGCCGGGGACCTGAAGTGCTTCCACAGTGAGGAGGCTCAAATTTCATGCTGTTCTGTTCACTCTCTTTTTACAAACCAGACAGAGTTAGAGGCAGGCGGGTGTGTGGGCTGGACTGGGAGAATGCAAGGGCAGCTGTTGGATGCTGGAAATGGAAGAATTGGCCTGAGCCAAGCCGTAGCCTGGATTTAAACCCCAACCAAGCTTTGCCTGGCCTCAGTTTTACTGTCTGTAAAATCAGGGCCAGGGGAGGGGTGTTGTTGCAGGGTCTGGGAGTGATTTTGTCTGACCTGGAGGCTACCAGCCAAGGCCTTCCACGTCCTCCAGTTCAAAAGCACTCTAACGGGACAGGGAGGATGCTATTTGAAGGAGACCAGGCCAGCGGAGTGGGCTGGGCTTAGATGATCCCACAGCCCTTCAAACAGGGCCTGTGTGCAGTGTGCTGGTGCAA
Organism: Ochotona princeps; assembly: GCF_030435755.1. NCBI lineage: Eukaryota > Metazoa > Chordata > Mammalia > Lagomorpha > Ochotonidae > Ochotona > Ochotona princeps. The sequence continues at coordinate 26,439,339 of NC_080855.1, read as the reverse complement.
GCCACAGAGGCTGACAGAGACCAAAGTGGTGGGCACAGGCCGTGCCCGGCCCCCAAGCCCACTCCCGCTCACAATCTTCCATGCCACACACAGACTGATACACCTGCTGGTGGCATCATGACTGCCCCCGCCCCACTGTCCTGCAGGAGGCAGTGGCTCCTGCTCAGATCACAGACATGGGGCCAGGTGCTTTCGCTCCTGTCCCTAAGAAACCTGTGGGGCCATCCCAATGGCCACAGAGCTCCGGTTCCCACAGCCCAGCAAGCTTGAGTGTTGAGGGCACACCTCCCCCACAAATGTTTTGGAGAAAAGGCAGGGGGTTTTCCAAAGAGCTTTATTCAAAGATCCAGAGGACAGATGCAAAACACCAGAACCACAGTCACAGCTCACCGGCCTTCCCCATGGCAACCAGCAGTAGGGGGCTGGGCTGAGGCCACGCAGGCACGGGGGCGCCTAGGGCCTGATTCCACTCTGTTGGCTGCCTGCTCAGGCTCTGGGAGAGGAGCTGGCTGTCCCCATGCCTCCCTCCTAGCATCACCCTGCCCAGGCTGCCCTCCAGCTGCCAGCTCCCTGGTCCCCAAGATCCCTTGGCCAGCCATCACGGCGAGGTCTTCCCTGCTCTTTTGATAGCCCTTGGATCCCTGGTCCCCAGCAACCTTTTTTTTTTTTTTTTTTTTTTTTTTTTTTTGTGGCTCCTGTCCCAACCCACTTCATTCAGATGAGCCAGCTGGGTAGGCTGGATTTGCTCCCTGCAGCCAAGTGACCTAGTGTCTCAAGCCTGTATGTGAACTTGGTTTTTCTTCTGCAAACAACCTCTATCTCACATGAGGTATAAGATGGCTCTCACTCCCAGCTGGCTTGCTGAGGAGATGTACATCCAATCTTACTTGGATTGGATCAAGACCTCACCACTTGGTCTGACTTCTGCCTCTGGAATTTTCTCTCTATAGATTTGGGTTGGGACAACACAGATACAGCGGTAATATTAAGACAAGAGTGAGAAGAGAGCTATTCCCTCCCGAGATGTATTTCTCTAGACTATGCAAAAATCGGGCCACGCTTGCCGTTTTTATTTCTTGCTTTATTTTTCTAAGATGCCTAGGGCTCTTGGTCCTTAATTAGGCGCCCGGTTCCCAGCTGGCCTCCAAGGTTGGCGCCGAATCCTGGCAAGCAGGCCCTTGGTCTCTGCTACCGCCATGGTCACATACCGTGACCTGGCTTGGGGTTCCTGCAGGCAGCTGCTGCAAAATGAAGCTGGACCATGTCCTGAAAACAAGGACCCTGTCGGGGAGCTGCATCTACCTCGCAGAGCACACAATCCAGCGGAAATCCTTCCCATCCAACCCCTTGCTTTCCAGCCCACTGGACTCAACCCTGCAAGGCTGTCCCACAGGGTATTATCATTCCCATCTTACTGGGGCACAAGCGGTAAGGCCCGGTATGGCTACAGTCTAAGAATGAGATGGCACAGCCAGAAGTGACAGAGCCGGCATGCAGCCCAGCTCTTGGTCACCTCCTTCTTGTCCCGTTTTCTCCAGCACAACGACAGAAAGACATTGTCTGTTCCCATCCTCCCCACCCCGGCAGCATTCTCTACCAGTCCCTGTCCAATCAGGGAGGGGCTAGCTGTATGGTTCACAATAGATCAGATTCCTTAACACTGTGGCTTAATTCGGAACATTTTCTGTCCGTGCTGGGTAGTGGTCTGAGGCCATGGTCAGTAGGTTGATTTGCTACCACCCTTCCTACCTACTTTGTCCACATCACCAGGATGCTGGGCCTTCCCACCCTGGTAATAAAGAATATTTAGGATTTCCTTCCAGTTCCCAATACCTCCTGGGAAGCCACCAGACTCCTTCACCCTCAAAAACCTCTTGCTGGCCCCAGAGACACCTGCCCTCTGAAGGTCTCCAACCCCTACTTCGCCCCCCTGCCTGGGCTCCAGCTGACTGGAGCCAGCTCCCCAGCCAGGCCCTCTGTCCCTGGTTCCTATGCAGCTCTGGGGAGCTGCTGCCCAAACCCAATGGTGCATGGCCCCTAGAGACCCTGTTTCTCTCAGCCATCACCTCCCCAACCAACCCCTCCATGTATCCCAATTTTATCACTCTTAGGAGCCTTTGCAGAGGGGGACAACTGGTAGTCCCCGGCCACATCGCCAGAAGCTTATGCTTTGGACTGCTTGGTCAGCTGTGCCCACAGCAACTGAGGTGGAAAGACTCGGACCACCGTCTCGTCCCTCCCTAGATATCAATGCCTGGTCCCAGGCTCATAGTAGGCTCTGCGCCTACTAATACTTCTAGCTCTCCATGCCAACAAAGTTTGGCAGAACTTTCCCTGGGTGACCAGTTGTTCCAAAATCCTCATGCGTCCCTACGCCTTTTGGGATTCTGTCAAAATTCTGCCACTGCAGCACCCCCAGCTCTAAGGAAGCACCCTGCTCAGTTAGGACTCCCTGCCTTGGCTCACCCTCCACCTCCATTCAATCTCATCTCAAAGAATGATGTCATCCGTGCTAATGGACGCACTAGTTGTCAGATCCAACGGCAATTCCTATACAGGTGTATTTTCCTGAAAGTCAATATTCAAGCGTGTGTGCCATGCCCTAGAGCATATTCACTTAAGTACAAACGTGCCTGTTTGAAGCAAAAACACACAAGCAACTCACCAAAGACCCAGCCTCCCCAGGTCGGCTGTTTACCAATCCGGAAACTACTTCCCCGTGCCGCAAGTCACACATACTTTCACCCTATTATCATACTGTGATCATAATTCCAGCTTCTTTTTCTTTCTTGACTTATGATTACGTCACACAACTATTTCTTCCGAATAGTCCTCAGAGCTGTCCCGTGGTGCAGAGCCAGCAGCCCATGCCTCCGACAGACCACAATCTATTATCTGCCACCCTCCCACAGGCAGTTCCAGTTAAAGACTTGCAATACCCCCTCATGGCCACAGATGTCTCCAGGCAAGCATTTTTTTGTTGTGTGTGTGTGTGTGTGTGTTTTGGGAGGGGGGAGGAAGTGATTTTTCCCAGAATATATTCCCCAAAGTGAGATAACACATTCCTACATTTTTTCTGATGCTCGTCAAGGATTGGCTAACTACCCTAGCTCACACATCACTACAGGGGACATCCTCAGGGGCCAGCAACAGGCCTGCCTGGGACCCTGACTCAGTGGGACTCAACTGTCTCCACCTCCAATGCCAACCAATGTGTTCAACGTCATGTCTCTCATCATTTAAACCAAAAAAATCTTTCTTATGCTTTGTTGTACACACCTATCCTTGCTTGTGCTCATCAATTTCATCCACCTGGACGCTGGCAGTGTCCCTCACCACCTCCATAAACAGGGGAAAGGTCTCCCACCATGAGAAAGCCTTCTCCCCACCCGTTGCCCTACCCTCACCTGCACTTGACCAAAATCTGCTTCCCGCAAACACTCCACCTTGTTCACGGACCCAATGTTGAGATTCCATCTGCGTTTCCCTCTGACCCATTGCTGCCACCACCATGGGGAAGACCAGTGGTCTCAGCCCAGCTCCACCCACCCCCAGCCCTGACTCCTGGGGTCTTGGGGGGGGAGTCCCTTCACCTCCCCACATAGCATGGCTAAGCCAACGTCAACGTTTCTCAGAAGGAATGTTGCTGAAAAATGGAGAGAGAAAGCATAAACTTCCAGGATTAAAAAAAAAAAAATGTTCCCTCGTGGAGCTCAGATACCCCCAGACCAGCTTAGGGAGGAGGGGGCTTGAAGGGCTCCCTCTTCTATGATACTCAGAACCCCAGCTCTGCCAGGTTAGGCTTCCCGGAAGCCCACTTCCTTGGAAGTCATAGATGTCAGCCTCCGTGCCCACTTCAAATCACCCTTGGGCGTCACAGGGGGGCAAATGAGGCCATCACTTGCTGTGCCCAAATCTCCAGCCCTCTTCCTAGAGTGGCTGGCTCCCAGCTTGTCTGGCACTCCTAGGGCTCCCCTCTGCCCAGCTCCCCAATACCTTGCCTCGGCTACTCCACCAGTAACAGGGAATGGGACAACAGAAATCAGTACACGTGGGTCCATTCCAGAAGCCTAAACCAGGCAGCGGGCGGCACTCACGCCAAAAATCACCCTCCTCGCCACCACCAGTATAGGATGGTCCCTGTCCCCACACCCCAGAGGAGGGCAGGCCTTAGACACTGCCAGCCCCTTCACTGCAGGACTAAGCCCCGCCCCCTCCCCTTCCCCGCCCCCTCCTGCCCTGACCCCCAACCCCTTCAACTGTCGGTGGCACGGATCCGAAAGACATGGATGGTCCCATTACTAAGGGACACGACCAGGTACCTGCCGTCCACCATGGTGGTCACGCGGGGCTTTTCCAGGCCATGGTAGGCTGTCAGGAAATCCCCAAGAAGGGAACCCTTGGGGTCCAGGATCACCACCTTGTTGATCTCCCGCAGGGTCAGGAAGATGTAGCCCTTCTTGTCCACGGTCAGGGACCCAGGCTGGCAGCCGTGCAAGCCTGGCCCCCGGTACTCCCCAAGCACTTGGCCCAGCCCGTCGCACACCACCACACTGTTTTGCTGCCAATCAGATCCCACGAAATTGCCCTGGGGGCTAGCAGTCAGGAACACAAGTGCTCGCTGGCCGCGGCTGGCCCTGCCACCAGGGATGAACCGGGTGGCTAGGCTGCCCTCCATGTTGTACACTTCCACATGGCCCGCAACGCTGACCGCCACCCGGTCCCCGCTGGGCAGCGCAGCCACAGCGTGGCTGGCCTGGGAATGGCTCAGCGCCCGGCGCCACTGCACCTCGCCCTCGGAGTTGATGAGATAGAGCCGCGCACCGGCTGAGAAGGCCACAGCCCCCTGCTGAAGGGTAGCCACGCTGCACGGGGAGCAGCCCTCAGGCACAGGCACGGCCCCCTTGTAGTCACCATTGAGGGAGAAGCGCTTGAGTGCTCTGTTCTGCTCATCGGCCACCAGGATCTCCCGCTGGCCAAAGGGGCAGAGGCCAGTGATCCGAGGTGACCGCCTGTCTCCAGGCATGCGCGTGGGGAAGCTGCAGAAGAAGACGGGCCTGGGCAGGAGGCCAGAGCCTTCCAGGTTGGGGCCCGGAGCGGGGCTGGGCTCACGGGAAATGGACTTGAGCCTGCCCTTGAACTTCCTCTTCTTGTTGGCCTTGGCGCCCCTCTCTGCCGGGGCTCCCCTGTCTTCTTGCGGAGATGGGGTTCTGTCCTCCTTGGGAGTCACCTGGGGTTTCTGGGGCTGCGACAACTGGGCTGTGCCTTCTTTGGGAGCCTGGGCAGCCCCGTCTTCTGCGGTTCCATGGGCAGTGTCTTTCTTCAGGCACTGAGCCTCAGGCCCACCCTGGCCCTGACTCTCGGGGGCTTCACCCACTCCCTGGGTGGCAGTGGCGCTGGCAGCACCTGCTCTCTCTCTGTCGTCTTCCTCCCTGGGCCTCAGCTCCTCAAAGGAGAGTTGAAGTAGGTGGCAGTTCTTGTCCAGGAGCCCAGGGTGGAGGTCCAGCCGGGGCAGCAGGCACAGGACTGGCCCGTAGGTCCAGGGACGATCCTGTAGGTGCCGGAGCCGCTGGGCAATAGCCCCTTCCAAAGACAGAATTTCGGCCTCGCGGCCCAGGCTGAGCACCCGGCGGGCAAAGGCAGCAGCTGCCTTGGCCACCTGCTCCCGGCCCTCAAGCTCTGCCAGCCTCTCCCAGGAAGCCTCTTCTGCCGCCTCCACATGGGCCCGCAGCTGCCCCAGCACCTCCTGCTTCTGGGACAGGAGGGCCCTCAGGACTCCCTCGGCCGCCTCCTCCACCTGCAGCCCCACTCTGGCAGCCTGCTCCCGCAGCCGGGCCAGTGCGTCCTTCTCTGCAGTGCGGGCAACCTCCAGCTCTGCCAGGTTTCTGTCCACACCTGCTAGCAGCTCCTCCAGGCCCGGCCTGCGGGCGCGCACCGCCTCGGCCAGGGGCAGGCAGGGGTGGTCCAGGTGGGGGTCTAGCCGGCACTCGCGGCACAGCAGCTGGGAGCAGGGCTGGCACAGGAAGCGCAGCGCCTCCCCAGGATGCTGGGGGCACTGTGCAGCCTGGCGCTCCCGGGCCTCCTCATCATACCAGCCTGCCCTGTAGCCCACCAGGTCCACCACACGGTGCGAGTGGGTCTGGCGGGTGCAGCGGTGGCCGTCGGCACAGGCCTGGCACAGGTCGTCGGCGCAGTCAAGGCACCGGGCCGTGGCCGGGCCCCCAGTGCTGGTGCCCCCCACCAGGGGACAGAGGGCACAGGCAGGCTTCCCCGCATGCAGGTCTCCCCTGGCCTTCACCAGGTCCAGGAGCCCATTGACAAAGAAATTGGTCTTGAAGGCTGCCACGCCAGCGGGCGGCACAGGCACGGTCTCGCGGCACTCAGGGCAACGAATGTGGCCACTGTCAGCCAGCTGCGCCAGGCACTGCTGGCAGTAGGTGTGTAGGCAGGGCAGTGTCTTGGGCACCTGTAGCTGCTCCAGGCAGATTTTGCAGGCCAGGAAGTCACTGCTCAGGGCCTCCAGCAGGGAAGGCGCGGAGCCCTGGGAGACCATGCTGCAGGAAGAGGGGCCAAGGTCAGGGCTGGATCGGGGCTTTTACCCACCCTGCTGCCTGCATCGTGGGCGAGTCCCCAAGGCCTGGGGGCTTACCTGCCTGGCCAGGAAGCTCCTCTTGGTCTGCTGGGATTCTGGGCCACTTGTTCTTGCCCTAAGGAGGCAGGCAGGCAGGTTCTATAAACGCTGCTGGGTGAGTGGGACCTGGGAGGAAGGATAAGGCAGAGATAAGGCCCTCTCCCAACTCCACCTTGGAACACTGGTAACTCCACAGGGAGCCTTCACAGTGGGAACAAGACCCTGGGGCCCTGATGGTTTGTTGGGGGGCTAGGGTGCCAGAGCACCAGGGTGCAAGATGCAGGCAGGGAAAACACAGGTGGGGACTGCCTGGACCCTGGCTTCTGAGATTAGGGGACCCCACTTCCTGTCCTGACTTTTCCTGAAAAGCTGCAAGGCAAATGGAAAGTTGGGGAAAGGACCCCACCCCAGCCCTTGTTGGTGAGCCCATTCCAGAGAATAGAGAGGGCGGGGCAGCCAGCAAGGGTTGTGCAGGGGGGGTGGCTTCCTTCCTTCTTCCGATGGTTTGGTGGCACCTCCTCCTCTCCCGGGCTGGGAGGGTGGCTCAGAGGGTTTGGGAGGGGTAGTGTTCTCAGGGGCGCCCCTGATCGCAGTTTTGGGGGAGTAGCGGGCTGGACGCTGCTTCCAGGCCCCCATCTCTCGCTTTCTTCCGGGTCCCTGGTTTCTCCCTTCCCTCCCTTCCTCTTCCTCTCCCTCCATCCCCTTCCTTCTCTTCCCTCCCTTCCCTCGCCTCCCCTTCCCTCCCGTGCCTACCCAGGGCACTCGGACTCCAGGAGCGCGGTGGACCCCGAGGCCCAGACCCCGCTGGCGGCCGCTGGGAGCCTGCGCGAGAAACAAAACTGAAACTAATGGTACCTGTGGTGCAACTTCCGTCCCCGGCCCGGGACAGCGACTGGCCGCCGCTGGCCCCGCCCTCCTCCCCACCCTGCGGCCGCCGGCCCGGCGGGGCTCCGGGTGCAATGCGCCCTCCTGGGCTGCCTGCTGGGCGACGTGGGTCGCACCCAGAGCCGCCCCAGGACTCCTCCGGAGGATTTGTGGGCGGGAAGAAATGGGAGAGTAGGGTCAGGTCCCGCTGTGGCGCGGACGCCCTTTGCAGGCGATCCCTGCCCAGAGTGGGACCTTTTTGCTGAGTACAGGAGAGGCTTATGGGGGACCTCTTCAGGGGCCTGGGAGGAGGAAGATCCAGAGGTTTGGGGTTCTGGGAGATGGTGTTCGTTCGAGGGCGTGCTGGGCTCGGGAGCAACAGTGTGTGGGTCCAGAGGAATGAAAATCACAGCCATCCCCAACTCCCCAGCCAGGGGACTGTGTGAAGGGGATCCCTGAGGAGCAACAGAGGAGGTTGAGCCTGAACTTGTACTCCAGTGTTCGTTTGAAAGGCAGAATTACACAGAGAGACAACGGGGGAGACGGAGAAGGTTTTCCGTCTGCTGGTTCACTCCCCGAACAGCCATAAGGGATCCGGCTGGTCCAGGCTAATGCCAAAAGCGGGGCACTCCATCCTGGTCTCCCACGTTTGTGACAGGGGCCCAGGTACTTGGGCCATGTTCAGCTGCCTTCCCAGGAACGATTGCGGGGAGCTGGGACCATCACCTCTCCCATAGAGGAAGAAGTCATTGCAGGTGACAGCCTAACCCACCAGGCCACAGGGCTGGCTGTCAGCAGAAGTCATAAATCTTAAACTAAAACACAACAAGGATAAAGTAAAACAACGTAAAATACTCCTGGGGCAGGCACAGGCAAAAAACCTGCTCCACTTTTTCTTTCTTTCTTTTTTTTTTTTTTTTTTTGAGATTTATTTATTGTTATTGGAAAGGCAGATTTACAGAGAGAAAGACAGACAGAAAGATGTTCCATCTTCTGGATCACTCCCCAAGCAACCACAGTGGCCGGAGCTGAGCCGATCTGAAGCTAGGAGCCAGGAGCTTCCTACAGGTCCCCCACGTGGGTGCAGGGTCCCAAGGCTTTGGGCCGTCTTCAACTGCTTTCCCGGGCCACAGGCAGGGACTAGATGGGAAGTGGAGCAGCTGGGACACAAACCAGTGCCCAAATGAGATCCCCACACATGCAAGGCGAGGATTTAGCCACTGAGCCATTGCTCTAGGCTCGGCTGCTCCGCTTTCAATCCAGTTCCCTACTAATGCACCTGGGAAAGCAGCAGAGGATGGCCCAAGTCCTTGCACCCGCGTGGGAGACCTGGAAGAAGCTCCTGGCTTTAGACAGGACAAGCTCTGCCTGTGGCAGACATGTGCAGAGTCTCTCTCTCTCTCTCTCATCTATCTATCTCGTTCTGCTTTTCAAATAAATCAATCAATCTAGAAAAAATGCAGGGGGCCGATTGCAACCAGGTTTTGGACTTTTTTCCCGTGTCTTCCCTTGAGTCTCTGTCTGAGTGGAGATTTTGCCTGCTGAATTGCCAGTGCCCGAGACATCTGTCTGTGTCACTTGAGTTGCTGGCAAGTGTCAGGTGGACACCTGAGAGGCCCTAGCTGGGGACCGGGCACCTGCACTGGGTCCCCAGCTGGCCAGACCGGACCAACATGGAGTCACTCACGCCGAGTGTGCTGCCTGCCTGTCCTAGGGGAGCTACAAGGAGGGAGGTGGCTCCCCAGCTGCGGCCAGCTGTTCCTGGGAGAGCGGAGCCCAACCCGCCTGGGGCCTGCTGCAGCCCAGCACCCTGTCCTCTGGGAATCCTGTCCCCTTGTCCCTGCCCTGCAAAGCTTTTTTTTCTGTCCCTGCCCCACAGGAATTGTCATTCTCTCTGCCCGGACTTGTAAAAACCAGTTTGTTCAGTGTTGAAACGTACAGTCGCTTTGGTCTTGGACACCACATTTTCTGTGTTTCTATGCATTCTTCACACTTAGTAGTGTGTTTGTTTTTTGGAAACATTTATTTGAAAGGCAGCATGAATGAGAGAAAGAGAAGGATCCTTTATCTACTGCCTCATTTCCCCAAACACACACAGCAGCCAGCGCTGAGCAGGCTGAAGCCCAGGAGCCAGGGGCTTCTTTCCAGCTCTGTCCCTTGGGTGTAGAGGCCCGAGACCATCTTCTGCTGTTTTTCCAGGTTATAAGCAGGGAGCTGGCTCGAAAGTGGAGCAGCTGAGACTCGAACCATTACCTATATGGGATGTCAGTGCTATAGGTGGAGATTAGCCTACTACATCGCAGAGCCACCTCATAAAGTCAATCTTTTAAAAATTTGAATCAAGCTTCTTTGTTTTTGACTTTTTATTGGAAAGGCAGAATTAAAGAGAGAGGAGAGACAAAGGCAGGTCTTCCACAACAGCTGGAACTTGGCCAGTTCAAGGCCAGGAGCCAGGAACTTCCTCTGGGTCTCCCATGTAGGTGCAGGAACCCAAGCACTTGAGCCATCCTCTGCTGCTTTCCCAGGCCACAAGCAGAAGCAGATAGGAAGTGGAGCAGCCAGGACTAGAACCGGTGTCCATATGGAATGCCGGCACGACAGGCAGTGGCTTTACCAGCTACACCATGGTGCCAGCCCTGAGCCCTCTGCATCTTTGTGGGTCCTGCACTCCTGGACTCAGTCTCCCTCAGGTGGGGAACATGATGAAGTTGTGTTCACCCTGACTGTGCAGACTTCTCATCTTGCTGTCACTTCCTGAACAACTCCGTCTAGTAACCGTTTTTGCCACATTGCCCTTGGCTGAAGCCCCCGGGTCACCCAGCAGTGGCTAAGCGGAGTTGGGGAGGACACGTGTGCATCCCTAGGCTAGCATGTATCAGGGACTTGAGTGTCACATGGGGGGAACCCCACGGGTGCCCCGAATCAGTCCCGTAGAGAATCCGAGGACCCCTGAGTGTTGTGGCTACTGGGCTGGTAGTGTCGGTTGCTTTACCCTCGCCTCGTCATGCCTGCAATTTAAGATCTACCAACTTTGCTCATGGCCAGCCTTGTGGCCCCGTGGGTTTCTTTAAGTTGTTGCTCGTAAAGGGCATTCCCTATTGGAGTGATGACAGTTTGAGTCCTGGAAGTGGTCCTGGTTGACCACTTCCGGTCCAGCTCCCTGCGAATGTACCTAGGACAGTAGAGGCTTAACCTACTATGCCACAGTGCCAGCCCCAAAAGTAAAACTAATGTTTTTTTTAAGTGCTAGGTGCAAACATTCTTTGAAGATGCCTTTTATTAGTTTGGGAAACCTTTTCTTTTTTAAAAAATAAAGTATTTGTTTATTTATTTGAAAGTATTACACAGAGAGAGAGAGGGAGAGGCAGAGAGATGTTCCATCCACTGGCTCATCCCCTGGGCCATCCTCTGCTTTCCCAGGTACATTAGCAGGGAACTAGTGGGAAGCAGAGCAGCCAGGACTCAAACAGGCACCTATGTGAATGCCACAATGCCAGCCCTAAGAACAATTTTTGGTGTTCCTAAGGGCTGCTTTCAAGTCTGATACAATGGCTCAATTGGTTAATGCTCTACTTATACGTACTGGCATCGCATGTTGGCATTGGTTTGTGTCCCAGCTGATCCACTTCCCATCCAGCTCCATGTTTGTGGCCTAGGAAAGCAGTAGAGGACGGCCCAGGCACTCATGTAGGAGACCCGGAAGAAACTCCTGGTTTCTGGCTTCAGATCGGCTCAGCTCCACTGCTGCGGCCATTTGGAGAGGGAACCAGTGGATGGAATACCTCTCTGTCTCTCTTTCTCTCTGTAAATCTGTCTTTCCAATAAAAAGAAACAAAATCTTTAAAAATTAAAGGGGATGTTTTGTTTCTTTTGCTTTAAACATTTATTTATTTATTTGCAAGTCAGAGTTACAGAGAGAAGAAAGGACAGAGGAGATCTTCCATCTGCTGGTTCACTCTCCAAATGGTTGCAACGGCCAGAGCTGAGCCAGGAGCCATGGGCTTCTTCCGGGTTTCCCACACAGGTGCAGGGTCCCAAAGCATGAAGCCATCCTCCACTACTTTCCCAGGCCACAAGCAGGGAGCTGGAAGGGAAGTGGAGCAGCCAGGTGGAGGAGGGGAATGCAGTATTGCTGGCAGCAGCTTAGCTGCCTCAGCCACAAGGCTGGCCTCCCTGGGAGCATCTTGACCCTCTGGGATTGTGCTTCATGCTGGGTTCCCTCTTGCAGCCTGCCTTAGGGGGCCTTCCAGCTGGGGTGTCAGCACTGAGTGCAGGGGTGCTGTTCCAACTCTCAGAGCCCCTAAGGCACAACTTGTGTGGGAACAGAGAGCTCACTTGGAGTCCAGCTGTTCTCCAGTCTCCCCCAGCTTCCTCTTAGCTTCCAGTGGGCTCCCTCTGGTGTCCCCTGCACACGCAGGCCTAACAGGCTCAGTGGTGGCATTTGCATCCCTGAAAAGAACCACAGAGGAACAGGTGTTTAGCACACCTGCAGCCCACATCCAGGTGCCGGGCCCGGCTCCCAATTCCAGCCTCTCATCATGCACACCCTGGGAGGCGGCGGGGGCGGCTCAAGGAGTTGGGTTCCTGCCACCTACATGGGATACCTGGATGAAATTCCCAACTCCTAGCTTCTGCCTGGGCTAGCCATGCCCCTTGCAGCACTCCGGGGAGAGAATCAGCGAATGGAACGCTCTCTGTCTCCCAAAGAAGCAAGCATCCACTCAGAAGGTAGCTATGTTGCAACGTAGTTTATAATGCAGTGATTTGGGGGCATGGCTAAGCCTCTGTCCGCAACACTGGCATGCCATTTGGGTGCCGGTTCGAGTCCCGGTTGCTCCACTTGTGATCCAGCTCCCTGCTAATACTCCTGGGAAAGCAGCAGCAAATGATCCATGTCCTTGGGACCCTGCACTGTGTGGGAGACCTGAAGAAGCTCTTGGCTTCAGATCAGCTCTGCTCCAGCTGTTGCAGCCATTTGGGGAGTGAAGCAGCAATGGATGGTCTCTCTCTCTCCTCCTCCTCTCACTGTGACTTTCAAATAAATAAATTGTATATTTTCAAATATATATTTTTAAAAAGTATGCAGTGGTTTTACAGCATTTATTGAAACGCAGAACCCAACCAGGCCCAACCTGCGACCTTGGTGTAGGTGCTGAGCTGGCAGTGGAAGCTTGGCCTGGAGGGGTCCACTGTTGGCTCCTCCCTCCAGCTGTCCAGGTGGGGCTGGCAGTGGTGCCCAGCTTCCCACTCCTCTTCTGGAACATTCTGCTCCCCAACCTTCGCGGCGGCTTGGGGCTGGACCGCACCCGGCCTCGCCTGCCGGCTGCGGTCTGCACGGAGCACCTGCCGCTCCGTCCGGGGGAAGCTGTTGTTACCGCCCGAATCCACCAGAGGGCGCGCTGGTCCTGCTAAAGGAGTCCAGTGGTCAGTTGTCAGCTGCCCGCAGAGGCCGCCTCGTTGCGTTTCTGCTTCTCGCGCGGCTGTGCCGCTGCCCCTCCTCCAGCATCCGCAGCCTCTCCTGGAATCGTAATGTTGCCCAGCAACTGCCGCCTGCCCTGCCTTTTCACCTGCTGGCTTATTCTGGAATCTTCCATCCCGCGCCAGGGCCCCTCTCTCCCTATCTGTGCCCCATGAGAGGCTCGCTCGCTCTCTCTCTCTCTCTCTCTCTCTGGGGTCTCCAAGACAACCTGCGATGCTTGCAGGCTCAGCCGCATGGGAGAGCGGAGAGGGGGGCTGGGATGGGCGAGGCACCGCAGCCCAGGGTCTGTGAGGTCCCCATCTGCTGGGCTGTGAGCCCCACCCTCCCCAGCTCCGCCTCTGATGGCCACATCAGGTGCAAAAACCAAAGGAGCCCAAACGGTTCACGCAGCCCCTGGTGACACGGGTACACCTGAGTGCTAAGGCCACACCTTTGAGGATTTCAGCTCAATTCCAGGCACAGGCATGTCCAGGGCCAACTGGTCAGCCCCTGTGTGCCCCGAACGAGGTTGTTTCTCAGCCCTACATGGCAGGAAAGCTCTGAGCCACCCCCTGCCGCCACCACCACCCCTCTGGGGACCAGCCTGCCCATCTGAGCTGAGCTCCTGGCGAACTTCGGACTGCGATAATACTGAGTGGTGAGTCCGTTCCTGCCCGGGCAAGACTCTGGCCTCGTCAGGGTTGCTGTGGGGATCGCACACAACAGAGCTGGGCCACGCGCGACCTTTGCTCACATCTGCAGTGGCATGCAGAGGACAGCAGGCCAGGGGCCGCCTGGGCCGTTGGCGGGTCCTGCCCCGTGCGTCCTCAATCTGCACTCCTGGGCACCTGCCAGCCGGGAGACTAGCATCCCTGCTTGGGCTCTCAAAGGAGGGTGAGGGGGCTGGCAGTGGGGTAAGGGCCTCAGTGAGCCAGGGCCTAGGACTAGGTCATCCGGGGCTTCTCACAGGCCGGGTAAAACCCTAGACCGCCCCCTGCCACTGGCACCACAGCTTTGTGTCACTCCCTGTGGTCTCCCCATATCCCCCACTACCCCGACCCCCTGCCAACAGGTGCTGCACAAGGGTATGGCCATCAGACACGGAGCAGATGGGGACACGAGACCGTGGACCTGCAGCCACCAGGATTGGGCATTCAATAAACCTGTTGTCCCCATGGAGGTCACAGCTTTGGGGACTTTGTCACAGCAGTGGACATCAGACAGGCAAGCTGTCCTGGCAGCAGTTGCGGACAGCTGACCTGGAGCCTTTGGCAGGGCTCGTCTGGCTGGTGCCCGCCCGCCCTGCAGCAGCAGCCAGCCAGCCAGCCAGCCGGCGGGAGGGGCTGCGGGCACAGCCCTGGCCCTGCTCCTGGTTTCCCACCCCCCACCCCCGCTCTCAGCCCCCTCCCTCCCCAGCAGGGTGCTGGTCTTGCTTCACTGGGGTGCACCTCCCAGCCGCCCTTGACCTTGGTAAACCCTGGCTCCTGAGCTCCCGGCTTCCCCCCAGCTCCCCCTGGCTCCCCATCACCCCGCCCCGGCTCTCTGCTTCTCACCCTTGTCTCCCTCCAGGAGGCACCGAGCTAATCAGCCTGATGATCAGCCAAGTTCACTTCCATCCTCCTTGGCTCCCCTGCCAGTCCTGCTCTCAGCCCTACCCCCTCCTACTGTGCCCATCACGTCTGCCCAACATAGGGGGCAGGGGAGGGGTGCTGGAGGCTGAGACCTTCCTGCACGGGGTGGGGGGGGAGCCGTGCTCTGTTCTGAGGGAGAAGTCATGCTTTTCCCCCCACTCTGCACGCCTTGGGGATGGGCTGGTGGCTTCATCTTTTGGGGGGGGAGATTAGGTGAGGATCCTTAAAGTCCCAGTCTCATTCCAAGCTTGTCCCACCCTCGGGCCTCTGCTGGCACCTAAGGGTAAAGGGAACTTTACAGCCATCACCACCGCCCGCTGGGAGGAAGAGGAGAAAGACCAGGCGGCTGTGTTTATCCCCCAGTGAGCCCGGCTGCCCGGGCCTCTCAGCCTGTCCACTTCTAGCAGGGGAGGGCTTGATGGGAAGCAGAGAGGAAACCTGACCGAGACGATTTTGATCCAATTAAACCTCCCAGGCCTTGCTGGCATGGGCCGTGTGCCAGGCACGTAGGACCGGACGGGTGGAATAGGCACAGTGATGGAGGCAGACGCGAGAGATCAGTTAGAGGGTCATCATGGGGAGGGCTCCCCGGAGAAGTGGGGTTGGAGTGAGAGGCGGGCAGGGTCCAGAGAAGAGGCCCCCAAGAGCAGAGGGTGGGGGAGACGTGGGATAGAGCTAGGGGAAGGGGTTGTTGGGGTGGGTCTGGTGACCACACCCTGCAGTGTGGGTCTTGCTGTCCCAGGATGCCCGTGCTGGGGGCAGGGCAGCAGGGCCGGGCAAGCATGGCTGGCAGCAGGGTGGGCCTTGGGGAGAGCTCTGTGAGGCTGTCTCTGGGGTGCAGTGGGGGGGGCAGTGCTGGGTACAAGGTCAAGGGCTTGGGGATGCATCGGTCCAGATGGAAGCCGCTTCTCCAAGCTCAGCCGAGGAGGAAGTGGCCAAGGGCTGGGCTCGGGCAGCGATTGTGTTTGGTTGCTCCATTCGGCCTCTCTTGACTGCCCATGGTCAGAGTAGAAAGCAGGAAGGGGCCTGCGTGGGTGACACAGCCCCTACTGGGCCTTTTAAAATGGCCACCTCTGCTGGCCGAGGACACCCGGGGCCTGCGCGAGGCAGCAGGCAGCCCTGAGACTGAAGACATCTGAATTCAGTTTTAGGAGCCAAGGGTTTTGATGGCAAACAGGGTGAATGCACCCGGTGTTGGTCGGGAGGTTAGCGCTGGGAAAGGGAGCCTGCAGATGCGCGGAGTGGCCACGAGGGGGAAGCAGAATCCAGGGCCTGCTTGACTACACTGTGTCGGCTTAGGATACACACTGGTCTGCTTAGGCCGCATTGTGTCTGCTTAGGGTATCGGCGAGCCAGTGGCCCGAGGCAGAGACCTTGCAGAGCACCAGCAACCCTGAGCTGCTTGGCAGACGGTGGTGTGGCAGGACATCGGTTGTCAGCATGTTGAGGAACATCAGAAGCCAGCTGGGCCTTCTTGGGCAAATGCAAGACCAAGTCCAAATGGTCGGTGGCATTACTACCAGGGGGCTCCTGAGAAAGACCCCAAACCTCTGTCGTTTTAGATTCCCAGGTCTGCAGAGGGAACCCGGAGAACTTGGCTGTCCACAGTGGGAAGGCAGCTGCTATGGGCACGTAGCAGGTGGTTCCTGGTTGCAGCTGTCCATCTGACGGCCCCGAGTCCCTCGCTTCCTTCCCCAGCCCCCCGCTTCCTCCCCCAGCTCCCCGCTTCCTCCCCACCCTCAGCCCCGCGTCCCAGGGGGCTGGAGGAGAGCAGGATGGCAAGTGAGGCGGATCCCAGCATCAGAAGGCTCTCAATGGAACTCATGTGCACATACATTGTATTTACAAGGTCCAGTATTTACACACAAATGCCAGAGCTCATACAAATAAGAACTTTGAATAAAAATAATGCTATCTGTGTAAATCCAAAGGTGAAAGCTCTGTACTTAAATAGCAAGATCAGAAAGAGGGGAGGCTGGGAGAGCCCTGTGGGTGGGCGCTGTCCGCGGTGCTGACAGCGCTGGGGGAGCCTCTCTGGGGTGGAACAGCCTGGAGGCCTCGCCTGTCTTCATGACCAGTCGCCCCCCCCCCCCCCCCAGGAGCGCCCGTCTGTCCGTGGGCGCGGCCCCTGTGAGTTGCTCTGGGCGGGGAGGTGTTCTTCCAGGCTTCACTCTGGCCGGGGTTTCCTCACTCCCAGACTCCATGGCTCCCTGCCTCGCTGCCTTTGCCTCAGAAGGATGTCACTATCACCTCTGGCCTTTGGATTTGGATCTGGAGAGAGAGAAAGAGAGTGCAAGGTGAGGGCTGAGTTGGTGGTGCAGCAGGCAGAGCCGCCGCCAGTGACACCGGCATCCCACAGGAGTCCCTGACTGCTCCATTTCCTATCCAGTTCCCTGCTAATGCAGCCAGGAGAGCAGCAGAGGGTGGCCTAGTTGCTTGGGCCCCTGCCAGCCATGTGGGAGACCTGGAAGAAGCTCCTGGCTCCTCGGCTTCCAACAGCCCTGGCTTTTGTGGCCAACTGGGGAGTGAACGAGCAAATGGAAGGGTCCTCTCCCTCTTCCTCTCTCCACCTGCTTTCAAATAGATAAAAGCATCCTTCTAAGAAGCTGGGACTTGGGCAGCGCTCAGGTGTTGGGGGAGTGAATTAATGGGCAAGAGCTGTGTGCATGTGTGCCTCTCAATTAAATAAAAATAAATGCAGAATATTACAGGAGAAATGACTTCATGAGGAAATCATTGGACAAAACCAGACAGAGGGGGGACATTCCTGCAGCCAGTCATCCCAGACTCTTAAAAAAAATCAGTATATTGAAAAGGTGAGAGCCAGCGCTGGACGGATGACCCAAGAGATACAGTAAAAGGCAGAGAATGAAGACACTATATCCACATCTGAAAAAAGTGAGGGTAAAAGAACCTCCCTGTTGGACTGGGCAGTCTGGACACTGGGCAGCCTGGACACTGGGCAGCCTGGACACTGGGCAGTGTGATGGAATCCTTGTCCTTGTGTGGTGTGTCACAGCAGCATTGGGGGATGTGCTTGAGTACTTAGGGGTCAGGTGTTAAACTGTTTGCAACTGACTTCCAAATGATGCAGCAAAATTCAGTGGCTGGATCAAAATGAGAGGCAAATACATGATCAATGACAGATACCGAGAGAAGGTGGAGATGACAGAGATATAAGTAGATGAGTTAGAAGACAGATGACGGAGATGCTCAATGAGATGCAGAGTAGAGACAGGGACACATTAGATAGAGGTCATGTAGAGATGACAGGTGGGTCTACGGCCAAACCACCCTGAACGCGCCCGGTCTTGTCTGATCTCAGAAGCTGAGCAGGGTCAGGCCTGGTTAGTACCTGGATGGGAGAGATGATAGATGATGATACAGATGAAAGATGTATAAACAATAGCAGATAGCTGATGGATCGAATAGAAGGTAGAGGTGTTACATAGATAGATGGGTAGATAGATAACCAGGGAGAAAATATGGCAACACGCTGAACATGGTTATTTGTTGGGGGCAAGTCTGCCTTCCCAATAAACATAAATAAATCTTAAAAAAAATGGAAATGACTGAATCAGCTGGCCATCCAGGGCATAAAGTTGAGAAGAAAGCCCAGAGCCGGTGGCCTCGGGGGTCAGGGAGGGGAGACCCCACCTGCTCGTCCTCTTGGCTCAGCTCCCATGTCAGGTCTGACCTTGGGGATGGAAGACTGGACCAGCATACCAGGAGCAGGGGGTTGCTTTCCTGAGGATCCTACTGTGTGGGAAGGGCGATGGGGGGCACTCAAGGCTCCTCTTACCTTTCTGGTAGAGTCCACGTTGTTCAGGGAGGGCTGGAAGTTACTGTAGATGGAATTCACATAAACGGAGCCTTCTTGCTCTAGGAGAATGACACAGGCATGCAGGAGGTTAGAAAGATGGGATCCTCCCACTCTGAGCTTCCCTGGGGCAGTAGGTCATACCCCCCCACCCGCCACCAGGAAACCAAAAACGAAGGCCTAACTCCCCTAGCCCTGTAACCGCCCAACACCAGCCAGCGTCCTGAGGCTATGCATGTCCTGCTGAGTACATGTGTGGCTGCACTCCACAAGCTCTGATACCAAGAACTCGCTTTCCTTATCACGCCCCAGCACCTGCTGCCTGCCCTGAGGGTTTCATGCGTGATCTGTGAGTCATCTAGAAGCTTTAAAATCATTCTTTTTTTCCTCCCAAAAATGTGGGATTTTGAATTCTGTTGTCTTCCAGCAATATTTCTGCTGTGGGTTTCTAACTTACACTGACAGCCAGATCATGGAATCCGACTGAAAGAGGTGTTTGGGAATTCACTGAAACTTTTTCTAAGGACCTTGGGCGTGGACCGTTCT
Source organism: Ochotona princeps (assembly GCF_030435755.1). NCBI lineage: Eukaryota > Metazoa > Chordata > Mammalia > Lagomorpha > Ochotonidae > Ochotona > Ochotona princeps. The sequence continues at coordinate 26,420,389 of NC_080855.1, read as the reverse complement.
TACGTGTTTTCCACGTGCTCTTTAATGAGCCACGGAAGTGCGCACTTGCTGCCATGTTATGAGCTGTCCCTTAGCCCGGATGATGTGTGTCCTGCTTCATCTGTCCACCATAGAGTGATTCAGCAGGTGTGGTGGCCTCCACCCATCATGGAGTGATTCAGTAGGGGCTGTAGCTGATCTGCTAAATCATTACTTGGCATGATCCGTGCGGGCACAGTCAGCCACTTGTCCTAGCTCATCCTACCCAGCAGGAGGCGCTGTGTCCCGTGTCCTCCACCTTGTCTTGGGAACTCCCCAGTGGTCAAGTGCACCTGTTTGCTGATGCAATCCCAGGACCCTGCCACAGCCAGCAGTGGGCATGGAGAGAGATGCTTCACAGCCACGAGGCCCACCCCTGCCTCTCTGCTGGCTGTCACGTCCTCCCTCTGAGCCCCAGAGGAGGCCCATACCTTCGTTGAAGCCGAAGGAGACGTTTTGGAAGGTGCCAGCTCCCGAGCTGTCATCCTCTTCTTGCCATTGGTACAGCTCGGCCTCTCTGGCCCGCTGCCTGTTGATGGAGATGCCAGGGAGACCCCATGAGGAGCGGGCAGCAGGGACACAGCCTCGCCGGCTGCCCACCTCAAGAACCGGTGGGAGTGGGGATGGCCAGGGCGGCTTACCTTTGGACGGCCCGCCTGGAACGGAAGGCGAACACCAGCAGCCCCACGAAGACGATGAGCAGCAAGCCGCCTGCCCCCCCCATCAGCCCGTATACCAAGCTCTTGGAGGTGGCCCACTCGCAGGTGTCCCCACTGTACCAGTGCGTGTCCGTCATCAGGCATCTGGGAGGGGGCGGAAGAGTCAGAGGGGAAGTGGGGGTGGTGGCAGGGCCCCCCCTCCAGCTCAAAGCTTCTGCTGCGACGCGGTCCTGGAGCTTGGCGCGCTCCGCTCTCTGGGGTACAAGGACGATGGCTACCTTGCTCCTTCTCAGCTTCAGCCTACTCTCTGCTGAAGATCCAGCCTGGACTACCCCACCCACCCAACTACCAAAGCTCTTCCTTCCCTGCAGAGCTGCCCCCTTGAGTTCAGTTCCATAGGAGCTCCTCCTCCAGGAAACTTTCCCTGATGGGCTCCTGGGGTCTCCTCCCAGAGACACCCCCACCCTGCCTCGTCTCTCCATGGGTTGGCTGGTGCTTCTCCCATCCCATCTCTCTCTATTTTGCCAGCACCGCAGCTGCTCTTTCTTGGGTCTGTAGGGGCCTTGTCCTCCCTGGTGGACAGGGTAGAAGGGAAGTGGTTCCTGGGCTGGAGGTCAGGAGAGCTGCTGGGTCAGGTGGGGATGGGTGCTCAGGCGGTGGGATACTTACAAGCAGCGGGGGCCACTGCGTTGGAGCTGGCATTTCCCCATGTTGCAGTTCAGGGAGATGTTGAAGTCGGGCACGCAGGCTGAGATGCAGTACGCCTGCTCGTCCTTGTACTCCACCGTGAAGAAGTCGCTGTACTCTGAGCCTGCCTTCTGCTTGCAATCCTCTGTGTGGCACACAGGGGGGGCAGTAGCCATGAGCAGGGGAACCCTCCCAGCCTCCCCCACGAGCCCCCTTCCACAAGGGGGTCCCTGGTCACCCACCTTCGGGGTTGTAGTCTATGGTGAAGTTCTGCACCACCGTGGCCGTGGTGTTGAAGCACAGCAGGGCTAGGTGGGAGACAGGGGAGCCTCTTAGAGAACAGGCTGGGGTACAGTGTGTGAGTGACAGTGGGGAGCAAGGCTGTGGTGGATGAGGGACAGAAGGCCACTGGGGCGCACCCTCAGGGTGCGTGTGCGTGAGCGACAGCGGGGACCAGGCCATGGTGGATGAGGGGGATGAGGGATGTTGGGGTGGGGGCAGGGTCCCTTCCCTATCCCTGACTGCCTGTGTTCCCCGCACCACCTCCATGTGTCCTCTGCTGTCATCCCCCCACTGCACACCACATTTGGGAGTCAGCAGGTGCGTCCCACTTCCCCTGGCTGCACCTGTCTTGGCCTCCTCCCCTCTGCAGTTCTCAGGACCTTCCAGTTCTCGCTCAACTAGGCCCTTTCCACCACCTCCTCTCTCTCTTTCTTCCCTACCCCAGGGACAGAAGGGGGTTCTCCGAAGTCCCCGCCCCGCCCCAAGACCTCTCCCGGAAGTTACTGGAGCAGGTGTTGTTGCTGTTGTTAATCTGCACGGCCGTCACGTTCTTGATGATCTTCTCCACGGTCTCAGTGGCCTGCTGGAACACTTCCTTGTACTGAGTGGTGTAGTTGGCCTTCAGGATGACGTCATGTTCCACCACCACACTGCCAGGCCTTGGGGAGGAGGAGGGAGGGCTGTGGTCAGTACTGGGCAGTGGGGAGAGCCACGGACAATGAGGAAAATTGCAGGGGGAGTACTGCAGGGGCTGTGACTCCCCCAACCTTCTTCCCTTGGCTCACTTGGGGCGATGGGGGAGGGGGAGTCACATTGAGGCCACACAGCGGGGCCATGATCCACTTTGTAGAGTGACTGCTCCAGACTCAGAAACGGGGGTTTGAGGGGTGTTGAATGGAGAGGGTGGTCGGGTACCAGACTCTAAAGCAGTCAGGGGCCACAGGGCTGCAGCATGCCCAGCACAGCAGGGTACAGGAGGGAGGGTGTGGGAAAGGTCCTGGCAATGTCGATTGCCAGGAGGAGACCTGCTTGTGATGTGTGTATGTGTGTGTGCATGAGTATATGTGTTTGTGTGTGCTTGTGTCTCATGGGAGCACACACGTGACCTCAGCTCACCCACCATGTCAGAGAAGCAAGCAAGAAGCCCCAGCTGTTCACACCCCCACTGGGGGACAGCTCAGCAGGGGTCCTGTACCCCCAATGCTGCCCGTCACTTCCCCCAGGGGACCTCTGCAGCTTCCCCCCACAACCCTGCCCCCTCTGAGCCCCACCCCTTCTGAGCCCCAACCCCTCTGAACCCCACCCCCTCTGAGCCCCACCCCACTGAGCCCCAATCCCTCTGAACCCCACTCCCTCTGAGCCCTGGCTACTCACGACAGCCTTGTGATGTTGACCCCTTCAAACTGAGGGAGATCTTTGTAAATCTGCACCATCTGAAAGGCAGGGCACCGGATCAGTCCTGGTATCCCTGGAGCCCTACCTCCCCCTTTCGCTCCCTCCCAGTCCATCCCTGGGGGACACGGAGGAGCTGAGCAACAGGCAAGCAGGTGATTGCGTGATGAGAGGGTGACCCTCAGCAGCTCTCTTAAGCCTGGGAGGGGGCAGAGGCTCACTTGTTCTGTGAACGTCTCGTTGAACTTCTTGAATTCTTCTGACGACCGGTCCTGCAGCTGCTCGCTGTATGTCTCGCTGGTCACCGTTACAGACAACTCCACCGTCGCAGACACGACCTGGGGCGGCTCTGAGGGCAGCAGACAGGGGCACGGCTGGCTGAGTGGATCCACACCCCTCTTTCAGTTTTGGAAGCACTCTGCCCTCCAGTCCCTTGCTTTGTTCTGACTTGTTCCCAGTGAGTGGCTGGGAACTCGTGTGACTCCACTGGGAGGGGCCGGGGCTGGGGACAGGTGGCCCTGGGCACTGCTCACCTAAGTCAATGCTCTCCAGTACGTTCTCACATCGCTGTCCGTAGAAGGGAAGCTGGCACACACATTTGATTCCATCCCAGACGCCTTCATTCTCACAGATGATGCTGACATGCTGGCATCTGTCTCCACTGAAGTAGGAGGAGCAAACGCAGGCGCCGTTTATCCATTTCCCTCCATTCAGGCAGATGGCTGGAGGAGACAAGGCCTGGTTTAGCTGGGCAGTCCACACCCAGCACCCTGCCACCTGCAGAAGCCATCCTGACCAAAGCCCAGGGTCAGCTGGCCAGGGCCCCACATAGCAGGGCGGAGCCGGGGAGGCGGCACAGCTCCATGCTCCTGGCTCCCCCACAAGCGTCTGGCCAGGCTCCACGCTGTGTTTCGTCCATGCAGGCATAAGGGGAAATGCAAACATTTTGTGGGAAAATGAGCTGAACAGTCCCAGCTGCTGTTGTCAGACACACAGACAAAATTTAGAAATATCTTCATGGCTGTTTTCCTTAGACACATTTTTCAGGAACTTTTTGAAGAATGCCTCATAAGCATGAGATTTTGTTTTATTTTGCAGAAGACAAACTTTTGTTAAGATTTATTGTATTTATTTGGAAGGCAGAATGACAGAGAGATGTGTACACACACACACACACAGATCTACCCACTGGTTCACTTCGCAAGTAGCTGTGATGGTTGGGACTAAGGCAGGCTGAAGCCAGGGACTTGGAACTCCAGCTGGGTCTCCCCCGTGGATGCCAGGGCCCCAGGCTCTTGGGTCACCCTCTGCTGCCATCCCAGGCACATTAGTAGGAAGCAGAGCAGTGGAGACTGCAGCGCTAGTGTCACAAACAGGGACTTCACTCACTACCACATCAGACTACAATTCTGCTTTCTGGTCTACCTCCACCACCCTCAGCAGGACAAGGTCCCATCCATGATGGCCAAGTAACTTAGACTCTAGTTACGGGCTGTGGGGCCAAAATTTTTGGGACGGGGGGGGAGTGGGAGAGCTGAGACAAGAGGTTTCGGCCCATGGGGGAGGGGACCTGGAAACACTCCACCAGGCTCCTTCTCCCAGCCATGTTCCCCAAAATGTCAAGGGTCCAAGCCCAGCTTAGCCAGGAAGTGCCAGGGCAGCTGGGTGCTCACCTGTGGCCTAAGGCTCTGGGGGAGGGAAAGAAGGATCGACAGAGGTGGGTCCCTCTGCTTGCGTGGACATTAGAGCCTGGGGGTGGCTGCTTCCTGGGAGACATGGAGCCCAGGACTGCTACCTCAAGATACCCAGAGCCTCTTCTGAGAAGCAGCAAGCTCAGTGAGACAAAGAACCAGCCCTGGGAAAGCTGAGGCCAGAGCCCCGTGAAGGTGTGCAGACTGGCGAGAGGGCGGCAGAGAGCATCCCAAGGGCAGAGAGAGAAGGGAGATGCCCTGGGCGGAGTCACAGGTCGCCCCTCGTCTGTCCTTTCCCAGAGTCTGCCAGCCGTCTTGGTCTGACTATGAAGAAGACGGAGCCATGATGCCATGCTGTGCTGAGGAAGCAGTCTGTGACAGACCAGCAGGTGCAGCTGGAGCCAGCTCTCGCTCAGTGCAGGGATGGGGACAGAGCTGACACAGACAGCAGAGGACTAAAAGCAGTGACACACACAACTTGGGACAAGGGGAGTGCAGGGTGGACAGTGACACAAGCAGCAAAGGTGTGGAGAGTGACGCAGAGCTGGCAAGGGAGCTATGCTACTGAAGTACACACTCTCAAATCCAAACAACCCCCACAAGGCGATGCCAACCCACAAAGAGACAGCTGCAAAGGTGTGAAACTGCCAAGAGGGTCTGCCAGGTGGTGTAGCATGCTATACTTCAACCTGTGGCACAGGCCTACCATATGGGTGCTGCTTGGAGACCCGACTGCTTCACATTCAATCCAACTCCCTGCTGAAACCCCTGAGAAACCAGATGGTTTAATGGTTTGTGCTAATGTCACCGATATATATGAGAGACCCAGAAGAAGCTCCAGGCTCCTGATGGCAGACCACCGCAGCTTTGGCTGATACAACAATTCACAGAGAATACCAGGAAATGGAAGATCTCTAATCTCTCTCTCTCTCTCTCTCTCTCTCTCTCTCTCTCTCTCTCTCTCTCTCTCCCCCACTCTCCTGATGCATAACGCTACAATTTAATGATTAAATAAACAAATGTTAGGTATAAAAACAAAAATCCAAGGACAACTCAGTCAAGAATGTCAACAAAGGTCACATGACGGGAAATGCAGAGCAAAAAAGGAGAGGAAACGGGGAGGAAGAGTCAAGGAGGCAGGAGAGGTGAAATGTGAGCTGCCGGTAGAAATTCAGGCAGAGACACAGGGAACAGGATGAAACAGGTAAAGAGACACAAAAAGACAGAAAAAGGCTGGAAAAGAAGAAAAGTAAAATGGAAGACAAACATTGACAGGCATCAAAAAGGAAAATCCAAGAAATGCAAATAAATATAAAATTCAAAAGAAATTTGAACACAACACATACATGTGGTAGCAGAGGGCTCAGTTGAAGTACTGGTGGTGGGCGAAGACGTGGTGGTGGTCAGGGTAGTGGCCGTGGTGGTGGTTGTGGTGGAAGTTGTCGTAGTGCTGGCCGTAGTGGTCGGGGGCACAGTGGTCGTGGGAGTGCTTGCTGGTGCAGGCGTGGAGCTGGCACTGGTGGTGGGATCAGTGGTGGGGGGTGCGGTTGTGGTGAGCGTGGTGCTGACCACAGGAGTGGTGCTGGAGGGGGCCAAAGTCGTGGAAACTGTGCTGGTGGTAGGAACAGGTGTGGTGGTGACAAGGCTGGTCTCTGGTGACGAGGTGGCAGGGGTGGACGTTGGCACGGCAGTGGTTGGTGAGCTTGTGTCCACAGTTGGGGTAGGCGAAGGAGTAGTAGCAGCCATGGTGGTGGTGGCCATGGTGGCAGAAGTGGAGCTTTCAGTGCTAGCCGTGGTTGATGTGACAATGGATGTGCTGGAGGGTGCGCCAGTGGTCGAGGGCGTGCTTTCTGGTGTGGACATAGATGTTTCAGTGGTGGTGGGCTCAGGGGTGGTGGAGATTTCAGTGGTGAGGGTGGAGCTGAGCTCAGGGGTGTTGGTGGAGGGTTCCCAAGTTGTGGAAGCCGTGCTGGCCGTGCTGGTGGTGCGCTCGGGTGTGGTTGTGTCAGGGCTGGAGGCTGCTGACGAGGTGGCAAGGGTGGATGTTGGCACGGCAGTGGTCGGTTTGGTTGTCTCCACAGCGGTCGTAGGTTCAGGGGTGGTGGTGGCCGTGGTCATGTCTGTTGTGGCAGAAGTGGAGATTTCGGTGCTGGGCATGGTGGATGTGGATGTGGGTGTGCTGGAGGCCACGTCAGTGCTCATGGGAGTGCTTTCTGGCATGGGCGTGGAGGTGGCAGTGGTGGTGGGTTCAGGGGTGGTGGAGATTTCTGTGGTGAGTGTGGTGATCACAACAGAGCTAGTCGTAGAAGCTGTGCTGGCCAGGCTGGTCGTTGTCTCAGGTGTGGTGGTGACAGGGCTGGTCTCTGGCGACGAGGTGGCAGGGGTGGACGTTGGCACGGCAGTGGTTGGCGAGGAGGTGTCAAGAGTTGTCGTGGAAGGAGGAGTGGTGGTGGCCATTGTGGTGGCAGTGGTGTCTGAAGTGGAGCTTTCAGTGCTGGCCGTGGTTGATGTGACGAAGGGTGTGCTGGAGGGTGTGCCAGTGGTCGAGGGCGTGCTTTCGAGTGTGGACATAGATGTTTCAGGGGTGGTGGGCTCAGGGGTGGTGGAGATTTCTGTGGTGAGTGTGGTGATCACAACAGAGCTAATCGTAGAAGCTGTGCTGGCCAGGCTGGTCGTTGTCTCAGGTGTGGTGGTGACAGGGCTGGTCTCTGGCGACGAGGTGGCAGGGGTGGACGTTGGCACGGCCGTGGTTGGCGAGGAGGTGTCAAGAGTTGTCGTGGAAGGAGGAGTGGTGGTGGCCATTGTGGTGGCCATGGTGGCTGAAGTGGAGCTTTCAGTGCTGGCCGTGGTGGATGAGGGCATGGGTGTGCTGGAGGGTGCGCCAGTGGTCGAGGGCGTGCTTTCGAGTGTTGACATAGATGTGGCAGTGGTGGTGGGCTCAGGGGTGGTGGAGATTTCAGTGGTGAGGGTGGAGCTGAGCTCAGGGGTGTTGGTGGAGGGTGCCCAAGTTGTGGAAGCCGTGCTGGCCGTGCTGGTGGTGCGCTCGGGTGTGGTTGTGTCAGGGCTGGAGGCTGCTGACGAGGTGGCAAGGGTGGATGTTGGCACGGCAGTGGTCGGTTTGGTTGTCTCCACGGCGGTCGTAGGTTCAGGGGTGGTGGTGGCCGTGGTCATGTCTGTTGTGGCAGAAGTGGAGATTTCAGTGCTGGCCATGGTGGATGTGGACGTGGGTGTGCTGGAGGCCACGTCAGTGCTCATGGGAGTGCTTTCTGGCGTGGGCGTGGAGGTGGCAGTGGTGGTGGGTTCAGGGGTGGTGGAGATTTCTGTGGTGAGTGTGGTGATCACAACAGAGCTAGTCGTAGAAGCTGTGCTGGCCAGGCTGGTCATTGTCTCAGGTGTGGTGGTGACAGGACTAGTCTCTGGCGACGAGGTGGCAGGGGTGGACGTTGGCACAGCCGTGGTTGGTGAGCTTGTGTCCACAGTTGGGGTTGGCGAAGGAGTAGTAGCAGCCATGGTGGTGGTGGCCATGGTGGCTGAAGTGGAGCTTTCAGCGCTGGCTGTGGTTGATGTGACAATGGATGTGCTGGAGGGTGCGCCAGTGGTCGAGGGCGTGTTTTCTGGTGTGGGCATAGATGTGGCAGTGGTGGTGGGCTCCGGGGTGGTGGAGATTTCAGTGGTGAGGGTGGAGCTGAGCTCAGGGGTGTTGGTGGAGGGTGCCCAAGTTGTGGAAGCCGTGCTGGCCGTGCTGGTGGTGCGCTCGGGTGTGGTTGTGTCAGGGCTGGAGGCTGCTGACGAGGTGGCAAGGGTGGATGTTGGCACGGCAGTGGTCGGTTTGGTTGTCTCCACAGCGGTCGTAGGTTCAGGGGTGGTGGTGGCCGTGGTCATGTCTGTTGTGGCAGAAGTGGAGATTTCGGTGCTGGGCATGGTGGATGTGGATGTGGGTGTGCTGGAGGCCACGTCAGTGCTCATGGGAGTGCTTTCTGCCGTGGGCGTGGAGGTGGCAATGGTGGTGGGTTCAGGGGTGGTGGAGATTTCTGTGGTGAGTGTGGTGATCACAACAGAGCTGGTCGTAGAAGCTGTGCTGGCCAGGCTGGCCGTTGTCTCAGGTGTGGTGGTGACAGGGCTGGTCTCTGGCGACGAGGTGGCAGGGGTGGACGTTGGCACGGCAGTGGTTGGCGAGGAGGTGTCAAGAGTTGTCGTGGAAGGAGGAGTGGTGGTGGCCATTGTGGTGGCAGTGGTGTCAGAAGTGGAGCTTTCAGTGCTGGCCGTGGTTGATGTGACGAAGGGTGTGCTGGAGGGTGTGCCAGTGGTCGAGGGCGTGCTTTCAAGTGTGGACATAGATGTTTCAGGGGTGGTGGGCTCAGGGGTGGTGGAGATTTCTGTGGTGAGTGTGGTGATCACAACAGAGCTAATCGTAGAAGCTGTGCTGGCCAGGCTGGTCGTTGTCTCAGGTGTGGTGGTGACAGGGCTGGTCTCTGGCGACGAGGTGGCAGGGGTGGACGTTGGCACGGCCGTGGTTGGCGAGGAGGTGTCAAGAGTTGTCGTGGAAGGAGGAGTGGTGGTGGCCATTGTGGTGGCCATGGTGTCAGAAGTGGAGCTTTCAGTGCTGGCTGTGGTTGATGTGACGATGGGTGTGCTGGAGGGTGCGCCAGTGGTCGAGGGCGTGCTGTCTGGTGTGGACATAGATGTTTCAGTGGTGGTGGGCTCAGGGGTGGTGGAGACTTCAATGGTGAGGGTGGAGCTGAGCTCAGGGGTGTTGGTGGAGGGTGCCCAAGTTGTGGAAGCCGTGCTGGCCGTGCTGGTGGTGCGCTCGGGTGTGGTTGTGTCAGGGCTGGAGGCTGCTGACGAGGTGGCAAGGGTGGATGTTGGCACGGCAGTGGTCGGTTTGGTTGTCTCCACAGCGGTCGTAGGTTCAGGGGTGGTGGTGGCCGTGGTCATGTCTGTTGTGGCAGAAGTGGAGATTTCAGTGCTGGCCATGGTGGATGTGGACGTGGGTGTGCTGGAGGCCACGTCAGTGCTCATGGGAGTGCTTTCTGGCGTGGGCGTGGAGGTGGCAGTGGTGGTGGGTTCAGGGGTGGTGGAGATTTCTGTGGTGAGTGTGGTGATCACAACAGAGCTAGTCGTAGAAGCTGTGCTGGCCAGGCTGGTCATTGTCTCGGGTGTGGTGGTGACAGGACTAGTCTCTGGCGACGAGGTGGCAGGGGTGGACGTTGGCACAGCCGTGGTTGGTGAGCTTGTGTCCACAGTTGGGGTTGGCGAAGGAGTAGTAGCAGCCATGGTGGTGGTGGCCATGGTGGCTGAAGTGGAGCTTTCAGTGCTGGCCATGGTGGATGTGGATGTGGGTGTGCTGGAGGCCACGTCAGTGCTCATGGGAGTGCTTTCTGCCGTGGGCGTGGAGGTGGCAATGGTGGTGGGTTCAGGGGTGGTGGAGATTTCTGTGGTGAGTGTGGTGATCACAACAGAGCTGGTCGTAGAAGCTGTGCTGGCCAGGCTGGCCGTTGTCTCAGGTGTGGTGGTGACAGGGCTGGTCTCTGGCGACGAGGTGGCAGGGGTGGACGTTGGCACGGCAGTGGTTGGCGAGGAGGTGTCAAGAGTTGTCGTGGAAGGAGGAGTGGTGGTGGCCATTGTGGTGGCAGTGGTGTCAGAAGTGGAGCTTTCAGTGCTGGCCGTGGTGGATGTGACGTTGGGTGTGCTGGAGGGTGCGCCAGTGGTCGAGGGCGTGCTTTCTGGTGTGGACATAGATGTTTCAGTGGTGGTGGGCTCAAGGGTGGTGGAGATTTCAGTGGTGAGTGTGGAGCTGAGCTCAGGGGTGTTGGTGAAGGGTGCCCAAGTTGTGGAAGCCGTGCTGGCCGTGCTGATGGTGCGCTCGGGTGTGGTTGTGTCAGGGCTGGAGGCTGCTGACGAGGTGGCAAGGGTGGATGTTGGCACGGCAGTGGTCGGTTTGGTTGTCTCCACAGCGGTCGTAGGTTCAGGGGTGGTGGTGGCCGTGGTCATGTCTGTTGTGGCAGAAGTGGAGATTTCAGTGCTGGCCATGGTGGATGTGGACGTGGGTGTGCTGGAGGCCACGTCAGTGCTCATGGGAGTGCTTTCTGGCGTGGGCGTGGAGGTGGCAGTGGTGGTGGGTTCAGGGGTGGTGGAGATTTCTGTGGTGAGTGTGGTGATCACAACAGAGCTAGTCGTAGAAGCTGTGCTAGCCAGGCTGGTCATTGTCTCAGGTGTGGTGGTGACAGGGCTAGTCTCTGGCGACGAGGTGGCAGGGGTGGACGTTGGCACAGCCGTGGTTGGTGAGCTTGTGTCCACAGTTGGGGTTGGCGAAGGAGTAGTAGCAGCCATGGTGGTGGTGGCCATGGTGGCTGAAGTGGAGCTTTCAGTGCTGGCCGTGGTGGATGAGGGCATGGGTGTGCTGGAGGGTGCGCCAGTGGTTGAGGGCGTGTTTTCTGGTGTGGGCATAGATGTGGCAGTGGTGGTGGGCTCAGGGGTGGTGGAGATTTCAGTGGTGAGTGTGGAGCTGAGCTCAGGGGTGTTGGTGAAGGGTGCCCAAGTTGTGGAAGCCGTGCTGGCCGTGCTGGTGGTGCGCTCGGGTGTGGTTGTGTCAGGGCTGGAGGCTGCTGACGAGGTGGCAAGGGTGGATGTTGGCACGGTAGTGGTCGGTTTGGTTGTCTCCACAGCGGTCGTAGGTTCAGGGGTGGTGGTGGCCGTGGTCATGTCTGTTGTGGCAGAAGTGGAGATTTCGGTGCTGGGCATGGTGGATGTGGATGTGGGTGTGCTGGAGGCCACGTCAGTGCTCATGGGAGTGCTTTCTGGCGTGGGCGTGGAGGTGGCAGTGGTGGTGGGTTCAGGGGTGGTGCTTTCTGTGGTGAGTGTGGTGATCTCAACAGAGCTAATCGTAGAAGCTGTGCTGGCCAGGCTGGTCGTTGTCTCGGGTGTGGTGGTGACAGGGCTGGTCTCTGGCGACGAGGTGGCAGGGGTGGACGTTGGCACGGCCGTGGTTGGCGAGGAGGTGTCCACAGTTGGGGTAGGCGAAGGAGTAGTAGCAGCCATGGTGGTGGTGGCCATGGTGGCTGAAGTGGAGCTTTCAGTGCTGGCTGTGGTTGATGTGACGATGGGTGTGCTGGAGGGTGCGCCAGTGGTTGAGGGCGTGTTTTCTGGTGTGGCCGTAGATGTGGCAGTGGTGGTGGGCTCAGGGGTGGTGGAGATTTCAGTGGTGAGGGTGGAGCTGAGCTCAGGGGTGTTGGTGGAGGGTGCCCAAGTTGTGGAAGCCGTGCTGGCCGTGCTGGTGGTGCGCTCGGGTGTGGTTGTGTCAGGGCTGGAGGCTGCTGACGAGGTGGCAAGGGTGGATGTTGGCACGGCAGTGGTCGGTTTGGTTGTCTCCACAGCGGTTGTAGGTTCAGGGGTGGTGGTGGCCGTGGTCATGTCTGTTGTGGCAGAAGTGGAGATTTCGGTGCTGGCCATGGTGGATGTGGACGTGGGTGTGCTGGAGGCCACGTCAGTGCTCATGGGAGTGCTTTCTGGCGTGGGCGTGGAGGTGGCAGTGGTGGTGGGTTCAGGGGTGGTGGAGATTTCTGTGGTGAGTGTGCTGCTCACAACAGAGCTAGCGGTGGAGGATTCCCTAGTCGTAGAAGCTGTGCTGGCCAGGCTGGTCGTTGTCTCGGGTGTGGTGGTGACAGGGCTGGTCTCTGGCGACGAGGTGGCAGGGGTGGACGTTGGCACGGCCGTGGTTGGTGAGCTTGTGTCCACAGTTGGGGTAGGCGAAGGAGTAGTAGCAGCCATGGTGGTGGTGGCCATGGTGGCTGAAGTGGAGCTTTCAGTGCTGGCCGTGGTGGATGAGGGCATGGGTGTGCTGGAGGGTGCGCCAGTGGTCGAGGGCGTGCTGTCTGGTGTGGACATAGATGTTTCAGTGGTGGTGGGCTCAGGGGTGGTGGAGACTTCTGTAGTGAGTGTGGAGCTGAGCTCAGGGGTGTTGGTGGAGGGTGCCCAAGTTGTGGAAGCCGTGCTGGCCGTGCTGGTGGTGCACTCGGGTGTGGTTGTGTCAGGGCTGGAGGCTGCTGACGAGGTGGCAAGGGTGGATGTTGGCACGGCAGTGGTCGGTTTGGTTGTCTCCACAGCGGTCGTAGGTTCAGGGGTGGTGGTGGCCGTGGTCATGTCTGTTGTGGCAGAAGTGGAGATTTCGGTGCTGGCCATGGTGGATGTGGACGTGGGTGTGCTGGAGGCCACGTCAGTGCTCATGGGAGTGCTTTCTGGCGTGGGCGTGGAGGTGGCAGTGGTGGTGGGTTCAGGGGTGGTGGAGATTTCTGTGGTGAGTGTGGTGATCACAACAGAGCTAGTCGTAGAAGCTGTGTTGGCCAGGCTGGTCGTTGTCTCAGGTGTGGTGGTGACAGGGCTGGTCTCTGACGACGAGGTGGCAGGGGTGGACGTTGGTACGGCAGTGGTTGGTGAGCTTGTGTCCACAGTTGGGGTAGGCAAAGGAGTAGTAGCAGCCATGGTGGTGGTGGCCATGGTGGCTGAAGTGGAGCTTTCAGTGCTGGCCGTGGTGGATGAGGGCATGGGTGTGCTGGAGGGTGCGCCAGTGGTCGAGGGCATGTTGTCTGGTGTGGACATAGATGTGGCAGTGGTGGTGGGCTCAGGGGTGGTGGAGACTTCTGTGGTGAGTGTGGAGCTGAGCTCAGGGGTGTTGGTGGAGGGTGCCCAAGTTGTGGAAGCCGTGCTGGCCGTGCTGGTGGTGCGCTCGGGTGTGGTTGTGTCAGGGCTGGAGGCTGCTGACGAGGTGGCAAGGGTGGATGTTGGCACGGCAGTGGTCGGTTTGGTTGTCTCCACAGCGGTCGTAGGTTCAGGGGTGGTGGTGGCCGTGGTCATGTCTGTTGTGGCAGAAGTGGAGATTTCGGTGCTGGGCATGGTGGATGTGGACGTGGGTGTGCTGGAGGCCACGTCAGTGCTCATGGGAGTGCTTTCTGGCGTGGGCGACGAGGTGGCAGTGGTGGTGGGTTCAGGGGTGGTGGAGATTTCTGTGGTGAGTGTGGTGATCACAACAGAGCTGGTCGTAGAAGCTGTGCTGGCCAGGCTGGTCGTTGTCTCAGGTGTGGTGGTGACAGAGCTGGTCTCTGGCGACGAGGTGGCAGGGGTGGACGTTGGCACGGCAGTGGTTGGAGAGGAGGTGTCAAGAGTTGTCGTTGAAGGAGGAGTTGTGGTGGCAATTGTGGTGGCCATGGTGGCTGAAGTGGAGCTTTCAGTGCTGGCCGTGGTGGATGAGGGCATGGGTGTGCTGGAGGGTGCGCCAGTGGTCGAGGGCGTGCTGTTTGGTATTGACATAGATGTAGCAGTGGTGGTGGGCTCAGGGGTGTTGGAGAATTCTGTGGTGAGGGTGGAGCTGAGCTCAGGGGTGTTGGTGGAGGGTGCCCAAGTTGTGGAAGCCGTGCTGGCCGTGCTGGTGGTGCGCTCGGGTGTGGTTGTGTCAGGGCTGGAGGCTGCTGACGAGGTGGCAAGGGTGGATGTTGGCACGGCAGTGGTCGGTTTTGTTGTCTCCACAGCGGTTGTAGGTTTAGGGGTGGTGGTGGCCGTGGTCATGTCTGTTGTGGCAGAAGTGGAGATTTCGGTGCTGGGCATGGTGGCTGTGGACGTGGGTGTGCTGGAGGCCACGTCAGTGCTCATGGGAGTGCTTTCTGGCGTGGGCGTGGAGGTGGCAGTGGTGGTGGGTTCAGGGGTGGTGGAGATTTCTGTGGTGAGTGTGGTGATCACAACAGAGCTAGTCGTAGAAGCTGTGCTGGCCAGGCTGGTCGTTGTCTCAGGTGTGGTGGTGACATGGCTGGTCTCTGGCGACGAGGTGGCAGGGGTGGACGTTGGCACGGCAGTGGTTGGTGAGCTTGTGTCCACAGTTGGGGTAGGCGAAGGAGTAGTAGCAGCCATGGTGGTGGTGGCCATGGTGGCTGAAGTGGAGCTTTCAGTGCTGGCCGTGGTGGATGAGGGCATGGGTGTGCTGGAGGGTGCGCCAGTGGTCGAGGGCATGTTGTCTGGTGTGGACATAGATGTTTCAGTGGTGGTGGGCTCAAGGGTGGTGGAGACTTCTGTAGTGAGTGTGGAGCTGAGCTCAGGGGTGTTGGTGGAGGGTGCCCAAGTTGTGGAAGCCGTGCTGGCCGTGCTGGTCGTGCGCTCGGGTGTGGTTGTGTCAGGGCTGGAGGCTGCTGACGAGGTGGCAAGGGTGGATGTTGGCACGGCAGTGGTCGGTTTGGTTGTCTCCACAGCGGTCGTAGGTTCAGGGGTGGTGGTGGCCGTGGTCATGTCTGTTGTGGCAGAAGTGGAGATTTCGGTGCTGGCCATGGTGGATGTGGACGTGGGTGTGCTGGAGGCCACGTCAGTGCTCATGGGAGTGCTTTCTGGCGTGGGCGTGGAGGTGGCAGTGGTGGTGGGTTCAGGGGTGGTGGAGATTTCTGTGGTGAGTGTGGTGATCACAACAGAGCTAGTCGTAGAAGCTGTGCTGGCCAGGCTGGTCGTTGTCTCAGGTGTGATGGTGACAGGGCTGGTCTCTGGCGACGAGGTGGCAGGGGTGGACGTTGGCACGGCAGTGGTTGGTGAGCTTGTGTCCACAGTTGGGGTAGGCGAAGGAGTAGTAGCAGCCATAGTGGTGGTGGCCATGGTGGCTGAAGTGGAGCTTTCAGTGCTGGCCGTGGTAGATGAGGGCATGGGTGTGCTGGAGGGTGCGCCAGTGGTTGAGGGCATGTTGTCTGGTGTGGACATAGATGTGGCAGTGGTGGTGGGCTCAGGGGTGGTGGAGACTTCTGTGGTGAGTGTGGAGCTGAGCTCAGGGGTGTTGGTGGAGGGTGCCCAAGTTGTGGAAGCCGTGCTGGCCGTGCTGGTGGTGCGCTCGGGTGTGGTTGTGTCAGGGCTGGAGGCTGCTGACGAGGTGGCAAGGGTGGATGTTGGCACGGCAGTGGTCGGTTTGGTTGTCTCCACAGCGGTCGTAGGTTCAGGGGTGGTGGTGGCCGTGGTCATGTCTGTTGTGGCAGAAGTGGAGATTTCGGTGCTGGGCATGGTGGATGTGGACGTGGGTGTGCTGGAGGCCACGTCAGTGCTCATGGGAGTGCTTTCTGGCGTGGGCGTGGAGGTGGCAGTGGTGGTGGGTTCAGGGGTGGTGGAGATTTCTGTGGTGAGTGTGGTGATCACAACAGAGCTAGTCGTAGAAGCTGTGTTGGCCAGGCTGGTCGTTGTCTCAGGTGTGGTGGTGACATGGCTGGTCTCTGGCGACGAGGTGGCAGGGGTGGACGTTGGCACGGCAGTGGTTGGTGAGCTTGTGTCCACAGTTGGGGTAGGCGAAGGAGTAGTAGCAGCCATGGTGGTGGTGGCCATGGTGGCTGAAGTGGAGCTTTCAGTGCTGGCCGTGGTGGATGAGGGCATGGGTGTGCTGGAGGGTGCGCCAGTGGTCGAGGGCGTGCTGTTTGGTATTGACATAGATGTAGCAGTGGTGGTGGGCTCAGGGGTGGTGGAGACTTCTGTGGTGAGTGTGGAGCTGAGCTCAGGGGTGTTGGTGGAGGGTGCCCAAGTTGTGGAAGCCGTGCTGGCCGTGCTGGTGGTGCGCTCGGGTGTGGTTGTGTCAGGGCTGGAGGCTGCTGACGAGGTGGCAAGGGTGGATGTTGGCACGGCAGTGGTCGGTTTGGTTGTCTCCACAGCGGTCGTAGGTTCAGGGGTGGTGGTGGCCGTGGTCATGTCTGTTGTGGCAGAAGTGGAGATTTCGGTGCTGGGCATGGTGGATGTGGACGTGGGTGTGCTGGAGGCCACGTCAGTGCTCATGGGAGTGCTTTCTGGCGTGGGCGTGGAGGTGGCAGTGGTGGTGGGTTCAGGGGTGGTGGAGATTTCTGTGGTGAGTGTGGTGATCACAACAGAGCTAGTCGTAGAAGCTGTGTTGGCCAGGCTGGTCGTTGTCTCAGGTGTGGTGGTGACAGGGCTGGTCTCTGGCGACGAGGTGGCAGGGGTGGACGTTGGTACGGCAGTGGTTGGTGAGCTTGTGTCCACAGTTGGGGTAGGCGAAGGAGTAGTAGCAGCCATGGTGGTGGTGGCCATGGTGGCTGAAGTGGAGCTTTCAGTGCTGGCCGTGGTGGATGAGGGCATGGGTGTGCTGGAGGGTGCGCCAGTGGTCGAGGGCGTGCTGTCTGGTGTGGGCATAGATGTGGCAGTGGTGGTGGGCTCAGGGGTGGTGGAGAATTCTGTGGTGAGGGTGGAGCTGAGCTCAGGGGTGTTGGTGGAGGGTGCCCAAGTTGTGGAAGCCGTGCTGGCCGTGCTGGTGGTGCGCTCGGGTGTGGTTGTGTCAGGGCTGGAGGCTGCTGACGAGGTGGCAAGGGTGGATGTTGGCACGGCAGTGGTCGGTGAGGTTGTCTCCACAGTGGTCGTAGGCTCAGGGGTGGTGGTGGCCGTGGTCATGTCTGTTGTGGCAGAAGTGGAGATTTCGGTGCTGGCCATGGTGGATGTGGACGTGGGTGTGCTGGAGGCCACGTCAGTGCTCATGGGAGTGCTTTCTGGCGTGGGTGTGGAGGTGGCAGTGATGGTGGGTTCAGCGGTGGTGGAGATTTCTGTGGTGAGTGTGGTGATCACAACAGAGCTGGCGGTGGAGGATTCCCTTGTCGTAGAAGCTGCGCTGGCCAGGCTGATCGTTGTCTCAGGTGTGCTTGTGATAGGGCTGGTCTCTGGCGACGAGGTGACAGGGGTGGACCTTGGCACGGCAGTTGTTGGTGACGAAGTGTCCAGAGTTGTCATGGGAGGAGGAGTGGTGGTGGCCATTGTGGTGGCAGTGGTGTCAGAGGTGGAGCTTTCAGTGCTGGCCGTGGTGGATGAGGGCCTGGGTGTGCTGGAGGGTGCGCCAGTGGTTGAGGGCATGTTGTCTGGTGTTGACATAGATGTTTCAGTGGTGGTGGGCTCAAGGGTGGTGGAGATTTCAGTGGTAAGGGTGGAGCTGAGCTCAGGGGTGTTGGTGGAGGGTGCCCAAGTTGTGGAAGCCGTGCTGGTGGTGGGCACAGGTATGGAGGTGATAGGACTTGAGGCTGCTGACGAGGTGGCAGAGCTGGACGTTTGCACGGCAGTGGTTGGTGAGGAGGTGTCAAGAGTTGTCATGGGAGGAGGAGTGGTGGTGGCCATTGTGGTGGCAGTCGTGTCAGAGGTGAAGCTTTCAGTGTTGGCCATGGTGGATGTGGGCATGAGTGTGCTGGATGGTTCTTCAGTGGTCGAGGGCGTGCTGTCTGGTGTGGCCATAGATGTTTCAGTGGTGGTTGACTTAGGGGTGGTGGGGAATTCTGTGTTGAGTGTGGTGCTGAGCTCAGGGGTGTTGATGGAGGGTGTCTTAGTCTTCGAAGCCATGCTGGCTATGCTGGTGGTAGGCTCATGTGTGGTGCTGTCAGAGGTGGTGGCCGTCGATGAAGTGGCAGGGGTAGATGTTGGCACAGCAGTGGTCAGCGATGTGGTGTCCACAGTTGACGCTGGTGAAGAAGTGGTGGTGGCAGTGGTGTCAGACGTGGAGCTTTCAGTGCTGGCCGTGGTGGACTTGACGATGGGTGTGCTGGAGGGTGCGCCAGTGGTCGAGGGCGTGGTTTCGAGTGTAGAGATAGATGTGGCAGTGGTGGTAGGTTCAGTGGTGGTGGAGAATTCTCTTGTGAGTGTGGTGCTGAGCACAGGGGTGTTGGTGGAGGGTGCCCAAGTTGTGGAAGCCGTGCTGGCCGTGCTGGTGGTGCGCTCGGGTGTGGTTGTGTCAGGGCTGGAGGCTGCTGACGAGGTGGCAAGGGTGGATGTTGGCACGGCAGTGGTCGGTTTGGTTGTCTCCACAGCGGTCGTAGGTTCAGGGGTGGTGGTGGCCGTGGTCATGTCTGTTGTGGCAGAAGTGGAGATTTCGGTGCTGGCCATGGTGGATGTGGACGTGGGTGTGCTGGAGGCCACGTCAGTGCTCATGGGAGTGCTTTCTGGCGTGGGTGTGGAGGTGGCAGTGGTGGTGGGTTCAGGGGTGGTGGAGAATTCTGTGGTGAGTGTGGTGATCACAACAGAGCTAGTTGTAGAAGCTGTGCTGGCCAGGCTGGTCGTTGTCTCAGGTGTGGTGGTGACATGGGTGTTCTCTGGCGACGAGGTGGCAGGGGTGGACTTTGGCACGGCAGTTTTTGTCGAACTTGTGTCTTCGGTCGTTGTGGCTGAAGGTGTGTTGGTGTCCTTGGGTACATCTGTGGTTACAGAGATGGGAGTTTCAGATCTGTCTGTTTTTGATGAATCCACGAGTGTCCTGCTCTTGCCTGTGGTGGGGACAGTCGTCATGATATCACTGCTGTTTGCTGCATTACCATCCTTCTCAGTCATGGCTCTTCTTGTAGCAATTGGGACTGTCGAGTCTCCCTCCCTCAGTGTCCATTCCTCTCTGCTTCTGCCAGCACCAGGCAATGCCTGGTCGTTGGAGATTGCCGTGGTTGTGTTCTCCCCTACAACATTTTCTGGTTACGAGAGCCCGTTGCGAGCTGCACCTGTATGTGTTGTGCTTCCAGGTCCCCGCTGTCCCTCCTCTGTCATTACATTCCTGGCTTCCTCTGCCTACCCCGATCACCAGCCCACACTCTACCCACTGGTCCGCACCGCCACCCCCAGAACAACTTCCCACCACGTCCTACCTTCCGTGCGTTTCTCCAGGGGCTGCTGGCACCAGGCTTCCCGGCTGCTGTTCAGCGTGCTGCACCCTCCTCCATCCCACACCGCCCTGTCATCGCTGAGATCTGTGAGAGAAAGAGCATTTAGCCGTCTGCAGCCAACTCCCTCTTATCCTGTTCTCGTTCTCCTCAAAACCCTGCAGTCAGGATTGGTGCTGTGGCATAGCGAATTGAGCCACCGCCTGCAACCCCAGCATCTCATTGCGGATGCTGTTTCAAATTGTGGCTGCTCCACTTATGATGCAGCTTCCTGCTTATGGCATGGAAAAGCAGCAGAAGATGGACCAATTGCTTGGATCCCTGCACCACATGGGAGCTCCTGGCTTTGGATCAGCTCAGCTGCTCAGCTCCAGTCATTGCAGCCATTTGGGGAGTGAACCGGTGAATGGAAGATTTTCTCTCTCTCTCTCTCGCCATAACAGCCTTTCAGATAAATAAATCAATCTTTAGAAAATTAAAAAAATATGACATCTATCGTGGTTGAACCATTTGTACACTTTGAGTGTATTTCTTACCGTGGATCAAAAAATATCCTAGGTCCTGCAGTGGGGAGCTGTGTTCAGTCCCCAGAGCATACAGAATGTCTCTAACTTACCTTAAGCAATTCAGACCCAGGGCCAGTGTTGTGGTACAGCATGTTATGCCTCCGCCTGCACCATGAGCATCTGCTCTGCTTCAATCCACCTCCCTGCTGATGTACCTGGGAAAGCTTGAATAGCTAGAACTCCTGCCACCCACTTGGGTAACTTGGATGGGGCTCCTGCCTCCTGGCTTCAACCTGGCCCAGATCTAGATGCTGTGAGCACTTGGGGAATGAACCAGTGGGTGGAAGGGGTATGTGTGTGTGTGTGTGTGTGTGTGTGTGTCCCTCTCTCTATTGCTCTGCCTTTTCAATAAATACATAAATCTTTAAGGGAGAATTAGGAGGAGCAGGGCATGACTCTCACACAGGGATGGGCACTTTGCTTTTCCTGCTGGAAAATGCACAGCTCACGACTACTGGGCAGTGGCTTGGAAAGGTGCCTCTGTGTACACAGCCCTGGAGGGGGCGATTCTCCAGGCCCGCCCAGAAAATCATAAAAGCTGGGGTAAAGTGGAGACCAGTGCAATGGCTCAACAGGCTAATCCTCCTCCTGCAGCGTCAGCATCCCATTTGAGTGCTGATTCTAGTCCTGGCTGCTCTATTTCCCTTCTAGTTCCCCACTTAACGCCTGGGAAAGCAATGGAGGATGGTCCAAAGCCCTTGGACCCTGCATCGCATGCATGACCCTGAAGAAGCTCCTAGCTCCTGGCTGCAGTTCAGCTCTGGCCATTGTGGCCACTTAGGGAGTGAACCAGTGGATGGAAGATCTCTGTGTGTCTCTCCTTCCTCCTGTAAATCTGCTTTTCAAATTAAACTAAAGAAATAGATCTTTAAAAATAAACTGGAAAAATTGAGAGACCAGAAGGAATTTGTTTCCAAGCGACTTAACTGCATCCCAGAATATAGTTTAATATTGTTTTTAGATGTATTTATTTGAAAGTCAGTGTTACAGAAAGATCTTCCATCTGCTGGTTCACTCCCCAGACGGCTGCAACAGTCAAAGCTGAGCTAACCCTTGCCGGGAGCCAGGAGCTTCTTTCAGGTCTCTCACGGAGTGCAGCCAAGCACTTGGGCCATCCTCTGCTACTTTACCAGGCCTTTATCAAGGACCTGGATTGGAAGTGGAGCAGCCGGGACTAGAACCAGCTCCCATATGAGACCCTGGCATGGTGGGTGAGGATTATTAGCCTGTTGAGCCACCACACCAGCCTCTGTGGTTAGAAGTTCTGTGTTCATGTTCATAAAAGACAGAGGTGTGCGGTTTTTGTCCTTTTCTTGCTGTCCTGGTCTAGTTTTTATACCCAGGTAAGTCTGGCCTCCTAGAATGAGCTGAGACGTGGCCCTACCTTTTGGTGTTCGTTGAGTTTGTGTAGAATTCTGTGATTTCTGCCTTAACTGGGGGAATTCACAAGGGAATTTCTCTGGCTCAGATTTTTTTTGTGTGTGTGAAAAGATATTTTCTTTAAAGATTGATTTATTTATTTTTACTTGAAAGGCAGCTTTACACACAGAGAGAGAAACAGCATAGAGAGAGAAATATCTTCCAGCTGCTAGTTCACTCCTCAAATGGCTACAATGCCTGGAGCTGAGCCAGGAGCCTGGACCTCCATCTGGGTCTCCCACATGGGAACATGGGCTCAAATATCCAGGCTATCTTCTGCTGCTTTCCCAGGTGCATTGGCAAAGAGCTAGATTGCAACTGGAATAGCCAGGATAGGAATCGGTGCCTGTAAGAGATGTCAACATTGCAGATGGGGGAATTTGCCTGCTATGCCCAACGCCAATCCAACCTATTTGTTCTTGAGTGAGCTTTTGCAATTTATCTTTTTAGCTTATTTAATTAAATATCAACTGTGTTAGCACCAGGGCAAGGAGCACAGGAGTTAAATCCCAGCTTGGGACATGTGTTCCGTGTTGCTGCTGCCTCAAGTCCCAGCTCCTCCGCTTCCCATCCAGCTCCCTGCTAATGTGCACCCTGGGAGGAAGCGGGGGCTGATGCAAGAACCTGGGCCCCTGCCACCATGGGGGAGACCGGGTGGAGTTCAGGCTCCTGGTTTCAGCTTTGTTGAGCCTGGCTGCTGAGGGCTTTTGAGAAGCATGTCAAGAGAAGAGCCATCTCTCCTTTTGAAAAGCATTTACTTTAGGAAACAAAGCATAAAAATCCTAAAACATGTGTTGGCATATTTATTTCAAAAATTCATTTTTTACTTCCTTAGACTAAGAACACCCTAGTGTTGTTTCTTACGCTTGGGCTGTGACAAGCTTCTGTAACTTGCGGGTGTGTAGTTTTTTCATGAAGTGAACATTTGGAGCTATTATTTCTTCCCATATTTTTTGACTCCCTCTTGATCTCCTGGCCCTTAGGGGATCCAATTGTTCATATTTTAGGTTGCATATATTTGTCCCACAGCTGGCCGTTAATCTCTTAAAAAGTTTTTTTAATTCAATTTGTTCTTATTTAAAATAATTGTGTTCAGCCAGTGTTTGTGATGCTCACAACAGTTCACAACAGAAAGCTCTTTCAAATTCTGGCTAGGCCACTTCCCACCCAGCTACAGGCTTGTGGCCTGGGAAAGCAGCAGAGGACAGCCCAAAGCCTTGGGACCCTGCACCCGTGTGGGAGAGCCGGAAGAAGCTCCTGGCTCCTGGCTTCAATCAACTCAGCTCTGGCTGTTGCGGCCATTTGAGGGGTGAACCAGAAATGGAAGATCTCTCTCCCTGCCTCTCCATCTCGCTGTAAATCTGCCTTCTCAGTTAAAAAATTTTAAAAAAATTCTAAATGCAATTGTGGCAGATTATATTGAACAATGTACTGAAATCCTGAAGAAATGAGACTTGTTCTGAGCATACAGAAAAAAACATCAATCCAGCTAGCTCATCATGTTGATAACCTTAAAAGGACAAATGATAGGATCACTTCAATACACACACACACACACACACACACACACACACACACAGAGACAATTCCAACATTAATCCCAGCCAACTAGGAATTAGAATTTCTTCCACCCAAAAGGGCGCGTGTGACCCCTGCAGCTCAAGTCACACTCAACAGTGAGAGACTGGCAGCTCACACTCTGCGCCCCCTCCGCCCTCCGCCCTCCGCCCCATCCGCAATTCCTAAATCAGGACAAAGCTGAGATGTCTGCCCTGCCCACTCTGATTAACCTGACCCTGAAGATGGAGCCAGGGCACGCCTCATGAAACAAAGGGAGAAGTGGCAGGTGTTCAGCGGAGCTGCCAGTCACTGCACACGAAGTCACAGCCGATATCAGAGCGTCTGGCTCCCAGCTCCTCCACTTCCAATCCTGCTCCCTGCTAAGATGCAGCCTGGGGGGCAGCAGGGGCTGGCACATCAGCTTAGGTCCCTACCACCCACAGGGATGAAGTTTCTGGCTCCTGGCTTTGACCCAGCTCAGCCCCAACTGGTGAGGGTACTTGGGGAGTGAATTGGCCAATTGAAGATCTGTCTTAGGCTCTGTGTCTGTTTCTCTAGTTTTCAAATGCAGTGGAAAAATAAGAGAATGGGGCGGGGTGGGGGGAGAAGGGGAAAAAGGAGACAGAGAAAGGAGAGGAGGAGAAGGCTCCCGCAGGCCAAGCAGCACTCTAGCTCCCCAGCATAGAGCAGGAGCCCAGCAGAGGCCTGGAACCGACCCTCTGTTACTTGGAAGAAGACGACGTTGCCAACCCCTTGTCTCGGACCCTTCAGCCTCCAAAGCGGTGAGAAAAGATGTTTCTGTCCTCACAGCCACCTGGCTTGTGCTACCTGGTTGTGGGGCACCCCAGGTCCCCGCCACCTGGGTCACCTGGGGACTCACAGCTGAGACCTCCACCCACTCCAGGAAGTTGTAAATAAGCAGAATCTTTATTATCTGTCACAAATGAGAACTTGAAAATGCAAGCGCTAATCAAGTTCCTGGTTCCAGACTCTACAAATGAAGCAAGCACACAGTCAGAGGACTGGGACAGGTATGACGACTTCAGAAAGCAAACGTGAATCTGTGTAAATCTTCCTCAGTTTTATAGAAGGTAAAGGAAGACGGGCATTCGTCCGAGGAGTTGAGACGCCTCTGGCATGTCCAGTGCCTGGGTTCAAAGCCCGGCCCTACTCCTAACGCCAGCTTCCTGCTACTCCACTGAGAGGTGGCAGGTGATGGATCAGTTGGCGGGCTCCCTGCCAGCCAGGTGGGAGAGCCGGGAGTTGCCCACTCACCCAGCCTGAGCGACTCAATGTGGGAAATGAACAGGTACATAGGAGTCCTCTATGTGTCTCTCTCTCGCCCTCAAATAAATCAGTAAAAACTAAAACATTTTAAAGGTAGTTCATTGGAAGTATTTGTTTTCTTGTGATTTTGAAGCAGGAGATAAGAGGTGGAAGATTTGTGAAAACGCTGAAAATGTTTTAGAAATTTTAAAATGCAAGTGATTTCCTTTGTAAGCATTCTTCCAGGTAAGAAGTAAAATCATCATCATCATCTTATAGTTTAACCAATCAAAGCAGTAGAAGAAAATACCTACCTCCCCCCAAATCCATCTCAAGGAGACAAGATAATAATAATAATAATAATACCTATAGAAACTAGGCTTTTTTTTCAGATGCCCTCTCCACCCTGCCCCTACTTCAATAGAGGAGGAAGGTGTGGCTGGGAAGGTATTTTTTTTTTCATTTATTTTTTAAAATTAAGGGTTTTTTTTTTGGTGGGGGGGCCCGGCGGCGTGGCCTAGCGGCTAAAGTCCTCGCCTTGAACGCGCGGGGATCCCATATGGGCATCGGTTCTAATCCTGGCAGCTCCACTTCCCATCCAGCTCCCTGCTTGTGGCCTGGGAAAGCAGTCGAGGACGACCCAAAGCTTTGGGACCCTGCACCCATGTGGGAGACCCGGAAGAGGTTCCTGGTTCCCGGCTTCGGATCGGCACAGCACCAGCCGTTGCAGCTCACTTGGGGAGTGAATCATCGGACGGAAGATCTTCATATCTGTCTCTCCTCCTCTCTGTATATCTGACTTTGTAATAAAATAAATCTTTTTAAAAAATAAAAATAAATAAATAAATAAAAAGGTTTTTTTTTTTAATCAGTTTTCCATCCATGTGCATGGCTAGATGGGTTCCCTGTGCTTAGGGGGCCTGGCACTTGGCTTCATTACTCCCTTGCCTGTTCCCCAGTTGCAAACTATCCTTGACTGAGGGACCCTGCACCTCCACGCTGCCCCAGGCCCTGCCAATCTCACAGTGAATCCTGGCCAGAGCCCAAGGGAGGCCCCAGGCCCATCAGCTACACATGGGGAGGTGCTGGTAGCCAGTAGCGCCCACTGGGCCAAGGCTGAGCCAGGGACACGGTGGAGGGGCATCCCACGGCCCCTGGTGGGCGTTACGGCCACACGGTAGCCGGGCCTCCTAAGCCAGCCCATCCCGGCAAGGCTGAGGGGGTTCCTCATGGGAGGTGAACTTGGCACTGGGGTTGAACCCCAGCATGCACTTGGAGAGGCAGTACCTCTGGCTGCAGCAGGTAAATTGAGCCAGGTCCAAGGGTTCATGGCCAGCATCTTCACCCTACCCTGCCCCTTGGCCCTGACCCCACTGACGCTGAGTTCTGAGGAAGGCAGTGTACAAAAGCAATTGATGACTTTACAAGGGTGGGGATGGGGTGGGGGGGCAGTTGAGGCAGGAGGAGTGACCTTGGCCTTGGGCCAATTGAGCACTAGGCCACCACCCTTGTCTGTCAGTCATATTCAGGTGTCCACTGGGCCAGGACTTGACACTTTCCAACTGAGCATTTTGTTTTGGGGATGGTTCCCTCCTTGTGGGCTGGGAATAGAGCAGCATGTTAGGTTTGGTGCAGCTGAAAGAGTTGATTGGGATCTCACATGGGAGGGCTGTGGGCTGTGAGCTGGGGCTGAGTGGCAGGGCATGGGGGTAGCAGGGAAAGGAGGCAGGAGTGGCTGAAGTCACCACGGGTCTCCTCCCTCCATGCCCATTCTGCCGGGGTCACACAGCAGCTCTCAGCCAGCTTCCCAGAGCCCAGGCTCCTTGGAGTCTCTGTCTTTGCAAGCAATCAAGTTACACTAGGGTCTTTAGCCTGGGCCCTAATCTAATACGTTAACCTGCTACCTGAGATGCTGACATCCCTTGTGACCAGCAGTGAGAGTCCCAGCTGCTCCACTTCTAACCCAGCTCCCTGCTAATGGCCTAGGAAAGCAGCAGAGGATGACCCAACGGCTTGGACCCCTGCACTCACATGGGAGGCCTGGCTCCTGGCTTCACCCCAGCTCTGGCCATGGTTGCTATTTGTGCAGTGAACCAGTAGATGGAGACTCTCTCTCTCTTTCTCTCTCTCTCTCGTTCTCTTTATGTCCCTTTCAAATAAATAAATCCTTAAAAAAGAAAAAAAAAAAAAAAGAGGAGAAATCTGGCTCCAGACAGACACAGACACAGGGAGAGAAGTTTCCACAAAGATGGGGCAATCATAAAGGGATAGTGGGGGACTCATCTCCAAGCAGAGGATCCTCTACCATGGCCAGTGAGGACCCAGAAGCTTGGCCTGGAACTGCGCCCTCTTCGGGCCCCCGGGAGAGCTCAGCCTGGCTGCCAGATCCATCTGGCACTTGGGGGTCTCCAGGGCTGTGAGAGGGTCGAATCTCTGCCACTCTGAGGAAATCCTCGGCGACAAGAGCTCCCCAAAGCCAATCTTGCTGAGTCTGAAGTGGGAGAAGCTACCGCAAGCTCCTCACAGGAGGTGACCCTGGAAAGTGTGCTGGCCCAGGCAGGCACTTGGAGGAGTGGTGTCAAGACCCTCAGGAGGAAGAAGGAGTGGCTGAAAAGGGGGCAGGAGAAAGACCCAGGATGGGGGGAAGACAGAGGGATTTGTGTCGGACACCAGTGACCAAGTCCCAGGCCTTGGTCACACTCAGGCTGGGTGTGGAGGATAGAAGGCACCTGCTAGCAGGACAGGGTTGGGCCAGTCATTAGAACTTAGTGTCCTGTTGATAGAAACAGCACCTGGAGCTCTATGCTAAGAGGGCGTTTCCGTGTAGACTCGCACCTGCTCAGAGTCCATCAAGGTCATCAGATTCCTTCTCTGGGCTCACGCCCTGCCCTGGCATCCCCTGACAGAGGCAGAGTCACGTCCAGGGGGGCCTGGGAGGAGGCCCTGATGCTGGCTGAGGACAGCCCAGAGAGGAGAGACTCCTAGCACACTGGGCATCAGGAACGAAATCTGACAACTCCCCTTTTACAAAGGGGAAGACTGAGGTCCAGGAGGGAGAGTTCCAGCATGGAGCAGGAGCAGAGAGACCAAGGACGAGGTGAGGGAAGAGAGAGGGCAAGAGAGACAGAGAAAGGGGCCTAAGGAGGAGGATGGAGGCGAGGCGCAGAGGACAAGGTGGACAAGAGAGGCAGGAAGCCCTGTCCTGACAGTATCCCAGAACCACCATAAAGGAGCTCTAGGACCAAGCATTGTGTCCTGCGTCCACCACCCACCACAGCCCATGTCTTCCTGGCAGAGGCTGGGGCCTGGGGACTGGATCTGCTCCTGCACCTGCTGTGTGAGCTCCAAGCAGGACAAAGTCCAGGGCAGCCCTGTACAGGTGACATCTATGAGGGCTGGCCCTGTTGCTGGCTGTAAGCCCCTGCCTGCCAGCCCTGCCCCTCCTAGAGCAGCAGAGCAAACACCTGCTTGCAATTTGCTTTCCTCCTTCTTCTCTGGGGACAGGCAAGGGGCGCGGAGTTCCCAAGGGAGCAGCGACCCACTGTGCTCCCCGGCTGACCGTCCCCCCCATGGCTGTGGAGTTCCAAGCAGTAAAGATCCTTATGAGCCCTGAACCGTCTCTTTTTTGGGGGGCGCAAATTGAGACCAGAGATTAGAGTAGCCCCATGGCCCTCTGCTGGGCTGCGACTCCTGAAATCTCACCTTGTGTCCCATACCCCCTTGGCCACAGCAGGAGCCTCTCTCCCAGTTCTGGAACCCCTGCCAGCCACTGTGTGACAACACCAGGGCCCAGCAGAGTGATCAGAAGTGGCCAGACAGGAGCTGGAGGGAGACAGAGCTTTGAGACCCATGTCCTGTGTCCTATTCCAGGGCGGCCTGGGCATCCAGGACCTAGCAGGGGCACAGATGGCAAATCGGGCTGGGAGAGGACAACCCCAGTGTTGGTGGGCATCTGTCTACACAAAGCCCAGCAGCCTGGCCCTCTCTGCCCAGTCAGCCCGACCTAGTGGAAGAGACTCCACAGCCCTGACTTCTCCAGCACAGCGCACCCAGGAGAAGCTAGAGTTCAAGGAGCTAAGCTGCAGGTGGGAGTACCCCAGACCTGGGCCTCAAACATCCCCAGCAGGTGCTGCAAAGAGGGCCAAGGAGAGGGGAGCGGGGTGTGGGGCTCACTCACCCTGCTCAGCTGCACAGGGGACCACGAGCTGCAGGATGAGGGCCAGCAGGCAGAGCGCCGTGGCCATGATCATGGGCTTGGATCCTGCCATTGGAGTGCGGAGGCCGGCACGTCTGCCTGTCAGCTTCGAATGAAGCCCAGCCCGGGAGCCCAGGAATATATGAGCTCCAGAGACCTTTGCCCGCCCAAGACACTGAGAGTCTGGGGGCCCGTTGCAACCTGAGTCAGTGTGGACTCCTCTCTGTGCCTGGGGTGCGGGCCAAAGGGCAGAGGGAGGGGTTCCCTTCCCTGGCCAGGCTGCACCCCAGACTTGTCACACAAACAGAGGGACAGCACAGAGGCCCAATAAGCCAGGGGGAGGTGAGGTAAAACCCTTGGGGAACAGGGGCAGAGTCGGGGGTGGGGTGGCAGGCTGAACAGGGGGAAAGAGCTCACTGTGTCAGACCCCAACTTCTGTCAAGGCCAACCCCTCCTCCAACACCCTTCTTAAAGCTGCCTTTTGAGGAGCCCCAGCAGGAGACAGGGTGTAGCAGGTTGCGGCCAAACATGCCTCAGCACTCAGGCAGTCCTGGGCTCTGTGGGTTCAGAAGTGAGCAAGGGCCTCCCCCCAGCCCCCCATAGCATCTGAAGTGACCTTAGCCTCCACCCTTATCGCCACACCTGCAAAGGTCAGAGGGAACAGCTCGCCCCTCCCACCCAAATCTCGGGGGCCAGACCCTTCAAGCAGAGTGGTAGATGGTGGGAGGGCTGGCACTGCCTCAGTTGGAGCAGGCAGGGACTCCTTCCTGGGCCCAGAAAGACAAGACTCACAGTGTGGGAAGGCCCTCTGCAGCCCTCCACCCCTGCCTGGCTTTGGCCCTGTCCCTTCCCCAGAAATGGAAAATGCTTGCGTCACACTCTGCACTTGAAAAATTGCTTTTATTGATTGGGAAATTCCGGGGTAGGGAGTCACCCTGCACGAACAGGGCTGCCGAGCTGTCTACAGGCCCAGAGGCTCCCAACAGGGGCAGTGGGGGTGCTGAGGGCTCTGGGCTCGCAGCTCCCAGCAGCTCCCGGCAGCTCCCACAGGATCCTGGCTGGCCTCACGCCACCCTTGGCCACCTCTGTCTGTAATGATCTAATTCAGAGTCCTGTGAAGGGTGGGAACCCTTGTTCCTCTCAGGGCACCGTTTTCACCACCTCGGGTCGCTGGATGTGGAACTGTAGGGGGGAGAAGGGAGAGGTGAGGATGAGGGTGGCCTGTGGCACCCCACCCCAGCAGTGGGCTGGGGATCCAGGGATAGGAAGAATGCCCCAGAGTGGGCTGGGGGCCCAGAGGTGGGGACCCAGGGGTGCAATGTGGTCCTAGGGGTGAGGTCCCCAGGTGGGGTAAAGTCCAGGTGGGGTTTTAAGGCTGGGGTGCTCCTGGTTGTCACCTGTGTGTTGGGGCTCACGCTCTCCAGGGAGGGCCGGAAGTTACTGTAGACATTCTCACGTCCGTATCTGTCCCCCTGCAAATTCTTGCCTGTTGAGGGAGGGGGTCTGAGCGTGGGCACGGAGGTAGGGGCAGCACGGAGATCTCAGGAAGAGAATTGGTCCAGTCTCCGCCCTGAGCAGCCCGCCCAGCTCATGGCTCATCCCTGGAATCTGGGCAGTTCTGGGCAGGTGCAATGTGACCAGGGTCGAGTACTCACAACAAGCTGCAGGTTAAATGTCACAGCCACAGGCGCTGGCAGGCCCTGGCCAGGAGTGACGAGGCCGGGTGAGGCCAACGGCAGGATACAGCCACCTCATAGCAACGGTAACCACAGCAGGCAAAGCAGCCTTCCTTCTGCCCCCTCCCGTCTGGTCAGCACCCCCACCCCTGTCTAGGGAGCCACCCTCGCTGTCTCCTTCCAGACCCCAGTTCAACTTCACCGCCTCATCACCCGCTACCCATACCCTTCCTGGGCTTGAGGCTGAGGGTACACAGAGCAGGTGCAGGGACCTCCAGGCAGCAGCAGCAGTAGCAGTGAGCACACCAGGCTGTCGCAACTGCAGGACTGACCTGCAGTTCCCCCACCTCTTCCCACCGCCACCCCAAGCCTGCCCCCAGTACCTTCCCAAACGCCTATGTTCTGGAACGTTCCAGGGATGTTCTCTTTCTGCCAGTCTTGCGACACGTCATACTTGTGCCTGGCAACGGAAATGCCATGAGCAGCCCGAGGCACAGGAGGGAGTTCAACATGTCCTGGCCCCCAGCTTCCCCCCACTGGGGACAGGGCCAGGGGGGACTGTCCCAGCCACAGTCCCAAGTTGGTGACAGATGGAAGAGCAAGGTCACCAAGGCCTCCTTGCCTGCCTTGGGCATGGGGCGTTGCACCTGACTCAGGGTAACTCCCTCCCAAGGCCGGCCCAGGGGCAGGTATATTTTGTGAGACTCCATGGCCCAACCAGGATCATTAGGATCACCCAGGAGCAGGCAACTTCTGTAATTAGTTCCATTTCAAGAGATGAGTGACTTCCCTAACAGGTGGACCCAGTCCCATCAGATAGCTATGCCTGGGGCCAGGAGGGGCTGGGCACCCTCTGTGGCCTCAGGTGACAGGTACCTGCCCAGCTGACAGAAGCTGTGCTTCGGGGACAGTCAGACAGCGGCCACCTGACCCCACCAGCTCACCTATGCAACTTCCTCTGCGATCGGCCGAGGAGGAACACAAGGACCACCACAAGGACTGCCAGCACGGCCAGCACGGCCCCCACTATCCCGTACACGAGCTTCTTGTTGGTGCTGTGTTCACAGGTCTCCCCCCAGTACCAGTGGCTGTCTGTGTTGGAGCACCTGGGGGCACACACACAGGTTCTGGCTCCAGCCCACGGGCAAGTACATCGTCTCCCCAAAGCCAAGTCCAACACGCAAAGCAGGGCACTCTCACAGCTGGTTAGGCAGCTGGGAGCCTGTGGAGCAGGCAGAGAGTGGGGGAGTCCAGGACTGGGCAGGGGGTGCGAGGGGGAGGGGATAGCCTCTCCCCACCCCCACCCCGGGGCTCACAGGGACACGAGGAACACTGATGCCTCATCCCAGCTTCGTGATGTCATTTTGCCATCACCTGGGACTGTGGTGGACTTGTTATCACCTATTACAGGTCACACCTTAATTTATGGCCTCATGAACTTGGTGTCCAGGTTATGGTTAGAAGTGACAGCAACTCAGTAGCTGAGATGGCATAAGGGACTCTAGAAGCGGAGAGAACGATAGAAGCAGGGCAGATAGGGACAAGCAGACGGAGAGACGTGCATGCTGTTAACTTGAACTTGCTCAAGAGATAGCTTTTATAGCCCTGGCCCTGGGTGTCCACAGATTATGATCTGTACCTGCCCTCCAACCCCCATGGGAGTGAGGGGGGTGGAGGGGGGTGGCGTAGGAACCCCACATACAGAGGAGAGGAGGGAGCAGGTAACCTCCCTGTTCTGTCCACACACACTCTACCCCCCACCCCGGCATGGCCACCATGGGGTATGGGGACAGCAGAGGAGGGTCTCCCCCCAGCAGGGCTGGGCACTCACACACAGCGGGGGCCGCTACGCTGCAGCCGGCACTGGCCCTCGTTGCAATTGAGCTGCGACTTGGTGCCTGGGGTGCACCTGGTCACACAGGCCAGCGTCCCATCCACCTCGTCCACGTAGTAGTACTGGGAGAAGTCCTTGGCAGCCTTCTTGGTGCATTGCTCTGCAGGAGGGTCGGGAACAGCACTGGTCAGCATGGTAACAGCAAACCCTCCCCTCTCCACCGCCACCTGTTTCCTCCCGGGAGCCCCACACAGCTGCACTCACCCTGGAAGTCAAAGCCTAATGTGACCCCGTTCACAATGGTGTAGCTCTCATTGTAGCACAGGATGGAGTCTGTCCCGGACAGGTGAGAGACAAGAACAAAATAGGAGTGCTTCTGTCTGCCCTCCAGGGTGGGGGGAGAGGGCAGAGGCCAGAAGCCCTCCCCCAATACCCCTCCATGCTGGCCGCTCCCCAGCTCTACAAGGGGACATGGCAGGGATGGGGGTGATGAGCTCAGCCAGAGAGAGAGGTCACAGGGAGTCACATAGGATTGGGGCCGAGGGAAGGAGGCACCTGGGTCTCCAGGACTTGGAAAGAAAGCAACTGGGCACGGGGTTGGCAGGGGACAGTGGGGAGGGAGTGTCCCAAGCACGGCTTTGCAGGAGACCCCACCTTCGCAAATGGTGTCATTATTCTGGTTAAAACTTGTCTCGTTCATGATCCTGTCCCTCACGACCTTCTCAAGGTTTTCAAACTGCTGCTGGTAGTTGGGGGTGTAGTCTATTTTCAAGACCACATCATTCTGCACCATGATGCTGCCATTGCTGAAAATGGGAATTGTTTCCTGGGTTACTCCCCCCGCCCTGCTGCAGTCAGCCACCTGCCAACCCTGCAGGTGGGGCCCCAGACAAAGCAGAAGTGGGAAAGAATGGGGGCTCTGCCCAGGAGCCGCTGGCAACCCGGAGAGACAGGGCAAACCACACAAAACCGGTGTGGGGATGAAACTCATCGCTATCAATAGAAGTTCATGCGGCCTGGCAGCATGGCACAGTGGGATAAGCTGCTACTTGCAATCCAGGCATCCTACATGAGCGCCACTTGGCGTCTCGGCTGCTCGGCTTCTGATCCAGCTCCCTGATAATGCTCCTAGGAAAGTAGCAAAGGATGGTCCAGGTACTTCGGCCCCTGCTCCCTCGTGGGAGACCAAGAAGAAGGTCCTGGCTTCTGCATGGCCCAGTCCTGGCATTGTAGCCATGGGGGAAGTGAGCCAACAGATGGAAGATCTCTCTCAACTCTTTCAAATAAACACATGAATTTTTCAGATAGCAATCTGTGGCCAAGAATGAGGGGGGATATCGGGCCCTTTGTGCCTTCCATGGAGGGAAACAGTGTGGTGGTTCCATCAGAGCCTAAGCATAAACCCAGCACATGACTGGGGCTGTACTTCAGGCACCTGCTGAAGGCGGGAAGGAGACATTTGCCCACCGTGTATGTAGCAGTGTTATTCATGATAGCTGAAAGGTGGAGGCCACTGAGAATGCCATTGACAGACAAAATTTGGCAGCAATACACGGTGGAAAATTCCTCAGCCTTCGAAAGGAAGACAGCACTGCTTAGCATGTGAGGCCTGGCAGAGAAGTCAGTAGCAAAGGGGAACCCTGGGTGACTGTACTCGGATGAGGTGCCAGAGCAGTCCTGTTTACAGCAACAGAAAGGACAGGGGAGGCTGCCACACAGAGGCTGCGGGGGGCCCAGGGAGACAGAGATGGAGGCAGACGGAGTTTCCCTTTGGGAAGACAGCAAGTGCTGGAGCAGCAGGTGTTTGGCATAAAAGTTCAGGCACCCCTTGGACCTGCACGCCTCCTATCAGAGTGCCTGGGTTCAAATCCCACCTCTGCTTCCAATCCAACTCCCTGCTAGCGTGTACCCTGGGAGGCAGCAGGTGATGGCACAAGCAGTTGGGTCCCTGTTTTCCATGTGGGAGACCTGGATGGAGTTCCCTCGGCTCCTGGCTCTGGCTTGGACCATCCCACCAGGCTGCTGTGGGTCTTTTGGGACTGACTGGCAGGTGGCTGTCTGCCTCTGTACCTCCCAAATAAATGAGTTTTGCTAAGCTCTGGATGGGGGCGGCACCAACAGCATGGCCATATGGTCATGTGGCCGCCCTCAATGCCACTACACCGCTCAGGAAAAAGTGGTTAAACTGGCAAATCTTATCTTCCTACAATAAACCAGTTTTAGTTCGGTAAGGGAGGCACTTGAATGCTATTGCGAAAGTCACATTAGCAACCTGGGGAGAAGGATGCGGCCCCATGGGAAATGTGGGCTTCCATCTAGACATTCTTAGGATGGAGCCACAGACGCTGCCAGGCAGAGAACTCTGGAGACAAGAGAAGCCTCCTAGCCCAGCGGTGGCCGAGGACATGGCAACAGCAGGGCTCAGCAGGCCTAGAGCCTCCAACACCCCAAGCCAGGTGGAAGTGGAGATGGTGGAGGAATGGACAGTAAATAGCACATGAACAAATGAAGTGCCAGTGAGTGATTTGATGAGCAGGTGAGGAAGGAAGAAAGGAGCAAATGAGGAATGAGTGAAGTAGTAATGGAAGAATAATTGACAATGAAGAAAAACGTGACTAAGTAATGGAGAACAAAATGGTGATGTGGATAAAGGAGCCCATGGTGAAGGAATGAATAAACAGTCGACAAGAAGGGCTGGTGTCAGGGCTGCCCCAGCTCAGCCAGTGCCAACACCCTCCTGGTTTACAACAGGAGGCGGTGTGGTCCATTCACCTGCCCCCTGGTACTCACGTGAGGCTGCGGATGATCACTCCTTCGTAGCCAGCGAAGTTGTAGACTTTGTTCATCTGCAAGGAGGGAGGCGGGGGTGAGCTTGCACAGGGCTGGGAGTCCAGGTTCCAGGAGTCCCTGGTGGAATCCACAGGGAACAAGGGAAGGCCCGGGAACTCCCCTCTGCCAGGGCACAGCAGGCATTGGGCTGAACATCCCTTCTCGAGACTTGGGGAGCCACAACTGGGCATTCCTAGCCTTACCTCTTCCTTGAAGAGTTTGGTGAAATTTTGGTACGCCTGGGAGGAGGTGTTTTTCAAGTCTGCGGTGAAGTTCCTGTGAGTCACTTTCACGACCACGGTCACAGTGGCGTTGAGGAAATCGGGGATCTCTGTGAGAAGGGGGCCGCACAAGGCATGAGACACCCACCTCC
Organism: Ochotona princeps; assembly: GCF_030435755.1. Lineage (NCBI taxonomy): Eukaryota > Metazoa > Chordata > Mammalia > Lagomorpha > Ochotonidae > Ochotona > Ochotona princeps. The sequence goes on along the minus strand of NC_080855.1, from coordinate 26,385,309 downwards.
CAGCAAGGTGCCCGGGATGGCAGAGCTCTCCTCCTATGAGTCACGTGGGTTGGAAGGCCACGGGCACCCTCAATGTGACCAGGGCTGAGAACGAAAAGGAGGGCTCCCCAAAGGCTCAGGATAGAGATGGGGGCAGGTGGGCAGGGGGAAGACCCTGCAGGTGGCAGAAGGGTGGGGTAGGGGATTTGAGGAGGTGGTTACCCAAGGGGAAGGAGTAGCTGAAGGACTGGCATTCCTCCCCGAAGAAGCCTGGGGCGCAAATACATTCGTGGCCATCCCACATCTCCCAGCTCTGGCATTGGCCTGCAGGGCAACAGAAGTCACACAGGTTAACACAGAAAACCCAAGGGACGAAACTGATACTAGCTCCTGGACCACACACTGTATCCAAAGGGGTTGGGTAGACATTCAGCCTAGTCATTAAGAAGCCAGGGGGGACCCGGCGCGGTAGCCTAATGGCTTAAGTCCTCGCCTTGCACATGCTGGGATCCCATATGGGCACCTGTTCATATCCTGGTTGCTCCACTTCCCATCCAGCTTCCTGCTTGTGGCCTGAGAAAACAGTAGAGGATGGCCTGAAGCCTTGATACCCTGCACCCTTGTGGGAGACCAGGAGAAAGCTCCTGGCCTCTGATTTTGGATCAACTCAGCTCCAGTTGTTGTGGCCACTTGGAGAATGAACCAACAGATGAAAGATCTTTCTTTCTTTCTTTGCTTCTCTCTGCAAATCTTTCCAATAAAAATTCTAAAATCTTTTTTTTTTAAAGATTTTATTATTATTGGAAAGCCGGATATACAGAGAGGAGGAGAGACAGAGAGGAAGATCTTCCATCCGTTGTTTCACTCCCCAAGTGAGCCGCAACAGGCCGGTGCGCGCCGATCCGAAGCCGGGAACCAGGAACCTCTTCCGGGTCTCCCACGCGGGTGCAGTGTCCCAATGCATTGGGCCGTCCTAGACTGCTTTCCCAGGCCACAAGCAGAGAGTTGGATGAGAAGTGGAGCTGCCGGGATTAGAACCGGCGCCCATATGGGATCCCAGGGCTTTCAAGGCGAGGACTTTAGCTGCTAGGCCACGCCGCCGGGCCCAAAAATTTTAAAATCTTAAAAAGAAAAAAAAGAGAGAGAGAGCGAAGCCAGTGGGGAGGGTGTGTCCCACACAGGAGTGCCTCGTCAAGCTCCTGCTCTCATTCGTCTGCCAGCTTCCTGCTGAATGCATGCCCCAGGAGATGGCAGCTGACAGCTCAGGTTCATGAGCTTCTGCCACACACCAGAGACACCTGGACGGATCCTAGCACTCAGCTTCAGCCTGTTTCTGCAGGCGGCTGAGCAGCGAGCCAGCAGATGGGGGTTCTTTCTCTCTCCTGCCCTTTCACTCTCTTTAAAAATCAACTTTTGGGGTAGCTGCATGGTGGCATAGTAGACAAAGATTTCACCTGCAGGGTCAGCATCCCATATGGGTGCCAGTTCTAGTTCCAACTGCTCCACTTCCTATCCAGCTCCCTATTTATGACCTGGAAAATCAGTGGAAGATGGCCCAAGTCTTTGGGACCCTGTACCCACGTGGGAAACCTAGAGGAAGCTCTTGGCTTTGGACTGGCCACTGTGGCCACTTGGGGAATGAACCAATACATGATTCTCTCTCTCTCTCTCTCTCTCTCTCTCTCCCTGCCCTCTTTCTCTCTCTAACTCTGCCTTTCAAATAAAAGCAAATCTTTTTTTTTTAATGAGATTTTTGAAGTATAGGACCCTCCAGCTACCACTCCCTCACACGCAAGCACAGGTGGGAAAAGGAGGAGGAGAAAACAGAGAGGAAGAAACAAACAAAACAAGAGGAAGGGCAGAGAACCCCCGGGTCCTATACATCACTGGAGGGCATGAGCCCTCGTGGGTGGCAGGCAGCAGCGCAGGCACGAGCTGGAGTGGAGAGGTGGTGACACGGGGCTCAGCAATGAAGAGGATGAGCGGGAGCAAGGCCAGGACAGGGGAACCAAGAAGCCAATGAGGGGCAGGGCATACCTGAGGAGCTGGACGTGGACAGTGTCGTCATTGTGGAGTAGCTGCTGGAGAACCAGGGACTGAGGGAGGAGGCATTGAACAAAGGGGGTGAGGAGGGGGTGGAGCTGGGGGAGGAGGACAAGGCAGGGGGGAAGCTGGCTGAGGTTTTCGTGGATGAGGGAGCAAGGGAGGAAGCTGCTGAGGTGGGGCTGCTGGAGATCATGGTGCTGAGGGCAGCCCCAGGGGTGGAGGAGAAGATGGAGGTCTGCACAGTGACCGTGGGGAAGGTCAGAGTTGAGCTGCTGGGGAACATGGTAGACTCTGCTCCGAGGGCGGTGGTTTGGGAGCTGCTATCAGGCAAGATTGTGTGTGCCGATCCAGAGCTCCTCGGGACGGTTGTGGATGATTCAGTAAGCACCGTGGTGTGGGAGGTGACAGTGTAGCCCGGGATGTGCGTTGAAGTTGTGCTACCTGGGAGGGGTGAGGGAGCCTCAGTGAGGACTGTGGTGTGAGTGGTGTCAGGGGACAATGTGGACTGTGTTGATGCTGGGCTGCTGGGCAAGGCCGTGGATGCTTCAGCAGTGACCGTGGAGTGGAGGCTGGCTGATGTAACAGTGCTGAGGGTGGGGCTTGCACTGCTGGCGAAGGTGGTGGAGGACTCTGCTGTGAGGACGGTGGGCTGAGAGCTAATGGTAGGCAAGGTTGTCAGTGGTGATGCAGGATTGCTTTGGGAGGCCGTGGATGACATGCCTGGCTTCGTGGAGGATGAGGTGTCAGGTGTCCCTGTCGTGGGAGCTGAAGTGGTGCTCCCTAGGAGGGTGGACGAAGCCTCGGTGAGGACTGTGGTATGAGACGTGTCAGGTGCCAGTGTGGACTGGGATGACAGTGGACTGCTAGAGATGACCGTGGCTGCCTCAGTGGATGATGATCGGGAGCTGACAGATGCAGCTGTGCTGAGGGTGGAGCCTGTGCTGCTGGGGAAGGTGGTGGAACCTGCCGTGGGTGCTGTGGCGGTGGAGCTGATAGGCGTCCCTGTTGGAAGGAGTGAGGGTGAAGGGCTGTGGAAGGTTGTAGATTCTCCTGTGTAGGCCGTGGTTTGGGAACTGAAACTTGGCGATGCAGTGGGTGCTGACCCAGAACTACTTCGGAAAGTTGTAGAGGATTCCCCGGGCACCGTGGGGTGGGAAGAGGCAGTGGAGCCCAGAGTGTGTGCTGTGCTGCCAAGGAGGGATGAGGAGGTTTCGGAGAGGAGTGTGGTAAGAGAGGTGTCAGATAGTGTGGGTCGTGATGATGCTGGGCTGCTGGGGGAGAGTGTGGGTGTCTCAGTGGATGCCGTGGGCTGGGAGGTCTCAGTCAGATCTGTAGTGTGCACAGGACCAGGGCTGCTGGGGGAGCTGGCAGAAGCCACAGGGAACACTGTGCTCCCAGAGCTGGCTGAAGTCAGTGCTGTCACGGCTGAGCCTGTGCTGCTACTGACAAAGGCTGTAGAACCTTCTGTGGGCACTGTGCTTGGGGAGCCCGTGGATATCACTGTCGGGAAGAGGCAAGTGGAAGTGCTCTGGAAGGTCGTAGACTGTCCGTTGTTCTCTGTGGTCAGGATGCTGTCCCAGGGCACGGTCGTGGTTCTGAATCCCGGGCTGCTGGGGAAGCTTGAAGACCCTCCTAGAACTGTGGTTTGGGAGGTGCCAGTGGGCAATGTCGCCATGCTGCTTTGGAAAGTGGTGGAATCTGTGGAGACAACTATGGTTGGAGAGCTGTGACCAGGCCATCTTGTGGGTGTTGATCCAGAGCTGCTTGGAAAGATAGTTGACTCAGTCACAACTGTGGTTGGGAAGCTGGAACTGGGCAGTATGCTGGCAGTGGAGCTTGGGCTGCTGGGCACAGATGTCAACTCTGATATGATGACTGTGGTCTGGGCTGTCTGACTAGTCTCAGTCATGGCTGTGGAGCTTGGGCTGCTGGGAACAGTGGTAAACCCTGATGTGATGACTGTGGTCTCAGATGTCTCTCTAGTTTCAGTCGTGGCTGTGGAACCTGGGCTGCTAGCAAACATGGTCAACTCAGTTGTGCTGCCGGAAGTCTGTGTTGTCTGACTAGTCTCAGTCGTGGCTGTGGAGCCTGGGCTGTTGGGCACACTGGTTGACCCTGATATGGTGATTGTTGTCTCAGATGTCACAGTGGGCTCAGTGTTGGCAGTGGAGTCTGGGCTGCTGGGCACAGATGTTAACTCTGATATGACTGTGGTCTGTGTTGTCTGACTCAACTCAATCGTGGCTGTGGAGCTTGGGATGCTGGCTACACTGGTTGACCCTGATGTGATGACTGTGGTCTCAGATGTCTCTCTAGTCTCAGTCGTGGCTGTGGAACCTGGGTTGCTCGATGAGGTGCTCGACTCTGATACAGCAACTGTGGTTTGGACTGTCTGGCTTGACTCAGCTGTGGCTGTGGAGCTTGGGCTGCTGGGCACACTGGTTGACCCTGATATGGTGACTGTGGTCTCAGATGTCACAGTGGGCCCAGTCGTGGCTGTAGAAGCTGTGCTGCTGGGTGAGGTGTTTGACTCTGTTGCAGTGCCTGTGGTCTGGGAGCTCTCACTAGTCTCAATCGTGGCTGTAGTGCCTGGGCTGCTCACTGAAGTGGTCGACTCTGATGTGATGTCTGTGGTCTGGGCTGTCTGACTAGTCTCAGTCGTGGCTGTGGAGCCTGGGCTTTTGGGCACACTGGTTGAGCCTGATATGGTGACTGTGGTCTCAGATGTCACAGTGGGCTCAGTCGTGGCTGTAGAAGCTGTGCTGCTGGGTGAGGTGTTTGACTCTGTTGCAGTGCCTGTGGTCTGGGCTCTCTGACTAGTCTCAGTCGTGGCTGTGGAGCTTGGGCTGCTGGGCACACTGGTTGACCCTGTAGTGATGACTGTGGTCTCAGATGTCACACTGGGCTCAGTGTTGGCAGTGGAGCTTGGGCTGCTGGGCACAGTTGTCGACTCTGATATGATGACTGTGTTCTGTGTTGTCTGACTCAACTCAGTCGTGGCTGTGGAGCTTGGGCTGCTGGGCACAGTGGTCGACCCTGATGTGGTGACTGTGGTCTCAGATGTCTCTCTAGTCTCAGTCGTGGCTGTGGAACCTGGGCTGTTTGACGAGGTGCTCGACTCTGATACAGCAACTGTGGTTTGGACTGTCTGGCTTGACTCAGCCGTGGCTGTGGAGCTTGCGCTGCTGGGCACACTGGTTGACCCTGTAGTGATGACTGTGGTCTCAGATGTTACAGTGGGCCCAGTCGTGGCTGTAGAATCTGTGCTGCTGGGTGAGGTGTTTGACTCTGTTACAGTGCCTGTGGTCTGGGAGCTCTCACTAGCCTGGTTCGTGGCTGTAGTGCCTGGGCTGCTAACTGAAGTGGTCGACTCTGATGTGATGTCTGTAGTCTGGGCTGTCTGACTAGTCTCAGTCGTGGCTGTGGAGCCTGGGCTATTGGGCACACTGCTTGAGCCTGATATGGTGACTGTGGTCTCAGATGTCACACTGGGCCCCGTCGTGGCTGTAGAAGCTGTACTGATGGGCGAGGTGTTTGACTCTGTTGCAGTGCCTGTGGTCTGGGCTGTCTGACTAGTCTCAGTCGTGGCTGTTGAACCTGGGCTCTTGGGTGAATTGGTTGACCCTGATATGGTAACTGTGGTCTCAGATGTCACAGTGGGCTCAGTGTTGGCAGTGGAGTTTGGGCTGCTGGGCACACTGGTTGTCAACTCTGATATGATGACTGTGGTCAGTGTTGTCTGACTCAACTCAGTCGTGGCTGTGGAGCTTGGGCTGCTGGCCACAGTGGTCGACTCTGATGTGATGACTGTGGTCTCAGATGTCTCTCTAGTCTCAGTCGTGGCTGTAGTGCCTGGGCTGCTCGATGAGGTGCTCGACTCTGATACAGCAACTGTGGTTTGGACTGTCTGGCTTGACTCAGCCGTGGCTGTGGAGCTTGGGCTGCTGGGCACACTGGTTGAGCCTGATATGGTGACTGTGGTCTCAGATGTCACAGTGGGCTCAGTCGTGGCTGTAGAAGCTGTGCTGCTGGGTGAGGTGTTTGACTCTATTGCAGTGCCTGTGGTCTGGGCTGTCTGACTAGTCTCAGTCGTGGCTGTGGAGCTTGGGCTGCTGGGCACACTGGTTGAGCCTGTAGTGATGACTGTTGTCTCAGATGTCACACTGGGCTCAGTGTTGGCAGTGGAGCCTGGGCTGCTGGGCACAGTTGTCAACTCTGATATGATGACTGTGGTCTGTGTTGTCTGACTCAACTCAGTCGTGACTGTGGAGCTTGGGATGCTGGACACAGTGGTCGACTCTGATGTGATGACTGTGGTCTCAGATGTCTCTCTAGTCTCAGTCGTGGCTGTAGTGCCTGGGCTGCTCGACGAGGTGCTCGACTCTGATACAACAACTGTGGTTTGGACTGTCTGGCTTGACTCAGCCGTGGCTGTGGAGCTTGGGCTGCTGGGCACACTGGTTGACGCTGATATGATGACTGTGGTCTCAGATGTCACAGTGGGCTCAGTCGTGGCTGTAGAAGCTGTGCTGCTGGGTGAGGTGTTTGACTCTATTACAGTGCCTGTGGTCTGGGCTGTCTGACTAGTCTCAGTCGTGGCTGTGGAGCTTGGGCTGCTGGCTACACTGGTTGACCCTGATGTGATGACTGTGGTCTCAGATGTCTCTCTAGTCTCAGTCGTGGCTGTAGTGCCTGGGCTGCTCGACGAGGTGCTCGACTCTGATACAGCAACTGTGGTTTGGACTGTCTGGCTTGACTCAGCCGTGGCTGTGGAGCTTGCGCTGCTGGGCACACTGGTTGACCCTGATATGGTGACTGTGGTCTCAGATGTCACAGTGGGCCCAGTCGTGGCTGTAGAAGCTGTGCTGCTGGGTGAGGTGTTTGACTCTGTTACAGTGCCTGTGGTCTGGGAACTCTCACTAGCCTGGTTCGTGGCTGTAGTGCCTGGGCTGCTCACTGAAGTGGTCGACTCTGATGTGATGTCTGTGGTCTGGGCTGTCTGACTAGTCTCAGTCGTGGCTGTGGAGCCTGGGCTATTGGGCACACTGCTTGAGCCTGATATGGTGACTGTGGTCTCAGATGTCACAGTGGGCCCAGTCGTGGCTGTAGAAGCTGTACTGAATGGTGAGGTGTTTGACTCTGTTGCAGTGCCTGTGGTCTGGGCTGTCTGACTAGTCTCAGTCGTGGCTGTGGAGCTTGGGCTGCTGTGCACACTGGTTGACCCTGATATGGTGACTGTGGTCTCAGATGTCACAGTGGGCTCAGTCGTGGCTGTAGAAGCTGTGCTGCTGGGTGAGGTGTTTGACTCTGTTGCAGTGCCTGTGGTCTGGGAGCTCTCACTAGTCTCAATCGTGGCTGTAGTGCCTGGGCTGCTCACTGAAGTGGTCGACTCTGATGTGATGTCTGTGGTCTGGGCTGTCTGACTAGTCTCAGTCGTGGCTGTGGAGCCTGGGCTTTTGGGCACACTGGTTGAGCCTGATATGGTGACTGTGGTCTCAGATGTCACAGTGGGCTCAGTCGTGGCTGTAGAAGCTGTGCTGCTGGGTGAGGTGTTTGACTCTGTTGCAGTGCCTGTGGTCTGGGCTGTCTGACTAGTCTCAGTCGTGGCTGTGGAGCTTGGGCTGCTGGGCACACTGGTTGACCCTGTAGTGATGACTGTGGTCTCAGATGTCACACTGGGCTCAGTGTTGGCAGTGGAGCTTGGGCTGCTGGGCACAGTTGTCGACTCTGATATGATGACTGTGTTCTGTGTTGTCTGACTCAACTCAGTCGTGGCTGTGGAGCTTGGGCTGCTGGGCACAGTGGTCGACCCTGATGTGGTGACTGTGGTCTCAGATGTCTCTCTAGTCTCAGTCGTGGCTGTGGAACCTGGGCTGTTTGACGAGGTGCTCGACTCTGATACAGCAACTGTGGTTTGGACTGTCTGGCTTGACTCAGCCGTGGCTGTGGAGCTTGCGCTGCTGGGCACACTGGTTGACCCTGTAGTGATGACTGTGGTCTCAGATGTTACAGTGGGCCCAGTCGTGGCTGTAGAATCTGTGCTGCTGGGTGAGGTGTTTGACTCTGTTACAGTGCCTGTGGTCTGGGAGCTCTCACTAGCCTGGTTCGTGGCTGTAGTGCCTGGGCTGCTCACTGAAGTGGTCGACTCTGATGTGATGTCTGTAGTCTGGGCTGTCTGACTAGTCTCAGTCGTGGCTGTGGAGCCTGGGCTATTGGGCACACTGCTTGAGCCTGATATGGTGACTGTGGTCTCAGATGTCACACTGGGCCCCGTCGTGGCTGTAGAAGCTGTACTGATGGGCGAGGTGTTTGACTCTGTTGCAGTGCCTGTGGTCTGGGCTGTCTGACTAGTCTCAGTCGTGGCTGTTGAACCTGGGCTCTTGGGTGAATTGGTTGACCCTGATATGGTAACTGTGGTCTCAGATGTCACAGTGGGCTCAGTGTTGGCAGTGGAGTTTGGGCTGCTGGGCACACTGGTTGTCAACTCTGATATGATGACTGTGGTCAGTGTTGTCTGACTCAACTCAGTCGTGGCTGTGGAGCTTGGGCTGCTGGCCACAGTGGTCGACTCTGATGTGATGACTGTGGTCTCAGATGTCTCTCTAGTCTCAGTCGTGGCTGTAGTGCCTGGGCTGCTCGATGAGGTGCTCGACTCTGATACAGCAACTGTGGTTTGGACTGTCTGGCTTGACTCAGCCGTGGCTGTGGAGCTTGGGCTGCTGGGCACACTGGTTGAGCCTGATATGGTGACTGTGGTCTCAGATGTCACAGTGGGCTCATTCGTGGCTGTAGAAGCTGTGCTGCTGGGTGAGGTGTTTGACTCTATTGCAGTGCCTGTGGTCTGGGCTGTCTGACTAGTCTCAGTCGTGGCTGTGGAGCTTGGGCTGCTGGGCACACTGGTTGAGCCTGTAGTGATGACTGTTGTCTCAGATGTCACACTGGGCTCAGTGTTGGCAGTGGAGCCTGGGCTGCTGGGCACAGTTGTCAACTCTGATATGATGACTGTGGTCTGTGTTGTCTGACTCAACTCAGTCGTGACTGTGGAGCTTGGGATGCTGGACACAGTGGTCGACTCTGATGTGATGACTGTGGTCTCAGATGTCTCTCTAGTCTCAGTCGTGGCTGTAGTGCCTGGGCTGCTCGACGAGGTGCTCGATTCTGATACAACCACTGTGGTTTGGACTGTCTGGCTTGACTCAGCCGTGGCTGTGGAGCTTGGGCTGCTGGGCACACTGGTTGACGCTGATATGATGACTGTGGTCTCAGATGTCACAGTGGGCTCAGTCGTGGCTGTAGAAGCTGTGCTGCTGGGTGAGGTGTTTGACTCTATTACAGTGCCTGTGGTCTGGGCTGTCTGACTAGTCTCAGTCGTGGCTGTGGAGCTTGGGCTGCTGGCTACACTGGTTGACCCTGATGTGATGACTGTGGTCTCAGATGTCTCTCTAGTCTCAGTCGTGGCTGTAGTGCCTGGGCTGCTCGACGAGGTGCTCGACTCTGATACAGCAACTGTGGTTTGGACTGTCTGGCTTGACTCAGCCGTGGCTGTGGAGCTTGCGCTGCTGGGCACACTGGTTGACCCTGATATGGTGACTGTGGTCTCAGATGTCACAGTGGGCCCAGTCGTGGCTGTAGAAGCTGTGCTGCTGGGTGAGGTGTTTGACTCTGTTACAGTGCCTGTGGTCTGGGAACTCTCACTAGCCTGGTTCGTGGCTGTAGTGCCTGGGCTGCTCACTGAAGTGGTCGACTCTGATGTGATGTCTGTGGTCTGGGCTGTCTGACTAGTCTCAGTCGTGGCTGTGGAGCCTGGGCTATTGGGCACACTGCTTGAGCCTGATATGGTGACTGTGGTCTCAGATGTCACAGTGGGCCCAGTCGTGGCTGTAGAAGCTGTACTGAATGGTGAGGTGTTTGACTCTGTTGCAGTGCCTGTGGTCTGGGCTGTCTGACTAGTCTCAGTCGTGGCTGTGGAGCTTGGGCTGCTGTGCACACTGGTTGACCCTGATATGGTGACTGTGGTCTCAGATGTCACAGTGGGCTCAGTCGTGGCTGTAGAAGCTGTGCTGCTGGGTGAGGTGGTTGACTCTATTGCAGTGCCTGTGGTCTGGGAACTCTGACTAGTCTGAGTCGTGGCTGTCGAGCTTGGGCTGCTGGGCACACTGGTTGACCCTGTAGTGATGACTGTGGTCTCAGATGTCACACTGGGCTCAGTGTTGGCAGTGGAGCCTGGGCTGCTGGGCACAGTTGTCAACTCTGATATGATAACTGTGGTCTGTGTTGTCTGACTCAACTCAGTCGTGGCTGTGGAGCTTGGGCTGCTGGACACAGTGGTCGACTCTGATGTGATGACTGTGGTCTCAGGTGTCTCTCTAGTCTCAGTCGTGGCTGTAGTGCCTGGGCTGCTCGACGAGGTGATCGAATCTGATACGGCAACTGTGGTTTGGACTGTCTGGCTTGACTCAGCCGTGGCTGTGGAGCTTGCGCTGCTGGGCACACTGGTTGACCCTGATATGGTGACTGTGGTCTCAGATGTCACAGTGGGCCCAGTCGTGGCTGTAGAAGCTGTGCTGCTGGGTGAGGTGTTTGACTCTGTTACAGTGCCTGTGCTCTGGGTGCTCTCACTAGCCTGGTTCGTGGCTGTAGTGCCTGAGCTGCTCACTGAAGTGGTCGACTCTGATGTGATGTCTGTGGTCTGGGCTGTCTGACTAGTCTCAGTCGTGGCTGTGGAGCCTGGGCTTTTGGGCACACTGCTTGAGCCTGATATGGTGACTGTGGTCTCGGATGTCACACTGGGCCCAGTCGTGGCTGTAGAAGCTGTACTGATGGGCGAGGTGTTTGACTCTATTGCAGTGCCTGTGGTCTGGGCACTCTGACTAGTCTCAGTCGTGGCTGTTGAGCCTGGGCTGTTGGGTGAATTGGTCGACCCTGATATGGTGACTGTGGTCTCTGATGTCACACTGGGCTCAGTGTTAGCAGTGGAGCTTGGACTGCTGTGCACACTGGTTGTCAACTCTGATGTGATGACTGTGTTCTGTGTTGTCTGACTCAACTCAGTCGTGGCTGTGGAGCTTGGGATGCTGGACACAGTGGTCGACTCTGATGTGATGACTGTGGTCTCAGATGTCTCTCTAGTCTCAGTCGTGGCTGTAGTGCCTGGGCTGCTTGACGAGGTGCTCGATTCTGATACGGCAACTGTGGTTTGGACTGTCTGGCTTGACTCAGCCGTGGCTGTGGAGCTTGGGCTGCTGGGCACACTGGTTGACGCTGATATGGTGACTGTGGTCTCAGATGTCACAGTGGGCTCATTCGTGGCTGTAGAAGCTGTGCTGCTGGGCGAGGTGTTTGACTCTGTTGCAGTGACTGTGGTCTGGTAGCTCTCACTAGTCTCAATCGTGGCTGTGGAACCTGGGCTGCTCGACGAGGTGCTCGACTCTGATACAAATGTACTGTGGTCTGTCAGACTAGTCTCACTCGTGGCTGTGGCGCCTGGGCTGCTGGGCGAATTTGTCGACCCTGATATGGTGACTGTGGTTTCAGATGTCACAGTGGGCTCATTCGTGGCTGTAGAAGCTTTACTGCTGGGCGAGGTGTTTGACTCTGTTGCAGAGTTTGTGGTCTGGGAGCTCTCACTAGCCTGATTTGTGGCTGTGGTGCCTGGGCTGCTAACCGAAGTGGTCGACTCTGATATGAGGACTGTGGTCTGTGTTGTCTGACCAGTGTCAGTCGTGGATGTGGAGCCTGGGCTGCTGGGCGAATTGGTCGACCCTGATGTGGTGACTGTGGTCTCAGATTTCATGCTGTGCTCAGTGTTGGCAGTGGAGCTTGAGCTAATAGGCACGGTTGTTGATTCTGATATGATGACTGTGGTCTGTGTTGTCTGACCAGTGTCAGTCGTGGCTGTGGAGCTTGTGCTGCTGGGCACTCTGGTTGACCCTGTAGTGATGACTGTGGTCTCAGATGTCACAGTGGGCTCATTCGTGGCTGTAAAAGCTGTGCTGCTGGGCGAGGTGTTTGACTCTGTTACAGTGCCGGTGGTCTGGGAGCTCTCACCAGCCTGGTTCGTGTCTGTAGTGCCTGGGCTGCTAACCGAAGTGGTCGACTCTGATGTGATGTCTGTGGTCTGTGTTGTCTGACTAGTCTCAGTCGTGGCTATGGAGTCTGGGCTACTGGGCACACTGGTTGAGCCTGATATGGTGACTGTGGTCTCAGATGTCACAGTGGGCTCAGTCGTGGCTGTAGAAGCTGTGCTGCTGGGTGAGGTGTTTGACTCTGTTGCAGTGCCTGTGGTCTGGGCTGTCTGACTAGTCTCAGTCGTGGCTGTGGAGCTTGGGCTGCTGGGCACACTGGTTGACCCTGTAGTGATGACTGTGGTCTCAGATGTCACAGTGGGCTCAGTGTTGGCAGTGGAGCTTGGACTGCTGGGCACACTGGTTGTCAACTCTGATATGATGACTGTGGTCTGTGTTGTCTGACTCAACTCAGTCGTGGCTGTGGAGCTTGGGCTGCTGGCCACAGTGGTCGACTCTGATGTGATGACTGTGCTCTCAGATGTCTCTCTAGTCTCAGTCGTGGCTGTGGAACCTGGGCTGTTTGACGAGGTGCTCGACTCTGATACGGCAACTGTGGTTTGGACTGTCTGGCTTGACTCAGCCGTGGCTGTGGAGCTTGCGCTGCTGGGCACACTGGTTGACCCTGTAGTGATGACTGTGGTCTCAGATGTCACAGTGGGCCCAGTCGTGGCTGTAGAATCTGTGCTGCTGGGTGAGGTGTTTGACTCTGTTACAGTGCCTGTGGTCTGGGTGCTCTCACTAGCCTGATTCGTGGCTGTAGTGCCTGGGCTGCTAACTGAAGTGGTCGACTCTGATGTGATGTCTGTAGTCTGGGCTGTCTGACTAGTCTCAGTCGTGGCTGTGGAGCCTGGGCTATTGGGCACACTGCTTGAGCCTGATATGGTGACTGTGGTCTCAAATGTCACACTGGGCTCAGTCGTGGCTGTAGAAGCTGTACTGATGGGCGAGGTGTTTGACTCTGTTGCAGTGCCTGTGGTCTGGGCTGTCTGACTAGTCTCAGTCGTGGCTGTGGAGCTTGGGCTGCTGGGCACACTGGTTGACCCTGTAGTGATGACTGTGGTCTCAGATGTCACACTGGGCTCAGTGTTAGCAGTGGAGCTTGGACTGCTGGGCACACTGGTTGTCAACTCTGATATGATGACTGTGGTCAGTGTTGTCTGACTCAACTCAGTCGTGGCTGTGGAGCTTGGGATGCTGGACACAGTGGTCGACTCTGATGTGATGACTGTGGTCTCAGATGTCTCTCTAGTCTCAGTCGTGGCTGTAGTGCCTGGGCTGCTTGACGAGGTGCTCGATTCTGATACGCTAACTGTGGTTTGGACTGTCTGGCTTGACTCAGCCGTGGCTGTGGAGCTTGGGCTGCTGGGCACACTGGTTGACGCTGATATGGTGACTGTGGTCTCAGATGTCACAGTGGGCTCATTCGTGGCTGTAGAAGCTGTGCTGCTGGGCGAGGTGTTTGACTCTGTTGCAGTGACTGTGGTCTGGTAGCTCTCACTAGTCTCAATCGTGGCTGTGGAACCTGGGCTGCTCGACGAGGTGCTCGACTCTGATACAAATGTACTGTGGTCTGTCAGACTAGTCTCACTCGTGGCTGTGGCGCCTAGGCTGCTGGGCGAATTTGTCGACCCTGATATGGTGACTGTGGTTTCAGATGTCACAGTGGGCTCATTCGTGGCTGTAGAAGCTTTACTGCTAGGCGAGGTGTTTGACTCTGTTGCAGAGTTTGTGGTCTGGGAGCTCTCACTAGCCTGATTTGTGGCTGTGGTGCCTGGGCTGCTAACCGAAGTGGTCGACTCTGATATGAGGACTGTGGTCTGTGTTGTCTGACCAGTGTCAGTCGTGGATGTGGAGCCTGGGCTGCTGGGCGAATTGGTCGACCCTGATGTGGTGACTGTGGTCTCAGATTTCATGCTGTGCTCAGTGTTGGCAGTGGAGCTTGAGCTAATAGGCACGGTTGTTGATTCTGATATGATGACTGTGGTCTGTGTTGTCTGACCAGTGTCAGTCGTGGCTGTGGAGCTTGTGCTGCTGGGCACTCTGGTTGACCCTGTAGTGATGACTGTGGTCTCAGATGTCACAGTGGGCTCATTCGTGGCTGTAAAAGCTGTGCTGCTGGGCGAGGTGTTTGACTCTGTTACAGTGCCGGTGGTCTGGGAGCTCTCACCAGCCTGGTTCGTGTCTGTAGTGCCTGGGCTGCTAACCGAAGTGGTCGACTCTGATGTGATGTCTGTGGTCTGTGTTGTCTGACTAGTCTCAGTCGTGGCTATGGAGTCTGGGCTACTGGGCACACTGGTTGAGCCTGATATGGTGACTGTGGTCTCAGATGTCACAGTGGGCTCAGTCGTGGCTGTAGAAGCTGTGCTGCTGGGTGAGGTGTTTGACTCTGTTGCAGTGCCTGTGGTCTGGGCTGTCTGACTAGTCTCAGTCGTGGCTGTGGAGCTTGGGCTGCTGGGCACACTGGTTGACCCTGTAGTGATGACTGTGGTCTCAGATGTCACACTGGGCTCAGTGTTGGCAGTGGAGCTTGGTCTGCTGGCCACAGTGGTCGACTCTGATGTGATGACTGTGGTCTCAGATGTCTCTCTAGTCTCAGTCGTGGCTGTGGAACCTGGGCTGTTTGACGAGGTGCTCGACTCTGATACGGCAACTGTGGTTTGGACTGTCTGGCTTGACTCAGCCGTGGCTGTGGAGCTTGCGCTGCTGGGCACACTGGTTGACCCTGTAGTGATGACTGTGGTCTCAGATGTCACAGCGGGCCCAGTCGTGGCTGTAGAAGCTGTGCTGCTGGGTGAGGTGTTTGACTCTGTTACAGTGCCTGTGCTCTGGGTGCTCTCACTAGCCTGATTCGTGGCTGTAGTGCCTGGGCTGCTAACTGAAGTGGTCGACTCTGATGTGATGTCTGTAGTCTGGGCTGTCTGACTAGTCTCAGTCGTGGCTGTGGAGCCTGGGCTATTGGGCACACTGCTTGAGCCTGATATGGTGACTGTGGTCTCAAATGTCACACTGGGCCCAGTCGTGGCTGTAGAAGCTGTACTGATGGGCGAGGTGTTTGACTCTGTTGCAGTGCCTGTGGTCTGGGCTGTCTGACTAGTCTCAGTCGTGGCTGTGGAGCTTGGGCTGCTGGGCACACTGGTTGACCCTGTAGTGATGACTGTGGTCTCAGATGTCACACTGGGCTCAGTGTTAGCAGTGGAGCTTGGACTGCTGGGCACACTGGTTGTCAACTCTGATATGATGACTGTGTTCTGTGTTGTCTGACTCAACTCAGTCGTGGCTGTGGAGCTTGGGATGCTGGACACAGTGGTCGACTCTGATGTGATGACTGTGGTCTCAGATGTCTCTCTAGTCTCAGTCGTGGCTGTAGTGCCTGGGCTGCTTGACGAGGTGCTCGATTCTGATACGGCAACTGTGGTTTGGACTGTCTGGCTTGACTCAGCCGTGGCTGTGGAGCTTGGGCTGCTGGGCACACTGGTTGACGCTGATATGGTGACTGTGGTCTCAGATGTCACAGTGGGCTCATTCGTGGCTGTAGAAGCTGTGCTGCTGGGCGAGATGTTTGACTCTGTTGCAGTGACTGTGGTCTGGTAGCTCTCACTAGTCTCAATCGTGGCTGTGGAACCTGGGCTGCTCGACGAGGTGCTCGACTCTGATACAAATGTACTGTGGTCTGTCAGACTAGTCTCACTCGTGGCTGTGGCGCCTGGGCTGCTGGGCGAATTTGTCGACCCTGATATGGTGACTGTGGTTTCAGATGTCACAGTGGGCTCATTCGTGGCTGTAGAAGCTTTACTGCTGGGCGAGGTGTTTGACTCTGTTGCAGAGTTTGTGGTCTGGGAGCTCTCACTAGCCTGATTTGTGGCTGTGGTGCCTGGGCTGCTAACCGAAGTGGTCGACTCTGATATGAGGACTGTGGTCTGTGTTGTCTGGCCAGTGTCAGTCGTGGATGTTGAGCCTGGGCTGCTGGGCGAATTGGTCAACCCTGATGTGGTGACTGTGGTCTCAGATTTCATGCTGTGCTCAGTGTTGGCAGTGGAGCTTGAGCTAATAGGCACGGTTGTTGATTCTGATGTGATGACTGTGGTCTGTGTTGTCTGACCATTGTCAGTCGTGGCTGTGGAGCTTGTGCTGCTGGGCACTCTGGTTGACCCTGTAGTGATGACTGTGGTCTCAGATGTCACAGTGGGCTCATTCGTGGCTGTAAAAGCTGTGCTGCTGGGCGAGGTGTTTGACTCTGTTACAGTGCCTGTGGTCTGGGAGCTCTCACCAGCCTGGTTCGTGGCTGTAGTGCCTTGGCTGCTAACTGAAGTGGTCGACTCTGATGTGATGTCTGTGGTCTGGGCTGTCTGACTAGTCTCAGTAGTGGCTGTGGACCCTGGGCTGCTGGGCGAATTGGTCGACCCTGATATGGTGACTGTGGTCTCGGATGTCACAGTGGGCTCAGTCGTGGCTGTAGAAGCTGTGCTGCTGGGTGAGGTGTTTGACTCTGTTGCAGTGACTGTGGTCTGGTAGCTCTCACTAGTCTCTGTCGTGGCTGTGGAGCCAGAGCTGCTAGGCGAGATGGTCAACTCTGATATGATGACTCTGGTCTGTGTTGCCTGACTGGACTCAGGCGTGGCTGTGGAGCTTGGGCCGCTGGGCACAGTTGTCGACTCTGCTCTCCTGCCTGTGTTCTCCGAGATCTCTGTTGATTCGGTCTTTCCTATTGAGACTGGGCTGTTAGCCAAAGTGGTCGACTCCCCTTCAGTGAGTGTTGTTTGGGATCTCTCAGTGGTCTCTGGTGTTGCTGTGGAGCTTAGGCTGCTGGGTGAAGTGGTAGACTCTGATGTGATGTCTGTAACCTCGGTGCTCTCAGTGGTCATACTTTTGGTTGTGGAATCTGTATTATTTTGTGGCTGAGTCATTATGGAAGATTTGCTGGTTGAAGTTACACTTTCCATTGTGTTTGTGTTCACATTTGTTGAGGGTTGCTCTGGTGTGTGCGCAATTGTTGTCTCTGTCCTCTCAGCAGTTGTAGAAAGTGACTCGCTATGACTCTCTGATGTTGTCATGCTCTCATCTCCCGTGGTAGATGATGTTCCAGGGGATAGGGCTGTGTTTTCAGCGTTTAGCGTGTTGGTGGAAGCAGATTGTGATTCTGTGCTTGCCTTCGTACTGTAGGCCGATGTCAGGAATGTCGTAACACTTCCCTGTGAGCTTGAAGAGGCTGGAGAAACTTCAGTGATGGCCGAGTGTGACGTCGGTGAGTAGGTGGAAACTTCTGGGGTCGAAGTGGTTGGCGTCTCACTGCTTGTTTCATGGTTGCTTGTCGTGGAACTTTCATATGCTGTAAAAATCAGAGTCAGTGTTGTGGTGTGTGAAAATCACGTCTCTTTGAAATGCAGTTGGACTATGACAAGCTGGAATTGAAGGCCTTGAGCTTAAAGTTCAAGCTCCCTTTCTAAGATTCAAAAACTGCCTTGAGTACCTGTGGATTTGGCCAACCTTCCAATGGAATCATAGCTCTGTGTCCCTTCTGGAAAATCCTACATGTGGTGTCCTTTGCTAATTTTCTAGGGCTTCACTGTGATTTATGACATTTTTGCTGATATTTATTTATTTGAAAGGCAGAGTGACAGAGAGAAAGGGGTCTTCCATTTGCCAGTTTACTCCCCAGATGGCCACAACAGCCAGGGCTGATCCAAGTAAAAGCCAGGAGCCAGGAATGCCATCCATGTCTCCCCCATGTGTGTTTATTTCAGAGGTCCACATACATGGGCCAGAGCATGAGAAATCTCTGCTGCTTTCCTAGACACATGAGCAAGGAGCAGGATGGGAAGCAGAGCAGCCGGAACTAGAGTTCATGCTCCTATCTAATGCTGCTGTTGCAGGCATGGCCCCAGCTGCTGTGCTCTGGGATTTGTGGCTTGAGCTGTTGACAGCACAGCCATGGGTCTGTGTGTTTGTGCAGACCTCTGTTGACAAGCCTCTGCCCTAAGCTGACTGCGCTGCCCTGGCCGGGCCAACAGGCAACAGGCCAATCGGCAACAAGCTCCCACAGCATTCTAGCCACATTCAAATGCAAGTCTGCATTCACACCAATGCCCCAGGCACATCCCTTTTGGCTCAAAATCTGTGAGTAGATCATGGTCTCGTCTGACATCCCACAGCTCACACTTCACTCTGACAAATCATTCTTCTAATCAGGTGGCTGCCACCAATCCAAAAAAAAAAAAAAAAAACCAGGAGAGATAAGACAGCCACCCGCTTATCAGTCATCACGGACAACTCTAACCTTGCTATCCTGAGACACTTATTCACACAAGGGCCATCCCCTCTACCCCAACCTCTACCTGCCCTACTGGGCTGCTCACGACACACAGAGGCAATGCCCTCTTCCTCCTGGACCCACAGCCTGCCCAGCGGGCTGCACTTGTGTAAAAGGAGGAACCGGTCCTGGGCTCAGGGCTGAATAGTTGATTCTGTCTCCCCAGCACATTGGCCTGACATGGGGTTCCAGAGGCTGCCTGGGATGAGTTGGGGCAGGGGGCACCCCGAGTCATGAGCTTGAGCAATAGACACAGAAAGAACACCTGTGCATCCCCATGCGTGAGGGTGCACGGAGAGGCAGGGGCTCAGGATGAACATAGCCCTGGCTTTGGGCTTCCCAGCCATGAACGGAGATTTCCGCAGACTGCCCTGGCCTCCTGCTCCCCTGCCTCTGTGTCGTCAACCCACCCTGTCCTTCATGTGCCCCTCGGGGAAGCTACTACCCAATCCTGCACTCCCTTGAGCTTCCACTCAACAAGCAAACCCTGGAACCACAGGGGACACCATGTTGGTCCTGGCATAGGAGCCACGGGCACCCCCATTGTTCACAAGGGCTGTGAGGCTTCAGTGGGCATGAGGGTAGGAGAGGCCTATCTGGGGATGTGGCAGGAAGAGCAGGGAGGAGGGGCAGAGGCAGCCCCGGATTGCCATTCTCCTCCCCCCCACCCCCGCCGTCCTTAAAGAATCAATGAGCTTCTTGTAGTGGCTCATAAATTTTACAGGACTTTTTAAGTCAGGAAGTTGGAAGGCGTCTGTTGAAACAAGTCAAACACAGAGGAGCTCATGCCAAGGCCACTGACAGCCAGCTTCCCAACCGACTCACACAGGCCACAGCGCCATGGGGAGGGCCCACTTTTATGGGATGCCTGTGGGGTATCACCTTATCGCAGCGCACGTTACTGGGCAGGTTGGGCAGGTATGTAACCACCTGGAGGAAGCCCTCACCCTTCTCTGCCCTGTTTAACGGACTCAGAGCTGTTCTCAGAAAAACCGCTGTCCCAAGGAGGCAATCAGCATGGGAGGGGCTGGCACTGCCACGCACTGAGCTATCACCTGCAATGCCACCATGCCCTATCATTGAGGGGTTCAAGTCCTGGCTGCTCCACCTCTGATCCAGCTCCCTGCTAAGACCTCAGGGAAGGAATGGAAGATGACTCAAGTGCTCGGGTCCCCCTACTACCCACATGGGAGACCAGGATGGAGTTTGCTCCTGACTTCAGCCTGGCCCAGATCTGGTTGCTGCCACCTTTTGTCTCTTCTTCTCGCTATCATTCTGCCTCTCAAATAAATAAATCTTTAAAAACATATTCAAGCGGGACCCAAGGCACAATAGTCCAGTGACTAAATCCTCGCCTTGCATCTGCCAAGATCCCATATGGGTGCCAGTTCTAATCCCAGCAGCCCCGCTTCCCATCCAGCTCCCTGCTTGTGTCCTGGGAAAGCAGTCCAGGACAGCCCAAAGCCTTGGGATCCTGCAGCCGCGTGGGAGACCCAGAAGAAGCTCCTCGTTTCAGATCAGCACAGCTCCAGCAGTTGTGGTCACTTAGGGAGTAAACCAGTGGACAGAAGATCTTCCTCTCTGACTTTGCAATAAAAATAAATAAATTTTAACAAAAAAAATTTTTAAAGCATATTCAAAGGACCAGTGCAGGGGCTCAACAAGCTAATTCTCCACCTGAGACACCAGCATCCCATATGGGAACCAGCTCAAATCCCAGCTGCTCCACTTCTTACTCAGCTCTCTGCTTATGGATCTAGGAAAGCAGCAGAAGATGGCTCAAGTCCTTGGGACCCTGCACCAACAGAAGCTGCTGGCTCTTGGCTTCAGATCAGTTAAGCTCCAGTCATTGCAGCCATTTGGGGAATGAACCAGTGGACAGATCTGTGTGTGTGTGTGTGTGTGTGTGTGTGTGTGTGTGTGTGTGTGTGTTCTCTCTATGAATCCAGCTCTCAGATAAAAAGAAACTTTATATTTAAAAAGTGAAATAAAAACATATTCAGAAAAAACAAATCACAGACCCTGGAACATCTCCCTGTCATATTTTCTTTAAGAGCAAAAGAAACCATCGCACTCCCCTGAGGCAGGCCTGGCCATCTCTGTTTCCCACGTGAATCAAGGTCTGGCAGTTAAATCCCAGGGTCACTGAGCTTGTAACTCCAACACATTTTAAAGCTGGTTTTTACGAGCACTTTCAGCACAAGGAGGGGGTCAGGGAGGAGGCAAGGTGTTGAGAACAATGTGTGCAGAGAGGTACACAGGTGCACAAGAGCCCCCCAACCTCCCCTGCCTCCACTGAGCGCTTCCAGCCCAAGCTTCTGGGGCCACTGTGTATCTCCCCAGAGTGGTAAAGCAGGGATGGCCTCAGCCCCGGGTCAAATGCTAGGGTCAGGGCTGTGCTACCAGAAAGCTGGGCAAAGGAAGCGCACATCCCTCCTCTTCCCAGCAAGCCCACCAAGAAGGAAACACAGCAAGGAAAGGCAGGCCCCAGCACAGTAGCCTACAGGGTGAGCCACCATCTGCAATGCCAGCAGCCCAGAGGGACACTGGTTCAAGTCCTATCTATTCCACTTCTTTTCTAATTTCCTGCTAATGCAAACGAAGATGGGGCAAGTCCTCAGACCCCCTATAGCCATGAGGGAGATCAAGATGAAGTTCCTAGCCCTTATTTCAACTTGGCCCAGCCCTGGCCATTGCAAACATTTGGGGAGTGAACCAGTGGATGGAAGATATCTCTATCTCTCCCATTCTGCTTTTCAAATAAATAAATATTTTTTTAAGATTTTATTTTTATTGGAAAGGTAGATCAGATCAGATTTACAGAGAAAAGGAGAGGCAGAAAAAAAGATCTTCCTTCAGCTGGATCACTCTCCACCAAATAGCCACAATGGCCATAGCTGAGCTAATCTGAAGCCAGAAGCCAGAGGCCCCCTCTGGGTTTTCCATGTGGGTACAGGGTTCCAAGGACTTGAGCCATCCTCTGTTGCTTCCTCAGGCTATAAGCAGGGAGCCAGATGGGAAATGGAGCAGCCGGGACATGAACCAGTGCCCATATGGGATATGGGGTCCTGACGCTTGGAAGGTTAGGATTTAGCCATGGAGCCATCACATCGGACCCCCCCCACACAAAAAAAGGTTGTTTGTTTGTTTGTTTGTTTGTTTGTTTTTAAAGGCAGAATGATAAAGGAAAGCTTCTTACTGCTGGTTTGTCTTCCAGTAGCTACAATGGTTAGGGCTGGGCCAGGCCAAAGCAGGAGTCCAGAACTCCAACTAGGTCTCCCAGGTGGGTGGCAGGGCCCCCAAGCACTTGGTCATCTTCCACTGCCTTTCCATGTGCATTAGCAGGGAGCCCAACCAGAAGCACAGCTGGGCCTTCCACTGGCACTCAGATACAGACTGTCAGCATTGCCAAGTAACAGCTTAACCCACTGTGCCAAAGTGCCAGTCCCTAGCTATACCACTTCATCATGCTTCTTACCCCAAAGTAAGCATGTCACATCTGAATTAGTGAAAACTGAATAAACATGTCCAGGCATAGGAGGCTAAAGGATTGACTAGGTGACTGTGGCATTCTATAGGAAAAAAAAAAAAGCAGTCATCGACCTCTGAAATACAAACCATCCGAGTGGGCTGTGGGCCACATTACACTGCTTGGGGAAGCATCCCGGCTCCAGCCCCTGACTGCAGCTTCCTGCTAACAAAGACCCTGGGAGAGCAGTGATGTTTCAAGCGAGTGGGATCTGCCACCCACGTGGGAGACCTGAAGTTCCTGCATCCCTGCTCTGGCCCCCACCTACCACTGCAGGCATCTGGGGAGGAACCCAGTAGTTGGGATCTCTGTGTGTGTGCGTGTGTGTGTGTCTGTCTGTCCTGTCTACCTGTTTATGTTTCCCTGTCTCTCAAATAAACAAAACTGTACATGTGCATAGGTACAAGGACCTGCCCATGGCAGAAGCCAAAATACATACTCAGAAAAAAATTAACCGAAAGGTCGGTAGTTGGGCCCAGCATGGTGGTCTAGTAGCTAAAGTCCTCGCCTTGCATGTGCCGGGATCCCATATGGGGGTCAGTTTGTGTCCCAGTGGTCCCACTTCCCATCCAGCTCCCTGCTTGTGGCCTGAGAAGGCAGTAGAGGACGGCCCAAAGCCTTGGGACCCTGAACCCATGTGGGAGACCCAGAAAAAAGCTGCTGCCTCCTGGCTTCGGATCAGCTCAGCTCCAGCCATTGCAGCCACTTGGGGAGTGAATCAGCAGACGAAAGATCCTCCTCTCTGTCTCTCCTCCTCTCTGTATATCTGCCTTTCCAATCAAAATAAATCTAAAAGGGGTGGGGGGGGTTGGTAGCACCTATTTGCATGGTGAGAGTGAGTTTCCTGCCTTCTCTTTGTCTTTGATGCATAAAATACTTCTTTGTGCTAAAAGCTGGAACACAGCATGCATGCCACTGCCCAGAGAACTGAGAGGAAAGTCCCCGGCTTCTGCGGTCACAACGCGTCGGAAACATGACCTATGCACTCCCGACAGGGCCACACCGGGCCAGCAGAGACACCAGCTGGCAATTCCCCCACCCCGAGGGAAGTTAGATATTTTCTGTCTACAGCCGGGACACTAAGCAAATAAAGACGAGTGTATTCTTGCCTGTTGGCTGCTTTTACTGCATCTTTGCCCTGCACTTCCTTGGATTTTTTTTCTTTTCAAAAATCGCTATGGAAGACCCAGATGGCTTGGTTGTTTTTGTCTTTTGAACAGTTAATCAGCAACAGAAGATCTCTCTCTCCTGACTCCCAACCCCTCCTCCCTCAATCTCTGTCGTTCTTTTATAAATAAATCTTTGTTAGGGAAAAAAAATAAAAAGAGCTCAAGATCCGACTTAGGGTGGTCCTTAAATCCAAGTCCCGGTGTGCTGTAGGAGAAAGCAGAGGGAAAGTGACCCTCCCAGGGAAGAGGAGGCAGAGACTAGAGCAATGTGGTCCCAGTCCAGGGGCCCCAGGAGTCCCAGAGGCTGCAAGAGGCGAGCTCCTCCCCTGGACTGCGGAGGAACCTAGGCTGTGACGCACACCTCAGGTGTCTGGTTTCCACAACGGGAAGATAATCTGCCCCCGTTGCCACAGCTGCGAAAAGCTGATACCAACCAGCACCACTGCCACAGCATGTGTGCTGTAGGGCAGCACTGTGGCACAGCAGGCTAAGCCATTTCCTGCATTGCTCACACTCCACTTGGGAACTGATTCCAGTCCCGGCTCCTCCACTTCCCATCCAACTCCCTGTTACTGCACCTGGGAGGGCGACAGAGGACGGCCCAAATGCTTGGACCCTTGTGCCCACGTGGGAGACACAGATGGAGTTTCTGGCTCCTGGATTTGGCCCAGCCCCAGCCATTGTAGCCATTTACGGAATGAACCAGTGGATGAATCTCTCTCTCCCTCCCTCTCTCTCTCACTCTCTCAAGTAACTATGCCTTTCAAATAAAATCGATTTTAATCTAAAAAGGGCAGAGGAGGGTCTGGAACCATAGGCCTGGGTTCAAATCTTAGCGCTTGCACCTGGAACCTCAAGCAAGGTAGGTTCCCAACACTTTGGGCCTCAGTTTCCGTGAGGGTAGGAAGTCGCCAACTAAAGGAGTACATGGACATTGAGAACAGCATCCGACAGACCCTCAGGGACCACCGGCGACCTTCAGCTTGAACATGAAGGGAACTCCGAAGGGCGTAGGGAAACACGGAATGAAAGGGCCTGTTCATTCGTGGCAGCGATTGCTTTGAAATCCAGCCATGCAGGGCATTTCCAAACTTTTTCCGAAAGAATTCACATGTGATGAGATAATTCGGCATTGGGGCTGGGGGAGTGTTTCAAAATCGTTTTGCATAGTCAACCTCTCTCTTCATTCCATTTTTTTTCCCACCAGCTTCATTAGGGGAGCCAGGCGGCTTCCTTCCCCGGAGGTGGACTGCAGGAATCTGTTTATCAGTATGGTCATCCTTTGCATTCTCAGCGGCACACGGCCTCCTTATTAGCTAAGGCCTGGGGGCATCCGTTAATCCTTCCTTCCTGCACCCCTCCTCAACAGCCACCCAACTCCAACACCCAGGAGCACCCAGCGGCCCAGAAGGAAGTGGCCTTGGGGATCTCCTCTCACACCTCCCAGCCAGCCCCAGGCTGCCCTGCAGCCCCAGAACCAAGGTGGGGCTCTGATTCTCTTTCTATCAACATTCCTTCTTGTAAACTCTACTATAAACTTTTTATTTGTCCTGCCTGGGTTCACGGCACCTGAGCAGGCAGAGCCAGGCCTGAGTGTTTGCGAAATGAGTAAGTTTATGACACTCAGCATAAAACAGCACTTCCTTTTCATAGCTCAAAACTTATAGACCCCAATGTCAAAGGTTGCCCTTGCCTATGGGGAGTAAACCCATTCACACCTCCACCACCGTGCCTGGTTTCACACGTGACCGGGCATGTCCACCTCCACCCTCACTTAACAAGGTCACAGAGTTCCCGGGCCCCTCCAGGGTGGACCCTTATCCTTCCCTCCCCCTCCTGGTTACTACACATACCTTAGAATGCCACATACACAAACCAGTGCACAGGCGTCGACCTGCACAGCAGGCACAAACGGCAGCTTCCCAGGTACCTGACCCTGTGTGGCACATGTAGGGTGCGGGGGCCCTAGGCTGTGCCCTGTCTTCTTGGAAGCCCTTCCCTGAGGTCCAGGAACCCAAGAACAGCTCCGTCCAGATAGCCCTTGTACGCTGCCACGGAACACCTTTGCCACCCACACGAATGAGGTTCCTGTCCACAGGTTCTGCACCTTTAAGCCCCTCAACAGTCTCCCATCTAAGGGAATCAGGATGTCGGGAGAGGGTCCTACTGTCCTAATAGCAGGGCATCTGCCTCGCTCCACTCACAACACACTCCATCCAGCACCATGCACCACTCCCCACCACACACACACACACACACAGAGGCTAGGAGTTGCAGCCCAGCTGCAGCAGGCACTCCAACTCTCCAGGCCCAGCTCAGCCTCGCGCCCTCTTCACAGCCACAGAAATGAGCTTCCCGTCTCCTCTCCCTGCCATTCATCTGTCCCAACCATGAGTTGGAGAAGGCTGCCCACCCCCGACCCAGCCCACCCCTGCCTCACCCCACGACCTCTGCCTTGGTCTCTAAAAACTCCTCCAGGCCCCAGTATACAGAGGATACAGAGTTGAGGGGAGCCGAAGAAAGGGGGTTGCCCAGGGTTAACAGGAGTGGGTTGTGTCAATCAGATGCTGTGCGGGCAGCCCTCCTCCACCCACCCAGTAAGTCACTCAGCATTTGAGTACCTGTCTGGCAAAGGCCCCAAGGCCACCTGCTGTGAATGGACTTTGGCAGACCCTCCCTGTGTCGGCAGTTGGGGGATTCCTGGGGACAAGCAGACCTTCCAGGGTTCTTCCACACCCACCGTCCCCTCCTCACACCCTGGACACTTAGAACAGGTGCTTTCTGCCTCTTTTGCACACTGATTGGGGCTGGGGGTGTGTCAGCACATCCTCAGCAGTGTTATTCTCTCATCATCTCACCCCCCAGCCTTCTTCCCAGACAACCTGGTCTGGAGGCCCCTAGGGTCTGCTGAGCTCCAAGGAGCTTTAGGGATTCTATCCTAAGACCACCTGCCTGCCACAGCATCTCAAAGAGGCAACAACACACCTGTTGCTAACATGCTCTCACAAAGTCCCTGAGTCCTCTCTGGCCTCACTGTCCCCAGCACGGCTGGGACCCCCTTACTACCCCTCCTCCCTCACACCATGGTCTTCCACTCTAAGTTTCCGCTTCCACCTGGGACCTCCTCCTGAGCACTTCCCTGCCTGGGGGAATTCAGAAGACTGACCCACAGGGGTTGAGACCCAACCACTGCCTTCCACACCATAGTGCCCCCAACCCCTCGGCCATCTCTACCTGGAAAGGCCTTCCCCAGGCACACCTGCAGCTCCCCCAAGGCAGCTATGGATGCCCCACCTACACAGCATCCCGGAGCCAGCTGGAAACACCCGGCTGCCTGAACAGGTGCAGCCCGCAGAGTGACAGACACAGAGAACACCACTGATGTGACAGACACATTGGGGATGCCACACCACCACGGGTTGCACCCATCCTTGGTGCCACAGCCTCCTGGGATTCCCTGAGTCCCCCCTCTCCTCCAAGCAGAGTGAAGCCACAGGTCTCCAGCCCCTTTGGAGGGAGGGGAGGAGGAAGGAGAGGAGCCGGCCCAGGCAGCCCTGCCTGAGGCCAGCATGTCCAGCGGTGCCTGCTCACTCACCTGATGTCGATGTGAGTGTCGTGGGTGATGATGTACCAGCAACAAACGGGGCCTGGAGCTGGAGAGCCAGCAACAAGAGCCAGGTCACCAGCATCTCCCAAGGAGACACCCCTGGCTACAGAATCCTCCCTTGTCCGGAGGGGCAGAGAAGTGAGAGGCTGCGAGGGAGGTGGCAGGTATAAAAAGACCCTGGGGACCTTGGCCACACGGAAGGGTAGAGCCTGGCCCGGGGTGGGGGACCTGATGATGCTGGCTGGGTGGCCCTTGGTGCCCGCAGGGAGTGGGCCAGAGGGCAGCCTATCAGCTGGCTTGCCCTCTAATCCTGGCAGGCTGACCCGCCAGCCAGTGCCTGGGTTACCCCAAGGGAAGCCAGGCTCAGGGTGGGGCAGAGTAGGAGGGAGGGGTGGGGGGGAGAAACTACACTTGGGTTGCCAAGTAACAGAAGCCAAGACACTGCAGGGAGGGAGCACGCACACAGGGAGGGGTGCAGGGACCCCAGGAGGAGTAGCCAGCGCCAGGCCAGGCTGAGGGAAGGGACCCCCATACCCACCCCAACAGGCTCCTCTTGTTTTCCTACCTTCCTTTCCCATGGCCCACTTCATGCTGACCCTTTCCAAATTTCCAGAGCTTTCTACCAGGTGGGGTGTCCAATTCACACCTGACATTTTTATGGTTCTGATCTCCACCCAGCCAGAAATAGAAATGGGGAAAGGTCATGACCAGTCTCTACCCAGGGCAAAGGATTCAGGACCGTCACACTGCTCACCCAAAGACCCAAGCAGACAAGTCACTGCGATCCTGCCCAGCCGTGACTGCACAGCACCGACCGCCCAAGGTAATGAGAAGACAAAGGCCCCAGCCCAGCCCCAGCTCGCATGAGCCCTGGCTGTTGGTCAATATTTGCAGTGGGAGTGAGGGAGGCTCATGTCTTTTTTTAGGGGTGCAGTGGGGAGTCTCTGCAATGCCCATGTTTTCAAAAAGCAGCAGGTCCAGGCAAACCCACCACCTCCTGATCCAGTGCCAGCTGCTTCCTTCACCCAACAGCACCAGCCCTAAGCTCTCCCAAGATCAGTGGGATTGGAACTCATAGCAAAATCCAAGGGGGGAGGTCTGCCTCTTAGCCAGGCATTCCCTAACAAATCGGGTCTGCTGTTATCTCGAGGTCCTCCACCCTGACAGTCCCAGCCCAGGTACAACCCAAAGACGTCCCGCTTCTTTCCTGGCATAAGTGGGTGCCCCTACAACTTCTCTAGCTGGGGAGACCAATGCGAGTAAAAAATGAGAAAGACATAGGCTGTTTCTCTGGTGACAAATACTGTATTCTGTGTTCAAGGGGAGGACCAGGGACATGCCACCTGCTGTCTCCGAACCCTATGTTCCTGGGCAAGGAGGTGGAGGGATGACTTCCAGAACCTGGAGGCTTGCGAGGGAGGTGACACCAGGGAGAGGGAGGGGAGCAGGAGGAGGGGTGTCTGGGGGAAATGACCCACCCCGCCCAGCCTGCAGGCCCAGGAAGGGGCGGGGCCTCAGAAGTGGGGCCAGAAGCACCTGAGACACAGCTGTTCATCCTCAGCTGGGTACAGGGAGGAGAGGACTCAGGGGACAGGGCCCAGGATCCCAAAGCACTAAGGAGGGGTCAGAGAGGGAGACCCGTAAAAGAACAGGAGCATGGGCTTGGTGAGGATAGAGGAGTGGAGAGTGGGGGCTAGTGCAGCTGGCACCGGCTCCCAGGAGCAGACAGTGAGGGGCAACCAGAAACCTAGAGCGAGGAAGACGAGGATCAGGACTGGCAGTGAGGCAGTGAGCGCATGAGGACAGATGGAGGCACAGAACCAGATCAGCAGAGGTGGCATTCACAGGGTGTGGACAAGGGGTTGGGGGAGAGTGTTACACTTATTTCACAGGTGAGGGGAACCGAGACTGCAACTTGCCCCAGGTCTCACAGCGGAAGAACCTGGATGTGACCTGGGTCTCCACTCCAGGTGGGTTCCAACTAAATGGGGAGGAGGAGGATGGGGGGACTAGGCGGGTGGAGGAGAGAGTGTCATGTTGTCGAGGACACAGGGAGCCCCGGCGACTCAGATCTCAGAGTGGTCTCTTGCCACGGAGGCTGTGCAGGTGGTTCCCTCCCACTGCACTGGAGCTAGGAGGGTGGGATGGAGGACATGGCCTCCTCAGGTCTCTGGATGTGTGCACCTGCTATGGAGAGCTCGGTGAGGGTGTGCACACAGACCCAGCCCACCCTGCCTCCTCTCCAGGAGTGTGGGGACAGGAAGGGGTGTGCAGGCTTAGCCCCTCACTCTCACATTGTGATCCACCATCTCCAAAGCCACACAGCAATTTTCTTCCTCCACTAGAGAGAAAGAGACAAGAGGAGAGAGGAGAGGCACAGGTTAGGGAGAGGGCAGTGGGACAGGGAGATAAAGCAGGTGGCGGTCCCTATAGTGGATTTGTGGTGATCCAGTGAAGTAAGCCAAGCTTGTGACCAAGGCTGCAACCCTGGGGGCCCACTCAGCGAGGATGGCCAGGTGCCTGCAGTGGGAGAGGCGGATGCAGCTGCATGGAGCTGCAGCTCTGCTGGGGAGTGAGCCAGCACATGCAAGATCTCTGTTTCTTTGTAACTCAAACACAAATCTTTTGAGAGAGAGAGGAGAGAGGGAGAGAGAGAGAGAGAGAGAGAGGAAGGCAGGGTCCCAGTACTTCCCCAGGAGGAGCTGACACGAAATCCCCAACTGGCACACACACCTGTCCCATTCAGCAGCGCTCACCTGCTCGGGGACCCTGCAGGCCCATGTTACAGAAGATCCCCACGATGTCCTCGTCCCAGGACTCCCCCCACTTCCTGTCCTGGTCCCAATGCCTGAGCGAAGAAGCCGGTGGTCACGCAAGCCGGTGGCTGTCCCCTACCCTGCCGTCCCCAGCGCTAGGGCGCTCACCTGTCTTGGCGTGAGCTCCTGCGCCGTCGGGCGTGCGCCACCAGCATGCCCAGCAGCAACAGCAGCAGCAACAGGAGCAGCGCGGCCCCCGCCAGGCACCCGACCAGAGCCCTCCAGTGCACGGCTGCCTCGCAGCGTGGACCCCAAACCCAGTGCGTGTCCGAGGAAAAGCAGCTGCGGGAGGGTGCAGGACTTAGACCCGCGGCCCCCCGGCCGAGCCCGGGTGGGCGCGTGCACCTGGCCCGGGGTGCGGGAGCTGGAGAAAGGGGCGGAGCTCCATCATAGCCGTGATCAGGGCCTCCAGGGATGCGCCGTGGGAAGCGGGGCCTGATGCAAACGGGGCGGGACCTCCAGGAAAGCGTCGTGAGTGGACGGGGCCTCCGGAGAAGCCTCGTGGTTTGATGTATAAAGGGCGGGATTTGATGCATAAGGGGCGGGGCCTGGTGAAGAGGAGCGGGGCTCAGACCCACTAGCCGGGGCTCACCGGCACGTGGGTCCGTTCCTCTGCAGAAGGCACAGGCCCTGGTGACAGTCCAGGGCGCCGTCCACGCCCACCGTGCATCTGGTGACGCAGCGCAGCCGGTTCCGGTCCACCACGGGAAAGTAGAACTCCTCGTAGCCCTGCGCAGCGGCGCGGCGGCAGAGAGCT
Source organism: Ochotona princeps (assembly GCF_030435755.1). Taxonomy (NCBI): domain Eukaryota; kingdom Metazoa; phylum Chordata; class Mammalia; order Lagomorpha; family Ochotonidae; genus Ochotona; species Ochotona princeps. Next base: position 26,355,032 of record NC_080855.1, on the reverse strand, counting down.
GCGGGCGGGGCCAGGGAGCTGCAGAGACCCCGGTCTCCTCGCCGCTACCCAAGAGGGCGAATGCGCCTGGGCAGGCTGTGGTTCCCGTGAGGCAGACCCCCGCCCCCTTCCCCTTGCCTCACCCAAACTAACCCCCACCCCCTCTTCTACGGGAACTGCTTGCACCGTTGTCCGTGCTGGGAAATGTCAAGGTCACACCCTCACCTTCCGGGGTCAGCTCCATCGGGGTGCTGGCGTGCACTTTGGCGGAGTCAGGCTTAAAGCACAAGGCTGGGGACACAGGCGCCCGCGCGATGGAGCCAGGCGGTTTGGGGAAGGGGACAGACAGTTCAGTGTGGGGGTGTGAGGAGGGCCCTCCAGGAGAGCCTCCCACGGAGATCTTCAACCCCACTGGGCTAGGGGGGCCCAGTTCTCCTGGTGGGGTGGGAGGGTGCCGGTTGACTCAGCTGGAGGTGGACCCATGCCCCCTCCTCCCAGCCTGGCAGAAGCACCCCAGGACTGGCCCTGAGCCACCGGAGGCCCCCAGACCGGAATGGGGGCACGTTGGCACTGACCCTTCCCTCAGCCCCAGCTCACTCTGGCCACTATGGCAAGTGTCCAGGCCCTGGCTGGCGTTTTGCAGCTGCTCCTGCAGGGCATTCTGAACTTCCTTGTACTGGTTCTCCAGCTGGAGACTGAAGGGCAGCTCCAAAAGGACCAGGTAGTCCACCACAATGCTGCCATTCCTGGCCGGGGGAGGCAAGGGAGGCGAGGCAGGTGATGAGAACCAGGGCATGAGAGGAGCTTGTGCCAGGACCCCTGACTGGCTGTGTCTGAGACGACCAGGCCAGAAGTGACTGACATGGGCTTTGCCACCACCAGGTGCACATACAGAGAGGAGCAGGTTCTCTCTGGCTCACTCTCTCATTCACCCAGCAGAACAGCTGCCAGCCAGCCTGAAACCAGGCCTGCAGTCCCCACACCATCTCCCTGCAGATGCCATGCCCTCAATATCTCTCCCTGCAACCTGCTGAAGAGGTGTGTGTGGCCCCTGCTAACATGGAAATCATCCCCCAGGAAGTGATGCAAATATCCCAGCCCCCAACCGGGAGCAGTTCCCTTGCACCCATCCCCCGCTCCCCACCCCTGACCCTCTCTCAAGGAAATTCTGGTGCCCCAAAGCACCCCATACCTGAGGGACAGGATCTGCACCCCTTTGAACTCCTGCACTTCCCGGTAAATCTCCTGGATCTGCAATGGGGAAGCAGCCTGGGCTGGTGCCCCAACCTGGAGGTCCCAGGACAGGACTCTCAGGTCCCCTTCCCTTCCTTTCCCCTCCCCCAGCCCATCACCTGCTCCTGAAAGGCGTGGCTGAAATCCCTGTAGGCCTTAGACATGTTGTCCTTCAGGTCCTGGGTGAACTCCTGGTCCACAGACACCTCCATGACCACCACGGCCTCCACCGTGTCTGCACACACAGCCCGCCCAGCTTTGGTCACTACCTGTCTGTCGCCACCTCTGCCGTATTCCCCCTCCCCAGGTAGGCAGATTCACAGGCTCTGAAGATGGGTACCCTCACTAGCCCCAGGAAACACCTGTTAGGATGTCCTAGGGAGAATGAAAGCTGTGGGTAAAAGTCTGATGACACATGTGGGAACAAGTGTGGACTGTGCTAGGGGGCCCCTGCATAGCAGAAGAGGGGGGCAGAAGCAGTCAGAGTGGACGGGAGGAAGACATGGCAGCTGTGGAAGAGACAGGAGGCGGGGATGCCCATGGCTGCCTCAGATGGTGCAAGCAGGGGGCCCTGACCCAAGGACTGCGGACAAGGGAAGGGGCCTCCAGGCTGGGGGAGCCCCCATGGGATTGCCAGCCTCCAGGTGTGGTCCAGCTGTTGGGTCAGTCTGCCATAGTTTGTAAGAGCAGCAGCCAGATCCTACCACAGCTCTGAACAGCCCTGACCAAGAGGAGGCCCCATGAGGCCAGTGTGTATCTGGCCACTCCTGGAGAGGTGAGTACGACGTGGGGCAGTGGAGGGAAGAACGGGCTGGAGGAGGCTTTGGAAGGATGGGACCTGCAGGTATCAGGAGCACCTGTATGCCAACTCACCCACATCCACCTGCTCCACAGGAAACTGGCAGGTGGAGCCATAGAAGGTGCTGGGGCAAATGCACCTGAGGCCGTCCCACGTGCCCCCGTGCTGGCACCTGGACTGCTGGAGCTGGCAGCGGTCCCCGGAGAAGCCCGGGAGGCACGTGCAATGGCCCTGGGCCCAGGTGCCACCGTTGTCACAGGTACCTGGGAAGCACGAAGGGGAGGGAAGGGCCGGTCAAAACAGAGCTTCACCTGGGGGAGAAAGGGAAGACGCGAACTGGGAGGCAGAAGGCCCAACCTGGGAGTGTGGTCAGCCTTGACTCTGGGCTGCTCTGAATCACACTGGATGTGGTCCTGGGGGACGTGAGGCTGGAGGGAGTCCAGGCAGGGGTGGCCGGTGTCTCCGACGTCCTGGCAGGGAGCAGGGTGGGCTGTGTCGCCTTGCTGGAGGTCATCGTCATGGCTGGAAGGCTGCCACTGGGCTTTGTGGGAAGGCCAGACCCACGGGGGGTGGTGGCAGGCTCAGGGCTCTTCCATGTTGTGCTGGGGAGTGACCAAGTGCTGGCAGGGATGGCCTCAGAGCTGGGTGCATCACTTGTGATGGTGCTGGGCTGTGGTCCCATGGTTACAGAGGCAGAAGTGCCCATCAGAGTAGGAGTGACAGGTGTCACAGTGGTGGAACTGGGAGAGGTGACCATTTTGGCCATAGAGGTGAGGATTGAGAAGGGGGTGGACTGGGCACTAGGCTCCCGCTCCACCCAAAGGGTGGTTGGGGAGGGGGACAGGGTGGTAATGGCTGTGTTCTCTGGCTGGGGTACAGTGGGAGGAAGGAGAGCTTCAGAAAAAGTGGGCGTTGCAGTGAGCAGCGTGCTCAGGGGCAAGCTGGTTGCAGAAGACGAGGGAGCAGGGAACGGTGAGAGGGAAGACGGCCCCATGCTTACTGTGCTGGCAGTGGGCGTGGCCGTGAGCGAGGTATGCTGAGTGGGGAGTGCTGTTACAGGGGGGCCTGGGACAGGGCTGAGGGATGTCACTGTGCTGGATGTAGAGTGAAGCGCTGGTGTGTCAGTGTGCAAGGAGTAGGGGCTGAGCAGGGTGGGCCCAGGGGGTCTGTAGGTTTTATTGTCAAAGGTTGCTGGAGGGGATGTGGGTGCCAACACTGTAGCAAGGGAGCTGGCGTCAGACTTTGTAGGGCTTGTGGGCCAGGCAGGAGTGGAAACGGAATTGGGGCCCCCTGGGGGTGATGTTCTCGAGTCTGGCAGGGCTGGGAAGGACAACATGATGTGTGTCAGGCTTGCTGAGGTCTGGGGTGCCATGGGTGTGGTGGGGAGATCTGAACCAGGGGCACCTACAGAAGAGTGGATGGCAGTCGTCAGAGTCCTCTCAGGGGTGTTCGTGTCCAGAGAACAAGGGGGCATGGCCGTGGGCATCCACCTGGTCTCTAAGGAACTGGGAGAAGAGGCAGTGGCCATGGTAAAGATGGTGGGAAAACTGGGAGGGGTGGTGCCGACTGGAGGGGTAGCCTGGGAGTGACTGGTAGGGGCTGTGGTCCCCAAGGGAGATAAAGGCACAGTGGTAGAGGTGCTCATGGGGGTGCCCGGCTCCCTGCTGGACAGAATCCCACCCGGAATGAATGTCAGAAACTCGCTAATTGTAGCAGTGGGTCGGGCAGCTGTGTTGGCAGCCGTGGGACTTGTGCGAGGTACCAGGGCAGTGGAAGTGGTTTCTGTACTGAAAGACACTGCAGGGTCCTCGCTGGCAGTTATCAGGGTGGTCTCTCCCAGGAAGGTGGCCTGAGGGGTGGGGAAAGTCCCATGGCCTGGGCCAGTGGAAGCTGCACTGGATGCGTGTGGTCCCATGGGGGTGGCTGCTGTGATCACACTGGTGGGAGTGGGTGTTGGGGGAGACTCAGCTGTGGTGTGGAGTGTTCTGGTTTTGCCTGGGGCAGAAGAAATGGGCTGTGTGTAAAGGCTGCTGGTATTTGTGAAAGAGGAAAACCCAGAGGTGGACAAAGGACTTGCTGGAGGACTTAGAGTGTTGACAAGAGCTGTGGACACACCCAGAGTGGTGGCGGAAGCTGTGTGCACAGGGAATGTTGTGTTGCTATTGGGCAATGATGAAGTTGATGGGAAGATGCTTGGGAGCGTTGCTAAGGAAGTGGTTGGAGAAAGGTGTGACCCCATGCCCACTGATCCACTGGTGCCTACAGACAAGTGGGTGTCAGTGGTGTATGTGGCTGTTGAGGTGGATTCACCTGCTGTGTGGGCCTCATTGGTGGTGGCTAGAGCCAAGGACCCAGAGGTCCAAGAACTGCTAACTGATGAGGAAGGGGAGGCTAGCCCAGTGGGGCTACCAGAGGACTGGATGGCAGGGGCTGGGGTCATGCCAGGGAGGCCTGTAGTCGGAGCTGGGAGGTTCAGTGTTGGGGAAGAGGAGAGGATGGTAGTTGTGGTAGACAAATTGTGGGAGGTGGTGTCAGATGGGAGTGTGGACACAGCATTGGTGGTAGAGGGTGCGGACAGCAAGATGGATGAAGGGGAGATGTCAGTGTGGCCTGGCTCTGTGCTTGGGAAAGGAGAAGACAGCATAATCAGGCCTGTGGATGATGCCACAGTGAGGGTAATGACAGTAGACAGGAGAGTTGACCTAGGTCTCTCTGAGGTTGTCACTGTGTGTGCAGGTGGTTCCGTGGCTGTGGGTGTTGTGGCTGTGCTTGTGTGTGTGGTTGCTGTTGGAGTAGATTCACCTGCTGTGTGGGCTGCATTGGTGGTGGCTAGAGCCAAGGACCCAGAGGTCCAAGAACTGCTAACCGACGAGGAAGAGAAGACTGACCCAGTGGGGCCCACGGAAGACTGGATGGCAGGGGTTGGGGTCATGTGGGGGAGGCCTGCACTCAGGACTGTGGAGGGTGGTACTGTGGAAAAGGAGAGGATGGCAGTTGTGGCTGTGTTGGGTGTGGGGTGGCTGTGAGAGGAAGTAACACTGGGGGTCCCATGTGAGGGGATCTGTGTGGCTGTGGCTCCTCGGGTAGTGGTAGGAGTCAGGGCTGTTTCTGCAGTGGTTGGAGAGGATGCTGTAAAAGCCGGAGAGATGCTGGTGGTTGGTGCACCTGTCACAGAGGTTGTAGAGGGCGTGAAAGCACTAGTAGGGGAATTGCGGAAGGTGAGCTCAGATGGGAGTGTGGACACAGCATTGGTGGTAGAGGGTGTGGATTGCAAGATAGATGGAGGAGAGATGTCAGTGTGGCCTGGCTCTGTGCTTGGGAGAGGAGAAGACGGCATAATCAGGCCTGTGGGTGATGTCACAGTGAGGGTAGTTGTGGCAGTAGACAGGAGAGTTGACTCAGGTCTCTCTGAGGTTGTCACTGTGTGTGCAGGTGGTTCCGTGGCTGTGGGTGTTGTGGCCGTGTTTGTGTGTGTGGTTGCTGCGGTGGATTCACCTGCTGTGTGGGCCGCATTGGTGGTGGCTAGAGCCAATGACCCAGAAGTCCAAGAACTGCTAACTGATAAGAAAGGGGAGATTGAGATAGTGATATCAACAGGTGAGTGAGTGGCAGGGGTTGGAGCTATGCTGGGGAGGCCTTTAGTCGGAGCTGGGGGAGTCAGTGTTGGGAAAGAGGTAGTTGTGGTAGAAAAACTGTGGGAGGTGGTGTCAGGTGGAGGTGTGGACACAGCATTGGTGGGAGGTGGTATGGATTGCAAGGTGGATGGGGAGAAGACATCAGTGGTGCCTGGCTCTGTGTTTGGGAGAGGAGAGGAAGACACAATCGTGCCTGTGGATGATGTTAAAGCACCAGTGGTTGATACAGCAAGTGTGCTGGCTGTCCAGGGCATGCAGGTGGTGTTTTGAGCTACTGAGGATGTGTCTGTGGAAAGAGAAGAAATGTCTGTGGTGAGAGGAACTGTGATACTATGTGCAGTAAGGGTTTGCGCAGTTGTCCCAGTCGGTGTGCCACTAGGGTTTGTGAGAGTCATGTGACTCACACCTATGACTGTCATGGCCTGGTCACTGGAAGGTTGGGAATGGTTGAGGATGGGGTTGGTTTTTGCCGTGGAGAGAAGCCCATGTAGGATGGAAGCAGACAAGGCCAAGGTGCCTGTGTTGGCAGAACAGAGAACCAGGCGTGAACATGCATTTCGCTGCAGCACCATCATGCCGCTGCGGTCATCACTATCCCAGTTCCCAGATACAGATCACGACAGCAGGGGGAGGTTGCTCATTCCCACATGGAGGCAGCCGGGAGCTGGAGCTTCCTCCTATCCAGGGCAGGAGCTAGCGGGTTGGGGCGCTCTGTGCCCCTCCCTCACTGAAAGCAGGTTCGCCAAGCCTCCTCTCCCTCACTTTCCTCCCAGCTCCACTGTGACCAAGCTAAGTTTCTTTTTCCCCAAGAGTGAGAGCCCAGTCAAGGCCACACAACCAGGGTGGGGCCGATGAGGAAAGAGCCACAGGGCACATGCCAAGCGCAGAGAGAGAGAGAGAGAGACTTGAGATCCCAGACTCTACTGAAAGCCAGGGGCATGGTGGCTGCAGCCAGACACAGCAGGGAAGCCAACCTCCAGAAAGAGAAGGTGGGAGAACATTCCAGAGACCTTCAGCCTTAGCAGTGCATGTCAATCACCAAATCAGACATTTGCCAGGTTCTTCTGCCTCTGTCCCTGAACTAGGTAGTACACCAACGTGCACACTGCCCACCCTGCAGATAACACCAGCCCATGCTGCGGGTGGCAAGCCAGAGGTGAGGGGTGGGGAAGGGGTTTCCTGGGCTGCAGCAAGCCAGCAGCACCCTTCCCGACCTCCGACCACCTGTCCATACAGCTTAAACCTCTTTATGTGGGACATGCCACATCGTTTCCCTGAGAACTGAGGTCAGGGACTGGAAAGCAGGGAGTGGGGACACCATGAGGAGCCCCTCGTGCCAAATTGTGGCCCCGGAAGCAAAGGAGCAGCTGAACCAAGATAGTTCCCCACACTGGCTGACCTCTGACCCACACCCTCAAGGCAAAGTGCACTTCAGCATGTCCCCAGACAGCACTGGTGACAGCAACTGTGCCCAAGGACATGGGCCCTGGCAGGGGTTGAGAGAGGGAAGGGCAGAGCTGGGGTGGGTGGGGAGTGGGGCAAGGGGCTGCCCAGGCAGAAAAGCAAGAAGCAGGGAGAGACTCGGAAGCAGGCAAGAGTGGAAGGGAGGCATTGAGAGGTCAAGGGGAGGGAAGGTCTCTTGCAGAGGGACCCTGAGACAGGGGACAGGAAGACAGAGGGGCATTCCAAAAATGGAGCTGCATGGGCTTGGCAGCGTGGCCTAGTGGCTAAGGTCCTCGCCTTGATCCCATATGGCTGCTGGTTCTAATCCCGGCAGTTCAACTTCCTCTCTCTCTCTCCTCCTCTCAGTGTATCTGACTTTGTAATAAAAATGAAATAAATCTTTAAAAAAAAAATAAAAAAAATAAAATGGAGCTGCAGAGAGGAGAGCCTGTCCCAGGAGCCGATGCAGATGTACCCTCAACAACCGGTTCAAGCCAGAGCTACAGCCAGAGCTTCCCAGCTTCCTTGGCTCCACGCCCACAGCCCCCAGCCCCACACAGCAATATCAGAAGGATCTCTAACCTGCCACCCCTCACACATTCTCCCACTCACCTGTGGCTCCTGAGCATGCCTTGAGCATGCAGAGGAGGCCAAGGAGCCCCAGCAGCCTCATGGAACTTGGGGGACAGGACCCACACAGGTGGTCGGTGCAAGACAGCAGGAGAGAGACTGCAGCCACGTTTGCACAAGGCGCCCGCCCCAGTGGAAAGTGGTTATTGCCTTGGCAGGCTGGAGGGCTGAGCCGCACCTATGCACCACCCACCTCTCCCCTTCCCACTTCCTATGCTGGATCCAGTGGTGGGACAGGACAAACCAAGAGGTGTTGGCCGCCCCAGCCCAGACTTCGGCCCCCACCCCAGGAGTAGACTGGAGCCTTGATCCATCTTGGTGTTTGTTTCAGGCACACCTGCTGGGAAGGGGCTGGTAGTTCCAGACTCCCTTGCGATTCCTTTGCTGTCATGGTGGACCCTGGAAACAGCCCAGATGGATTGTTCCAATTCAGAAAGACCAGGGGAGATCAGAAAGGCATCACCAAAGAGAAACCCACAAGGGTCCTGTTAAGTGGAATCAGTCAGCCACGCTTTTATTGAAATGCACAGGTGAATACACACAAGTCCTTGCAGTGGATACACAGATACACACATGGGTGTAAGCACATTCAGAAGTTGGCGAAGATTCACCTGCCAGCAAGGGCGTAGGATTAGCTCAGAGAATCCTGAAGGAGCTGAGGCTGGGGGAGCTTGTGGGGGTACCACCAACCCCCTCTCTACTGCCACAGCTTGAATCTCCGAAGGTGCACCTGCTGCAGACCTCCTGCCTGCAAGGTGGCAATGCTGAGTGGTGGGCCCTTTAAGGGGTGGGACTTTGGGTTACCTGAGGACAAGCCCTGCAAGGGACAAAGGTCCCTCTCCTGGGACCTTGAGTTCTCACAAGAGTGAATTATAAAAAGCATGAACCTGGCCTCGCCTCCTGTGTGGAGTGGGGGCCACTCTCTCCAGTACTTGCTCCCACCACCACCATCCACAATGACATGATAGGAGGCTACCCTGATGCCACAGCCTCTGCTCCTGAACCTCCTGAACCTGGAGCTCAGCTCCAGGCTGAGCAACATTAATATACAGGACAGTGGGGAGCAGTAGCCATGGGGAAAAGGCACCACTTAGGGCATGAGCATCCAGTGTCAGAATGCCTGGTTTAAGCCCTTGCCCCTTCCACTTCCAAATCAGCTTCCTGGCAATGCACACCTGGGAGGCAGCAGGCGGGGGGGGGGGGCGCCAGGGGGGGGGTCAAGTGTTTGGGTTCCTACCACCCATGCAGGAGACGTGGATGGAGTTCTGGGCTCCTGGCTTCAGCCTGGCCCAGCCCCATCTCTGGCAGATCCTTGGGATAGGAACCAGCAGAGGACAGACCCTCTGTGTCTGTATGCCACCTGTCATTGTCATGGCGGACGGTGGTGGTGGAGGCAGGTACTGGAGGGAGTGGCCCCTACTCCACACAGGAGGCAAGGCCAGGTTCATGCTTTTTACAATTTTTTTACAATTCTGATCATATTTCAAAAACAGATATCCAAAAGTGGGCCTGGCGCGGTGATCTAGCAGCTCAAGTCCTCACCTTGAATGCACTGGGATCCCATATGGTGCCAGTTCTAATCCCAGCAGCCCTGCTTCCCATCCAGCTCCCTGCTTGTGGCCTGGGAAAGAAGTCAAGGATGGCCCAAAGCCTTGGGACCGTGCACCCATAGGCTGGAAGAAGCCCCTGGCTCCTGGCTTCGGATCAGCGCAGCTCCAGCTGTTGTGGTCACTTGGGAAGTGAATCATAGGACAGATCTTTTCTCTGTCTCTCCTCTCTCTATATATATGACTTTGCAATAAAAAAATAAAATATTAAAGAAAAAAGAATCCAAAAGTATCAACATAAGGTTAGGCATGAACAAGGCTTTTGCGGAAAGTCCTGGGGAATCCCACCCTTCCCAGCAGGACAGGGCGAGGCCAGAGGGGCCCAGGCAGCCAGGGGCGTCCCCAAGACTGCTCCACTCGGAGAGCCTTATATTTTGTTAAGGTTAATTTGTTTTTATTGTAAAGGCAGATTTTATAGAAAGAGAAGGAGAGACAGAGATCTTCTAACGGTTCACTCCCCAAATGTAAGCAACAGCCAGAGTTGAGCCTTTTCAAAGCTGGAAGCCAAGAGCTTCTTCCAGGGCTCCCATGTGGGTGCAGGGACCAAGGACTTGGGCCACTCTGCTGCTGTTGTCAGGTGTATTAGCAGAGAGCTGGAAGGGAAGTGGAGCAGCCAGACTCAGACTGGTGCCCATAGGGGATGCCAGTGCCACAGAGCAGAGGATTGTCCTGGAGTAAAACTGTGCCAGCCCCCACTTGGAGGTCCTTGAGAGGCTGTGCTGCACCTGTTCCCCGAGGCCCCCAGGCCTCTCTGTCCCCTGCAGAGGTCTGAAGTAAAAGGACTTGAGATGCCCTGCAAGCACCTGGGAGGCATGCGGTGACCTTGGAAGTGGACCAAGGAGTGCCAGCGTAAAGCATGAGGTGAGGTGGGCCCCAGCAATGGCCCAGACGACGCCGTGGAGAGGCAGCCAGGCCTCTTGGAGTCCCTCGCTTGGGCTTCCTAACACTTTTGGCTGTGTTGTCCAAGTTCAGTGTAGCTGTCACACCCACAATGCTCTTCCTCAGGCTGAGTCCCCAGATGGTTCCAGGAAGGCTTAGGGTCTCTGCCAGTCAGACTGTGGACCAGTGGGTCCCTGAGGAAGACAGACACTGAGGACAAAGGGGTCAGCCCAATCATCAGTGACACCCAGGGAACACTGAAATGGGAGTCGTGAGAAACCAGGTGGGAAAGGAGGGTCCAGGGTCCCACCACTGCCACAGGGATCCAAGCAAAGCCAGGAACCTGGGACAGTATAAGCTAGGACCACCCCCCCACACACCCCAGGGTGTCAAGGACACAGTGGGTGGGGCCAGGGAGAGGTCACTTCTTGTCCCCCCCCCCCCCGGAGAGAGTGAGGAAGAGAAAGCTTGGGAGGCTCAGTTATCTCATTTATATCTCAGTTATCACCTGTGGCTTGGCTCAGCTCGTGGGTGGGGCTCGGAGTGTGGCTTGCAGAATGCCAGGGCAACCCTGACACTTGGCAGTGAGACAAGTTGAAGTCTCGAGGCCCTGGGGCTGAGCCCATGGCTCATGGTAGCATGTGGTCCTTTCTCACTTGCGTGTGTGGCTTGGCCTTCCTCACACATCTGCACTCCTTGCCACAATGACTCCACTCTGGACCCAGGGGGCTGAAAGAGCAGCCCCTGGCTGGTCCACTACCGACGACTTAACAGCAGTGGAAAATGACAGACGGACAAACCACCTGCTGGCCCTTAAAGCTTCACTTCAGAAATAACCTCCAGCCGAGTTCTGTTGGGCAAAGCAAATCCCATGTTTGGCTGGAGGTAGACAGGACAGGGATAATCAGCTACTGCCAGGGAGAGGCTCCATGGGGCAGACTCCAAGCCTGATAGCAACAGGGCAGAGAGATGCCATCCACCCCAGGGAGAGAGAGCAAATGTCAGCCACACAAGCACTGTCTCCCGCAGCTCAAAACCCAGGGGTGGATATGGATGACAGTCACATAGATTCCACCAGGGCCATGGCACGGTAGGTCAGGTCGCCCCTGGAAACACTGCTAACCTGAGTACCGGCTCGAGTCTTCGGCTGCTCCACTACCCATTCAGCTCCCTGTTAGTGTGCCTGGAGAGACAGAGTAAGATGGCCCCTGTGCTCATGTGGGAGTTCTGGATGGAGTTCCAGGCTTCTGGCTTCCGCCTGGCCCGACCTATGCCCATGTGGAGAGTAAACCAGCAGATGGGAGAGTCTGTCTCCCTCCCCCCCCACCCAGGCTGCCTTTCAAATAAATAAATAAATATTTTAGGCCCAGCGTGGTAGCTCAGCAGCTAAAGTCCTCACCTTGAGGATGGCCCAAAGCTTTGGGACCCATACCCACCCACATGGGAGACCTGAAAGAGGATCCAGTCTCCTGGCTTCAGATCAGCTCAGCTCCAGCCGTTGTGGATGCTTGGGGAGTGAATCATCAGATAAAAGATCTTCCTCTCTCTGTCTCTCCTCCTCTCTGTATATCTGACTTTCCTATAAAAATAAATAAATAAATCTTTTTTAAAAGAAAAAAAAGACTCTGCCAGTGGAACGGGAAGGCAGAATGAAGCCCCTGGTGGGTCACTGCGGAGATGGGCCCAAGATGTGGGGAGCTGGAAGGCTCAGCCCCTCTGGAGCCCAGGAAGTAGAAGTCCACCATGTACTCTCGATGCTTAACACCACCAGCACGTTGGAAAGGTGGCAGGGTTGGTGGGGAGGGGACCCTCCAAGGGCTGGTGGGACCACAGGAGCCACATCTCCAGGGAGAATGTGAGTTAAGTAGACAGGGTGCCATGTGTGCTGAAAGTCCCAGGAACTTAACACATCTTGGCAACTCAGAAACCACCAGAGGAGTCTGGTGGATATCCCCAGAAGAGGCAGCCTCATTGTCAACCCACCTATGCAACTGCCTAGTACCAAGGGCAGGTGCCAGCTCCTAACTCAAGAAAACCCCACCTTCTCTCACAGCATGCCTCTGAGCTCATGAATATTGTATTCCCTCATTAGACAATCAAGTGAAGAGGAGACCAATAGCTCCAGGCTACAAACCTCTACCCCTCCACCGTCCAGTGTGGCCCCCACCCCATCTCTCCAGCACACACTCTCAACCCTCACTGTACTATACCACCCCGGTCACAACATGGTCACAAACCCAGACACACAAGAAGAGAGCCTCCGTCCATTCAGGGGATGGTGCAAGAAGCCAAGAAGGTGACCCACTCTCCCGATATGGCTTCAGACCACCTGTCAGGTGACAACACAAAGTGCAAGCGAATTTCAAAAAGTTATGGAAAAATGAGATGGAAAGATGAAGTTATTTTGGTGCCAGAAATCTGAAAGCTCTCCACATGAGGGATCTTCAAAAAGTTCCTTACTAGGGATCAATACAGTGGCAGAACAGGCTAGTCCTCTACCTGTGACGATGGCATTCCATATGGACATCGGTTCTTGTCCTGGCTGCTCCACTTCCCATCTGTTTCCCTGCTAATGGCCTGGCTCAAGTCCTTAGGACCCTGTAACCCACTGGGAGACCCAGAAGAAGCCTCTGGCTTCTTACCAGCTCAGTTCTGACCATTGTGGCCATTTGAACCAGCAGATGGACAATCTCTTCCCCTATAATGCTTCCAAGTTAATTAAATAAATCTTTTATTCATTTAAAAATATTCATTTGTAAAATTTTTTTAAGATTTATTTTATTTTTATCACAAAGTCAGATATACAGAGAGGAGGAGAAACAGAGAGGAAGATCGTCCGTCCGATGATTCACTCCCCAAGTGGTTGCAATGGCTGGTGCTGGGCCGATCTGAAGTCAGGAGCCAGGAACTTCTTCCAGGTCTCTCACGTGGGTGCAGGGTCCCAAGGCTTTGGGCCGTCCTCAACTGCTTTCCCAGGCCACAAGCAGGGAGCTGGATGGGAAGCAGGGCTGTACAGCTTACTGTACAGTTACTGTACAGCTCCCTCTAAAATGCCTGAAAAGCAGTGGAGGGGAAGTGGAAGTACTTGTCACGGGGTCGGGCATTGCCCTGAGTAGAGGGCATCAGCACTCTGCATTTCTTGGGGAGCTGAAGGGGCTGGGTACCACGAACACTTGGGATGGGCTTCAAGGCCAAGAGGCGTGGCATTGCCCCCCTGCCCGGCATCCCCACCGTGGAACAGATCTGGAGGACATGGGCGCAGCGTGGGGCCTGCCAGATCCTGAAGGTGTCCCCAGGAGAACCAGAGACTCCAAGGCCGAGTGGGAGCGGCTCTACCGCCAGAGCCGAGCCATCTTGGCCATCAATGTGTGCCTGCGGCAGGCGGGTGAGGGGCTGAAGCAGCACGCCAGGGCCTGCAGAGCACCTGCAACCCACCCAGGTGATGACGGTTGTGCTGCCGGCCACTGGACCACCTCCTCCGGCTTGCCTGGACTTGTGTGCCATCCATCCCAGGCTGGACCTCATTCAGGCATCTCCTCTGGCTGGTTCCTCCTTGCATCCCACACGGAGGGACAGGAATGGGTCTTGGGGACTGTGTCACCTGGAGGGCCTGGGCCACCACAGCTCTGCCTAGGGAGCCGGCATCTTCTCTCAGACCCTGGCCCTGGGTACAAGTGGAGGTGATGTGGCAGATGATGCCAGTGAAGCCACGGGTTGGGCAAGCAGGCCAAGGTCAGTCCTGGGGGCCCCCCAGGGACAAGCCCCACGAGCTTCCAGACAACCCGGCCTCTGGACCCAACAGTTTGTCGTCTTCGGCTGCCCCTCACCTGCCTTTTCCCCCAAAGGTTGCTGCCTGGCGGTCAGTGTGTGTGTGTCGCTGGCCCAGAGCTCCCAGAAAGGCCAACCTCCGAGCCAGGACAACAGAGTGGTTGAATACTTCCATTTATATTAAAGATGGTGGCCCAGGGGGGAAAAAAGGCAGCAGGGGATGGCCCAAATGCTTGGGCCCTGTACCCATGTGGGAGATCTACATGGATTTCCAGGCTTCTAGCTTCAGCCTGGCCCAGCCCTAGTTATGCAGACATTTGGGAAATAGACCGACAGATGGAAGAATCCTCTGTATCTCTCTCTCTCTCTCTCTCTCTCTCTCTCTCTGTGTGTGTGTGTGTGTGTGTGTGTATGTGTAATTCTGCCTTTCAAATAATTAATCTTTTGAAAAGCTGTCCCTTTATGGAGGCCGCTCACTGTGGCACAGCCACCACCTGCTGTGATGGTGTTCTAGAACAGAGGGCTATTCTCCACCCAACCTCCAGGTGTTCTAGAACAGAGGGCTGTTCCCCATCCAGCTGCCTACTGATGCACCTAGGAGGCAGCAGGTGATGGCCCAAGTGCCCAGGTGGCAGAACAGGATGCAGTCCCAGGCTCCTAACTTCAGCCCTGCCTGGCACAGCCACTGCAGCCATTTGAAAAGCGATCCAGTAAATGGATGATTGTCCCTCCCTCTCTCTTACACTCTGCCTTTCAAATAAATACATCTTCCTTTAAAAAAAGTATGTCTTATAATAGGAAATCTAAGCTTTCATTCAAGAGTGCATTAAATAAATAGAAAGGGTTATATATATGTCAAATTTCCAGGCATGAGTGTTTTTATGACATCAATACAATCAGTCTGCTAAAATTAATGTATACATTTAATACCACTGAAATTTTTAAAAATCACAATAGGGTTGAATTTTTTTTTAATGGGAACAATTACCTTGAAGCACACATGGAAAATAAATGTTGAAAGATACAACAGATGTTAGAGTCCTGGCCAAAGCCCCCGGACATCAGAGTGCAAGCTAGTCAACCCCCAGAGAATGACAAAGGGTCTCGCTGGTAATGCAAACAGCAAACAGAGTTTATTGTTCCAGCATGCTGGGGTCAGACCGCACTTGGGGCACGCAGGCCAGCCAAGCAGGGCGGTCGGACCTCAAACAGCCCAAGACAGAAGCTTATATAGGCCCTTTTGGGCTGGGAAATACATCAAAAGTAGCAACCTTAGACATATGGCCTTCAGGCACAGGGAGCCTGTTCCTTTCCATACCCATTATCTTTATGGCTCATCCCATTCTCACATCCTTATCTTCCTCCTGTTCCTGGGACCGGAGAATTGTGCCCTTGCCCTCCTGCACCTGGGTTCACAAAGTTGCAGGACAGCAAAGAACAGATTTATCACTGAAGTGGAATCCTCCCAAAGTCCAGGTGCCTCCTGGCCTAGCAAAGTAGCAGTTTTTCATACAAAGGAATCTCATACTGCCCAACAAAAACATACTGTTCTAGCATACTAATATACTATTATAGCATTTACCTATCCTCCAACAGAGAAAAGTGTGAAAGCTAGTAACAAGGCAGCTTGCCTTATAAGCTGTTGGGACATACTATCAAACTGCACTGCAACCACTGTGCGGGTGACACAGGAACAAGCAACAGATCCTCGCAGCCCCAGGAGCAAGCCATAGCAGGCGCCATCCTAGTAGCCCACACCTTGCATGGAAACGAACCCCAACAGAAGAATGGGTGATCCAGCAATACAACTGATGAGCTCATTGGCAGGAAATAAAGTTAGACCTTACAACTGAAATTTCACACTTTTTTAAATTCTTGCTTATTTATTTCAAAGACAGAAAGGGAGCATGTCCGCCCGCTGGCTCAGCTCCGGCCATTGCAGCCACGTGGGGAGTGAACCAGCAGCCAGATCTTTCCCTTTGTCTTTCCTTGTCTCCGTACATCAGCCTTTCCTTGTCTCTGTATATCTGCCTTATTGGAAAGGCAGATCAGATTTACAAAGAGAAGGAGAGACAGAAAGATCTTTCATCTGTTAGCTCACTTCCCAAATGGCCACAGTAGCAAAAACTGAGCCTATCCAAAGCCAGGAGCCAGGAGCTTCTTCCAGATCTCCCACATGGGTTCAGGGTCCCAAGGCTTTAGGCCATCCTCTACTGCTTTGCCAGATACAAGCAGGGAGCTGGATGGGAAGTGAAGCAGCCGGGATTAGAACCGGCGCCCGTATGGGATCCTGGTGTGTGCAAGATAAAGATTTAGCCACTCCATACTTTTTGAAAAAGATTTATTTATTTTTTATTACAAAGTCAGATATACAGAGAGGAGGAGAGACAGAGAGGAAGATCTTTAGTCCATTGATTCACTCCCCAAAGTGACCGCAACTGCCGGTGCTGCGTCGATCCAAAGCCAGGAGCCAGGAATTTCCTCCAGGTCTCCCACGCGGGTGCAGGATCCCAAGGCTTTGAGCTGTCCTCAACTGCTTTCCCAGACCACAAGCAGGGAGCTGGATGGGAAGTGGAGCTGCTGGGATTAGAACTGGCACCCATATGGATCCCGGGTGTTCAAGACGAGGACCTGAGCCGCTAGGTCATGGCGCTGGGCCCCCACTCCATAAATTTTTAGCTAAAAATAACCCAAACCATTCAACTTCATTCTCAGGAGCACTGTACAGTTAAAGATGCTTATAGCAGAATTCGTACTACAATTCTGTTGGTTACTTAACAGCTTCTAGAATGTTTGTGATACAGCAATCACAGGCAAGTGTTTTCCAATAAATGTCTGTCTCCATGGGAAGCTTGTTCTGCATGAGATATCTTTTTCCTTGAATCTAACATCTTTCACCCTCATCTCTAGCGCCTCCTTCCTTGTTTGTCTTACAGATGCACTGCACTTCCTAGGGCAAAATCAAGCGCTTTAACTCAGCCCAGCACCAACACCTTCAGGTGGCGAGACCACCAAGTGGCAGGTGCTGTGACTTCTCCACCTGCTCTACACTCCGGTTCTGACGGGGAGGAAGATGAAGAGGGAGGTGATGATGAAGACGGAGGGGGTGGGGGCAGGGAGGCACTGGCCAGCTTGTTTGCACTATGACCTAACAGCATCAGGTGCAATTGTACTCAGCCCTAGCAGCCTCAGAGGTTTCAGCAGGGGACTCATCGTTGGAGAGGAGACGCTCGCATTCTATGAGAGCTGTGAACACCATCTTTTATGGGTTTATGGGCTTTAAATAAAAAAAAAAAAACTCAAGACAACTTGTACAAACAATAAACAATGCCTCACCCGGAACTCAGGCCCCAAAGGTGGCACAGAAGAAAGTCCAGCTCGGCCCGAGGTCAGGCAAAGTCACAGTGAGTCAAACAGACAAATCTCACCACTCCCAGCGGCAAACCGCCCCACCTGCTTTCCCGAATCTGTGGCATCTCAAAATTCTGTCAATGCCAGCCCACTCTGTGCAAGCCCTGGCTCTCCCCTAAGTGCCAGGGTGCCATGGGTCCCCTTCTGATGGCACACCCAGGGCTGTGACTTGTGGGCCACTCGCTCTCCACCCCACTGCTAACACACAAGCAAAGCTTTAGTCTAAAACGAGTAGCAGGGACCATCAGCACTCATCCCCACCTCCTAATGATGACAGCCTGGTGGTCTTCAAACTCTTGACTTTATTTATTTGTTTTTCGGTTGGTAGTAAAGGAAAGGAAAAAAGTGGGAGGAGATGAGCATTTAGCCTAGCAGTTAAGACACTTGTGCCTCTGGTTAAAGTACTTGGACTTCAACAATGACAAATATCTAGGCAAATGGAGACTCTATGGTGGACTATGTCAGCCAATGGACACTGAAAATATTCACTCATCCTTGGATCAGTGAGATCAATAACATTTCAGCACTATCAAAACAACCTGGGCAGAACCCTCGGAGTGTGCACCACATCAGGACCCTGGGCCGATTCTGGGTGGTCATTCCCCATCCCTAGGGCCTGGGGCATTTGGGAAGCTGGGTGTGGCTTTGCCCCTCCCCCCATCCTCAGATACAGGAAAAACAAATGGAAAACTTGGAAATAATGATCACATCCACTTTTCCTTGACCTTTGATCCTTTCCACCCTGATCAACTATGTAAGCATCATCTAAAAAAAAAAAAAAAAAAAAAAAAAAAGGGCCTGGCGGCGTGGCCTAGTGGCTAAAGTCCTCACCTTGAACGCGTTGGGATCCCATATGGTTGCCAGTTCTAATCCCAGCAGCTCCACTTCCTATCCAGCTCCCTGCTTGTGGTCTGGGAAGGCAGTCGAGGACGGCCCAAAGATTTGGGATCCTGCACCCGCTTGGGAGACCTGGAAAGAAGTTCCTGGTACCCAGCTTCGGATCAGCACAGCACCAGCCGTTGCAGTCACTTAGGGAGTGAATCATTGGACGAAAGATCTTCCTCTCTCTCTTTCCTCCACTCTCTATATATCTGACTTTGCAATACAAATAAATAAATCTTTTTCAAAAATTAAAAATAAGAAGACCTGGTTTTGAAGCCCAGCTTTGGTTCCTGACTCCAGCTTCCTGCTAATGTAGACCTTGGGAGGCCTTGATTCAGTCCCTGCTCCTGACCCAGGACCTGCCCAACCCTGGCCACAGTGGGCCTTAAGGCAGTGAGCCAGCAGGTAGGAGTGTTCTCTCTCTCTCTTTCTCTCCCTTCTCAATAAATAATGTAAAACATGTATATTTATGTATTTGTCTTATAGATGCATTAATTTATGAGGGTGCTTCAAAAAATTCATGGAAAATAGAGTCAAAATAGCAAAAGAAAATTTCTCACAATAGGCATTTTTCATGAACTTTTTGAAGACTCTTCATATAAGTACAAAAATTTTAAGATCTAATTTTTTGTTTGAAAGGCAGAGTTACAGAGAGAAAGAGAGAGAGAGATCTTCTATCCATTGGTTCACTCCCCAAATGGCCACAACAGCCAAAGCCATACTGGTTCAAACCAGGAGCTAGGAGAAGCTGGGTCTCCCAATGGGTACAGGGACCCAAGGACTTGGACCATCCTCTGCTGCTTTTCCAGGCCACAGGATTGGAAATGCAGCACCCAAGACACTAACCAGCACCAACACAGGATGCCAACACTATAGCTCGCTCCACCATAGCACCAGCCCCAGCACGACTGGTTTTTCATTGCCCTTGACCTTGACCACTGTGCTTGCAATGTCTGTTTAACAGCACTATACTCAGACCACGACTGGTCCTCCCTAGTTCTGTGTCTGAAATGACAAGCAGCGGTCTGGGAGGAGGAGATGGCCACCGAACAGGCTGGAGACCTCACAATTCACCACGATGGAGGATGGTCACTCTGTGACCTCAGCTGGGATTTGGGTGTGTTCCTGCTGTGGAAACTGCATCTCCAACAGTGCGCAGTTGACAAGGAGAGCTGAGATGTAACTGAGTCACAAGGGTTCTGTCCTCAGGAAGGACTCAAGCCTGCCTTATCACGGGAATGAGCAAGTCAGCATGGAAATGGTCCCTGATAAAAGGATGAGCTCAGTTCCCTCCAGTCCACCTCCCACTCCCTACCTGCTCACTCCCCCACCTCCTGCCATGTGACCCTCCACATCCATGCCTATCCATTTACCCCTCCACCTCCCACCCTGTGACCCCCTTCCACTCCCCAAGCCTACCTGCTCACCCCTCCACCTCCTGCTGTGTGACACCCCACTCCCCATCCTACCCACTCACCCCTCCACCTCCCACCATGTGACGCCCCCACTCTCCACACCTACTCATTCACCTCTCCATCTCCAGCTGTGTGACCTCCCTCCCCCATGCTACCCACTCACCCCTCCACTTCCCACCATGTGACGCCCCCACTCTCCACACCTACTCATTCACCCCTCCACCTTCTGCCATGTGACATCCCACTCCCCCATGCTACCCACTCACCCCTCCACCTCCGGCTCTGTGACCCCCCCACCTTTCCACGCCTACCCATTCACCCCTCCATCTCCACTGTGTGACCTCCCTCCCCTATGCTACCCACTCACCCCTCCACTTCCCATCATGTGACTCCCTCTACTCCCCCATGCCTACCCTCATCCCCCAGCTCCTGCCTTATGATAACAGCGCCAAGCAGGACCGCACCAAGATCCAGTGTCACAGAGCAGCAGGTTGAGCTGCTGCCTATGTTGCAATACGAGCATCCTGGCTGCTCCAATTCCGATTCAGTTCCCAAGACAGTCCCAATGCTTGGGTCCCTGCATCCACATGGGAGACCCAGATGGAGGTCCCAGTTCCTGGCCTCAGGCTCAGTCAGCCCTGATCATTGCAGCCATTTGGGAGAATGAACCAGCAAGCAAAGATCTCTCTCTCTATCTCTATCTCTATCTCTCTCTCACTCGGCCTCTCAGATAAAGATAATAAAGATTCAAGAAAAAATCCCTTGCCTGATTCAGGTGCTTCAACCTTGAGCCTCCCGGTCTTTTGAACTAAAGAATAAATCCCTGCTCATTATTAACCAACTGCGGCACTCTGTCATCACAGTACAAAATGGGCCAACACAGCTTCTCTGGCAGTTCCTTGGACAAACTCCTAGCCCAAGGCTTGTCTTCACTCACTCTAACTTGAAACTCACTTGGGGCCCCCAGTTTTCCTGATGTAGCCGTTACTGGAGATACCTGTATCCTACACCGGAGCTCATGAATGTCCTGTTCCCAGCCCCAGCTCCTCCTCCAATGTCCTGCCTACACAGCCCCAGGGACGCAGCAGTAAAGCCTCAAGTCCTGGGGCTCCTGCCACTGCGTGGGAGACGCAGAGTCAGCCCTGGCTCCCACCTTCAGCCCCAGCAGGAACCCAGACCATGGAGCGTATCTGGGGAGTTAGCCTGTAGACAGTCAACAATCTCTCTCTTTCTCTCTCTCTCTCTCTCTCTTTCAAATAAGATTTCTAAGAAATCTTCTAGGTGGGCCCGGTGCAATGGACTAGTGGCGAAATCCTCACTTTGCATGCTCCGGGATCCCATATGGGTACCAGTGGTATCCCAGATGCTCCACTTCTCATCCAGCTCCATGTCTATAACTTGGGAAAGCAGAGGAGGACAAACCAAAGCCTTGTGACCCTGCACCTGGCGCCTGGCTTCAGATGGGCTCAGTTCCAGCTGTTGCAACCACCTGGGGAGTGGGTCAGCAGTTGGAAGATCTTTCTCTCTGTCTCTCCTTCTCTAAGTCTGCTTCTCCAATAAAAACAAATAAAATCCTGACAGCCTAGTGACTAAAATCCTCACCTTCCTTGCATGTGCCAGGATCCTATGTCCCAGCTGTTCCACTTCCCTTCCAGCTTCCTGCTTCTGGCCTAGAAAAGCAATAGAGGATGGCCCAAAGTCTGGAATCCTGCACCTGTATGGGAGATCTGGAAGAAGCTCCTGGCTTCTGGCTTCGGACTGGCTCAGCTCTGGCCATTGTGGCCACTTGGGGAGTGAACCAGCAGTTGGAAGGTCCTTCTCTCAGTATCTCTTCCTGCATATCTGGCTTTCCAATGAAAAATAAATCTTTAAAATAAAATTTAAAATAAATAAAATCTATTAAAATTTTTTCAAACTCTTTTTTTTTAATTAAAAGAATTATAGGTCCTTGCACTAGGAATCAGCTGGGCTAATCCTCCACCTGCAAATGCTGGCATCTGGTACTGGTTTGTGTTCTGGCTGCTCCACTTCTCTTCCAGCTCCCTACTTGTGGCCTGGGAAAGCAATAAAGGATAGCCCAAACCCTTGGGACCATGCACCTGCACGGAAGATCCAGAAGAAGCTCCTGGCTCCTGGCTTTGGATCAGCTCAGCTCTGGCCATTGCTGAGTGAACCAGTGGATGGGAGCTCTTTCTATTTCTCCTTCTCTCTGTAAGTCTTTCCAATAAAAATAAACAAATCTTTAAAAATAATAAAGCACATTAAGTAGTGATGTTCAGCATCACAGATGCTTGAGGTGGTGCTAATAACTGTGTAAATAACACACTGACCAAGGTGTCCCCTGGGGGCTGAGGGGGGGAGGGTTGGAAACCCTCCTATGTGTTCCGGGAAAGAAGCCAAGCCACACCCACAAGGAGGGCAGAGCACACCTTGCAGGATTCCACGTGTGACGATACTGTGCATCTGCCCAGAAGAGGCGTGAGAGGAATGCATATGTCACTCTCACTAATCCTGCACTAGCAGGTAGCGAGGACTAAGCCAGAGTAATTAACTGGCCACCTGAGTGTCAAAGGCAGACTCTAACCCCGCACACAGACCACACCCTTAGCAAGGGCTGGGTAGCATACAGCCAGTTCCAGGAACTTCAGGACATTTTTTTTTCTTCTTTTTTTTTCCATTAAAGTTAAGTCAACTCTTTGCAATATTTATTTTTCATTCATTATATTTTTTAAAAGTAGAGTTACAGAAAGAGAAAGAGAGATCTTCCATCCATTGGTTAACTCCCTGCCAGACTGGACCACACAGGAGCCAGGAGCTTCACCCAGGTCTCCCATGTGGAAGCAGAGGCCCAAACACTTGGGTCATCCACCGTTCCTTTCTCAGGCACATTAGCAGAGAACTGGATTTTAAGTGAAGCAGCCAGGACTGTAACCGGCACCCATATGGGATGCCATTATTTCGGGCAGCAGCTTAACTTGATATGCCACAGTGCCAGCCTCAGGTATTTCTGACCACTGAATGACAACTGATCAAAATTAAGGGGGGGATCAACATTGCAGTGCAGTGGCTGAAGCCACTGTCTACAATGCCAGCCTCCCATGTGAGGACCAATTCGAGCCCCGACAGCTCCACTTCTGATCCAGCTCCCTGATAACGCACCTGGAAAGGTGGCAGAGAACATCACAAATGCTTGGGCCTCTGCACCCACGTGGGAGACGTCAGTGAAGTTTCAGGCTCTTGGCGTCAGCCTGGTTTCAGCCCTGGTTTTGGCCATTTGGGTAGTGACCCAGCAGATGGAAGATCTCTCTCTCTCTTTCATTATAACTCTGCCTTTCAAATAAATAAATGTTAAAATATGCATATATATTTATTCTATCCATGTGCCCAATGAACAACAAAACAACAGCAAATGTTCCAGGGAACAAGGGCCCTGGAGAAGACCCCTGTGGTCAGGAGTGTTGTGAGGGGGGTCTCAAGGGTATGTGTGATGGACACTTGGCCCCAGCATGGTGCTGCTGAGGGCTAGCAGGACCTTCAAGAGGCAGGGTCCGGTGCCAACTGATCAGAGTGTTTGATAGAAGCAGCAAAAGCACCCAAGGATCGCCAAGCACCCTCATTTTTCGAGTATGCTGCCGTGTGCTTGGACCTGGGCTACAGACATAGCCATACCCACAGAGGGCAGGGGACGTCATCAACCTCACAGAACAGAGTAGGAAACAGGGCCCCATGAAGCCGCTGCACGCTGGATGGTGGTTCCCAGGCCCGGGTGGACCCCCGAGTGGAGCTGCTGGGTGTTCTAGCTTGCAGCTTGCATCTCCCAGGGTGACCTGACACGTTACACACAGCTGTTGCCAGACATCCAGAGGTTGCACAGAAACGCCCAACAAGACTGTCACGGGCAGTGCTCACTCAGTGGCAGAACACACCAAATCGCAGAAACACCACATCTATGACAAAACATGACAACATAACAGGTTAGGCCACCACATGTGATGCCTGCATCCTATGTTAAAGCAATGGTCTGGCTATTCTACTTCCAATCCAACCCACTGCAAATGTCTGGGAAGTAGAGGATGGATAATGTACTTGGGCCCCTGCATGCACGCAGGACACCTGGAAGAGGCTCCTGGCTCCTAACTTTGGCTGTTGTGACCATTTGGGAAGTGAACCAGAAGATGGAAGATCTCTCTCCCTCTATCTCCAATGCTCAGTCGCCTTCTCTCTATATAACTCTGTCTTTCAAATAAAAAGATTTATTTTTGAATGGTCTGGCATGACCTGTTGAAAAACATTTATTTGAAAGGCAGAAATAAAAAAATGTCCAAAAACAACAGTTCAATCCCCAAAACATCCTCCAGTGCTGGGTGAGACCAAAAACCTGGAACTCCACCAGTGCTGCCCGCACAGGTGGCAGAGCACCAAGCACCCAAACCATCACCTGCTGCCCCCCAGCAGGGGCTGGGGGGCTATGGGTCTAGTTAGGAGGAAACTAGAATCAGAAAGAGAGCTGGGACTCAAACTCAGGCACTCCCTGTGAGATGGGGGTGTCCTCAGCTGTGGCTTGACCCTCTGTGCCAAATGCCCACCCATTACCATGGACATTTTATTCTATTTTTAAAATATTTATTTATTTTTATTGGAAAGATAGATATACAGAGAGAAGGAGAGACTGACAAAAAGATCTTCCATCCGCTGATTTACTCCCCAAACGGCTGCAATGGCCGGAGCTGAGCCCATCCAAAGCCAAGAGCCAGGAGCTTCCTCCAGGTCTCCCATGTGGGTACAGGGTCCCAAAGCTTTGGGTCATCCTCTACTGCTTTCCCAGGCCACAAGCAGGAAGCTGGAAGGGAAATGGAAAAGCCAGGATACGAAACGGCGCCCATATAGGATCCCAATGTCTACAAGGCGAGGACTTTGGCCACTAGGCTGTCGCGCCAGGCCCACCATGCACATTTTAAAGGTCTCTCTTTTATTGGAGGTGGTGACCTAATGATACCAGGAACACACCTGCAAAACTGTGACATGCCTGGAATACTAGGTCTGGTCACTTTTGTTGTGCAGGGTGGGGACTGTTGAAAGGTCGAGAGACAGACAAAAGAACTGTCATCTGTGGGTTCATTCCCAGACACCTGCCAGGCCCTGGCTGGGGTCAAGAGTCAAGAGCTGCAACACAATCCAGTTCTCCCATGCCGGCGGCAGGAACCCAGCCACTTGTGACACCTTTGCTGTCACCCAGGGTCGGTCTCAGCAGGGAGCTGGAATGGGGAAAGGGGTCACGACTCAAACCCAGGGACTCCAGCGTGGGGCACAAACATTCCTGTGTTGGCCAGCCAAGTGCCTGTCTTGTATACATCAGGCTTATAAAATCAAGAGGTTGAAAGTTCTTGTGCCGGGAACCAACTCAATTACACTATCTTTATGCCATATGCAGCAGGCAATTTCATGAAGCCGAGAGTAAATAAACAATGAGGAAGTCTCTCTACCAATCTGGAATTCTCCCTAAGATAAATTGTTATGCAGGGGGAAAAAAAAAAAAAGGAAAGTGAAGTGCATGCCCAGGGTGTGGACAGGGTGGTTTATGGACAAATGCCAGTTAGTGCTAAACAAGAGCTACTGATTAGCACATAGCCCTGGACCCACAAGCAACACTGTTTTGCCCGTGAATCAGACCAGAAGTCTGGAGGGGCAGGTAGTGGGAGAGGAGAAGGAGAGAAGCATATTTTGTACCTTTGGGATTTTAGGAATTCTGAACTGTTCAGATACATTAAAGTATCACTTGAAAAAAAAGACCAGGGCAAGCGTCTGTCTTACCATGTCCCAAGCCCCAGTCCCCAAGTGCCACTTTCAGCCCCTCCCCCGCCGACTCCCTCCGACTGCTTGCTATTGCAGACCCCGAGAGGCAGCACCGGTGGCTTAGGTCGTTCGGTCCCAGCCTCCCACAAAGGAGATCTGGACCAGGTCCCTGGCTCCAGTTTTTGGCCCTGGCCCACCAGCCCCGGCCACCGTGGATACCCGAGCTATCCTCCTTGGACCAATCAGTGAAATCTCCCCACCAGGAGATCTTTGCCCCTCCTCTGTGAGCCTGTCCCCTCTGACACACAGGGACTCCAAAGCATGCCTAGGAAGGTGTGGGAAAGAGCCACCCTGGAACTAAGGGGAGGAGCTGACTCTAGACCCAGTGAAGCCCATGCCCTCCCCACAACCTACACAGCACGTGTTGGAAGAGTAACGCCCTGTCCCGTGAACCTCGGGCCCTGAAAGCCGTGGGGCACAGAGAATGGGGTGTCCTATGTCCCTGCAGTGGCTCCTGGGGGCTGTGCTGGGCTGCAGCTAAAGATGGGACGCCCTGAGAAGGGCACTGAAGGTCACACATCCCATGCTCAGGGGCTGGGGCTAGGAATGGCGGTTTGGGGATGAGGTCCCAGAGGAAAAAGGAAGGATCCTTGCAAGCTGCAGAGGCCATCACCCCACCCTGATGTCCCCCCCAGAATAAGGTCTTTCTGCATCTGCTGTCTCCGCTCGGCATGCTGGGGGTCCCCCTCTCACCACGTCCCCCTGTCCACAGCATTGGGGATGCCAGGGAGGTGCCACAGCCTCCTGGATCTCCCATGGAGGCCCAAGAGGGAGAGAGACAGAGAAAGAAAAGGAGGGGAGAAAACATAAAAAGATTTCAGAACAGCCTGGCTTGATAAGAAAGCAGGGCATACTGTGCCCGGTATCCTGAGTTCTGAGATCACTGGTGCCAGAGGCCATGATCGAGACCTGTGGCCGAGGGGCCAGTCCAAGGCCACAGTCCATGCGCTTTAAGGTTGCCCCAAGACAGTCACATACTGACTTCTCTCCTGGGGCCCCACTGTTGCTTCCTGATCATGGACCGCCAGTTGGTGAACAGCACTATGGGATGTGGATGCCAATGAGTGTGCCGCGTCCATTTCTGTCATTTGAGTCAGTAAGAGGCTGGGGCAGCAAGCCTTCTAGGTCCGCCTTCCTTTCTTGGAGAAAGGGGGACTCCCTCTGGCCACCCACTTTTATCATCTTTATCCTGTGTCTGTCTCAATCGCACGGCACCTCCTCTCTCTCACCCTGTTTTTGCCAGGTGCTGTGGGCCACAGTATTGGGAGCTCCTTTTCCAGGAACCACAGCAGGGGTGAGCAGTCCATGTTGGGGCATAGCCAGTTAAGCCACAGCCTGCCACACTGGCATCCCATACACAGGCTAGTTCAAGTCCCAGGTTCTGCACTTCCCGGCCCAGCCCTGGCCAAAGTGGCTATCTGGGGAGTGAACCAGTGAATGGAAGAGCCTCTCTCTCTCTTTCTCTCTCTCTCTCTCTCTTTCTCTCACATTAGCCCATCAATGTCAAATCCAAATCCAGGTCTGAGGCTGTCAACTTGCCAGAGGCAGGGTCAACCTCCTGCACAGAACGGCCCTAGCATCAGTTTTGCTTTCCTGTTTGTGATGTGATAGTGACATCAGGGCCTACACCCACTTCCCGCCCCTGGGCAGTGCTATGAGTAGGAGTTCAGGGAGATACAAAGTGCCCAGGAAGGTGTACACACACACACACACACACAGGGACGGACAGCTGGGTCACTCATGGCCACACCCTGCTGACACTACCCATGCTGGAACATTCACGGAGGGGCTTGGCAGCAGGACAGACGACCACAGGGCCAGCCTCACAACCCACCCACCCCTGAGACAAGCAAGGGGATTCCAGGCAGGTCCTCCCCACGTCTATCTGCCCTACCTCAGGGTCCTGAGCTCCCTGCTCCTGGGCCCACAGACAAGGTGGCTGTCATTGGGCCACCTGACACAGTCGTGGTGGTCAGGAGTTTCTGGGAAGACTTTTTTCAGGAATTACGTGGCATCAAATGCTGCTGATAGCATCTTGTGCCAACTTGCCAGCTGTTCCCAAGACACGTAGCTAATGTGTAATCCAAAACCAGCGTCAAGAGTTGGCTGGGCCTGAGCATCTGTGCGAGCTTTGGGCTGGCAGCCAAGGACAACGCAAAGAAGTACAGAGTCACCCTGCTGGGTGCAGAATTCCCAAAAGGACAGCCAGGAATCCTGAGAAAGACCCCGCCCCCTTCCCAGCAAAGGGCTGGGTGGACAGCTTCCAGCAGGAAAGGAAAAAAAAGGGGTCCAAGAGGAACAAGGCCATGTGGGAAACCCTGTACTGACCAGAACAGTTACCACGATGGCTGCTATAAAGTGACGCCATCAGAGACCAGCTCAAGAAAGAAAACAATGGTGTGAAAGGCACCAGGCCAGCACACGGCATGAAGGAAATGACAGTGCAGCTGGCAGCAGTGGCTAGAGCGAAGAGGGACTCTGGCAAGCTGCCACCTCTGCCAGGCGACACCACCGCTTGGTGTGGGGGTGGCCGGGCCATGACTTCAGCAGGCCGCTCACCCAGCCTCAGGCAGGAACACCCTACGAGAATGTCTTTGACCAAAGTCCACTCACCCCTTGACTAGGACCCCAGCAAGTTGGTCAGTGCCACCCAGGCTGTTCCTTCTGCATCCACGCACCCCTCCTCCAGGAACCCTGCCCTGGCCCTAAGGCACACAGCCACCTTGGCCAGCGACACACGCAGCTAGAGGCAGGGGTTGCCAAGGTCACAGATCACAGAAATCCCGAGAGGGAAGCTGCACCTCAGAGAAGTGGGTGGGACAGGGAGAGTGGGTGAAATGTTCTGTTTTTTAGAGAAAATTGACAGACTGCATTTTCTCATCATCTGGTTCACTCCTCAAAGGCCGATGCCAGCCAGGGCTAAACCAGTCCCAAGCTGGGAGCTGGTAACTTCATCCGGGTCTCCCATGCGAGTGGCAGGGACCCAGCGGCCTGAGAGCCGCCTTCCACGTGTGCACTGGAGGAAGCCGGATCCGAAGCGGAACTGGGACTGGGACCCATGCATTCCAACACGGGATGTGGGGTGTCCCAAGATACATCCTAACGATGGGATTACATGCCAAAACAATGAGAGAAGGAGCAAGAGGAGCAAGTTGAAAGTTCCTACATATTTATTCTCATTTTTCTTAAAAGGTAAAGACACAAGGAACAAGAGAGATCTTCCATGTGCTGGTTGACTTCTCAAATAGCCACAACAGTGAGGGCTGGGTCAGCCCAAAGCCAGGAGTCGGGAGCTCAATCCAGGCCTCCCAAGTGAATGACAAGGACCCCAGGTGTTTTTTTTTTTATTAATTACATTGCATTATGTGACACAAGGACCCCAGTTTTTGAGCCATCACCTACAACCTCCCAGGTTGAGCAGTAGCAGGGAGCTGGAATTGGAACTGGAACCAGGACTGGAATTAGACATTCTGAAGGTGCTTTAATTTTTTTAATTTACTTAAAAGAGTTATGGCAAAAGAAGGAGCGACAGAGAGAAAGATTTTCTTTCTGCTGGTTCGCCCCCCAAATGGCTGTAAGAATCAGGACTGGGTCAGGCTGAAGCCAGGAGTTCCATCCGGGTCTCCCATGTGGGTGTGGGGAGGGGCCCAAGAACTTGAGCCATTCTCCACTGCCATCCCAGGTCATATGCAGGGAGCTGGCTCAGAAGCGGTGCAGCCAGGACACAAACCGGTGTACATATGGGATGTTAGGGTGGCAGGCTGCAGCATGGCTAACTTCTGAGCCTCTTCTATAAAGCACACGACACTTCTATTATGTTTTAAATTATTATTATTTGGTGTTCTGTCTCACACAGCTAAACTGGATCTTTTTTTAAGATTTATTAATTTTTATTGGAAAGTCAGACATACAAATCTTCCATCTGCTGTTTTTCTCCCCAGGTGGCCGCAACGGCTGGAGCTGAGCCAATCTGAAGTCAAGAGTCAGGAGTTTCTTTCAGGTCTCCTACAGGACTGCAGGGTCCCAAGGCCTTGGGTTGTCCTGAACTGCATTCCCAGGTCACAAGCAGGGAGCTGGATGGGAAGGCAGGCTGCTGGGACACAAATGGTGAGCATATGGGATCCCAGAATGTACAAAGCAAGGATTTCAGCCACCAGGCTACCACACCAGGTCCTGGGTTTAGTTTTGTTTTGTTTTTAAATTGAAAACAGAGGTCCAGACAAAAAGATCTTCCCACGGGTTCACTTCCCAGATGGCTTCAACAGCCAGGGCTGGGCCAGGCCAAGTCAGGAGTCCAGAACTCAATTCAGATCCTCCAGTGGGTGGCAGGAGCCCCAGGAGTGGGGTCATCACCTGTTTCCACTCAGGCTGTACACTGGCAGGAAGCTGGAGTTGGAAGGGGAGCTGGGATACCAACTCCGACATGGGAGGCCCGTGCCCCAAGAGGCAGCTCAGGTCCGTATCTGCTCCTGCACCAAAGCTTAACCAGGGACACAGTAAGGACTGTGTTGGAAAAAGGAGGAGACAGGGACAGCAGCAAAGTGAGGCTGTTCTCTCAGGTGGTGAAGAAGCAAGACCAAGCAACCTCTGGACAGACAGAGGCAGCCAAAGGCCTGCTCGCACCACCCAAGACTCATGCAGACTTACCTGGCTGGGCTTCGAGCGCCCCCTGCCTCTCCCACCTGCAGGTGCACCTGCAGGCGCAGGACACCTCACTGGCTCCCAGCTTAGCCCCTACCTACTGTTGAGCTTGCCCCTCCCTCAGCCTTCCTCCTGCAGGGCCAGGAGGGCCCTGCCCTCCCAGACCCAGGCAGCTGGAGGAGAGCTCTGGCATAGCCAGCTTTCTCCTCTCCCTGCCTCATATCCTGAAAAGCCAGGCCTTCCCCAGCCCTGCTTGCTGACCTGCCCCCAGGAAACCGGCTAAGCCCCGGCTGATGGGTGATGGGCAAAATACCTCCCGGCCTACTCCTCTTTTCCCAGGCACCCCAAGCAAGCACTAACCTCCACAGACGCCACCTGGTTCACGCTGATCCCCTGAACACATATTCGGGCACTGACCCCTCCCAGATGAATTCACGGTCTCCCTCCTGGAGAGTCCTAGCCCACCCTGGACTCCAGCAGCAGCCCCCTCCAGCCTAAGTTAGCACTGATCTCCCGTGGTCTGTGTCCCTCCCACAGGCCTGGGAATTCATGACTACAGAGATTTGGATATTCACCACCCTGGCACTGCCCCGAATCACTCTTCCATCATTGGTGACCATCACTCTAATCCTCACCACCTTCCCTTCGGGCCTCCTTTCCCAAAAGGCGCATACACACACACCCTGTCCGTCTATCTGGCCCCACAGCCCTGCGCCTTGGCCTTCAGAGTGCACGAAGTGACCTCGATCTACCCGACCGGGTGCAGGAGGCCTCAGGGTCCAGAAGGGGATGTGAGGCGACTGCGGAGCGAAGAGAGAGCAGAAGCGAGCGGGGCCAGAGGGTGAGAGTGAAACGCCCTAACGCCACCCACCCCACGCCGCTCAGGAGCAGACCGAGCGCGGGTGTCCCGGCCTGCGGGGCCACTTGCGGCGGGACAGGAGCGCCTGTCTACGGAATCCAGGAGCCGAGAGATTCGGATCGAGGACTGGAGAAGCACTCTCCATCCTCAGTTAGATTCCACGAGCCCCGGCGCCCACATCGTTCAGCCGCAGCCCGACAGGTGCGGAGGGCGTAGCGGCCAGGGCGAGCGTGCGCGCACGCGCCCGCCGGGCCCCGCATCCCCGCACACGCGCACGCCAGCCCGGTGCTCGCTTGCGAGCCAAGGCCTCGTTTCCCCGCCTCGGCCCGAGAGCTCTGGTGCCCACGGGAGGGAGGAAAGGACCGTGATGAGGACGACGCTGCTGGGCACCGCGCGGCTCGCTGGTGTATTGCAGCATCCCCGGAGCCGGACAGGGGCGAGCCCTGCAGGGCGGGGCGCGGTGCCCCTCGGAGCAGGCTAGGGGCTCCCTGGCCTGGCCGCTCCCACTTGACGCTCGCTGCAGCCAATGAAAGCTTGGCTTGGTGATGTCATGGCCCGACTGGACCCTGGTGACGAAAGTCCGTGGTCACCGTCAAGGGACCGGTGCGAGCCCACCCGCGGGGCTTCCGGAAGTTTCCACTGCGGCGTAGCGCGGCCTCACCCCCAGCCGTGCGCGTGCACCTCCGATGGCCTTCCTGGATGTCCCCGAGTCACCCCCTTCTCCCCTCGGGGGTCCTGAGGACCACCCCCATCCCTTGCCCACGTCTCCATTCCCACAGGTGTCCGTCGTCCCCGGCAGTGTCCCACGTCACCTTCTGTCCCCGGAGGACCAGCAGACCTCGAGAGGGTCCCCGGCCTCACGTTCGCGTGCCGTAGCTGTGGCTAGCCGTCCGTCCGGTTCGCGAGTGCGCTGGGCGCCGCGTGGGCGCCCGGGTGGCGTCTGTCCCTCGTTTCTGTGCGCCTGTCTGCGTCTGAGCCCCAGGGTCCCGGCCCCGAGGGGCGGGGGGGCGGCGGGAGGGGCGGGGGCGGAGCAGTGGGCGGGGGCGGGCGGGGGCGCCGCGGCCCGGAGGGGGTGTGCGCGGGGGGCCGCGGGCGGCGGCTGTCAGAGTCGGCTCAGCCTGCGCCGGCGAACGTCGCCGCCTCCAGCTCCCGGCGCGGCCCGGCCGCCTCAGGTGAGCCCCCGCCCTGGCCAGCGGCCTGCCGCGCGCCCCTGCGGGGAGGAAGGGGGTCCGTGCGCCCCACGCGGGACCGACCCCCCCCACACCCGGGACGCCCCCCGCCGCCGCGCCTTCACCTCCCCACCCCCCCGGCGCCTCCTTCGGCGGCTCTCACTCACCCGCGGCCCGCGGGCCAGCAGCCGCCTCTCCGCTGCAAAGCCTGCAGGGACCCCTCGCCGCCGCCGCCCGCCTCCCGACCCCACCTGGAGCCACTGGAAGATGCCCCTTGTTTGGGGCAGAAGCCGAGCTGCGCAGGTTCCTAGCGTCCGGCTAGGGAAGCCCCCAACCACCCCAGCGCCTGGCCCCGACGCCAGCGCCCCAGCGCAGCACGCAGCCGAGCCCCCTCCCCTCGGAGAGGCGCAGGACCTCCTGCAGCGGAGACTCCGGAGCTATTTTGGGGAAGGGGCGGCTCAGCGGAAGCCCCGAGTTATAATTAGCCGCACTCGGGTTTCCGAGTTAATCTCCAGCGGCAGCGACGGCCACGCGGCGCAAGGGCTGGGTGAGGGGTGACCGCCGCGAAAGGGGGGAGTTCCGACCCAGGGAATTTTGATCCCTTGGCCGGAGGCGCCGGAACCGCAGCAGCTGCTGCCCCTAAAATAGCGCCCCCGCCCTTACAGCCGGGGATCTCCGGAGCTGCGGGAGCGCTGGCGTCCCCACTCGCCCTTCAAACCCCTCCGCCCTGCCCGCCAGCCCCCAAACCCCCCACCCCAAAGTCGCCGGCTCCCGGGTGGGGAGCACCGTCCTTGACTGCGTCTCCACTGACCCCCGCTGGCGGCGGCGCGCACTGCAGCCGGACGCGCTTACGACTTGAGTCTTGGGGGGCCAGGGCATGCGCGCTGGGGGCCTGGGGTCGGGATGAGGAGGTTCGTGTGCCGAGCCAGACGATGGAGCCGGTGACGCAGGGTGGGCAAGACGTGAAGTAGACAGGATTTGAGGGAGCACTGGAGCTTGGGGCTCCCTGAACGCCAAGCCCACCTACCCTCGGGCACCCCTCACCACCACTCGGCCTTGACCAACCCTTGTAGAGGCTCCCCCTGGGGCGCCGCCCATCCGTGAAGGACCCGCCTCTGTCCTGTGCCATGATGTCCGCACTGCACGCACTGGGCCCTGCGGGGAAGCGGGGACCGTCTGCCTCGGCGTGCCCTGCGTTTGCGGGGGGCGGGGAGAGCGTGCGCCCGACCTCTGCCCCTTCCTCCCTCCTGTCTGCTTCCCCGGCTCGGTTTCTCTCCTCTGGCCGATCAGGGCCCCACCTCCTCTGCGAATAGGCGATAACGCCGGGGCGAGAAGGTTGCCTAATCTGCAGCCTGCGGGCTGCTCCGGGGTGGGGAGAGGGACCTTCACCCCTTGCCTTTCTTTCTGCCAGCAGACGCCGCCGCGACCTGCCCTGGCAGCCATGAGGCCCCCCTGGTGTCCCCCGCACACGCCCGCCCTCGCCTCCCCACTGCTGCTTGTCCTCCTGGCGCTGCTGGGAAGAGGGACAGAAGCTGAGGGCCGGGAGGACCCGGAGCTACTGGTGACGGTGCGCGGGGGCCGGCTGCGGGGTATCCGCCTGAAGGCCCCCGGAGGCCCGGTCTCTGCTTTCCTGGGCATCCCTTTCGGGGAGCCTCCGGTGGGCCCCCGGCGCTTCCTGCCCCCGGAGCCCAAGCGGCCCTGGTCGGGGGTACTGGACGCCACATCCTTCCAGAGTGTCTGCTACCAGTATGTGGATACCCTGTACCCTGGCTTTGAGGGCACCGAGATGTGGAACCCCAACCGCGAGCTAAGCGAGGACTGTCTCTACCTCAACGTGTGGACGCCCTACCCCCGGCCTACAGCCCCCGCCCCAGTCCTGGTCTGGATCTATGGAGGTGGCTTCTACAGTGGTGCTTCCTCGCTGGACGTGTACGATGGCCGCTTCTTGGCCCGGGCAGAGGGCACCGTGCTGGTGTCCATGAACTATCGGGTGGGCGCCTTTGGCTTCCTGGCCCTGCCGGGCAGCCGGGAAGCCCCGGGCAACGTGGGCCTGCTGGACCAGAGGCTGGCGCTGGAGTGGGTGCAGGAGAATGTAGCAGCCTTCGGCGGGGACCCCGGGTTGGTGACGCTGTTTGGGGAGAGTGCAGGTGCGGCCTCCGTGGGCCTGCACCTACTGTCCCCACCCAGCCGGGGCCTGTTCCACCGGGCAGTGCTGCAGAGTGGTGCTCCCAATGGGCCCTGGGCCACGGTGGGTGTAGGCGAGGCCCGCCGCAGGGCCACGCTTCTGGCCCGGCTGGTGGGCTGCCCCCCGGGTGGTGCCGGTGGCAATGACACAGAGCTGGTGGCTTGCCTACGGACACGGCCAGCCCAGGACCTGGTGGATCACGAGTGGCATGTATTGCCGCAAGAGAGCATCTTCCGTTTCTCTTTTGTGCCCGTGGTGGATGGGGACTTCCTCACCGACACTCCCGAGGCCCTCATCAACGCTGGAGACTTCCAGGGCCTACAGGTGACTGGAGTGGCTGGTGTGGGGCAGGGGAAGGCGGGGGTGGGTGGGAGACATTCTTCCTGCCCATCCCCCCTCCTCCCATCCCTTCCCCTCCCTCAGGGACCTAGGCATGCAGGCTCCTCCAGACCCACTCATGGGGGGAGGGCCGGGAGGGCAGGGCCTATGGGTGAGTTTCCTCTGTGTCTCCAGCCCTGCCCCACCTCACATTCTGGCTTCAAGGTTCTGATTCTATAACCGTTCACGTCTCTCGTCTCTGGCTCTCTGCCCCTCTGTGCCCGTCTGCCCGTCTGTCTGCCCACCCCCTGCCTCCTACCCCTCCCCTCCCTTCCTCCCCACCAGGTGCTGGTGGGTGTGGTGAAGGATGAGGGCACCTTTTTTCTGGTTTACGGGGCCCCAGGCTTCAGCAAAGACAACGAGTCTCTCATCAGCCGGGCCCAATTCCTGGCTGGGGTGCGGGTCGGGGTTCCCCAAGCCAGCGACCTGGCGGCCGAGGCTGTGGTCCTGCATTACACAGACTGGCTGCACCCCGAGGACCCGGCACGGCTGAGGGATGCCCTGAGTGACGTGGTGGGCGACCACAACGTAGTGTGCCCCGTGGCCCAGCTGGCTGGGCGCCTGGCCGCCCAGGGTGCCCGGGTATATGCCTACGTCTTCGAGCATCGTGCCTCCACACTCTCCTGGCCCCTCTGGATGGGCGTGCCCCATGGCTACGAGATCGAATTCATCTTCGGGCTCCCTCTGGAACCCTCGCTCAACTACACGGCCGAGGAGAGGACCTTTGCCCAGCGGCTGATGAGATACTGGGCCAACTTCGCCCGCACCGGGTTGGCACCGCTGGCTGGGTGGGAGGCAGAGGGTTCAGGATAGAGGCAAGGCAGCAACTTGGTGGGAGTGGGGGAGAAATAGACACAGAAAGGAGACAATGATGTGGGGAGGGGTGTGCAGATCACAGGATGCATGGAGTCCATGAGTAGGGCCTTCCTGGCTGGGCCCCCTGTACACCTCTCACTTGTCCAAGCATCAGGCAGCTGTTGCCCAAAGTGGTTTTGCAAACAAGACTGGCCCTGGTCACATAGGGTTTATCAATGGCACAAAACTGTATGGGAGAAGCTAAGATGTATCCAGATGCCTGAGGGCAAGAGGAGGGACTCCCAGATGCTGGGAACAGGGGAAAGGAAGGGCGGAGCAGCGGAGAGGAGGAGGAGGCACCTGCTGCTGTCCTCTGCCCATCCTCACTCCTGTGGCAGGGAGAGGCAGGCCTGTAGAGATGGGGGTACTGAGCCTTCCCTCTCCCTTCCGCGTGCAGGGATCCTAATGACCCCCGCGACCTCAAGGCCCCGCAGTGGCCCCCGTACACCGCGGGGGCGCAGCAGTACGTGAGCCTGAACTTGAGGCCCCCAGAAGTGCGGAGGGGACTGCGTGCCCAGGCCTGCGCCTTCTGGAATCGCTTCCTGCCCAAACTGCTCAGCGCCACCGGTACGTGGGGGGCCGTTGGACCAGGGCTGGGAGGAGAAGGGACGAAGAGAGAGGGGGCTGGGAGCCGCCGGCTGTAACCCCTGTCTTCTCCCCCATCCCACCAGCCACGGAGGCCCCCTGCACCTGCTCGGGCCCCGCCCACGGGGAGGCCGCCCCGAGGCCTGTGCCTAGCTTTCCCCTGCCCCTCCTCTTCTTCCTGGTCTTCCTCCTCCTCTCCCAGCTCCTGGGGCTGTGACCGTGGTCTCTCTTGGGCTACACTCATCTCAGGGACCCCCCCCCCCATCCATCCCCTCCTTCCCTCCCTCCCCTTCGGACTTGGTGGGAGTGGCTGGGGACGAGGTGGGCTCCCACCCATCTCAGGAACCCACGCCCCTTTGTTGAAATGGGAAACCCGATGTTCCTGGCAGGCCGGTACTAGGGGACCAGGGCCCTCACAGTGCTCCCCAGGGGGGCTATAACCGTCAATCATTTCTGTCTCTTCTCCTCTTCCCTTCTGGTCCCCTGTGGCCCCCCACTCTGCCTCCTGCCTGCCTGCCGCCTCCTCTCCTCCCGTCCCCATGCGCGCCCCCGCGGGGCGCCCCGGACACAGACACGCTGGATGAGGCGGAGCGCCAGTGGAAGGCAGAGTTCCACCGCTGGAGCTCCTACATGATGCACTGGAAGAACCAGTTCGACCATTACAGCAAGCAGGACCGCTGCTCCGACCTGTGAGCGGTGCACTCGCCGCCCAACGCGCCTGTACATACTGTTATTTATTGACGGGCTGGGCTCCAACATGCGCGCCCAGACCCTGCGCCCCCGCCTCCCCCGGGGCTCCCCCGTCCTCTGCATGTCTCGGGTCGAGCTCCCTCCCCCGCGGTGCCTTCGCCCCTCCTGGGCTGCCAATAAACTGTTCACAGCCACAAGGGCGTGCGCGATGCAGGGCGGGGGCGGCGCCGGAACCCACCCCGCCCCGTGTGGGGCGGCGGGAAGGACTAGCGCCTGCGCAGTGCGGCCCGCGCGGGGCCTTGTGGGAGCTTGGCGGCCAGCCAGAAGGCCCTTTTCGGGGACCCGCAGCGCGTGGACGGTCCTGGCGGGTCCAGCGAGCGTATCCCGAACAGGTGGGAGCCCCGACCCTCCCGCCAAGTTCCTGCCGCCGCCGGCGCCCTGGAGCCGCTGCGGGACGTCCACCTGGGCCTGGCCCCGCCGTGCGGCGACCGCGCCAGCCTGGCCATCCTCTCGGGCCACTACATCTACTATCACTACGGCTGCGACGGGCTGGACGACCGGGGCTGGGGTTGCGGCTACCGCACGCTGCAGACGCTGTGCTCGTGGCCGGAGGGCCAGGCCACGCGCGTGCCCGGACTGCTGGCCGTGCAGGCGGCCCTGGAGGACATGGGCGATAAGCCGCGCGGGTTCCGGGGCTCGCGGGACTGGATCGGCTGCGTGGAGGTCAGCCTCTGCCTGGAACACTTTGGCGGGCCGCGCGCGCGCCTCTGCCACGTGCCCCGCGGAGCCGGCCTCTCCGGGCAGCTGGAGATGCTGCACTCGCACTTCACGGGCGGAGGGGGGCCTGTCATGGTCGGGGGTGACGCCGACGCCCAGGCCAAGGCCCTGCTGGGTGTCTGCCTGGGGCCCGGCTCTGCTGCCCACGTCCTCGTATTGGACCCTCACTGCTGGGGCGCCCCGAAAAACCCCAGCGAACTCCAGAATGCCGGGTGGGTGAGCTGGCGGGAAGTGGGCACGGCCTTTGACCCAAGCTCCTTCTACAACTTGTGCCTCACTAGCCGTCGTGCCTCGGACTGAGCTGAGCGGAGGGGAAAAGGCCACTGTCACTGGAAATAAAGCACCTGCCCAGTGGACCCTGCCCCACGGGGCTGTGGGAGGCGGCAGCCACCGTGGAAGTGCTTTATTGGTAGTTGGGCTGAATGTAAAAACGGGTTTTGAGGTGTGGGGGCTGTGAGCATGGCAGCAGGGGAGTGGGAGCAGCAGCTCAGAAGAAGTCCACGTCATCAGGGGCATCCAGGTCCCGGTACTCCACGATGGCCCGGGGGTCTCCACGCACCATCCTGCGAGACACGGGGTGGACCAAGATGAAGCCAGGGGCTCGAGGGGTGCAGAGAGGCGAGGCGGCCACAGCAGCCGGCACACCTGGGCTCACCTGTTGCGAGGTTTTCCAGGATAACCTCCCTGGCCTCGGAAGGCATCATAGTTCCCTCGGCCAGCACCGTAAGGAGCGTGGGGGTATGGAGGGCCCCCTGTGGGAACGGCAGGGCGGACAGCACCAGCTGCGAAACACGACAGCACAGTGTTTTAACACTCAGTCTTTGTGCTACACCACACCCTTCTGGCCCACACACACCATGCTTACCTCCGTAGCCCAGGATGGGGGGCCGGGGCTGCCCGTATGGCATCAGGCCCTGTGGAGTCTGGTGTGGGTAGGGCAGTCCTGGAGTCAGGCCTGGGGGGAGTACAACACAGGGACAGGCACGTGAATTACTGCGGGGGGAGGGGCAGGTTAGAGAAGGGACTCCTGGACAGCTAGGGCAGACCCTCATGGATCGTATCTTACTCTGGGCTGGGCCAGGTGGCTGGGCAGGCTTGATTTCGGGAAGAGCGGGGCGCTTGGCATCAGTGAGGAAATTGTTGAAGAATGCCACTTCCTTCTTCACTTCCTCAATTTTTTCTGCATGCTTGTTGAAGATGTGTTTACGCACAAACTCGGGGCCCTGAGTGGACAAGACAGGTTGGAACACGGAGAGTAACAGGGAACCCACCCCAGGAGCACCCTCCCCGCACCCCAGGCCTGCAGCAGGGTTTCTGCCTCTGCCCTCCCCACCCCCAGCATGCCAGTTCCGGAACATCCCAGACCTTGAATTTCTTGCCACTCAGAGGGCATAGCCACTTATCCTTGCCCAGTTCCTGCGTGTTGGAGGTGACAAACTTCTCCACTTCCTGTTCAGGGTCCTTACGACCCATCTTCTGGGCCTCCTCCTCTGAGAGAGACTCGCGTACACTCAGCAGTGGTGTCAGCTTCTCCTCAAATGTCTTCTGCCATTCAAGCACTGGGGCAGGACAGGGACAGGCTGGGGAATGGCGCAGGGAGGGGAGGGCAGCACAGGACAGAGGGACAGGCTGGGGAATGGTACAGGGAGGGGAGGGCAGCACAGGACAGAAGGACAGGCTGGGGAATGGTGCAGGGAGGGCAGGACAGGACAGGGACAGGCTGGGGAATGACGCAGGGAGGGGAGGGCAGGACAGAGGGACAGGCTGGGGAATGGCGCAGGGAGGGCAGCACAGGACAGGGACAGGCTGGGGAATGGAGCAGCCAACTGGGGCTCACCTTCTCCATGGCTGATGCGGTTGGGCGGCATGGGACCACGCACGTGGATGATGCCACAGCGATTGGGCATCTCATCCTCATTGGGGTACTCACAGGTGTTATAATAATCCAGGGAGTGCACGATGCGCAAATAGAGGAGGAGTTTGTCCAAAACCTGACAGAATGGGAAGGCATAGGTTTCCCACTTTGGCCTGTGGCCCATGCCCACACCCTGTGCCCACCAGCTATGCTAGGTACCTTGATCAACTTCTCATCTCGCTCCACATTGATCTCGGCAGGGTTCCCCTCCTTAGGAGGCTCCTCAGGAGGGGGCCCCCCACTGCTCCCCAGCAGCTCCTCTTCCTCTGCGCTCACTTCCTCAATCAGGTAGTCCGTGATATTCTTCAAGATGGGGTTCTGGGAGGGCAGGCTCTGGGAGGAAAGGGAGGGAAAGTGAGGCAGAGAAGGCCCTGCAGGGAACAAGGCTCTACTGATGCCCCTGATCACTGACACCTGTCAGTGGTGCCCCTTTACACCAACACCTGTCTGTTCTAGCTGGTAGCTGGGGCGGGGGTGAGGAAGAGTTGGGTATCAGGGTGAGAGGTCAGGGCAGCCCACAGTCCCACAGGTGTCACTGACTGCTGGCAAAGGAGTTGTCCCAGGCTCTGCGGCCCAGAGCTGGGTCCGGTCATCCAGCGTGTGGATCAGCTTGGCAGCCAGCTTGATGTCATTGCGCACGATCTGCTTGTGCTGGGTGATGCCGTTGATGTTGCGGACACGCCGGGTAAGGTCTCTGTTCACACCAGGGCTCAGCTCACACTCCCGGAGCTGGAGGGGGCAGGCGGTCAGTCCACCAACCATGAAGACCTCCCTCCCTGCCTGCCCGAGCAGAGCACTCACCCGGATGTTCTGCAGGTTCCAGCAGATCTCCTTGATGTTCACACTGCGGTCAAAGGTCACCCAGCCACGGCGGAAAAACCTACACCAGAGAGCTGCATGAGCATGGCAGTGGGGTTTCACTCCACCTTCTCCACTGGGCGCCCCATCTCTCACCTCCTCTCCGGCTGGGGCTCCGACAGGGCCACACGCATAAAGCCAGGATATCTCTTACACAGCTGCAATAAGCAGAGGGACACAGCTGTGGCAGTGACTCAGGATTCCCTCCTTCCTCTAACCCCCACAACACAACCACCACAGATCGGCTATCCAATCCCAGCCACCAACCAAGGGTACATAGACAGGGACCAGCCAGGGAGTGATCACGTGCCCACGCCTGCCCACTCACAGAGACGATCTCAGCCCGGGAGATGTTGGGCGCAATGTTGCGCATGAAGAGCGAGCAGGTCTTGTGCAGGGGCCGGGGCCTGCACTCTAGCCCTGTGGTGTCCTTGGCCTTTTCCCTCTCCTCCTCCTTGGGCTTGTCCTTTTCCTTCAGGGCTTCTTCTGCGGGAAAGAAGATGAGAAGAAAGATGAGAGCAGGGGGAGGGAGGCTTGCCCTGACCCCCCTCCCCACACACATACGCAAACACACAGGTCTCCAGCCTCTCCCCTCCCACACAGGGCAGTGGGAAGGAGCATACCAGCTTCTTCCTTCTCCTCTTCCGCCTGGCCACTCTCGGACTCGGACTCGGACTCGGACGCGCTGCCCTCATCCAGGCTGTCGTCCCCACTGTGCTTGCGGTTCCGCTTCTTACTGCTCTGTGACCGCCACAGCAGAGGGGATGTGTCAGAGGGCAGAAGTCCCGCTCCAGGGCTGCCCGAGCTAGCAACGCACACCTCACCTTTTTGGCATCCTTCTCTAGGTCATCTTTCTTCTCATCCTTGTCACTTTCACCCTCAGGCTTCTTCGCTTTGTCATCATTGGAGCTGTCATCTTCTCCCTATAAGCAGAGGATACAGGGTGTCCACTGTCCCTACTGTCCCTTCACCTTCTACCAGCACCTGGGCCTGGGGTCACTGTGCCCCTCCTCCCTCCTTGGCCCAGGCAGACCTGTTTGCCATCCTCTTTCTTGTCCTCCTTATCTGCGGCCTTGCGCTCACCATCCGCAGTGACAGGCCCCGTCCGGGCCTCTTCTTTCTTGTTGGCCTCCCCCGGCTTCCCCGCCTGTTCCTCCTCCTCTTCCTGCTCCAGGATGCGCAGGTCATTCTCTGTGCCGCCTTCCATCTTAATCACAGCTGCGACAAAGCAAAGGCCCTAGATTCAGCCCACCAGCTGGCACCTCCTGACAGACGCTACCTACCAGATACTGCCCACTCCCCAAG
The DNA here is from genome assembly GCF_030435755.1 of Ochotona princeps. Classification (NCBI taxonomy): domain Eukaryota; kingdom Metazoa; phylum Chordata; class Mammalia; order Lagomorpha; family Ochotonidae; genus Ochotona; species Ochotona princeps. Next base: position 26,313,281 of record NC_080855.1, on the reverse strand, counting down.
CACACACCTGCGTCCAGCATCTTGACAATGGCATCGGCTTTGTCTATGTCTAGGAGAAGGTTATCAAACCAGCCGCTCTCCATGAGGGACAAGAATACCTTCAGCCTGTTCTGCAGGGCCCCCCGGGCCTCTTGCCGACGCTTCCCCACCTCATCGGGATGGTACTTTGAGCGAAACCTGGGAGGCAGGGAGGGGGCAGGACGACGACACAGTCAGTGGAGGCCAGGGCCTGGGAGTGGGGAGGGGCCCAGGAAAGTCAGGGCGCAACCCCCATCCTCTCCCACCCACAAAGGTCATAAAAGCCAAGAGGGTAGGGTAGGAGGCACCCTTGAACCACCCAGCAACCCAGAGGGGCCCCAGAGGCCGTGCTCTGCCAACATGGGGGAGAAGCAGCAGCTGAGAGCTTTGGTTCCAGACCAGTGGCTGCAGGGGCAGCTCACCATGACTGCCTCCGGGAAACTCTAACTATGCATTTAGGCTAGTTCCCCACGCTACCAGAGGAACACCAAGGCAACAGCAGGCCCCAAGGAACCTCCCTCTCCTCACCAGCCCCAGACAGCTGTCGTTAAAGAACTGCTCCCACTGACTCCCTCCACCCCTAGGTGGGAGACAGGAAGCGGCCTCCAGTGTACCGGGCAGCGTTAAGTCCAAAGGAGGGATACCCTTCTCCCCCCTTGGGAAGAGGCAAGATGGTGAAGGGACAGAGAGGCCAAAGGGAGAGACTCAAGTCCCCTCATAGCCACAGGTGCTGAAGAAGGAGAGACAGATGGAGAGGGAGGGAAAGAGAGGAGAGGGAGAGAGAGCGCTCACAGCTGGAGGGGCAGGTGGAACACGAAAAATAAAACACTTCCAATAGGACACTAGGGGAGGGGGACCAGAAAAAAGCAGAAATAGGAAATAAAGAGGGGAAATTGACAGAAAGTTCCAGAAATAGAAAACAAAGGGAACAACTAAAGACCAAACCGGAGGGGTGGGGGAAGGAACCAAAAAGCAGAAAAGAAGGGGGTGTTAGGCAGGAAGCCAGAGTAGAGCCAGAGAGAGAATGACAGGAACAGCAGAGACAGAGACAGGGCCTTCCGAGCGGCCAGAGGGACAGCGACAGGACAGAAGCACAAGGCGAGTGGAAGGAAGGGAAGCTGCAGGCGTCGCCTCCAGGGTCTTTACCTTGGCTGCTTGGTCAAACAGAGCTCAAGATTTAACTAGCGGTGCCCAGGGCCCATGCCGACTGGCTCCTGGCTGGGGCGCCCGGCCCAATGCCCCCCCTGCGGGACTCCGAGGGGGGGCCCTGCCTGACTGACTGCCTGAGCAATCACATTCAGCTAAGCCGCTGCATTGTGCACAGCGGTGCCCTGCCTGTCTGCCTGGCCGGGGCAGCGCGGCTCAGCCCGGGGGCTCATGTATGGGCTGGGCATGGTGGGGGTGGAGGTGGGTTTGCTCCGAGCTCCGACGATGAGCGGGTGTAGTTCCCAGTTCTGGCTCTTTTCAAGGAGGAAGAGCAGAAAGAGGATGAGGAGGAGGAGCAGGAAGGGGGGAAAAGATGGTTGATTAAAATTAAAACATCCACAAAAAGGAAAAAAATTAATTATTTTTCTCTCAAACGACCCTGCGATCTTTGCTTTTCTTGCTGGATTCATTCGTCGTGTTTGGGAAGATGCCACAGCCACACAGGGTTCCTGACGATCAGGGAGGACAATTACCGACAGCAGCAGGTGCGGAGCAGCCTGCCCACTGCCCCCAGGGGCTCTGGCCGGATGCCTGGAGGTGCCCGCTCACTGAGGCCAGGGGGAGAGGGAGAGGGTGGAGGGCCGTGGCAGACATGGAAGGAGGAGACCCCATCAGCCAACGCTGTCCCCGTCCCCTCCCCCACCCTGCAGGTTGGGGATCGAGGGACATGGGGAGAGGCCAGGGGGAGCATGCCAGGGAAAAGGCGACAGGGCAGGGGCACTCACCACTCCTCGTCCTTGTGGGCCAGGAAGAAGTCCTGCATCTGCTGCCGCCGGAAGTCCAACTTGTAGTCATTATAGCGCTTCACAGCCTCAGTCTCATCCACAGAGTCATCCAGCGACAGCAGAAACTCTTTGAAAGTTTTCATCACGGGCGGTGGCACACCCAGGTCGATCTCCGCAATGCTGCCCAGCCTGGGGGCCGGCAGGGCATTTGGATGGGGGAAAAGGAGTGGGGGCACCGAGACAGCTGCTGCCCCTTCCTTTGCCCACCAAGAACATCCCACCTCCTTCAGCCTGTAGCCCCAGGACTTTTTACCTGGCCTGGATAGGCAGCACGTGGTGTTGCATGATGTGGACGTCTGGGTGGCCCCAGGGCTGAGGGGGGCCATAAGTTGGGCCCCCACCCCCCCCAGCATAGGGCATCTCATAACCACTGTGGTATGGGTCAGAGCTGTGCTCATCCCTGAGAGTGAAGGACACCAAAGTCAGATAAGCAGCCAGCACAGAGGGAGGGGACACCCGGAAGCTCAGCTCTCACCCAGGACTCAAGGGAACACAGAACCATCAGGGCAAGGGCCGTGCAGGAAGAACCAATGCCACTTTCAGGGAGGCCCAGGTGGCAGGCAGACTAAGAGAGAGAGGAGAGAAACTCGTCATCTCACCAGTCTCGCCTCATGCGCTTCTGTGGGGGGCTGAGCTCATGGCGGGGAGGAGAGAAGCGCTCTCGCCGGTTCCGGTCATAGTCCCGATACTCGCCCCGACTGCGGCGCTCCCGGCCCCGGTCCCACTCTCTGGGGTGAGAACAAGGAGCCATAAGCCAAGGCCACATCCCTGGCAGCCCCTCTTGCCCAAAAATTATACACCCAGAAAAGCATCTCTCTACTACCACTCACAAACAGCTGGCAGCCAAGCTCAGGCCCCAGCTGGCACTAACAACCCCAGCAGAGTCCCCCCTCACCTTCAATTCACCCAGCCCCTCCTCTTTGCAGCCCAGTCCCACCACCTGCCCCTCTACTCAGCATGACCCCCACCCTAATCCTGCACCATCCTCTTAAGGCCCACCTCACAGCCGGTCACAGAACAGTCTTCCCTGCCTTCCTCAGCCTCTGCTCCCTTCCCTGCCCACTCTCTTGGAACCGTAGCCCAGGTTTTTGTAAGCTGCAGAAACTGCTTCCTGAGGCTGCGTCCCCAATAGATGCCAGTTTGAGTCCTGGCCACTCCACTTCCCATCCAACTCCCTGCTAACGCACCTGGGAAAGCAGAACAGCATGGCCCAAGTGCTTGGGTCCCTGCACCCCAAACACCCCAAAGGAGCTCCAAGACCCTGGCTTTTGGCTCTAGTTGCTACAGCCATTTGGGGGTAAATCAGCAGTTGGAAGACCTAACTCTGCCTTTCAAACAAATACTTAAAAATTCTGCTTTCTGTTATTTTAGCCTCTACTCATCTTAACAACAATCTCTTCCAGCCCAGTGATTTTCAAACTCTTTTGTCTCTGAAACTGTCAAAGCCACAGAACTTTTGCTCATATCCTGCAATGTTCGCTGCCTTCAGAAGCAAATAGAACTTGAACACCTAGTCATTTCTTTCCTACAAGAGAAAACCTAACTTTCCCATACAATCTTAGTAAAATAAAAAAGGGGCACTTTGCTTTTTCTATTTTTACAAATTTCTTCAAGATGAGCTTCACAGATCTGTCTTCCATGTTCAGTCTGTGTGCTATGTTTTGCTTGAAAACATGAAGACAACGTGGCCTCACAGTGTGTGACTGGAACCTGGGAAGATGCCACTCTGGGAGGATGTCCCACGAGAACACACAGGACTCGGGGCACAGTGGGCAGGCAGCTGCCCTTGGTGTAGGCTGGCATTCATGGGTGGCAACTGGCTGGGGTCTAGAGAGACTGGTCACAGGGCATACAGGGCTCCAGCCCTGAGGATGGGGAGCCACGGCAGCCAACTCCAACTATGCCCCCTTTCTGACCCTTGGGTTTTCCCCCCAGACCTAAGGGCCTCCAGCCCATACACACCTGGCCGTGAGCACTTACCCTGGGCAACTGGGGCCCCCCCTTCAGTTCTCAGCTAGAGGACCCTAACATGCACCCCAAAAGTCAACAGCAGCACAGCATCCTTGGTGGCGCCACCTTGCCCCTTGCAGGTGTCCTGGCCTCACATCCCAAGCCTGCAGGTGCGAGGAAGCTGGCCGACTCACACTAGCAGTTCCCAGAACTTTGGTTTTCACCAGAAGCTTCACTTGCCACTGTTCCTTAAGAAAAATGTCTGCCGCAATGGAATGCTGGACTGTCTGACTTTGTACCAGCAATGTTGGGGTACACTTAAATAAGAGACTGATGGAATTATAATTCCTTATGAAGGATTATAACACTGTAGTAAAATGGGGAAAATCTGTTGGGGGGGTGGGAGCTTGGGGGGAAATCCCAGTCTACACGAAATTGAACCACATACTTCAAAACTTCAAAATAAAAAAATTAGTTAATTAAAAAAAAAAGAAAATGCTGGATGTCTGAGCACCTACCACGAGACAGTCACACAGGTCAGAATGGCATCTCCTGGGCAAAGCAGCCATTGGTTCAGCTGGCAATTGAGCTTTTTCCTCGTACCTCCCTGGCCACAGGTCAAGTCCACCTTACCCACTAAATGGCACTGACCTTTTAAACTCTGTGGTCTTTGTGTTAAGGCATCAGCGTTCTTACCCACCACTACCTACAGCACCATCAGAGACAGCTTAGCCTTACCAAACTAACCTCATAGATTTATTCAATTACTTCCAGTTCTTTGAAAGGCAGACAGACCTAGACTATCTGTCTGCTGGGTCACTCCCCCAATGTCTGGGACAGACAGCAGGGAGCCAGGAACTCCATCTCATGAAGGTGACAGGGACCAAAGCACCGAGCCATCCCTGCTGCCTCCCGAAGTGTGCACTAGTGGGAGCTTGGGACAAGCAGCAGAGCTCCCACCACCAGGACACGGAACACATGCACCCCAATGCGCTCCCCTGAGTCTTAGAACTGCACAGACACCCCCCTCCATCCTGGTCTATGGCCCACTGCAAACCACTGCTCCCACCACACTGGGGCCTGCGCTCTCCCCTGCATCCACGCTGGGTCCAGAGCTCCAAGATGCTCGCCTCACCCACTCACGTTTACCGATGAGGCCCAGGGTCCCTTCCTGGTAGCTCACCTGACCCCACACCACTCCGTCCCTGAGATCTTTTAACAAGGTCCCTACAAGTACACACTTGCACCATATCCCCAGGGCACTCGTGCTCCCCAGCTGCACTCCTGTCGGCTGCCCAGAGCAATAATCCCACCACATCCGGCTTCGGAATTCAGGCTCCCTTCTTTCCTAGAGAACACCGCACCTCAGCTGCTCTGCTTCCGACCCAGCGCCCAGCCAAGGCTCTTGGGAAAGCAGAGCAGGGTGGCCCTAGCGTCTGAACCCTGGTCCCCACGGAGGGGACCCAGATTGGAGTTTCAAGCTCCTGGCTTCAGTACAGCCCAGCCTTGGCCATTTCACTCATTTGAGGAATTTACCAGCAGATGAAAAAAGCCTTCTCTGTCCGTCTGCCTTTCAAAGAAACATCTTAAAGTAAGAGAAAAAAAAGCTAATGAATGAATGACTACACCAAGGAAACCAAGGTGCCAGGCGGTGTCAACACTCACCAAAGGCATTGCCTGGGTGACCCACGGACCCGCTTGTCCATTTTACTTTTTAGACAGGCTGACTCATTGATTTCCTTGGCAGTGTCAGAGAAGGACAGAGATCCCCATCTGCCAGCTCACTCACCAAATGGCTGCCACCCCTAAGGCTGAGCTAGAAGCCCATCTGTGCCTCCCCGGAAGCGTCTCCTACAAGACCTCCTCACCACTCAGTGGGCCTTCCCAAGCACATCAGTGGGAACCTGGAGCAGGTGTGGAACTGCCAGGACAGAACAGGCACCAGTGGGGTAGGCGGCCATGCCAAGTGGCAGACCATCTCCACAGATCCACACCATATCCCACCTTCTCCTCCCATACAACCTCCTTTAGGCATAACTTACCCAGGGTAAAACAACGCCACAAGCAGGCTTGCTAGGACCGGCACTCACAGAGCCTTCAGCACCCTGGGCCTCCCTCCCCAGGCCCTCTTGCCCTTGCGACAAGAGCAACACACAGTCCGCAACCCATAGGAACACGGACCGCATCCATGGGTGGGAAGGCAGCACATCCCAGGGCCTCAAGGGGCAAAGGGATCCTCACCTGTCATTCCAGTCGTCGCCGCGCCGCCTCTCATCTCTCTCCCGTGAACGGTCGTAGTCGCTCCGCTCCCTTCTGAACTTGTCTCTGCGCCTGCGGTCATACTCGTCATCACTGTCACCCATGGCGCAGTCCAAGGAGGCCTGGGGCCCAGGGAAGAGAGCCAGTCAGGAGTCCTTGCTGGCAAAGGACAAGCCCAAGGAGTGAGGGAGCCACCCACCCCCCGGCTGGCCATCACGGATGGCCCCGAACCCGCGGAGCCGGCCTCCTCTCCTGCCTGTCCCACCCCAAGAGCAGTCATGGCAAGCAGGTGGACACCCCTTACACTGCCACTCACCGGCAATACCTCACTGCTGTTGACAAGCCTCCTCTCCCGCCTACTCCCTAACTGGCACTCCTAGGCCCCTTGCACACCATGGGCAGCAGGTGGACACCCCTTTACACTGCCACCCGCCGACACCCACCCCACCTACGCGCCATCACCAGCAGGTAGGCGCGCCCCCACCCCGCCTCCTTCCCGACCACCCCCCAAGGCAGCCTTGGGGAGCAGGTGGGCGTCCCCACCCAGCCTCCTTCCCGACCGACCCCCAAGGCAGCCTTGGGGAGCAGGTGGGCGTCCCCACCCAGCCTCCTTCCCGACCGACCCCCAAGGCAGCCTTGGGGAGCAGGTGGGCGTCCCCACCCAGCCTCCTTCCCGACCGACCCCCAAGGCAGCCTTGGGGAGCAGGTGGGCGTCCCCCCGCTGCAGCGGCGCGCCCCTCCCCCACCTGGCAGCGCTGGCGACCGTTGGGCGCGCGTTCAAGCAGGCTAGTCTTCCGGGCCACCCGGGCGCGCGACGAGGATGAGAAGCTTGGGGGGCCACGGGGAACGGGGGGTGGAGGGAAAGAGGATCTCCCAAGTCAGCGGCCCCGAGCAGAGGGGCGAGAGGCAGTGGAGCGGCCAAGAAAGGGCGCGCACGCGCGCGGAACGCCAACCGCCGACGCCGCCTCGCTCGCGCCTGCGCGGCTCTGACGCGCAGAGGCCGCCCCGAGCCGAGCGAGGGCTGACGGGAAGGGGCGGGCCTCGGAAGTCTCGCGCGCTTCCCTAGGAATCAGAGACGACGGAAGCCGCGCGGGGCCCTGCGAAGGCGTTGGGCTCGGCAAGAGGGTCGCTGCGCTAGGAAGTCTCCGGGGTCTGCCCCATTTCCCTCCCAGCCCAGGACGCCTCCTTAGCTGGGTCGGAGTGGGGAGAGTAATGTTAACGCCCTCCTCCCACGGGATGCGTAAGCGGTTAGGGACTAGGACCGACCGAAGCGACCATTTTAAACTGTCTCCTCCCACCATTTTCTTTTCCCATTAAAAAAAAACCAGCTTGGATAGAGACCCCAGTGTGAGCTCCCAGGAAAACCCACGGTTCTCAGGGTGCGAGTCTCAGCTCCAGAACAACCCTTGGACGAGATGGGCTGTAGGTCCCATAAAGGACCCTTAAGGACCCGAGGTACAGGCGGGTGGACAATCTGGCCTGACCCACCCCTTAAAGCCGCTTCGTGACTTCAGTGTGAGGCTTCCTCCCATCACTGCAAGGATAGGAGTTGCAATAATAATAATGATAATTATAATTTTTAAAGTCCACCAGAGCTAAAAACACCCAACCCTGGAACCCTGTGCCATCAGTTTGGAATCTCCCCCAGCCCATTTGTTCGCAACTCTAGTGTTTAAAAAAAAAATACATGGCCCGGCACAGTAGCCTAGTGGCTAAAGTCCTTGCCTTGCATGTGCTGGGATCCCATATGGGCACCAGTTCTAATCCCACTGGCCCCACTTCCCATGAGGCTCCTTGCTTGTGGCCTGGGAAAGCCTTGGAACCCTGCACCTATGTGGGAGACCCAGAAGAAGCTCCTGGCTCCTGGCTTTAGATCAGCTCAGCTCCAGCCATTGAGGCCACTTGGGGAGTAAACCAGCAGGTGGAAGATCTTCCTCTCCATATATCTGACTTTGCAATAAAATATTATATAGATTACAAACTAACAATAGGTGTGCTTGTGTTGTAGCTACTGGGACAATCAGACAAGACTTGTAACCTGTGGAATGCTCAGGGGTTATTATTTCACCAAGAAGGAGACATTTGGTAACAAAATTACAAAGGCAGATGCCAGGGATGGCAAGGACAGGGACTGGGAAGGCAGCAGGCAGCACATGCGCTGCCCACCACGGAGTCTCAGCAGTCAGTGGTGACGGTAGCAGAGAGTTCCTGGATGCGCCAGGCGCTGCAGGCCTTGCACAAGATATGCCCATCCAGTGGGTAGCAGCCCTGGCACTCGCCCTCCGAGGACAGCAGCAGGCCACACTCCTGTTGGCAAGGAGACAACAGCTTTCCCAGCAGCTCCCTCCCACCCTACACCCCCAGCCCCCTCAGCTCTTCCCCCCGCAGCCTAGACTGTCAACTGCTTAGCTCTCACCCAGGCCCCCTGACCTCGCACTTATAGCAACCGATGTGAAAACTGCGGTCCAAGGCAACGATCCTCACGGTCTCCTCCTGGCCCGGCTCAGGCATGATGGCCCCGCCACACACAGAGCATCGGGGTGCAAACTTCCTGGGTATGGGAGAGAACTAAAGGATGGTAGGAAGCAGGAGGGGATTAGGGGGATCAGGGGTGGGGGAGAGGAGGGGTTCCCACCTGTGGAAGTCCTCGATGCAGTGGATCTGGCTGGTAGCGTCCACCGTGAAGGGGACGCCATCAAGGCCGCGGTGGCAGACCACACAGGTGAAGCAGCCAGGATGGTAGGCCTTCCCCATGGCCCGCAGGATCCGGTCCAGGATGGGCTGGGAGCACGTGGAACATTTCTCCAGGGTAGCCTGGTGGGCGGGACAGCCAGGAAGGTCAGCGGGAGGCAGGGGGCACTGGTTCTTCCCCCAGAGAATTTGCTTTTAGTTGGGGTTCTTTTAGATTTTATTATTATTATTATTATTATTATTATTATTATTATTATTAGAAAGTCAGATTTACAGAGAGAAGGAGAGACAAAGAGAAAGATCCTTCATCTGCTGGTTCATTCCCCAAATGGCCACACGGGCCAGAGCTGAACCAACCCAAAGCCAGGAGTCAGGAGCTTCTTTGGGGTATCCCATGCGAGTGCAGGGTTCCAAGGCTTTGGGCTATCCTCCGCTGCTTTCCCAGGCCACAAGCAGGGAACTGGATGGAAAAGGAATAGCAGCAGCCAGGACATGAACCGCCTTCCAATATGGGATCCTGGCACTTGCAGGCGGAGGATTAGCTAACTGAGCCATCACTAAGCCCCACTCCTCATCCCCTACCCAGAGCTGTTTTCTGTAACAGCCTCCCTTGGACTTGGTGGGAGGTGGAGCTGAACCAATCTGAGTCCAGCTCCCTGAATATCAACATCCTGTTAGTCCGTAATCAGGAGTAATACCTAGTTTTGCTGGGGTGGTGTTGCCATGGTACCCACTCCCTTAAGAGACTGTTTGAGACACCTGCATCCCATGTCATAAAGACTTCCGGTCAAGCTTCCTGCTCCTGAACACCCAGGGGGGTGGCAGGGATGGTGCCACCCACGTGAGAGCCCTGGATGTAGTGCCAGGCTCCTGACTTCGGTGGAGCCCAGCCCCACTAGCCTGTCCACACATGTGGGGGAGTGAACCAGCAGGAGCAATATCTGTCTGTGTGCCTTGCAATTTCATAAATCAACAATGACATTCAAGAAAACCCCTTCTATGGAACTGTGAGCCTTCCCTCCAGCACTCGGCTCCTCTGCTAATGCTTCCCTTCACCTTCTCCATGAACCCCACCACCACCACCACCCTCCCCTCCCTTATTCCTCTTCTGGCCTTGGACATCTGGCTCCCACCTTGCAGGAAGCTCCTCTGCCTCCTGCCACAGACCCCACCAGCCGCAGCCACTCACCACATAGCAGCTCTCACAGTACGCCCTCCTGTCCACCGCATAGAAATGCTGGCCCCGGAGCTGGGCCCGGCAAGTGGAGCACACAAAGCACCCCACGTGGAAGACACGGTCCAGGGCCACAACCCCAGCACCATCTCCAACCACGTCTTCTCCACAGCCACCACATCGGCCTGGGCGCAGGGAAGGACAGGGTCACAGCCTGCCACAGACCTGGGCTGGCCAGCCTCCCTCCCGCTCCACATGGACACCCACCAAAGTACTCGCCGCTGGGCGGGTGGCTCATGTCCTGCACCAGCTTCTTGGTCAGTCGCTCCAGTTCCTCCTCAGGAGGCTGGTTCAGGGGGACCTGAGGGTGGGCAGCATGGGGCTCAGTTCCTCCAGGCATCCAGCCTGCTCGAACCCCTCTCCCACTCCACACCCCAGGTCTCTCTCGGGGTCTGCTCTCAAAGCAGGATCTTTAGCATTCCTCCTCTCTCAGTTTAGGAAGCCCCAGCATGTTAACACCCAGGGGCTCACCTGTGGCCCATGTCCGCCGCCTCTTCCTCCTCCTGCAGGACCAGACACCCCAACAGCGTCCTCTTTCCCCCCCGGCCCTGGCCCACGGTGGCTCCGGTAGCCAACTCCCCAGACATCACCTCGGCCTGTGAGAGGCAAGTGGGGGCCAGGAAGGGGCCCAGAGGCCTGCGAAGCTCCCCGTCTGGGAGGGCCACAGCCTCTCACAGGCTGGGCCACCTTCACCTGCACTGGGAAGGCTGGGCCAGCTGGGGTGCTGGCTGTAGCATAAGAGGCTGGGGTGGGGCCCCCATAGGGGGATGCTGGCAGCGGAGGGGGGGCGACGCCCCCTCCATTGGGTTTCAGAGAGCCAGAGCGGTAGGAAGGGGGCTGAGCGGCCTCATAAGCCTGGAGAGAAACAGATCAGAAGCAATGAGCAAAGCCCAAGTCAGGAGGGACCCCACACCTGGGGAAAGTCACCTGACCCCCACCTTGGTGGCTGAAGAGTGAGCCGCATGGAGCAGAGGTGGTGGGGACAGGTGGAGGGAAAGGGGGGCACTAGCGCCCGATCCCAGACTGGGGACGGGGCAGGGGAGACAGGAGCAAGGCATGGGAAGTCACCTGTCGGTCAGGCCTCCGCACAGGGTGTCCCCGGCCCCCATCGAGCTCGGCCAGCATGCTGGTCAGCGAGTCAATCTCAGCATCCAGACTTCCTGGGCGCAGCGCCCCCCTTTCTGGGGGGAGCCCCTGGAGAAGGAGCCAAAGCCAGGAGGAGACAAATCAGGAAGCCCTCTCCCAGGGTTCCCCCTGCACCACACCCCAACACCACCATTCTCACCTGCGGGCGCTGGGGTGCTCCGTGGGACCCCACCCAGGCCGGGCCCCAGTCCTCCCGGCCACGGTCCTCGCGGCCCCCTGGGGACTGGTAACACTGCTCAGACGGGAGGGGGCAAAAATTGACCCTGGGGTGAGGCTGGAGTGCTGGGGTGGGAGGGAGAGAGACCAGAGGTGGGGATGAGGCTGGAGAGAGGGCCATTCTGCGCCTCCTCCCCCTCACCTGGGTGGGAGGCAGGGGGCTGCAGGCGCAGACTTGGGAGGGGGCCGAGCTGGGCATCTCTCCACCCCAGCCCTGCCCCGCTGCAAATACGCCTGCCTTACCTGTTCCGTGGGCGGGTGGCAGCCCAGGGGCGCCCCGGGAGAGCGCCCTCCCTTGAAGGGCTCTGGTGGCCTCCGGCTGCTTTGGGGGGAGCCAGGTGGGCCCCGACATGGTCTGGAATGGAGGAGCCTCTGGCCTTGGCCACCTCTTCCGTCCAAGGCCTGGTATGGGACTCCAAGAAAGAAACTTTTTCTGGCTTTTTTTTCCCCCCTTCCTCCCCAATTTTGGGGACAGCCACGCCCCCGGTGACGTCACCGCATTCCGGGGGAGGGTCACGTGGGCCCTGAGGCCCTCTCTGCGGCCCCTCCCCGAGGCGCCAGGGGCGGGCTCTCCGCGACGGGCGTGCAGTCCTGGGGGGCTGCGGGAGGCGCGGGCCTGCACGTGGCAGCCGGGTAGGGCCTGTGCAAGCTCTGGCACCTCCCTCCCACGTCCCCGCCAGCAGCATGAGGCCAGCCTGTAGTGTTTCGGTCTTTTATTTATGGTCCGCAGAGTCAGAAAAATGACACCGCAAAGAAAACATGGCCCTCCATTCACCCACCTACCCACCCACCCACCCACGCACCCACTCCCGGCGGCCAGCTGAGGTAGCCTGGGGTCCGCAGCGGAGCCGGCCCCTGCGGTCAAGGCACCAAGGTGGGAGAGGCCGGCTGGCAAGAGGGTGTAGGGGGCTGTGGTCCCCCCCGGCCAGCCCCTGTGCTCAACCTGGGTCCCCTCCCAAAGGACACGGGAGACACTGGAGCTCGGGACCCCCTGGGAACTTCCAGGGCCCCAAGGCAGGGCTACCCATCCCTGATTAGCCACTCCTGCAGCGTCCATGCCTCCGGAGGCCTTAGAGGTCAGTGCAGGTGACTGGCGTGAGGCCGTGCACCAACAGCGTGGGGCCCAGGTCGCGGCTCAGAGTTTCCAGCAGCGCCAGGTAACGCGGGTAGCGCGTGGGGTCGGCAGGCGGCCGAGGCAGGTACAGGAAGGTGAGTGCCGTGGCGGGCCCCTCCTGGCCATCTGCTGCTGCCTCCGGGCCGCCGGGCCCTCCACCCATGCCGCGTCCCTGCTGAGCGCGCACCAGGGCATTGGCGCTGCGGGCCAGGGCCTCGGCCTCGGCGTCCCCGTGCCCGCTGTTCACAAAGTCCCCTTCATCCTCTTCCTCCTGCCGGTCAGCCCCGGCGCCCTCGCCCCACACCACCTCGCGCACTTCGGCCCGGATCCGCAGTTGGCTCAGTAGCGCCCGCAGCCGCCCTTCGGCCGCCCCAGGGGCCTCGCGCGGGCCCAAACACAGGAAGATGCGGAGTCGCGCACTGTGCCAGGCGGGCACCATGCCCAGGATGGTGGCCATCTGCAGTACAAAGAGGCCGCACACGTCCACGTAGCCGGGCCCACCCCGGGGTCGCAGCAGATTGAGGGGCCACACGTCCACATGGTGCGGTGGCACGGGGCCCCCGGAACCCCGGCTCAGCCGTTCAGGGGGCAGGGCCCCACAGGCCCGGGCCAGCACCACGTTCTTGTTCATCTTGAGGGCGTCCGCTACGGTGGCCACGTAGTCCTGGGGGCTGAGCGCGCGGGGGCTCCCAGGAGCCCGGGGTGGCGGGAAGAGGGTACTCAGAGCTGGGGCGCCACCCTCCTGGGGGCCGTCTAGGGGCTCGGAGAAGGCGGGATCTCTCAGGAAGTGGTCCTGTGGCGGAGCATCATCATAGAAACCCAGGACCAACGTGTTGGGCTTCATTCCACCTGCCGGCAAGTGAGGGGTGGGGAAGATGGTTAGGGAAGGCAGGGTGCTGGCCATACCCTGGTGGGGTTAGGCCAGGCTCACATGCGCCCACGCGCACCCCCTGTGCAGGGTGCAGGTGTTGGACTGTCCTACACTCACCCTCACCCGCGCTGGGTTCCCGCCACGCTCTCACGCGCCTGAGCCCTCGCCCACGCTCCCACCATCTGCATTTGGTTCCCACGGGTGCTGGGGGCTCTTCAGGCAACATCACACAGCTTTCCTCATCGCTTCCACAGGCATCTATTTGCTTATCTCTGTGGCTAATCTCGGCTACTTAAAGAAGCCAAAAGCACCTGAAGAGTCTGTTTAAGGAGCCGCCCCTGTGAGGAGGTGGGAGGCAGGAAGCCGCTCATCTAGAGCCCTGGGAAGACTCTGACCCAGCAGCTCACGGGTGGCAGGTCCCTGGGGCAAGCAGATGCAGCCATCCCACACCCTGGGCCAGCCTCGACTGCTTTCCCAGGCCATTAGAACAGAGCTAGAGCGAAGTGGAGCAGCTGGCACACAAACCCGTGCCCTCATGGGATGCCAGGGGGAGGACTAGGCTGCCACTACCCTGGCCCCAAATAAACAAAACTTTCTAAAATAAAACACCGCAGAAGGTGGCTCCAGGAAAAGCAGATTTTCTCTATGTAGAAAATCCTCCTGGCATATATATTTTGATTTGATGGCAGTTAAAAAAAATTTTTTAAGTGGGCCTGGCAGAGTAGCCTAGTGGCTAAAGTCCTCGCCTTGCAAGTGCCGGGATCCCATATGAGCACTAGTTCTAATCCTGGCTGCTCCACTTCACATCTAGCTCCCTGCCTGTGACCTAGGAAAGCAGTTGAGGACAGCCCATGGCCTTGGGCTCCTGTATCCATGTGGAAGACCAGAGGAAGTGGAGTCCACCCAGGTCTCCCCGTGTGGGTGACAAGCACTTGGGCCATCTCCTCGGCTTTCCAAGGCACATGGGCAGGGAGCTGGAGGGGAAGCAGGGCACCAGCTGGTGCCTTAGTGTGGGGTGCTGGCCTCACAAGCAGCCGCTCAGCCCTCTGTGCCACAACGCCAGCCCCATGATTCCATGTGGCTCGTTGGCAAACTAAAACCCAGGAGTGGTTGGGGGCCTGTGCTACGGCATAGTGACCACATGGGTTAGAGACCGAGCTGCTCCACTTCTGATCCAACCCCCTATTGTAATACACAGGGAAAAGCAGCATAAGATGGCCCAGTGTTTGGGTCCCTGCACCCAGTTGAGAGCCCTGAAAGAATGGCCCAGCTGTGGCCCTTTGGGGAGTGAATCAGTGGAAAAACTGATATCTCTCTGTCATTCCAACTTCCAAGTAAAATAAATATTTCTTAGTATATGTGCCACCAAAGAGCATAATAGAAAATTTATTTATTTATTTGGTTATTTGAAAGGCAGAGCAACCGAGACAGGCAAGGAGGGAGGGAGAGACAGAGAGAAAGGAGTCTTGGCTAGTTCACTTCCCAAATGGCACAACTGGAGCTGGGCCAGGCTAATGCCAGGAGCTCAGAACGCCATCCAGGTCGCACACACATGAGTGACAGGGGCCCATGCTTGATCCATCCTCTGCTGTCTTCCCGGGAGCGTAAGTAGACAGCTTGGATCAGAGGTGGAGCAGCTGGGATTCAAACCAGCCAAGGAACACCAGCAGATGGCAGCATCATGAGCAACAGGTTATCATGCTGAGCCGCTACAAAGCCTGTGTTTTCATGAATGTGGCAGTGACTGCTCTAGCAATTTGAACCCAGCCCCGCCCGTCCTGGCTGTTTCCAGAGTAATGATTCTCACAGCCAGGGCGATGTCCAACACTCTTGAACTTGAGCCAGATTCTTAATGGGGAAGGAAGTGTGCACTCAGGTGACAGAAGCCGGGAAGCTAGGTGGGGACTCAGAGGAGCCTGGGCCTGGGGCTGGAGTGGCAGTGCTCCGGCTGGTTTTGTGGCCTGCGACCAAGCATGTCCCCAATCCAGCCCCCTGGTGATGTGCCTAGGAAAGCAGCAGAGTCTGGTCCCTGCCACCTGCGTGGGAGACCCAGATGGAGTTCCAGGCTCCTGGCGTGCACCTGGCCCAATCCCAGCCATGGCAGCTAGTGAACCAGCAAATGGAACATATCTCTCTCTCACCTCCCTCTATAACTCTGCCTTTCAAATAAATCAGTGAGTCTTCAGGGAGAAACAAACACTCCATTCCCTCCATGTGAGGCGTCACCACGTGCCCTCCAGCGTCCTTTGTGGTGGCTGGGGCTGTGCCATGCCACTACCCACTGGCCAGGCTGAGAGTCAGCCTCTCCACAAACCCTCTGCTGGCCACATCACTGTGTGGTGGTCTGGCTCCTCTGAATTCTGGTGGTTGATGGGACTGCCCCAGACCCAGACAATGGCCCTACTGTCCCAGGAATACGAGCCTCCTTCAGCAAGTGAGTGGAAAACAGAATTAAAAGATAAGCGTGTTTTGCCACCAAAAGTTGAAATCCACTCAGTTTTTCATCATATGCAATTTCTGTAGACTCGCTGAGAAACTCTCGCATACACAGATTTTAAAAGTTTGGGGTTTTTTTGCACTAAAAACTCCCTTCCTATAAATTTTTTATCTTTTTAAGATAATTTTTATTTTTAATTTGAAAGACAGTGTTGCAGAGAGAGAAGACAGGGATCTTCCATCTGCTGGTTCATTCTCCGACTCCACAAATGCCAGAGTTAGGAGCCTCTTCCAGATCTTCCACATGGGTGTAGGGGCCTGAGGACTGGAGCCATCTTCCACTGCTTTTCCAGGCACATCAGCAAGAAGCTGGGACTCAAACCAGCACCCATATGGGATGCCGGCACCACAGGTGGAGGCTTAGCCTACTATATACCACAGGGCACTGGCCCCATTTCCATACACTTTTTGAAAAACCCTCACACACTTCAAGATCTATACTCCCATTTTGGGGTCTCAAAAAAAAAAAGAAGTGGGGTCAGCTTTACGGCCCATCAGGTCAAGCTGCCACCTGCAATGCCAGCATCACAAAGGAGCACAGGTTCAGCTGCTCCATTTCCAATCCAACTCCCTGGTGAGGGGCCTGGGAAAGTCCGTGGGCCCCTGCACTCATGTGGGAGACCTGAAAGTAAGTCCAGGCTCCTGTCATCAGCCCAGACCCAGCCCAAGCCACTGCAACCATGTGCAGGAGTGAACCGGTGGATATGAAAGATCTTCTGCCTTTCAGATGAACTGCAAATAAGTAACAATTACCCCACAGCAGCAACCCTTATCCCCAGCTGCTATGGCTGGCTGTTATCTCAGCTCTCCTCCTATCGGCACTGGGCCCAGTTCCTTCTGCAGTTTACAATCTGCGGTCTTTTGTAGGCAGGAAGTGAACCGAGATTTAAAGGGGCCACAGAGCGGACAGCAGGGAGAACAAAGCTCACCGAGGCCCGAGATCCGCAGCAGGTGCTGAGCCCCCTGGCGCACGGAGGGTGACAGAGTGAGGTCCACAAAAGCCTTCACCTGGGCACGGTCCACCAGGCTCAGCCACGCCCCATACTGCGGCTGCACAGGGTCTGAGGGCAGCGAGTCTGCGGGCAGGAGAAGGACAGCAGCTCTGGGTCAGGTCTCCAGGCAGCCGCATCACACCTGAAACGCAGGACTGGGCACAGCCAGCGCTGGTGGGAAGAGTCCCCCGGGGCATTTGGGAAGGGCAGAGGACTACTCACCCAGGTCCCCCAAGGTCACATGGCCCAGCACGTAGAGTCCCCCTTTCTTGAGCTGGTTGGCTAACCGAAGCAAAGGCAGGGCACCCCGGGGGTTCCCCACCAGCAGCAGCAGCTGGGGCCGCCAGAACTTCACGTGGTCTTTGCGGACGTCAAGTCTGAGCAGGTACTTCCGCACCTGGGGGTAGGCGCTTCAGATGAGCATCCGCCTTCCACCTTCAGCCTCCCGCTCTTGAACAGAAACACCCACCCAGCCATGGGAAGTGGGGTCCCCCCAAGCACCTCTCACCTGATGGAAGAGCAGGGCCTGGCTGACGTAGCCCCAGCTGCTGGGGCCCCCTCGGGCAGTGAGCAGGGCAGACAGCAGGCCCATGAGCAGCAAGGAGCCACCAGCTGCTCCCGGGCTGATCAGGAACATCATGAGCAGGCAGGAGGCCACGCCCAGCAGGCAAGTGTGCCAGGAGAACAGGCTGAAGGTGGGGCTGGGGTCGAGCAGAGAAGGGAGGGAACTCAGAGCCAAGGCTCAGGGTCGGGGCGCAGCACCAACCCTCATGACTCCCTTCATCCATCTCTCACCGGAAGTTGGGTGCTGAGGCCCACTCTAAGCTCAGACAGGACAGGTCCACGGCAGCATAGGCCACCAGGTAGAAGACAGTGACCACAGCGGCCAGTGTGTTCAGCTTTCCGGCTAGGAGCACCAGCTGGGCAGGGATCAAGGAGCAGGACGTCCATCAGGGTATCAAAGCACTCCCAGAAGTACAGATGCACCCTTCCACAGAAGACCAGCCAACACCCCCACCATTCCATCCATGACTCCAGCCTGTCGCTAACCCGCCCCAGTCATGGGGGAAGCTTGAAGAGAAAGACCTACCTGTACCAGGCCCCAGGAGTACAGGACTGCTCCCCAGGGGTTCCCCCCGTGGGTGACCACCTTAGCTGGGGCCAAGATCACACCTATGAAAACAGAACCAAGGCTGAGACAGGTCAGCCTGGGCCGTGCCGGCAGGTGCAAGGGGGCTGGGGACGATCAGACCTGGTAAGGGTGTACAGGGAGAGGGGTACAGGAAGAGCAGAGCGCACCAAACAGGTCGTCCTGGGCCAGGGCATGCAGGATGCGGGAGGCGCCAATGAGAGAACTCATGGAGGCTGACAGCGAGGTGGCATAGATGCCGATGAGCACCAACGGGGGCCACAGGCTAATGGCGCGGAAGAAGCCGTAGTCCTCCTGCAGCAGGACCCTGGTGGGGGTGCGGAGGGCGGCCCTCAGGCTGGGCACCAGTGACCCTCACAGCCCCTCACCCTGACAGCCAGGTCCCTGTTCCCCCCACTCAGCCTGTGCTGCTGCCCACCCCTGCCGGGATGACCCAGGTCACCTATCACAAGTGAAACTGGAGAGGAAGAACAGCAGGATGTAGATGAAGAAGGTGTAGGCCACGGCCACTATCGTGCCCAGAGGGATGGCCCGACTGGGGTCCTTCAGCTCACCTGCAGGGCAGACAGCAAGGGGTAAGAGGTTAGCCCCCCAGTCATCCCCAACCCCTTCACCGTGTCCTGGAGTGCAGCAGGGCTCCCACCTGACATGTTGGCCCCCGCCATGATGCCAGTGCAACCGTTGAAGAGGACAGCAAAGACGCTGGCAAAGGTCATCACGGCTCCCGTGGTATAGTCCTCGGCGTAGCCGGCTGAAGGCAACAGGGAGTCAGGATCCTCCTCATCTCCCCCAGGCCAGACGACCCCCACTCCAGCTGCCCCTGCACACCTGCACGAAGCACCCCAGCCCTGGCACCTCTGAGGGACCCACCAGTTCCTCTTCCTCCCCACAGACCCTCACCCACACTCTCCCATGGAGTCCCCTGTGCCCCGCCTCCTAGGGTGGGTGCCCCTGCCTACCCCAAGGCAGGTACCATCTCATGCTCTCTCTGGGTGGGACAGATCTGAGCTCTTCATCCTCCCTCCTATATCTGTTCTGTTCCCGTCTCTAGGACCCCAAGGGCTCAGCCCCCCAACACACACACCCCACCCCACTCACCACCCAAGTTGTCTCTTAGGGTGCTGGTGTTGAAGCCGGTGAAATGGCCCACCTTGGTCGGCAAGGAGGAGCCGTTGGTGCCGGGCCGAGGGGTCAGGGGTATGTCCCTGGGCCCCACAGCCACAAAGCTGACCAGCACTGAACCCAGGGAGCCAGAGACCAGCAGGAAAGTGAGGAAGGAGGCCCGGGCGTAGAGGCCAGCGCCCAGCGTGCAGACCCCACCCACGAGGCCCAGCAGTAGGGAGCCGTAGAGGAGGTTCCAGCCATAGCCTTGGGGCAGCACCCGGATCCCTCTGGATCCTGTGGCATCTGGAGAGAGGCAGGGACAATGTAAGCTTTAGGCAGAAGGGCTGCCAGGTCCCCACTGTGGGCAAGGAGGCCTGTCTCTGGCAACATGAGTGACAACAGCACAGGACAGCAAGGGACCCCCTTCCTCTACCCACAATCCCAGAGCTGCCCACAGCAGGAAGAGAACACAGACCAGCTCCGAAGATATCCAACACGGACTCCACCAGCCCCAGCAGGGACACGGCGCAGCTGCACACATTGGCCAGGTAGAACATAAGGCCGATGCTGCCGCCAACCTCAGGCCCCAGGGTCCGGCTGATCATGACTACAGGGAGTGAACGTTAAGGAAAAAGCAACAGGGATGGAGCCCAAGGAAGGGGCCATACACTGGGCTCTCTGGCCAAGACCGGACACAGCCGCCTGCTGGCTGTGCACTGACAACTATCTCATCATTTGCAAGACAGCGCAGAGCCCGACAGGTGCAGCCAGAGTGGCCCTTACGCTTATACACACACACACACACACACACACACACACACACCCCACCCGAGGCAGGAGAGCCAGGACCCTTCCCCCTTACACACACCTCACCCCACCCAGAGGCAGGGCAACCAGGACCCCAGCCCCATTGTGGAGGATACAGTAGGCCCCGCCTCCACGCACAGCGCCGTTAGTGGCAATGGCACAGACAGACAGGACGGTGAGCGCCAGGATGAAATAGGCAACCAACAGCATGGCCAGGGCCTGCAGCAGCCCAGCGTGACCCACCACGAACCCTGGGCCAGCATGAACAAGGCAGGTAAGGGGCTGGGAGGGGCCCCAAGCCTCCAGGCCAGAGCCACACCTTCCCCACTCTCCAGGCCCACCCCTCCCCCAGGAAGTCCGCACCCCTGCCCCCCCCCACGCCCCGCCCCACTCACCGATTCTCAAGAATACTACTATGCTAAACATGGACAGCACCGTGGGCACCACCACGCCGAGGAAAGTGGACAGCTTCCGTGCAGGCGCCCCTCCGGGACCCCCAGCGGCACCGGCAGAGAAGGTGGCCGCCTCCTCCCCCAGGAGCCGGTAGGCCAGCAGAGGCGAGCTCTCACTGGCCATGGTCAAGCACGAGCGGGCAGAGGACACCACGAACGGGCCTGCTAAGCACACACCAGCAATGACCTGGGGAGCCCGCTCCCCAAGAAAAACCCCCAGTCGCGCACGGACGCGCGCACACATACACACACACGCACAGGCTCGTAGCAATCTCAGATGTCCCACCAAGCAGGACATGAAACCCCCTCCCACAGGCCCGCGGCGGCGGCCCCGGCTGTTCCCCCGAGCTGTGCGAGAAGGAAGCGAATCCCCCAAAAGGGAAGTGAGTTCCCGTTCCGCGGCCAGCCTCACCCCTTGCCCCGGACGCCGCTCACTCGGGCTGCCCCCCGACCATCGCCCACCGGCAGCTAGAAACTTGCAAATCTCCCCAAAGCCCCACCCTGCGCCAACCCATCCCTTCCTCTCCGAAGCATCCCCCGCCCGCCCCAGATTCCACACAGTCACACGGGGTTCTCCCCACCCCAGCCCCACCAAGCACAAACACCCCGCCCCATCACCCCGACCGGCTCGCGGCCCTCCGGACCTCCATCCCCCGGCCAGGCCCACCCTCGGCCCGGCTGCGGCGCGGTAAACCCACTCACCAGCCGGGGGAAGAGCCCCGCGGGCGGGCCG
Organism: Ochotona princeps; assembly: GCF_030435755.1. Taxonomy (NCBI): domain Eukaryota; kingdom Metazoa; phylum Chordata; class Mammalia; order Lagomorpha; family Ochotonidae; genus Ochotona; species Ochotona princeps. The sequence goes on along the minus strand of NC_080855.1, from coordinate 26,292,057 downwards.
CAAGGGTCCGCGCGGGGCCGAGCGGGGCGCGGGGGGGCTCCGCTGAGCAGTCGGCAGCGGCTACCGGGATGTCAGGCCCGGAGCCTGCCCCATCCCCCCAGCCAGGCGCCCCATTGGTCCCGGGCGCCGGTCCCGCCCCGTGGGCGTCCGGGAACGTCCCGCCCCTCTGGGGGCGCCCAGCCCCCGGCGCGGCCGCAGCTTCCACGTGCTCCCGCCCTCAAGGTGCAGCCCGGGCTGTCAGGTGCGAGCCTCGGGACCCTCAGCACCTACAGCGCTCCGCAGTCCCAGCGGAATGGGGTAGGGCGCATCGCGCGAGCCCCGGACAGGAGCGCGCGCGGAGATGGCCGAAGGAATTGGGCGGGGCCGCGACACCTGGCTCAGGTGCATCTCCTAGGAACTCGGGGTGTGGGGTGGTTGGCGCCTTTCGGAGTCCTGGTCCTGCCATCTCTCCAAATGCTGGAACGAATGGACGGTCCCGGCAGCGCCCCCCAAGTCCCCCAGCCTCGCTCTGGGAGCCAGCTGCCGCCGCTGCGCTCCTCGCCTCCGCCACTGGAGGGTGCCCTTGGCCGCAGGTCCGAGGTCGGTCTGCGCCGCCTGCCACCTGCTTTCGGAGCTCTCTGCAGCAGCGGCAGGCCACGGGATGGGGAGCCCTACGTGAGAGCCTTCCCCATCACAGGCCTCAGCAGCGGCTGCGCAGTTTTGGGGTGACCCTGTTTTTCCCTCCGGCAGGCAGGACCGCTAATAGGTCTCTGCATGCAGCTCCTTAACCACTCTGAGCTTGGCAAGTAATGCATTTCTTGCCTATAACTTAAAAAAAAAAATTATTTATTTTTATTGGAAAGTCAGGTTTACAGAGAAGAAAAGAGAGAGGAAAAGATCTTCCATCCGCATATTCACTCCCAAAGTGGCTGCAACGGTCACAGCTGAGCCAAGTCTAAGCCTGGAGCTTCCTCCAGGTCTCCCAAGCAGTTGCAGGGTCCCAACACTTTGGGGCATCCTCCACTGCTTTCTTAGGGCATGAGCAGGGAGCTGGATGGGAAGTGGAGCAGCCAGGACACGAACCGACACCCACATGCACTCCTGGAGCATGAAGACAAAGATTTAGCTACTAGGCTACTGTGCAGAGCCAACTTTTTTTTTTTTAAGATTTATTTTTCATGGAAATTCAGATATACAGAGAGGAGGAGAGACAGAGAGGAAGATCTTCCATCCAATGATTCACTCTCCGAGCGGCCACAACTGCCAGTGCCGAGCTGATCCAAAGCCAGGAGCTCAGAACGTCTTCTGGGTCTTCCACGCAGGTGCAGGGTCCCAAGTCTTTGGGCCGTCCTCAGCTGCTTTCCCAGGCCACAAACAGGAAGCTGGATGGGAAGCGTGGCTGCCCGGACATGAACCAGTGCCCATATGGCATCTCTGTGCGTGCAAGGTAGGACTTCAGCCATTAGGCTACCGCGCCAGGCCCAATAGCTGAAATTTCAAGGTCGGCTACAAGCTCTCCCTGGCATGTGCCTGAATCCCCTCGTGCTGACTCGCTGTGTGTTTTACACCTGCTGGCCAAAACCACAGCCTACCCCACGCAGCTGACCCTCAGTGGACAGAACATCCCCAGGGCAGCGTGAGCCTCCAGTGGCCCCTGATTCACTCTCTGCTCCATTCCCTTTCCCACGACTTCAGCCCTCTCATCAACCACCCCAGAGGTGCTTCTGCTTAGTCCTGGCTCCCTGCCCTTCCTCCCATTTCATTGAGAAAACAGAAGCCGTCAGAAGAGACACTGGAAGCTTCTTTCCGCCCACCACCGCCCACCTGCCTCAGTTGTCTGCACTAGGCTGCCCTGTGCGGCCGCTCCAGCTCGGTGTCTTGCTTGTTCTTTGCACTGGGCCAGTCCCATCTGTATCAGATAAACTCCATCCTGCAGAGCAGGTCCCATCTGTATCAGGTAAGCTCCGACCTGGGGGAGGAGGGACAGGTCCCATGTGTATCCCCTAAGCTTTAGTGCTCTTAGGGGGTATGGAAGGTGATATGGCACATCTAAGCCTGTGCCTACCATACCAGCATCCCATATGGGCAACAGTTGGAGTCCCAGGTGTTCCACTTCCCATCTAGCTTCCTGGTAATGGCCTGGGAAAGCAGGAGAGGATGTCCCAAGTACTTAGACCCCTGCCCCCACGTAGGCGACTCAGTAGAGGTTCCTGGTTCCTGCCTTCGGATCAGCTCAACCCTGGCCTTTTGGGGAATGAACCAGCAGACAGAAGATCGCCCTGCGTCTCTCCCACTCTCTTTCTCTCTGTAAGTCTGCATTTCCAATAAATACGGAAATAAAAAAAGGTGTTCTGGATCCCACTTGCCCCTCCCCCACTCCTTAGCTATTACTGTTTTACATGTATACATATATATATTTGAAAGGCAGAGTAACAGAGGGACAGACTGTCCATCTACTTGTTCACTCCCTAAATGGCCACAACAGCCAAGACTGGGCCAGGCCAAGGCCAGAAATGTGAAACTCAGCCTGGGTTTTGCCCATGGGCAGCAGGGCCATCCTCCAATGCTTCCCAGATACAGTGCCAAGGAGCTGGATCGGAAGTGGATGGGGGGTGCATTCATAGGAGTGAAGCAGGTGTTGCAAGCAGTGGTTTCACGTGTGGCACTGAAATAGAGTTCCTCAGTTTCCTCTGGGGTCCACTACACCTACGCTTTCCCCTTTAGCAAGTAGGGCACCTGCTCCCTGGATCCCCAGTGACTTCCACGCGGCCACCCGCTGCAGCTGTCTGTCCTTCTGCTGAGCCGTGAGCATCCCTTGCCATGTCTACCCCCTCTCTTCCCATGGCTTCCATCTCCGCTGATTTGGCCTCGAGCAGCCCTGGGGGTGTGGCCGGCAGGGAGTGGGGCTCAAGCCTCTCTCCTCAAGTCCCCACTCATCGCCTGACCTCATTGTTATAAACTCCACCTGGGACCCGGCGCCATGGCCTAGCAGCCAAAGTCCTCGCCTTGAGCGCACCAGGATCCCATGTGGATGCTGGTTAATGTCCTCCTGGCTGCTCCACTTCCCATTCAGGTCAATGCTTGTGACCTGGGGAAGCAGTTGAGGACGGCCCAAAGCCTTGGGACCCTGCACCCACCCTGCACCCACGTGGGAGACCTGGGGGAGGTTTCCTAGCTCCTGGCTTTGGATCAGCTCAGCTTTGGCCGTTGTGGTCAGTTGGAGAGCGAATCATCGGACGGAAGATCTTCCTCTCTGTCTCTCCTCCTCTCTATATATCTGACTTTGCAATTAAAATAAATTTTTAAAATAAATAAATAAACTCCACCTGGATAGCAATGTCCCCAGGATGTGTCTACAGCCCAACCCTCTACCCTTAACACCAGGCAGCGCAGAGGGGCTTCTATTCTTTTAAGACTTATTTCTATTTCAAAGGAGGGGTTACAGAGAATCTTCCATCTGCTGGTTCACTTCCCCAATGAAAGTTAAGCTCCACGCAGGCGGTAAGGCTCCAACTTCACCGCTCACTGCTTGTCAGAACTCTCCAGGGTGCGAACCAGCAGGTTGCTCACGTGACTGCGGAGGCCCCGCCCCGCCTCCTAGAAAGGGAAGATGGCGGCTCCTGAGGCGGCTTCATAGAGCGGGCAACCAACAAGAGGACGCCGAGCTGCCAGAGCGTCCACATCGCCGCACTTCGTTTCTGCGGTTGCGTCCTGGGAAGGCGCGAATTCTGGGGTTACGTGTTGGTCCTCCTTGCCACCATTTTTTCAGGGGAGGGAAAAAAACCCACAACGAAGTCTTAGAGACTGTTAGGTGGGAGCTGCCCGTCGCCTCTCCAGTTGCCGGGGTTCTTTCGTGCAGCGTTCGAGTGTTGGAGTCACTCGCTGTGCACGCTTTGGGTGACTGCAGCCCAGCCTCCGGTTTGGGGAATCCTCCCTGCACTCCGGGCCGCCAGCCCTGGCCCGACTCCGGCCTCCTCCCCGGCCTGACGATCCCGCCGCGATTATAACTCCCTGAAGCTGGGAGCCCACTCCCTCTCCCAGGTCCCTGGGGCAAAAGAGCCCGGGGTCACCGCCCCTCCGAGTTCCTGCAGACCCAACAAACAAAAGGCTTGGCGGAGCGGGGCGCCCTTCCTGCGGGAACAGCTGATGGGGGCGCAGAACGACCCGGGCGAGAGCTGTGGAGGGGAAAGTGGTGATGCCTGGGTTCCTAGCGGACAGCTGTGGGGACAGGTCCTGGGGAGGGGAGGGCGCAGGCGGCACTTCTGGGTGAGCTGCTGCCTGCCTGGGGTGATGTCAACCTCGGGGAATGGAGGGGGCGGGGGGCCCAGGCTGCAGGTGAGCTCTCTGGTCCTGGGAGCTGGGAGAGGAGCGGGAGAAGCCATTGCGTCATCTCCCCTGCGTTCAGCCCACCTCCCCCAGGCCCGACCTGCTACTCCCGGTGCTGGCCACACCCAGGCCTGGCTTCCTGCCCCTCCCCATTTCTCTGAGCTCCACAAATCACCCCAGGTCTCCCCGTTCCTGCAGCGTTTGGGGAGCCCCAGCCTCAGCCCAGTCAGTCCTCCTAGGCCCCGGCGGTTGCCTGCCCCGCCCCCATTCCTGTCCGGGACACAATGCTAAAGAGAGGGCCAGGTTCAAAGCCGGGGGAGGGGGGTCTGCTGGCATGGGGTGGGGACTGGAGGGGGCTTGGCCTCATATCCTGTCAGGCTGCCAGGGGAAGAGAGGAAACAAAAGACTTCCCCGAGCTGCTGCCGGGACAATGAGCCTCCCCAGCCTCCCACCTTTCCACTCCTCCTCCTCAGCCCTGGCTCCCTAGCCCCTGGACTAGGGCTCCACCTCCCTACCCCGGCCCAGGGGCCGCCTCTGCCCTTCCCTTTCCCTTTCCCAATGGCTATCAGCTGTGCTGACGTGGGCTTCCCTGTCCAGCTGTCTCCTGGGGTCCCAGGGCACCAGACTGGGGGCAGGGTGGGGATAGCTCCATGGAGTGCTGGGGTGGAAGGACTAGTGCACTCACAAGACAATCCTTAACAGGATCTTGTGGGTAGGAGTCTTGCCCTGGCAAGTAGGGCTTGGAGGGTACCTGCAGCCTCAGTGCCACTGTGGGTCACTGACCCTATCCCTGTGGTCCCTCCTTCATCCCCATCCCATGATGCTGGTAGGGCCTTCCTGGGTCCCCCTCTCCATGTGCCCCCACAGTGCCCGCCCACCCGCCCTGTGGAGCTCCAACCTGGCAGGTGCCCATCTCTTATCCCTGGACCACTCCCTGGTGTAGCAGCCCCTGAGTCATCCTTGATTTTAAGGCTCCCAGTCCTGCCTGCAGTGGCTAGGGCGGGCCCACGCTCACGTCTCTGGCTCATTCACTGTTGTCATCTGAGATCCCCGCTGGAAGCTGCAGGTTGGGTGGGCCATGCTGTGGGTCCCTGGCCTTCACCCTGGCCCACGGTAAAGTACCTACTAGATTTATGAAAGAGTTGAGGAAGGAATCACTCCTAGGCCAGGCGTGCACTGCACACCTGCTTTCCTGAGGCATGAAGCCCCGAGCCAGGAAATCTGGGCAGTGACTAATGAGTCAGTTAACGCCTGCATACTCCGGTCTGGAGCCTCTGGAATCAGCAGACCAAACAGTCTGGCTTTGTGGATCTGGAAGTTTATCTAGTCTGGGAAGACTGTCCTTAAAATAGGGAAAAGCAGACGCCAGTGCAGCAGATTGATAGGCTAATCCTCCACCTGCATAAGCCTAAATTCCCAGAAGGGCACCGGTCTGTAGAAGGACATTTGCTCTTGTGGGAAATTTAGCCAGTTAAATCTCCCCTGACGGTGCCAGGAGCAATTGATAAGGAGATGAATGAGCAGGAAACATCCTGGTCCCCAGGTTGAGATAAAGAACCTGCTAAAGGAACAAGCTGTGTGCACCTTGCTCCTCCCTAGATGCCTATCAGACAACCTTCCTTTAAAAGTCTGGTGCAGTCCACTCGTGGTATTATTGTCTCCATGAACCAAGTTGATTAAAGATTTATTTTGATCAAGAAAGCAGATTTCTGGGCCCGGCGGCGTGGCCTAGCGGCTAAAGTCCTCGCCTTGAAAGCCCCGGGATCCCATATGGACACCGGTTCTAATCCCGGCAGCTCCACTTCCCATCCAGCTCCCTGCTTGTGGCCTGGGAAAGCAGTCGAGGCCGGCTCAATGCATTGGGACACTGCACCCGCGTGGGAGACCCGGAAGAGGTTCCAGGTTCCCGGCTTCGGATCGGCGCGCATCGGCCCGTTGCAGCTCACTTGGGGAGTGAATCATCGGATGGAAGATCTTCCTCTCTGTCTCTCCTCCTCTCTGTATATCTGGCTGTAATAAAATGAATAAATCTTCAAAAAAATAAAAAAAAAAAAGAAAGCTGATTTCTGAAGAGAAGAAAAGACAAAGAAAGATTTTCCATCTGCTGGTTCACTCCTCAAGTGGCCACAATGGCCAGGGATGAGCTAATCCGAAGTCAGGAACTTCTCCCTGGTCTCCCACCTGGGTGGAGTGACCCAAGGACTTGAGCCATCTTCTGCCGCTTTCCCAGAATGTAAGCAGGGAGCTGGATGGGAAGTGGAGCGGCTGGGACTTGAACCTGCACCCATATGGGATGCTGGCATTGCAGGCAGAGGATTAGCTTGCTGCACTACAGCACCAACCCCTCCTCTATTTATCTTTTTTTTTTTTTGAAGTTTTATTTATTTTTATTACAAAGTCAGATATACAGAGAAGAGGAGAGACAGAGGAAGAACTTCCGTCCAATGATTCACTCCCCAAGGGAGCCGCAACGGCCGGTGCTGTGCCAATCCGAAGTCGGGTACCAGGAACTTCTTCCAGGTCTCCCACGCAGGTGCAGGGTCCCAAAGCATTGAGCCATCCTCCACTGCTTTCCCAGGCCACAAGCAGGGAGCTGGATGGGAAGTGGAGCTGCCGGGATTAGAACCAGTGCCCATATGGGATCCCGGGGCGTTCAATGTGAGGACTTTAGCTGCTAGGCCACAGCACCGGGTCCCTCTATTTATCTTGAATTGAACGCCAAAATGAGCAGAGAGCAAGTTCCCCTTCCTGGCGGAGTGGGGTAGGATGCTGGATGTGGCAGCAACCAACTCCTTGAGCCATGCCTGTTCCCTATCCCCCACCCCTGGGTCTCTGGCAGGAAGGTGGCGCATGGGCAGGCATGGACCCTGGACTCTGATCTGGCACACAAGTGCCTTCCTGGAGTGTCCACTGCAGGGCTCCCCAAGACCTTCTTTTCTGTTTCTGTCTTTGCTCTAACATGCCTGACTGGGTTTTTCTTTCATTCCAGAGGGTTCACACATTGAACTTTACGATGCACGGCTAGCCACAGCATCCAGACGATTCAAAGCGGCACTTGCCTCTCAGGGCTGCAGCAGCTGAGGGCACTCATTAACCAGGGTTCTGGCAGGAAGGAGCTGGACAGGTGAAGGGTGCCCACGCTGGAACCTTGCAAGCTCCCAGATAAGCCTGCACTTTGCTCACGCCCAAGTTGGGCAGGCTAAAAACGGAAAGTCTGGGATGTGGAAAAAAAAAAAAAAAAAAAAAACCCTGTGAGTGCAGCCATACAGGGTCAAAGGGAATAATTCTTGTATGTCGTCTGATAACTACACACCAAAAATTCTACCCCTGAGACTGCTCAGAGAGAGCTGCCACAGAGTAGTGGCCGGGAGAAAGCAGCAGGTGGCTCAGCCGAGCTCTGGGCAGCATGTTTGTGGACAAGTGAAAGTAACAGAGATGCTTACTTGGAGGCAGAACATGTTTTGGCTCCTATGGAGGAGGATTCTTCAAAGAAGTTTGTTGAAGATGCAAAGTATGAAAAGCCCGTGTGTGGGTTTCAAACATTTTTTTTTTAAAAAACTTATTTATTATGTATCTGAAAGTCAGAGTTACAGAGAAGGAGAGAGGTTTTTCCTCCATGTGCTGATTGACTCCCCGAGTGGCTGCAGTGGCCCGGTAAGCCAGTAACCAGAAGCTTCATCCAGGTCTTCCACACGGGTAGCAGGGTCCCAAGGACTTGAGCCATCTCATGCTGGCACTAGCAGGGAGCTGGATCAGAAGTAGCGCAGCCGGGACTAGAACCAGTGGCTATATAGTTTGCTGGCATCGTAGGTAGTGACTTAACCCACTACTCTATAACACCAGGCCCTCAAAAAAATTTTTTTTGCACCTACAAGTGCAAGCACACAGGGTTCTGTGTGATGACAGCACGTTGCTGTCATCTCAGAGCAAGTGTGACACCTCACATAGGCAGAAGGGGCACGCCGTTGTGTCCTGCACACCCCAATCCTGTGGAGAGAGGTGTCCAGGTGGTGTTTGGGTTTGTGGAACAGGAATGGATTGAGGAGGCCAGTGTTAGTGTGGCAGGTTAAACAGTTATTTCAAGGCTGGTGTACCTCAGGAAGCCAGTTCAAGTCCCGTCCACCTTGCTTCTGATCCACCTCCCTGCTAACCCACTTGGCGAGTCAACAGAAGGCCCAAGCTGCCACTCACGTGGGAGACCCCAAATGAACTCCTGGTTCCTCCTGGACTTAGGAAGGTCCAGCCTTGGCCATTGTGGCCATTTGGGGAGGGGAACTTTGTGGGATTTTATATCAAGTTCAATCCATTTCCTTCTGGATGATCTTTGAGGCCGGGAGGCATGTCTTGGTGCCATGGGGGGTGGAGAGAGCAGGGTGTGGCATGAGGCACAGTGAACATTTCCTGTCTTCATTCCCCTGTGCTAACACACAAGCCATCAGGGTGGACGCTGGCTGTCAGCGGAAGGGTCCGAGGCACAGGCAAGCCAACCCCGGCGGGACACCTGCCTCCTTTCTCTGCAGCCCCCTCCCCAACACGCACTGGACCACCCCCAAGCTGAAAAACATCCAAGCAGTCAAGCATGAGCCCCTGTGAAAGTGGTCGGATGGATGACCTGGCTTTGAGTGGTTGGGGGTCTGGGTGCAGAGAACCCCAGGAGGTGTGTGTGAGAGCATGCACAACAGACACACATGTTGCTCAGCACGTGTGTGCAGGCCTATACATGTGTGTATGCATCCATGTGTACAGGCATGTTGGGGAGGACCTGGAGGGAGACGATGAGTGGAGGCGCGCCAGGCAGGAGGCGGGGATTCCCAGCTCCCACCGGGTCTGCCTGGCTCCAGCCAAGCCGGCTGTTTCCTGCCCTCTGTGACCCCCTACTCCGGGGCAGGACTCATTCAGGGGGACGAGGAAGGGCAGGGGTGTGGGAGCACCTCTTGTGACTGGAAGATAAGTGCCAAGGGACAAGTCACCGCTGGTTTGGCAGTCCTGGGGAAGGGGGAGCTCAGGGTGCTGGGCAGTCCCTCACTCCCCCAAGGATACTGAGCTTTTTCCCTCTCTGGGTGCTCAGCTCCCCAGGACTGGGTCCCCCTCTATGATTTTCTGAGTCAGGCTGCACAGCCAAAGCCTGCAGCAGGAACCCCCTTCCGTAGGTGGCCCACCCCAGCGTGAAAGGGAAGGTGGGAAGAGCTCGGCTTTCCTGGACCCTCCCGCCAACGAAGTGATGGATGGGGGGTGGTGTTGGCAATGAAAGGAAGGGCCCCTCCCAGCCATCCCGAGGGCCCCCAGGAGCCAGACAGGAAACTGCCTCAGGAAAGAGCCGAGGTAGCCCCAGCCCCCGGCGTCACTGCGGGGAGACTGCCGAGGATGGTGGACCCCTCACTCTCCCGCTACCGTGCTCTGGACACTTTATCTCCCCTGCTTCGCAGTCCTCCCTGCCCCTACGTCCGCGCAAGCTCAAGCTCCTCAAGCTCGATTTTGTGCAACGGCTGTGTGAAGCTTCGCTCCACGGTTAGCGTTACTGGCATGGCTCCCTAGGGGGCTGTTGTATCTTCAAAAAAGTTTGCACCCCTTTCCTCTTGCAAACGTAGCCCCCATTCGCCAACCCCGGCAAGCGCGCGCGGTCTCAAGTCCGTGGCAAGGTCAGAGCCGGCTTTGTGTGAGCCGTGCACGTTCCCGCGCGCCGGTGCGCTCCCCTTCTCTGTAGGGCGCGCTTTCCTACTCCGTGGTATCGGCCTGGTTCGGGCCTGTTCCAGGAGTCGGGGGGTGGGGAGGGGGGGTGGGGAGGGTCCCTGGGTCCCGGCCCCAACACGCGTTCGCAGTCAGCGACAGGGCGCACGGCCTCCCGGCACGTTTGGGCGATCCCCGAGCTCCACTCCAGCCGCCCCTCCCCCTTCTCCAAACTTTCTCCCAACTTCCCGACCTGCTCCGCTCGGCGCCCCGCTCCTCTTCCCTCATGAATTATTCAGCAGCGCGCGCTCCAATCAGCGCACCCGAACGCCCCCCCGGCCGCGCTCCGGCGGGGTGGAGGGGAAGCTGCTCCCGCGCGCCCCTCCCTCCCGGCCCAGGCGCCGCCCGGCCCAGGCCCGGCCCGGCCCAGCCTCGGCTCGGCCCGCCCGGCTCCGCAGTCTCCCTCCCTCCCACTCGGTCCGCGCTCGGGCTCCCACCCTCCCTGGCCGCCCCGGAGCGCTCAGCCCAGCTGCGTGAGCAGCACCACTCCCGGGAGGGGGGGAGACGACGAACGGCCGACCCACCTCCAACCCAGCCGGGGCGGGACCCCGAGGCTCCGGAGGGACCCCCAACTCCAGCCACGTCTTGCACTGGGCGTCTGCCCGGCGCGGCCACTGCCTGGACGTCCCCCGGCCGACCGGCCGCCAGCGCGTGTGCGGCGGAGACGCGGGACCACACCTGGGCGCCCGCCGCCCCGGTGCCCGGCGCGCCCGCATGGGCCCGCGCTGAGGGTTCGGACCAGGTGTCCTGCGCGAAGAGGGGGTTGGGAGGGTGGTGAGTCGGCGTCCACCCGCCCAGGGTTGGGGGTCAGAACTGGGGGGGCTAGGGCCCCCCAAACTCGGATCGGATCCAGCCTGAGCGTGGCGGCGCCATGGAGTTCCGAGCGCTGCTCTGTTGGGCTTCCCTCGCCGCCGCCTTAGAAGGTGAGTTTCCTCAAGGGGCTCCCCACCACTCCCGGGGGCCCCCCACAAGTTGGGCTTGAGAGCGAAGGGGCCGATCTTTTCTCCATCCAGACCCCGGCAGCCCCGCTTCCAAACGCTCGGGACCAATAGCGCAGGAAGGGGGGGTGGACGGGGAGGAGGCGCCCGGCGGGGAGTGGAGCTTTCTTTTGTTTGGGAAACGATGGAGCCGAAGCCGGGCTCCTGCTCGGGACATTCCCCTAGACTTGTACTCGCGGCGCCAGAGATCCTTGGCAACCTTTGCTTCCTCCCCACCCTAGTCCTCAAAACTATCCCCAAAGTTTCTGCCTCCCCTACCCTTTCCCACCTCCCCACCACGACTGCAGCCAGCAGCGGGGAGAGAGAGCGGAGGCCAGGCGGGTGGAACTTTGCGCTGGGCCCCCAGCTACCCCCTTCTCCCACCGCCTCTTCCTTCACGGTCGCACCTTGATCTGCACTCCATGCTGCCCGCCAGGCCGGCCCCTTCCACAGCCTCCCAAGCTGCTGGCCTCTGCAGACGCCCTGCCCTCCTCCCACCCCCCCCCACCCTGGGCTGCACCCCAGCCTTCTAAATCCCAATCCTGCCTGAGCACCAGGTTTTTCTCCAGTCCTAGGAGCCCCAAGAAACTAGGCTGTGTGAACCCTTCCTCCCCTCCCCAGCCACCACCTTCTTGGGGCTCTCAGATTCCCACTTTTGCCTGCATTCCCTTCCAGATACAGCCTAAAGTCCAGGAACCCCAAGCTACCTTTTCACATCCCTAATCTCCCTTCATTGATCTGCCTCCCTGTCTCCCCAGCCCCCTTTACTGCTTGGAATTCAAGGAGTCTCTGAGGGAGTGGGCCATGGGGGGAGCGCCTGGAGAGGAGAAATCAAAGGCTACACCCGGTTGGGCAGCTCTGCTCTGGGCTGGGGATCAAAGGCAGGGTGTGTGTGTTGGGGGAGCAGTGAAGGGAGGACTGTGTGAGCCAGGCTGGGGCTACAGGGACAGAAGGAAGGTGGCAAGAAGGAAAGAGAGAGGCCAGGGGAAATGCCCATCCAGGTGCTGTGACCTGAAGGTGTCCCTGTCCTCCTGCTGGGCTGACCCCTGGGCAGATGTCACTTCCACCATGGGGGTGGGAGGGGAGACTATCTCCCATTTCACAGATCAGGAAACTGAGGCTGGGAAATGTTCGTGTATGCAAACTCCTGTGCCACTCCCCCTAAAGGAGGGTGGCAGGCAGGAGGCTGAGGAGGAAGGAGGAGGAGAAGGAATGGATGTGAAGGGGGGTAGGTGGGATGAAAGAGGCAGGTGACCATGGCCAGTGGCCACCGGGGAGGTGTGAGGGCAAGTGCAGCAGGACTGCTGGGCACTGGCCCCCAGGACTGCCCAGGCAGAGACAGTGTGCAAATTGGAGACAGGAAAACACTATCCACGCTGGAACAATGGAGGGTGGAGACGGCTGCGTCTGTCCACCCTCTTCCCAGAACCCCGGGCATCCTGTCCCCAGCCAGCCGGGCTGTCTCCTGACACCCATCTGGGCCCTGGGCCTCACCTCGGGCTGGCTGGGTTCCCACTGCCCCTGCCATCATGCCTTGGCCTGGGCCGAGTCCACCCCCAAACCTCACTTGCTGCCTCCCCTGGGGGACTCCTCCCATGGCCCCCCCACCATGTTCACCCTCCCCTACCAAGACCCGTGGGGCTTCTCCTACCCCCTGGACCCCTCCCTGCCCTGACAGTGCAGGAGCAAGCCAGGTGTGCCCCCCCTCCTCACACCCCTGCAGCCTCCTCCCCTTCTCCTTGCCCTAAACGACTCCAGATGTGAGGCCCCTGCAGGGGCCGGGCTGGGCACCCAGGCATTCTATGCCTCTGTGCTTCTCCCTCTGAAAGTGGCAATCTGGAGTTGAGGGGGAGTGGGAGTTAGAGGAGGGTGTCCCCCCTCCCACCCCCCAGGGCCCTGTCTAGGTGAGGGAGGGAAAGAAAGAGCAGAGTATTTGTTCTGGGACTTGGAAGAGAAGCAGAATGGTTTGGGGTGGGGGGAGTTGGACAGGAATGCGGGGCCTGAGATGGGCTTGTAGGGAGGGGTGTCGGCTTGGCAGGGTGGGAGGGGGCCTGACCCAGGTGGGGTCAGAGCCAGGGCAGGGCTCTCGTTTTAACCCTGTGTAAGACACCAAACTTTGTTGCCTTTCCATCCTCCTGGTTTCTGTTCCCTCTGGCAGAGCACAGCCCTTCTGGGAATCTGGGGCCAGCTGGTGCCTGCCAGCTGCTGGGGGTGGTGCCAGAAGTCGGAGGGGAGGGTGTTGCAGAGTGCAAGTGTGCCCCCTCCTGCCTGTTCACCTGCTGATCGTAGCTGAGAGGTAACCCAGTATACCTGCTGCGTTTCCCGACAGCCATAGCTCCCTGCACCCAAGCACTGACTGTCTGCCCACCCCTCTCTTAGAGACCCTCCTGAATACAAAATTGGAAACTGCCGACCTGAAGTGGGTGACTTTCCCTCAGGCAGATGGGCAGGTGAGCCGGGGCCGGGCGCTGGGGCCGTGGAGAAGAGGGGGAAGAGGGGGCCAGGGCACCTGTACTGCTGCCAGCTTCGCTGCTCCCTTCTGGGCAGGGGTCTTGGAAGCCTCTCCCCTTTGCCCACACATGCTTGTCCTTCTCCATGCAGTGGGAGGAGCTGAGCGGCCTGGATGAGGAGCAGCACAGTGTGCGCACTTATGAGGTGTGTGACCTGCAGCGCACCCCGGGCACGGCCCACTGGCTGCGCACAGGCTGGGTCCCTCGCCGTGGTGCTGTGCACGTGTATGCCACGCTACGTTTTACCATGCTGGAGTGCTTGTCGCTTCCCCGGGCTGGCCGCTCCTGCAAGGAGACCTTCACCGTCTTCTACTATGAGAGCGACGCTGACACGGCCACGGCCCTCACGCCAGCCTGGATGGAGAACCCCTACATCAAGGTACCCTGGGTACCCCACAACAGCTGAGGCATGGCTGAGGGGTGGGGTGGGGTGCGGTTGAGGGGGCTGGATGGGGCTGCCCATGGAGGCCCTCCTCCTTCTGGGCCACTGAACTCCCACTGTGCTCTGGGCTCACTGCCTTTCTCCCATTCCTTAACCACATTTGTGGGTTTTTGTTTGTTTTTAATTGGAAAGGCAGATTTAACGATGAGGAGGAAAGACAGAAAGATCTTCTATTTGCTGGTTCACTCCCCAAATGGCCACAATGGCTAGAGCTGGGTATTTCGGGATGTGGGAGTGTCCTCCAGGTCTCCTGTGTGGGTGCAGGGGCCCAAGGACCTGGGCTACTTTCCCAGGGCACAAGCAGGGAGCTGGATGGGAGCAGCCAAGACACGAACCGGTGCCCATATGGGATCTCAGTGCTTGCAGGTGGAGGATTAATCCCACTCCCTTGCGATTCATTCCTCTGTTGGCTGGGCTCAGGTCAGGGCTTGGTGTGGCCCAGATCTTGGCAGATGCCAGTGGAAGTGAGGCAGATATGCAGGATATAGGCTGGGATTAGTGGACAGTGCTGGGGCCTGAAGGAAGAGAAAGTCCCTGAGAAGGTGGGGAGAAGGTTCTAGAACCTTCTTGGTGTATACTGAGGAGGTTGGGGAGGGGCTGCTGCTGGGTGCTCGGGGCTGTGTGGACAGTGGCAAGGTGTCTCCCATCACTGCAGGTAGACACAGTGGCCGCAGAGCACCTGACCCGGAAGCGTCCTGGGACCAAGGGCACGGGGAAGGTGAACATCAAGACGCTGCGTCTGGGCCCACTCAGCAAGGCCGGCTTCTACCTGGCCTTCCAGGACCAGGGCGCCTGCATGGCCCTGCTCTCCCTGCACCTCTTCTACAAGAAGTGCGCACAGCTCACCTTGAACCTCACCTACTTCCCAGAGACTGTGCCCCGCGAACTCGTGGTGCCCGTGGCCGGGATCTGTGTGGCAGACGCTGTCCCTGCCCCTGGCCCCAACCCTAGCCTGTACTGCCGGGAGGATGGCCAGTGGGCCGAGCAGCCTGTCACAGGTTGCAGCTGTGGTCCAGGGTTTGAGGCCGCCGAGGGGAACACCAAATGCAGAGGTGAGAGCTGGGGAGCAGAGGTTCCTGTGGCAGGGAATGTGCAGTCCCCTGCTCTTGGGCCAGTGGAAGTATCTCCTGGGAGCAGCCTTTGCCTCCTGGGCCCTAGTTGCTGAAGGGCCTCTTCTTGGGGCACCCCCCATCACAATGGTCAGTGTTCTCTTTCTTCCAGACACTTCCCAGCACATCTCTGCATTCTTTCTGGAGGCTGGCTGGGGTGCAGGACTATCCTTGATTAGGGGACACCTTGTTGGGCTCAGGACAAAGATATTGTGGTTTCTGTTTTTAAGTTTAGTGATCTGAAAGGCAGAGTGGCAGAAAATCTTAGAATCCTCCATCTGCTGGTTCATTTCTCCAAATGGCTACAGTGGCCAGACCAAAGCCAGGAGCCTGGAGTTTCCTCTGGGTCTCCCATGCAGATACAGGGTCTCAAAGCTTGGGCCATTCTCGACTGCTTTCCCAGGCCACAGCAGGGAGCTGGATGGGAAGTGGAGCAGCTGGGACATGAACCAGTGCTCTTGCATGATCCCAGCACTTCCAAAGCGAAGATTTAGCCACTTGAGCCATAGCGCTGGGCTTTACTTTCTTATTTTGAAGATTTAGAGAGAGGGAGGCATGAAAAGGAAAGAAATCGATCTGCCACCTCCTGGTGCGCTCCCCAAATGACTGCAGGGGCCAAGTCTCTGCCAGGCTGAAGCCAGGAGCCTGGAACTGAATCAGCATCTCTCATGTGGGTGCAGGATAGGCCATCTGCTGCTGCATTCCCAGGCACCTTAGCAGGGATCTGGGTTGGAAGTGGAGCAGCTGGAACTCAGTTATATGCATCTGAACACATTGCTGGCTCCATGATGTCTGTTTAAAATTGTAGGTTCACACAGGGTGTCTGGACCCCAGCAGATAGCCAAAATGAGGGTTGGGAATGGCAGGAGCTGTTCTCCCACCTTGGCATTTCACGCCTTAAAAGCAGTTTTGGTGATTCTGTCTTTCTCAGCCTGCGGCCAGGGAACCTTCAAGGCCTTGTTGGGGGAGGGCTCCTGCCAGCCATGCCCACCCAACAGTCACTCCAACACCATCGGGTCCACCATGTGCCAGTGTCGCATTGGGTACTACCGGGCCCGTGCAGACCCCCAAAGTGCACCCTGCACGAGTGAGTCCACGGGGCGTCCCTTCCCCTGCATGCTGGCTACCCACCCTTCCTTCCCCTAACTCCCCATCTGTCCCCTCCCCTCCTCTACTGACACTCCAATTTCCGCAGCTCTGCCCTCCGCCCCACGGAGTGTGGTTCCCCGCCTGAATGGCTCGGCATTGCACCTGGAGTGGAGTGCCCCCCTTGAGTCGGGCGGCCGAAATGACCTCACCTATGCCATCCGCTGTCGAGAGTGCCGCCCTGGGGGCTCCTGCACACCCTGTGGGGGAGACCTGACCTTTGACCCTGGCCCCCGAGATCTGGTGGAGCCCAGGGTGGTAGTGCGGGGGCTGCGTCCGGACTTCACCTACACCTTTGAGGTCACCGCCTTGAACGGGGTGTCTTCCTTGGCCAGCGGTCCGGTCCCATTTGAGGTGGTCAATGTCACCACTGACCGTGAAGGTAAGACTGGGGGTCGGGTGGGGCTAGGGAGATGGCAGGGAGGATGGGGTGTGGAAAGCATGGAGGGTTGGGGCTTCTGGGGCAAGAGGCAGAGAGCGACTGAGAAAGGTGGGGTGGCGGGAGGGCTAAGGGCTAGGAGGTAAAAATCTGTGGCCAACCCGGGCGTAGCAGCAGGCTTAGCCAGGAGAGGGGCTGCCCAACAGTGCCCCTGGGATCTCTCTCCCGCAGTGCCTCCGGCTGTGTCTGACATCCGGGTGACCCGCTCCTCACCAAGCAGCCTAAGCCTGGCCTGGGCAGTTCCCCGGGCGCCCAGCGGGGCAGTGCTGGACTACGAGGTCAAGTACCACGAGAAGGTGAGGACACCTGGCCACATGGGTGGGGTAGTAACCCTCACCTCCAAATTGCAAAGGCACCAGGATCTTTAACTTCCTGCACCTGATACTGCATGCAGGACATTGCACACTTGGCCTCTCACGTGTGCACCACAAATTCCAGGCAAAACCACCTGCGGGTCAGGCATGTGTGGTATAAATGTAGCATGCATGGTCAGCTTCAGATTCCAAAGCCACCATGGCACGTTACAGCTTATGCAGCTGTTCCAAAGCTGATGCTGGAAAAAGACGCATAGGCCCGAGTGTTTGGGATGAGGGCTGCTCAGTAACTCACCTGGCACATACCTACATGGGATTTCTGAGGCTGCAGCTGCTTCATCGGACCGCCACGCCAGCCATGGGGATCTCAGGGTCAGGGACTGGGGTGAGGGCAGGGGGAAGACAGGAAGAGTGGTAGGGGCTGCTGGGGAGCCCCTGACTTACCCCCAGACCCCTCTTCCTTCCGGCCAGGGCGCAGAGGGCCCCAGCAGCGTGAGGTTCCTGAAGACGTCAGAAAATCGGGCTGAGCTGCGGGGGTTGAAGCGCGGGGCCAGCTACCTGGTGCAGGTGCGAGCGCGATCCGAAGCCGGCTATGGGCCGTTCGGCCAGGAGCACCACAGCCAGACCCAGCTGGATGGTGAGCCTCCGGCGAGCGGGGTATGGGCAGGAGGTCTTGCCTAAGCTCCTCCTTTCAAGGGTCCCCTGCCCCTCCCCACCCCCAAGCCACAATATTCGGCTATTCCTCAAAGAACTGGAGATGTAATTCCCATGCCTGTCAACCCATTCATGGAAGACACACAATCCAGTGGCTTTTTCATATACTCTAAGGGTGGTGCAAGACTCACCACAGTTCATTTGAGGATGCTTCCCAGTATCCCTTAGCCTCCTCCCGTGGCCACCCCACCCTAGCAAACAGTTGCCTCCTTCCTGTCCACATTGACTTGGGCATTCTGTGCATTTTGTGCAAACAGGATCCACATTACGTGCTCTGGCCTGACCAGAGCTCGCAGCTTCCTTCCTGTTTTGGGGTTCATGTGTGTTGGCCCATGAATGAGTATTCAGGTTTTCTTCAGTGGCTAAGGAATAACCCATTGTATTGATCCAACACATTTACTTTATTCCCATATACATCCACAGACACTCAGGTTTTCAACCTGACACTCAGACATTCAAGGGCTATACATGTTTCTTAATTCTTTGCCTTTGGGAGATTTCTTTCAGGTGAGGCTCTTTCTGGATCCCAGTACACGGGACCTTCAAAAAATTGGTGGAACATTTATAATGCTATCACAGATTAAGCTCTGCTTTTGGTACTGGAACCCTGTGTCACTGGTTCGAGTCCCAGCTGTTCCACTTCCGATCCAGCTCCCTGTGGATGCACTTGTGAGGGCAGCACAGAACCCCTGCCACTCCTCTGGGATGCTGGATGGAGTTCCAGGCTCCAGGCTTCCGCCTGGCCCAGCCCCAGCTGTGGCCATTTGGAGGGTAAACCAGCAGATGGAAGATCTTGCTGTTCTTTCTTTCGCTCCCTTTCTCTCTGCTGCTCTGCCTTCCAAATAAATTAGTATTCTAAAAGCTTCCTATTTTATCTTTTATAAAAAATTATTTGAAATCCAGAGTTAGAAGGAGAGGCAGAGAGAGGGATCTTCATTTCACTGGTTCACTCCCCAAACGGCTGCAGCGGCCAGAGCTGGGTCAGGATGAAGTCGGGAACTAGCAGCTTCATCTGGGCTTCCAACCAGAGTGCAGGGACCCAAACTCCTGGGTCATCTGCCGCTTTCCAGTCAGTAGCAGGGAGCTAGATCAGAAGTGGAGCAGTAGGACTCAGCCTGGTGCCCACATGGGCCATGCCAACATCCAAAGTGGAGTCTTTAACTCGCCACACCACAATGCTGCCCCCACCCCGACTTCATGTTAAGAAACTATGCATGAATTTCAAAGATGTGTTTTTGCACCACGATCAGCTTATCTCCCAATTTCATTTTCCACGGACTTTCTAAAGTTCCCTCATATTGGTCATCGAACAAAAATCGAGCCTGCTTTGGGAGCAACAGGGTCAGGACACCTGTTTCCTCCTCTTGTTGCCATGGGGAGCACTTAGCAGCCCCTGGTGGCTCCATGCTGTGCCACACTGTGCGGTGCTGTGCTGGGGGCTCAGGGCCAGGGCTGGGTCCTGCAGGGGCCACCTTCTGACCAGCCCCTCTTCCCCCAGAGGGTGACAACTGGCGAGAGCAACTGGCTCTGATCACTGGCACAGCAGTCGTGGGAGTGGTGCTGGTGCTGGTAGTCGTGGTCATCGCCATCCTCTGCCTCAGGTAAGGACCCTGAGAGCCCTGGGCCATGGCCACCTGCCATCCCACCAGTCTGTTGTCTCATGTCCTCCCTCCCAACTGCCCCCTTTGCTGTGTTCCTCTGGGGATGTAGAGGTGGCTGTCTGCGTTGACCCTGTGCTTCTTTCCCACTGGCCACAGGAAGCAGAGCAGTGGGAGAGACGTGGAATACTCGGACAAACATGGACAGTATCTCATCGGGCATGGTGGGTACACCTGTCCCTGGGGGAAGCTGGGGCTGGGAACAGGAGTGATGGGAGCTGACAGGCAGGCCCTGTGCCACCCCCACAGGTACGAAGGTCTACATTGACCCCTTCACTTACGAAGACCCCAATGAGGCTGTGAGGGAATTTGCCAAAGAGATCGATGTCTCCTATGTCAAGATTGAAGAAGTGATTGGTGCAGGTAAGCGGGTGCTGGCATTGTTGGGGGGTGGAGCACACCAGAGGCGGTAGGTAGGTGGCTCAACCTGGACATCTGTGTTTGCCACAGGGGAGTTTGGTGAGGTGTGCAGGGGGCGGCTCAAGGCCCCCGGGAAGAAGGAGAGCTGTGTGGCCATTAAGACCCTCAAAGGTGGCTACACGGAGCGCCAGCGGCGGGAGTTCCTAAGCGAAGCCTCCATCATGGGCCAGTTTGAGCACCCCAACATCATCCGCCTGGAGGGTGTGGTCACCAACAGCGTGCCTGTCATGATCCTCACTGAATTCATGGAGAATGGCGCCCTGGACTCCTTCCTGCGGGTAAGCTGCCCTGAGCCGGCCATGGGGCCATCTCCTTGTCCCCTCAGTTTCCCATCTGGGAGACACGGAGCTCCTGGTTCCTGTGTTTTCCTCTGGCCTCTCTGTGGATCCAGCTGACTTATCCAGCCGGCACTTGTCATTTTTCCTTAAATTAGTTCCTCATACTTGTTGGAAAGACAGAGACAAAGAAAGTCTCCTATTTGCTGCCCAAATGCCCACAACAACCCAGGATAGGCCACACCAAAGCCAGAAATCGAGAACTCCATTCGGGTCCACCGTATGGGTGGCAGGGACCCACATATCGAGCCATCACCTGCTGCCTTCCAGGGTGTCAATTTGCAGGTAGCTGAAGCGGCTGCCAAGCTGGTTCAAGCCCAGGCTGTCCTCTCCTAGCATGGTGAGCAATATCAGCCATGCCGAGTGCCCATCCCGTTCCTTTATGAACACTTCCTCGGCCTGCCTGCCAGCCCCTGTCCACACCCCCGGGAAGTGAGCCAAGGACGTGGCGCTTGGGGCTTCTGCTCTTGGGGTGCAAATGGTCTCTGGGGGAGCCTGAAGAGTAACGAGTGGACAGCTCAGATCAGATGGGAGACGTCAAACAGAGTCTTGGCCAAGTGGCTGGAGGGGCAGCGGGCCCCAGGGCACGTTTATTCTCATTGCTTTACTAGGGTTTACTGAATTGCAGTCTTTTTTTAGCTTTACTAGGTAGCTTTCTTAAAAACATTCTCCTCCGTAGAATAACACTGCACATAGCAGAATACCCGATTGGTTTCTCTGACAGTTTCAAAAATGCCCTTGACCGCTGCTTATCCAAACCAAGGCCCAGCTATTGCCAGTTGCTGCCTCTGGAGATTTTTTTTTTTTTTTTTTTTTTTTTGGTCAGTTATCAGTTTGAAAGAGTTACAGAGAAAGAGAATTGGACCTAGCGGCCAAGATCCTCACCCTGGACGCACAGGGATGCCATATGGGCGCCGGTTCTAGTCCTGGCGGCTCTGCTTCCCATCCAGCTCCCTGCTTGTGGCCTGGGAAAGCAGTCGAGGACGGCCCAAAGCCTTGGGACCCTGCACCTTCGTGGGAGGCCTGGGGGAGGTTCCTGGCTCCTGGCTTTGGATCAGATCAGCACTGGCCGTTGCGGTCGCTTGGGGAGTGAGTCATTGGAAGGAGGATCTTCCTCTCTGTTTCTCCTCCTCTATGTGTATCTGACTTTGGAATAAGAATAAATAACTCTTTAAAAAAAGAGAGAGAGAGAAAGAATCTTCCATCTGCTTTCCAAATAGCCCAACAGCCGGGGCTGGGCCAAGCTGAAGCCAAGAGCCAGGAACTTCTAGATCTCCCATGTTGGTATAGGAGCCAAAGAACTTGAGCCATCCTCCACTGTTTTCCCAGGGGCATTAGCAGGGAAAGTGAAGCAGCAGGATTGAAATGGGTGTCCTCATGGGATGCCTGTGTGGGAAGGAATGACTTAACACACTGTGCTACCAGGCCGCCCCTCCGTCTTTCGAGCCTCTCTGGATTCCCAGCAGCTCCTAGCCAGGATACCGGTAACCTACAGGACTAGACCCTTATCCATTGCCTGTTCTTACAAACTTCTTTATGAGGTTGCTTTGCTGGTTTCTCTGTTCTCACCAATGTTGTGCTGAGTTTTGGGTTCAGTGTTGGGGGCGGTCATACCTCCTGGGGGGTGAGGTGCAGCTTCCTGTGGCTCCTGCCAGGAGTCCTGGACTTTATGGCTTGCACCACCAGAGAAGCTCATGGATTGTGGATAGTCTGAGGCTCGTCCAGTCCCCCAGGGTCACTGCAGTGAGCGGCTGCTGGGGAGGGTAGAAGACGGGAGACCAAGCGATGCCCTGGTAGGTGTGACAGGGTTGTGAGGAATGGGGTCATGCGCTGTACACTACAGGTGGAACCTGTAGTAGGCAGGAACTGAGCACACTGAGGACCCAGGGATCAGAGCCGAGCAGCAGTGGGGATCTTGAGGTGGGTGGGCTTGGGGAAGCCCTTGGGGTATGGGGGGTTTTAGGTGGAAGAGGGAGGTGACCAGGAGCTCCCCTGGCTGGGTACTGGGGACGCATGTGAGGCTGTCATTTGGCACTGGGCTGAAGTGGATGGACCTGGGAGGGACACACATTGGAGGCAGGGTGAGCTGGCAGGTGAGGCGGAGAGGAACCCAGCACACAGTGAGGTCTCCACTTGACCTCCACAGGGGCTTTTCCCACACACTTCCAGTTACCATGGCCAAGGGCAGGTGCAGGCTGGAGGATGAATTTGGAACTTGGTTTTTGGACTCGCTGTCTCTGGCCCATGAGTTGCTGGCACCCCTAGCTGAACCCAGAAGATGGGGTCACTTAACTGCCTGGGACTGGCCAGTTTACTTCAAGGTCAAGGTTAGCGTCGGCACTGTGGTCACCAGTCATTGCTTTCCTCCCCACTGGTCTCTGGCAAGGCAGAAGCTAGAGGGCTGAGACAGACTACTGCTGGAGCAGTCCATATGCTTGGCCACCTGGAGACAGGCAGCATAGGCCTATGGCAGAGCGGGATCCAACCCGCTCAATTCAAAGCATCAAGCTTTGGTATTGTGTGAGTGTAAAACAGTATTGTCGGGGAAACGGAAGCCAGGATCTTTAAATCCTCGTAAAGTTGGATCGAGAGGGACCCAGAGTGTGTCTGCCATGGTGTCACAATAGTGTATGAAGGAAGAGCTGAGAATGCTTGGATGCTTGAGATAGGAGGGCAGCTCATCTGGCCCACCTTCCGGCGGGGGAGTTGAAAAAGGAGTCCAGAAGTGTCGGAGGGTTCAGGAAGCAAGAGGGAGACTGGGTTGGGGGAGTGGGTTGCCTTAATGATGTCCTCTTCCCTTGTCCACTCCCCAGCTGAACGACGGGCAGTTCACAGTCATCCAGCTGGTGGGCATGTTACGGGGCATCGCCTCAGGCATGCGATACCTGGCAGAGATGAGCTACGTCCACCGGGACCTGGCCGCCCGCAATATCCTGGTCAACAGCAACCTGGTATGCAAGGTTTCCGACTTCGGCCTCTCACGCTTCCTGGAAGAGAACTCGTCTGATCCCACCTACACGAGCTCCCTGGTGAGGCTATGGTCCCAGGGCTGGGCTCGGGCTGAGCTGCATCCTTAGGGCCGGGTGAGGGCTGGGAGGCTGGGGTGTCGACAGCCTCTGGTTCAGAAGGGGATAACATGGGAACAAAGGGTGGAGGTGATGGTCAAGTTCCAGGAGCTTGGCCTGCAGGTATCTAGAAAAATAACTGAGTTGGGGGGGTCCTGAGTGAGGGGGCAGCATGTCTGGGTACTGGAGCCCTTCACCCACCTTTTCCTTCCCTCTTCTGCAGGGAGGGAAGATTCCCATTAGATGGACGGCCCCTGAAGCCATTGCCTTCCGCAAGTTCACATCAGCCAGCGACGCCTGGAGCTACGGGATTGTCATGTGGGAGGTGATGTCCTTCGGGGAACGACCATATTGGGACATGAGCAATCAAGATGTAAGTGTGCCCTGTGGTCCTACCAAAGGGGTGTGGGGTTCTCTGGGCATCTTGGTCCCCACAGGATGACTTCATCCGTTGCCTCTCTCCTCCCCCACCATCGTTTCAGGTGATCAACGCCATCGAACAGGACTACCGACTGCCCCCACCCCCAGATTGCCCCACTTCCCTGCACCAGCTCATGCTGGACTGTTGGCAGAAGGACCGCAACGCCCGGCCCCGCTTCCCCCAAGTGGTCAGCGCCCTGGACAAGATGATCCGGAACCCAGCCAGCCTCAAAATTGTGGCCAGAGAGAATGGCGGGTGAGGACCAGGAATGTCAGCTCACCTAGGCACATCCTCCATCCCTTTGGGGCTGGTTGGGTGGATGATCCCTCACCTAACCAGGCCTGGGCTCACTGCTCCCCAACCTTTGTACCAGTGCCTCCCACCCACTCCTGGACCAGCGGCAGCCTCACTACTCAGCCTTCGGCTCGGTGGGCGAGTGGCTTCGAGCCATCAAGATGGGAAGATACGAGGAAAGTTTTGCAGCTGCTGGGTTCGGCTCCTTTGAGCTGGTCAGCCAGATCTCCGCAGAGTAAGTGGTGGCTGAGGGCAGAGGGGATGATGGAGACAGCCAGAGTGGAGAGTGGTACCTGGGACCCTCGCATGCAGGAACCAGGGCAGGCCCTCACTTCCAGCTCTCCCATGGCCTCAATCTCACCTAGGATGTAGCTCTGCACTGTGGCAGGGGAACCCCCAAAGGCCTGAGACCCCAGCACTGCTCACCTGGGGACCTCCTCAGCAGCCCCCCTCCCCGGCCACCTCCCTTCCGGCCTCTCTATCTGGACCTAAATTGGTGCCTCCATCTACATTCCAACGCCGGCTCTCGCATTAACAACCCGTGCCTTGACTCCGCTGCGGGCTTCCCACCATAAAAGGAGAAGACAAGGTCTCCAAGAGGCTCTTCAGTGTTCACGTTCAATGGTTTTACGATTCCATCGCCTCCTGAGTTGCCTTTTTCTCCTGGTCTGGCAAGCCGTTTCTCCTTCTAATTCTCACCCTGGGTTTGAATAAGCAGACATGGAAGGAGCAGAAATCTGTAACTGGAGATTTCTGGTAAGGCTGACTGGCCCACCTCAGGGGCAGGAGGCTCGCTGACCTCGCCTGGCCTCTCCATCCGCCCTGGGTTTTCTGTCTCCCATGTGAGCTGTACTGGGTGAAGAGCCGCACCTCCTTCCTCCCCACCCAGCCTTCCTTCCTCTCCGATTGCCCTCTCACTTCTCCTTTCTCGTCTAAAGCCATCTCTGCAATCCCTGTCCCCCAGCCTCCTTTCCAGTGTATGCTGGCACGCTCCATTTTTTTCTCGCCTCTGCCCCTTTTCAACCCCGCTCCCTACGGTGGCTGCCCAGCAACTCCTGACGTCGTCCTTGCTGCTTGGCTGGTGATCCAGCCAACGAGGCCAGGCCTGTGGGTCTGGGGCCAAGTGTGGGAAGCGCCCAGGTGTGGAGAGCATCCCAGCAGGGCTCACCGGGCCCTCTTCCTTTCACAGAGACCTCCTGCGAATTGGAGTCACCCTAGCTGGACACCAGAAAAAGATCCTGGCCAGTGTCCAGCACATGAAGTCCCAGGCCAAGGCCAGCACCCCAGGTGCCACAGCAGGACCCACACCACCGCCACCACCGCAGTTCTAAGCTGTGGAGGGGGACAACAGCGGGGGTCTCCTCCCTGGGCACGCCCGCTGGATTGCACTTTGAACCTGTGGGGATGGGGAGCTGGATTTGGGGGTCCTGCCTGTGGGAATGTGGGTATCACATTTCCTCCTACCCCTTAGAGGGGACCCTCCCCCCAGAACAAGGGTGGGTGAGAGAGCCTGCCCCTTGGCACTGGGCGTGACCCAAGGGACAGGAAGCGCCCAATGCCTGCCAGTGTCCCCAGGTGTTGCCGTCACCTTACCGTGTCCCTGCAGACCAAAGAGAGGGGCGACTGGCCTGCCCACCAGAGTGGAGGCAGGAAGGGGTGCGGGCCCAGTGATGAAATCATTGGGCTGCAGTGCCCTGGCTTGCTGCTGTGGCCCCCAACTCAAGCCTTTTCCCCTGTAAATGCCCCTCCCCCATCTGCCTTCATATTGAAGGCTTTGAGTTTTATTTTTTATTAATTTTTTTTTCTGTTTTGGTCTTAATTTTTCTTCCTTCCCCATTTGTTTTTGTTTGTTTGTTTGTTTTCCTGTCAACTTTCTGTGTTGGAGGACACCGTTTAGCCATCACCTCCTTTGCCTCCTTTCCTCCTGGGGCAAAGCAGGGGTACCCCCTGTTTCCTGTGAATGGTGGCTCCAGACGTATCCCTGCATCCCACAGGTGTCCCCAAGCTGTGGAGTTGGGGGTTGTGGGATGAGGAGAGTGAGGGAGTGTGAAAGGCAGGGGAGAAGGTGGAAGTCAGAGACAGATCCCGGTGCTTGGTGGCATTCTTAAATTATATTTAAAAAAAGAAACTTTTTTTTTGTATTAATAAAAGAACATGGGATGTGTCCTAGTTCTGGGGGTGTCTGTGAAAGGTGGGTTCTAAGCGCCCCACCTCAGCCCCTGTGTGTTTGGGGTGGGGAAAGGGGCGATGAGTCATTCCTACTATAACGGCTCCAGCTGCCTCTGCCAAGCGCCTGGGGCACCTCCGGGGTGGGGCTGCTGCCCTCCCCTGCTTACGGGGCCTGAGGGAGGGTGGGGAGGCCTTGAGCCCAGGGCCCTGGCCTGCAGCTCCCCAAGAGTGAGGGTGGGAGTTGGCCAGTGGGGAGCAGCAGCAGACAGATGGGGAACAGATGTTGACAGTTGGGGCTGGCATAACAGCAGCAAGGGGGTTGGTTGGCCTTAGCTGTGGGGGAGGGGTGCTGGGTGTGGTAGGCAGGGACCCCCCAACATGTGAGCCTGGCTGGGCTGGGTCTTAGGAGGACAATCCCTCCAGGGTGCTGCATTGCAAATTCTGGGGCCTCAGGAAGGGGAGGGGATGCCCCCGTAATTTAGCTTTCCTCAGCTTCTCCCTAACAAATGAGAATGGGGATAGTCCCCTCCAGTCACCCCCATTTTCTCCCTGCTGTGGTTGGTCTGGGACACAGGCTGGGGCAGGCCCAGGAGGACCATCCTGGTGGATCACTGCTCTTCTTGCTCCTGTGTCTGTTGCCCCCTCTTGTGTGAGAGTCAGTGTGGGGTGACCCCAAGTCTCCGCTTCCCTCCTCTTAGCTCAGGAAGCCACTTTCCAACCTCAGCATCCTTGTCTCTGGGTCCCTCTGCCTTGGTGACAGAGCCCCCAAAGTGTATCCCCAAGAGGGATGCGGGATCCATTTGGAGGATACCAGTCCAGCCAGACCCCTCTCCTGCCAAGCAGACATCGGGCTGGATAAGGTGACCCTTGGAGCAATAAAGGCTGAGGGAACGGAAAGAGAGGTGTGGGAGCTCTGAGCCTGTGAGTTCCTCTCCCCAAGGCCTGAGCAGCTCTCCCAGCTGAGCCATAGTAGGGAGGAGGAAAATTCATGCTGGGTAGGCAGGCCTGGCCAAGGGATTTTTTTGATACCACCCCAGGTTGGGTCTTGTTTCCTTCCAGGAACGTGGTGCCCAATCATTTCACGAGCTGGGCACAGAGCATCAGTACCTCCTGAGCCTGTGCCACCCAGCAGGCAGTGGTCCTTTCCTTCTTGAGCCCAGATTACATCTTCCTGCACCCAGCCAGTGCAAGCCCTCGGCTGCAGCAAGTGGGATTCTGGGTGAAGTCCTGTTTGTCTCTCAGGAGTCAGGGGTCCCCACTCCACAGCTCTTCCATCCCTGATCCCTTCTCTCCCCCTGGACCAAGAGGCCCATTTAGACAGTACCCGCACCTCTCCCATAGCCACATGGGGGGGGATCACATCTCAAAAATAAATAACTTTATTAGATCTCTTGGTCAGGGACAGTTCAGAACTGGATAGTTTTGAGGACACCTGGGTCAGAGGTGGGCCGGGCTCTTGGCTGCCAGCGCACTAATCGCCGGGACTGGTGATCCCCTGTGCCTAGGAGCCAGTCTCGGCTTGAGCTCTCCGTCTTCTCCCTGGGAAGCACAGACACAGCTGCGTGGGGCACTGGGTCCCAGGCCCCCTGTGTTTACTTGTCACCCGCCCCCCACTACCACCCAATGCTTACCTCAACCGCCGCTTTTTTTTGGAGACGCATTTTCTGATTGCCACCAGCCCGAGGACTGCCAGGGATGCCAGCAGCCCCAGCATGACGGCCACCAAGTTGGACAAGTCTGCACACATGGGAAGGGAAGGGCTGGGATCTGCTGGTGGGGATGAGGAACCCCCCTGAGGCTATTACCCTTCCCCTCCTAGGACTCCATGCCAGCCCCTAGCATCCTTCTCCAGTTCTAGACATAACCATAGGCCATTTGAGGGGCTGTTGGTCTAGTGGGTCCCCTGGGTTCGCCCAGAATCACGCAGGCACTAGCTGGAAGGGTAACATTTCTGGGTTTCCACTCTCAACTTTCCCAGGCCCAATCCCGGGGTGAGTCGTAGAACTCCCACATCAAACATGCTCCTCCCAGTTCCCTACCTGGGACAGGATACTTGCTGGCTTTGGGAGATCTGAATTTGGGAATGGAAAGACAGCAAAAGGTGCAAGAAGAGGTACAGAGTAATGAGGTTTGACAGCAGGCTGAGGCAGGTTCAGAGAAGATTCCAGAATGTGGCCTGCGGCGGGTGGGGGAGAGCTGACTGAGAGAACCCCTGTCCTCTTCGTCTCTAGGCTCAGACTCAGATATTTGTGATGACAGTGCATGTGGGAACAGGCATTTGGCACGATGGCTGGACACCAACAGGACACCACATCCTGAGTCAATGTGTGAGGTCCAGTCCCAGCTTTACTCCCTGCTCATGTATCCCCTAGGAGGCACCAGGTGACAGCTAAGTCATCAGTTGGCTCCTTGCCACCCTCGTGGAGATACGCACTGGGTGCCTGGCTTACAGCTTCAGCCCAGCCTGGCCATTGCAGGTTGCTAATAGAGAGGAGCCTTCTGTCTCTCCAATATGTGAAAGACATTTTAAAAAATTCAGGCAGTGCAAGCTGTACTCATCTGTGCCAATCCCTGGGCTCCTGGTGGGGTTGAAAACCAAAGCTGAAACTTCACTGAACACACCCATACTGCCATTTGGGTAATGAACCAGCAGATGGAAGATCTCTCTCTGCACTTCAAATACATAAATAACATATCTTTAAAAGCCCTATGGTAATAAATATGATGTGTCTATAACACAGCAGCATGTGTGTCTGTGCCTGTACTGTAACAGCTGTCACGACGTGTCAGCATCATCCATAAAGAATAAGTATGCGGCAGGTGCCTGCGGGCAAGCGGCAGCTCTCACCTGGCCTGGCACGGGGTCCGATTTCCCGGGGCTCCGTGCAGAGGTTCCCTCCGTAGCCCGGCTCACAGTCGCAGGTGAAGCCGGCCCCCTGCTCTCGACACCGCCCGTCGTTCCAACATGGGTTCTGCAGGCATGGGCTTTCTGCAAGGATGCAGTAACCCTGAGACAGTGCCCTGGGTGAGGCTCTTGGGAGCAGCTCCCAGCGCCCGTCCCTGGCCCAGCCAGCCTGCCTCCCAGCCCTAACGCTGCTCAGCTTCCATCTTCCTGGTTTATAATGAGATGGAGATGCCGCGGTGAGGGCTGGAGAGGCCCTGGGAGGTAAGACAAAGGGCCCTTGGTTTGGGGGATAGCTGGGAGCCACAGGGTGAGGTATGGCGCTGTTGGAGGAGAGGGGTCCAGGCTCACCCTGGAAGCAGCCTCGGGTGAAGTTGCCCAGGGTGCAGATCTCCCCAGGCCTGCAGCTGAAAGGCTCACACAGCAGCACCCCCGAGCTCGCACAAGTGCAGCGCTGAGAGCAGTCGCCAGTCACGAAGCTGTGGCCCAGCTGCAGGCAGAGAGGGCAAGACGGAGCCCGTTTCCACCTGGGGCCCGACTCTGCACCCGGGCTCCCTGGGCCACTGGCCCCCAACCCGCACCTGGTAGTAGATGCCATTGCTGGTGCAGCCGCACTCAGCCAAGGAGAGGCTGTGGGCTCCACTGAAGGCGTAGCCGGGGAGGCTGGCGCAGCCCTCCACACAGGGGCCCTCACAATCCTGGGGGGCCAACAGCTTGGCACAGGATGCAGGGCAGGGTGTCATGCAGCTCTGGTACACGGTGTTGGCTGGACACACCATGGCTGAGAGCACACGGGCATAGTCAGGAGCTGCATGGAGGTCCAGGCCAGCCAAACGCGTACAGGGTCTTGGGGATGGTGGGGGAGGCCCTGGTGGGCGCTGAGGGATGTGGAAGCCAAGGGGCGGGGGCGGGCCTCACCGCAGTGGGTGTGGTCGCGCCAGCCTGCCAGGGCAATGCCCATCTCCTGGCAGAGAATGCCGTAGCCACCCAGGATTCGGCAGCGCAGTTCCTCATGCACTTTTGGGTCCTGGGTGACACACAGATCCAACAAGCAGTGCCTGGGAGGGAGGGGGACGGTGGGACAGGCTGTCAGAAAAGAGGAGATAAAAACCCATATCGGAGGACCCGGGACTCCTCCCACACCTTCCGCTCCCCGCTGGCACCAAAAGACAACAGGTGGTGTGGAGAGAGGGCTGCTGGGAGGTAAACCGCACAGCAGGCAATAGGGCCCCTGGAGGGCCTGTGGGGCAGGCGCCCTGACTCACTTGTGGAAGGCCTTGGGGTCCACAGTCTGGTGACATGCAGCAAAGGGGCCCTGGGGGTCTATCAGCACCCCACAGGTCTGGGTGTTGTTGGCAAGCATCAGCTGTTCCTGGCTGCATTCCGGCTCAGGAGAGTCTGGCTCTTTCTCTTCTCCCTGGGCATCCTCTCGCAGGGCCCTATGTGGCAGACAAGCCAAGGGGCCGGGTGAGGGTCTGGAGGAAGGACGCTGCCTGTGGAGCAGGACTGCAGCGCTCCAGCAGGCAGGTGTCTCACGGCAGAGCAAGTGACCACTTGTGAACCACCGTGCACCCGCTGAGAACAGACCCAGAGCTCTGGCCCTGGCCCGACCCCCTCACCTGGGGGAGCGGAAGAGGGGCTGCAAGTCATCCAGTCTCAACTCCCAGCTGTTGCCAAATACATTGATGTTGGTGGTGAGGGCGCCGCTGGGGAGCATAAGCTCATTCTTGCGGTTCTGGTCATAGTTCCCGCACAGGCCGCGCACCAGTCCCTGGTACATGCTGGGTAGGGTGATCACTGTGTGGAAGAGACGGGAACCCCTGGTGAGCCGCCCCCCCCACTCCTCCAGGCACTGCCCTCCCTCCACACCTGGGCCTGGGGTCCAGTTCCTATGCAGTGTTCCCTCATACCCCCAAGACCTCCCTTCTCAGTGACCTGCATTGTTCTTCTCGTTGAGGCTGATCACCATCTCGAAGTCAGTGATCAGATAGAGCGTCTGGCCCCTCAGGGTGACCCGCAGCCGCTCCTCAGGCCGGTAGGGGACTGCCATCTTCTGGTTGTTCACCTGGGTGGGCAGGAGGTGCCGGGATGCGTGGAATTACCGCTGCTGCCCTCTCTGCCCGCGTGGGCTGGGTCCTTTTGCAGCCCCAGTCTCGTCCTAGCAGCAGGCTGGCCCCATGGATGCCTCTGCCTTCCTGCAGCCCGAGCTGAGCTTCTGTGTGAGTGCTCCATGCACCCCACCCTGCCACCACTCCTTCTCAGTAGTAGACTTTTGCTGAGCCCTCCTGCCCACCTCTGCCTCACCCCAGAAAATAAACTTGACTCTGACTCTGGCAACCAAGCTACACCTGCAAGGATCTTCCTCCAAAACTAGGGACAGGGTCTCACCCATTGCCCTGGGGGATTGCTCCTGTCCATCCAGGCCTCCCCCCACTCCCCGGGCCTGCCTCTTTCTCACCACAAGCAGCAGATCGTCCTGGAGCTGGACTTTATAGCCATAGATGAAGGTGGTGATCTCACGTACGAAGACCTTGGAGTGGGACACAAACACCTTGTTGCGCCCCTCCACAAGCAGGGGCTCCACCCCGTCAGGAAGCGTGTCCACCGTCTTCACCAGAACATAGGTCATATGACCCTGGAAGATGTAGTTTGCGCCGTCGAAAGTGCGGTAATGTGGGTCCCCAAAGATTGAGCATTGATCTGACTCTGCCAAGAAGGATAGACGCTGAGGGCGTGACCATCTCAAGGCCTGGCCTGCCACCTCCTACCTTCCCCCAGCCCCAGCAAGACACCCTGGACACTCCTTCTGTCCAGTCACTTCTGTCCAGAGAGAATGGGTGATCACATACAAAGGCTGGTGTGCTGGCATGATCGGTGAAGCCGCCACCTGTGATGTAGGCATCCCCACATCCAAGAATGGGTTCAAGGGCTGGCGGCTCTGCTTTTGATCCAGTTCCCTGCTAACGTGTCTGGGAAGACCACAGAAGCTGGGTTTCTGCCATCCACATGGGAGACCCGGACAGGGCTCTAGTTCATGGCTTCTGTTAGCCATTTGGGGGGAGTGAACCAGTGGAAGGCAAATCTGTCTCTCGCCCCTCCTTCTCTGTCACTCCGTCTTTCATGTTGGTAAAAGCCACACTCACAGGTTAGACCTCCAGAGGACCAGCCCAGGCCTGCCGTGGGCTCCGCCTCCCCTCCACCCTTGCCAGAGGCTCCCCTTACTGTCAGGTGCACAGTAGCTGTCACTGTTGGAGTTGAGCTGGCATTGGGACCTTGCAGGGCAGTGGAAGGCATGACAGTGAATGACGCCGCCTTTGCAGGTACACTTCTGGTCGCAGTTCTTGGACATCCAGCTCTTGCCCGACTGTAGGAGCCACCAGGAGAGAACAGGATAAGGATGCCAGAGCTCTCCTTGTATCCTTTCAACCTAAGCCCATCATCTCAGCAGCCAAGGATTAAAAATATTTGGAAAACATTGTGTCTGTCGTTATTCCCTGAACAACACACATGGCAGCTGCTTATACAGCCTGTACGTGGTGTAGGGTGCTGTTAATCCCCTGGAGACCATGCAGCGGAGGGCATACATGTGTTCTGTGCTATTCTATATGAGACTCTGACAGCCTCAGGGTTGGGAAGCAAGTCCTGAAACCATGTGGAAACTGAGGGGCAATGTACTTAGCTACAGTACCGCTTGGATCTTTGCATGTTTTCCAGAAGGCACCACTGGACCTGTTGTACAGACAACAGAGCTCACAGAGGTCATGCCTCAGTGGTCTTACAGGGTTTCAACTCCAGGCTATCCCAAACCAAGTCTCCTTCTATTAAACCCTGCTATATCCCAGGCACAAAAACCCTAATCAGATACAGCCCCTGCCCAAGCCCAGGTCTTCACACCTGAGAAAAACTGGGGCAAAAAGCAAACCTCATCCTCAAAGCACAGCCCTTCCCCATCCCACACGGAGTGCCCACTCACAGGGATGAAGCCGCCCTCGGTGTCCTTGCAGCTGCACTGACTCCTGGGCACACATTTGTCCTCACTCAGCACATAGCCAGGCTGGCAAATGCAGCCCTCGGCGCAGGTGGAAGGGACTTGGGTGCCCTCCTCACAGTGGCCGTCCAGGTCCCAGCAGGAAGGTGAGCAGGTGGGAAGACAGTTGGTATACGTGCTGAAGGCGGAACATTCCAGAGCTATGGGGTGGTGGAGGGGAGGGGGTCAGAGGAGACTTGGAGGGGACAGGGGCAGAGGCAGTGGAAACTGGGAAAAGGGGGAATGGGCAGCAAGACTGCGGATTTTTCTTCCTTTCCTCATTCATCCAGCAAGCATTTCCTGAGTATGGGCCCCAGGGCAAGAAGGAGCAAAGAACGGCGCTTCCTGGTGGGCAGCATGGGAGATAGAGGTCCATGGTGCCAACAGGTGATGAGTGTGTGTGCAGGAGCAGCAATGGGAGCACAGGCAGGCAGGTGCCAACTCTGACAGGGAAGTGTGGGGCGCTGAAGAGAAAGCAGCCGTGAGCCAACAGAAAGGCATACCATGTTCATGGGTAGGAAATAGCAACAGGGAGGTGTCAGTTAATTGGAACACTGAAGATGGTTCCAATAAGGTCAACAGGGCTATGTGAGTGTGTGTATGCACGACACCATGATTTTATTCTTAATATTTATTTATTTGGAAGTCAGAGTTATAGGCAAACATAGAGAGGAAGAGACAGAGATCTTCCACCCACTGGTTCACTGCCTAGAGAGCCGCAAAGGCCAGTACTGGCCAGGCCAAAGCTGGAGCTTCCTCCAGGTCTCTGGGCTAATCAAGCCCACATGTCTGGGCCATGCTTTCCCCTTAAGGTCAAGGTGACATTATAAGGAAGCTAGGAAGTCCAGGAAGCTTCTAAGAAGAAAGAGCTGAGGCCAGTGTCAGGGTGCAGCCCATTAAGCTGCCACCTGCAAAGCCTGTGCTTTCATCCAAGCATTGTTCTTGTTTCCTATCCAGCTCCCTGGTAATGTGCCTGGGAAAGAGGCAGAAGACGGTCCGAGTGTCTGGATCCCCGTTGCCCACACAGGAGACTTGGATGGAGCTCCAGGGTCTCGGCTTTGGCCTGGCCCAGCCCCAACTGTTGCAGCTATCTGGGAAGTGAACCAGGGACAGAAGAGCTCATTCTCTGTTTTTCAAATAAATGAAAGCAATCACTTTTTCTAAGAAAGAAGAGCGTTGGGTAGTGAACGTTTCCATTAATAATCAAAGCACACTTTGAGCTATCACAAGGCCTACAGATCCAGATGGACCAAGGGAATGGAAGAGAAGGCTGAGATATGGATCCAGATATACAGCGTGTGCCACACAAAAACCTCAGTCCACAACAGAGCTCATATGTGATGGTGATCCCAGAATATTAGACAACACACTACAACTGATGTCTGCACGGTGATGAGATTGCCCAACAGGGTGCCTGATGTTATAACACAGTAAGTAAGCCACTACCTGTGACACTGGTATCCCATATGAGTGCCAGTTAGAGTTCTGACTGCTCCATTTCTGAACTGACTCCCTGCTGACAGCCTAGGAAAGAGGTGGAAGTTGCTTGGGCCCTTGTGGGTCACATGGGAGACATGGAAGCTCTTTGTTTCTGGTTTTGGCCTGCTCTAGCCCCTATTTGTTGCAGTCCTTTGGGGAACTGAATCAGCAGCTGGAAGATCTTTCTCTCTGTGTCTCTCTTCTTTACAACTCTGCCTTTCAGATAAATTAATAGACTACAAAAAGTCAACTAACAGATAGGCCTGGCGTGGTAGCCTAATGGCTAAAGTCCTCGCCTTGTATGTGCCAGGATCCCATATGGGCACTGGTTCATTTCCTGGCAGCCCCGCTTCCCATCCAGTTCCCCGCTTGTGGCCTGGGAAAGTAGTTGAGGACGGCCCAAAGCCTTGGGACCCTGCACCTGTATGGGAGACCCAGAGGAAGCTTCTGGTTCCTGGCTTCAGATCAGCTCAACTGCAGTTATTGAAGCCACTTAGGGAGTGAATCAATGGACAGAAGAGTTTCCTCTCTGTCTCTCCTCCTCTTTGTATATGTGATTTTCCAATAAAAATAGATAATCTCTTTTAAAAATTTGTCTAACAGAGCACTCCTCTGAGCATAGCCCTGCCACTGAGTGACACGTGACCTGTGGATGGGTAAACTGTGTAAAGTCCATAAGTGGATTAAGTCAGAGCCGCTCATTAACAATGCAGGAACGACTGCCCAGCCCTCTGGGAGAAGACAGAAAAACAAAGTGGATTATTCATATCTTATATTACATGCCAGGGTAAATCCTCATGGGATTATTTTTTTAAATATTAAAAAAAAGCTGAAACCACAAAAATTCTGGGAGCACAGTGAGAGCAAATTCTTTGCTTCTTCTGTGGGGACAGTGTCTGTAACCAAGGTTTAAGATTGCAGAAGCTATGACAAGATGAATATATTTGGCCACATACAAAATATTTTCTTTTCTGCAGAGCAGAAAAAGTCATTCAGAGAACTCATAAAGAGATACTTTTCCATGAGAGATAAAATACCCCTTAAAAAAAAAACTTTAAAAAATTGTGGAGAGACAGAGACCTGAATAGACAGAGATCTCCCATCCACTGATTCACCTCCTCAATGCTTGCAACAGCAAGCAGCTGGGCCAGGCCAAAGCCAGGAGCTGGCAATTCAATCCAGGTCTTCCACACGAGTAGGTAGAGGCCCAGCTACTGGATCCACCTCCTGCCTTCTCCTTGGGTATACATTAACAGGAAGCCAGAATCAGCAGCAGGGCCGTACAGGAATCTAGGCATCTGATATGGGATCGGGGTTCCCAGGCACAGTCTCTCTGCTGCCCCAATGCCCACCCCTAATGTATAGCCTGATCAGCACCAACAGTCCGGTGTGTAAGTGGAGAACGCATGCGAGCAGGGGGTCAGAGAGGAAAAAGCAAATGAAGATTCTTCTTTTACACTTATCAGATGAGCAAAAATCCAAAAATTGTGAGAGTACACGGTGCTGACTGGGCAGTGGAGAAACGGGCACTTCTGTGCAGTGCTGGCAAGAAGGTAAATCCATCTCTGGAAGTCATCTGCCAGCTGCTGTCAGCAAAACCAATGCACATGGGCTCCTGACTCAACAGGTCTACTTCTAGAAAATTCACCACGTGGTGCTGGCATTGTGGCAGAGCTGGCAAAGCCAGTTCTGGTGTCACACACCAGCATCCATATAAGCACCAAATCCTGTCCTGTCTTCTCCATTTCCCATTCAGCTCCCTGCCTTTGACCTGGGAAAGCAGCAGAGTGTGTAGGAAGACCTGACTTTGGCCTGGCTCAGCCCCAGCTACTGCAGCCATTTGGGGAGTGAACCAGCAGATGGAAAATCTCTCTCTCTCTCTCTCTTTCTTCTGTAACTCTGCCTTGCAAATAAGTAAGACAAATCTTAAAAAAAAAAAAAAAAAAGGAATGAAAATTTGATGCCTGGATATTTACAAATCAAAAGTCTTTGGTAGGAACATGGAATAAATCATGTAAGCATAGATTCCACAACAGGTGAACACGCTGCATTTGAGGAAAGCCCCCATTACATAAGAGTAAGGAGAGGCCGCCTGCGGCACCCCTGGTGTGGGTCTAGGGGGTCTGTGACCATCAGGGGGACACTCACGGCAGAAGGTGTTGTTCCTCCAGAGTGGGGGCTTGAGCCCCTTGTCCTGGCACATAGTCCCAAAGGCTTTCAGGGCCTCGCAGAGAGGACGGAGGAGGCCGCCCAGCTGGCAGAGGTTGTTGCTGCAGCCCAGCACCAGGGGTTTGGGGTCCACATGAGTGGCACACTCTGCCCAGCCAGGGCCATACAGGGCTGCCTGGCATTGCTCCTGCGCCTTCTGGAAGTCAGCTGGCCTGCACTTGCCCTGCTGGCTGGACTCGCTCGCCTGCTGTATCACCGGGGGCTTCCTCTTCTCTTCTTGGATCTTCTGGCAACTGGGGACAAGGGATGGGTTTATGAGGTACAGCCACTGCCCCACCCATGACGCTGCTATGGCCCTCCATGCCCATGCCCAGGCTTGCCATGGGGCCTCTTGTCTTCACTGAGAAGGAAGTCCTGGTTGCAGCTTTCACTTCCTCCCTCCCACACTGCTTTTCCAAAGTTCAATTTTTTTCTTTATTCAAAAGTCACAGGCAGACAGATGGTAAGAAACCTTCCACCTGCAGGGTCACTCCCCAAATTCCCCCAACAGCCCAGGCTGGGCCAGGCCAAAGCCAGGAAACCCTGCCTGCATCTGGGTGTCCCATGTAAGGGGTAGGCATGGAAATACTTGAGTCATTCATGCTGCCTCCTGGGATATATGCCTTAGCAAGAATGCTAAGAGGAAGCAGAGCTGGGACTCAGGCACTGTCACAAGGAATACAGGAGTCCCAAGTGGTGGCATAAGGGCCGAGTCAAACGCTGGCCCCCTCGCTCATACCAGAGGAAGACCTACTCTAAGCAGCTCTTCCTTCCCTCCCCACTCAAAACACACCCGCCAAGGCAACATTGCAGCCCTACAGTCCTACAGTCTAGTTTCCCAGCTCATGTTACGATCAAACAGGAAAGTCTTAGGGGACAATTACTCTCGGTCAATGTCGTTATCTTTCCAACTCTTCACAAATTCGAGGTCGTTGTCGGCTAGCTCATCACTGGGCATCAGTAGTTCGTCCTCCGGCTCCCCATTGTAGTTTCCACAGATGCCGCACATCTGTGTGCATTCAGAGTCCATGTGGTGTTGGGAGACATAATCCAGCGGTTTACACAGGACCACGCTGGTCCTCCCGAACAGAAAGGTGCCCTCCCGAGTGCCCCCCTCTGCTGTGCCCATGCCAGCTCCCCCACCCCTGCTGAGTGGAGGCTGGGTGTTTGCCTTTGCCTTTTCATAGTAGGCTGCGGGGATTATGATCTCTAAGCTGCGACGGCCGTCAAACTTGATCTGGGCTCCGATCTTCAGGCTGACCGTGGTGTGGGTGCTGCTCGAGGTGATGCTGACCCCCGGAATCTGGGTGGTGGCAGGCAGGCGGACCTGGTTGCCGTTGATCTTGAGAAGAAGGGCATCTGTGAGGATCAGGGGATACCAGCGTGGTCCTCTGGGCCCCTAACCCTGGCCACCCTGACCCGCTTACCAACACACTGTTGCCCTTCTGCAGGGTGATCAGGGAACTGGAGATATCTATGTAAACCTGGCGAAGGTAGACAGTGTTGGACCTGCCTTCCAACTTCTCATTCTTGGCACTGACCTTGAAGAATGGCAGGTCCATGTTGGGGTGACACACTTGGGCCATGACATAGGTACAGGTACCCTGAAGCGGGTGGCTGATGCCATCGAAGCCGATGTACTGGGATGGCTCTGAGATCCGGCACACACCCATGCCTGGGAGGGGAGAGAGGGCACTGAGACTACCAACTGCTCTCACCTGGTCAAGCCAGGTAGCTTTGAGAGGGGAAGAGGACAAGGACTGAGGCCCCAGCTGGCCTGAGGCCTGGGTGCAGAGTGGGAGTGACTCTATTGGGCACACAGGCATGTTCTCCCATCTCAAGTTCAAGGCTGCTGTTGGAGAAGCATGGTTGCTGTGTGAGGAATGTCTAGTGTTGCAAACATAGCATTTGGAGGTGAGGACTTTGGGAGGTGACTGGGTTATGTGGGCTCTGCCCTCACCAGTGGGTAGACTTCTCAATCCATCATGGGTCACCTAAGCAGGGGGCTAGTTTTCCTGACAGCAGGTCTGGTCGTGGCTCTGGGGGTGCCTACCAGAAGCCCGGCAACGCAGGAGCCCATCCACTGGCCAGCACTGCTCGCCAGCTTTGCAGGTGGTTGGCTGGCAGGTGATGTTGTTGAGGAGGGAGCAGGTGCACAGCTTGGTGCAGGTGTTGTCTGTGTACCAGCTCTCCCCAACCTACACCGAGTAGGGGTGAGCAGAGACAACAGAAGCTTGGGAGCTGGAGCTGGAGGCCTCGCCCAGCCCACTCCCCTTGACTCGAAGCCCCGCCCGAACTGACCCCTTGATCTAATGTCCCGCCAACCCAGCTACACCCTTGAAGCTCAAAGCTTCGACTTAATGGCACACCCTCACTCAGGAGGGACAGGGGCCCCTTGTCACTGGGTCTGGCTCACCGAGTGGTAGGAGCCATCCGTGTCCGTGCAGCCACATTCTCTGAGAGGCACACAGGAGGTTCCACTCAGAACGTGGCCTTTCTGGCATTCACAGCCCTCAGTACAGGTCAGTGTGACAGGGCAGTCCTTGGGGACATTCAAGCTGAGGCAGGTGGCTGGGCAGGGGGTGCTGCAGGGGTTGTAGCTGCTGTTGGGCGGGCACTTCAGAGCTGAGAAGGACAAGAGTGTTACAAAGCCCAGAGTGGACGTCCCAGCTCCTGACCCCAGGCCTCAAGAGTTATGGTGCAGGGACCAGCATATGGCATGGCAGGTTAAGCCAGGCCACACTGCTTGGGACACCGGCATCCACAGGAGTGCCGGTTCAAGTCCCAGCTACTCTACTTCCCACCTAGCTCCCTGCTAATACTCCTGGGAAAGCAGCAAGTAATGATCCAAGTGCTTGGTTCCCCCGTTATTCTTGTGAGAAGCAAGGATGGCACTCTGGCTGCTGGCTTTGGTCTGCCCCAGCCATTGTGATCATTTGCAAAGTGAACCAGCAGATGGAAAATATCCCTCTCTGTGTATCAGTTTCTCTCTCTGTAACTCTGCCTTTCAAATACATTTAAAAAAAAAAAAAAAAAAAAAAGGAACTTTCTGGGGAGGAGGAAGGGCAATGGCTGGCCCAGGTAGGAGGGAGAGGCAGTTTTCTAAGGAGGTGTGAGTCAGATGGAGGAGGCCCCAGGACAGGGAATGAAGGACAGGGGGCTGCACAGAGGCTGGGACAAGAGGACAGAAGGGACCTGTGTGGCTGCCAGCCAAGGTCCAGGCTGTGCAGGGTGGAGCAGAAGAATTTCTGGGCGAAGACAGGGAGTAGGGATCTGGGGACCTGTGCAGCCTGCAGGAGCAGCGCAACCCATACTCACGGCAGAATGTGCTGTTCCTCCAGCCAGGGGGCTGGCCGGCCTGGGCACACAGGGCCGCATAGGCCTGCAGGGAGCGACACAGGGTCAGGCTGTCGCCCCTGGTGCCACACTGGCCATGCACGCAGCTGGTGAAGCTGGTCTCCGGAGACACCACCGAGTGGCACTGAGAGAAGGGCCCTGGGAGGAGGAGAGCAGGAGGGGTGAGTGAGGAGAGGGAGCCCAGGAAGCAGGCTCTATCAGGCAGACCCCTACTGCCTGAGATGCGGAGGCAGGCCTCAAGCTAGTGTTGTTGTACAGCAAGCTGAGCCACTGCCAAGGTTGCCTGCATCCTACTGAATCTTGGCTGCTCTGCTTCCCATCCAGTTTCCTACTAATACAAGCAATGGCCCAAGTGCATGGGACGCTGCCACACACACAAGGACCTGGATGGAATTCATAGCTGCTGGCTTTGGTCCAGCCCAAACCTGGGCTATACTGCAGACATTTGGGGAGTGAATCAGCAAATGGAAGATGTGTGTGTGTGTGTGTGTGTGTGTGTGTGTGTGACTTTCTAATAAAATAAATGAAAACTAAATAAATACATTCACAGCACAACAATAAGTCCCAGAAGGACAGGTCAGTCGCAGCTACTGATAAGGGGACCTGACGGTTCCACTATGTCTTCCCTGCCCCCTGGTGGGCCTGTGTTCTGACGGCTCCCCCATGAATTCCCCCATGCCCAGGCCTTACCTACAGGGTTCCTGAGCACCTCACAATTCTTGTTCCACGTGTCACCCATGTCGGTCCCCTTGCAGCTGGAGGGCTTGCCGCCCGCGATGAAGCAGCTGAGTGGTGACAGCAGGAAGGGGCAGAAACTTAGGGGTCACTAGAGGGAAGCAGGTGTGGCAGGGCACTGGGGAAGGGGTGCGTCCCAGTGGGAAG
Organism: Ochotona princeps; assembly: GCF_030435755.1. Classification (NCBI taxonomy): domain Eukaryota; kingdom Metazoa; phylum Chordata; class Mammalia; order Lagomorpha; family Ochotonidae; genus Ochotona; species Ochotona princeps. The sequence goes on along the minus strand of NC_080855.1, from coordinate 26,251,157 downwards.
GACCAGGAGACTCAGGAAGAAGGAAAGGGAAAGGAGCAACTTCCGCAAGGGATGTCTGGGCATGCGGGCAGGGAGGACGCAGGCAAGGGCCAGCCTCCCACCAGTAGGGCTGCAGCACAAAGGGCTGGGGGAGCCGCCATGTGCACACCCAGGTTCAGAGCCCTCCTCCAGCTTCCAGGCAGCCCCCAACTGCAGCGAGTTGCTAGCAGGCCTCTGGTTTGGGCGCAGGTTGTCATCCAAGCTGTTGTTGTTGTAGTTGCCTGTGGGACAGGGGAGTCACCGAAGCCGTTGAGGCTGCCAGCTGCCAGCAGACCCAGCCAGGGCCGCCCAGCCCTGTACCATCCATCCATCCAGGGATGCCCAGACAGGGCCACTGAGCCAGGGCCACCGCCTCCCCTCACTCTTCCTTTCTGTCACATTAGCCCCTTCTGCTTCTTCACCTCTGGCTTTCCCTGACACCTGCCCTTCTTTCTTCTCTCTCTCTTTTTAAGATTTATTTTATTTTATTGGAAAGTCAGATATTCAGAGAGAAGGAGAGACAGAGAGGAAGATCTTTCATCCGTTGATTAACTCCCCAAGCGGCCACATGACCAGAGCTGTGCCAATCCAAAGCCAGGAGCCAGGAGCCTCTTCCAGGTCTCCCACGTGGGTGCAGGGTCCCAAAGCTTTGGGCCGTCCTTGACTGCTTTCCCAGGCCATAAGCAGGGAGCTGGATAGGAAGCAGGGCTGACAGGAAATGAACTGACGTCCATATGGGGTCCTAGCACATTCAAAGTGAAGACTTTAGCTGCTAGGCTATTGCGCCAGGGCTGACACCTGCCCTTCTTGCTCAGCATCTTCAACTGAAGATAAAAAGACTTCATGGAAAACAGAAGTAAAAGCCAGTTTTTTTGAGGCAAAGAAATTTTTATGCCGAAATCAACTCACCTCTAAAATTTAGTTAGCTATTTGAAAGGCAGAGAGAGAGAGAGAAAATCTTGCAGCCTCTCTCTAAATGCCTTGGGGGTAGGTCAGACTAGTCAGGAGCCAGGAGTACAATGCAGGTCTCCCTTGTGGGTGGCAGGGACCCAAGCCCAGGAGCCCTCACCTGCTGCCTCCAGAGTGTCCATGAGCAAGACCTAGGTCAGAGGTGGAGGCAGGACTCGAACCCAGGACTTGGAACTTAACCAGATGTGCCAGAAATGCATGCTAAACTCATTGTTTGACTACATTTCCTACGGACTTTTTGAAGCACCCTCACATGGGTATACCTTGGAGATTACTGCAGATTCAGTTTCAGGCCACTGTGATAAAGCAAGTCGCCTGAATAATTTTGGTTCCACAGCGTGTATAGAAGTTACAGGTAAAGGGGTGGCACTGCGGCACAGCAAGTTAAGCTGCTGCCTGCAAGGTCAGCATTTCATAGTACAGCTCTGATTCAAGCCACTCCACTTCTGATCCAGCTCCCTGGGAAAGCAGCACAGGATGACCCAAATGCTTGGGCCTTTGCCACCCACGTGGGAGACCCAGACGGAGTTCCAGGCTCCTGGCTTCAGCCTGGTCCAGCCCCAGCCATTGAAGCCATCAGATGGAAGATTGAGCTCTTTGTCTCTGGCTGTTCCCCAACCCCTGCCAATACTCTCAAATAAACAAAATAAAATCTTTAAAAATAAGTTACATTTGGACCATACTGGAGTCTATTAAATGTGTAACAGCACATCTTTCACAAGAAAGAAAAAGTATGTACCTTAATTTTTCAAAAAACAGTATGGCTAAAAAATGCTAACACAATCATCTGAGCAGCTGTGGGAGTGACTTGCACCAAACCTTCAATTTGTAAAAAAAACACAAGGTCTGCGAGGCACTCTCCAGTGAAGTGTCTGAGATGGTACACCTGTACTCAGGTGACAGGCACCTAGGATGCCCCCAGAGCAACGTGTGGTGGCCAGGACCACACCACAGCACCTACCCCCAATCCCCATGCCACATGAGGGTGCTGGGGAACTCACCACACAGCCCACAGAGGCGGCCGGCATAGGAGGAGGGCACAGTCACCTGTACCAGGTGGTTCCCATCATAGCGGATCTGAAGGCCAAAGCTGGTGTAGAGGAGGATGAAGTTGCCACTAGGCCTGATGATCACCTGGCCCCGAGAGGGCCACACGGGCAGGGCCACCTGACGGCCATTCAGCTGTGTGAGTAGGGAGGACACAGTCAGCAGGGAGTAGGAGGGGACAATGGGGCCCCAGAGGGAGGAAGGCATCCCTGCAAGGGGGGGTCTCCAGGGTTCCCTAAGATGGATGTGTGGGCCAGGAGTGGCTGAGTGGCCACGTGCTGTAAGGCCTGGGTTGGGGAGGCACGCACCACAACCTTGCGGCCTTTGACCAGCGAGATCTTGAGGTCAAAGACCCGCAAGTGGACGGCCCTGACGTAGGAGACCTCCATATTGCCGCCGCGGTTCTCGTTGGTGGCGCTCACGACGAAAGCAATCTCCCGAGGCTTGTACCTGCAGGGCTGGGCCAGCACATAGTTGCAGGTGCCCATGAAGTGGTGCACAGCTCCATCGAAGGTCAGGTAATGCGGGTCGCCCGAGACAGTGCAGGTGGAGGTTCCTGCAGAGGAGAGGAGAAATGGTGGGGCCCGGGTCCAAACGCAAGACCACTTGGCAAGTCGTTGTTGGAATGGTACCTCCTTACCCACCCACCCACCGAGGGCCTGGACTTGGCTGCAGGAAGTGGTGGCCTGTCTTGGGGATGGCTTCCCCAGGGGCAGCTGCTTGGGGCAGGGCCATCGCCTCGCCTGAGGCCACCCTTCCACTCTGATAGCTCACCTTGTGCGTGACAGCCATAGATGCCGTTCCGCAGGCCGCACTCCTCCTGGGCCCCGCACTTCCAGGGCTGGCAGTGGAACTTGTTGTTGCTCTCACAGACGCAAAGCTGCTTGCAGTCGGACTTGTACCACCGCTCCCCTTGCTGGCAGGAGGAAGGAGAGGAGGTGGAGAGGTTTCTTCCATGTCTGATACGTGAGCTCCCTGGGACTGGAACCATTAAGCCTCCTTGTGGGGAGGTCTCCTGAATTCTGTGGGTGTGTTGGTGCTCTGCTCCAGTCACCCCATCATTTTTTAGTGTGTTTGGCACTTCAACAAGTTATTTACTTGTCTGTGTCATGCTACATCTAAGGGATTCAGTAATGAATTGGATTGACAATATGCCAGCCCTAACAGAGCTGTAATCCAGCGGGAAGTGGGAAGTGGTAAACTGGAAACTCACAAACCTCATATATAAAATAAGCTAACCAGGGACAGAAGTGTGGCATAGCAAGTTAAGCCATAGCCTGAGATGCTGGCATCCCATATGGGTGCCCATTTATGTTCTAAGTGCTCCACTTACAATCCAGCTCCCAGTACAAAAATAAAAAACAAAATAAAATTTAAAAATACAAAACAGTCCAGCTCCCCGCTAGGGTACCCAGGAGCACTGCAAAAGATGACTCAAGTTCATGGACACCTGAACATGGGAGACCCAGATGAAGTTCCTGACTCTTGCTTTCCCTGACCCAACCCTGACCATGGTGGCCACCTGGGGAGTGAGTCAGTGAGTGGAAGATCTCTTTTTCTGTGTCTCTCCTTCTTTCCCTCTCTGTCTTTTAAATAAATAAAGGAAATTTTAAAAATCAGGAGGGGACAGAACTGGGGTTGTGGAAGGAGCAAAACAGAGCTGTACTATGATCCCAATTCTGTCTGTGAGAAATGGGATAGAACAGAAGACAGAGACAGGGCACTGAACCCCAGCCCAGCGTTCCCTAGTCCCCTCCTGCTTTGCACCCTGGCACAGGCTCAGGGAGCAGCTGCAGGGCCTTAACCCTTCATCTCCCTCTCCTGTCCCCTGGCTCACCTTGAAGTACCCCATGGAGGGGTCAAGACACCCACACTGGGACTCGGGCACACACTCCAAGCCACTGAGGATGAAGCCAGGGTTGCATTCGCAGCCTTCCACACAGCGCTTTGGGCAGGACATGCCTGTGTACCCCGAGTGGCAGGTTTTGGGGCATGGTGTGGTACAAAGGGAGTATCTGCTGTTGGGTGGGCAGGCCAGCGCTGTGGATGGAGGAGAGTTGCAGGTGAAGAGGAGACAAGCCATAATGGGGGAGGCATGCGTGGTCAAATGGAACCAGCTAAAAGCTCGGCTCTGCCTCTAGGAGAGATGGCAGCTCCCAGAAGCTGGAGTCCATGGGACATTGTTGTGTAGATCCATTCAGGACAGAGAAGCCGGGCCATAGCCGTAACTACGGCCTTGCATGACCCACTGGGGCTGTAGCAGGTATGTCCTGAACCAGGGCAAAAGCCCTTGTGCGTGTCTGGGGGAAGGGGTCCTGCCTCCTCTCCCCTGCCTCTGCGCTCAGCTTACGGCAGAACTGGGGCTCCCTCCAGGGCTTCACAGCGTAGCCGGCATCCTGGCAGGTGGCGGTCAGAGTTGAAAGGTGGGCACACAGCATCAGCTGCAGGCCCTGGAAGTTGCACAGGTCGAACACGCAGTTGTCAAAGAAGAACGGGGCCTTCAGGTGAAGCAGGCACATCCTGAGGACAGAGGCCACGGTTGGAGGGAAAGGGATGCCCCCTATCTCCCACCCTGCCCCAGGAGACCCCAGGCTGCCTTGCCCGGTCTTCATACTCAAACAATCCGCGGGAGTCGACAAGTTGGCCACAGAACTGCGGCCCGGACATCTTGGTCTCCAGGGCATTGTCACAGGACGGGGGCTCTGCCTGGTTCTTCCGGCATCTGGAAGAGACCTGCCTAAGTCCCTCCATGTCCAGGTCCCTGAGCCAGCAGCAGAGGCAGGGGCCACCCAAAGTGTAGCACAGAGGGACCCCCCCACCCAAGTCTCCCCAGAAGAAGCTTTAGGGTGGGAAAGAGAACCAGGGGCCTGGTGGGGTGCCTCACTCCTTGTCCCTTTGCAGGGCTGTCTGCCAGCTGCTGCCCAGCTCCTCCTCACTGCGGGCTGCTTGCCCGTCCGGCTTCAGGTTGTCGTTGCTGTCATTGCCATCATAGTTTCCACACAAGCCACACAGTTTCTGGAAGTAGGTGCTGCGGGGACCCAGGGAGGGAGCAGCGTTAAGGGGGAGGAGGCAGGCAAGAGACGGCAGCTGGAGGCCAACGGGCTAGGCCCTCACTGGACCTGCCCCCCACCCCTCCCGCTCTCACCCTCACCTGGACACGGTCACAAAGAGCTCGCTGTCTCCATCCCACCTGAGCCGCAAACCAAAAGCCGTCTGTAGCTCCACAAACCGTCCACTCAGACCCAGGAAGACACTCCTGGAGGGCATGGCTGGGAGAGTGACCCGCTGGCCCCCCACCTGCAAAGTGGGATAAAAGGGAAAAGAGACACAGGGTTAGAGCCAAGGGTCAGGAGGACCCTGGGACTCCCACCACCCTCACGGTATCCTAACAGATCCTTCTACCTCCATGGCACAGGGGTCCCTGTCACTGTCTTATGTTTGTCCTGGGGGCAGAGACCCTTCTCCACTCCGTGGGGGTGAGCAGGGCTGGGACTCACCAGCGTGTGTCTGCCCTTAAGCAAGGTGATGGTGGTCTCTGGCAGGGTCACGTCAACCCTGCTCAGGCAGGCCATGCCCTCCTGGCCACGTTCCTCATTCTTTGCCGTCACTCTGAAGAAGGTATCTGAGTGGGCACAGGAAAGGAGCAAACCCAGCATTTCTAAGCACCCCAGCCCGGCTCTGCTATATCCTCTGGGGGCGGGGGGTGGCCTGTCCCCTTTCATAACAACTGCCTCCAAGGACAGGGAACCCAAGGAAACCCAGCTTCCAGAAAGATCTGGTGCTAATGGGGCTTCACTCCAGCAGGGTACTGCCCACCCTCACTGCCCCACCAACAGCTCAGACCCCAGCTCCTGTCCCTGGCCATGCTAAGCATCTCCAGCACTCCTACCTGTTGAGTTGTTGCAGGGTTGGACCAAGATGTAAGTGCATGTGCCCATGAAGCCGAAGGGCCTCCCATCAAAAGTGACATAGTGGGGATCTCCGTAGACAAAACAGGTGGCCGTGCCTGTCCAGGGCGGGGAGGGGGACGTGGCAAGTTGCCTCCACATCCACCAGGCTGGGCTCCACGTCCCCACGTCTCCTCTCCCCCAACCTCCTCTGCTCCAGGAAGGGGCTGACCTGTGGGAAGCTCTCACCGTAGGGGTAGCATCCGTACTGGCCATCCTTCAGCTGACACTTGGTGTGCGTCTTGCACTGAGAGATCTGGCATTCAACACGGCTGCTAGGCCAGCAGCGGCAACGCTCTGTGCAATTGGGGCTGAACCACTCTGCCCCAGGCTGAGAGTGAGGGTTCAGAAGTCACAACCCTACAGATCCTAGGAGACTTCTGCCTGCTCCCCCTGTGCACAGCTCTTCCAACCCACCCCAGGACGTTTGCACACAACGCTCTCTCTTCCCTCCCTCCCCCACTTTCTTAGTCACTCCTGTGCAGCAGGCAAAGCTGAGTCCAGGGGTGGCCCTCTCAGGTTGACGTCACAGGCTTCCCTGGCTTGGTCACCTTTGTGACTCTGTATGCCTTCCTTGCCTGGACTCACCACACTGACCTTACTGAGTCTTATTGATGGGTTACAGTTTGTAAATTCTGTAACTTGTGATTAAGGCAATAACTGAACCCACATGTAGGGCGGGGTGATGATTTCAGCACATGTACACAGTGTGGCTTAACACTTTCCTCTCCTTGTCATTACTTATATTTTTAAATGATTTATTTGTTGGAAAGAGAGAAAGCTCTTCCATTCCCTGGTTTGCTCCTCAGATGCACACACATCAGCTGGGCCTGGGCCATGAGGAAGCTGGGTGCAAGGGGACTCCCTGCTGGTCTCCCACACAGGTTGCAAGGACTCAATTACTTCAGCCACTGCCTGCTGCCACCCAAGGTGCACATTAGCAGGGAGCTGGAATTGGAAGAGGAGCCAGGACCTTCTGGTACCTCCTAGTACCTTTTAGTACCCTCTGGAACAGCTGCATGTTTCCTGAGCAGCAGCCTAACCATGGCACCAAACACAGTCCTGCCTGGTCATGGCTTTATCTTACACTTATCTTGGCGATGGATGGCCAGCACCTGGAAGAGGGACCATGCACCTCTTCACCCAGCAGCTGAGCCCCAACAGGTCACAGCAGCACGCTCTCATTCAACAAACATTTGCTGATTGCAAGTCCAACAAGACTAAACGGGATACCTTAAGGGCATGTCCTAGGCCTGGCGGTTCCCGTGACTCTGAGGCCAGCAGGTGGGACGCACTAAACCAAGGCTTGCCGAGTACGTCAGTGAATGCACAGTAAGTGCATCTACCCCTCTCCAGGCCGGAAGAAAGCATCTTGATGCTCACAGCTTGGGTACCTCTTTTAACCCGGTCTGCTGCTGGTGTTAACCCCAACACTAACTTGGTAAGACCCGGGAAAACTAGACATTGGTTAAAGCAGGGTTGGGGAAGGAAGTGGCCTCCAGAAGAGACAATAAAAGCCCTGACTCCAGTGAGACGAGCCCCTGCAGCTAGCAAGTGGCACTGAGTGCTAATGAATGGTTTAACGTACATGTAATTAATAGGTTGTCTGTGACATTTCTCCTAAGTTGGTATTAGTGACAATTAACACGTATTAAGCAATTTGTCTGGTGTGGGACTTAATTTCATCCTTACAACCATCTTATACAAGATGGGAAATCTTACTGTGTGTAGACACGGGAATAGACTTAAAGGCGCACACACGCTTATTTGAGATCATCCCGCAGATGGGGGCTGGGTTCAAACTCAGGTTCTACCCTGCCTGGCCTGAGATGGGCACCTGCCATGTATGGCTCCTGAGCTCCTGAAGCATAGCCAGCCTGGACTGTAGAGTGCACATGGGAATGTGAAGACGCCAGATGGGATGGGAAGCCGTAACAATGACACTTCTCTAACCATTCTTTCTGGATGCCATGCTGACCTGACTGAGACTGCACACAGCCACCAGGATCTGCAGGGTCAGAATTTGCAAATGCAACTGTGGACTCAGAATGCTAGGTCTGCACTGAACCTGGATGCAAAGTTTTCTTTCTCTTGAGGCTACTGAGTGGGTAAAGCTGCCCCTGCGATGCTGGCCTCCCACATCTGAGAGTCAGATCAAGTCCTGGCTACCCTGTTTTCTGATCCAGCTCCCTGTTAAGTTGCCTTGGAAGGCAGCAGCAGATGGTCCAAACACAGTGTCTGCCACGCATGTGGGAGAGCCGGATGGAGTTCTGGGCTGCCAAGCTTTGACCTGGTTCAACTTGGGTTGTTGCAGCCATTTAGGCATGGAACCAGCAGGTGGAAGATCTTTTTATCATTTAAAATAAGGGACTTGAGCATCAACAGAATGTGGTACCTACCCAAGAGGGTGAGGGTGGGGGTCCTGGAACCCATAGGTTCTGAGGGATGTGCTGCTACTGCTGAACAGCAGGACAAGCTCCAGCAAAGACAACAGTCCTGGTGTCAGACAGACAGCTACGACCTCACCCGGTGATATGATCTTCAGGGGTCCTTGTTGTTTACACAGCTTCTCTTTCATCACGTGTTTTTGTTTGTTTGTTTTTTCTTTTTGGTGGCTGGCTTACCTCGTATTCATTGTTGTTGTACACACACTGGCAGGAAGAGGCGTTGATGCAGCTGTTGCGACTAAACACGAGGCCAGGGTCGCAGACACAGCCCGGCCGGCAGGGCGACTGGCAGCTGGGCTGGGGATGCTCGCAGGACGCAAGGCAGGCGCAGGACTCGTAGTGGGTATTGAGGGGGCAACTCACTGAGGAGAGAACATCGCCTCCATCAGGCCTCCCCCATTTCCCCAACTTTCCTCAGAGAGGCCTCCTGACTCTCTTTACCCCCAAACAAGTTCTGCTGTAAGAGGGGGGCCTCGAGGACTCCACCCTGGGCAGATGGAAGATCTGGTGCACGCTACAGCAGGAGCAGGCCCTGAAGCTTGGGTGGCAGCAGAGCCAGGCCTCAAGGCCTATGTGGGACATGCTGCCATGTCCACGGAGTGTCCAGGATGGCTAAATCTGTCTAGAGAGATAGCAGTCACCAGTGGCTGGGAGAAAGAGAGATCATGGAGTGACTGTGAGGCAATAGATCAATCCAGAATCATAAAGTGAGGATGATCACACCTCCTCGTGACTACATTTGAACTCACCTGTCTTAGGGCTGAATCAGAGCTCAAAATTAAACAAACAAATAAATAAGGTGCCTGACAATACTCACCCACTCCTGCCCTGCTGTCCAGCATCCCCACGACTGTACCTATCACTGCTGGGAATGCAAGTTGGCTTCTAGAAGCTTTCTTTTGCCTGACTCTGCCTAGGAACTATCTCTCACACACAGCTCTTTGGCCAACACCCCGCCAATCTCTTACCTATAGTACTTGGAGTTTGTGGAGATGTCACCAAGACAGTTGATTCAAGTGATGTGAGGGTGGAGCTGGCGGTCATAGGGGGTGTGGGTGGTTCTGTGGCAACAGTAGTCTCTTCAGTGGGGACAGTGGGTTGTTCTGTGGGGACAGTGGGTGGTTCTGTGGGGAAAATGGGCGGTTCTGTGGGGATAGTGGGTTGTTCTGTGGGGACGGTGGGTTGTTCTGTGGGGATGGTGGGTTGTTCTGTGGGGACAGTGGGTGGTTCTGTGGGGACAGTGGGTTGTTCTGTGGGGACAGTGGGTTGTTCTGTGGGGAAAATGGGCGGTTCTGTGGGGATAGTGGGTTGTTCTATGGGGACAGTGGGCTGTTCTGTGGGGACAGTGGGTGGTTCTGTAGGGACAGTGGGTTGTTCTGTGAGGACAGTGCGTTGTTCTGTGGGGAAAATGGGCGGTTCTGTGGGGATAGCGGGTTGTTCTGTGGGGACAGTGGGTTGTTCTGTGGGGACGGTGGGCTGTTCTGTGGGGACAGTGGGTTGTTCCGTGGGGACAGTGGGTTGTTCTGTGGGGACAGTGGGTTGTTCTGTGGGGAAAATGGGCGGTTCTGTGGGGACAGTGGGAGGTTCTGTGGGGACCTTGGGTAGTTCTGTGGGGACAGTAGGTGGTTGTGTGGGGGTAGTAGGTTGTTCTGTGGGAACAGTGGGAGGTTCTGTAGGAACCGTGGGTGATTCTGTTGGTTTGGTGACCCCTTCAAGAGGCACAACGTGGACAAATGAAGGATAGGTAGGAGTCACTGCTGGTCCAGGTGCTACAAAGAAAAGAGAAAATGATCACTCACACCTGACGGGCGCAGGTGGACTCAGGGGGAAGTGATTCACTCCTTCCACAGCCAATCCCCAACCTTCACTTAACCTCAACAGACACTGCACCTAATAAATGGTGGAGGGGCTGGCACTGCGGCACAACGGGTAAAGGTACTAGCTACAGTGCCACCACCCTGTATAGGCACTGGTTCTAGTCTCAGCTGCTCCACTTCGCTTCCAGCCTCCAGCTTATGGCCTGGGAAAGCAGTGGAGGATGATCCAAAGCCTTGGGACCCAGCACCTACATAAGAGACCCCAAAGAAACTCCTGAGCCTCAGGGGAGAGTCAGGGCAGGTTGCTCCCAGGCAGGACCACCTTCCTGAGATCTCAGGCTTCATCTTACCTTGGCAGGTCCCATGGTTGATCGAGATGGAACTCATAGCCACGACGAAGGCTGTGTTAGTCCCCCTGATAGCCTCAAAAACCAGCTGAAGGCAAATAGAAACAAAAATGGGCCCTCGGGCCCGGCAGCGTGGCCTAGCAGCTAAAGTCCTCACCTTGAATGCGCCAGGATCCCATGTGGGCGCCAGTTCTAATCCCAGCAGCTGCACTTCCCATCCAGCTCCCTGCTTGTGGCCTGGGAAAGCAGTGGAGAATGGCCCAAAGCTTTGGGACCCTGCACCCGTGTGGGAGATTCCTGGCTTTGGACTGGTGCAGCACCGGCCGTTGTGGTCACTTAGGAAATGAATCATCGGATGGAAGATCTTCCTCTCTGTCTCTCCTCTTCTCTGTATATCTGACTTTGTGATAAAAATAAATAAATCTTTAAAAACAAAAATGGGACCTCAAACTGCAGGCACCACAGGGCCATTTCTTGTCCTCTGCTGCCCGGGGACGCCAAGTTCATGTCTTGTCAACCTCCATTGTGCTTGCTGGGGCCTCAGACTGGGCAGCCCCCTGTTTGCCCCTCTCACCTGCATGGGCTGCTGATGTCCCGAAGGGATGGTGACAGAGGCGTTGTGCCAGTCAGGACTCTGTGACCCCACGCGGTTCCAAAGAGAAACTGGGGTGCTGCCTGCAGGACTCCCTAACAGGAGCTGGAGTGCAGTGCCCTTGCCCAGGCCATACATGTGGTAACTGAACTCCACACAGACGTCACCCGGTGCACAGAAGGGCCGGCTCACCAGCTGCACGGACTGCCCCGGCCGGGAGAAGGAGTCAGCTTCCATGTAGATGTAGTGGTGTGCTGGGCAGAACATGGTAGGAGCGGGGAGGTGGGGAGAGCAGCCAGGTGAAGGACTTGTCAGGGCAAGCATCAACATACCCTACATCATGGCATACCATTGTTGCCGCTCACATCTACCCCACGAAGGGAATCTGGGGCTGATTGTTGAGGAGCAGAGGGTTAAGCTGTGGCCTGGGTGCTGGCATCCCATATAAGAGAGCAGGTTCGAGTCCCGACTGCTCCACTTCTGATCTAGCTCCCTGCTAATATGTCTAGGAAGGCAGCGGAAGATGACCCAAGTGCTTAGGTTCCCTGCCACCCATAGGGGAGACCTGGATTGGAGTTCTGGGCTCCTGGCTTCAGCCTGGCCCAGCCCTGACTGCTGCAGTCATCTGGGAATGAATTAGCAAATAATACAAGATCTCTTCCTCTTTGTTTTTCCTTCCCTCTCTATCTCTCTGTAAAATGCCTTTCACATAAATAAAATTAATCTTTTTTTAAAAAGGCATGTTAAGAAAGAAAAAATACAGCTGAGGTCATGGATGTTTGAAGTCTTAGGCTCAAACAAGGTGTCTGGATTTTTCTAGGGGCTTCTGTGATCCCACAGCCACAAGAATATCCAACTGGGCCCGGCGCGGCAACCTAGTGGCTAAAGTCCTCGCTTTGAACGTGCTGGCATCCCATATGACACCGGAGCTAATCCTGGCAGCCCCGCTTCCCATCCAGTTCCCTGCTTGTGGCCTGGGAAAGCAGTCAAGAATGACCCAAAGCCTTGGGATCCTGCACCCATGTGGGAGACCAGAAGAGCTCCTGGCTCCTGGCTTTGGATCAGCTCAACTACAGCCATTGTGGTCACTTGGGAAGTAAATCAACAGGCAGAAGATCTTCCTCTCTGTCTCTCCTCTTCTCTCTATATATATATATCTGACTTTGCAATAAAAATAAATAAATCTTTATTAAAAAAAAAAAAAAAGAAAAAATCCTCAACTGACCCTACTCTGTTGCTTCCATAGCTCTAGCCCCATGGTGACTTCCCAGCAAACACCCACTGGCGAATGGCCACCCTGCCCAACAGCTCGCTCCAGGCACACCTGCCCAGTCCCCCAGCCAGCAGCCAACTCCGCACTCTGGCTTGACCACCGCTCCCCCCTCCCCAGCCTTCTCCTGGCTTACCTGCGTAAGGAGAGTCTCTCATGAAGTTTCTGTCCTGGATGAGCAGATCTTTGCTTGCCCAGGTCCAGTGCCCGCTGTCCTCGGATGATTGCAGCCAGTCACAGAAGGGGTGGGCCTCATCCTCAAAGTTACACTGGGGAAAGCTCTCTAGGACATGCGGGGGCAGGGGGCAGTGCTGGAGAAACTCTCTCCCTGGAGTCATACTCTCCCTTGCTCCACCTTCCCACCCGCCACCCCCAAACTGGGCCACAGGGTTGGGTCGGGGGAATCTCCCAGCACTGCTCTCACCCCCACAGGGAGCGATGCTGACAGCATCCACCGCCACAGCTGGCTCGGGGACATTTCCAAACATGCCCACCACGGTGAACTTAAGAGAGAGGCAGGGAGGAAGCAAGCTGAGCAGACAGGCCCAACCCCCAACAACCCCCCCCCCCACAGCCCAACTTTATTCTGATCTGGGACCCAGGCCCACCCCCCACCCCCCGCCGACCCCTGCTCCCTGGCTTCGGGTACCCAGGCCTTCAGTCTGTGTCCCCCGTCACTCCCCAGGGCTTGTACCTGTATCTGTCCAGGGCCTGAATAATTGACAGACACGAACTGCCAGCTGGGGTCAGGTTCGGCTGTGAACAGAGTGTGTTTCCGGATGCTTCCTGTGAAGAGAGAGGAATGAAACAGACAAGACCTTGGCTGACAGAGGAATCCCCCAAAATGCAAGCCTGCTTCCCTCTCACAGGCCTCCTCACCCTCCTCTCCACACCATGGCATAATCTTGCACCTGTCTCAGGTTTTCATGGCCTCTGAGGACTCCACAGCGACCGGACCCTGGGACCCGGTCACAGCTTGGAAGTCCCCCTGTGTCTCACCCATGACTTTGGCCAGGACGGTGAGCCCGACGCCTGGTGACTGGCCCCAGAGGACATAGTGAAAGGATAGGGTGAGGCAGCCGGCCGACTGGCTCAGGGGACTCAGGAGGACGGACTTCTGCCCCGGCTTTGCATTCTTGGGGTCCAGCAGCATGTAGAAGCCATCTGCCAAGGACAAGGCTGGTAAGGTGGACTGGCTGCGATGGGGTCAATTCTGGCAGAAAGGCCAGGGGGATCCCAGGAAGGGTGGGGAACGTGGCAGCCCTGGGGGCGACAGAGCCTTCCAGTCAGGTAGCTCTGAGCTGGGTCCACTTCCAGGTCGCTGGACGCGGTCCAGCCCTCCAGGAAGCGCCTGGGTCTGCTAAGGGCTATGGTGCCGCTGCCATAGGACGAGCAGGTGCCAGAAAAGGGTCCCCTAGGGCCACCGCCTCTCCCTTTTCTCGGTCCTCCTCTCTTCCCTCAGACACAACCGCTCACCCACCAGGGTGACAGAAGGTCGGCCCCACACTGAGAAGCACGTGGCTCCCAAACTTTCCCGCCACCAACTCAGCCAGCCAATCAGCTTGAACCTGGCTCAGTGACGCAACTGGTAGCCAAGGGCAAAGAGGAAAGTCGAGACTCTGATTGGTAGGGTGTACGCATGCACGTTGGAAGACCTCACGCTGAGACCAGGGTCAGCGTGTCAGGGTCAAGGGTGGGAAGGCTGAGAAGCGGCGGAAGAGAGCTGTAACAGGGCAAGGACCCGGGTGGGCAAGAACAGAGAGAAAGGGTCTGGAAAGGAGAGGAATGGGGAAAACCAGGGGTCCAAGAAGTCAGGAGAGAGAAGGTGGGGGGTGTCAGAACTTTCTAGAAGGCACCCTGGAGCTTGCATGGGACTGGGGTGGACATTTGTGGAGTTAAGTGAGAGAAAGGAGGAAAAACATGTGGAGATACTGCCTAGCAGCAGAGCTCTGTAACCTATGTCTTGGCTTCAGGAACTGTCGCCACCTCCTGCTGTACACTGTTTGCCTGCTTTGTGTACTGAGTTTGTGGGGCTGGCGTGGTGGCAAAGCCCGCTAATCCTCGACCCTGTGGCACCGGCATCCCTACGGGTGCCAGTTCATGTCCCGGCTGTTCCACTTCCAATCCAACTCCCTGCTTATGGCCTGTATACTGAGTTCTCTCAAGTGCCTAGGTAGGCCATGCCTGGCCCTGTGAATGAGCGAGTGAATGAGGGAGGAAGGCAGGAGGGAGCATGTCAGCGGATATGACTTCTGGGGTGTGCTTCCTGCAGTGGAGCGTGAGGCTGCAGGGCTTGTCCCCCCTCCCCCCAGAGCACTCCAAAGCAGCCATTGTAGGGTGTGCAGGGGGGCTCAGGCAGCGAGAGGAGCGGGCAGGATGGCTGGTACTCACTGCCTGGGCTGGAGTAGTCGTCCTGAGGCCCCACACCTGGCACCCCTGAGTTCCCTGTCTTCTGGGTCCATTTGGCCCCAGAGGTGGTAGGCACCCAGCTCCAGCCACAGAGATCATTGAGTATGTCGAAGTTGCATATTTGCATCATGCAGACTGAAAGGAAGAACACACAGGAGGAAGGAGATGGCTCGTAATAGCACACTGCTGTCTGGGGCCGGAATACGGTGCTTCAGTCTGGGTTGCTATTGTGAGCCACGCTAGGGGGCTGAGGCAGGGCACACTTTGAGCCAGACGTGGCCTCACTGCCTTGCAAGGACGCGGTTAGGGCAGGTGGAGAAACCCACCTGGGCCTCACTTTCTTCATCACACGGTGTCTGTCCTTTCCCTCGTGGAATTGTAAGTTAGGGCATGTGAGTGCACAGAACATCTGACCCAGCCCCTTGGTTGAGTGTTTTGTTCTTTTCACCGGCTTCTGGACTTTTCTTTCCCTTGAATGTGCTCCCTGGAACTTGTAACATCAGCTCATTCTGGGTGGTCAGGGTAATGGACAGGGAAACAGAGGCAGGATCCCACGGCCAGCTAGAACCGCCACCTTGCTGTGATGTGGGGTTTTCAGTGATAAAGTCAGGCCAGCCACCCATTTACATGTATAAGAGCTGAACGAGATGTGGGACAGACTAGACCAGTCTGCTGTACAAGCACGGGAACCAGGGACGAGCCTGGTGGGGGTTATTGCGGGTCACTCCGACTAGGCTGTAGCTCCCGGTAGTGTACGTGAAGGCCAAGTGTGTGGTGGGCAGGACCGACTGGGCTGCAACACTCATTGCTTTGTGTAAAAGAGGGCTGGAGACAGAACTGACCCAGCAATTGCAACCACTGGCATGTGCATAAGCCAATTGGGGTGACAGACTGTGCCGGCCCTGTATTGGTGAGCAAGAACCAGGTCTGGGATCATCTCAGATGAAGTTTCTGTGGAGATCTCCCCAACTGAATTGCTGGACTCAGAACCCCAACCATGGAGAGAATTAAAGGTTCCATGGTCTGACCGTGGAGTGCATGTGTCAGAGCTGGGCCTCCTTAGTGACTTAGATCATATTCACATGGAGTGCACATGGAGGATATGGCAGTACATTGGAGTCTACAGAGGACACCTGGTACATTACAGAGGACAGAGGACGGAGGACAGAACAAATCAGTCTACTACCCCAGGCCAATGTTGGCAGTGAGTAACTGGGCAAACAGAGACTGTAAGGTAGACTGTGTCACCCAGTGGATTCTGGAGATTTCATTGTGCTTGGAGTGGTAAGATTGACAGTAATTCGAAACTGCTGAGTAGGACCCTCAGAACATGCCCCACATTGGGGATCCTGGGGTGGTGTTGGGTGGCTGGACCCAGGGTGCAGAGGTGTTTGGGAGGCTGGGTGTGGCCTTTCCCTTTATCTCTCCCCTTTCCCCAGATACAGGAAGGAAAAAGAAGAGAATGTGGAAATGGTAATCTCACCCATCTTCCTGTAGCCCTTGACCCTAATCACCCTAATCAACTATCATCACAAATAATAAAAATCATCACAAATAATAATTTAAAAAAAATCAGGCTAGCCAAATGGTCCCTTTGGAGGTGATGTCACTCTGACTTCAGGTTCAAAGCTGGGCCACCAGAAGGGTCAGAGATGTGGCATGCCAAGGCAGCAGAAAGCTCCTAGCTATACAGCTTGGAGACGCAGGTGTCCTGGACCCTGAGGGAGCCTGGTCCCCTGACAGGAAGGACAACCAACTCACTGTGATTGCAGGTGCCCCGCTTGATGGAGAGGGCGTCCAGAGCGATGTCTAGGTAAGTGGTGGTGCCCCGGGTGGCCTCGAACATGATCTGTGGGGCAGAGGTCAAGGTGCTGAGTTCTGTGAGCCCCTGGGCAGGGACCTCCTTATCCTTCCTGAATTCCAGTGACTCAGCCCCTCATACCTGCTTCCCCAGGACCGCCCCCTCCCAACTGGACCTCCCGCTGGGGTGCCTGGACTGTGCCTCACCCGGCTGGGCTGGGCAAGCTCTGCAGGCATGGTGACGGTGGTGGGCATCCAGGAGGGGCTCTCTGTGTTGGTGTGCTTCCAGAGCACACTGGGGCGCTTGCCCTGCGTGCCGCTGAGCAGCAGCAACCGTAGCTGCGCCCCCCACGACTGCCCGAACATGTGGTAGGCGAAGTGCACACACAGCGGCCCTTGCTCCCATAGGTCGGGGCTGCGCAGGCGGGCCACCCCGCCTCGGCGGAAGTTGTTAAAGTCCATGTGCAGGTAGTAGCCATCTGGGGAGGCAGGGTCGGGTCAGACGAGCTAGCCTACCTACCCTCTTTCCTCAGAGCCCAGGTAGCCGCCTCCCGGCTCCCTTCACACAGGGGAACGAACCCACGCCCAATGCCCAGGCCAACCGTCCCCCACCAGGATCCTCGAGGCATCCTGCAGGCCCCTCACCTCCATCAGGGTACCCTCCAGTGGGTCCAATGGTGCCAACTGGGGAGGGCCCACTGGCCCGAGTCCAATCCCCATCATCTGCAGATACTTGGGACCAGTCGCAGAGAGGCCTGGAATCATCCTCAAAGTCACACTGAGTGAGAACAGCTGGGAGGGAATGACCACTGTGAGAGCAGAGTGTGCAGGGCGCAGGGGGAAGGGCACAGGGCACAGGGCAGGCCGCACTGGGATACGGGGTCAGCAGAGCGCTAAGCTGGGAGAAGGCTGCCACTAAGATTGGAGGTCCAGATCTGGGAGAGGGGCCTTCAGGAGGAGCTGAAGGCTAGGCAGGGGACACGGTTGTGGAGCAGGGGTGGGGAGCTAACAAGCTGGGTCTGCCAAGTGCAGATGTTGTTTGTTCAGGCTTCTGCATGGCTCTCTCCCCACTGCATCGCTCAGGGGCTGTTTCTTGCCTTTGATCCTTGTCTGCCTTTGCCCCCTGCCCTGGGGTAACCACACCTGGAGCTGAGAGGGAGGGGCCCAGCAGTGCTGGTTCCACTCACGGTTGTGCTTGGAACCTTGAGAGATCACCTTCCATTCCAGCGACTCCTGCCTCTTTGGGCTTGGTTTGGAGGGGGGAAAAAAGGCAGCCCTTGGCCCCAGCCAGCAAGATGAGTCTCAGGGACCGAATCCCGCTGCTCCTGCGTGCTCCCTGAGGAGGTGCTCTGCACTTGGGATGCAACCTCCTGGCCTAGAGCTGTTGTCTGGCTGTTTGAAGTACCCCCCTCCCTTCCCCACAGCACCCCGGGCCCCCATGAGGAGATGGCTCCCAGTGCCTGGGAATTCTCGCTCAGTGCCCACATCTCTCCCTGAGGTCTGCTTCCTTTGGCTGATGGTCTTTTTTGTCATAGTCCAAGTCTTCCCCCAGGGAGTATAGACATCATTGGGTCCCAGGTTGCCAAGTGAACCCCTAAATGGCTAACGCTGAAAGGACCCCACAGCCTGTCCACCTCCTCTCGGCAGCCACACCTCTAGGACCGTGGGCCAAAGGGCACCATCTGTTGTTCTATAGGATCCTGTTCAACTTGCTCACATTCCCCTAGGCCAATGCCAGGACCCCGGCCAGCCATCCTCTGTGCTGCCCACAGTCTCTCTGGGCAGTCGGGTTTTTATATACACTTTTTCAAGGATTCTTTATCCTTCTCTTGCAGCTTTAGCTCTGCCTCCCCAGCATGGCACCTCTCTGTTTATGTTTATATATAGCTCTGTCCCACTTCCAGAAGCCCATCTTTAACTTCAGGCTCTTGGTGGGCCAGTGTGCCACTTTGGCACAGTAGAGACCCACTTGGAAGCCTGCATCCCATCCTGGAGCGCCTCGGTTCCCGTCCTGCCTTAGTGTCCACTACCTGCTGATATGCGCTCAGGGCGGCAGGCGAGGGCTCAGGACCTGGGCCACAAACACCGCATGGGAGACCCAAATGGAGTTCCAGGCTTCAGCCTGGCCCAGCTCTGCCTATTGCAGGTGTTTGGGAAATGAACTGCAAATGGAAAAACCTATCTTTGTCTCTTGTTATGTATCTGTCTCTCAAGCTTTCAAATAAATATGAATAAAACTTAAAAAAAAAAAAAAAACTCTCCAGAAGCCAGTGTGGTGGCATAGCTGGTATTAATGTTAACATCTCACAACGATGACATCTCACAGAGTCCCACCTGCTCCAGCTCAATTCAGCTGCCTGTTAATGCGCCTGGGAAAAGAGTGAAAAATAGCCTAAGTGCTTGGGCCCTTACACCCATGTGGGAGACCAGAAAAAAGCTACTGGCTTCAGATTGGCCTTTGTAGCCATTTGGGGAGTGAACCAGTGGCTGGAAACGCCATGTGTCTCTCCTCCTCTCTGTAAAGCTGCCTTTCAAATAACTAAATAAATTTTTAAAACAGAAAAAATGAACGAACACTGCAGGCTCTGGGGCTTTGTGATTCAACCCTGTTTGTTGCTGTTAATTAGTCACCCTTGCTTGTCCGTCCTCAGCTACCCTGTCGCAGGGTCATTCCTTAGCCTTCCCTCCCCTTGTAGCACCCTCGAAAGCTGCTTCTCAGCCGGCAGCCCCTCCTCAGCCGGCAGCCTCTAGCTTACCACTGCCCCCAGGGACCCCAAAGACACCGAAATGAACCCAGCTTACCCTTCGGAGGCAGACAGGTGGCCCGGGTCCTGGGCAGCCCCCAGTAGCAGCAGCAGCGCCCAGACCAGAGGAGCCATGGGGAACCTGGAGGCGGCTCTCAGGGGCGGGGAAGGGCACAGCACGGAGTCTCTGTGCTTCTATATACCCCTGATGCCCCTCGCCTGGCGTCCTTCCGAAGCTGCCATGGGAAACACTGGGAACCGACTACCGGGAGGGCTGGCTTGTGTGGACTCCAAAGGAAGAGCTGTAACGTGGAATCAAGGGGAAGACCAAGGAGCTGGAGGCTCCAAGGATCGTCTCTGGAAAGAAGGAAGTATGTTTGAAAAGGTATGTACTCGCCAAAGGGTCCCAGAGTGGAGACCCTCGGGCGTCTAGATGGAAGGGGACCTCAGGGGAGGCACACAGAGCCCTACAGAAGGCATGTTGGGAAATTTCAGAGGATGGGAATGAAGCGGAGATCCGCAAGCCTTTCAGGCAGCAGCCAGGGACCAGGGTCCGTTTGGCATTGCGGCTTTCCCGTGGCAACCACACATTCTAAGGGGGCGTGACATTGTCTGCAGAATTCCAAGGAAAAGTCACTGGAAGCCTAGAATTCTATAACTGGCCACAGCTGCTGAGGGACTGGGGTGTGAAGTGCAGGGAAGGTCTGAAAACGCTCCCAATGGGTCAAGAGCTGAGAAGCTGAGGGAGAAGCAGCCAACACACGCCGGAAACAGTTGGCTTTCTCAGCCCTGAGGAGTGCTGACCAAAGCTGCCCTGTGGGCCAGCCACCCACTTCCCCAGCTCTCTGCTGATGCGCCTGGGAAGGCAGCAGAGGACAGCCCGAGTGCTGAACCCCTGTCGTTCATGTGGGAGACCCAGATGAGGCTCCTGGCTCATGGCTTTAGCCTGGCCCAGCCCAAGCCATTGCGGTCAGATGGGGAGTGAACCAATGAACAGAAAATAATCTCTCTTTCCCTCACCTACTCCTTCTCTCTCTGTCATTCTTTCAAATAAATAATGATTTTTTTAAGATTCACTTATTTTTATTGGAAAGGCAGATTTACAGAGAAGGAGGGACAGGGGAAAAGATCTTGCATCCACTGGCTCACTCCCCAAGTGGCCTCAACAGCCACAGCTGAACTAATCCGAAGCCAGGAGCCAGGATCTTCTTCTAGGTCTCCCAGGAGTCTCAAGGCTTAGAGCCGTCCTCTACTGCTTTCCCAAATCATAAGCAGGTAGCTGGAAGGGAAGTGAAGCAGACAGGGTATGAACTGGTGCCCATATAGGATCCTGGCGCATGCAAGGAGAGGACTTGAACCATAGGCTACTGTGCTGGCCCAGAAAGGCAGATTTACAGAGAGAAGGAGAAAAGAAAGATTTTGCATCCACTGGTTCGCTCCCCAAATGGCTGCAATGGCCAAAGCTGAGTTAATCCAAAGTCAGAAGCCAGGAGCTTTTTCTAGGTCTCCCACATGGGTGCATGGTCCCAAGGCTTTGGGATGTCCTCTACTGATTTCCCAGACCACAAGTAGGGAGATGGATGCAAAGTGGAGCAGATGGGATATGAACTGGTGCCCAGATGGGATCCCATATTGCAAGTAGCAGTATAACCAACTGTGCCATGACACTGGACCCAAAATCCCTATCTTTGACCCAATATTTTCTTTCTAGGAATCTTCCTGCAGAAATCCATGTATATTTGCAAAAAATGCATACAGATACTTTAAAATTCTCTGAGCTTTTTTTATGAAAAGAGAACGTATTTCATGAATTTATTTTTATAAATATTTTTTAAAGATTTATTTTTATACAAAAGGCAGATTGGCAGAGAGGAGATAGTACAGAGAAAGGGGAGAGAGATATCTTCCATCTGCTAGCTCACTCTCCAAATGGCCACAACAGCTGGAGCTGAGTTGATTGGCCCAGCTCCAGCCGTTGTGGCCTCTTGGGGAGTGAATCAGTGGACAGAAGATCTTCCTCTCTGTCTCTCCTCCTCTTTGTATATCTGACTTTCCAATAAAAAATAAATAAATCTTTAAAAAAAATGAGTGGCATGCCTCAGAAAATTAAAAATAGAGTCAGCATATGATCCAGGAGGTGCAAAAAATAAGTGAAGCCGAGTAGCGAGACATACCCATGATGGCCAACAGGTGGCAGCACTCCTGGATGAGCATGGGCAGTGTCAGCTATCCATACAAGGGGCTAACTCCGCCTTCGCCAGGAAGGTACTCTTGGGGTTGTGTTAACAGGCAGAACATTACGCCAAAACAAAACAAGACTGGCCCAGCGCGGTAGCCTAGCAGCTAAAGTCCTAGCCTTACACGCACTGGGATCCCATATGGGCGCCAGTTCTAATCCCGGTGGCCCCATTTCCAACCCAGTAGAGGATGGCCCAAAGCCTTGGGATCCTGCACCTGCGTGGGAGACCCAGAAGAAGTTCCTGGCTTCAGATCAGCACAGCTCCAGCTGTTGTGGTCACTTGGGGAGTGCAACATCAAACAGAAGATCTTCCTCTCTGTCTTTCCCCTCTCTGTATATCTGACTTTCCAATAAAAATAAATAAATACTAACAACAACAACAAAAAAAGAGGAAATCACAACAAACCCATACTGTAGGAGGCCACTTCTTGAAATTCCAGGAGCACCCAATGTGGAGAGACAGAAAGGAGACTGGCGGTTGTTGGTGGGGAGGAGTGAATGTGGAAACTTTAGCAGGACTTTGGTTTGTTTGGGGGAAGAGAAAATTCTAGAGGTGGTAGTGATGTTCACAGAACCACAGAGTTGATGCACTTAATGCCATTGAACTGCATGCTCCAAAATAATTTAGACAGGGTGGGCCTTTTCTTTAAAGGACTTACTTAGTTTTCTTTATTATCATTATTGTTTTAGTGTAAAGTCAGCTATACAGAGAGAAGGAGAGACAGAGAGGAAGATCTTGCATCCACTGGCTCACTCCCCAAGTGGCCGCCACGGCCAGAGCTGATCTGATCCAAAGCCAGGAACCAGGAACTTCTTCCAGGTCTCCCACACGGGTGCAGGGTCCCATCCTCGACTGCATTCCCAGGCCTCAGGCAGGGAGCTGGATGGGAAGCGGGGCTGCCAGAATACAAAAAGGTGCCCATATGGGATCCTGGCATGTGCAAAGCAAGGACTTTAGCCACTAGACTACCAAGCCGGGCCCTTATTTTTCTTTTAAAGACAGAATTGGAAAGCAAGAAGGAGAGAAATCATCCATCCACTGGTTCACTCCCAAATGGCTACAATGGCTGAGACTGGGGCAGGCTGAAGCCAGGAACCAGAAGTTTCTTTCATGTCTCCCACGTGAGTGCAGGGGCCCAAGGAGAGAGATTGAGAACAAGAGAGAGAGAAAAAGACTGTCTTCCACTCACTGGTTCACTTCCCAAAAGCCTACAACAGCCTGGGCTGAAGCCAGGAGCCAGAAATGCCACGTGGGTCTCTCATGTAGCTGGCCCCAGGGACCCTATGTCATCTGCTGTCTTCCCATACCTGGAGGCTGGGACTGGATGGGAATTGGAGCAGCTGGGATTCAAACTGTGATCTGATACAGGATGCAGACATGACAGACAGGGTTCTACCCCACTGTGTCATGATACCTTCCCCCAAGTAATTGACTTCTTTGAAAGCAAACGCTACTGAGCTAACCTGAGCCCAGATGTCTACACCCCGTCATGCCCAGCTGTTCCCCAAATCAGCAGATTCATTTCCTTTACCTGGGGGCAGCCCCATCCCACCCCCTCCCACACACATCACAGCGTCACTTCTGTTCCCAGATACCTGGTCTCTGACCCTCACACTCTCCTGAGTGGCCAGGGAGGGGTTGGCACAGGAAAAGAGTCACAAAGCTGCAGGGCAGTCCCCCAAGACTTCTACCACTGCAGAGAGGTTGGACAGCTGAGTCCGGGACCACAGGAGGCCCCTCCGCCTGCCACCAGCACAGGCTCAGTTCCTTTGCCCAGCCCCCCTCCACACTGGGTCAGCTGGGTAGCCACAGAGGGCCACAGCCAGGAAATAGTTAACCAGAGAAAGGCGGCAGGAGACAATGGACTCTCTGCCCCTGCTGGTTGGGCAATGAGACCTCTGCCTGCATTTGCTGACCTCCTTTGGTCACAGTGGGAAGGTCACCGCTTGGAGGTGGGGGTTGGGAGACTAAAAGGGAGGCAGAGAGGAACCTCTGGGTACAGTGTTTTGGGGATCCAGGAATAGGCAAGCCTCCTCCCTCCCCCAGACTGGTGGCCTTGACAAGACTGGAGCTGCAGAGGCCCACACTATGGGGTGTGGGAAGCACCCTGGGACCACTCCAGAGCCCAGTCCTAGCTTGGCTGAGTGTCCTTGGCGCTTGGCCTGCCCATTCTGAGCCTCAGCTTTCACATTCGCTCAACACAGTCAAGGTGTTTGAAAACTGTGATAAAAAATCAGGAGCAGGTTTTGCAGCATCTGGGCCTTTGAGAAACTGCTGTTGTGTGGTTTTCTCTCACCAGTATTCTTTCATAATGTCCCCATCATGATGGAATTTTAGAAAACTGAGCGACAACCAGCTGGAAATAATATTAACATCCAGGTTAGATTCAGGCAACTAACAGATCCTGTTTAATTTGTTAAGGCTTTTATTTGAAAGGCAAAGCAATCGAACAAAGAGAACGAGAAAGAGCAACCTTCCACCTGCTGGTTCACTCTATAAACATCTGGAACAGCCAGGGCCGGCCCTGTGTAAGCCAGGAGCTCCATCCAGGTCTCCCACGTGGGTGGCAGAGATCCAAGCCCTTGAGCCATCGCCTGCTGCTTTCGGGGTGCTGGGGTGCTGTATCAGAAGAGGAGGCACTTTGGTGTGGGGTGTGGGCATCTCAACGGCCACCAGGCCATAAAGCTAACTCAGTACCATCAGCGAGACTGATACACTGTGTGTTTCTAGAAAGCTGTGAGCCAGGGCCGGGCAGGTGCCTTGGGTCAGTCTGAATGTTGTGCCAGAGAAGGCCAGGGTCGGGATGCTGGTGTTGACATGGGGACAGTGGCTGGCGCTGGTGCTGGGAGCCACAGGGCAGGGTGGACAGAAGGTACTTCTGTTCATCCAGGGAAGAGTGGGAGGCAGGGACGGGGAGGGGGTGGAATGTGAGGAGACAAGCCTGAAGCCACCTCTACCGTGGCTGCTTGAGTGCTGCCTGCTTCTCCTGTCTGCCTTCTCCCCGGTGATCCCTGGACTGGGCTTCCATTCCCAACCCGGATGAGGGCTTGGTCTCCTACTCTGCCTTCCCCTGCCTTTCTCCTGCTCCTAGAGGGAAAATGAGAGAATTTCCAAGAAAACCCCTTGGGAGAGGCTACACCCACTGCAAGTAGAAGGGCATGCATCAGGCTTTGTGACTGCTGATTCAGGGCTATACTGCGCTGGCCCCTGGCCTTAGCAAGAAGCCAGAAGAGCTGACTCCATTTGGGGCTGGCCTTGTGACACCACCTGCCATGCTGGCGTAGTGTATGGGTGCTGTTTTGAAATCCCCGGCTACTCCACTTCCCATCCAGCTCCCTCCTTCTGTGTGTGCCTGGGAATGCATGGGCAGAAGCTCCTGGCTCCTGGTTTCAGCCTGTTGTAGCCACCTGGAGAGTGAACCAGCACAGATGGAAGATCTCACCGTCCTTCTTTGTCATCCGAACTTTCAAGTGAATAAGCAAATCTTAAACATTCATGTTTAATTTTCAGTTCTGTGCTTATTAGCTAAATTCTGAAAGCTTCAAAACACGTCTATGAGGCACGTTCAGCAGCAGCCTTCGTGGGAAATCCCTTCCTTACCCAGTCACAGGCAGTAGAAAGGGACGAGCCAGAATCGGGTGCCTCGTGGGAACGATAATACACGGTTGTACTGAAATGCATTGGGTTAGAACGGAAGGATCCGATGGCTGTTTCTCTAACAGTTCCCAGTAGGGCCTACAGAGGGCACTGTAGCCCAGGCGCCGATTTAGCAAGAGTGAAAATTCTCTTCCGGTTCCGCCCTCTGGCTGACTCCTCCCCCCTTAGCCCCACCTCTATTCCCCATACAAACACCAGGCAAATACCATTCAACCTCCCCAACCTTCCAGTAAATTTTCCTGCCACAGATTGCAGCATGCTCTCCTCTCTCCGCACGTTTAGGGGGGCAAGCTACCTTCTCTACACTTTTTGATGTGCTCCTAAGCAAAAAGACCGGCCCCTGCCTTCCAGAGAACTTAAAGGAGTTTGCAGAAAACAGAATTAAAACATAAGTTCATGTCGATGCAGTCTTTGAAATCTATGCATATTTTCTTCATAATATACATTTCCCATGAACTGTTTGAAGGCTTTTCATATACATGGGTTTGGGTTTTTTTTTTTTTTTTTTTTTTTTTTTTTTGCACCAAAATACTTGCCTTTAAAGGAAAGGTGTATTTGTTTTATTTATTTGGGAGATAGAGATGAGATGAGGAGACAGGGCTGTGCTGTCCTCTGCCACCGGGGCTGCAGGCCAACGTCTGGAGCTGGGACTCTCACACGGGTAGCCATCACCGAGGGCTTGAGCCATCAGTGTTTGCAGTAACAGGAATCTGGAACTGGGAACGGAGCCAGAGCTTGAGCTGGCAGGTGACAGATGGCTCCTAAATGTGGGTCCCCACCCTAAATGGTTCCCTGGCGTGGCCCGTTTACTCCTCATACAACGCTCTGAGAAAGCTCCCATCATTCCTGCCATTCCTGCCACCTGCCCGCGTGTGCGTCAGCAGGTAGCTGGAGTCAAGCCTGCAGCTAGGCTCCCTGGTGGAGGCCGGGTTTGCTCAGCCAGACACCTCCCAAACTCATCCTCTAATTCCACACTCTGTTTGAAAGTCCCCTTGCATGGAATAAAGGCCAGGTCTGGCCACCTGGCATCGTGTGGTAGCATCTTCAGCAGTCTGAAATCCTTGACAACATAAAGATTAAAACTCAAAGAGGAACCAAGGATGGACCATTCCTTCGTCCTGTGACCGTGTTCCTGCCTGGGAGGGTAGGGGAGCAGGCAGGGATGATGGGGAAGGAATAAGCAGATGCGGGGCAGGATATGGAGACATCGGGAGGGACCCGTTTTCTTGAGCTTGAGCAGGTGACTTCATTTCTTTCTCTTTTTTAAGATTCATTTTTATTGTTATTAGAAAGCCAGATTTACAGAGAGGAGATACTGAAAGAAAGATTTTCCATCCGTTGGTTCACTCCCCAAATGGCAACAACAGCTGGAGTTGAGCCAATAGGAAGCCAGGAGCCTCTTCTGGGTCTCCCACACGGGTGCAGGGTCCCAAGGTTTTAGGCTGTCCTCGACTGCTTTCCCAGATCACAAACATTAAGCTGGATGGGAAATGGAGCAGCTGGGACATGAACCAGCACCCATATGGGATTCTGGTGCTTGAATGTGGAGGATTAGTCTGTTAAGCCACGGCACTGGCACCATTTCTTTTTTAAAAACGTATTTGAAAGGCAAAGAGAGAAAGATCTTGCATTTGATGGTTCACTCCCTAAATATTCTCAAGAGCCAGTCATGGCCGGATCGAACCCAAGTCAGGAACTAGGAACTCAGTCTGGGTCTCCCCTGTGGGTGGCAGGAACCCAAGTCCTCGAGGCACCCCCTGCTGCCTCCCATGCCTCACCCTAGCAGGATGCTGGCACCAGGAAGCAGGGCCTGGATTTGAACCCCACACTGCAGTAGAAGACACTTTGCCTCTGTGCTGAGTGCCTGTCCCCACTTGACTTCATCTGTTCCATGGGAATGGCAGCAGGAACTTTCTCAAACAGGTATGTGGCCAGGTCCTGCTGGGCAGCACTTGGCACACAGCAGGTACTCAGTCGGAAATCCCTCAGGATGAGGCTTAGAGCCTCCGGTCCAGGCAAGGAGAGAGGGCAGCCGCCTCCACAGGGACACATTGCAGGCCGGGAGACTGACGCTTGTGCAGGAGGACACGGCCTGGGGCCTGCTTCCTGGTCCTTGCTGGGAACCACAGTTGGCAGAGGCTTGTCCTGGGTACCTGGCAGCTGCCTACCCAGAGATAGCCTTGAATGGGGCCACCTTATTGACCGGCGTGGGCAGAGCTCATGGCCTCAAGCCTGGTGGGGTCAAGGGGTCAGATAGGCTGTGTGAAGCTGCACGTAGGGCCCAACCCCTTCCACCGCTGATTTCCCAGACCTGACGTGCTGGGCTGCCGGGGTAGGGGGCTCCAAGCCCAGGGAAATAGGGCTTCCGGGGAAGACAGAAAAGCCCATGTGGGTGGTATCAGTTCTTGGCAGTAAGACTGGAAGATATACAAAATGCGGACCCCCCATGAGAAGCAGGGACCAGCCCCCATCATGTCTGCATGGCTGTCCCAGCCCTGTTGGCCACAGCAGGTGCCTGTCCCAGCAGTCTCTGTGAGACATGGAGAACCAACGACGCACCACCTCAATTCTCCTGTCCATCCTATCCCTGCTTGGTGGGTGCAAAACCACAATGTATGTGCCTCCCAAGTTTGTCCAGGTGTCACCATTCAGCAAGGCATCAAGTGAGCTTGACTGTGCCCCAGCATGGCTTTCTCCTTGAGTTCAGATCTGACCTCTGCGTCCCTCCTTCCATCTCAGTCCTCTGAGATGTTACTGCTAGCCCTGGAGGGTCCATGAGACAGGCTGGCGTGGAGGCAACAGCCCCATGGCAAGAGGTGGCAAGTGGCTGGGGTGCGGGAAGGCACGGCTCAGGCGGAGGCGGTCAGCGATGTGGTGGCCGTCATGTGTCTGGTCACCTGTCACCTCTCCGGCAGACCTGCCCTGTGTACAGCTTCAGCTTTCCCCGGAGGAAGTTGGAGTAGATGCGGAAGAGCTTGCACAGAGTATCCACAGCAACCGTTGGGAGTGGAGCAGCCGAAGGGGCTGCCTCTGGAGTGGAGCCGGCTTCCTTCTGTGGGAGGTAGAGAGCGGGAAGTCACCGCAGGCCACAAGGGACATGCGGGGGACGGGGCTAGGATGGAGTGGGGGCATCTCATCCCTTTTAATTAATTACTGTATTTGCAAGACAGAGTTACAAAGAGGAGAGACAGAGATGACTGCAATGACCAGCCAGCAGCCAGGAGCCTGGAATTCCATGCTGGTCTCCCGAATCAGGTGCAGGGGCCTGAATACCTGGCCAGGTTCTGCTCCTCTCACTAGCAGTGAGCTGGATGGGAAATGGAGCAGCCGGGACTTGGAACCAGCACCCGTGTGGGATGCTGGCAAGGGCTTAACCCACTAGACTCCAATGCCCGCCCCCTCCCCAATACTCTTCTCAACTTTTGGGAAGGGCCAGCGGGGTCCCCTGGCTCACCTGCACTCCCAGCGCCCGGAGCAGGGAGGTAAGGCTGCGTAAGCCACTGACAGCTTTGTCCACATGGAGCTGCAGGGTCTGCGGTGGCTGGGAGGAGTTGGCCAGCAGGGCCTGGCCCCGCAGCATGGCTTCCGATAGCAGGGACAGGCCCTGCCAGACCTCTACAGCGTGGGGCCCGGCCTAGAGGGAGCACAGCCCAGCAGTCAGCTGACCCAGGCCCCTGCCCTCCTCCTACCCTACAGCAGTCCCATCACCCCAGCAGAGCAAACAGAAGCTCCGCCCCTAGGGTTTGTTGAGTGAATGAATGACGAAGCCCTCCTCTCAGCAGCTGCATCTCCCCCCCCCCTTTTTCTCTCCCCTCGTCCTTCCCAAGGAGGAGTGCCCTGGAAGAAGGATGGGCTCACCTCCACCTTCTTCCAGTCGTGGAAGTTGACCTTCGTGTCCGGCACTGTGATGTTTTCCCCGAAGCTGCAGCCTGCAGCACAGTCCATCTGAAACGGTCCAGCCCGGCCGTCAGCCACGCTAGTTGGCTCGGCTTTGTGCCCTTGCCTAGCATCCAGATACACTTTGGGCACCACCCACCTCATCATTGCTGAGATGGAGGGTGGTGAGAAGAACTGCCCACCTACACCCTGAGCGGGAGGCCAGCAAGGAATCGCGACTCCTGGAGAGACACCCCCTCCCGGGAGACCCGAGGGTGCTGGCGTGGCAAAGGGGGCCTCACCGTGGCATTCTCAGCCTCCCTGGCCTCCAGAATGTAGCGCTCCAGGACGCGGCTGTCACAGATGAGGCGTGGGGGGGCGCATAGGGCCGGGAGGCCCAACGGGAGCAGGAGCCAGCAGAGCCGGGGCAGCAGGGCCAGGCATCCTGGAAGACAGTAGGGCGCGTGTGACGGCAGGCGCGCAGAGCAGGGAGCGGTGGGCTCCGAGGGGTCGCGGCCCGCCCCTTCCCCCGGCGCCCGGCGCCCGGCTGCCCCAACCTGGCGAGCGCTCTGGCGCTGCCTCCCTCGCCTTCATTCAATCTGCCCGCCGCCGCGCCGCCGCACACCCCACCCCCAGCTACCGGCATCCACTTCTCCGGCCAAACTTCAATCCCCGAGTGCAGAGGCGGCCCCTCTCGCGGATCGCGGTTTTAACTCCAGGACCCAGGTATCAGCTTCACAACTTGCTCCCCACCCACCGAGCAGCTCCTCTTCTCCTCCCCTCCCCCCATCTTGGCCCCCAGACCTTGCGCCCATTCACGCGGACGCCCCAAGTTCCGTGGCACGTGGAGGCTGTCCCACCCCCCTGCTCTCCGGGCTCCTGGGCGAATCGCAGGTCCTTGATCCCAGCCACGTCCCGGGCGGCAAATCCCTTCTTAAACAGGGGCCCGGCTGGCGGGTAGCTCCCGGAGCCCGCGACACTCACCGCGCGCCCCCATCTCCGCGCCGCGCCGGGACCCTCAGCGACCTGGGGCTCTGCTGGAGCCCTCGCCGGGAGCCCTCATCCCGGGACGCTGTCGGGCAGGGACCAGCCGCTCGGGGATCAGTGTCCAGGGGTTACGGGCCTGGGGTCGGAGGAGAACCGGTGCGGTGGCCCGGGCCAGGGTCTGTGAGGCCGACGCGCCGCAGCCACCGGAGGGGTTGGCCCGGGGACTCTGCGGCTGCGGCCGGGGGTCGGGGCTGTTATCTGCATGTGTGCGTGCGCCGGTGGGGGTGGGGGTGAGGCTGTGTGCGTGAGGGGTCGCCCGGGGTGGGGGTCAGTTGGGGTCGGAGCAGGGGGCAGGACGCCTGGGTCTGGGGCTGCGCCGGCGCGCGTGCAGGGCAGGGTCCGCCCCGGAGCCTGGGTTCGGGGAGGGGAGCGCAGCTGGTGCGCTCCCGGGGGAGCCTCGGACCCTGGGACAGCGGTGCCCTTCTGAGCAAGGCTACGAGAGGGCGCCGCAAGCTCCGGGCACAGCGGGCTCCTGTGTTCGCCAGAAGCCGGGCCAGCTCCGCTGAAGCTCAGCTCAAATTTCCCACACATGTTCTGAACCGGATGGGGACAAACCGAGCTAGAAGTTGAGGCTTCTGACCACCAATCCCCTCGCCCCTTCCCGTGCTCCCCCTCCCAATCCTCCCTTTCCAGGACCCTGAAACATTCAGGAGAGCGCTTTTTAGGCCCTGGGGCACACAGGCATGTTTCCATCTGTTTTTGTGACCCGTGATATGGGCTTGCTGGAAAAATTCTGAGCAATTCAGGAAGAGCGTGCCGGGATGGAGGCTGACCGCCTGCCGTGCAGCGGTTTCTCAAACCTTGAGCCTCAGTGGTCAGACCTGTCTAGTGGGTGTGACAGAGAAAAGCCACACCTCCCGCCGGTCATGAACGCAGGGAATTGTGCAGGGCACTTCAAACGCATCATGGAAAAAGGAGCTAAAGTGTGTCTGTTTGGACACCAAACAGTCTGAAATCCCTGCGGATGGGCAGGTTCTGCAGGTTCGGAAGAGTTCATGGAAACTGGAATTAGGATAACACTGTGGGTAGATTTTGAAAGCTTTTGCAACAAAATAAACATCTCATTCTGTTTTCTACTCTTTTGAAGTCCTCCGATATATCTGCTCCTTCTTGCCCAGTGGCATGCTGGTAGAGATACTTCAGTGGTGTCTTCAGCGCCTATTTTGTACATGATCCTTGTTACATGGTTAGCAAGACAGAAAGATGTTTTGGAGCCTGATGCCATGGCTCAGTTGGCTAATCTTCACCCTTCAAGCTCCAGCATCCCATATGGATGATGGTTCATGTCCACTTCCCATCCAGCTCCCTGCTTGTGGCCTGGGAAAGCAGTGGAGGATGGTCCAAAGCCTTGGGACCCTGCACCCATGTGGGATACCTGGAAAAGGCTCCTGGCTTCTGGCTTTAAATCAGCTCAGCTCCAGCTGTTTTGGTCATTCAGGAAGTGAACCAGTGGATGGAAGATCTTTCTCTTGGTCTCTCCTTCTCTATATAACCCTGCCTTTCCAATAAAAGTAAATGAATCTTTTAAAAAAGAGATTTGTATAAAGAGAGAGAGAGATTTGTTTATTTTTTATTGGAAAGGGAATTACAGAGAGAGGAGAGACAGAGATCTTCCATCCACTGATTCACTCCCCAAATGGTTCCAATGACTGGGGCTGAGCCAATCTGAAGCCGGGAGCCAGGAGCCTCTTCCAGGTCTCCAACGTAGGGTTGTGAGCCCAAATACTTGGGCTGTCCTCTGTTGTTTTCCCAGGTGCATTAACAGGGACCTGGATCAGAAGTGGAGCAGCCAGGACTCAAACTGACACTCCATTATTGGATGCCAGGCCCGAGAACTCTCATCATGATTTGCCTACAACCCCAGGGTTATGTCGGCTTCACCAGGACATTCTGGTGTTGTTTGACTTTCGGGGATTTTCTGATTTTTTTGTTTCTGCTTTTTAATTGATGAGTCCACTGTGGCACAGCGAGAGAAGCTGCTGCCTATGGTACTGGGATCCCAAAACGGAGCCCAAGTTCAAGTCCTGGCCACTCCACATCTGATCCAGCTCCCTTCTGATGGCTTGGGGAAAGGAGTGGGAACTGACCTGTGTGCTTGGACCCCTGCCACCCCTGTGTGAGACCTTGATGGAGCTGTAGGCTCCTGGCTTCCACCTGGCCCAGCACTGGCTGTTGCAGCCATCAGGGGAGTTAATCAGTGGGTGCAAGATCTCTCTCTCTGTCTCTCTTCTCTGTAACTCTTCCAAATAAATAAATCTTAAACACACACATACACAAACAAGCCAGTGACTCTCAAATGGCAACTGGGGATGTGCCCAACTGGGGCACAGAGGGTGCGGGTGTTGTGGGGTGCTCAGGGATGCCAGCGAGCCATAGCAGGCTGCGTGGGTGTCACAGGGAACCACAATTTCAAAAGGGCTTGGACAGAAGAAGAGAGTCAGGGCTATGGCTAGTGAGTTTCTGGGGGGACGTCAGACTTGTCTAACTCCCTTGAGCCCCACTCCCCTGGCTCCAACTCATTTCCAACCTGGTTGGGGTCCTCCCCAGACATGCAGTCCCAGCTTGCAGCCTCCTAGCCTGCTCCCGCTCCCTGCACAGGGCCCAGCTGTGGGACACACACATGCACACACGTACACACACATCGGCATGTGCACTCTCCTGACCCCACTGCTCTCTGGGTCCTGCTCTTCGGCCCCCCCTGCTCCTGCGTCACTGCCCTGACCTGAGGGCTGGGCTGGACTCAGCCTAAGCCCTAGGGTGGAGAGGCTGGGCTGGACTCTGCCTAAGCCCTGGGGCAGAGAGGCTGGGCTGGACTGGGCCTGAGCCCAGGGAGAAACGGCTGGGGGTGGGTGGGGGAGGAGGGAAGCCTCTGGGGCCTGTCCCTTTCCTTGCACTAACTTGCTGGAGGATCCCAGGGCAGGGGGTGAGGCTGACCGCCACAGGGCAGGGAATCTAGCTCTGAGACAGGTTTTTTGGTTTGTTTTGGGGTTTTTGTTTTTGTTTTGTTTTGTTTTGTTTTGTTCGAGGGGGTGGGTGAGAGCTGCAACTGCAGCTTGAGGGAGAAGAGGGTTGCAGGATATGGTGTGCCCCACAGTCAACCCTGACATGCCAACCCTGACATGCCCCTAATCCAGTTGGGGTGGGCTGCCCAGCATCCATCCTCTGCTGGGTGCTGACCTAGTCAGGTCACTTTTGCTGTACCCACCAGGGTAGCCAGGAACCTGCCATTGTTCCCCATTGCCTTAGAACTCAGACCCTCTCTGTCCCACCAAGAGCCAGGAGTCTCTTCCAGGTCTTCCATGTCTCAAATCACTTGAGCTGCTTTCCCAGGTGCATCAACAGGGAGATGGATTGGAAGAGGAGTAGCTGGGACTTGAACTGGTATCCATATAATACATTGAATGCTGGCATGGCAGATGGTGGCTTCACATGCTGTGCCACAATGCAGGCTTCTTGCCCTCTTAAAGCCCAAACCCAAGCACTGCCTCCTCCAATGAAGACTTCCCTGATCCTCCAGCAAGAAGTAACTGCCTCCCTCCTCACTGCCACAATTGACATACATACCTCAGGCCCCTGGCTGCCTGGCCCACCACATACAGCTGTCATTCTTAAGCAATGCACAACTCCAGGAGGCCCGGTGCCTGCTTTGGGTCATCCTGCACATGTCGCCAGTATTGTGTGGCCCTCTCACTCCACACTCCTCAGTTAGAGACCCAGAGGTCTGTGGTAGGGAAGCAACCACACCTGCTCAGCCCTGGGGTCCTGGGGACTTGGGAGGCCTCCACTCATCTTCCGGTCAGGCAGGGTCTGGGGTCGGCTGTGACAACAGGCCAGCAGGGGTGGAGGCAGGCGCTGGCCCACAGCTTCCTCCTGGCAGCCAATTCGGAGAACATGTCCAAGGAGAGGCAAATTTACAGCCCCCCAGAGCCGTCCCAGGCCCCCGGCTGCACGGAGGCCCAGCTGCCTGGAGTCAAGCTGGGGAGCAGGGGCCCCCTGGCTCTCTCCTTTCTCCTCCTCCCCTCCCTCCCTCACAAGCAGTGGCTGCTGAATCAGGGTTCCGTCTGTGACCCAGAGGACTTTCTGTGCTAGGAAGTGAGACGGCTTGGGTCTTGGGGGGTGGGAAATGGGGGACCCTCCTGGCCTTTGGAAACTGGAAAGGAGAACCAAAGCCAATTCAGGCCAGGGGCAGCGTGGGGAAACTGAGGCAGAGGCTGCTGTCCTGGTCTGGAAACAACTGAGAGGAATAAGCACGTGGTGCCTGAAGTCTCTGCCTGTGGAAAATGGAATTAAAAGATATATTTAGGGGCGGGTGTTGTAGCACTCCAGGCAGAGCCACTGCCTGGGACAACCACACCTCTCTAATCAGGGCACTGGCTGGAGTCCTGGCTACACTGTTTCCAATCCAGCTCCCTGCTGAGCCACCTGCTAAAGCAGGAGAGGGTGGCCCAAGTACTTGAATTCCTGCCTATCCCTCCCATGTCAACCATCCTGTGAAAGAAGACAGAGCTGACAAATGGGCCAAGCAAGTGTACAATTAGAAAATCCTTACTTGGGCCCGGCGGCGTGGCCTAGCGGCTAAAGTCCTCGCCTTGAAAGCCCCGGGATCCCATATGTGCGCCGGTTCTAATCCCGGCAGTGCCACTTCCCATCCAGCTCCCTGCTTGTGGCCTGGGAAAGCAGTTGAGGACGGCCCAATGCATTGGGACACTGCACCCGCGTGGGAGACCCAGAAGAGGTTCCAGGTTCCCGGCTTCGGATCGGTGCGCACCGGCCCGTTGCGGCTCACTTGGGGAGTGAATCATCGGACGGAAGATCTTCCTCTCTGTCTCTCCTCCTCTGTATATCTGACTGTAATAAAATGAATAAATCTTTAAAAAAAAAAAAAAAGAAAATCCTTACTTAAAAAGGCAGAACAGGGAGGGTGCTTGGTGTGGCAGTGCTCATGCTTCTTGGGATACCCACAGCACAGTGGGAGTGTGGGAGCCTGGGGCCTGCCTCCACCTCCAGCTTGGAAGGCAGCGAACAATGGCTCTAGGACTTGAGTTCCCACCATCTGCGATGGAATTCTTGGCTCGTGGCTTCCGACCAACCCCCCAGCCCAGCCCCAGCTGCTGTGGGCATCTAGGGAGTGAACTGGCATATGGGAGGGCTCACTCTCTTGCTCACTTTTCCTTTCAAGTCAATAAAAATGAAATAATTTGGGCCCGGCACATTAGCCTAGCAGTTAAAATCCTTGCCTTGCACACGCTGGGATGCCATATGGCTGCTGGCTCAAATCCCGACAGCCCTACTTGCCATCCAGCTCCCTACTTGTGGCCTGGGAAAGCAATCGAGGATGGCCCGAAGCCTTGGGACCCTGCACTTGCATGGGAGACCCAGAAGAGGCTCCAGGCTCCAGGCTCCTGGCTTCAGATTGTCTCACCTCCAGCTGTTGCGGTTGCTTGGGCAGTGAATCAAAAGATAGAAGATCTTACTCTCTGTCTCTCCTCCTCTCTATAAATGACTTTCCAATAAAAATAAATAAATCTTTTTAAAAAATTAAATAATTATTTATTTATTTTACTTGAAAAGAGTTACACAGAGAGACCGAGATCTTCCATCCACTGACTGATTCACTTCCCTAGTGGACAAAACAGCCAGAGCTGGCCTGATCCAAAGCCAGGAGCCAGGAGTTTCTTCCAGGTCTTCCATATGGGTGTGGGGACCCTAGCAATTAGGCCATTCTCCACTTCTTTCTCAGGTTATAAGCTATAAGCAGGGAACTGAATCAGAAGTGGAGCAGTCTGGACTCAAACTAGACCTTATACGAGATGCCGGAGTCACAGGCAGAAGTTTAGCCTATTACGCTAAGGCAGCAACCCCAATTCACTTTCTCTTATCACAGAAACAGCACATGCTCAGTGAACAAATAGAAACCACAACTGAGGTTAACCACGGTAACTATGAGACCTGTGATGCCCTTCAGCAGACGGAGTCAGAAGTGGCCATTTTTCCCTGAGTCTTCTCTCTCTCTCTCTTTGATTTTTATTTTTATTGGAAAGGCAGAGTTATATAGAGAGGAGAGATAGAGAGAAATATTGTCTGTCTGATGATTCACTCCCCAAGTGAACGGCCAGAGCTGCGCCGATCCGAAGCCAGAAACCAAGAGCTCTTCTGGGTCTCCCACACAGGTGCGGGATCCCAAGACTTTGGGCCGTCCTCAACTGCTTTCCCAGGTCACAAGCAGGGAGCTGGATGGGGAACAGGGCTGCCAGGATCATAACCGGTCCTCATATGGGATCCCGGCATATTCAAGGTGAGGACTTTAGCTGCTAGGCCACAGCTCCAGGCCCCTGAGTCTCCTCTTGGCAAGATGACCTTTGCCTGCCTCACCCCAAATCCCCCGAGTTGCACATCCATTCCGGTGGGTACTGCACTGGACATCTGCTGTTGAGCTGTTCCAGGGAGTTGAGGGTTTGTGGGTCACCTCCACATCGTCACCCATTACCTGACCCAGCCCCCCAGGCTCACCCTCAGCCTGCTGTAGCTGGCTCATAGGTCCTGAGGTCCACACCCTGCAGTGGGGGGCCAGTACTGGGGTTTGTATATGGTCTGTGCTCCATATCTGCACTGGATGCTTTGTCCTGGGGCAGCTTTAAGAGGTGTGACCCAGTGCGAAGTCACTGAGGACAAGACCCCGAAGGAACTGCGGTGACTTTCCTGGAACCCTAGGTGCTGAAGGGCTGCTATACACACCAGAGCAGGTGTTTGGTGGTGGGCACACTGCATCTTGCCTGGTTCAGTTCCCATTCCTGTGTCCAGCTTCCTGTCCATGAATACCCTGGGAGGCGGCAGTGGTGAGTTAAATACAGGATTCCTGCCACCCATGTGGGACACCCGGCCTCAATCCCAGCCTAGCTCTGACTGTTGCTAGCATTGGGGGGGCAAGCCAGGGAGCGGGAGCTCCCTGTTTCTCTCTGACAAAAATAAATCAATCATAAGCCTGACACCTTCCTGTTATCGCTATGGATTGTCCCCTCTCGCACACAAGCATTACGCTGTCCATCAGGAGGTCTGCACCAGAGCTGAACCGAGGCTCAGGCCAGGCCTTGAACTTCCTGAGAGTTACAGAAGCTTCTTTCCTGTATAATGTACCCAGCCTGTGGGACTTCATTACAGTAACAGAAAACTGCACACACACATCCTTTCTTTCTCATTCCCATTCAGCAGGCTAAAGCAGGCCTGAAGGGCGGTGCAGGCTCAGCTGCTGTGTGCATCAGACCACCTGCTCCACTTCTAAGCTGGCTTCCTGCTCATGCACTTGGGAAGGCAGCAGAGGATGGCTCAGATCCTTGGGTCCCTGTCCCCACATGGGAGACCAGAATGGAGTCCCTGGCTCCTGGCTTCAGCCAGGCCCAGTCCTGACTGTAGCAGGCATTTAGGTAGTGAACAAGTGGATGGGAGCTTTGTCTCTCCATCTCTCCCCGATGCTCTGCTTTTCAAATAAATAAATCTTAAAAAAAATGAAAGTCAAATGACTTTTAAAAAAGATTTTGTTATTTTCTTATTTGAAAGACAGAGTTAACAGAGATATGGAGAGAGACCTTCTGTCTGCTGTCCACTCCCCAAAGGGCTGCAACGACCAAGGCTGAGCTGGGTTGAAGCCAGGAGCCAGAAGTCAGAAGCTTCCTCCAGGTTTCCCATGGGGGTGCAGGAGCTCAGGGACTTGAGCCACCCTCTGCTGCTTTGCCAGGCCACAACCAGGGAGCTGAACGGGAAGTGGAGCTACTGGGACAGAAACCAGTGACTCATAATGAATGCCAGCACCACAGGCGCAAGGAAGGTGAGCCCCTCAAATGACTTCTTAGCAAAATGGTTTCTAGGCCAGTGAGAAACACTGTGCACATTCTTTGTCTTTTTTCTTAAAAAGATTTATTTACTTTCATTGAAGTCAGATATACAGAGAGGAGCGACAAAGATCTTCCACCTGTTGATTCACTCCCCAAGCGGACGCAACGGCCAAAGCCAGGAGCCTCTTCCAGGTCTCCCAAGCAGATGCAAGGTCCCAAGGCTTTGGGCTGTCCTCAACTGCTTTCCCAAGGCACAAGCAGAGAGTTGGATGAGAAATGGAGCTGCCAGGATTAGAACTGACACCCATATGGGATCCCAGCACATGCAAGGTGAAGACTTCAGCCACTAGGCTAATGCACCAGGCCCATTATTTGTCTTTTTTAAACCTGTGCTGTTTCCTGCAACTTTATAGGACCCACAGTTTCTATATTTTGTGGCGTACTACCTAACATGGACCATTACACTGTAGCGCAGTGGACAAGGGTCAGCCATCTCTCTTCTCCAGGGCAGAAGAGCGTCCATTCACTGTGGGCTCTGCACCTGTCCAGTAAACAGGAGTGGGGTGGAGGGGCCCTGCCTTCGGACATACTTTCCCCAGTCTCCAGTATTCCCAAGCTGGGATGGGAATCACATCCGGTAGAGCCAGGAGAGGGATAACGATGCTGGAGGCTCCCCACCAGGGAAGGGACACAGGAGAGACTGCAGGACCCTCAGGGTCGCCCTGCCTCCAGGCCCCTTCTCCCTTCAGCAGCAACACAGAGGGGATGTCTGTGTCGAGGGAAGCCCTCTTGGCAAGCAGTGAGGAAACAGGGAGTAGAATCAACAAACAGTGCGGGAGGCCGGGCTGCCAAAGCAAACACAGCGGGGCTGCCCGCCATCGCCTGGCCTGAGCTCCGGCCAGGAGTGCAGGCGAACACACATACGTGCAGTGAGACACACAGCCTGCGTGGCTTCCCGCCCCGCCACTGCGGGCTGCCGTCGGGGCTGATGGTGCAGAGAGTCAGCAGCCTGGGTTCTTTCATCGGCCCAGTGCTGTCCTCACATGCCCTCTCCCTGAGCCAGATCTGCCCTCTCCCAAACTCCTATTCATCCTTCAGGGCCTGACCAAAGTGAA
Organism: Ochotona princeps; assembly: GCF_030435755.1. Taxonomy (NCBI): domain Eukaryota; kingdom Metazoa; phylum Chordata; class Mammalia; order Lagomorpha; family Ochotonidae; genus Ochotona; species Ochotona princeps. The sequence goes on along the minus strand of NC_080855.1, from coordinate 26,211,986 downwards.
ACCACCTTGGACTTTACCAGGAAGTTAGGTGTCTCCAACCCCACATTTCCCTAGCATGGCTGCTCTTGAGAACAATATGAGGTGTCCACCCTGAGATGGTGAATTCCCCAGGCCCCACACACAAGCCAGAGGCAGGATCTGCTGACAGAGGAGCCTGGCTTGTGCACTGCTAAGCCAACCCACCTGCTCTCAGCCTGGCTGGTTTGTTAGTTTCTTGGATATGTTCACATTCTGGTGACCTCAAACAGCAAAAGGTAAAACTTACATCCAGTTCCTAACCAGGCCACCCCCTGGAGAAGGTGCTATGATCTGTGCCCACCCTCAAATCCACAGGGGCCTCAGCCCCTCCTCTGTAAATCGACAACACCGAGGCAGGTGTGGTGGCACAGTATGTCAGGCCACCACCTGCCCTACCAGCACCGCCCCCATTAGCGTGCCGGTTTGAGTTCCTGCTGCTGGACTTCTGATCCAGCTCCCTGCACATGCACCTGGAAATCAGAAGATGGCTCAAGTACTCACAGGGGAGTCCCCAGATGAAGCCTGTCTGGCATCAAGATGGCCCAGCTGTGGCTGTCGCAGCCATTTGGGGGGTGAAGCAGTAGATGGAAGATATCTTTCTGCCTTTCAAAGCAATCCCCTATCCTTTACCTCTGTATTACTTAAAAATGCCTAATAGAAACAGTTATCACATTGTTTAGGGAATAACAAGAACTTTTCATCCTTTATGCATTTTAGGACACAATGTTTTCAGTCCAAGGATGGATGGGGAACCGGAGCCAGGCACCTTCCTCAGAACATTCCAAGGAAAATGAACCCTGTTTTTTTTGTTTTCGTTTTGTTTTGTTTTTTTGGAAAGGCAGATATACAGAGGGGAAGATCTTCCATCTGTTGATTCACTCCCCTGGTGGCTACAATGGCCAGAGCTGAGCTGATCTGAAGCCCGGAGCCAGGGGTTTCTTCTGGGTCTCCCATGCGGGTACAGGGTCCCAAGGCCTTGTACCATCCTCCACTGCTTTCCCAGGCCACAAGCAGGGAGCTAGAGGGGAAGTAGAACAGCTGGGACACGCACCTGCACCCATATGGGATCCCAGCAGATGCAAGGCAAAGATTTAGCCACTAGGTTATGGCACTGGGGCCCTAACTGTTTTTATTTTTTAAACACAAGATGGTCACAAGTGCCCCGCCTCCCCACTCCAATAACACTGCTTTAGCGGCCTCACATCTGGCAAACATAAAACACCAAGCCATCTCACAGAGAGCCAAACACACCTTTATTGTCTGTGAGTGATGACTTGGGCATGGAGGGCTCACCGCCTCAGTGGGGCAGCCCAGCCAGAGGGCCTGCAGGGCACCAGGCGGAAAGCCACTGGTTGCAGTGCCAAAGCTGGTGGCGTCCCTGCTACCCAGGAGGGCCTTCTTCCCCTCCCCAACCCCTCCGCCCCAGCCTGTCTGCTTCCTTCGCTCCTTCAGCCCTCACCCTCGCTAAGCCTGGCAGAGGAGCAGCCTGGAGCACACCTGCCAAGTGGGCAAGTGGCCCGCTGTGCCCCATCAGGCGAGTGTGCCGGACTGCCTCAGTGCCTCCGCTCCTCCTGCCCTGAGAGCCTGAGAACCATCCCAACAGATCTGGGTGTGGTCTGGTCAGCCTGCCCATGGCCACTGCACACTGTGGAATCATTTGCGTCCTCCCCCACTTGCAGCTTTGCCAGGAGGCTCCTGCTTTCCTTATACAAACCCCCTAAGAATGCACCCAGAGCAAGAAAGAGGAAGAGCAGCTGCGGACAGCAGCAACTGGGAACCACAGAGTCAGGAAGCTGTTGGGGTCCAGTCCTCTAGGCTGTAAACCAACAGCCTTTTTCCACAAGGTTCCTGACAGGCAGGTGGACGTGGGAGGGGAAGGACGGGGTGCAAGGGCCCACCCGGGCAGCCTCCTGTTCGTTACTTGGGGGTGACCCTGAAGACACGAATGTGGATGGCCGAGTTGTTGCGGATCCGTGTCATGGGCTCCCGCGCGTCAGTCTCGGGCTCCAGCTCGTCCACCAGCTCCACAGTGGAGGTGTTGGCCGCCACCTGCAAGGACCCGAAGCTGCCGGCCTGCAGCTGCAGGGCGATGTTGATGGCACGGTTGATGGCCAGCCCCAGACCGTGGATGTAGATCTCACCGCACCCATTCTGATTCCGCGCGCCCCCATCCAGCAGCTTCTGGCAGCGGGCCAATTGCGCCTTGAAGTCGGTCTTCATGTTGACGTAAATATCATTGGGCCTCCGGGGCAGGCGGTGAGGGAGCCGCTTCCGAAGCGTGTACTCCACCGGGTCCAGCTCGGCCTCCACCGGCGTCCCGCGAGGCTCTCGGTTTTCCGCCATGCCGTGCGCCCTGGCGCGGGATCGAGGATCACATCAGGAAGGGCCGCGATTCAGTCCCCTGGGCGTGGGGTGCCCCTAGGAGGGGGCGCACCCGACGGCCCACCCCAACCCCACCCACCCACCCACCCCAAGCTCCCACCGCCCCCAGGCTCACCCTCTCAGCGCACGGACCCCCGGGCGCACTCCGCCGGGCCCCTCGGGGATGCGTCAACCGACCCCAAGCAGGGTCCTTCCCACCCGCGACCCTCTGCCTCCACTAGCCAGGGGTGGGACGAGAAGGAAAGTTTGGCGGGGAGCAAGCGCCAGCCGGGTACACAGCAGCTGTCGGGCGCCCTGGAGCCGCGTTCCGGAGCAGGCTGCGCATTGCGCACTGCGCACGCGCGCTCACACTTTTTATTCTTTTTACGCCTTCCAGGCCTCCGTTCTCCCCGCCCCTTCCCGGAGCGCTCTCGCCCCGACCACGCCGAGACGTGTTGTGAGTAACGCGAGACTTCAGGGCAGGCGCGACCACATGGACGACGCGCACCGGGAGGGGCTGGGAGGGAACGAGGGAGGTCTGGGCAGCTCCCACCTCTGCGGTGCCGAGTTCGGGGCCCGCGCAGGGGGTCTCAGCGCGGGAGAAGCAAGTCGGGGAGGAGGGTCTTCTAAAGGCGCCGAGGACCGGATGGCGCCCAGGGACTGGGGACGAAGAGTGCACTGAGGAGACCGTGATGGCGACGAGGCCAAGCAGCAAGTCTGGACCCCCGAGCCCCCGACCATGGCTGGACCTCTGGTCAGAGAGGCCTCGGCAGGATTGGCAGCGCTGTTCCCCCGAGTCCCCTGCAGCAAGGCCCCTGTGGTTCAAGGTGTCGGGGGGGGGGGACTGAGTGGCATGGCCGAGCCCCCCACCTCCCTGTTGGACAGGGACACCCCGATACCCTTGCAGCTTCCCGGGATCTGCCCTAACTCCCAAGGCCCGATGGCAAGCGCAGCCTCCCCCATGGCCCCGGTGCTGACCACCGACTCCCACCTCTCGCCTTCTCCCCCACGGGGTAGCAGGGACATGCCGCCCCCTGGTGGGCAAGGAGTGGTGGCGGCTCCTGGACTCCTCCAGGCTCGTGGGGAGGGGGCTCTATGCCCAGATTTGGTTCTGGACTCTACCAAGCTCCCCTGCTTCTGTGCCGCCATCACTCAAACGGAGATACCAACTGCTGCCTGGCGGTGCAGCTGTGAAAACCCCCGGCAATCCTTGTCAACAGTGTGCCCATGGAAGTTAGGGGGCGGGGTGCATAATCATGCCCCCCCACCCTTCCCAGTCCCATCTTGCAGTTTGGCTTCCTGGGCAACAGCTCCCAGCACCCTCAGAAGTCCTGAGCCTACAGTTGCTTTCACACTCAACACACAAGTGTGTGGTTTGTGTTTCAATGTCACCAAGATAAAGACATCGGTGCTTTCCATTTTTGGAAGATCTAAACAAATTTACATAAAAATGCTTATTATTGTTTGAAAGGCAGGAAGGCAGAGATCGTCCATCAGCTGGCTCACTTGCCCCAAATGGCTGCAGTGGTCCAGTCTGGAAGCCCACTGTCTGATTTTAAGAATTAGTGTATTAGTAAAGAATGACAAAGGATATGCAAAGATTATCAAAATAATTTAAAAACATGACAAAGGACCGAAAAAAAAAAAGTAGGAAAAAGGAGGGATAAAAAAGAACAGGGGTCAGTGTTGTAGGCACAGCAAGCTGAGCCAGTTCACATCCCAGCAACTGCTTCAATCTCTAATGTGCCTGCCAAAGCAGGTGACCCAAGGACTTGGGCCCCTGCACCCACAGGGGAGACCCAGAGGAAGCTCCTGGCTTCAGACCAGCCTGGCTCTGACCACTGTGACCATTTAGGGAGTGAACCAACAGATGGAAGATCCTGTGTCTTCCCTTTATAAATCTCCATTTCAAGTAAAAAAAAAAATTTTTTTTTAAAGGATATACAGGACCTGGCATGGTGGCCCAGTGGCTAAATCTTCGCCTTGAATGTGTCCAGATCCCATATGGGCGTTGGTTTGTGTCCCAGCTGCTCCACTTCCCATCCAGCTCCCTGTTTGTGATCAAGAAAAGCAGCAGTAAGGGGCGGCCCAAAACCTTGGGACCCTACACGTGTGTGGCAGACCTCGAAGAGGCTCCTGGTTTTGAATCGGCTCAGCTCCAGCTGTTGTGGGATCCCAAGGCTTTGGGCCATCCTCCACTGCTTTCCCAGGCCACAGGCAGGGAGCTAGATGGGAGGTGGGGGCTTGCCGGGATTAGAACTGGCGCCCATATGGGATCCTGGCGCTTTCAAGGAAGGACTCTAGCCACTAGGCCACCGTACCAGGCCCAAACAGGGAACTAAATTAACCTCAGTCCTATGCCAAACTATAATAATAATTAAAAAAAGGACAGTAAATAGAAGCATCTGAAGGCGTAGAACTTTGATAACACATCGGACACAGTCTCCACGCTGCAGGGTCAAGCAGAGGGTTCATAGGCAATGCTCCCCAAAACCGAATCTGTTCCAGAGAAATTGAGAAATCTTAGACTTCATTAAAATTTGAAAACTTGCTTTGTAGAAGATATTAACAGTAAGAAAAAAAAACACTAACTGGGAGAAAAATGTTGGCAAATCACATCTAAAGGATTTGTATCCAGAATATATAAGGAACTCTTCATTTTTAAAGATTTATTTTTCTATTGCAAAGTCAGATGTACAGAGAGGAGGAGAGACAGAGAGGAAGATCTTCTGTCTGATGATTCATTCCCCAAGTGACCGCAATGGCTGAAGCTATGCTGATCTGAAGCCCGGAGCCAGGTATTTCAGGTTTCCCATGTGGGTGCAGGGTCCCAAGGCTTTGGGCCGTCCTCCACTGCTTTCCCAGGTCACAAGCAGGGAGCTGGATGGGAAGTGGAGCATCCGGGATTAGCACCAGTGCCCATATGGGATCCTGGGCATTCAGGGTAAGGACTTTAGCCGCTAGGCTAATGTGCCGGACCCAGGAACTCCTTTAAGTTTAAGAATTACCACAGATAACCCAGTTAGAAAGGGGGGCTGGCACACTGGCATAACTGGTAAAGCCACCACCTGCAACACCAGCATCCCTCTTCTGCTGCTTTCCTAGGTGCCTTAGCAACAAGCTGCATCAGCGGCAGAGCAAGTGAGACTTGAATCAGCCCTCCAACAGGGGATGCCAGTGTCCTGGACAGAAGCTGAACCCACAGCATCATGGTGCCAGCCCCTGCTTTAGCAAGGAAGACAAGCAGGACATCACAATGGACCTACATCACCGTGGAGTGGGCACAAGCAGGATTCTGTGGACCACTCTCCTCCCTGGCCCTCCCTAGTGGAGGGGGGAGAACATCCAATAGGATCTTGGAGTGCCAATCCTTCTGGACAAGGCACTGAGAAAGCTATGTCTACCCGTGATGCTGCCTTCTCACCTGATGGGGAGCATGGGCAGTGCCCACTGGCTGGGGTGCGAGCAGCAGCACCCTGAGGGGCAGGAAGAGACCGAGGGAGGACGGGTCGTGGAGGCAGCATTAAGCAGCCATGCCCCAGCTCAGGTGGCCACAGCACACAAAGCAGAGGTCACCGGTGAGTGGAGAAGCAGCTCCATCCACCCCACTGAAGCGCTTGGCTTGCACTGGGGACTGGTTGTTCACAGGAAGGCCTGTGGTAGGTGTTGATTAATAAGCACAGTCCACAAAGAGCACTTTCTGGTGCTCCTTTTCATGATTCCTAAAACATGCTGTAAAAACTTGTACATCGGGCCCAATGTGGTAGCCTAGCGCCTAAAGTCCTCACCTTGAACTCACAGGGATCCCATATGGGCGCCAGTTCTAATCCCAACAGTCCCACCTCCCATCGAGCTCCCTGCTTGTGGCCAGGGAAAGCAGTGGAGGATGGCCCAAAGCCTTGGAACCCTGCACCCACATGGGAGACCCGGAGGAATCTCCTGACTCCCGGCTTCGGATTGGCTCAGCTCTGGGCATTGTGATCACTTGGGGAGTGAATCGTTGGAAGGAAGATCTTCCTCTCTGTCTCTCCTCCTCTTTGTATATCTGACTTTCCAACAAAAATAAATAAATCTTAAAAAAAAAAAAAAAAAAAACCTTGTACATCCAGGGGCGAGTGTACTGGCACAGCATGCTAAGCCGCTGCTTGGCTGGCATGGTCCGTCAGGAGTGTAGGTTTGAGTCCTGGCTTTGGCATGCCCCTGATCCAGTGCCCTATGAAAACACCTCAGATGGCAGCAGGTGATGGGTAAGTGCTTGGGCTCCTGGAACCCATGTGGGAGACCTGGAGCTCCTGGCTTCATCCTGGCCCAGCCCTGGCTGTTCTGGACATTTTTGGAGAGTCAGCCAGCAGATGCAAGATCTCCCTGTAAAAACCTAGAACTCCACTCATATCTGCCATGTGGGTACAGTTGCCCAAGGACTTGGACCAGCCACCTTCCCCAGGCATGTGAGCCAGAAGCTGGCTGGGAAGTGGAGCAGCCTGGACTTGAACCAACTCTCTGATGTGAGAAGCTGCAGTAGAAAACAGCGGCTTAGCTGAAGCAGGAGCCCTGACCGCCAGGGTCAAGGGGACATGTGACGAGGCAGGGTAAGTCACTTGCAGCGCTGGCATCCTACACACACACCAGTCTATCCCCAGCTGCTCCACTTCTGCCCCAACTCCCTTCTGTTGTGTCTGGGAGAGCAGCAGCAAAGGGGCCCCTACCACCTGTCAGGGAGATCTTAGGGAGCTCCTGGCTGTGGCTCTGGCCTAGCCCTGGCTTTTGGAGCCATCCTGGGAGTTTATCACATCTCTCAGAGCTTCTTCCTCTCCCACTCTCTGTAATTCTTTCAAATAAACAAATCTTTAAAAACTTTTTTTAAAGATTTATTTATTTTTGTTGGAAAGTCAGATATACAGAGAGAAGAGATAGAGAGGAAGATCTTCCATCCAATGATTCACTCCCCAAGTGGCCCCAATAGTTGGAGCTGAGCCGATCCAAAACCAGGAGCCAGGAGCCTCTTCTGGGTCTCCCACATGGGTGCAGGGTTCCAAGGCTTTGGGCCATCCTCCACTGCTTTCCCAGGCCACAAGCAGGAAGCTGGATGGGAGGTGGGGCTGTTGGGATTAGAACTGGCGCCCATATGGTATCCCGGTGTGAGCAAGGCTAGGTGCTATACTACCGTGCTGGGCCCCTAAAATAACTAAACAAATCTTAAAGTAAAACAAAAAGCTGAGGAAACCAACTGTGAAAGGTAGTGGTTCAGACTTGCAAGTGCAGGAGAGCAAGCCTGGAACCCCAAGAACAGGAACAAAGGGGCCTGCTGCAACCCCAGGAAGCATTCAACTCCTCCAAGGCAAGAACTTTGAGCGGGGGTGGGTTCGTGCCATGCGTGGCAGCAACTGCTTTAGGGAGCCCGGAGCTAGGGTGCACGAGAGAGCTCTGAGAACTGTGCGCAACAGAAGGGACATTCCTTTAAACAGGGGCTTCCGCGGGCCACAGGCCTTGGTGTGGCAGGTGCCTGGCAGCTAACTCCTAGGGATGTTCCTGTAAGAAGTGTGTGTTTGGGGAAGGAGGTGTCGGCAATGAGGCCGCAAGCAGGTTGACCACAACAGCGACGAAGCCTCAGCTTAGCCCCCCTCTCGCAGGCAGTCCGTGCTCCGTCGCCGTCTATCGGACTCACGGGGCCAGGTCTGCGCGGGACTGCTCCCAGATCATTAGGTGTTCGCAGATTTCCTAGTTCACAGGTGTTCTGACGAACTCCAACCCAGACGGGCTTCCTGGAGGAAGCCTAATGGCCACAAGAAACCAGTTCGTGCCCTCACAAGTAGCACAGGCCATCCCACGTGTGTGGTGGTGCAGGGGCGCAGGCAAGCACCCCGGGGACACCTTACCCCCCAGCCTGCGGCGGGGGCCCCCCAACGTCACATGACGAATCTGGCACTCGGGTCACGTGCCCGGGCGGCGGAGATGGGGGGGGTGAGTCAGAATGGAGATGGGGAGGGGGCGGGCAGCGGGCGTCCGAGCCGCGCCGCCCTCCCCTCGGCATGGACACCCGGGGACAGCGAGGCCCGGCGTTGCGCGCGGCTCTGCCGGCCGGAGCCGCGGCCAGCGGCGTTGGCGGCGGCGGAGGGGGCGGCCCCGCGTCCGCGTCACGTGGTGCGAGGCGGGCAGCCATCTTGCTACAAACACAAACAGAGAGGAGCGGCCGCCGCGGGAGCGCCAGCGCCCCCCTCCCCCGCCGCCTCCGCCGCCGCCGCCCCCCGGCCCGCCGCGCGCCGCCGCCAACGCCCCGGGAGCGACCCCTCGCGCCGGCCCGCCGGCCGCGGTAAGCGCTCGGCGGCTCCGCGGACCCCGGCCCGGGGCAGGCCCGCCCCCGACGCCGCGGCGGCCGCGCCGAGTCCACGGGAGCCGGAGGCAGCGCGCAGGCCGCCGCCACGGACTCGCCCCGGTCTGCTCCCCGAGGCCGCCGCTGCCGCCGCCGCCGCCCGGTGCGTCCGCCCTCCGCCCCTTCCCGGGAGGCCGGCTCCCGGCTTGGCGAGTGTGTGCGCGCGCGTGTGTGGTGTGTGTGTGTGTGTGTGTGTGATGGAGGGGACGGCCACCGCTGCCCGCGCACCTGGCGCCCCTCCCTGAAGGGCACGCCGTCCTCCCGGGCCGCGCCGCCCACCCCCGCGCTCCTAACGGTCGCCCCTGGAGAAGCGCTGCTTGGGCCGCGCCCGCCCTGGCCCTCCCCACCCCGGCCCCGGGCTCGCCTGCCCCTTCACGAGCCGGGCGGGCCTTGCGGGGTCCTCCAAGTGCAGGCGTCCCACGACAGGGAGGGCTGTCCACCCCCCTCCGGCCCGCCACCTCGCAGCTCGCTGCCTCCTCGCAGCTCTTTCAGCAGAGTCCCTCGGCGCTCGGTCCCGGGGGGTTCCTGGAGCCCCGCCGGCTGTTCAGCCGCGTCCCAGCTGGGTCCCTTCTCGCTCCTAGCACCCCCCCGCCCCCATGCAGCCGGCGGCCCCTCACTTCTTGCCTTTTGGTCCTGTAACTTTAGAGAGACCCTTGTCTCTCGCGTTCTGGTCCAGTGGCTCCTGGAATTGTCACCAGCGTCCTCCGAATGTTACTTGTTGGTCGGCTCTTTTCTTGTCTCCCCCACCCCCAAGCTGACAGCTGGCGGCAGCTCAGCCCCCCACCCTGCAGGTTGCTCCCCCTCACTGCTGACTTGAGAGTTGGGAACAGCCACCCTTGCACCCCAGCTCTCTAGCTCCCGCGCTTAGGAAGGTCTGAGTTCAGTTACTGCTGCCTCTTTGGTCCCCCCGTGATGCTGGTTGTCGGGAGGAGTGTGTGCTTAACCTAGTGCCCTGATGCGGTCAGACACTGCACACAGCTGGTGTTGGGTGGAGATGTAGTGGCCTCACTTTTACGTCCTGTTGGGAGAGTTTGGGACAGGCAAATAAATAAATAAATTAAAATCACCCCACTTTTGCGAAGGGAGGGTTAGGAGAAGAGGAGGGGCTATGTGAGGGATTTTGAAAAGTCTAGCAAGAAATTGAAAAATGCCTCAGGCTCCCCCGATGGTGCGCACCACGTGTGCTTTGGGATGGCTGCTGCCCTGTGTGCGTCTTGGATACTGGGTATCTGTTCGGGTGACAGCCCGGGTGCCCTTCCTGATTTTCAGGGGGCAAGGCGTGCATTTGGTCAAGTGGGCAGAAAGGGATTTTGTGAGATGAAGTGTGAAAGTGGTTTGAGAACCATCACTGGACCCACAGTTGCCAAAGGGTGTTGCCGTTGGTCAAGCTGGCATGGGGAGAGCAGAACAGCTGGGCAGGACCCTGGCTGGCGGCCCTGGGGCGTCCCAGCCCCTACCCCTTGTGGAGAGTGTGTGCCTCCTGAGGGAAGGGCCAGGTCACCTGGTCCTGCAGGCTCTGGGGTGGGGGACTGGACTGGGGCTGGGACCTGTTGCTGCTCTTGATGCTCTTGTTGCCTTGAAACACGGTTGCTAACTTCGGAGCCCAGAGGCTGCTGTCTCTGCATCTCCCTCCCGCCAGAGAAGCTGGCTCCTGGTCCCTGGAGCACCCAGGACTGGTGCTTGTCCTCCCACCTTGCCTCCAGCAGGGGGCAGCCTTTTAATAACAAAAGGGAGATGGGGAGCAGGGGTCCACTGAGGCAGAGGAGGACGTAGCCAGGGTGGGAGTGACACAAACCTAGTACCAGAGTTGGGGAGGAGGGCGGGCAGGCCCAGCTGGGCTTTGAGGAGGAGGGGAACCTTGGGACAAGATTCACTCTGGGTTTTTATGAGTTCGTGCCCAGCAAACTTGGGAGCTAGGCAGAATCATTGGCTGGCAGGATTTCAGATTCCAGTCAGGACAGCTGTGCGAAGGGAGGGAAGAGCCGAATGTGTGTCTTTTTTCCCTTCTGTGGCACTGCCCCTCCCGCACTGTCCACATTGCCTGAGGGGAAGGCACAGGTTTGTGGGGCTCTGCTCTCTGTCACTGGAATGCCTGCCGTCCGGCTGCACCCCTAACCCCTCCTCATCAGGTGCCAGTAGCCCCCTTCTCTACTCAGCTGTCCCTGGCAAGCAGAGGGAGTCCCCCCAGGATGGGGAATCTTATTCCCGGGGTGCTGTTAGTGTGGGGACTGGAATGGGGGCCAGACCCTCCCTCCCCTGCCTGGACCTGTGCCCTCTCTCCCTGCCCAGTACTGGGAAGGCCTCACTGCCCTGCTGAGCCAGTTCCTTCTGTTCCCAGGTGAGGGCCTGAGCCAGGTGAGGGCAGGACACGAACCTGCAGCTCCTCGGAGGAGAAGGGCTGTGTGCCCCAACCCCAGTGTGAGTTGCCCTTTCTCCTCTCCCTACACCCACCCTGCAGCCCTTCCGCAGTCTACAGGGCTAGCGTGTGTCCCTCTGGAAGGAGCAACCTGTGGAGACCTGTGTAAGGGACTGGAGGGGCTGACTCGGGTGTGCAGTGGCCCTTTTCCCCCTAAAATTTGTTCTCTCAGGGGTGAAATAACACAAAATGCTGAGGCCCTACCTAAGCCTTGTTTGTTTGGGGGATTGATTGGTTTAAAAGGCAGAGACAGATCTTCCATCAACTTGTTCACTCCTCAGATGGCCGCAGCGGCCAGGGCTGGACCAGCCAAGGCTAGGAGCTCGCAGCTCTGGGCTCTCCCTCGTAGCTGCAGTGTCTCAGGGCTTTGGCTCATTTTCAGCTGCTTTTCCCAGGTATATTAACGAGCAGATCAGAAATAGAGCAACCAGGACATGAACCAGCATCCAGATGGGATGCCAGCATTGCAGACAGCCACTTAACGTGCTGTGCCTTAGCACCTGTCCCATGAGCCATGCCTGAGCATGCAGTGTGCATGTGTAGCCAGTGCCACTGCTGTCTTCAGAACTTTCTGTCTTGGTGGGGGATTGCTGGACAGTACCCGGTCCTCTTTCCCCAGCCCCCTACGTGTTTCTCTCCATACACTTGATCCCACCCTGGTGACTTACGTGGGAGTCCTATGGCGTCTGGCGTGGCGGGCACAGTTGAGCCCTACAGACATGGCCCCTTAGGTGGTGTCTACTGGGTACAGAGCTGCCCTGGTCCTGAGAGGGATTCTGGCCTTCCTGAGCTCCCTCCAGCAGGAACTCTCTTCTCCTCTACAGACCGCAGTGTCCTGGAGTCCATGGTTGTGGCCAAGGCGTGCAGCTCCAGCCCCCCTCGCTGCCAGTGACGCAGCCCCCACCACTGGCCCAGCTCCCTGCTCAGCCCGTGTCCGTCTGCAAGGGATGTACCACTGCTTGGGGGCTTCCCCCGTCTGTCCTTAGCGGAGCCTGTCGCTGCCCTCGTGCTGTCAGCCTGGGACTGTGGCTTCCCTCCAGTAATGGTGAGGGAGCCTTACCTTGCCCTGGTGTTTGCGTGACTGTTCCTGGGTCCCAGGTGTCCTCCAGCATCCCTCTCGGCCTTTCCAGTGACTGCTTCCTGGCACTTCTCCAAGCAGCCCACCCTGATTTTTTTTTTCCAAGGGGGAAATGATTTTGCTCCCAGATCTATCTGACCTGACCGCTCCTTGCCAGGGCATCTATGGATTTTGGCTTGCTTGTTTCTCCTCTGCTCCAATGCCCATCCCCATTTTGGCCTTGCTCTCCCCAGGCTCTGTGTGCCTTTCTGCCTTCTGCTGCCTATACTGGGCACCTGGTGCCAGGCTGCTCCCTTCGGGGTCTGCCTGTGTGCCACGTGGCCATGGGCCCTGATCCTATCAGCATGTGCCTCTCCCCCCAAGGATTGTTCCCAGATGTGAAGGTTGCTCCAGACACTGCTGAAGCCAGAGCGATCACCAGTGGCTTGAGGACCATTGTCTACTCCAGTGGCCACCCTTCCAGAGAGAACCCGGCCTCCTGCCCTCCTGTCCAGGGCACAAGGCTGCCAGGTGATGCTGGGACCCAGGCAGGGGGGCCAAGGGAGTGTGGATATCAGAGCGGCCTCTAGCTTCCTCACTTTTCACTCCCCCAGGCCTTCCCGCCTCAGCTGGTTTGTGGGTGACTTATTCTGTGTGTGGCCACGTGGCTGGATTAGGTGAGTCCTTCCGGGAGCTGGCTGACCTTCCCTGCAACCCAAAGTTTGTTCTGGGGCATGGGGCCAGTAGCTTGCCCTGTAGGGTCTCACGTTCTCCACAGGTGTTAAGGAGTACACCCCAGGCCCTGCTCCTGCCCACACTCCTGGGCCTCCGTGAGCTACCCCCAGCCCCACCATGACGGCAGAGACACTCAACTTTGGGCCCGAGTGGTGAGTTGCCTGTATGGTGTGCCCTGGCTGGCAGGGAGGAGAGTGGGGCATCCTGACTTGGTTTCCTGGCACCTGTTCCAGGCTGAGGGCCCTGTCCAGTGGTGGCAGTGTGGCTTCCCCACCCGCCTCCCCCGCCATGCCCAAGTACAAGCTGGCTGACTACCGCTATGGGCGTGAGGAGATGCTAGCCCTCTACATCAAGGAGAATAAGGTGAGGGTGGGCTGGGCCCAGGGCTGCACTGCCCACCACCTTAGCCAGTTTCCAGGCCCTGGGAACAGGTAGCATTTTGACACTATGGTCCCTGTCGACCGATAGGTCCCCGAGGAGCTGCAGGACAAGGAGTTCGCTGCCGTGCTGCAGGAAGAGCCGCTGCAGCCCCTGGCCCTGGAGCCTCTGACTGAGGAGGAGCAGGTGGGGCAGGCCCGGGCTAGGCCGGGGACGGGTCAGTACTGTGGCTGGGTGAGTGGGGCAGCTGGGTGGGTGGGTGCTCACTGCCACCCCGGCTCCCTCCTCAGAGAAACTTCTCCCTGTCAGTGAACAGCGTGGCTGTGCTGAGGCTGATGGGGAAAGGGGCCAGCCCAGCGCCAACCAGCACCTCCCGCGGCAGGGGCAGCACGCGCAGTCGAGGTAGAGGGGTGACTGCGCATGGGAGTCCCAGGACACGGGCTGGGGGGTAGGGGAGGGCTTCCTGGCAGGTGTCACACCTAGGTGTGTCCTGCCCTTCCCTAGGCCGGGGCCGAGGTGACGGCTGCTTTTACCAAAGAAGCATCGAAGAAGGGGATGGGGCCTTCGGGCGAAACCCCCGGGAGATCCAGCGCAGCCAGAGCTGGGATGACAGGCACGCATGTCCCAACGGGGGCCTGTCGGAGATCCTGGGCCTGGCCCTGCCTGCCCACGTCCCTCTCATGCTCTGTCCCCGTACCCCCCGGGTCCCTTCTCCCTGCATTCCCCTCCCTCCATCTTCCTTCTCAGGGCCAAGAGTACAAGGCACACAGGTGCCCTTTTCTAACCACCTCTGTTTCCTCCTGCAGAGGCGAGAGGCGGTTTGAGAAGTCAGCCAGGAGGGATGGAGGTAGGAGTGGAAGAGGGCCAGGATGCAGGCCCCATGACCCTGGTGGGGGCTGTCTGAGGGCAGAAGCCCCTGGCTGCAGCTGTGGCTGCACTCTGAGGCCTGTCTTCCCCTCACCCTCAGCACGGTCCGGGTACGAGGAGTGCGGCACTGGCCCGCGGAAGGAGCACGCTCGCTCAGACAGCGAGAACTGGCGCTCACTGCGCGAGGAGCAGGAGGAGGAGGAAGAGGGCAGCTGGAGGCTCGGGGCAGGACCCCGGCGGGACAGCGACCGCTGGCGCTCCAGCAGTCCCGGTGAGGCTGGAATGAGGGCGCAGAGTGAGTTGGGGAGCTCCAGTGGAGGAGTGCTCCTCCAGCCCACCTCGCCCCGCCCCGGGGTGCTCACTTTCCTCTGGCTTCTCCTGCTCAGATGGTGGCCCGCGCTCTGCTGGCTGGCGGGAACATGGCGAGCGGAGGCGCAAGTTTGAGTTTGAACTGCGAGGCGGGGACCGAGGGGGCTGTGGTGAAGAGGAGGGGCGGGCTGGAGGAGGTGGCATCCACCTGCGACGGGGCCGTGGGCCTGAGGGCTTTGAGGAGGACAAGGATGGGCTCCCAGAGTGGTGCCTGGATGACGAAGAGGAGGAAATGGGCACCTTCGACGCTTCTGGAGCTTTCCTGCCCCTCAAGGTAGCATGAAGAGACCCGGGCAGGGGCTGGGCTGGCCGGTGCCCCACCCTGCTGCCCCACCCACCTGCCTGTCCTGTGTGCTGCTTGCAGAAGGGCCCCAAGGAGCCCATCCCTGAGGAGCAGGAGCTGGCCTTCCAGGGGCTGGAGGAGGGTGAGGAGGAACCATCAGAGGGGCCCGAAGACCCAGAGCCTGAGGCAGGTGAGCTGCCTTCCGGGTCCCGCCATTCCCTGCTGATAGGATCAGGCTACCTAGAAGGGGCAGAAGAGCAAGTGCTGAGAGAAGATGCTGGAACAGGGCAGGGGAAGGCTGCCGGGTCCTGTGCCCCAGGTTGCGGGATTGGGGGATGCTCACATTGCTCACACATCCCTGCTGAGGGTTACAGGGCCTGCCACCTCCCAGGGGTTCAGCTCTCACTGTCACCCTTTTCTCACAGGCGGGAAGGAGCTGACCCCACGGCCTCTGCCCGAGAAGGTCAGCTCCCCGTCCGCCTTGACCCCCTTGGGCCCACTCTGGGGAACAGATGGAGATGGGGAAGGTGCTGTGGAGAAAGAGCCTGTGGCAGCTGAAGGTCAGTGCGGGGCCAGTGCCCCGGAGTGGAGTATACTTGGGTATCGGTGTTGGGGGCTGTGGAGTGATGGGGAGAGGACCCATCGTATCCCTTCTCCCCACCTCACCTCATTCCATGCCCTTTTGTTCACTTTTCCCAGGAGATGACATGAGGGGTATCCAGCTAAGTCCTGGGGGGACCTCGCCCCCGGACCTGCCAGGAGATCTGGAGGATGAAGAAGGCTTGAAGCACCTGCAACAGGTGTGGGGAGCCTTGGTTTATGTGGACACAGGGAGTGTTTTCCTTTTCTTGGCTGTGCCGCAGCCCCAACCTCAACTCCCTCTCACTGCCCCACCCCACCCCCCGTTTCCCCAGGAGGCAGAGAAGCTGGTGGCCTCTCTGCAGGACAGCTCCCTAGAAGAGGAGCAGTTCACAGTGGCCATGCAAGCCCAGGGTCTGCGCCATTCCGCTGCTGCCACCGCCCTCCCCCTCAGTCATGGCGCCGCCCGCAAGTGGTTCTACAAGGACCCACAGGGGGAGATCCAAGGTAGCTGCAGGGGTGGGAGGGGGCCACCTGGGGCCTGTTCTGCTCTGGTGCGTCCTGCTGAGCTCGTGACCTCGTTGGTACAGGCCCCTTCACGACCCAAGAGATGGCAGAGTGGTTCCAGGCCGGGTATTTCTCCATGTCTCTGCTGGTGAAGCGGGGCTGCGACGAGGGCTTCCAGCCACTGGGGGAAGTAATCAAGATGTGGGGGCGTGTGCCCTTTGCCCCGGGGCCCTCGCCACCCCCTCTCCTGGTGAGCAGCGATGTCCACAGAGCAGGCGGGCAGGACAGCCAAGCCCGACCCCCTGCCCCCGCGTGCGCTTGGCACGCTCTCGCTTTCATGCAGGGCAACATGGACCAGGAGCGCCTGAAGAAGCAGCAGGAGCTAGCGGCAGCCGCCTTGTACCAGCAGCTGCAGCACCAGCAGTTTCTGCAGCTGGTGGGCAGGTATGCAGGGCCCAGGGGAGCTCAGCGGACTGGCTGGCACTGGCCCTGTGGGTTACCACCCCATGCTTGTTCCCACAGCCGCCAGCTCCCGCAGTGTGCGCTCCGGGAAAAGGCAGCTATGGGCGACCTGACGCCACCGCCACAGCAGCAGCTTAACACGTTTCTGCAGCAACTCCAGGCTCTCAAACCTGCCAGGTCCGAGGGTCTTCCACAGGATGGGGAGCAGAGCCATGGGGGGACCGTAAGGGGGCTCTGGGTCCTGAGTGTGTGTATGCTCTTCAGAGGTGGGGACCAGAACCTGCTCCCGACCATGAGCCGGTCCTTGTCGGTGCCGGATTCAGGCCCCCTCTGGGACGTACATACCTCAGCCTCATCACAGTCAGGTGTGTGGTCCCTGGTCCTCTGCCTCCAGGCCCTGTTTCAAGCCCTTGACACCCCTACTCCAGCCATCCCAGCTGTCCCCATACCCCCGTCTCCGGCCAGCTGCCCCTGAAGCCAGCCTTGCCTCATGCAGGTGGTGAGGCCAGTCTTTGGGACGTACCAATTAACTCTTCGACTCAGGGTCCAATTCTAGAACAACTCCAGCTGCAGCACAAAGTGAGTGTGTGCTGGCACTACATTCTGGGGGCCTGGGGGTGGAGGGCGGGCACCTTTCCGGCTGATGCGCGGATGGTCCCAGTTCCAGGAGCGCAGAGAAGTGGAGCTCAGGGCCAAGCGGGAGGAAGAGGAGCGGAAGCGGCGTGAGGAGAAGCGCCGCCAGCAGCAACAGCAGGAGGAGCAGAAGCGGCGGCAAGAAGAGGAGGAGCTATACCGGCGCAAGCATGTGCGTGTCACTGGCGCTCTTGTCACCTCCCTGCACCCGGTGGCCCCGCACCCCCTCACCCGCGCTTGGCGCTTTGTCTCCATGCAGGTGCGGCAACAGGAACTGCTGTTGAAGCTGCTGCAGCAGCAGCAGGCAGTGGCCGCTGCGGCTGCAGCCCCTGCGCCTGGCTCCCCACCCACACTCTGGGCTGGCCTGGCCAAGCAGGGGCTGTCCATGAAGACGCTGCTGGAGCTACAGTTGGAGGGTGAACGGCAGCTGCACAAGCCACCCCCGGCCCGGGAGCCAGCGCGGGCCTCGGCCCCCAACCACCGTGCGGTGAGTAGGCAGGCCCTCTGTGGCGTGGTGCAGGGCAGGAGTCCCCAACATGGGTTTGTGCATGGTTCTGCAGCATCCGCTTTTTTCCCAGGACCCTCACCTCGTCCCCTGTCCTTTGCTACCCAAACCTCCCCACCTAGCGCTCTGGGGTGCGTTGACTGAGCCCCCCTGACTGCCTACCATTTGTAGCAGCTTGGGGGCCTGGGCTCTGCCCCCCTGAACCAGTGGGTGTCTGAGGCTGGGCCACTGTGGGGCGGGCCCGACAAGAGCGGGGGCGGCGGCAGCGGCAGTGGCAGTGGCCTGGGGCTCTGGGAGGATGGCCTCAAAAGCAGCGGCAGCCTGGCCCGCAGCCTGGGCCTCAAGAACAGTCGGAGCAGCCCATCCCTCAGGTGGGTGTGGGCACGGGCGTGTGCGGGTGGCTGGGAGGAGAGGTCTCCTGGCTGGTCACTGACAGCCCTGCTTTACCCTGCCTTACCTAGTGACTCGTACAGTCACCTGTCTGGCCGACCTGTTCGCAAAAAGACAGAAGAGGAGGAGAAGCTGCTGAAGCTGCTGCAGGGCATCCCCCGGCCACAGGACGGCTTCACCCAGTGGTGTGAGCAGATGCTGCACACACTGAGCACCACGGGCAGCCTGGATGGTACCCACAACCCCCCGGGCTGGGCTGGGGTGGGAGCTGCCCAGGCTTAGCTGGGCCTCACTCCCAGTTCCCTGCCCCTTAGTGCCCATGGCCGTGGCGATCCTCAAGGAGGTGGAATCCCCCTACGATGTGCATGATTATATCCGTTCCTGCCTGGGGGACACGCTGGAAGCCAAAGAATTTGCCAAACAATTCCTGGAGCGGAGGGCCAAGCAGAAGGTCAGCCAGCAGCGGCAACAGCAGCAGCAGGTAGGGGCGGCCGAGTGGAGGTGGGCAGGCGGGTGGGCCGACCCTGGGTGTCCTCACCGCTCACTCCCCCCTGCTGCCCTAGGAGGCCTGGCTGAGCAGCACCTCCCTGCACACGGCCTTCCAGGCCAACCACAGCACCAAACTCTGCCCCGGGGAGGGCAGCAAGGCCAAGAGGCGGGCGCTGATGCTGCACTCGGACCCCAGCATCTTGGGTGAGCTGGGCTGGGGTCAGGGAGGAGCTGGGCTCCTCTGCCCAGGGCGCAGGGGCCTAACGGAGTTCACGCCCGGCTTCTCCCTGGCTTCAGGGTATTCCCTGCACGGTTCTTCCGGTGAGATCGAGAGTGTGGATGACTACTGAGCAGCCCGTCCTACCAGTCCCCAGGCTGTCGGCCAAGGGCTGCAGGAGCAGCTTGGACCCCAGGGTCCCCAGCCTGCAGGCTCCACACAGGAGCCGAGGAGGAAGCAGGGGCAGGGTCCCCAGCACTTGTTACAAACCACACGATGCACCTTAACTCACCCACCACGAGGCACTTTAACAGATTGGGGGAGGGTTTTTTTTTTTTTTTTTTTTTAATTTTAAAATGACTTTGAAGAAAATGTTAGGAGAGACAAAGGATATTGTTAAAAACTAGACTATAAACACCCTTACCCCTTTTGGAGGATCTTGGGTGTGGTAATGGAAGGTCCACAGAGGTTTGTTTTTTTTGTTTGTTTGTTTTTTGTTTTTGCTTTTTTTTTTTTTTTTGGTTAGGAAAAAAGAAAAAGTGGTTAGGCTGAAAGGAAAAACACACTGTTATTCCGGGGCAGTGAGGACACATGCCCCGTGGAGCTGCCCTGCCTGGTCCCACGGCCACACTTACCCTCCTGCCCTTGGGATTGGGGCTGCTGGGTTAGCTGGAAGCTGGGGTGCCAGCAGTTTGCACAGCGAGGCCCCCTTGGAGCCCCGCCTGCCGGACCCGCTGTGAACAGCCCATAGACGCTGTGATGGCTGAGGCGCCCCTTGGCTTGGCTGCTTCGGGGAGAGTTGCACAAATCAGACAAGCCGCCCCAGCCCCTGGGCTGTCCTCCTGCACCAGCTGGCAGGGCCAGTGGGGGAGTGCCGGGCTGCATGGGCAGGCAGAGGGCTGCGGCAGGGCTGACTGGCCCTGCTGAGCGGCTACCCCCACTGTTGCCATTTGGGGGCTGCCTGGGTGTGAAGCTGAGCACCCTGACTTGTGCCGTGGCACATGAATGTATTCTGTGGGCCTCAAGTGTCCACGTCATCCTTGCGAGCACGTGGATGTGCCAGGAGCTAGAGCTGCCACGGAACAGACACTCGCAGTCCTGCGAGGGGGCAGGAAGTGGGCCCCCCAACCTGCAGCCTGCCATGTGGCCTGTGGACCACCTAGCCCTGCGCCTGACCCCCTGTTGACCAAATGGGAGAGGAGCGAGTGGCTTCTCCCCTCAACGTGTTTTTTAATGTTGGGTAAGGTTGGGCTCGAGGCAGCAGTGGGTGTCTCCCGGGTCGGGGGGCTGGCTGCCTTGGGCTCATACCAATCGCTGACTCTGGTTCCCTCCCTGGGGCTGTCGCCATCGTCTTTGGGTTTCTTAACCTCTTGGGTTTCTCATGTAACTTGTCCCGCTGACCTCACCGCTCAGAGTGCAGTATTAGGGCAGGCCTCTGCCACTGCCTCCCTTCCATGAATGTACCTGCCCCGCCCCGGGGAAGCGAGGAGCACCCCATCTCCTGCCCCATCTCCCTAGTGAGAATGACTTTTTTTTTTTTTTTTTTTTTGCACCAAAGTGGCAACTGGGTCAGTGTTGGGGGACAAAGCTGGCCTCGGGGTGGAAGGGCCCCCTCCACCTGCTTCTCCCTGGTTTTTGACAGTGTTAGCGTCTGTGAAAAGACAATATTCTCTCTAAAGCAATAAGGGGGTGATGGGCCAGGGGGAAACGTCTTGCTGCTGCTGGCCCCCCAGCTCCCTCCTGCCTCATGCCCACTCACGCCGAATGTGGGGGGGGCTCAGAGGTGTGGGGGAGACTCCTGTTGTGACTGAATGTAACGCCCCCACCCCTGCCACAGCCAATGCAGAGGAAGGGGGGACTTCCTGTCTCTTCCTGCCCCTTTCCCCCCTCAGCTAAAGAGACTTTGAACTTTGGGGGCCCCTGAGCCTGGAGAGGCCTTAACCCTGTGAGGAAGTGTAGGGGGAGCCCTCTCCCGCCCCCATCCCCTCTGAGAGTGGTCAATGTTTACAAGCCCTGAGCCCCCAGCCCAAGGGCTCAGCCCCCAGCCCCCCAGCCCCTCTTTCCTAGCCCGTCTTCCTGGGCCCTAGCTGCTCCCCTACCCTCCCGGGGTTCCGGGTGGGGCAGGGCTCTGTTGTTCCCGTCTGCCTTGTCCCTAGTGTGCCCCTACCCCCTACCCTGTGTGACTCCCCTTTCTTTCACTTGCCCCTGTAAATACCCCCATCTCCCAATAAAACTTGGTGTGTGTTCTCCCCATCTGCTTGGGCTGCTGTTTCTATTTGGGGAAGGGGCACCAAGGGGGTGGTGGTAGCCAGCTGGTCCAGGCTGCTCAGTGGGATGCCTGCTCCTGGGCCCCACTGGAGGCAGCAGCTCAGCTCCTCAGCGGCCCCCACCTCCAGGTGTGGGGATTTAGGAACTCTGGTGTGACTCCAGCATTGTGCTGAGGACATTGACGTTTACCTGCTGGGTCTGCTGCTTGGTGGAGCCCTGCACCCCCAGCTTACTGCCCAGTGGTGGTGAAGACAAATGAGGAAGGACACAAAGAAAGGCAGAGACCAGGTACAGAGTTGGAATTGGTTCCTTTATGGAAAAACTGAAAATATAATAAAAATTAAAATAAAACCAGTTTTAAAAAAGCCAGCCCCTGGGGTTTCCACCTCCTGCCTCGGGCCCTCCGGAGGCGCGAGGCCCTGACCCCAGGGCAGCCAGAGAATGTGGGCTTTCTGCCCATCCTCTTCCCCCATCCCACCCCCATCTTCACCTCTGCCATGGGGGCCCCGGAAGGAACCAAACCTGGGTGAGGGAGCAGGGACCCGTGGCCCAGGGACGGAGGCTCATAGCATGCCCAGCCCCAGAGCAGAGCTCCCGGCCTGTAGTGTGGGCGTGGGCAGGCCCCTCCAGGCCTGAGCCCAGCTGGGATCAGGGCAGTTAGTTCCAGATCTTGAGGAAGGAGTCCCAGGAGCCTGTGGCCACAGCCATGCCATCATCAGTGACTCCAAGACAGCTCACTCGGTTGTCATGGCCAGCGAGAACACCTGTGAGCAAGAGGGACATAAGAACCATTCCTGTGGAACTCCTGGTACAGCTGACCCCGGTCCCCGACTCTCACCTGCACGGTCACCCTTCATAGCATCCCAGATGTTGCAATTGAAGTCGTCATAGCCGGCGAGCAGCAGCCGGCCACTGCGCGAGAAGGCGACAGAGGTGATGCCACAGATGATATTATCATGGGAATACATGAGGAGCTCCTGATCAGCTCGCAGGTCAAAGAGGCGGCACGTGGCATCGTCGGAGCCCGTAGTGAAGGCATAGCCGTTGGGGAAGAACTGTGGGACACAGGCCAGAGTGGAGTGAGGACTATGGATGGGTGGGGGTGGGGGCCAGGCACGCAGGGGCAAGCACTTACAGCCACGGCATTGATGTCAGACTCATGGCCAATGAAGGTCTGTCGGCACATGGAATCCCGCACATCCCACAGCTTGATAGAGGCGTCACAGGCCCCTGACACAAAGGTGCGGCCATCGGGGGCCAGTGACAGTGACATCACGTCCCCACTGTGTCCAGCAAAGCCCACGGTCTGCTGACCTGTCTCAATGTCCCACAGGGCGCTGGAGAGGAGACAGGAAGGGGAAGGGATCAGGGCAGGAAAGGATCCTCCCCACCAACTCCCTCCAAACCCCATAGGAACCTGGGGCAGACCCAGGGGCCAGCACTCAGCCCTGATGGGAGGGATGGCCCCAGGCCACCACAAGAGGAAGGCCTCATTGGCTGGGTGGGAAGTGGTGGCTCAGCCCAGACAGCCTGGCCCTGGCAGGGCTCACCAGGTGGTATCCCCAGAGCTGGTGATGATCTGGTTGTCATCCAGGAAGCGGCAGCATGACAGGTACCCTAGGGGAAGGAGCGGTCACGCAGGCCCGGGTGATGGACAGGAGAGACAGCCCCAACCCGCAGCCTCCACACCCAGCCAGGCCCCCCTCACCGGTGTGGCCAGGCAGTTCCCGGCTGACCCGGACATTGCCCTCACGGGTCTTGAGGCTGTAGATGGAACAGATGTTGTCCAAGCCCCCACAGGCCACAAAGTTCCCTGAGGGTGCATAGGCACAGGTCATGACCCAGGAGGAGCGCAGTGGGATGGCATGGACCTAGGGAGGAGGGTGGACAGTGCTTGGGATTAGAGTCGCCCGGCCGAGGCCCCATCGCCTGTTCCGCACCAACTCCCCACACACCCTCTACCTTGTTGGTGGTATAGCTGTCCCAGATGATGAGCTTCCCATCCTGGGAGGCGCTGACCAGCAGCCTGGTGGAGGCCGAGGAGTGGGATGAGAAGCCTGGAGCTGTAGCACCTCCCCACCCTCTCCTGCACCCTGGACTGTCTGGGAGTCAGAGGTGTCCTCTGCATCCCACCAGACCTGGGGTGGCTATACCCATCCCCCGCTACCCCGCCAACCACACCCACACACCTTGAGTCTGTCCCCCAGTGCATGGCGTAGATTTTGGCCAAGTGCCCACGGAGGGTCCTCCGTGTCCTCATCTGGATTCTCCCCACTGGGTCCAGCCCAGCCGTGATCTGGAGGTGGACAGGGTGGGCTCAAGGGGCTGTGGCGGGAGCCCTAGGAGCAGCCAGGCCCCCAGCCTCCTCCCCCTACCACCCCCGGCTCCCAGCTGGCCCTGGGGTCACCTCACCTGGGTCAGTGTTGAATCCCCACATGCCTTCCGGGCATCCTGCACGGTGGACAGACCCAGAGAAGCCAGAGAGAAGATGGGGGTGGGGGAGCAGAGGCAAAGAGGAAAGAGAGCAGGAGACAAGAGGAGCGCCAGGGATGAGACACAGAGGAGCACTCAGGATGTCCCCTCCCCGTCCCCACTCCCGCTCCCGCTCCCGCTCCAGGGCACCCGCTCAGCTTCCCCGACCCCAGCGAGCCAGGCCCTCACCCGGATCTGGTTCCGGAGCTGCTCAGCCTCCTGTCTCAGTTGCTCCAGCTCACTCATGGCGCCGGGCCCGTGGGGCGGGGTTGGGGGCGGCTGGGGGCCGCGGGACGGGGGCTGGGGGAGGCAGCTCCTGGCCGCTGGCCCGAGGCCTGGGGGATGCAGGGCTGACGTCAGCTCCAAGGCCGTGGCCACCGAGTAAGAAGCGGGGAGAGGCGGGGTGGGAGTCTGGTCCGGAAGGGGTAAGCACCGGGAAGCGGAGGGGGAGGGGTGGCGGCCACAGGGTGACCCTCCCTGGGCAGAAGCTGAGGGTCCCTGGTTCAGGACAGCCATTGCCCAGGGGACTAACCCACTTCCCCAATCTTCCTTCCGCCCCCCGGAAATGGAGCGGGAAGTGCAAGAGGAAGCGCAGGGGAAACCCCTCCCTAGGACAGCAGGCCAGGCGGGACACCCGCGGCAGGAACTGGGGGGGACGGTGGGGGGAGAGAACAGACCTGACGTCCGCCCCAGCCTGCACAGGCACCGCCCTTCAAGCACCTAATTTTAAAAGGGGCGGTGCCTCTTTAAATTCACCCCCACACGCTGCACACCCTCCACACACACCCCCAGTTCCGAAGGTGGGGGGGGGGAGAGGAGAGGGGAGAAGCTGGGCTGTTCGTGGAGTTGCCTAGGCAACCGCCACCCGGACTGAGAGCACCTCATTGGAGAAGTGCCCCCACCTAGCCCCGTTGCCAAGACAACCGCATCCCCAGCAAGAGACTTGTAGGGTGGGTGACCCCACCCCTGGCCCCTTCGCCCCCGCCCGACCCAGCCTCCCACCTCTCTCCAGAACCGGCCAGGGTGGCTGTTTACAGGATTTGGGAAAAGCCGATTCGGCACTAATAGGTTCAGGACGGCTCACCCCTGATAATCCCCCAAGCCGGCTGCGCTCCATTAGCAGTCTGCCAAGGGTGTGTGGGGGGAGTGCGGGGACAGTGGTGGGAACGGCAGCCCCACGCCACGGCTCCCTCCGGCCCCAGCCCGCCCGCCCGCCCCGACGCGCCGCAGAAAGCCCAGGGGAGCCGCTCTCCAGTAATTAGGGCTCCGAAGAGAGGCCGGCGGCCCCGAGGCGCGGAGCTGCTCTCTTCCCAGGCACCCCAGGAGCCCAGCCCGTCGGGCACCCCCACACCTCCCCAGACACCTGTGTGATGATCCGGCAGCCCGGCCGCCCCCACCCAGCTTCCACTTCCCCCTAGCCGCTGGGCGTTCCTCCCCACGGACACCCCTTCCCCTTCTCCAAGATCAGCTTGCCACCCCAGTGCCAGGGGATGCCCCTTCTCCAAGGGGCAGAGCCCCCCGACCCACACCCACATCCAGCGGCCAAGCCCGAGCAGGACGGCGACGCCTGAAGCTCAGGCCATTAGGAAACAGCAGCCCAGGAGGAAGGCCGCCGGGGCGGGGGCGACACTCCCTGCCACCCTCCGCCCGCCCTCCACTGCAGCCCCCGGCAGCCAGGAGAGGGGGGCTACCGAGGCCCCAACCGGAGACGGAGGAGGGCTGTCACCGCCCCCGCAGGCCTGCCGGGGCGCGCGCGAGGGCACCGAGGGTCCCCGCAACTGGCAGCTGGGTGCCGCGCTGCGAAGCGCAGTGGGCCTTGGCCTCGGCCCCCACGACCTCCATTTTGCCCAAAAGCCAGTCGGGTGTGTGCGTGGGGGGCGAATCACCTGGGAGCGAGGCTTTGGGGCTGAGGGCTGGTCAAGGGGCACGGGGAGGGGTGCCCAAGTCTCGGCCGACTTGGGGTAGCGGGGCCCGAACCCCAGCACGCTAAGGGTGGAGACGTGCGGCCTGGCCTGCCTCTCCCAGGGTTCCGGAGTTCTGCGAAGCGAATGCGGGCGAGGGTGCGAAGCCCGAGGACAACTTGGGGCGCTATCACCCCCCACCCCTCCCCGGGCGGGTAGGTAGGCAGACAGGCGGGTGGTGTGGGGGGGAAGGGGGCGGGCCAGGGGGGGGACCAGAGAAAAAGCCCGGGATTTTGGCCCCCCAACTAACAAGGGAGCAAAAAGGCAGGCAGGGATGGGATGGGGTATGGGGGAAAAAAATGCTGCTGATGATGTAGGGACCGCATGCAATAGTGGGGATAAGGGTCCCCCCACTCAGTTCCCCTTCCGGGTTTGGAAGAGACGAGGCCAGAGGAAGGGAGGGAAGGTCTGAGGAGTTACGTCCGCTCCCCAGAGGCCAAGACCCAGGGGACCACGAGCGACGTGCCCCGGTGGGGACCTGGGGCTGGGGGGGCCGAGGACGCCCGTCGTCGGCGGGGCTACCTGTGGTGCGGGGCCTCTCCAAGGGGTCGCGGAGAGCGAGGGAGGTCCTGTTTTCCTCCGCGGCGGAGGCGGCGGCGCGGATGGATCTGCCTCAGTCACACCAACTCCGCCGGCCAGCGTCGCTCTCCCCAGGGCGGAGGGATCCCGCCCGCCAGTGACGCGGCCCTCGCCGCCGCGCCCAGGGCCCGGCCGGGCGAGACCAACGTGTCAGTGTGAGGGGGGAGCCCACAAGAGAAAACAGCCAGGAAACGGGCCCAAGACGAATTGGATCCCCTCCCACAGACAGAACTTTCCACTATTTAGACACGAACCGGGTCGAAAGCATAAGTTTTCTTCCAGAAAATAAGCAACCTATTCTTCCCCTAGTACTGTCGGAGGTGGTACCGACCCGGAGAAGGGGAGGGCGAGAGCGCACTGTGGTCACGTGACAAGACCTCCCGCCCCTCCCGGATTGGGCGGCTCCAGACTGGAGGCTGCAAGCCCCGGTTCTGGGTATGGCCACGCCCCCATCCTGGCGAGACCACGCCCCAGACTGGTGAGGCCACGCCCATTCCCGGGGTGGAGCCAGAGCAATCCGGACGGGCCCCGGCCCAGCCCCGGGGTAGCAGAAGGAGCCAGCTTTTCTGCAAGTGGCTGAGCAGGAGTGGGGACGCAGATGCTGTTCCCTGGGAACACCGCCGCCGCCCCCAGGAGTCTACCAGGCGGGTCCCCTTAGTGAGCTCCCAGAGCACTTGGGGGTCGCTCGCACGCTAAGGGGTGACCCCCATGGAGTTCCAGGTTCCTGGCTTCGTTTGGCCAAGGAAGCAGCAGATGGACCGTGTCTCTGTCACTCTGCCTATCAAAAAAATAATCTTTTTGAAAAGGTATTACTAAGGGCCCGGCGGCGTGGCCTAGCGGCTAAAGTCCTCGCCTTGAACGCACCGGGATATCATATGGGCGCTGGTTCTAGTCCCGGCAGCCCCACTTCCCATCCAGCTCCCTGGGAAAGCAGTCGAGGACGGCCCAATGCATTGGGACACTGCACCCGCGTGGGAGACCTGGCAGAGGTTCCTGGTTCCCGGCTTGGGATCGGCTCACACCGACCCTTTGCGGCTCACTTGGGGAGTGAATCATCGGACAGAAGATCTTCCTCTCTGTCTTTCCACCTCTCTGTATATCTGACTTTGTAATAAAAATAAATCTTTAAAAAAAAAAAGAAAAAGTATTACTAACTTTTTTTCTTCCATCAAAATCAATGCTAAATAGGCAAAAAATTACAGTTTTTCTTTTTTTAAGATTTTTTTTTATTGGAAAGACAGATTTCTGAAGTAAGAGGAAAGACAGATAGCTCTTCCATGCTGATTCAATCCCCAGATGACTGCAGTGGCGAGGGTTGAGCTGACCCAAAGCCAGGAGCCAGGAGCTTGTTCTCACACTCCAAAGAGCTGGAGCCATCTTCTGCTGCTTTCCCGATTCCACGAGCAGGGAGCTAGATCAAACGTAAAGCAGCTAGGACTTGAACAGGCACCCATGTGAGCTAGCAAGAGTAGTATTAGCCAGTTATGGCATTCTGCCAGCCCCAACATTACAGTGTTTCAAAAGCACAATGTTTTAAAGAAAACCGTGGAAGATGTACTCCTAGGTATACACGAGTTCCCAACTGATGTCAGAAGGGACCTGTGGATGATTTACTTTTCTCAACTCGCCACTTGGAAAATTAGCAGCCTGAGATGAGAGCCTAGCGAGGTCACTCCCTACCGGGCTTCCGCCCCTACTTCCTCTGCTTCCTCTCACGTTGGTTTCTGTGCCAATTTGTTGCTGTGTTTGAACTCTTCCAGCTAATCTCTGCGGAGTGCCACGGATACGCCCCGTGCAGCTCCAGGCCCTAAGGGTGCACTGGGAGCAGCAGGTGCATCCCGTACAGAGGGGATGCAGGAGACAGGCATGGGAAAGAACCTTGAGTCCTGGTGGCCTGCAGCAAGCAGACAGTTGAAGGGAGACACATCAGCGGGGAGGGGAGGGAAGGGGAGTGGCAGGACTTTGAGAGGGTTGAGGTGGCCATGGGAAAGGAGTCAAGAGAAATGCCCCCCGACAGAGACGCACGCCAGTTATGAGAGAGTTCTGAGCTAGAACAGGGCAACCAAGAAGGAATGGGACACTCAAGTCAACTAGGTCACAGACTTAGGGAATGGACGAGATGGCTAGGACAGGCCAGGAGAACTCCACCATTTAGAGGTTGGCCGGAGGGCCCAGCACGATGGCTCAGTGGCCTTGCAAGCATCAGAACTAGTACATGGGCACCAGTTCATGTCCTAGTTGCTCCACTTCCCTTCCTGCTTATGGCCTGGGAGAGCAGTAGAGCATGGCCCGAAGCCTTGGGACCCTGCACTGGCATGGGAGACTCAGAGGAAGCTCTTGGCTGGGGATTGGCCATTGTGGCCACTTGGGAAGTGAACCAGTGGATGGCAAATCTCTCCTTATCATCCTTTCTTTCCTCTGTAAATTTGTCTTTCCAATAATGAATGAATGAATGAATGAATGAATGAATGAATGAATAAAAATGAATCTTAAAAAAAAAAAAAAAAGAGGTCCAGAGGAGAAGAGGCTTACAGAAGCATTGGCATTAGCCACCGCTGTTCTGGGGCCCAAAAAACCAGAACATTCCCAAAAGGGAAATGGTTAACTGTGAGATGCTGCAGAGGGCTGAGGGGAGATGGGAAAGCAGGAGTGGGGCTGAGGGAGGGGATGCCACAGACAGCTGTGTGCAGGCCCTGTACCAGGGATGCCAAAGCCCCAAGGGTGAGTGGACGGGGAGGCACTGCGGCCATGAAAGGGGCTGAGACTTCGGGAACCCTCACTCGGGGGAGAGGGGGAGGAAAGGGAATCTGAAGCGGGGATGCTGTGTTAGAGATGATTTAGGTGATAGATGGGATGTGCAGGAGGGGAGTAGGAGATGAAGGACTCAGAGAGGGACTTCCCTGAGGCTGCCCTGCCAGTGTGAGGAGACAGAAGCCGGGGAGCATGTAGGCAGAACGAGGCCTTGGCAGGTGCTGGGATGACTTTCTCTCTGTAACTGGTCCCTCGGAGAGGGGCTGACCCAAGGCAGGTGCTGGGACGGCCTTCTCCCTGTAGCTGGTCCATCAGTCTTCTCCCAGGCCACCATTCCTCCTTAGGCTGCTATGCAGATGTGTCTCCCAGACCCCCAGCTTCCCCCTTCTCCATCCCTGGTGATGCTGTACATCATGAGGTGACCTCATCCGCTCTTGGACCTCACCCTCATGGATACTTGGCACAGCTCCAGGAGATGTGTTTAGGCTGCGGGGTGGAGACATTAGGCTCAAGGTATTGGGGAGAGGTTACAGGAATGCACCAGAAGCAGCTGCCGAAGGCCTGCAGCTCAGCAGAGAAATCGGGGAAGAGGGGCTCAACAAGCTCATCCTCTGCCTGCAGTGCCGGCATCCCATATGGGCACCAGTTTTTGTCCCAGCTACTCTTTCTGATCCTGCTCCCTGCTTGTGGCCTGGGAAAGCAGACCTGAAAGAAGCTCTCCTCTCTTCCTCTCCTCTTCTCTGTAAATCTGCCTTTCCAATAAAAATAAATAAGTATTTAAAAAGAAAGAAAGAAAGAAATTGGGCTTCGGGGCCCGAAGCGGTAGCCTAACAGCTATAGTCCTCACCTTGCATGCACCAGGATTCCATATGGGCACTGGTTCTAATCCCAGCAGCCTTGCCTCCCATCCAGCTCCCAGCTTATGGCCTGGAAAAGCAGTTGAGGATGGCCCAAAGCCTTGGGACCCTGCACCCACATGGGAACCTAACTTCGGATCAGCTCAGCTCTGGCCCTTGCGGCCACTTGGGGAGTGAATCAGTGAATGGAAGATCTTCCTCTCTGTATAGCTGAATTTCCAATAAAAATAAATCTTAAAAAAAAAAAAAAAAGGAAAGAAAGAAAGAAATTGGGCTTGGCGTCAAGCCCCAAGAGTGTGTGGCATGCACAGGCACTTGAAGTCATACGGTGACTCATTTCTCTTCTGAGCTCCAGCACAGTCTCTCGAATGGTAACAACTTGAACCCAGCTGTGGTTGGAGTACTGCTGCTGTGGACATTGGTGCACACCTCAGCTGAGGGTACCCAAAGAACTAACCCCCAAGACATCCACATCTCAGCTCGCATTCAGTGGGTTTAGCGCTACATCAGTCATGTGATTCCACTCCCTAGTCTGTTCATCCCTCCCCTCTTTCCCAGTGGCCAGCACCACCATTCACCACCCAAAGAAGCTCACCTCATTAGGGGAGGAATTAAGGGTAGCCGAGAGGCCCACAAAAAATGCAACTTAAGTCCCAAAGGAAATAGCCCAAGACAGTGGGGACTTCTCTGTCATGTTCAACATGGTGGCTTTCATCGCCGTGTCCAATGGGGTCCAGGCAACCACCACTCTTGTAACTACATCTCAGCCCGAGGAGGTGGTAAGGATGAGGGGGACAGCACTGGCTCATTCCTGACCTAGGACGCCCCTGACTTTCGTTCAGAAGCCAGGCAAGATGTAAGGAAGGCTGGGATGTGTAGTCTGCAGCTAGGTTCCCATATGAGCTGTGAGTAAAGAGATGGCTACTGGTGGAAGGCCACGGTCATTGTCAATCACAGGGACATCGCATCAGTGCTACCTCTGGTACTGGATACCAGCTGCTATTCTGTCCATCCTTATCTTTGTTTTGGACTCTAGAACAGTTTCTTTATAATCAACGTATCAAATAGAGCTGCTAGAGATATCTTTCTAAGATGCAAATCCTATCACATAACTTAGGCTGTTGAGAAACAGCACGCACAGCTCCCCACTGGTTCCACGAGAAGGATCAAGCTCATTTGCATGATGCACATGCCAGGTCTTGTCTGCTTGACTCGGCACGTCTTCCACCCACCCCCACTGCCACCCCCCTGCAACTCTCTTTTCTTGTCTGCCAGAAAAATTCAGGTCATTGTCTGGGACTTAGTCTAAATGCTACTTCTCTGGTCACATTGTGTGCACCCCCTCTGCAATGTTGGCTGTACTCCTACTGCAGCCTTCACTAGACTGTAAGTTTCTGGACCCTTGATACCTGCTCCCTGGGAAGCCAAGCACCTGGTGTATCTACTGTGGAAGATTGTCCAGGAGCTCAGCCAACAAATAATTGCCTTTTCCAAGATGGGGGGGGGGGGGGGAAGGGAGTATCGGAAGGGTCCAGGTCTCTAGCATCTTCAGCATGATTAGCAGGTGCTTAGGTTTGGCCAGCCTGAATGTAACCATGGAATGTGAGACCCTCCAGAGGATTCCTGTTGAATGAATGGTTTCATCTGCT
Organism: Ochotona princeps; assembly: GCF_030435755.1. Lineage (NCBI taxonomy): Eukaryota > Metazoa > Chordata > Mammalia > Lagomorpha > Ochotonidae > Ochotona > Ochotona princeps. Next base: position 26,180,813 of record NC_080855.1, on the reverse strand, counting down.
GTCTTCCTGGGTAGGCCTCAAAGTCCACGGATTTATTATTAAGTTCTAGGAGCCATTTTACTTCCAGTGCTTGCCAGGCTCTTGGTGAGCATTTGTGTTTGCCTCCTGGCCAGCACTTTGCACAGACCTCAGTCCAGATGTCAGCTGGGTCACACACTGGCTGAAGGTCTTGGGGCATGTCTCTCAGCCTCTCTCTGCCTTTGTTTCCCCGCAAAACGGGGTTATGAAAAAGGACTTGACATGAAGCCAGTGCAGTGGTACCTCAGGCTAATTCTCCACCCAGTGGTGCTGGCATCCCATATGGACCTGTTATGTGTCTCAGTTGCACCACTTCCCATCCAGATCCCTGCTTGTGACCTAGCAGAGAAGGATGGCGCAAAGCCTAGACTTGGTAGAAGCTCCTGGCTCCTGGCTCTGCATTAGCTCAGCTCTGGCTGTTGCAGCCATTTGGAGAACGAACCAGCAGATGGAAGATCTTTATCTCTCCTCTCTTCGTAAAATCTGACTTTCCAACAAAAATAAATAAATCTTGGGCCCGGCACAGTAGCCTAACTGCTAAAGTCCTCACCTTGAACGCACCGGGATCCCATATGGACGCTGGTTCTAATCCTGGCGGCCCTGCTTTCCATCCAGCTCCCTGTTTGTGGCTTAGAAGCAATCGAGGATGGCCCAAAGCCTTGGGACCCTGCATCTGCATGGGAGACCAGGAAGAAGTTCCTGGCTCCTGGCTTCAGATCAGCACAGCTCTGGCTGTTGGGGTCACTTGGGGAGTGAGTCATCAGATGGAAGATCTTCCTCTCTGTCTCTGCTCCTCTCTGTATATCTGATTTTGCAATAAAAATAAACAAATCTTTAAAAATGTCTTGGACCTGTGAAATGCAAGTGGAGCTGCAGGGGTGAACCAGTTGGCCTTTGGTCTGTTTTCCACTGCTAGCCACAAATTCCCTCAGACACCGGCCTGTGCCGTCAGCACATGTCCAGCCTGACTCCCAGCTCAAGCTCCTTATGATCCCCACACATTCCAGAAGTGCACCTGCTGGGCATGTGCTGTCCTCCATGTGGAAGACATCTCCCACTACACTACATCCTTCACTACAACTGGGGCTCTGTCCCCAGGAGCTCTCCTGGACTCAGCAGTAGGCAGCCACTCCCTCCCTTTCGGCCTCCCTTTTGGCCATGGTCTAGTACATCTGAGCTCCCCACACTGCATCCAGATCCCTTATATGCAGGGGTATCTTTCTTTGAGCTCAAATGTATCTCAGCACCCGCTCCCACCTCCCCCAGCCTAGTTCTTGCCACACTGTGGACAGTAAAGATGTTTAAATGGATGGATGAACAAAAATGAGGGGTATTCGTTGTTTCATCATAACTGTTTTCTTTGTCTTTTCTTTTTAAGATTTATTCATTTTGGGCCCAGAATAATGGCTCAATCACTAAATCCTCACCTTGCCTGCGCCTGGATCCAATAAGGGCACTGGTTTGTGTCCCGGCTGCTCCACTTCCCATCTAGCTCCCTGCTTGTGGCCTAGAAAAGTAGTAGATGATGTCCCAAAGCTTCAGGACCCTGCACTCATGTGAGAGACCTGGGAGAGGCTCCTGGCTCCTGGCTCCTATCTTTGGATCAGCTCAGCTCTGGCCGTTGTGACCACTTGGTGAGTGAACAAGTGGATGGAAGATCTTTCTTTCTGTATCTCCTTCTCTCTGTAAATCTGCCTTTCCAGAAATATAAATCAATCTTTTTTTAAAAAAAAAAAGATTCATTTATTTTTATTGGAAAGGCAGATCAGATATGCATTAGCCATTGAGCCATTGCACCAGGCCCCACCATAACCCCTTCTATCACACAATAGACTCTTGTGTCAAGTCCCATGAGAAGTGTCCACCGTCAGTTTTGGTGACCCACTTCCCCCATCCAACTCTACTTCACATTCACTGGAAAAGCAGTGGAGGGTGGCAGGCCAAAGCCTTGAGATTTTGCACACGGGTGGAAGACCGAGAAGAAGCTCCTGGCTCCTGGCGTCAGATCAGCTCAGGTTTGGCTGTTGTGGCCACTTGCGGAATGAACCAGCAGAAGGATGATCCATCTCTCTCTCCTTCTCTCTGTAAATCTGGCTTTCCAATAAATAAATAAATATTAAAAAATAATTAGGTGAGTGGGAGTGCCAAAGTGCCCCAACACACATGTATTCATGTGTGTACACACACACACACACACACACACACACACATTAGTCCACACCTGCCAGCACAGACAGGCTCACAAAATCTAGGAAGCAGCCAGAAACTTGGTCCAGTGATGGTGGCCTCCTAGACAGAACAGGTGGCTGAATAGAGAGAGGAGGGTAAGGGCAAGTGAGTCGAGTACCTGTGTGTGTATATGTGTACGTGAGTGCAAGTGCACATACATGTGCATGGGGAAGGCCCAGGTACCTGAGGGTAGATCAGGAAAAGAGCCGTCGTCAGAGAGACCAAGGTGAGAAGACCAGAGGAGAGATGGAGACGCACCCCCTGGAGTCCAGCCGAGGGGAGGGCGCCCTTGGCTTCCTTTCACCATCTTACTCAGGAAACTGAGGGTGGAGCAACTCCTCGCCACTGACACTCTCAAGCCCCTACCCCACCCCATTTTTAAATTTAAGGGACTAGGGGTCCCCATTGGTCATCCTGCGGGGTTCTGGTCTCCTTCGCTGTCCTACTCTCCTCTCTGCCGCCCATTGCTTAGAGCTGGTTTTCACCGCCTGGCAAGGATGCCCTCCTCGCGGTAGCCCGGACGCCCCCGAGTTGCTGCGCCTTTAAAGCCGCAGCCCCCGACCGGGTTATTGTCTCGCCTCGCAGCCAACCGGCAGCGCCGTTGGGGGCGGGGGACCGGGTCTCCGGATTGGCCGCTGCGCGCGCCCCGCCCGCCCGCCCGGGATCCCGGGAGCTGTCCGGCCGCCGCGGTGCTGATTCCGCCGCCGCCCACGGGCCGCGAGTCGCACGGGGGGACACTATGAGCGGGGGCGTCTACGGCGGAGGTGAGTCGCTCCCCGGCCGCTGGGGGAACCTCGCGCGCGCAGCCCTGCGCCCCGCGCCCGCGCCCGCGCCTCCCCAAGCGCGGGCCACTCCGGGGCCTGTCACCGGGTACCGGACCGGCTGCGCGCGCCACTCCTCTCCCGGCTTGCCTCGGGCCCAAGAGCTCCACACTATCCAGTCCACCTCTGCCCAAGCCCTGGCTCCATCCTTCCCAGTCAGGAGAGTGGCCGTCACAAGGCCACCGGGTAGGAGGGAATCGTGGAGGCCCGACTCACCCCCTCCTCTCCAAGGTCCCCCCACTTCACAGGGTTCTACCCCCGCTCCAGGCTCCACTCCCACCTCGCCTGACCCCTGTACCTTTGCCCTGACCTTCTCCCATCCGGACAGAGTGAGGGGGAGGTCCCCTCACGAGCCCATCTCTCTGCACAGATGAGGTGGGGGCGCTGGTCTTTGACATCGGCTCCTTCTCGGTACGGGCTGGGTATGCCGGCGAGGACTGCCCCAAGGTGAGCTTCCCCTCAGAATCTCTCCAGGTCCTCCAAGGACCCAGCCCACAGCCTCTGCGGAGCTACCGTGCATGCTGGGGCTGGTCGGGGTAGTAGTAGGGTGACGCCCCCTTTCCATGTCCCTGCTCCCCAGGCCGACTTCCCCACCACAGTGGGGCTGCTGGCCGCGGAGGAGGGAGGCGGGCTGGAGCTGGAGGGGGAGAAAGAGAAGAAGGGGAAGATCTTCCACATTGACACCAATGCCCTGCACGTGCCTCGCGATGGAGCAGAGGTCATGTCACCCCTCAAGAATGGCATGAGTAAGGGTCCTCACAGCTGCTCCTGAGGCAGACCAGGAGCCCGCTGCGCAGGCAGCAGCACACAGCCCCGCACGGCAACTGTCCAGGTCCCAGGGACCCCGGCCCACTAGATTCCTGGGGGCGTGGGGAGGGAATTTAATCCTCTAGAGTTGATCTCACCCTCCTCCTGGACTAGGCTTCCCCCACTGCCCCTTTCCTTCCTGTCCCTGACCCTACCTGCCCCACTGCATCGTTCCCTGTGGTCTTCTGGCTTCAGTTGAGGACTGGGAGTGCTTCCGAGCCATCCTGGATCACACCTACAGCAAACACGTCAAGTCGGAACCCAACCTGCACCCGGTGCTCATGTCTGAGGCTCCGGTAAGTTCCCTGGGCGCCCCCTCCTCACCTGCCACCAGGTCTCCCTTCTCAGGCAGTCCTTCCTCCACTGTCATGGATGGTGTGAATGCCTGAGTCTCCTCTCCCTTGGGTCCGGCTCTCATCACCCTTCTCCCTGCCAGTCCTTTTTTTAACCTTTGTGGTACCCTTGAGGAATCAATTTGCTTTACAAAACACATTAAGGAAGAAACACTGCACTTCTTTCCTCTTTCTTCCATTTTCCCTTTGCCAAAGGCTGCTGCTTTTTTGCCTTATTTATTTACTTTGGACGTTTCCATACGCATCTCTGTTTGTAAACGTCACACTGCTGTTTGTAGACTCGAGTGGTGTCACACATTGCCTGTGGGTTTTCTTCCATAAAAGGGGGCCCTGGGCTCTTTCCTTCCCTTGTTTGTGTCACACGTTTCTCATGCCCCCGCCTCTGAGTACATTCCATTTTAGACTTTTAGAAGATTAATACTCACTGTTTAACATCTTATGACTATGGATGCTAGTCAAGGCTGAGCTGGCCAATAAACAAATACTTTTCTTTCACTGTGCAACTTTTTGTGTTCCCTACAACTGAAGAATTATCTGGATTTTAATTTTTTTTGTATAGTTTTCTATTAATGTGATCTAAGTATTGATCAGCTCTCTGCACCTTGTGTTGGAGATCACGGCTCCTGCACTTGACTTCCTGATTTATTCTTTTGTTTTTATGGAGAACTTTCCATAACTGCTTTAGAAAGTGGTTTACAGTTCATGGGGAGGAGCTGGTGCTGTCACTTAGCACGTAAAGTCACTGCCTGCAAAACCAGCATCCCATACAGGCTCCAGTTTGGTTTGTGTCCAACTGCTCCACTTCTCATCCAACTTCCTGGCAAGGGTCTGGGGAAAGCAATGGGAAATAGCCTGAATGCTTGGGCCCCGACTCCCTGGGAAAGACCAAGAAGAAGCTCCTTGCTCCTGGCTTTTGGCCTGAGCCAGCTCTGGCTGTTGTGATCATCTGGGGAGGGAACTAACTGGTAGAAGACTTCTCTCTTTGTCTTTCCTTATATCCCTCATTCTGTAACTCTTTCAAATAAATCTGCAAGAAGAAAACATTAGAAGAGAAGAAGGAAGAAAGAGAAAAAGAAAGAAAAGGGGAGAAAAAATCGGTCATGTGGTGAAAATGTATTGAGACCTTGTGTGTTAGACCTTGGACTGAGGGCTAAGTTGATTCGCAGCGTTCCAGGTAGGAGATGGGTTTTCTCCCATCGACACTTGCTGTGGCCATCAACCATACTGAAGCCAATGGTGGAGGGTCCTCTGATGCCACGTCTTCCTCTTTCAGGAAGTTTATATCATTTTCACTTCATCCTCAGTGTCCTACAATGTCACGATATGTGTGGCTTGTCTCTATCTTCTTTTCTGTTTATTATTTTAAAGTTTACTAGAAAGGCAAAGAGATAGCAACAGAGAATTCTCCATCTGCTGACTCACTCCCCAAATAACTTCAACTCAGCAGCTACAGCTGAACCACAGCTGGAGCCAGAAGAAGCCAGGAGGCCACAACTAACCCATCTCCCCCCAGAGTGTGTCTGAGCAGAAACCTGGTGTTGGAAGTGGAGCTGGAAGCGGAGCCCAGGCCCCTCCAGTGTGGCACAAGGGTGTCCCGGGTGGGGCTGAACCACTGCACACCCTGAAATCCATTTGAAAGACAGAAGGACAGAGGGAAAGAAAGAGCATTTGCATCTTCTGCTTCACGTCCTAAGGAACCTGTGGCTGTCAGGGGTCCAAGTATTCCAAACCATCTTCTGCTGCTTTTGTAGGAATATTAGCAAGGAACTGGATCAGAAACAAAGCAACTGGAATTCAAACTGATCCTCTGATATGGATGCCAGGGTTGCAAGCAGCAACTTGCCCTTTGTGCGTTCCTTTTCTGAACCTCCTACCCTTATTTCACGGGTGCGAGATCATCTGATATCTTACTCAGGATGCTGCCAGTTTGGGTTTTGATCTTTATATGTTTTCACCTGCCCCTGTAATCTCCATCCATTGTCAACTTGCTGCTTCTCATCCATTCTTGGGGGTCCCTGTCTTGCCTTAGAGACCTTTCTCAGATTTCTACATACTCCTGCATATCTGTGTTTTTTTAAATTTTTCAAAAAGATTATTTGTTTGTTTGAAAGGAAGAGTTACAGAGAGAGAGAGAGAGATCTTCCATTTGCTGGTTCACTCCGTAAAAGCCACAGTGGGTAGGGCTGGACCAGGCTGAAGCCAAGAAACAGGAGCTTCATCCAGGTCTCCCATGTGGCTGTCAGCAGCCGAAGTAGCTGGGCCATATAATGTGTGAATTTTGGTGTGCAAGTTTTCCCAAGCAGCAGAATGTTGGTTTTTTTTTTTTTTTTTTTTTAAGATTTAAAAAAAAAATTTGAAAGTCAAATTTACAGAGAGAAGGAGAGACAAAGATCTTCCATCTACTGGTTCATTCCCCACATGTCCACAATGGCTGGAGCCAATCTGATGCCAGGAGCCCCCTCTAGGTTCCCCGTATGGGTGCAGGGTCCCAAGGCTTTGGGCCATCCTCTGCTGTCCTCCCTGGCCATAAGTAGGACATTGAATCAGAAGTGGAACAGCTGGGACTAGAATGGGTGCTCACATGAAATGCCAGCGCTGCAAGGTGGAGGATTAGCCAGTTGAGTTACTACGGTGGCCCCTTGGCATTCATCTGTCAGCACGTGGTCATCCTTGGTGGTCATTTGGCCATCAAAGATAGTACTAGTGTGAACCTCTGTGTGCAAGATTTGGAGTCCCAAGAGTAGAGCTGGACCTTGGTGGTCCAGCTCTTGCCTTCTTGGGTGACCACCAGCTATTCGGGGCACCAGCCGTGTGTCCAGGTTTCCATTTTCCATGTGCTGGACGCTTGCTGTTTTCTGCTTCTTATGTTAACCATCATGCTCCCTCCGGTGGGGGTGCAGTGGTGTGCGGCATGGTTTCTCACCTGCCTCTGGTTATAGCTTTCCTGGGGGGGGTCTTGGGAGAGAATAAATGTAGGAGTTTGTGCTTATTTCACGGCAATGACCAGGAAATCCTCTTTGCCTGGGGGAGACTGCCATGAACGAGAGAGGGATATGCAGGCCTGGAGGGGGCCTTGAACTTGTTTTGCCAGAAAAAGAGCCCCAGGCCAAGGTCGAAGGACTGTAGCTCCAGACTCATGTGTCCAGAGCTTCTGGGTGACCTGACCTTGGGCAAGTTGCCACCCCTCTCTGAGTCCTGCTGTCCTCAAATAAGTTTGTCCTGAGATCTTCAACATCCTTTGACGTTCTCACATTCAAAAGATCTCTGTGGTTCAAGGAGCTTGACCTGTCTCCCTTGTCAAAGTGGCATGTACACGTGTAGGAGTGCCTGTGTAGAGGTACACGTGTGTGAGTGTGTGGGCATGCGTGTGCAGCCCCACACACGCACCTGGGTCTTGGCTGCTCCCTTGCCGATTCCTCCCTCCCGCACTTTCTTCGCAGTGGAACACCCGGGCCAAGAGGGAGAAACTGACAGAGTTGATGTTCGAGCAGTACAACATCCCTGCCTTCTTCCTGTGCAAGACAGCAGTGCTCACTGCGTATCCTTCGGGCCAGCTGCTCAGCCTGGCTGCGGGGCCGGGTGGGGCATGGGTTGTTCTTTGCCTGGCCTGGTTCTTCCGGGATCAGTGAGGGTCCCAGGTGGATAGCTGCCTCGCTTCGCCCCGTGAGTGGAGGATATCTAGTGGGCCGAGCGCACTGGGGCAGAACGGGGTCCCTTCCCGTTCCTTGGATCAGGTTGAGCAGAGAGCAAGTTGGTGCGGTAGACAGCAGAGCCTGGAGTGGAATTGGCGAGGCGGTTGTGACACAGAGGAGTGATTTCCCAATCAAACCATCCACATTGCCCTTTATTTGTGGTCGGTCTCACATTAAACCCTGAGCTGGGTGATTGGGGCCTGAATTTCAGGGTGTCTGTAGGACACAGAGCTAATTGTGCAGATCAGGGGGTTCAGCTGTGATGGAAATGAGGAAGATGTGGCCGCGGGAGGGACTTAGAGAAGGGCAGGGAGGCCAGCAGAACCAAGAGTGAGCCACCCACACCTGTACCCCGCCCCTCCTGGTCACTGCTGCCTCTTTGACCCACCCAACTCACACCAGCTTTGCAAACGGGCGCTCCACAGGCCTTGTGCTGGACAGTGGGGCCACACACACCACAGCCATTCCAGTGCATGACGGCTATGTCCTGCAGCAAGGTGGGGCCTCAACAGGGGGCTGGGAGTGCCCTCTGGGGGGCCAGCTCTGTCCTGACTTGCCTCTACTTCCTTCCTCCTCAGGCATTGTCAAGTCACCCCTGGCAGGGGACTTCATTTCCATGCAGTGCCGAGAGCTCTTCCAGGAAATGGCCATTGACATAATTCCCCCCTACATGATTGCAGCCAAGGTGGGTCCCCCCAGACCTGCAGCTGCCCTTGTAGAATCCTGGGCTCTCACTCACTGACCCCACGAGCTAGCAAGGCAGACAACAGTCCACCCCCTCTCACCCCAACCAGGACCATCAATCTACAGTAGGGCAATCAATGCTCTGGCCAGGCGGAGGGACCTGACTGAGGTTACATGACCAGCCAGCGTGTGGCAGGACCACGTGCTGGATGTTGGGGGTCCAACAGACCCAGCTTTGTGTTCTGCTCCCCTGCCGTGTGAGAGCTGAGTGACGATCATCAATGACATGAATGTTCCCTAAACCTCAGTCTTCTCTCCCACAAAGTGGGACCTCAGTAGAGAGGGTTGCTGTGTTAAGTAATACTCCATCCACATACACAGAATGCAACCCAGAGGCTGCCCTGGTCTCCCACAATGCTCCCTGGACCCCACGCTGTCTCTGCTCAGCAGCAGTTATCAGTGGCCTGCACAGGAACAGGCTCTGCACTTGCTCCTCCTCCTCCTCTCAGGAAGGGAAGGGTGAGGGATACCACTGAGTAGAGATCGCGAGTCAACCGCGTGCTGGGTATGCAGGTGCAGTCACTTGGGCTGGGCCAGTTGCTCACAGACTGTCTCCCTACAGGAGCCTGTCCGGGAGGGTGCCCCCCCAAATTGGAAGAAGAAGGAGAAGCTTCCCCAAGTCTCCAAGTCCTGGCACAACTACATGTGCAATGTAAGGCACTGGCAAGGGGGTGGCGCGGGGGGTAAGTGCTGGAAGTCAGTGAATGGGACCCTCACCCCTGCCTGGTCCTCAGGAGGTGATCCAGGACTTCCAGGCCTCGGTGCTGCAGGTCTCAGACTCCCCCTATGATGAGCAGTGAGTGGGGCTCTGAGCTGGTGTGGTGGGGAAATGGGAAGGGGTAGAATTAGGGCTATAATACTGCCTGCGTCATGGGGCTTTAGTGAGCCCCCACAGCCTGCTCTTGCTCCTCGGACAGGGTGGCCGCACAGATGCCCACAGTGCACTATGAGATGCCCAACGGCTACAACACAGACTATGGAGCAGAGCGACTCCGCATCCCCGAGGGCCTGTTTGACCCCTCCAATGTCAAGGTGGGTGGGGGGCACTGCACTGGGTGGTGGCCACCTGGTGTCCCTGGAGTCTGGATGACCACAGGGGTCTGGGAACGGAGGCCAGAGGTTCCCAAAGTCCAGAACCCCTTTGTCCACAGGGCCTGTCAGGGAACACCATGTTGGGTGTGGGCCACGTAGTGACCACCAGCATTGGCATGTGCGACATTGACATTCGTCCGGTAAGGTGCCCGGGACTCAGGGAGCAGGGGTTGGGGCAGACCCGTGAAGGTTCACTCTCCTCCCTGCTTTCAGGGCCTGTACGGCAGCGTCATCGTCACGGGTGGGAACACATTGCTGCAGGGCTTCACCGACAGGCTTAACCGAGAGCTTTCCCAGAAGACCCCACCGGTAGGAACTCACCCTTGACCCACGGTCCTGGACTCCCACCCTGACTTAGCTCTGCCTCCCCTACCCCCAGCCCCCAGCATCCAGCGCTGTGGCCACCAGAGCCCATGGCTTCCCAGTCGCTCCTGAAAACCTGCCCCTTTCCAGATCCAGGATGTCTGTTTCCCTTGGTCCATTTCTTCCCACAGAGCATGCGACTGAAGCTCATCGCCAGCAACAGCACCATGGAGCGCAAGTTCAGCCCCTGGATCGGGGGCTCCATCTTGGCCTCACTGGTAGGAGGGAAGAAGCCTGGACTAGTGCTGAATGAACACATTGTGGGGGGTACCCCAACTGCTCTCGTCCCCCCACCTCGTGCCTGCCAACTGCAGGGGTGACTGCAGGCTGAGGCTGTGCTTGCTGTAGACAGACAGCCTTCCGGTCCCCAGCTGCCCACAGACTGTCCAGGGGAAGTCACAGGAAGGGCACAGGTGTGGTGGTCCTTAGAGACAGAAATGCGATCTAGTTCAGGAACCATCACAAGTGTCCACGGAGCTGACATGAAGAAAGAGGAAGAACTCAGGAGGTGAGAAAAAATAAATAAATAAGGGCACACAGACCACGAGAGCCAGAGGAGGCCCCGAGGCAGCAGGCAGGTGCAGTTGGTTCCAGATGTTAGAAGCCCAGCTGGGCTGCCAGGGTGAAGGGGACTGGAAGGAGGCAGGCAGAAGCCCAAGCCCACCTCTAGGTTACTGATTGTCGAGGTCAGTGCTACTCCGACAGCCCTGTACTGCCTTGCTGACGGCATCATGACCAGAAAAAAACAGTCCGTGCTTGCTCAGTTCAGATGCAGTTTCTTGAATGTGCTGGTACAGAACCGGCAGATTATGGAAAACCAACTGTACAAAGAAACGGGTGCCAATCATAGAAGGAAATTCTTTGCTGGATCCAGGGTATCTAAAACATTCGCCTCTCCATGTGGATGGACAATGTTCTCATTTTCTATACTCAGTCATCAAAACCCAGAGTATTGTTCCGGCCTGGAGCAGATCTCAACCTGCACTGGTCACATGAGGCTCACGGGCAGCCCCGGGCAGCCCCAGGGCCCAGAGGGTGACCAAGGGCAGACAAAAACCAGGCTCCAGGGGAAAGTGGCATGAGAGCGGAGAGAGACTCGGGACCTGGGGAAGGGAGGGGTGAGGTAGACGAGATGACCCACCAAAGCTTAGGAGCAACATGGGGACAGGGGTCAGGGACACACAGACACTGACCTGTAGACCAAAGCCAGGCCTGGCAGAGAAGGGGAGGACCAACTGGCTCGGGGACGCCCCAGGGCTGGGTTCTCACGGGGCAGGTTTAGCAGGGGGTGGGGGTAAGGTAGAGGACAGCGGAGTAAGAACCTACTGAACGAAAAAAGAATCCTGGCTTGATTGCTGGGCAGTGGTTTGAGAGGGGCAGAGAGGAATGTAGCCAGCGGGAAGCAGGGCTGGGGGGCAGCGTGCCTTGACCACCATTGTGCCTCTCCGCCCATCTCAGGGCACTTTCCAGCAGATGTGGATCTCCAAGCAGGAGTATGAAGAGGGCGGAAAACAGTGCGTGGAACGGAAGTGCCCCTGAGGCTGCCCCTTCCAAGCGCCCCCCGCAGCACGTGCGGGGGTGAGGGGCGTCAGGAGCGGGGCTGTCCCCTGCCAGGCCTCTTACCAGTGCAGATTGAAGTCCTCGACCCCTTCCTTTACCTGCCCACCCACAGTGCCCCCTCCCCTTTCCCCATCCTTCAGTCTCTTAGATTGTGATGTTTCTGAGTTGGAAAAAGTAAAAAGATTTTAAGAAAAGCAAGTTTGGCATCCTTGGGGCTGAGGGCGAAGGGGCGAGTCACATCTCCATGCGTGCTGCCACCGTGGCCCCGATTGCAGGCATGGACAACGTGGGCGGGCGGCGGGGGGTGGGGGGGAACCTTGCCAGGAACCTGCTGGGGGAGGAGCTGCGGGTCGGGGCAGGGCGGGGGCGGAGCCTCGGCCGGATCTAGGGGCTCCCGGGAGCAGCGCCCACGCACTCTGCACCCTGGGGTCGTGCAGCTCAGGTGAGCCAGGGCTGCGCTGTGCCTTCCCGGGGTGTGGCGGGGACTGGAACACTGATATACACTAATAGTTCAGAACTTCAGAACCTGGGGAGGATGTGGGGTTTCTCAGGGGATACCCCAAAAGGGAGCCTGCGCGCCCTCTGCAGTTTGCACCTGCCGTGTGTTTCTGCCGGGAGAGGACAGGCAGAAGAGAAGGAAAGCCCTGTTTTGAGTCCTTCAGTGCCAGAGGCTGGAGTGCCTAGGGAGGACCTTGACTTGCCCCTGGCCACCCAGCTCTATCTACACCCTGACCCGGGCTCTTCCCACTTCCTCCCCATGCTTGGTCAGCCTTGACCTCAGACCCCTATGCCCGAGCGCTCCCTGGTTCCAAGGGACCACATCCTCCTACTGTGTCATAGAATCTAGAGCGAGAGAGCAGACCCAACCCCAGCCCATCATGGTGGGACCCAGCTTAGGATCCTCAGGGCTGGGGGGTTAATGAAGGGAGTAGGGGCTGCAAGCAGATGAGGAGGGGCCCTGGTCTTCACCATGAGCCTACCACGCGGGTGTGCGGTGGGAGCTTAGGGAGGTAGGGAGGGTTCCCCATGTACACTCGGAGGGGACGCCTGTCCCCTGCCCCCTCTACACTCACCCACCTGCCTCCACCCCTGACAGGAACTGGGAGGCCAAAGTCTGTCCAAGGTCAAACATTGATCGTTCACCCAGTGGGGGCGGGTACTGGCATGGGACTAAGGAGGGGTTGGCTGGGCCAGCACAGTCCCTTGCTTGGGCCTGGGCTGGGGTCTGTCTGGAAGGCTGGACTGAGGCCAGGACGGTGCTCCACCCTAAGAGAGGGAGGAGGAACAACTGCCTGCCGGGGCTGATAAGAGGCCCTTAGGGGCTCCCACCAACGGTTTTATCACTGGGGAGGGGGGGTAGCCTACAGGGCTCCCGAGGGGACAAGGACATGGAGCCACTTTGGAGTCTACTCCGGAGAGCGGTAAGACCAGGAGAGTGGAGTGGGGGGACAACTTGGGGCTTCTTTCAGAGCTTTGCAGCCCACTCCCAACTCTCTAGGGTGGGTTCTCTTCTCCTTCCCTCCGCCCCACCCCCCAATACAGATTTCCAGATGTGGCCTCTGCTCTGCAGGCTAACCCCAAAGTCAGAGAGCCTCCAGACCATGACCTCAGATCTCACACACACCCCCTCCACACATACACAGCAGCAGCTGTCCCCACGGCCCTCCCAGAGCATCTACAGGCGCGTGGAGGGCCCCACACAAGGGCGCCTGGAGGAGGAAGAGGAAGAAGAGGAGGAGGAGCCCGAGTCGCCCACCCCTTTCTGCCCCATGGAGCTGAAGGGTCCAGAGACCCTGGGTTCCAGAGAGGGGCAGCCTGGTGCCATACCCTGGGCAGCAGTGGGACAGAGGGCTGCCCCCTATCTGGTTCTTACAGCACTTCTCATCCTCACAGCAGGTGAGAACCAACCCCCACTCTATCCCTGGGCTGCGGAAGGGTCCCTGGGCTCCGGGGGTGGGAACACAAGGAGAATGCCTGGTCTTGTCCCCCCTCCAGCCTTCCTTCTGGGCTACGTGGTCTTCCGAGGGTCCTGCCAGGCGTGTGGGGACTCCGTGTTGGTGGTCAACGAGGATGCTGGCTTTGAGCAAGGCCTGGACGTCCACCGGGGTACGCTGTACTGGAGCGACCTCCAGGCCATGTTCTTGCGGCTGCTTGGGGAAGGGCACCTGGAGGACTCCATCAGGTAAGGGCCCGCCTGCCCCCTCTTGGCCGGCCTGCTCTCAGTCCCTCCACCTGCTTCCCTGACCTCTCTGCAGTGTTTTGTTTTGTTTTGTTTTGGAGGGGGAAGGGTGGCATTGGAAGCCGGGATCCCAGGAGATTCAGGGTCTGAGGGTAGCACCTGAAGGAGAGAGGTGGCTGACAAATGACAGAAATAGAGAGACAGGATCCTGCATCTACTGATTCACTCCCCAGAGGACTACAACAGCCAGGGCTGGGCCAAGAGCTTCCTTCAGGTTTCCCCACGTGGGTCACATAGGCCCGAGGACATGGCCATCCTCTACTGCTTTCCCAGGCCATAAGCAGGGAACTGGAAGGGAAGTGAAGCAGCTGGGATATGAACCGGCACCCATATGAGATCCTGGCACATGCAAGACGAGGATTCAGACACTAGGCTACTGTGCTGGGCCCGGGTGCTGAATTTCGTATCTTTGCAGGGCTGAGGTTTTTTGGAGTTGTAGAAAAGGCATCCCCAGCTATGTTACTCCGGAAGCTGTTTGCTAAGTTCTGCTAGCTGACTGAGGAGACCAAGCCAGGAGAATTGGGATAAACGTATTTCCTGTTTGGTACACACATGTAGAATTTGCATAACCATGTGACTTCATAATTGGAGTCTGAGAAAAAAAGAAATGTTTCTGTTATCTGTTTCTTGCAGTTAACGTAAGAGTCCTCTAAATCTCTAAGCTTTTGAAGTGTTCTTGGGAAAGCTGGCTGTGTAGTCATGCGGTGGTAATATTTTATGTATCCTGTATTTATTTTTGCTTATGTACTCAGAGTGACTATTTTATTTTAAAGATTTATTTTGAACCCAATGCGGTAGCCTAGCGGCTAAAGTCCTCACCTTGAACGTGCCAGGATCCCATATGGGCGCTGGTTCTAATCCTGGCGGGCCCGCTTTCTATCCAGCTCCCTGCTTGTGGCTTGGAAAAGCATTCAAGGACGGCCCAAAGCCTTGGGACCCTGTACGCATGTGGGAGACCCAGAAGAGGCTCCTGGCTTCAGGTTGGCTCAGCTCTAGCCATTGGGGCCACTTAAAAAAAAAAAAAAACTTTTTAAAAAATATTTATTTATTTTTATTGGAAAGCCAGATTTATAAAAAGAAGGCAAGATAGAAAGAGAAATATCTTCCATCTGCTGGTTCATTCTCCAAATGGCCACAACAGCTGGAAGTGAGCTGATCTGAATCTGGGAGCCAGGAGTTTCTTCCAGGTCTCCCACGTGGGTGCAAGAGGTCCAAGGACTTGTTGCACCCAGGTCATAAGCAGGGAGCTGGATTGGGAGTGAAATACCTAGGACACAAACTGGCACCCATATGGGATCTCGGTGATTGAAGGTGGAGGATTAGCCTATTGAGCTATTATGCCAGCACTGAGGTGACTTATTTGTTCAACTCGGTGATGCTACAAGTGAGAATCACATGACAGCCAAAGCAGAATCTGTCTCCGTGAAGAATTTGCTAGTTTGTATTGAGCTGAACATTGGACTCGCTAACAGTTGTCTATATTCAAACAGGCAAGTGTCTGGAATGTTCTTTCTGATTACATTAGAGAGGATTTCAGTATAAATGATTTGAAGATGTGACATCCAATATCCCTCTGTTAGCTAACTTTCTGGGAGCCCCATGATGGAAAGGCTCACAAGTTAATTTGAGAGAGGGAGAATGAAATCAGATGAGCAGGTTCTGTTAAATTATTACATGGCTCTGGCTTGAATTTCTCTTTATCGATTGATATCCATGCAATTACCCAGAGCCAACCTGGAGGAAAATCCCCGAAGTTGGGCAATAATTTCCGTGATAGGTTTTTTATTCTTAAATTCATGTCATCAAGTATTAGTCAGATGTTCTCTTTTCCTAGATTGTTAAAAATTGATAAATGAGCTTTTTTTAAAAAGAGATTTATTCCTTTGTATTAGAAAGACAGATTTTGCAGAAAGAAAAGGAGATACAGATCTTCCATCTGCTCGTTCGCTCCCCAAATGGATCAGAGCTGGGAGCCAGGAGCTTCTCGTGGGTCCCCCACATGGATGCAGAGGCCCAAGGACTTGGACCACCCTCCACTGCTTTTCCAGGCACAGCAACAGACAGCTGGATCAGAAGTGGAGCAGCTGAAACTCAAACCAGTGCCTGTATGGGATGCCAACACTATAGGCAGAGGCTTAGCCTTCTGCACCATGACAAGGTTCCCAGAATCTTGTATGTAGATGTTCTTTTTTTTTTTTTTTAAGATTTATTTATTTTTATTACAAAGTCAGATATACAGACAGGAGGAGAGACAGAGGGGAAGATCTTCTGTCCGATGATTCACTTCCCAAGTGAGCTGCAACAGCCGGTGCTATGCCGATCTGAAGCCGGGAGCCAGGAACTTCTTCCGGGTCTCCCACGCGGGTGCAGGGTCCCAAAACTTTGGGCCGTCCTCGACTGCTTTCCCAGGCCACAAGCAGGGAGCTGGATGGGAAGTGGAGCTGCCGGGATTAGAACCGGCGCCCATATGGGATCCTGGGGCGTTCAAGGTGAGGACTTTAGCCGCTAGATCGCTGCACCGGGCCCTCCACTCCACTTTTAAACATCTGTATTATAAGCTGATTTAACAACTTCATAAAAACTGAAGCTGATACTTCATAGCATCAATGTAAAGAACATCTACATGCGGGCTCAGCGGCGTGGCTTAGCGGCTAAAGTCCTCACCTTGAACGCGTCGGGATCCCATATGGGCGCCGGTTCTAATCCCGGCAGCTCCACTTCCCATCCAGCTCCCTGCTTGTGGCCTGGGAAGACAATAGAGGACAGCCCAGGACCTTGGGGCCCTGCACCCGCGTGGGAGACCCAGAGGAAGCTCAGCTCTGGCCATTGTGGCCACTTGAGGAGTGAGCCAGCAGATGAAATTTGTTTCTCTTTTTTGTTCTCTCTGTAAATTTATCTTTCCAATAAAAATAAATACATCTTTTTAAAAAAATTCACCTGAGAGCATTGCCTGCCATTCCTGGCTTACAGGTGTGGAACTGATTTTCAAATACTTGCTCCATAGTGCTCTGAGATGATCATGTGGCTTTTTCTTTTAATGTGTATGTCCTCACTTGTATCCATAGATTGTCCGGCATTTTGTTAGTTATGGAATACTGTGCAGGAAGCTTGCTCCAAGTGACTTTTTATCTGGTGGAGGGACCCCATCCTGGTGATTTCCAGTCTGTTTAAGTTTTGTTTTGTTTTGTTTTGTTTTCTTGAGCAGGATCAGGTCAGGCTGACAGGTGGATGTTGGACAGGCGCAGGTTTGGGCTGTGTGCACCATGGTGTGGGAAGAGTGTGTCTCAGGGCAGGGGGTATTCAGGAGAGACAGAGCTGTGAACTGAGGCAGTCCTCTGGGTTGAATGAGATGGGAAGGAAAACCAGGGAGGAGCTAAAAACCTGGGAGAAGGTAGCCAACCCGGAATGCTCAGTAGGGTTAAAGAGGGTTAGAGAGAGGGAGTGAGCTGGTGCTAAGAAAGTTTAGGCACCTGGTACTTAGCAGGTGTTCTGTGAATCCTCAAGTGAATAAGCACTCTGTAGGTGATGTTTTGGGTGTCAACAAGGCCCAGGGTGTGACCAGGTGGCTAGACTGGAGGTGACA
Source organism: Ochotona princeps (assembly GCF_030435755.1). NCBI lineage: Eukaryota > Metazoa > Chordata > Mammalia > Lagomorpha > Ochotonidae > Ochotona > Ochotona princeps. The sequence continues at coordinate 26,163,312 of NC_080855.1, read as the reverse complement.
TGGATGAGATCATTCCTTCACTTGTCCAGCAAGTCCTTTTGAGCACCTCTGGGATGGCAGGAGATTGTGGTTCCGCCTGACCTTTCCCTGCTTAGGGCACCTTGGAGGAAATCCACACTAAACTAATCATCCTATTGGCCAGCAAGTAGGCAAGGAGGCCCGAATTCCACTGCAGGTGGGACACACGTGGCTGGGATAAGGCGTGACTCTGCCCAGGGGAACTGGATCACAAGAGGGGTGTGGTGGGTCAGCAAGCCTGAGACCTGAGGGATAGAGATTCGCCAGGTCAAGAGAAGGTGGGCTGAGGTTTCAGAACTGTGGACGGGTGGTGGTTTTCAGGAGGAAGTGAAATGAGGTCATGTGGTCAGCCTGGTGGAGGAGGCTCAGGCCTCACAGGGCTGTCCTGGCCACAGTTGCTGTTGGAGTCTCATTCTTTTTTTTTGTTGGGGGGGCGTTTCTCATTCTAAGAGAGCAAGAAGGTGCTGAGGAGCTTCAGTCAGTGGAATAACATGATCACATTGTGTGAGTGTGTTTTGATCAAGGTCAGATTGCTTCTCGGCCTTTTGGCTAAGATCAGACGTGCCCAGCTCAGGCTGTTGCAGCTGTTTGGGGAAGTGAACCAATGTATGGAAATCTCTCTTTGGCTCTCCTCTCTCTGTAACTATGCCTTTCAAATAAAAATAAATACATCTTCAAAAGCAAAAGAGCAACAGGTAACGTTGCCTTTTAAAAAAGAAACGATTTGGAAAAGAAAATGCTTCTGAACTGAACAGTGATACAGGCTTTGTAAATGTTTAGTAGCATTTACACTGTATTAGATATCATAAGCAGAATGGCAATTTGAAGCTTATGGAAGGGGGCCGGACACTCAGCACAGTGGTGAAAACACCACTTGGGCCACACACATCCCATTCCCAGCAGCCTGGGTTCAAGTCCCAGTCCTCTTCCAAGTCACTGGTGTCCTGCTCATACATATCCTGGGAGGCCACAGATGTTGACCCAAGTCCTTGGGTCCTTGCTACCCACGTGGGAGACTAGGATGGAGCTTTGGGTTCCTGTGTTCCACATGGCGCAACCTCAACTGATGCAGCCACTTGAGAAGTCAACTCATGGATGAGGGATCCCCTCCCCCACCCTCTGCTTTTCAAATGCACAGAAGTAAAATCCTTGCCACTATCTGCAGTTCAGGTCTACTCAATGCCATGTTGCTCAGGGCCATGTTGCTCCCACTCCCCATTCCCCTTGAGGAGCTCACAGGATTGACACTGCACCTGCTCAGCGGGTCCAGAAAAGAGGGTAATACACACTGGTAAGCCTGTGCCTCAGCTGGAGGGACACGTGCAAGAGACATACACCTATACCAGGTGTTACATCTCGGGGACTGGCATTGTGGTGCAGTGGGTTAAACCTCTGCAGTGGGCCTCGTGGGATGCCTGTGTCTCGGGTTTCTGACCATTTTTCCTTGGGTGGAGCTGTCTCCGTTTGAAGCCCGCATCATCCAGTTCTCTCTGCCTCTCTCCCGTCACTGCTATTTTCTGGCCAATTGGTAGCTTATCCATTCTCATTAAGGATTTAGTCATCTGCCTCATCATTTTAGCCTTCACATTCTGGCCAAAATCCACATAAAAGGGTGGACACATGGCTGCGACCTTAGTGGACAAATCCCCAGGGCCTGAATCTGAGTCGTCCTCCCTCCCAAGCCCTAGTGTGTGTATGTCTGTGTGCGTGAGAGAGAGAAGTTGCGTGTCTTTCTCTTAAGACTCCCTAGGAGGGGCTCGGCAGCGTGGCCTAGGGGCTAAAGTCCTCGCCTTGAAAGCCCCGGGATCCCATATGGGCGCCGGTTCTGATCCCGGCAGCTCCACTTCCCATCCAGCTCCCTGCTTGTGGCCTGGGAAAGCAGTTGAGGATGGCCCAAGGCTTTGGGACACTGCACCTGTGTGGGAGACCCGGAAGAAGTTCCAGGTTCCCGGCTTCGGATTGGCATAGCACCGGCCCGTTGCGGCTCACTTGGGGAGTGAATCATAGGACGGAAGATCTTTCTCTCTGTCTCTCCTCCTCTGTGTATATCTGGCTGTAATAAAAATGAATAAATCTTTAAAAAAAAAAAAAAGACTCCCTAGGAGACTTGACATCTCCAGCCAGGTTTCTGCCAAGGCCAGCCCTTAGCAGGTGTTTTCTGTGATTGGACCTGAGCCAAGAAGAACCCATGGGATGTTGGTAATGGGTCCCCTCACTGTGGGCAGCAGCCAGAGTTTTCCTCTAAATGTAGGAGTCCCTCATCTCTGGGACAGCCTCGACTCCAGATCCTTCCCGTTCTCTCTAATCCCACTTCTCCCGGATCAGGCAGACCAGCCATCAGGAACGCATGGCTGGCTCCGCAGGGATGGCTGCCCTGACCCGGGACATCCTGGCATCACTCTCCCGCCACAAGCTGGACCATGTGTGGACTGACACACACTACGTGGGACTGCAGTTCCCAGACCCGTATGTGTATTGAAGAGGAGGGGAGGGGTAGTGGGGTAGGCAGCCTCGGGCACTCACCACCCACGCTTCTCAGGGCGCACCCCAACACTCTGCATTGGGTTGACACTGCTGGGAGAGCCAGGGAGCAGCTCCCATTGGAGGACCCGGATGCCTACTGTCCCTACAGTGCCACGGGCAGTGCCACGGTGAGCACCTGGCCTCCTTTGATCCATCCTGGGATGCGACCCTTGTTCAAGGTGTGGGGAACCCATGCACGCTCAGTCATCATGGTCTGTGTTCCTAGGGAGAACTGGTGTATGCCCACTACGGGCGCCCAGAGGACCTACAGGACCTGAGGGCCAGGGGCGTGGAGCCGGCCGGTCGCCTCCTCCTGGTGCGCGTGGGGGTGACCAGTTTCGCCCAGAAGGTGAGAGTCCCTGACTGAGGACAGCATGCAGCTGGGGGGGAAAGCTGACAGAGAAAGAAAGGAAAAATGACAATCTGGTAGGAAGAAAATGCTGGAGGCACCAAAATTGGGGCAGGGAATGGTTCCCTAAGGGGCTGTGGATCCTGCAGGGTAAGAAGGCAGACCAGGGCTAGCTGGTGCCACCCACAGGCTGACAGGTACAGACCAGAGGCTATGCTGCCTTGCTCTGCCCCCCTCTCCCCGCCATCCACCCCCGTCCCCCGCTCTGCTCACTTGTCTTGTCCTCTCCTGTCCTCTGACTTCTTGGTGAAGGAGTCCTGTGGCTTCCCCTCCCCCCACACACACAGGTGGCCAGCGCCCAGGCCTTTGGGGCCCGAGGAGTGCTCATATACCCGGACCCTGCTGACTTCTCCCAGGATGCCCACAAACTAGGCCTGGCCAGCCACCGCGTTGTGTATGGACACGTGAGTCCCGGGGTGGGAAATGGGGGAGGCCAGCAGCGTCTTCCTGCAGTCCTTGTTGGAAGTGGAGCTGATCCCACCCACACCCCCTATCTGGGGAAACCCAGTCTGCAGTTTCAGGGTGGGTATCCCTTTCCACACAGGTGCACCTGGGAACTGGGGACCCCTACACGCCTGGCTTCCCTTCCTTCAACCAAACCCAGTTCCCTCCAGTGGAGTCCTCAGGCCTCCCTAGCATCCCAGCCCAGCCCATCAGTGGAGACATCGCTTCTCGCCTGCTGGGGTGAGGGGTGGGGTGGGGCGCTGGGAGGAGCTGGTGGGGCAGGTGGGAGAGGCTGCAGGTGAGCGAGGAAAAGCTGGACTTCCTGCCCACCTCTCTTGGGCATTGTTGAGCAGCACACAGTTTGTGCAGCCATCCAAGGTGGCCCTGGCTGTCCTGTCCCTACTTTCTGCATGTGCAGAGCCAGAGCCAGGGACGGAGATAAACAGCCAAGAGGACACTGGGTTTCTCTGGGGTCTGGGGCCTCTGCCATTCCCAGCTTTTTCCCATCTTCTTCCCCCTTCAGGAAGCTCGGAGGTCCTGTGGCCCCCCAGGAGTGGCAGGGGCATCTCCCAGGCTCCCCTTATCGCCTGGGCCCTGGGCCAGGCCTGCTGCTTCAGGTCAACAACCACAAGGCCTCCACCCCCATTAACAACATCTTCGGCTGCATCGAGGGTGTCTCTGAGCCAGGTATGCTTGCCCACCCAGTATTACCCACAGTTCCTGCGGCAGACAGGGTTCATCAGCCCTGGCCAGGAGTGCTCCAACCCTGGGGGAAGTGGAGGCAGGCATGGGCCACAGGAGGGGGACGCACAAGCCTGGTAAAATAAGACTGTAGCCAGCGGTGGGGCCAACAGACTGGTTCTCCCAGAGGGCAGGGCATGAGCATGGTGCAGGGTACCACAGGGGTAGGGCTGGGGCAGCTAAGTGGTGGGAACCAGAGATGAAGCTGATAGAGGGGATGGTGTGCAGGAGCGGGTACAGGGGCTCGGACACTGCCCTCCCAGGGCTCATGCTGGGAACTGCCAGTGAAGGAGCTAGGCCCCAAACATGCCCTCCTCAGATCACTACGTTGTCATTGGGGCCCAGAGGGATGCCTGGGGCCCAGGAGCAGCCCGGTCGGCCGTGGGCACCTCCATCCTGCTGGAGCTGGTGCGGACCTTCTCCTCCATGGTGAGCAACGGTAAGGTCAAGGCCGGGACCCTGCAAATGCTGGGACCATGAGCTGAGTCAGGCCTGGGGCTCCGAGGTAGCTGGGAGGGTAGTCACCACAGGGACCCAAGGGATCGGAAGCTTCCTGCTCCATGTCCAGGCTGGGTGACCCCAGGTGAGTGGTCAGCTGGGGACTTGCTGAGAGAGTGAGCACTGAAGCCAGGTGACCAGGACACAAAAAGAGTAAGGGGAGGGGCTGGCGTGGGCTCCCCCAACCATTCCCATTTTCTGTCCCCAGGCTTCCGGCCCCGGAGGAGTCTTCTCTTCATCAGCTGGGATGGGGGTGACTTTGGAAGTGTGGGCTCCACAGAGTGGCTGGAGGTGACACGGGGTCCTGGGCAGGCGGTGTGGTGGCCGGGTCAGCTGGGGGCTTTTACTCTACACCCTGATCCTCACTCCCTCACCACCACAGGGCTACCTGAGTGTGCTGCACCTTAAGGCTGTGGCCTACGTGAGCCTGGATGATGCGGTGATGGGTGAGCTGGGGGTACAATGCCATCTCCAGGCCTCGAGGGCCTCCTGGGGTCTTTCCTGGGAGCCCAGCTTCACTCTCTTGCTCTTTAGGGGATGATAGATTCCACGCCAAGACCAGCCCCGTTCTGATCAGCCTCATTGAGAACATCCTGAAACAGGCAAGCCTTAGCTGGGGCCATTCCAGGGGGTCTGGGCAGTTGGTGGGGACAGAGCCTGACCCCAGGCCCATCCCTCACTGGCAGGTGGACTCCCCCAACCACAGTGGGCAGACCCTGTATGAGCAGGTGGTGTTCACCAATCCCAGCTGGGATGCAGAGGTGTAAGTGGGAATGGGAGGGAGCTGGGGAAGGGGGAGGTGGAGCCCACGGAGCTCCCCCCCTCAACCTTCCGGCCCCCAGGATCAGGCCCCTGCCCATGGACAGCAGCGCCTACTCCTTCACGGCCTTCGCGGGGGTCCCTGCCGTCGAGTTCTCCTTCCTGGAGGTGAGACCTCCGCTCCAGTTCCCGCAGCCCAGGCAGCCCCTGCGAGCATCGGCCCTGCCGCAGCCCTGCCCTGTCCCGCCCGGCAGGAGAACCAGGTTTACCCGTTCCTGCACACGAAGGAGGACACCTATGAGAATCTGCACCAGATGTTGCGAGGCCGCCTGCCCGCCGTGGCCCAGGCTGTGGCCCAGCTCGCGGGGCTGCTCCTCATGAGGCTCAGCCACGACCACCTGCTGCCTCTCGACTTCGGCCGCTATGGGGATGTGGTCCTCAGGGACATCGGCAGCCTCAATGAGTTCTCCGGGGAGCTCAAGGTCCAGCACACCAACCCCACCACTGGCTTCTGGAGGTGGTGGGCTGCAGACCCCCTTATGCTGCTGCCTGGGGGGAGTGGGGCAGGGGGCGGGGTCTGCAGCCTGGCCCTGTGCCTCTGTTTTCCGGTCACCTAACTTCCCAAGCCGCCACGACCCCAGAGGGACCCTCTTCTTCACTCGGGGCCCCTCTCCCTGCCCCCTCCTGCCAGGCTCAGGGTCTCGGCCCCCATCCCGGGCCGGTCCTGGCCCCTCCGCCGGCCCCAGCCCGCGCCTCTGCCCTCAGGCCCGCGGGCTGACCCTGCAGTGGGTGTACTCGGCGCGAGGGGACTACATCCGGGCGGCCGAAAAGCTACGGAAGGAGATCTACAGCTCTGAGGAGCGCGACGAGCGCCTAATGCGAATGTACAACGTGCGCATCATGCGGGTGAGGCCCCGCCCCTCACCGGACGCCCCGCCGCCGGCTCCGCCCCCTCCGCCCTCACTAGACTGACTGGAAGGGTCCTCCCGGCAATTTGGAGTGTGGATTTCTTGTTTCCTTTCTTACTCCTGGTAATGGGATGAGTGAAGCCCAGAAGGACTGCCTGGAGATGTCCTGTGACTCCCTGGCCAATCCACCACTTGAGGTTGACTGGTTGGCAGCCTGCATCCCCCCTCCTTCCTTCCTTTTCCTCATTGCAAGAATGCAACCCTTTGATCTTGGGAAATGGGTGAACAGGGCTTTGGGCTTGGGGGATAGTTCTGTGGGGCACTATTACTAGCAGCATCGTGTTTAGTGCGTGTGGGGTAAGCAAGGGCCCCACAGTGTACCCACAGGGCCCCACAGGGCACGGGGGAATGCAGAGGTTACAGGAAAAGAACGCATTTACCTTGGGTAGGTTCATGAACTTCCTCCCTCTGGCTTCCAGCTGCTGTTCCCTGCCTGTCTCCATTGGCATCACTATGGCTCTGTCTACAGAGTCCACCCCTCCGTTGTTATTTTTAACTTAATTTACTTCTTATTTTAAAGGCAAATAGAGCTTTCATTTGCAGGTTCACTCCCCTGGCACTGGGCCAGGCTGAAGCCAGGCACGAAGAATCACCCCACCCCCTGGTCTCCCGTGGGGATGGGAGGGCCCCATGCACTTGGCGCATCTACTTATCGTTCAGGCTCAACATCAGGGAGCTGGATGGGCACTGGAGCATCCAGGACTTGAACCAGTGCTCTAGTATGGGAAGCTGGCGTTGCAGGTGGCTGCTTTGTTTCCTGTGCCATGGCGCCAGTCCTAAACCCATTCCTCATACTCTGCCTCCCTCACTTCTTTCTCTGCCCTCTCCAACCTCTTCTGATCTCTCCTCTTGTCATTCTGGTCTCATATCCCCTCCCCTGAGACATGTGTGATCCTTGGTGCAGGGAGACGTGGAGATTCAGCTTAGCTCGGTCTCCTTCTCGGATCTTGCCGTAAGTTTTTGGGAATACAAAGCTGTTGAGGGGTGAGAGGCCCCGGAGTGTAACGTGGGTGGTCCAGGCCCTCGGCAGAGAAGGGACTCAATGCGAGAGTTGGTCCAGACAGAGGTCTTCTTTGTAGCTGTATACCAAAGATTGATCAACTTCAGCCAGCAGGCGAAAATACAGCCACTTGCTGGTTTTTGTAAAGTCCTACTGCAACACAGCCATGTTCTTCAGTTTGTGTGTTGCCTGTGGCTGCCTATTTTTTTAATTCACTTTTTTTTAAATTGAAAAGGCAGATTTATAGAGAGGAGAGATAAAGACATGGAGAGAGATCTTCCATCTTTTCATTCACTTCCCAAATGGTTGCAGTGACTGGAGCTGAGCCAATCTGAAGCCAGGAACCAGGAGTTTGTTCTGGGTCTCCCACGTGGGTGCAGGGTCCCAAGGAGCTATCCTTGACTTCTCTCCCAGGCCACAAGCAGCAGGGAGCTGGATAGGAAGTGGATCAGCCGAGACATGAGCCATAATCACCCCTATGGGATGCCAGTGGTGGCAAGTGGAGGATCAGCCTGCTGAGCCGCTGTGCCAGCCCCTGTGGCTGGCTTTTTGCCTTTTCTGCACCAGTGGTGACTGACACTGGACAACTGTAATAAGGACCAATCTGACCTGCAAAGTGACTTGCATAGCAGAAAATCTTTACTGCCTGGCACTTTGTAGAGCAAGATTTGCCAAACTCTGTTTTGGACTGGGACTTGGGGTTGAAGTTACCGGCAGAACTTAAGCTGCTGGCAAGAAAAGCAGAGAGCCCCAGAGGTAGAGTGTGGCAGCGAAATCTGCCCAGCTTTCCTCAGAAACAGGTTGCGGACCTGCAGAGCCAGATCAGGAGCTGCTGCAGAGGCCCAGGGCCGGGGAGCTCCCAGCCAGGGTTAGGGGGCAGAGAGCACAGGCTGCTTGTGTAAGAAGCTGGTGTTCGAGGGTCTGAGGCATAGGGAGGCTTTGGAGCAGTGAGCAATGTGGTGAAAACGCAGTCTGGGAAGGGAGTCTAGCCGGAGGATAAATGACCTGGAGAGGAAGTGGAGCGTGCAGGGGGCAGCCAGCACCTGCAGGTGGGGCCAGGGCCTGACCACAGGTGGAGGAAGAAGGAGGCGCTGCTGTGAGGAGAGGACTGGCTTGCTGGGAACCCAACTTCAGCTCCAGCAGTATTATTCCCCTACAGTCGGGAGATGGCGAATGCATAGATGGAGGCTCAGAGAGGCCAAGTAACTCCCCCAAGATCACACAGGGAGGGGTAGAGTCAAAATTAGAGACCAGACCAGTCTAACACTCCTTGCCCCAGGCTGTGCTCACTCCACTCTGCCTCCCCCGTGAGGGGGTATGGCCTGCCCCTGGGGAGGATGGTGCATGCACCTGCGTGAGGCTGGACAGCAGGAGCTCCTTCCCCTGGAGCACATGGGGCAGCTGTGCCTGCGGAGGCCTTGGTGAAGCCGCTGACAGGGATGAGCTGTGTGATTTCTCAGTGGGTGACGGATACCCGTGAGGGCTGAGGCCCACAGGAGGCCCCTCCCCCGAGAGGCCGGCAGAGGTGGGAGGAGGTGAGGCCAGGGAGCAGCACCCCGGGCCAGAGGGCGGCTGACCAGTCAGGTGCCTCCTGAGGATCTGGCCTTCCCCTGGACGTTGGACCTTGGGCTGTGGACACTGGGGGAGGTGGGACAGAGTGACTGGGGCGCGCGCGGGCAGCTTTGGTGTTCAGATTTGTTCTTCGAGGTACTGTGCAGGGAAACGGAAAAGTTGAGGAAAGCAGGTTGGAGGACCCAGATGCAAGCTTGGGGGCTTAGTAATAGAAAGGAGGGGCTCGCGCCCGACTTAGCGGGAGGACGCACCCTGCCCGGCAATTGATTGCGTCACAGGATGGCTGTTCCTGATTGGACAGTCGGAGGGAGGCGGGACTTAGGCTGCCCCTGGAAGTCTGTCAAGTACTTGCTTGATCCCAGGCAGGCTGAGGGGTGATTCAAGCCTTACTCCCCCAGCAAACCCCAAGTCTGAGTGCATCCCATTGTTTACACAGGTGGAGTTCTACTTCCTGTCCCAGTACGTGTCGCCGGCTGATTCCCCGTTTCGCCACATCTTCCTGGGCCGTGGGGACCACACGCTGGGTGCCCTCCTCGACCACCTCCGGCTGCTGCGCACTGGCAACTCCAGCGACTCGGGAGTGGCGACTGGCCTGGGCTTCCAGGAGAGCCGCTTCAGGCGCCAGCTGGCCCTGCTCACCTGGACGCTGCAGGGGGCAGCCAACGCGCTTAGCGGCGACGTCTGGAACATCGATAACAACCTCTGAGGGCAGCCAGCCTTGCTGGGCACCCCCATGCCCCTGAGCCCTGCCGAGAGCTCCTCCTGTCCACTTCAGCGATGGAGGGGGACAGAAGTGACCCACGCTCGCGGCTGCCGTTGGCTCCTCATTCACCTCAGTGCAGAAGGGCATACAGTCCTGAGAGCAGAGACCATTCTGGAAAGTTTGCCAGGCCTGGGACCTTCATGGCCAGCTCTTTGGCTGGCATGCTGCCCTGACGGCTGACAGGAGCCCTGTAGTGGGTGGGCCATGGACTCTGGATATCAATAAACCTCTTGATGCCATCTCTTGTCCATAGTGCCTCACCGTCCTAACTTTCCCTAATGCCCCCGTTGAGCCCTAGGGGAGGGGATGCCCCAAGGAATGAGGTGGAAAAGAGAGAGCTTTAGAAAACTAAGAAAACAAAGAAGGCCCACTCTCCCACCTGCCGTAGGGGTGGGGCACTGGCTCAACACCTTATCCTGGGCTAGGTTGTGCTACATGACCCACAAGGCCTGGTGAAATAAAATGCAAGGCCCTGTGTTGAAAACGCGGGAACAGAGGCTGGCCTTGTGGTGCAGTGGGCTGAGCTGTGACTGCAATGCCAGTCTCCCAAACTGGCACACCAGTTCAAGCCCCAGGTGTCCTGCTTTGGATCCAGCTCCCTGTTAATGTTCCTGGCAAGGGAGAGGACGATAGTTCAAGTTTTTGGACCTTGCCTTCCGGAGGGAGGCTGGGATGAAGCTCTTAGCTTCTTCCTGGCCGTGGTTTGGCTCAGCCCTGGCTGTTGGCAGTCATTTGGGGAGTGAACCAGCAGATCAAAGATCTCTCTTTCACTGTGCCATGGTGTTCTTTGCTACATCATGTCGCATTCCTTAGGTACACCCTCGCAGACACCCAGGTGCTGTGCCACAACCTGGGAGGAAGAGCTCATAGCGCCTAGGACCCTGGTGGGGGAGGAGTGTGGCAGCTGCCTCTAGGAGGCAGGGACCCAGAAGTCCAAAACCCTGCCTCGATGGTCCCGGCGAGTTTCCCTTCTGATGCATAAGTTCAAAAATAAATTATTGGGGTTGTGCTGTGATGCAGCTGGGAAAACCAACACCTTTGATGTTGGTTTGAATCCTGGCTGCTCCACTTCTGCTGCAGCTCTCTCTAACGCACCTGGGAGAGCAGCAGCAATTGGTCCAAGTATGTGAACCCCCGCACTCACATGGGAGACCTAGAAGCTCCTGGCTCTGATCTGGCCAAGCCTTGGCTGTTGTAGACATCAAGGGAGTGAACCAACAGGTGGAAGATCTCTGTGTCTCTCCTTTTTAAAAAAAATCTTTAAAAAGTAAGATCATTAAGAACTTCAAGACAGAAAACACAGAACATTAAGCCTCACAGTCCTGCTCTGAGCACATGTCCCTGTAAGACCACAGTGGCCATGCACCTGACACTGACCTGTCTCCTCCATAGGAAAGCAGACCCCAAGCCCTAAGGCACAAGACAAACCTTATCTGAAATGCTTGGGGTCGGAAATACTTCAGATCTTGATTTTTGGACTGAGTCTACTGGATAAGGACCCAAGTTCATCCTTGGAACTTGTTTCATACCTACACCTTATACACATGCCTGAAAGTAATACAATATCATCTTTGTAGTGTGATTTGCTTTAATGTTTCAGTATTTATTTTATTTGCTTGAAAGGCAGAGTAACAGAGAGGGAGGGAGGGAAAGAAGAGAGGCAGTGAACCATCTGCTGGTTAAAACTCTGTAAATGACCAGGAACTTCTTCCAGGTCCCCCACACGGGTGCAGGAGCCCAGGGACTTGGGCAATCCTCCACTACTTTCCCAGGCACATTCGCAGGGAGTTGGGTTGGAAGTAGAGCAGCCTAAATTCAAACCACCTATTATAAAGGTTGCTGGCATTGCGAGCATCCACTTTATCAGCTACACCAATGCCAGCCCCAATGCATTTACTTTTTTTAAAAGCATATTTGGAGGCCCAGTGGCTAAAGTCCTTGCCTTGCACACGCTGGGATCCCATATGGGTGCCAGTTCTAATTCCAGTGACCCCACTTCCCATCCAGTTCCCTGCTTGTGGCCTGGAAAAGCAGTGGAGGACGGTCCAAAGTCTTGGGATTCTTCACCTGTGTGGGAGACCTGGAAGAGGCTTTGAGTTCCTGGCTTCAAATTGGCTCAGCTCCAGCCGTGGCAGTCACTTGGGGAGTGAATCAACAGATAGAAGATCTTTTCCTCTGCTTTCCTCCTCTGTATATCTGACTTTCCAATAAAATTTTAAAAACAGGGCCCAGCGCGGACCTGGCGGCATGGCCTAGTGGCTAAAGTCCTCGCCTTGAGGGCCCTGGGATCCCATATGGGCACCGGTTCTGGTCCCTGTGGCTCCACTTCCCATCCAGCTCCCTGCTTGTGGCCTGGGAGGGTGGTCGAGGAGGGCCCAAAGCTTTGGGACCCTGCACCCGCGTGGGGGACCTGGAGGAGGTTTCAGGTTCCCGGCTTCGGATCGGTGCAGCACTGGCCGTTGCAGTCACTTGGGGAGTGAATCATCGGACGGAGGATCTTCCTCTCTGTCTCTCCTCCTCTCTGCATATCTGACTTTGTAATAGAATGAATAAATCTTAAAAAAAAAAAAAAACAAAAAAACAGGGCCCAGCACAATGGCCTAGCAGCTAAAGTTCTTGCCTTGAACGCATTGGGATCCTATAGGAGGGCCAGTTCTAATCCTGGCAGCCCCGCTTCCCATCCAGTTCCCTGCTTGTAGCCTGGGAAAGCAGTTGAGGATGGCCCAAAACCTTGGGACCCTGCAGCCATGTGGGAGGCCAGGAGGAAGCTCTGGGCTCCTGGCTTCTGATCAGCTCAGCTTCGGATGTCGTGGCCACTTGGGGAGTGAATCATGGGAAGGAAGATCTTCCTCTCTGTCTCTCCTCCTCTCTGCCTTTCCAGTAAGAATAAGTAAGTCTTTAAAAAATTTTTAAAAATAAATGTTGAAAGAAAACTGTATTTGGTCCTGGCACTGCAGCATGAAGTTAAGACATAACTTCTTTTACTGACATCATATTAGAATACCAGTTCATGGGCCCAGTGCGGTGACATAGTGGCTAAAGTCTTCACCTTGAACGCACCAGGATCCCATATGGGTGCCAGTTCTAGTTCTAGCAGCTCCACTTCCCATCCAGCTTCCTGCCTGTGGCCTGGGAAAGCAGTCGAGGATGGCCCAAAGCCTTAGGACCCTGCACCCATGTGGGAGACCTGGAGGAAGTTCCTGGTTCCCGGCTTCAGATCAGCGCAGCACCGGCCGTTGCAGTCACTGGATGGAAGATCTTCCTCTGTCTCTCCTCCTCTATATTTGACTTTGCAATAAAAATAAAATAAATCTTCAGAAAGAAAAATACCAGTTCACAGGCCAGTGTTGTGACATAGTAGGCTAAACCTTAGCTTGTAGTGCCAGGATACCATATGGGCACCGGTTCATATTCTGGTTGCAAATGGGTTCAAGGGATCGATCCCCTGTTACTCAGGTGGGAGACCCAGATGGAGTTCCAGGCTCCTGGCTTTGGGCTCTGCCGGCTGTGCCTTTATTTTTTTAAGGTTTATTTATGTATTATTTTGATAGGCAGATTTACAGACAGAAGGGCAGACAGGAAGAACTTCCATTGCTGCTTCATTTGCATGTGGTCACGACAGCTGGAGCTGAGCCAATCTGAAGCCAGGAGCCAGAAACTTCTTCCTGGTCTCCCATGCAGGTGCAGGGTCCCAAGGCTTTAGGCTGTCCTTGACTGCTTTCCCAGGTCAGAAGCAGGGAGCTGGATGGGAAGTGGAGCAGTCAGGACATAAACTGGTGACCATATGGGATCTGGTGCTGCAGGGTAAGCATTTAACCACTGAGCCTTCATGCCAGGGTCCTTTTGAGAGGCAACCAGCAGGTGGGAAATCTCCCCTCTGACTCTCCCTCTCTCTGTGTCACTCACTTTCAAGTAACTAAATAAATATAAATAAACAAAAGCCTCTGGATCACAGCAACGCCTTTTCACAGCACTCCAAGTAGAACCTAAGATGAATTATGGGGAAAGCCAGCCAGCATGACTAATTATCATTTCAATATGGACAGTCCAGGAAGAAGGGTCTTGGGGCCACAGCCAACACGCTCCCCCACCTCCTGGACACCAGTGCAGGCCCATCCTCTGCATGTTATCGGAGCCTGTTCAGGCTGTGGGGAGGTCCGGAGGCCCCCAGAGCCAAGCTGGGACAACTGATAACCACCCAAGATAGCGGACAGGAGCTGTCCTAACAACAGTATCTCACTGATGCTTTGTCCCTTGTCAACAATCTGGAGAAAACCAGTAGACAGAATATCTGTCGGGCCTGGCGTGATAGCGTAGTGGCTAAAGTCCTCGCCTTATACACGCCGGGATCCAATATGGGTGCTGGTTCTAATCCCAGCGGCTCCACTTTCCATCCAGCTCCCTGTTTGTGGCCTGGGAAAGTAGTCGAAGATGGCTCAAAGCTTTGGGACCCTATACCCACATGGGAGACCTGGAGGAGGCTCCTGGCTCCTGGCTTCGGATTGGTTCAGCTCTAGCAGTTGCAGCCACTTGGGGAGTGAATCAACAGATAGAAGATCTTCCTCTCTGTTGCTCCTCCTCTCTGTATATCTGCCTTTCCAATAAAATAAAATAAATCTTGAAAAAAAAAAAAAGAACATCTGTCACTATGACTTTCAAATCAATAAAAAAAAAAATAAAAAATCAACTTGGGGCTAGCACTGTGGCATAGTAGGTGAAACGCTACCTGCGATACTGGCATCCCATGTGAGCGCTGGTTCAAATTGTGGCTACTCCACTTCCTGTCCAGCTCCCTCCTTATGGCCTAGGAAAGCAGTGGAGGATGGCCCAAGAGCTTGGGTCCCTACACTTATGTGGCAGACCCCGAATTAGCTCCTAGTTTTGGCCTAACCCAACCCTAGCCTTTGTAGCCATTTGGGGAGTGAACCAGCAGATGGAAGATCTGTCTCTCCTCTTTTTCTGTAACTCTGCATGTCAAAGAAATGTCCTTTTTTTTTTTTAAGCTACCTTGTCTGACAGATTTTGTTAGAGGTACAAGCAGAGCCTCAGAGAAACACACGAACTTGCTGGAAGGCTGGCATGCTGGACGCAATACCAGGATTTACCAAGCTCCTGTCCAGCCTTTGTGGGCTCCCCTGTGGCAACAGGGCTGGGAGGCAAGGGAGAGGCTGTGCAGTAGTAGCCTATAGCTTTCACTGTAATTTTAGAAATTTATTTTATTCAACTTGGAAAAATGAATACAAATCCCTGGAATTTTTTTCTCCTTAGGGATGGAGGGAGGAGGCAGTCAGGGAGGAGGAAGAGGAGAGACGTTGAGGCAAGGGGGGAGCAACACAGTGGCTGTCTCCAGGCCCCACCTGGGGGCTCAGGTCCGGAGAAACACCATGGTGAGGAGGCCTGCAGGCGTCAGAGAGGGAGAGCAAGGTCAGCCCAGCAGCCTACCCCTGGCGCCCGTCCTGAGGCACCCCATCCCCACCCCCACTCCTGTCCTGGTTACCGCTCAGAGGACACGCTCACCCAAGACTCACCCAAGACGTAGGCTGCCACCAGCTTCTGTCCCAGGGACACGTGCAGGACTTGGGGCAGCTGGCTGCCAAGCTGGTCCTGCAGCGGGAGCAGCAGGAAGGCCACCGACACTAGGCCCGTGAGCAGGAAGAGCAGGAAGGAGCTGGTGGCCAGCTGCTGCCGGGGTGCTGGGGGACAAGGTTCCTCAGTGGCTGGCCGCCCTGCCCCAGGTGTCTCAGGGAGGAGGCTGACCACAGGGGGCCTCCTTCCCCACTGCCCCCACCAGGAGCACAATGCCAAGGCAATGCTACCCTCTCCTGGGTCCACACAGCCCTCACTCCAGGGCCGGGGCTCTTTGTTCTCCTTTTGCCCTCATGACCATCTGCTGTGCACCTGCATGCGTGGCAGGCAGGGGCCGCTCTCTGCCTCCCAAACCTAGCGCACAACTGAGGTATTGCTTCACATTGAACTGAGCTGGAACTGGACAGGAAGTATTGCAATTAACTGAAGAAGATCTGCCCCTCCACACACGAGCTGCAGTCTCCTCCCCCTCCCCGCCTAAAATCTCGACTCCTAGGGCAAAAGGCCACATAATGACCATGCAAAGAGATGTCTTCCAACCCTATTAAGCTCCATCTCCAGACTCAACCTAGCTCCTTCCCCCATCTTTTCACTCACCCTCTGGGAAGGGTCTCGCCAGGGTGGCTGCTGTCCAGGCAGGAGGTCCCTGTTGGGGCGCCAGGTCAGGTGGTCCCTGAAGCTCCAGGGGCCGCGCCGGGGGTCTGAGAACGGAGGTGATGTCCTTGCGCCCCACCACTCGGCCATCAGCCCCCTCCTCCAACAGCTCGATGCGGAAGCGGTCCTGCACGTCATAGTGGCTGGGGATGGGGGCCACATGGCGGATGACACTGTCCCCGAGGCAGGAGCCGGTCGGCGCGATGGAGAGAAGAGTGAGACGGGGCATCAGTCACGTGTCCCCCTTGTTCCCCCACCCCCAGCCTTTCCTTCAGGGACACGGACAGGTGAGAGGACAAGATCTCAGAGCTAAAGCAACAGGTTGCAGTGACTCCTGCTTTTGGTCCACCTCTCCTCCGCACCCCGCCCCCCAATTCACTCACATGTCAATGCAGGACTGAGCCTTCACGTAGCCTTCCGCGTCAAACACCGTGTATTTGGCAGGTGCTGTGCACAGGACTGGGTGGGGAGTTGATAAAGAGACACCAGCCTTGTCCACGAGGGGACACCTGAGCCCCCTCCGCCACTTTGGACCGCAGGACTCCAGGGGCTGGCCCTCTGACCCCACTCAAGGCACGCACAGCCCCCCGCCCCCTAACCCGAGGCGCGCATCCCTCACCTCGGAAGCGAAGCGCAGTTCCTGTGGGGTTATACAGGGTCAGCAGCTGTCGGGGGCCGCTCCGCTGGTCAGCCCTGAACACTAGATCAGGGGGGAAGACGAGGACCGGAACCACGGGTCCCGAGGGAGCAGGGGCGCTGCGGGACCCCCGCCCAGGGGCCCCTGCACCCACCAGCTCCTGGTCCTGTGGCGCCCCACGGCGCATGCAGGCTTTGAGCGGTCGGACATCCGAGGGCAGAACTCAGGGAACAGGGCCTGGAGTCCAGGGCTGGCGGTACGAGGGGCGACAGGGGTCACGATGAGATGGTGGGACAGGGCCAGGACGGATGCCGCCACCGCCTCGGAACCCCACTCGATAGGGACCCTTCCCCCAAACCTGTCCCTTTCCAGCCAGGTACCCCCTTTAGATCCCGCTGGCCACGCCCACCCACCCCTAAACCTGCCCCTCGCCGCTTCCAATCCGGGCTTTCTCCTCAGGCCGGGTTCGCGGGTCCACCAAGTCCCGCCCACGGGCAGAGGCCCCGCCCCTTCCGGACGCCCCGGTGTGCCCGCCCCCTCTCTCCGGCCAGGTTCCGCCCGCTGCTGCAGCCGCCTTCGGAGCTGCCTTACAAACGCTTCCTGCGCTCCGAAACACCTTCGTGCCCGTCCCCTCCCTGAGCTTCCGCTCTCGAACGGCCGGCCGTTTGTGTCGTGGAGGCTCATCTTATAATCATAGCCCCTGCCAATCAGAGGGGAGCCCCTACGAAAGCTGCCATTTTTCCCCAGCTCCCTAGCTACACTTCCGCCGTACAGCGTTTCCTATTGGCCAAACGACCTCGACACCGCTCGACGCTGGGCGCTGATCGGTGCGGTTGAAGAGCGTACGGAACGCTTGCCTCCTGGCGCCGGTGATTGGCTTGGTTCCTTGACGCGTTGGGGGAGCGGAGCATGGCGGCCAAGCCAGGATCAAAACTGTCCACTGGGTGGCAGGGCCCATCTGCTGCCCTCCAAGGTTTGTGCTGGCAGCAAGTTGGAGCCAGGAATGGAGCCAAGGTACTCCAATGTGCGATGTGAGTAACTTTTTAATTTACAAAGTATTTTTTTTTTTTTTTATTATTACAGAGAGATCTTCCATCTGCTTGTTCACTCCCCAGAGGGCTGCAACACCCAAGGCTGGGCCAGGCTGAAGCCAGGAGCCAGAATTTTCTTCCAGGTGTTCCACGTGGGTGCAGCGGCCCAGGCACTTGGGCTAGCTGTTTTCCCTGCCATGCAGCAGCTGTGTCACCAGCTGGCATTCATAAAGGGATGTTGGTACCACGGGTGTTAGGCTAAATACAATGCTACCCCCGGGTGTGAGCATACAAGCCGGCAGACAAAATGCACACTCCTTTGAATTTTCCTCCTGCCACGATTGCACTACCTGATCTCATATTTTCCATTTATTTATTTGAAAGAAAAGCTAGCACAGAGAAAAGGAGAAACAAGAGCTCGCCCATCCAATCACAGGTTCGTTCACCTTCCAGATGTCCGTGACAGCTGGAGCTGGGCCAGACAGATTCCAGAAGCTCCCATCGGGGTCTCCCATTTGTGACAGGGACCCACAACTGCTACCCCTCCCAGGATGTACATCAGCAGAGAGCTGGAGGCAAGACTTGGTGGGTGGGAAGCAGGCATCACAGGCTGGCAGCTTAACCTGTTAAACACAGGGTGTGCCACTTGGTGAGCGACTGGGACGCACACTGAGGGGAGGGAATGCAGAGGCCTGGAGCAGAAGGGTGCTGGTAAGCGGGCTGGTGGAGCAAACAGAAGGCACCTGTCTGCTGCTTGCACACCTGAATGAAAATCTATCCGCAAGGTGGCCTTTACCCTGAGAAAGAGATCTCTTGACAAAACATTTTTTTCCAGTTAAGAACCATTTATTCAGATCAGAAACACCACATGCCTTAGGGCCAGGTGTCCTTGGAGCTGGCCCCCAGAGTTTCAGACCTGGGATTGGGTGGGTTAGGAGGGGCACTTCCTCTTGCTCAGGTTGGTGAGTATCTGGTCTTGAGTAGGGCGGTAAAGGACCACGAAGCTGTCTGGAGGAAGGACGGGTCCATTGTTCTCGTCCACCTGACCCATTAGCAGGTAGCTGGCTCCTGGGGGAGGAGAGGGGACAGGATTGAGAGTTCATGTTCCACACCTGTGTCACTTGAGAGTGGCTCAGCCTGCCCACTGCCCAGCGTGTGTCTGTCTGTTACCTCTCTTCAGGGGACGGCATTGCTTGCAGGGCACGTAAAACTTGAGGGAGGTATCCGTGGGCGGAGAGGGCAGGTCCAGGCCACCGGTTTTATAAACGTTCATGAGACTGACTGTGACGGTGAGACCTTCACCTGGGCCCCGAACGATGGACTTGACTGTTCCCGTCACAACTAGGGGAGGAAGGAGGTGGGAGATGAAGAGCCCGGAGGCCGGGGTGGATCTGGGACCAGAAGAGGGCAGATGGTTGGGGGAGCTGTGGGGCGTGGATGGGCATCTTACCCAGGCTGCTGGTGCAGAAGTTGCCCTGCAGGGTGCCTGTCCGCTGGCACTGCTTGGGGCAGGGGGCACCTAGGAGGGAGGGGGAGCTGTTTGTGGTGGGCCAGCACCTTGCAGCTCTGGGTCCCTCAGGCAAGACCAGCCTTTGGCAGGAAGCCTTTGGACCCCAGCCCCTACTCCTTCCTGTACTCACCAGGGCCAGTGGCAGTGGCCTTGGTCTGGAGTGGGGTCTCAGGCTTCTCTGTAGGTTGGACACGGGGTTTGGGGGGTGGCTTGACTTTGGGTCCAGTTCCCGTCTTAGGGCCCTGGTGGTCGAGGTGGGTACCCGGTCGTGCATCCGCTCCTGGGCCCTGGGCCGGCCCTGGTGATGCCGCGCCCCTGGATTGGATCTTGTAGAAGGCTGAGAAGCCGTCGGCGGTGACACTGAGATCTGAGACGAACTGGACCAGGAGCTCGTTTCCCTCAGAGAAGATGGGGCTGCAGGACCCGGCGGGAGGCATCAGGTGACCACTTCCAAACCCCACGGCTTTGCGGGCTAGCTGCCCGACTTTGCACAGTCCCCCACTTGGCTCTTCAGGCCGACCCCAGCCAGAGTAGCCAGGGGCCGAGGCTCTGCCCACTGGCTCAGGTTCCGCCCTCTAGGAGACCCCAGATCCGCTGCCCTGCCCCTCTTACCCCGGGGTCATGTCGCCGCAGAACTTCCCCAGCCTCTTGGCATCATCACTCACGGCTCCGTTGAAGATGCTGACCGAGTCATAGCGACAGTAGGTGTCCGGCTCCAGGTCAAACTTCCCAAAGGTCAGCGCGATGACCTGGTGGCGGACCAAGGCGGAGGCATCCTGGCACCCTGCACCCTTATAGCCGCCCGATCTGGCCTTCCAGGATACCCCAGATCTTTTCCTTTATCTCACTGCTCAGGGGGAGCACACCCCCACCAGGGGGCCCTGTATCTGTTGGGGCTCACACTCTAGATGAGACACCGGTGCCCGCCCGCCCACCCACTCCTTGGCACCACATAGGTTGCACCAAGCATGTATACCAGTCAAGGCTGCGCTGGCTGCAGTTGGATGACCCCTCTCCCGAGTCCCCAAGGGGGTGAGACCCAGCAGAGGGGCAAGTACCTGATCAGGGGGTGCAATGATGTGCCAGGAACAGCTGACGCCCGGGGGGTAATCGGACTCGGGCCAGTTGGGCGTGGTCAAAGTTCCCTGCGCCTTCTCCATGCGCCCCCCGCAAACCTGGTGCTCTGGGGAGGGGAGAGAGGAGCCGGGGTGGGGGGCGCTGGAGAGCTTGTGGCAGCTCAGGGAGAGCGCACTAGGCCCAGATGAGCAAGTTCGGGTGTGTGGGTCTCGGGATGAGGGATGGTCCAGAGGAAGGGAGAGGAGAGAGGAGGAGGGCAGGTTAGCAGAGGCGGCTGGTGGAGCGGGTGCCCCTGTGGGCAAGTGGGAGGAGGAGGCATTGGCTGGGCGCACTCCCTTCCGTGCCCCTCCCCGACTGACCACACCGCGTCTCTTTCCCCCGGGAGATCCCATCCCCCCGGCCTGGCAGAGGGATCCCCTTGGCAGGCCGGAGATCCCCCAGGCCCTCAGGCGCCCTCCACTTAGGGCTCTGTCCCAGAGGTCCCTTTGGGGAGGTCTCCGCCTGAAACATCTCAAGGAAGACTTCTGCCACCAGGAGGGGGTGATGGGACCGCAATCGGGAGCCCAGAGTTGGGCAAGGGGGGCTCCAGGTTGGGGGAACTTAGTCCTCCACCCAGCCCTAGGGGTGCCCCCTCACACCCATCGGAGGGAGCCCGATTGCGGACGGGCCGGACAATTACTCACCGTCCCAGTAACCCCAGGCCGCCCATTCCACCCGCGGGTCGGTGACCCATTTCCGCCTCGCGCCTGGGGGGGGGCCTGGAAGAGGGGGTGGGTGGGAGCGGGAGGGGGGAAGAAAAGACCGGGAGGAGGGACTGAAGGGGCAGTTAGTGAGGAGAAAGGGTAAGGGAGGCAGGGGGGACCCTAGGCTGGGACGCCAGGCGGGGTGTGAGGGTGGGGCTGGTTAGGGCTGGGCGGGGCCTGCGCCGGGAAAGGGGCCGGGAAGGGGCGGGCCGAGGGGCAGGAGGGCTCACCAGTGCCCGAGGTGGCCCGCCCGCTGTACCAGAGCAGGAAGCCTCGTCCTCCCGTGCCCTCATCTGCCGTCATCCTCAGGGTCACCTGGTTGCCCGGGGCGATTACAGGGGCAGGCCGGAAGGTCCCACAGAAGCGCCCAAGCCGCTGGCCTGAGGTCCCAGCCCCCGCAAAGATCTCCAGGGCATCGTAGCGGCAGGAGGGGTGTAGCTCCAGGTCAAAGACTCGGAAGGAGAGGGACACAGTCTGACCCTCGGGGACCTGAAACAAGGGGACAGGGCAGGGAGCCCACAAAGTCACGCAAATCTCCCCGCCCCACCCCCACCCAGGGGTCTCTCCATTAGCAGTTTGAGGGCCAGCAGAGGACTTGGGCTCTGCATCCCTGGACCCAATTGGAGACTCCAGGTCTTTGCAGAGAGGGGAGTGAGCAGCTAGGAGAGAATAGGGAGTGGAGAGTCAGGATGGGAGCTATGAGTCAGGAGCCCTGGGGAAGAGGACCCTGAGGGTACCCAGCAGAGGGGTCAGGCCTTTCCCTGGGAGAACGGGCATTGGTGACCAGAGGGGTCTCTCACCGTGATTGTCCAGATGCATTCTTTATTGGGGGGGTAGAGATTGGGGAAACCCTCGCTTGCCACGTAACCTGAGTCCCCTGTCACATCGCCTCCGCACAGGAATACAGGTCTGGGGAACAGGAGGGGGCTTGTCAGGGGGTGTGGGTAATAGTCGAGAGACTGGGATAGGTAAGGATGGGTGGGCGGCAGGGGTCTGGAAAGAGTAAAGGCCAAAGGGATCTCAGGATGCCATAGCCCCTGAAGGGGATGGGGTGGAGAAGGTGCCAGCAGACGGTAAGGGAAAATTGGACCACTCTGGCTTCCCTCTGGCCCCCCAGATCCCCACCCCCACGCAGGCAGGAATTCCCGGAATCCTCAGCCCCTCTTCCCCACGCTCCATCTCCACCCCGCCTCCTCCTGCATGGCAGTCGGGGACAGGAGCTGCCTAACCTAACCACTTCCAGATGTGGACACAGCAGCCACGAGGCGGGGTGGGGGAGGGCAGGGGAGGGGCAGAGAGAAGCGGAGCTGCTGACATGAGTAAGGACCTTCACAGAGAACCTGGAGACCAGCCTCCCCTCCTCCCCCAGCCTCTCAAGGTCCTGGAGCTGTTCCAGTCCACCCCTGGAGTCCCTGCCTCCCAAGTCTCCCCTCTTTCTGTCCCCACCCCTCCCCCCCATGTCTCTAGTTCCTGGAATCCAGATGTCCAGCTATCAGGCAAGTTCAGGATCTTGGCTCACTTAAGACTCCGTTGTGGTGGTGGTTTGCAGGGGGGAGCCAGCAAGAGTCTGGGTAGAGGAGGAAACTTAAGAGGGCCAGAGGACCAAGGCTGGAGGGAGGGGAGCAGCAAGTAGCAGGCAAGGGTGGTCTTCAACAGGGACGGAGATCTTGGCAGGTGGGCTGGGGTGGCAGAGGGGATGTGTCAACCAGACCATCCCAGGCTGTCCACAGGCATGACCCACAGGAAGCAGAGACCAGAAGTTCCCCTAAGCTATCTGTAAGAGGCTCAGACCTACCTGGTGTAGTTGGGGGTCTGGCCCCGGGTGAGAGGAAGCAGGGCCCAGGCTGTGAGGAGGGGCCCCAGGAATGAGACTGTGGCAGCAGGCAACATGTTGGGGGGAGGGGAATAGTGCTGGGGTCCTCAGACGAGCAGGCAGCAGCTGAGCTTGGCGGAGGAGGAGGAGGTGGCGGCGCGGCAGCGGAGGCAACAGCAGCGGCGGGATAATCAGTGCCAGATGAGGCAGCCCCAGGCCGGCGTGTGGGCGTGGGGACCGGCCAGCGGGGCGGGCGGCAGGAAGGCGGGACAGTGGCAAGTCCAGGGGCCTCCCTAGGTCTAGGACACAGAAATAGTGGCCTAAGTAGGGGGGTGGGGCAACAGAGGCCAGAGGGTGCATCCTGCAGCCTGGATCTGGGATGGCTCTCCCGCTTCCGGGGTGGTGGGGGCAGGCCTGAGCCACCCGGGAGCACAGCCCCTGGACCCTCAGCAGGAGTCTGCAGCCCACCTGGACCCTCCCCTCCCACCTCCTGCTTCTTCCCAAGACTGCCACCCCTAAGCAGTCCCCTCCTTGCTGGCCACCCCTGTGCTGGCCTCTTTGCTGCTTGACGTTTCTAGCACTTCTCTCTCCAGGCCTTGGCTTGCGGGGGACCTGGCCAGGGAGGAGAGTCAGCTCAATCCTTTTCTCTCCCAGTATCTGGAAGAACAGCGGAGCAGGGAGGCAGGTGATGCGGCTGAGGGAGGAAGAGGAGGAGGGATGAGAAAGGAAGTGGGGAGCAGGGTGGGGGGGTCATCCTTTTGGGATAAAGAGAAGAAGGGGCTGACACCCCCGAGAAGGAAGGGAGACAGCTGGCAGCTTTCTGGGGTCAGCAGGACGTGGTCTCTTGAGGATGGTCTGGTAGACAGAGGACCATGGCCATGAGTCAGGTAGTGTATTCCAGAAGGTGGGGTTAGGACTTTGGAGTCCTGGGGTCTGGGGAGTGGGGGGCAGAGTGTGCAGGCATGCTCTGGGTATCAGGTGCCAGTTCATAGCAGTTCATAGTTGGGGTCCCTGCTGCCCTCCCTCACCATTGAGCCAGGCGTCACCCTGCACCACTTCTGTGATCCCTCCTCCCGTCCAGGCCCTGAGCTCCAAACTGGGCCTTGCTTCAGTCTTTTATTGTATTTGTCCATTAAATCTCTTGTTCATGATAGCTGGGTTAGGGGCCCCCTCCTGGGCAGCCCCCTGAACATTTTATCAAACGGTTCCTTGCTATGTGTGGCTGTCCCCACCCTGTAACCCCCCCCCCCCACTATCCACTCGTAGCATTCATTACCACCAACTCCGCATCTCCCTAGCCTGTGTCCCCTATCCGCCCTGTGTAGGGGTTAGAGGGGAGGGGGATGTCAGCTTTCAGGGGTTATGGAGGTCTGGGCTGTCTCCTCCAGGCTCCATTTGCAGCATGTTCAAGGCCTCCCAGAAGAAGTCCTTCTGAGCAGCCATCAAGGGCATCCAGCCCACTATCTCCTTCATCTTCTCCATGCGGTCCTGCATTGTCGGGCAGCTGTGGATCTGGCTGAGGTACTCCCTGCAGGCCCGAGCTGCCCCACTGGGGTCCTGCGATGTGCAGGCCTCTGCAGGCTCCGGGGTCACTGCTGTCCCTGTGATCCTGCTGGCCGGCAGGTCCCGGTAAGCAGGATGATGCTCCAGGTCGTGGCTGGTCAGCATGTACAGGCACTCCCTGGTGGAGCAGATGGAGCAGGCGCACAATGGGACCTGGGGATGGGCAGATGGGAGGGCGTGGCTGAGAGGGGCCTTGGAGGCCAGAACTGATCCTGCTCCCCTGGGCTTCCCCCAGCCCAGCCCAGCCCAGCCCAGCCCAGCACAGCACAGTGGGCAAGAAAGCTGTGGTGAGGTAAGGCAAGACCAGTGGGGTAGGCTAAAGGAAGGGAAGTCCTGACAGGAACCTGACCCCTGCTCTGACCTTGACATGGAGCCTGACGAACGAGGCACTCCCTTTGGGCCAGCCCGGAAGGCGTCCTCCAGCCCCACAGCCGCAGCCCAACAGCTCCTTGCTGAAGTCGGGGCTCTGGCTCAGCACCAGTGAGTGGTTGAGGCCGCACCACATGGCGATGGGGCATTGCAGATAACGCACCTGTGGGCACAGGGCCAGCCAGGGTACCTGAGCTGGGGTGGGCGTTGGGGGATGCTAGGTCGGAGAAGGGGGACTGAAAGGCTCAGGGCAGGAGGTCTTCTAGATGGTGTGGGTTGGAAGGTGGTGGTGCAAAAATGGGACCCAGTAACCCTCCCTGCTCTTACAGATTGGCCCTGCAGCCCCCCACGGTTGGCGCTGGTGAGCTCCTAGCATTGGTTCCTCATCTTCGCTCCCTTGCCTGAGGCTGGGGCCTGCTGTCTGCTTCAGCCCAGAGCTGGCCCAGTGGGGCACCTCACCCAGCCTTCCAGCGTTGGGGGGCACACAGTCTTCCTCTTGCCTGTGCAGTTTTAGTCTAACCCCCACCCCTGCCCTGTCCCTATCTCCCTGCCACCATCCCCCTTTACCTCTCTAGAGTTCTCATTCTCTTCCAAAGTGGCCTTTCTAGTTTGACAAAAAAGCATTTTTCTGACTCCTGCCACATTCTACCCCTATTCTGAGAGCAGTAGAGCTGGTGCCATGGCCCTGTCTGGGGTTGACCACATTCTTCCTGCTGCCTCAGGCAGGCTTCCCAGGAGCCTCCCTGCGGTCTGGCATCTCTCCCTGCTGTACCACTAACATGCTCTCCCCAAGGACACCTGACTGCCCAGCCGTTTACATCCCAGGCCCCTCTTGCAACAACCGTCGCCACTTTTAATGCTGAAGTCACACAGAAGTCATCTATGGCTGTTCCAGAAAAGAAAAAAAAAATCAAATATTGGCATCCCCCAAAAATTTTTTTCCGAAATCCTGGGGAAATCTCACCACCTGCTACTAACATCTTGTGTGACAGGCTTTTGCTATTGCCTAAACAAACAAATACACAGGTTGTGCATTTGCAAACAAAAGCAGGGTTGGACTGTGCACACCGTTTCCTGCTCACTGCATGTGGCATGATCATCTTTCATGTCGGGAAATACACTCTGACCGTCAGGCAGTCACCATTGGCCATCTGCCTTCCCAGTACAGCTTGACACCCTGTTCTCCTGCCCGCTGGGAGGTGTGCATGGGGAGCACCTGCCCCACTCATCTCAGAGACCTCTTCTCCTCACTACCCTGCCCACAGTGGTTTGCTCCTTTCTGTCCAACTGTTGTCCGTTCCACCTTCCTCCTCCTTGGAATCTAAGTAGCAGCCAGGCACTTCTAAGCACCAAGCTGGAGTTTCATTCTCACTGGTGAAAATTCAAACTCATGCCCTTCCCTCAAGAACCCTCTGCCAAATAAAGAAAAAAAGCACGATGCCAACTCTCAGGTGTGTAGGTGTCCCCTTTCTTCCACAGACACCCCTGTCTCCTCTAAGCCATGCCCTCCTCTGCAGCCTCACACTCCCTGCTTCCGTGCACTCTGCTCGAACCAGGCCAAGCCTTCCACAGTCCCACATTGTGCAAGCTTCGTCCCAGTGCCCACTGCCCACTGCATGGATTGCCTTTCCTTAGGCCTGCCTGGATTCCCCCTGACCCCGGAGGCACTGTTGCAGCTTATCTCTTCTGGTTACCCTAGCCCATCTAACTCCCTGACTGCCCACCCCCTCGCTGAATTCTGACTGCACCTCACAGTGCCAGTCCTGGGTGAGACAGGACCATGGGCATCACAGGCTGACTGCCTAACTGTACTGGGGAGTGGGAACAGGTTCTAAGGAAACTGCTGAGGTGGACAGGCCCAGAGATTGGGGCATTGGAGAGGAGGGGTGGGGTGGGGGTGCAGGTAGCAGGGTGCCAGGGCAGCTACTGACAATCTCACCTGTGTAGGTTCCCCCCGGTCCATTTTGTCCCCTGTCCCCAACTGCCCATAGCGGTTATTTCCCTGCATAAAGATTCGGCCAAATTCATCCACCAGGCCGAGATGATTATAGCCAAGAGCACAGAATAGGATCTAAGAGGGAAAAAAAAGATGGCAGAGAGGGGTACTTGATTCGCTGCAGAGCAACCAGGAACCCCAGGAGCTCCCAGCTGCTGACCTGCCACCCCTGGCTGGTCTCCATGTTATGTGTTATCCTGTACTATCCCTTCCTATGCCCCTCTCCCACCTGCCCCCTCCAGCATTGCTCTCCAAAGCCCCATCCCCTCTGACACACTCCATCCCTCTAGGATCCTACCTTGGCAGGCAGTGAGAGAGCGAGCGGCATCTGCTGGTCCAGTGGGTCAAAGGCTTGAAGGGTCCCAAAGAGGTCACGATACACCCCTGGGGTATGCACCTCAAAATACACTCCACCCTGGTCTGGGGGGTTGGGCATGCCCTCAGCTCAGTGGCTTTTGGGCACCCATTTCCTAGGGCTAAGTCCCCATCTGGGAAGAAAGTGGCAAGATCTATGGAGTCTTCCCACCCAGTGGGAAAGCATTAGCTATGCTGCCCGTGAACCCGATCTTAGCTTCTCACTATGATGTCCCAAGAGCTCCCCAGCCCCCAGTTCTGGAGTGAGGAGTGTCAGCAGGTGGAGGAGGGTCTGTCCAGGGCTGAGACAAGGGAGGGGCTTCTCTTACCTGTGATGTAGAGGGTACTGCTTTGGTTGGAGGCCATGCAGGTCACACGCAGGTGAGGCAGGCAACGGGATACCTTTCTCAGGGTCAGCTGAACAGTGTAGGAGCGGGGCTGGTCCAGCTGGGTTTCGTTCACAACCAGAGAGTAGATCTTGCCTTCTTCTGGGGCGGAAAGTGAGGTGGGAGTGGAAGCAGTCAGTTACATGGGGGAGGAGACTTACCAGGAGCCATACTACTGTTCCCAGAGACTGCCTAAGCCAGGGATGGAACGTTGCTGCTCTAGAGTAGGGCTGGAGGAAGAAGAAAGGCGGAAAGGAAATGAAGAGATGAAGTGAGAGTAACTTCCAGTCTCCCAGACCGCAATGCCCAGAATGCACAGGAGAGCTTCAGCATGAGGGAACAGCCCATGGTCAGTGTGGGCAGAAACAGAAAGTCTGGGAATTTGGGGTCATGCTGGGTCATTCAGAAGTTCAGGGGATCTCAAATTTGAGGGTGTAGTCAAGTGTAGAGGACACTGGGAAAGTGGTGAGAGGGCAAGTTTGGGGTATAAAGTGAGGTACTTTGCAAGGGATGTTGGTGGGATTAGAATGTTAAAATGCAAGCATGCATCACAGAAGTTTTGTTTTTGTCCAGCTGGCAGCAGGGCCCTTTGTGTGCAATGCAGTGCAGAGTCCTAGCCTAGGAGACAGGATGGAGGATGGGAAGAGGCAGCCTGCAGAGTCCTGTACCAGGAAGTCTTTATTCCTCCCCCATCCACCACACAGTAGGTCCTGAAGAAACTGCAGCAAACAACTAGGCAAATGACTCCTTTCAGGACACACCTGTGAGGAGCAGCAGTGCCCGATGGGTCTCCTGCCCAACCAGGACGATCTGTTTGAAGCTCATGGAGTGGTGGAAGGTCATCTTGAAGACTCGCTGCCCGCTGGACTGCAGGTACACCTCCACACAGTCACAGGCCCGGCCGCTGGTTGTCCCAACCACTGCCGGCTGCTCCCGCGTGGCCAGGACATAGAGGTATTTCCGGTACATGGTGTCACATCTTGGGTCTGAGGCAAACTGTGAGGGGGTGTGAAGGTGTTGAGGATCCAGGGCCTCAGGAGGGGGTGAGGTTGGGGTTACAGGGTGGGGACATGAGAATTTGTTTGCTTGTTCCAGGGGGAAACTTGTAGGGAATGCTAGGCCCTGGAGGAGTGGGAGTGGTGATGGGATGGCGTTGGTTTTGTCACCAGCATTCTACTCACATCCTTGGCTCCACGACACAACACAACATAGCGACAGGCCCGCTTCCACTGGATTTGGCCAAGGGTGGAGGAGACGAGGGCATTTTTGAGGAAGAAGAGGGTCCCCACGTAGTCAAGAATGAAGACGTGGTCCTTGGTGGGCAGGAAGCGGCGGTAGCCATGGGCCAGCAAAGGAGCCACACTCTTATTGAGACATCGGCGGCGGCCTCCAAAGGCCTGGAAATACAGGCCTTTTGTGTCTGGAGAAGGGAAGGAGATGGAAGGTTCAAGGGGCCCAAGGGAACATGCTGGAGAAAAGGTAGAGTTTGGGTAAGCTGGGAGCAGGCCCCCTCCCAAGGGAGATATGGATGTTTGACAGTCTAGCTTATGTCTCAACCTTAGCTCTCTGTTCCATCACAGCCCAGGGCAGATGCTTCTCAGTGGGCATGTCTTTGCAAGATGAACCTTGCATGAGGAACATCAAGGGGAAATGGGGGATAAAAGCATGGAAAGAAGCAGATGGAGGATGGGAAGGGAATAGCTGAGAAGGGCTGGTTACCCTCCCTCACCCCCTGCTCTGGATCTGCTTTCTGGACCCATCTCTCCTCATCTGTGCATGAAAATAAGACACTGGATAAGGGGCTCCCTTGGAGGGCTAGGAGTGCAGCCTGGGTCCCCAACTGGAGGACTGCTTGCCCCAAGTAGGGAAGATGTTCCTAGCATACAGCGGGGAGAAGCTAAAGATGCTGTTAGACCTCCCTAGAAAGCACAGCACAGTGGAGGATGATTTGGTCCAAAATGCTGGTGGTGGTGAAGAGGCCGAGGGCTGCTGCTTTGGAGGAGGGCAAAGCTCAGGATTGGGGTGGGGATAGGATCCAGAGGGACACCTAGCAGCGATGCTACTGATGATTCTGTGGGTGAGTCTGTCAGAGACAGTGCAGTAGGCCATGGGGGCTAAGAGGGGTTTGTGTGAATTAGACAAGTCTCTCCTGGAGAGAAGGAAGGCTCGCTGGGATGCGGAGGTCGAGAGGAGCAGGGATGGCCCGGTACGGACGGATGGGGGCAAGGAGGGGAGATATACAGTTAAGAATGGCGGCTCTCTTCCATGGCCGGACCCCAGAACCCTGCTCTCGGAGACGGGGGCTCAGCTTGCGGCAGACACGTTTCCACACGCCCTCGGTGTCGCACACTTCGTGGAAGTAGTGGCAGGTCCGGCCGAGGGCCACTACGTCTCTGACTGGCAGGAAAGAGATGATATGCTCCACCTGGAGGCCGGGGGAAGATGCAGGGGTCATGGGCAGCCCTTTGCTGGCCTGGCCCCCCGCGTCCTCCTCCCTCAGTACTCACCAGCTCTGGGGGGAACAACTGAACAG
Source organism: Ochotona princeps (assembly GCF_030435755.1). Taxonomy (NCBI): domain Eukaryota; kingdom Metazoa; phylum Chordata; class Mammalia; order Lagomorpha; family Ochotonidae; genus Ochotona; species Ochotona princeps. The sequence continues at coordinate 26,133,365 of NC_080855.1, read as the reverse complement.
AAACAGTGGTCCTGCGTCCCTTCTTCTCCTCACCCCCAGGCTCAGGGCCACAGGAAGGGCAGTTCCGCTTTACCTGCCCAGAGAGAAGGGAGCAACATGGGGTTCTAGTAGGTTCACCCATCTCTTTCTCTCTTCTGCCCCTCTTTGTTCATCTGTTCCCAGCTCTCCGCAGGTGCACATGACTTTTCTTCCCCCCCTCTCGCTGCCCTTCCCTGGTCTGGCCACCCTCTCACCCTGATCCCCTCCTCCCATCCACACAGCCCAATGAATGTGGGCAGTTGGCTTCTCCTCACCATCCTGACTGCCCCCTCCCTGTTCCTGCCCTCATCTCTCTGGGCCCATGGGCCCCCTGTCCGCAGCTCCCCTGGCCCCGTCCCTGCTGCTTTTCCCACACCATGTCCCCTGCCTGGGCTTGGGGGACTTTTAGGGCCCCTCTGCATCCAAGGCCCCTCCCTCATGGAGTCTGGGGCACACAAACCTCTCTGTGACCTCACCGCCCAGCCACTGTGACCTGTACTCTTGCCCTGGCTCTGGACTTCACTAGCTCCTGGGATCCCACTCAGATCTGGCCATAGGAGAAGGGAAGCATATGTTGCTACCATGGGCAGGTGAGGCCCATACTTCCAGGAACCTACAGGAGGACTTTCCCTCTTGAGGCCCTTGCGACCCCAATGCTGCAGACAAACACGGCTCCATCCCTGATGTCCAAGCAGGCTGGGGCCTCTGGATGATGCTGGCCGCGGCCCACCCAGCGCCTGGGAGCATGCACCGGAGGCTAGTGGTAGCAATTCAGCACAATGTCTGTGCTATTTCAGGAAACAAACATCCTAAAGCAGACTGCTTTCTTGGCGTGGCCACTGCATGTGTGAAGACAGCCTTGCAAGGAAGAATAAATGATTACTCAGCTTGGTGTCTTAGGACATCTCTAAGTCTGCTTTCTTTTTTAAAAAATATATTTAATTTTAAATTTAAAAATATTTATATATTAAAGATATATTTTTATTGGAAAGGCAGATCAGGAGAGACAGAGAAAGTTCTCCCCAAATGGCTGCAAAAGCCTGAACTGAGCTGGTCTGAAGCCAGGAGCCAGGAGCTTCTTGGTTCAAGTGGGTTCAGGGAGGAAGAGTGGGGAGGTAAGGCTTAGGATCATCCTCCACTTTTCTCAGACCATAAGCAGAGAGAGCTGGACAGGAAGTGGAGAAGCCAAGTCAAGAACTGATGCCCTGATGGGATGTCAGTGCTGCAAGGTTGAGGATTAGCCTATTGGAGCCATGGCACCAGCCCTGACTTGGCTTTCTTGGGTGGATTGGGGGTGTGAGACATTTTTGAGGAGAAAGCACAGGAGCTGATGTTGGGTCTGCCAGCTCCAGGCAGGAGATGGGCACCCACAAGTCTTGGGAGCCCCTGACTCGTCCAGGGGGCCCAGAGGAGTCCAGTTCTGTCGGCTCTCTGGTGCGGGTTTCTGTCGTTGCCTGTGCTGGCAGACAGGATGTTCCCCACCTCATCCAACGTCCCCGTCGTCTGCGGATACTCAAGGGGGAATGTTCGGTTAATCTGTGCAGAAGGGCAATGGCTGTGCTGTTAGGAGAAGGCGACTTCAGTCCAACATCAGTGACTTTTTGAGGAAGTGGACTGAGGCCGCTTACGGGGAGGTTAAGATCTCCAAGGAAATAGTGTTTTGTTTTGCTTCTAGGTCCCCTCCCCTTGGTGCTTTTCAGCCCTAGGAGGCAAGCCAGAAGTGGTCTCCACTGTGAACGAAATTGTTTGGAACGCACAAGCAACGCTGGGGCCGTTCTCTAATACAGTTTCCCTATTCGCAAACCGAACCCACCAGGTCAGGCGGCTGGTGTTCATGCACAGCCATCCCATATGAGCCCCGGTTCGAGTCTCGATTGCTCCCTGCTTACGTGCCTGGGAAAGCAGCCGAGAATGAGTGACCCGAGTGCCTGGGCATCTGCTACCCACGGGAAGACCTGGATGGAGTTCCAGGGTCTCAGCCTCCGCAGCCAGAAAAGGTCCCCGCGGTCCCCTTGAGCCGCGACAATGGCCGTCATACCGGCTTCAGGAAGCCTTTCCCGCCTTGCCTAACTCCCTTGCGCGACCATCACGTTCTTGACTTTAAAGTTCTAGTTCACCCGTCTCCTTCCTCAGAGAAGCGCACAGCCTTCTCGCCCATGCGATTGGTAGGCAGATCGGTCCCTCAGAGGAGAGGCTGGGCCTGCTTTCCTGTGCAGAGGATCTAATTGGCCTTCTGGACAAGTCACTCGTCTGTATCTGACTTGCAATTGGCCCTCGTTGGACCCCGCCCCCGACTGGCAGTCTCTCCGCCTCTTTTCCTTCTGAAGAGCCCCGTCGACCCCGCCTCCTGGCTGGATCTGATTGGCTCCATCACTAATCGTCTGCGTGTGGTGATTGGATACGGCTGCGCGGGGCGGGCCGAGCTTGGAGCGTCGGCCGTTAGCGAGCGCTCCGTTCTCGTGCCCCTCCCATTCTTCTCGGGGCTCCCGGTGCCGGAGGCTCCACCCACTAGACGGGCTCTGATTAGCCGCATCCTACTCGTCGGGGGACCACGATTGGTCCGCTGGTCCTTGAGCCCGCCTCCTCCCCCGCTGGAGTCGGCTACGGCAGCCCCGAGGAGGAGGAGGAAGGGGGGCGGAGGGAGGACCGGGCCGGTGCCGTCAGTCAGGCAGCGAGAGCCGCCAGGAGCGGATGGCGGCGGCGGTAGCGGCCCCACTCGCCGCCGGGGGTGAGGAGGCGGCGGCGGCGGCGGCCAACATTTCCGTGCCAGGCTCTGCTGCTCTGCCCGGAAGCCGCAGCGCAGAGCGGGCCCTCGAGGAGGCGGTGGCCACCGGGACCTTGAACCTGTCCAACCGGCGCTTGAAGCACTTCCCCCGGGGTGCGGCTCGCAGCTACGACCTGTCAGACATCACCCAGGCTGGTGAGTGAGTCGCTTGGGGGCCCCTGGGGCCCCTGGCGTCCGACTTGGGACCGTCATTTGCATATCCCGGCCCCGCCCCTCCGGGAGTCGGGTCCGCCCCTTTCACCTGGCGGTCCCGGCGCTCTCCCTGCCTTGATTGGCATCAGCCTGCGACCACCCCAAACCCACCCACACACCCACCCATAGACAGGCACCTGCGCGTTCCAGGAACCCCTGGACCCTGAGCACTTTTGTGGTTGGCGGCACCGAATGCCCCAGCTTCTCCCGCCGCGCGTTCTGCAGGTGCATGTCTGCGCACCTGTAGAAAGGCCCCGCCCCTCACCTGGTGGACTCATTTGCATGTCCTTTCTGCCTGACTTCCGATCGGTCCTTACGGCAGTCTCCCGCGAGTTCCTCTAACCACTTCTTTTTTCAACCTCCTCTTCTAACTCTTTCCCCCTCCTTTGAGTGGAACTTGCGCCCCCGGGACCACTTGATGCTTCTGTTTACTTTGCCGTGGTCCCGCCCACCGAGGTCTCCCGGCCCTGTTCACTCTTCCTGCCCGCCTCCCGCCCCAGTCAGCTCGTGGGAAAGGGGCAAATCTGTCTCCCCTAGCCCTTCCACCTGAGCTCCTCCACCTGTTTTCCCCCGAACCTTTACTTCGGCTTGTGAGAGGTCATTATGGAGCCCTAGCCTCCCCTTCAGTTTCTGCTCTCCCTAGGAGCTTGGGTGGCCCTGGGGAGTTACTGAAAGGGAAGGAGCCCTTTATCTGCTACTGGGAGCTCAGGGCCAGCTGGGAACTGCCCTTGCACCCTGGCCTTAGAATGCCTCTAATCTGGCTCCTTCCATGCTGGTGTCCTTCTGTGGCCGGGGTGGGGGCTGTACTGTGACAGGTGATCAAGACACAGCCTCTGACCCTGGGCTGGCAGCTGGGGTAGGGACTAGGAGAAGGGTGGAGGGCCTGGCGCATTCCCCACTGGGGTGTGCTGGGGTGTGAAGAAGCCTCCACCTCCTCCTCTCTTTGGGGTGTTGGCAGTCTTGGGTCTTCTTCAGCAGGTGCTGCAGGCTCTCCTGCAAGCCCCGGGCTGGCCCCAGGACCCGCACTCTCCCCTCTGCTGTCCCAAGAAGGGCCACTGTCCATCTCTGCACTTTGCCTGCTTGTTGCGCAGTGACTTGGGGAAGGGGATGAGCCCCAGGAACAGTTCCTATCCCTTCACCCTGTTCCATCCCCGCTCCCTGAACCCCCCAGCTCCAGATTGACCTCAGCAGCTGTGTGACACTCGCTGGTCTGTTCATGCGCCCCTCCCCCTTGCTTGTTTTTTGACAAAGACCAAATGTTATTCTTTACTTCCTCGGGCTGTGGCGCAGTGAGTGGGCTCTTGGGGAAAACTACCCAGCACTCCCAGCTCCTGCCCGGGCCCTGCCTGCTCTGCCCCCCAGCATTCTGGCTGTGGCGGGGGAGGGCAGTTGTGCTCCCATGTGCTGAGCTGTCCCACAGTTAGTGCTTTGGGACCCAGGTTCCAGGCCAGGTGGGGTCCCTCTTTTGCACACAACACTCTCCTCTGTTCCGCTCCCCAGACAAGGCGCTCATGGCCCTGGGGATGAAAAGGGGAAGTGACACAAGCCCAGGGTTACCCAGGCCCTGCCTAGCTCCTTGCCCATCAACCCAGAGAGGAGGCTTCAGGGCTCTGCTGCGCCAGTCACCCCCAAACACCCTCCTCATCCATCCTTGCACATGCTTCCTGCCCTGCCAGTCCCTACCTCCCTTAATACTCTGCTCCCTGAGGTGGGGGTGGGGGAGGGACGGGGCGGGGTGGCTCCGGCAAAGGAGAAGTGTGGCTCCCTCTTTCACAGGCCACATCCTGTGCCCCCGTGCCCTGCCTCCTCTGGCCTGGGCTTCTTCCGTTTCTAGCTTTTGCCCCCTGCTACTTCATACCCTATCGGAGCTCATGCACTCGCGTGCACACACACATACAACACACACACACAGATTTGTGGATAGAGAAAGCAGGCAGGTGGAGGGTGTGGGTGGAAAGACCAGATGCAGTCCTCCCACCCTCTCTGGAACTGACTTCCGCTCTGGGTTTTCTGTCTGCGCACTCCAGGGCTGTGGTGGAGATGGGGAAAACAGTTCCCAGAGCATCAGGCTGTGACCCCCCCCCCCCCAAGGAAGCCACAGGGCCCAACCCCGCAGTGATTTCTGCTGTGCTTCCTGTCACAAGATGTGCTTCCCTGGGGGATAGACCCTGGCTGCCCCCAACCCCTACACAACCCAGTTTGGGCTTGGAGGAAGCTCACCCAAGCTTTGCTGCTGGGACTTCCCCCAGCAGGCCTTGGGCCTACCCAGCCCCCCACTAAGGGGAGGAAACATGCAAGCCTCCAGAGTGGGGGCCAGTCTGTGTGAGGGCCCCCTTCCCCCTCTGGGAGGGGCTGCCTCAAGGCCTGAAGACAGCAGGAAGTAGATGGGGCGGGGCATTCAGGGCCTCCACCCTCCTCTGGCCCCTCCCCACTGCTGTCTGGCTGCAGGTGCACACAGAGGTGGGCACTCCCCGAAGGCTGGCGCAGTGAGGAAGGAAGGGGCAGGAGGCTGGTGGGGCTGGCAGTGGGGGCGAGGTGGCCAAGCCCAGATAGGGCAACCTAGAGGGGAGAGATCCAAGGGCTTAGACGGCTTAGACGTGGCAGCCTGGAGCTCCTTTGTCCCTCGGATGTAGTGGGAGCCTGTCGTCTGTGTCAGGGCCTGCTTTGGGCTCTGTGGCTGACATCTAGTGGCCCACGTGTTCCTCATAGGCCCAGAGCTCCAATGGGGATGAAGGCTGCCGAAGGGCAAGTCCTGCAGCAGGGGTTTCCCGCGCTATCATCTACCAGCCCTGGGCTTTCTCTTTCTCCCTCAGTGTGACCTCCACCCCCTGGCATTTCAGAATGTTCCAGCCTCCCTCATAGCTCAGCAACCCTGGGCCTTCTGTCGTGCCTTTGTTGTCCTGGCCATTCCAGGCTGCAGCAGGCCTTGGGGTTTCCCGTGGGAACGCAGGTTGCTAGGCCTAATCCCTTTGGGATGCTGGGTGGCCGGGTCTTTCTGTCCAGGGCTGGGCTTCTCTGCAGCTGCCACCTGACCTGTCTTCCACTGGCTTCCCCGCAGACCTGTCCCGGAACCGGTTTCCCGAGGTACCAGAGGCCGCGTGCCAGCTGGTGTCTCTGGAGGGCCTGAGCCTCTACCACAACTGCCTGAGATGCCTGAACCCATCCCTGGGGAATCTCACAGCCCTCACCTACCTCAACCTCAGGTACCAGGGAGTGTGGCCTTCTTGGCCCCCAGGATTAGGACATGCTGTCCCGAGGGATCCTCCCAGTGACCCGGAGAGGAGGGCAGTTCTTGGCGGCCACGCCTGGGGAGTGAGCCCACAGCCTTTCTCCTTCCTGCAGCCGAAACCAGCTGTCATCGCTGCCGCCATACATCTGCCAGCTGCCCCTGCGTGTGCTCATTGTGAGCAACAACAAACTGGGAGCACTGCCTCCTGAGGTCGGTGCCCTGGGAAGCCTGCGGCAGCTGGTAAGGACAGGAACAGTGTGTGTACATGCGCAACGAGGGCCTGGGAAGCCAGGTGCCGGGGACCTTCTCAGGGAATGTTGGGGCAAGGCAGAGCTGGGGGTGGCCAGGGAGATGAGGGCCATTCCTGATGGCCTTCGCGGCTGCTTCCCCTGCTTGCAGGATGTAAGCAGCAATGAGTTGCAGTCCCTCCCTGTGGAACTGTGTAGCCTCCCTTCCCTGCGGGATCTCAACGTGCGGAGGAACCAGCTTACCAGCCTGCCTGATGGTAAGGCCCTGGGAGAGGGCTCCATCAGCTTGGAGTGGCAGATGCGGGATGCTTAATGCCAGTAGAAGTCTGCTGCTCGTGCTTCTAGAAGCTCACGGTCCAGGGCTGGGGGGCCAGCATGGTCAGGTACTGGCAAGGGCCGGTTTCTGGACAGCTGCTGTCTCATGTCTGCCCATGTGTGCATGGCTGAGCAGGGAAGGGGCTCCCTGGAGTGTCTGTACTTCAGGCACTTGTCTGCACCTGAGGGCTCCACTCACAGGACCTGAATTACTTCCCAGAACTCCGCCTCCTAGTGGATCACTTAGGGTTTACACTTTGTTTCTTACCTATTGTTGAAAGGCTGACAGTGAGAGAAATAAACAGGCATATCTCCCATCCACTGTTTTCTCCCCAGTGCCTGCAAAGCCCCAAGCTGGGACAGACCAAACCCAGCTACTGGGAATTTCAGCTTGTGTCTCCCCTGGGTCAGGGCCCTGGGTGCCTGAGCCATCCCCTGCTGCTTCCCAGGGTCTGCAGTAGCAGGGCTCAGATCCAGGCTTGGGCGTCCCAGTGGCATCCTAACACCTGCACATAAATGCCCACCTCAAGGTTATACTTGCAATATAGGTGTGGGGAGCCAAGTATTCAGTGCATCTCAGTGCATCCGCCCTGAAGAGTCTTTCCAGAAGGGTCGTGGCTTATTACCCAGGATTTGGCAGTATAAAAAAAGATACTGTATCTTTCACTCTGTGTCTCCTTCTCTCTAAATCTGCTTTTCAGTAAAGGTGGCTAAATCTTAAAAAAAAAAAAAAAAGAAGAAGAAGAAAAAGGGTGGTGGGGGAAAGGCAAAATGATGGCTCAGTTAGCTAATCCTCCACCTATAAGCCCTGGCATCCCATGTGGGTGCAGGTTCCTCCTAGTGCCCCGCTTCTCATCCAGTTCCCTGCTTGTGGCCTGGGAAAGAGTGGAGGATGGTTCAAAGCCTTGGGACCCTGCAGCCGTGTGGAAGATCTAGAGGGGGCTCCTGGCTCCTGACTTAAGATCAGCTCAGCTCTGGCTATTGCAGCCATTTGGGGAGTGAACTTGTGGGTGGAAGATCTCGCTGTATCTCCTTCTCTCTGTAAAATTTGTTTTTCCAATAAAGGTGGATCATTTTTTTTAAAAGACACTGAAAATGAGTTTATTTGGAGGCTGGCAAGTTTGGACGATTAGATCTGTTTTCAAACTATGAAAGCGGGCACAGACAGGGAAAGGGGCTAGTGCATTGGCTGCATGTGGAGTCTCAAGTTTGGAAGGGGCCCCCAAGTTCCCTTAGCACCTCTGAGGAACCTCACAGGAGTGCTCTGATATCCAGCCTCCTGAGTCAGGGGATGTCCCTGCCGTTGCCTCAGAGGCTGGGAATCTAGGGGGCCACACGCTGGAGCCCCAGCAGCCTCCGTGGCAGCACCTCTTTGTGATCCAACACTTGATGGCCTCTGCTGACAGCAGATGCAGCTGCTTCTGGCCTGCTCACGTTGCTGTATGCACCTCAGTGGTTTAGCCGGGGACACCCAGGTGACATAACAGGGACCAACTCTGGGGTGTGATGGTTTAGTGAGGAGTGCTAGTGGAGGATACTAAAAGAACCCGGGTGGGGGGCTAAGAGCCCAGGTGGGGGGGCTAAGAGCCCAGGTAGGGAGCTACAACCCCCCGGGGGCATAGGCGCAGCAGGAGCTGACCTCCAGCAGAATTCCAGGGCCCCTGCGGCAGAGTGTGGTGTGGAGGGCCCAGGGCCAGGGCCAGCGCCCATGCAGCTAAGAAGGCAGGCAGGGCCTGGAGGAGTGTGGAAGTGGCCAGGCTGGGTTTTGAGCAGGAGGGGAGTGTGTATGTGTCAGCGTGGCAGAACTTGCCCTTTGAACTGAGCAGAAGCCTTGAGACCAAAGATCTGAAGACAGACGTTCCATTCAAGAATGGAGAGTTTACTAGGACTAAATGGTTCATGGGGCGCGAGAACGTCCCTGTACTCCTCTGAAGTCAGTTCGTGGACATCTAGCTGCTGAGATGTCTGTTCTAGCACTTAACCCTGTGGCTGGAGAGAGGGCATCGGGCACGGGGAAGTAGGACCTGACGTGGCATCAGCGTGGTCTGCTGTCACACAGGGAGTCAAGGGTCATCAGTTTCCTCCCCTGACCCTTGCCTCCTTTTGTGACTGCCCTCTTCCTTCCCAGTCAGCGGGTGCCTTAGCCCATTTTCCATTGCTGTAACAAAATACCTGAAGCTGAGTCATTTCTGAAAAAACAATTCTGGCTCGTGAGCCTCGGGGCTGGAAAGTCCACGGCACCAGCTCACCTCCTTGTGAGGGTTGCGTGCTGTGTCAGGGCAAAGCAGAGGTCAACCCAGCAGGCAGTGAGCCAACTGGCAAGCCCAAGAGCTGCTGCCACGGCCCCCACTCGTACTAATCCAGTGTGGATTAGGCCAGTTTTAGGGCAAAGCCTTCTGTGCCCATGCCCCTGTCCCCTCCCTGAGGTTGCACCTCCAAATGCAATTCTTGAGGATTTAAAGATTGAGCCTCCAACACTTGCACCAGGTCAGGGGAGTGAACCCTCTAGCCGTAGCAGTAAGGGTCCAGGTAAGGGCTGTCTGTGCCCCAAAAAGAGACCTGAGCAGAGTGTCCTGGGGACCCAGAGGGACCCATGAATGCCATCAGCCTGAGGTGACTGGAGAGGGTCACACAGGAGGGGATATGGGAGCTGAACCTTAAAAAGTGCCTGGATACGAAGACTAGATTGTCCCAGCTGAACAAACAGGAACTGGAAAGAAAGGCCCAGAAACTGAGGGACTGGAAGGGCAGGGAAGTGGGAGATGTGAGTGGAGCATGAAGCTGTGAGCGCGTGGTCTCGGGAGCTGTGAGGGGTGAGGGCTGAGCCTGGGGAAGGCTCCCTGCTGGGCTTGCGGAGCCCTGTCCGTCCATCCAGGTTGCAGGTGGCCAGCCCACTCAACCCCTCTGCCCTGGCCACCTGCTGTGGGGGGCCCTAGAGTCACCTCTGGGCCGGTGTCTGCTTATCATTACAGGCTGAAGAATGAGTTCTAGGACGGGAGGGCCTGGGGAGAAGGGTGTTGGGGATGGGAGTTGGAGTCAGGATGCCCAGTGTGGGGAAGGTTTGGCTCAGAAGGGGCAGATGTGGGCCGGAAGAGGAACAGGGGGTCACAGCCTGAGCAGAGGCTGCACGGGACCTGGGAGTGACCAGAGTGGCAGGCGCAGAACAGAGCATCATCACAGGGCCCATCCTTGGTCCTGCTCCTGACTTCCCTCACCTGTCCCCAGAGCTGGGGGACCTTCCTCTTGTCCGCCTAGACTTCTCCTGTAACCGTGTCTCCCGCATCCCGGTCTCCTTCTGCCGCCTCAGGCACCTGCAGGTCATTCTGTTGGACAGCAACCCCCTGCAAAGTCCCCCTGCCCAGGTGAGCGGTGGGCCGGGTGGACCCCAGGCAAGGATGTGATCTGGCAGCATCTGGGGGGCAGGAGCTGGGGAACTGCCCTTGTCTCTTTACACCCAAACTGTGCTTCTCCTGCATAGATCTGCCTGAAGGGCAAACTTCACATCTTCAAGTACCTCTCAACAGAGGCTGGGCGGCGGGTGGCTACCCTGGGGGACCTGGCCCCCTCCAGGCCCCCGAGTTTCAGTCCATGGTAAGTGCCCGGGGAAGGAAGGGAGCCCTTGGCTACTTCCTGCCTCTTCTAGGCTCCAGGGACCCCCTGGTTCCGTGGGGGGCAGAGTGAGAGGTATGGCTTCAATTGCCCCACATGGGCTGACCACATACATTTCCTTGGTCGGCCGCAGCCCTGCTGAGGATTTATTCCCGGGACGTCGGTACGATGGCGGGCTGGACTCAGGCTTCCACAGTGTTGACAGTGGCAGCAAGAGGTGGTCTGGAAATGAGGTAAGGATCCCTTGCCCCAGGAGGTGGTGGGACTTCCGAGCTGGGGCCCTGTCTCCTGCCCCCTCTGATCTCAGCAGCCCCACCTGGGCCTCCCTGGGTCCGGGCACCGCAGGGAGGTCATCTCCCTCCTCCTGTCTGTTGTCTTTCTCCAGTCAACAGATGAATTCTCAGAGCTGTCATTCCGGATCTCAGAACTGGCTCGGGAGCCTCGGGGGCCCAGAGAACGCAGGGAGGATGGTTCTGGTGAGGAGTGGAGTAGGAGTGGAGTAGGAGTTGGGGGGCTGCATGAGGCTCTGAATTACGCCCCCCATCGTCCCTGCCTGCTTGCTGACAAGCCCTGGCCCCTCTAGCGGATGCGGACCAAGAGCAGACGGACTTCATTGACAGCCATGTCCCTGGAGAGGACGAAGAGCGGGCCTCTGCTGAGGTGAGGATCCAGCCCCTGCTTGTGGCGGGAGAAGGCAGGTGGGCGAGTGAATGCACCATTGCAGGGGCCAGGCCTTCCCTCAGCCTCTGCTGTTCTCTCAGCAGGAGCAGCGATCTCCTGAACTCAGAGCTGCAGCAGGGTTCGGGGAGAGGTCACACATCAGGTACCCCAAGCTCCATCTACCAGCCACCTCCAGTGCCTCCCTCCTCCATAGCTCCAGCCCACCTCTCTGTCTCCTGTCCCGCGTTGTTCCTAGGCGGGAGGAGCCGGCTGGGGAGGAGCGGAGGCGCCCAGACACCTTGCAGCTGTGGCAGGAACGGGAGCGGAGGCAACAGCAGCAGCAGAGCGGGTTGTGGGGGGCCTCTCGGAAGGACAGGTGTGAGCCTGGGGCCACAGGGCTGTGGCTGGCATGGTGGTTTGCTGCTTGGGTCATGGCTGTCTGGCATAGCTGACAGCCTCTCCTGCTTTTTCTAGTTTCCCCAAGTCAGGGACCAGGGCTGCAGGGGGAGCTGCTGTTACCTCATCCATGCAGGCCACCTGCAAGTAGGTCTCCTTCCTGCTTCGTCTCCCCACATGCCCTTCCTGGGAGAGTCCCCCTAATGCCCCTGCTGTCTTTCCTCAGTGGCCCACCCAAGTCCATTGCCACCCAGCCTGGAGCTCCCGGGGGGCAGGGAGCCCTGGCCCCTGCCCCTCCCTCCCAGGAACCCCTTCCTGTAGCTGGACCAGGTAAAGGCTGTGTTGGTGAGGGGATGGTTATAAAGTGTGAGGCTGAGGTACATGTCCCTCACCTGTCTGCCCTTGTCTGGCTCCCAGTGACGGCACCTGTTCCCCGGCCGCTTGGCTCCCTCCAGAGACCAAACAGCTTCCTCTTCCGTTCCTCCTCCCAGAGTGGCTCAGGTGGGTTCTGCCGCTGCCCTGGCACCAGCCACAACTAACCCCAGGCCTGCAGGCTCTCTGGATTTGTCACAGTGTCACACCCCTTGATGACAGTCATGTCCTTCTCTTTCTCCTAGGCCCCTCCTCACCAGACTCTATCTTGAGGCCTCGGCCAACCTCCCAGGGCCCAGATGAGAAGGCACTCATGGCCCAGCTGCGCCAGGTGGGGAGAGGTGGGGCCTGTGGGCAGCGCCCTTCTGGCTGGGGATCCAGGCCTCCCACGACACTCTCTTTACCCCCCCCCCCCCAGTTCCTCTCCTGAGGACAGACAGGTCTTGTTGACCTTGACCTGCTCCCTATCCCTCTATTCCTAGGTCCTCGAGTCCCGGCTGCAGCGGCCCCTGCCTGAGGACCTGGCTGAAGCTCTGGCCAGTGGGGTCATCCTCTGCCAGCTGGCCAACCAGCTGCGGCCCCGCTCAGTGCCTTTTATCCATGTGCCCTCACCTGCTGTGGTCAGTGGGGGCCCTGCAATGGCAGAAGTGGGGGCTGGGATTGGAGCGTCTGTGAGCTCTTTCCCTAATGGTTGATTTTCTTACCACCCACCAGCCAAAACTCAGTGCTCTCAAGTCTCGGAAGAATGTGGAGAGCTTCTTAGAAGCCTGTCGGAAAATGGGGGTGCCCGAGGTAGGGGGGCTGTTGTGTTACAGGTGGCAGGGTGCTGGCCTGCATGCAAGGTGGGATTCTGTCCACGAGGTGTCTGCTCCGAACAAAGCATGCCTGCACGCCTTGCCTGCTAGCCTGCATGCCCCTGCCTGCAAGTCTACGTGCCTGTATGGCCCTGCCGGCAAGCCCGCATGTTGACGTGGTCCTGCCCGCGAGTTTGCCTGTTGACGTGGCTATGCCTGATGCGGGGGGTGGGGGGTAGGGGTGGAGCGGCAAGGTTCGTCACTTGTGCTGCTGCTGACGGCTGTCTTTGTCCTTGTCCACCTGCCCTCCCCCCCTCCCCAGGCTGACCTGTGCTCGCCCTCAGATCTCCTCCAGGGCACCGCCCAGGGTCTGCGGACCACATTGGAGGCCGTGAAGCGAGTGGGGGGCAAGTCCCCCCCACCCCTCTGGCCCCCCTCTGGTCTGAGTGGCTTCGTCCTCTTCTACATGGCCTTCATGCTGCTGCTCTATGTCGTCTACACTCGGCTCCTGGGTTCCTAGGAGCCCCTGGCACCCCTCTACCTGTCCCCTCCCCCATTCTATTTATAAGATCCCTGCTCCCCCTCCCCCGTCCCCCACCAGTGGTGCCTTCAAGCCCCACCAAAGACACTAGCGAGCCCCTTCACAGACACTGACCTCAGAGGCCCTACTCTGGGGCCCCCAAGCCCTGGCCCCCCTCCTGCAGCTCCTCCCCCTCTCAGTGCCTTCTTCCCTTCCCTCAGTGCCTTCTTTCCTGCCCCTGTCCCCAACCCCATCCTCCCCCCCCCCCCCACTGGCTGCTATGGGAGGCTAAATTATCTCTATTTTGTAGAGAGAACTCTATATTTGTAGGGGATGAGGGTCCCCCGGGGGTCCCTGTCTCTGTATAAACTGTACAGACCGTGGCTGCCTCTGTCTGAATGTGTGTATGTGTGTGTGTGCCTGCAAATGCAACCTGCTCCGTGTATCCACTGCCCAGCCCAGCAGCTCCGTCTAGAAATGGCAGCCTTGCCTACCCCTGACCATGCCCTCCATGTCACCTCCCTGCTGTTCTCTGCTGGCAGCTTCCTTAGTGTCCTGTGTGTCCCCAAGGCGTGGGTGCAGGGCACCAACCCAGTACTTTGGCCTTCTACGCCTTGGCAGCAGGGGGGCTTTGGAGGGGGTGCTGAGGGGGAACTGAACCTGGGCCCTCCCCCCAGGAGTCCCTGTGCCAGCCCCACCACATCCTGGAAGAGGAGGGGGCCCCTGGCAGGGGCCTCCCCCACATCGCTGCTGTCGTCCAAGCACTGCTGGAGCGGTCTTAGGGGTGGAGGTAGGGGTGCGGGGCCACAGCCGCTCAATACCCTCGACAGAAGCCGCGGTGGGCTCTGCCCCCAGTCAGGACTTGGTTGAGGCCGGCCTTGGTCCTTGGGGCGGCCTCGAGCCTGGGCAGATGAGGGCCCGCCCGGCGCCGGAGCCCCACTGCCTCGGGGTGCTGCGAAGGTCTCGGGGTGGGTGACCAGCGATGGCTAGATACTGTATCAAGCGCAATAAAAAGAAACCGGGAGCCCTCCGGGATGGCCTTCAGGTGTGAGCGTGTCTTTGCTGTACTGGGGAGGGGCGGCCCCTTTTTGGCGCGCTGAGACTGCGCAAGACTGAGCCGGGCGCGCGGCACCTACCGCCAGGGGACGCCGTCGGGAGCGCGCGCGCCACGTGGCGGGGAGCCGCCCTGGGCGCTGGCAGCCGTGGGGAGGCTCCCTGAGGGCAGGGCCGGGTTGCTCAAAAGGCTGAGTATCCCCAGCGCGGCACCATTCGCCATCCGCTCGCGCTCGCGAACACAGCAACATGTTGCCGCGGAGGTCCCAGTCCTGGGGCGACGGCGCCGAAGAGGAGCCCGAGAAGCCCGGCCCATCATCGGGCAGTGAGCAGGGCAATGAGCAGAGCGAGACCAAGAGCTCTGGAGAGGAGGCACCGAAGGATCAAGGAGCGGCATCGCAGGACAGGTGAGGCTAAGCCTGAGCCGCGCGTGGGCCGATGGCCCCACGCGTGGCCATCGAGGCGCTATCCGTGACATGACGAGAGTCCCCAAAGAGTGGGTGCCGGTGAGTCTCTGCCATGGCCCCAACGGGGATCTGGGCGGTCTGGAACCTCTAGATATCTCCCCACAGCGTGCAGCCCCAGGCCGTCAACGCTCCCTGGACCCCGGGGCAGCAACTGGCGCCAGAGCAGGCCCAGCAAGCCCCAGGTAGGCGCCAAGCTCCCCGCCTTCCCAGTCTCCCTGCCTCCGGGCCCAATTGCATCCCTTCAAGTGTCCATCGTCCCCCCCTCCGTCTTCCCCGCCCCATCCCAGCTTTCCACCAGGTATCCTGGGAGGTGAGTCCTACCAGGATGGCTCTACTACCACCTTGGGATCCCAACTATGAGGTTAAAGCGGGAACTCGGGTGCTGTGGGTGAGTTGGGAACCATCGCTCCTGGACTGGGGTGCTCTGCGGGATGGGGAGGGTGTCTTAGGAGGCTGCGGCTGAGACTTTTGGTATCTCCGCTCCCCCCCCCACCTCACCCCGTTCCCAGGCGGCTGGCTGCGGATCCGGTGCATCTTACTCTGGGCGGACTTTGTGGCATCCATCCTTCTGGCCACTGTACGAGACCAGCTCCGGTGGGACCAGCTCTGGTGGGACCAGCTCTGGTGGGACCAGCTCTGGCGGGGCCAGCTCCAGTGGGGCCAACTCTGGTGGGGCCAGCTCCGGCGGGGGCTCCCAGCCCCAGGCCCCTGGCGCTGGCCAGCAGCCTGCTGAGTCGGTGGCCCGGGATGCAGGTACTTCTGGTGGAAGGAGATAGCTGTGCTGTGCACCCTGGGGTTCAGTCTTGCGGGGGGGTTTAGTGACATTCCCCTCTCCCCACTGCAGGGATCCCTGTGCTGTGCAGGGAAGAAATCTTCTTGTTAGATCCTCTGCTTCCCCAGGGGCAACGGGTGCCTCTCTTGCTGTCGGAGGTCCCTCAACAGGTGAGAGCAGTGCCCTGTGGAACGCCCTCTTCCCTGTCTGGCTGCTGGAGGGCTGGGGCTGTGGGGGAGACACTTGTTCTCTTCTCTTTTCAGGCCATGGGCTCCCTGAGGCTGCTGTTGCCTCCTGCGATCATGTCTCCCTTGGTCGTGCCCACTGTGACCCGGAGCACCTCCACCGCCTGGCTCACCGGGCCGGAGCTCATAGCTGTCACTGGTCTGCTGCAGATGAGTGAGGGGGCGCCACGACCCAGCACCCCCCCTCAAACTTCTCCTCTTTCTGGGGACCCCCCAAGCTCAGCCGATGAGCCCCAGGACCCCGAGGGTGGCCAGGACTGCCCTCCGGGTCCTGACTCGGACCTTGCACGGTCCCCAGGCCCCCAGAGTCAGTAGCTCCTCTTGGTAAAAGGTGGGGGGGGGGCCCAGCATAAAGTCAACCGCCTGCTTCCCTCACAAGCTTGATGAAAAATAAAAGTGTTGACTTGCAAACTTGGCTTCTGGTGGCTTTTGCTTTGTGTGTGGGAGGTGTGGGGTGGGATGGGGGAGGTGTAGGGGTGGAATGGGGGGGTTTCTTCGCGCTATCATACAAGGTGCAGGAATCTACAAACTCCAAGACGTTTCTCAGGGATCAATGCAGAGTATTCTTTAATGAGTGGGTAGGGAGGTGAGGTTAGGGTTCTAGAAGTTTCTCCTTTAAAAGAATTCATCTTCCTGGGGAACTTCCTCCTGAGAATTTCTTTGCAGGCAGGGTCCCTCCCCTTCTTCCCACCTTTGGCCACCAGTTCATCTGTAGGTCACAGGTGGTCACTGGTAACTTTGTTTTTTAGCCGCTGTGCCTAGCTCCCGCATGCCCTTAGGGCAGGGCAGCCAGTGTGGCCTTCTGAAAGTTCTAGAACTCGATGCAGGCATAGCTGTGGGGGCTGGTCCCAGAAGCACAGCCGGGCTTAGCGAGAGGCGGCACCAGGTCCAGGTCCACGTAGTTGAGGCAGCGATTGCTGCGCTCTGGTCTGGCACCGCCCACTTTTCCTGCAGACCCAATGCACACGTAGTCGCCGGCCAGCTCTGCTGACAGTGGCCTGCGTGGTGCAGCCCCTGCCAGCCCCAAGCTGCCCCCGATGCCACGATGGGCATCTGGGACCCTGACTCTAAGCTCTCCAGTTCCGGACTTGGGGGGAGGGGTTTGGGAGAATGAAGAAACGGGCTCGGGAGGAAAGCAGCTCATTGGAACGTACTCGGGGCCACCAGGGTCCTGCCGGGGAGCTGCGCCGCGGTGTTTGTGGTCATTGTGGGCACTGCCAGTAGCCTGATGGAGGCCTGGGGGCGCCATCACCACATAGCCGCTGCCACTGCTGGCCTCGCCTCCCCCCATGGGCTCGTAGTCCCTGCCGGCCTGCATGGTTATGTAACCCCTGCCAGGGTCTAGCCCCTGGGGGTGGGAAGCTGGGGGTGGCAGTGGCCCCAGCCTGGCCAGGCTTTTGAGTGCGGTCTGCTCTGCCCGCTCATCCAGGCTGCTTGACTGGGCGGTAGAGCCGGAGAGGATCTCCAAAGGACGGGAGCTGGGAGGTTTAGAGGCACTGGTCGGGGACTCTCTGGGCAGTGACTCCGCCCTGGCACCCGCAGCGCCTCCCCCGAGTCGTTTCATGGCAGCCAGCACGGTCTCGTGGATGCTTTGGGCCACCACTGCGTCAGGCGCCTGCAGCCACAGTTCCCCGGGTCCTGTAGGCGCCGAACGGCCGAGTTCCAGGAAGAAGAAGGAGTCCGCGTGGCCACAGCGGCGCACGCTGAGCAGGGACAGACGCAGGGCGGGCGGTGGGGAGGCCCTGGCATCCCGGGAGCCTGTCTTCCGAGGCTTCCGCAGCAGGCTCAGGGCTCCCGAACCCAGACATAGGCGGTAGCGACCGCTGCCCAGGCCTCGTGTCCGCCCCAGCCCCTTGGGTCGCAGTGTCACAGGCCACACGTCCTGGAACGGAGCGAGGAGCCAGGTGTCGGGGTCCTCTTGGGAGCTGGGACCTGGGGAAATCAGAGGCTGGTCACAGGGTGGCCAGCTGGCAGGTGCAGCGACCCTTTCCCTAGCAACCTTCTTATAAGTCTGAACTTTCAGTGACCTAGACGAAGGGCCAGATCTAGGAGCCCTGAACCCCCTTGGTCCCCCACCTTAACCCGCTGCCCCCGGGGTTCTGGCCTCACCGGCTGCGGCGGCAGCGCGCACCTCGAGCAGGGCACTGTACCATGCCTGCTGCTCGGCTTCGGTGGCCGCCGCCACGCCCAGGCTGGTGTCGCGCGTGTAGAGCACGATCAGGTGGCGCTGGCGCGCGTCTGCCCGCTTACTAATGGTGCACGCGCCTGCCAGGCTCACGCTGCGCCGTGGACGCGCAGGGCCCCCGGAGTCCTCGCGGAACTTTTGCTCGCTCTCGTAGCACTCTAGGCGCGGAGGGTCGGTGCGCAGCACAAAGAAGCGGCGGCGCCGGGACTTCTGCTTCCGCAAGTGGCCGCAGAGCCGCACGTCGGCCGGGCAGGCCCAGGGCAGTGGCGGGCCGGAGGGCAGCATGTCGACCGGCTGAGACTCCGGGGTGACCGTGGGGCCGCCGCCGACTCCGGGAGTCATTTCCTGGCGGAATAAAGTAGCCAGAGTGGGGCAAAGAGGGGTCTTTGCGCACGGCGTTTGCCCCGTGGCTGCTGGGCGCTGGGACACTTGGGGCTCCTAAGGTCTTGGAGGCTCCACCTGCTGCCTTCCCTCCGGCCCTCCCTTGGCAGACCCCTTCTGCAGTCCCCACCCCCGCAGGGTTAACCCCGAAAGCACAGACCGGGGTGGGGGTGGGGGTGAATAGGGACGTGTAGAAGAGGCGTCCTGCCCCCCACCCCCGCCCGGGCACCGGATCCTATGCAGGGCGGGGAGTGTGGGGGCATCTCTACCAATCAGCTGGCAGTTTGTGGGGGCGGTGGACAGGGCTGTGGTAGGGCAGGCGGGGACAGGCTGGGACGGTGCAAAAAGCCAGTGTGATTTGGGATCGCGTTCTCCGTAATGGCACTGATGATGGGGGGCCTCTATTAGAGGGTACCCCGCTGGGGGCTACACACTACTTCCCCTTTCAGTTGTAGTCGTCCATCTCTGTGTACCCGGGAATGGCTCTGGACTGGTCTTTGCAAGTACTCCCAGGAGCAAGGCCGCTGAGCACTTGAGCGGCAAGTCCGTTCTCCGTGGGGGTTGGGGGCTGGGGAGGTGGTAGGGAGAATCTTGTTGTAAACAGACTTAGGGGCTGGACCCTGTGCATAGCGCACATCTGCTGGAATCCTGGTCAGGCGGTCCCTGCGGCAGAGCTTGTGGGGTAGGGCCTGGCCATCTCAAAGGGGAGGAGGGGGTAGCCTTTCAAGCTTCGCCAGTGCCCGCAGCCCCTCACATGCCTGGGAGATCTGAAAGCTCTGACCCCGACATATTTCTCATAGAGCGTTCCCCCACTCCCTCCCACCGCCGCCCAGGCATGTTGAGTGGCCGGTCACTGGACATTTTTGTGCCTTGGTTTTGATACCAGGACCACCCATTCACTTGGGCTCTGTGTGTGTGTGGGGGGAGGGAGGTAATGATGGCCCTGGTCCTGGCACACTCTGCCAGGCAAACCTGCAATTGGCATCTGGTGGGATTTTTTTTTTAGCCAACCTGGTAAGTTCACTCTGGTGGCAATGATTCCTGAGTTGGGGGAGGGGGAACAGGGCTGGTTGGGCCCCTGTTGAAGGTGCTGTTGGGAGACCTTGGGCAGCCAGGGGAGAAGATAACAGGGTAGGAGAAGCAAGCACACCAGCCTCCCTTTCTGACTAATCCAAGGGCAGTGGTGCCCAACTACCTTTTTTCTACTTCCTAGGGAAGGGCTGGTTTATGAGCTGGAATATAGGAGCCATTATGTGTCAGTGTGTGCCTGGAGCTTAGGTTCTCAGAAACAGCTTTGTGGAGGTTGTTGAGAGTGGAAGGCACATAAGGGTAGGTGTGTGGTCAGCTGTCAGACTCCAGGAGCCCCCTGGTCAACCCACTGTTGCATGCAAGTACAGGGAAGGAGTGTCTGTACACCGTGGTACAGTGGGGGCAGTGACTGCCTAGGGAGAGGCAGGAATGGGATGGACCCTTGGTGGCCAGCAGAACGCCATTGTGTTCAAGGCCGGGCTCCCTTCCCCACCCCGCCATGTTGCCAACAGCTTTGGTGCAGTGCCTTCACTGCCCCTCCCCTTACCTCTTGTGGCCACCTCAGGGAGGACACACAGAGGGCCCTGCTGTGACCCTGGCTTGGAAGCCTTATGGCCCCAGGCTTAGCGGGGGCATATTCTCCGTCTTTACCCATCAGGTCCCTTGGCAGCACCCAGTCCATGTGAGATGGTGGGTATTAGAGACCAGTTCCAGCCCACCTGGGGTCCTAGAACACTCTTTCCCGACATGCTGCCTGAGGACAGAGCCAGGAGCAGCAGGGATGGAAATGCCTGGCACCTGGGTAGCAACACCGGCAGGTCAGCGCCAGGTGATTTGGCCTGCTGTGGGGACCCGGGAAAGCCTAGAGTCAAACAGCTGGCCTTCGTCAGTTGCCCTACTAACTCTGCTGCCCTGGCCCTACCCAAACAAAAACTATTTTAGGACAGGGAGTGGCAGAACCCGGGCGTCTCTCCCAGCTGGAGGGTATAGCTCCTCAGGGCAGTACAGTCCATCCCTGCAGAAGAATCTGATTAGCAAAGGCAGTGACCCCCTCCGAGAGGGGCCCTAGGCTGTCCTGCTCATTCCTGGTCCTCTGTGGTGGAGGGGACATGGAGAGAGAGCAAGATAGCCTTACCTCACCTCTAGCCCCTGCCTGCAGCTCTACATCTGCCTGAGCAGGTCCCAAGTGTGCACACAAGCCTGGTGACTTGGCTCACCTCATAGGGCTAACTGCAGCTGACTGGCCAAGTCAGAGAACCACTGCTGGCAAAGCATGGCCACTGGCCAGGGCACATGTTAGAGGGTGAGCTCTGGGACTGAAGTCTGGCATGAGCTGGGCAAGTCACTCCAGCCTGGCAGCGTGTGTGTGTGTGTGTGTGTGTGTGTGGTGGGTTCAGGCCGGCAGGACTTAGACAAGGCCATGTGAGAGGGGAAGCAGCCTGGTCAGACAATCCAGGACATTCTCCATGCGACTCTTCCCAGTGCAGGTCTGTTGCCTGGTAGGCACAGCAACTGCTGCCCTGCTCTTTACAACTCATGCCCAGGGGACTCTTGAGTTTCTCTGTCTTGGCGTCTGATGTGGACTCAGGGCAACCTCTCTGGCCAGGGAGCTTGGTTGGAGTCCACGTGGGGTAGAGGGACTGGGCAGGGAGGGAGGACGAACTGCAAGGAAGCCACGGGAGATAGCCTGGGCATGCCGGAGACACAGGAAAAGACAAGGAGCCTTCATACCCACCTAGGCTTTCAACCCTCAGCTCCATGGCCTTGGGAGAGAGGCTGGGGAGGCTGCGGGAACAAGACATGGGCCAGCTAGAGGACATGGACAGCTGCCCCAGGGGTAAGCAGAAGGAAGAGGAAGCAGATCATCAGGATGACAGAGAGACCATGGGGATCCCCTGGGGGCCCCACTAAGAGGGCAGGTATACAGATAGGAAGATGAGCTGATTCCTGGAGAAGGGGTTAGGCCAAGCCTGGCTGGACACACAGCAGTAACCAGAGGGAGGGGGCTTCCAGAAAACTCTGCCAAGTAAATAAGCAGAGAGCCCAGTGTCTCTTTGCTGTTATTTGTGGAAGGCCTACAGAAACTTTAGAGTCAGGAGTCTGGGAGTAAGGGGGACCTCTCCAGGGAAGGGACGTGTTTACCCCACTCGGCCGTCCTGTCATCATACAAATAACCCAGACTTCATAGCTGTTGTCACAAACAGCCCAGCTCCCCTGCCTTAGCCATGGTGGCACCTTTGTCATTTGCCCACTTCCCCCCGCCAGCCTGGTAGGACCTGCCCTAGCACCTTATCTAGGGAACCCCCACCCCTGCAGGAACAGCCCTGCCCGGCAGCTCCTTGTCATTGCTGACCCTGGACCAGTCAGGACAGGAACTGGCCTGTCTTGTCTTTGGCCATCAGCCCAGGTCCAGACCAGTGGAGCCAAAGCAAAAGGTCAGTCGTGGTGACGAACCTGCGGCCCCTTTCCAGCTGGGCCTGAAACAAGACCACGAGAGTCACTTTTGTGTTTTTTTTCAAATGCAGTTTTTTTCCAACGTCACCTGCCATGAGCTTTGGTGCCGAGAATCAGAGCAGCGGAGGCACGTGGACAAAGGGGAGAAAAAGAAAGACACAACACCCAGCCAAGGCTCTCTAGAACAGCTCTGGCTTGGGGGGCTGGTGGCTGGGGACACACAGCTGCCCTCCCTGCCTCATCTCAAGCTCCAGTGTGGTGGAGGCTCTGTCCCATGTCCACTATCCGGGAAAGGGAGAATGGCGGGGGTCTGGGTGTGTGTAAATGAGTGTGTGTGTGGGAATGAATGGATATATTTCTCTCTCTATATATATAATAGGCTATATTAGAAAAGACTCTCTATGTATAAATATAAAACACTGGTATCCAAACCTGATGCCAGTGGCTAACCAAAGTGCTTGTCAGGAGCGGAACTGTGTAAGTAGCAGGTGAAACCATTTATCCTGAGTGCCAGGATGGGGGCAGGACGTAGGGGCAGCAGCACTGGGAAAGTAAAACAATGGAGAGGCAGAGAATAAGCAGGTGCCAGCTGCGCTAGGTGCCAGGGGCCAGGGGGCTGCCTGGCCACCATCTCACGTGAGCACCACACCTTATCCTTATCCTTATCTTGTTGTCCCCCACCGCACTGTGCTGGAAAGCTGGGCATGGGGGCAAGCTTGGTGTGCCTGTCACTTCTGCCCATTAGGCCAGGCAGTGGGGAAAGGTTGGCATCATCCTTACTCATGACGAGGCAGATCGTCCTTGCTCTCCTGGGCAGGGCTCTGCCTCGCTCCTCTTGGACGTCCTGCCCAAGGTGAGGGCTGCCCTTCCCATCTGTGAATCCCAAATGAAGCGCCAGCACCACCACCATCCTGAGATCCCCACTCCTCAGAGCCACAGAGAGACCCACAGGTGAGTGGTCCCCAGAGCTCTTAGGGAACAGGGAAGCCCAGAAAGTGGGAGGAGCTGTCCCTCTCCAGTGCCCCCAGGCACAGCGCTACAAGAATGGGTTGGTGGTTGGAGGCTTGGAGGCAAATGGGCTTGATGCAGGTCCAGTCTGGAAAAAAACAAAACAAAACAAACCAAAAAAATAGCAACAAGGTTACGAGAAGAGCTGGGCGTGTGCATGGGAGAAATGCAGTTTAGGGTCCCATTTCCCAGCAAGCAGGCCCCATGGGTTAAGGGATGTGGGAGGGTGAGGGCAGCATGAGGTGGTGGCGGGGCCCAGCAACTGATCCCTTGTCCTGGTGGCTTGGACCATGCAGAACTTTACAAAGGAAGGGCAGGAGTTCAACCTCTTCAGGAAGGTCTGTCCCCAATACCCCCACCCTCCTGTCCCTGGGAAAGATCACAGTGGTGGGACCCTGGGTACTCACCATGAAGGGATTGGTGGAGATCCCAGTCGGCTGGGACCCCAGCTTGGCAGATCCCAAGTCCCCAAAAGAAGAGCCTGAGAGGAAAAAGCAAGACCGCAGTTGACGTGACCTTGAATCCTGGTGACTGCTGACCAGCCCCAACCACCCTCTCCCCAGGACAGGTGTCTGTTCCACCCCAAGGTGGATGGCAACAGGGGCCCTTCCCAAGAAAGCGTGGGGTGCACCGGTAGCTCTTGCTGTCTTGGTTCACAGGGAGCTGGGAAGGCAGGTGGGGGATAATGGGGGGTAGTGTATATATGTGTGTGCGTGTGTTTTACAGGGAACCAGAAGGGGGTGGTGGTGGTGGGTGGGGGGTGGTGTGTGTGTGTGTATCCCTTACCATTCTCCTGCTGGGCCAGCAAGCTTGGCTGGGGGAACAGTGGGGGTGGGAAGGGGCTGGCAAAGGCGCCCATGGGAGGCACTGTCTGGGGGAGGCCAGGTCCCACGCTGCCCATCCCAAAGCCGGGTCCTGTGGAATGAGAGAGACATCATGTATGGCTCAGGCAAAAGCTCTGGGAGGTAGACCTAGAGAGGCTGCCACTAAGTCCCTCAGAGGTAGGAAGACAGGATGCGGTTCTCCTAAAGAGAGGTGTTCAGCGGAGGCCCCAGGAAGCCCTGGGCTGTGGCTGCCTCTGCCCCTCCCACTCCCATCTCAGCTTTCCAGGCCCTGGCCACAGAGGGCACGGTTCTCATGCCAAAGGAACAGGACGGGGCTAGCTCTCTGCCACCTATTAGATTGTGTAACGAGAGCAGACTTTCAACCTTTCACAGGCTTGCCGGGGAAAGCAATGCAGAGTGCATCACGCAGAGCCTGCTGGCTGCTGCTCATGGTCTTCTCTCCTGGCCCTAATTTTCGGGTGCTGGAGGTGGGTTTGAAGAAAGAAGCAGAGGCTCTGGCAGGGGGTGCTGGGGTGTGTGGAGAGCCCGGAGACTATGGGTGGGGGTCCTCAGTTTCTCCATGGCCTTGGCTGGCTCAGTGCTTTGGACACAGAATGGAAAGGCTGGATGTTCAGGGGCTGGAGAAGGGAGTCAGTCTGGTCTAGTTTCAAAGTACTGGATTCTGTGGTTCAGGAGCTGTAACCTTCAAGGTGACCTACAGCAGAAAAGGGGCCTTGCCTCGGCGGTGAACAGCCAGTCAAGGTTGCTTCTTCCTTCAGTGAGCTGAGGCTTAAGGGAGAGAGCTGCAGTGGGTGCAGTGAGGCTATTCGCTAGTAAGAATCTACATAGGGGCAGGCCAGGGACAGCGCCAGAGGCTTACCTGGGACTAGGCCATTGGGCTGGAATGGGTTGGTGGAAGGCAGCTGGGGTTGAACAGCAGGGGTGGCAAACGGGTTGGTGAGGCCTGTCCAGGTAGATTTGGGAGGTGGGAGAGAGGAGTTACTTGCTTTCTCATTTGCTTGATCCCAGTTTGACTGAGCATTTATGCTTCCATCCCCTCCCCCCACCTCCAACATCCCCAATCTTCCTCTGGCCCTTGGTCTGCTATTTGGGTCTCCCCAGTAGGACTTACCCCCAAAGGCAAGCCCTGGGCTGCTGCCACCACCAGTCGTGGCTGACTGGAATGTGGGGACCTGGCCACGCATCCCAAAGATGCTGCAGTAAGGAAAAGAGGAGTAAACATGTGGTTCTTCCAGGATCTGAGGCTGCAGCCCTGCTGGCTTCTCAGGGCACTCCCCTGTGTGGCACCTACCTGCCAGGGAGACCCCCAGTTGATGCTCCGGAGCCCAGGAGGCTGCCCACATCTGGGAGGTTGTTTGGATGACTGCCAGGGGCAAGAGGTGTGGTCCCGAATGGAGTCACCTGGCTGCTCCCTGGACAATCACAGGGGGCGAGACAGGATGGCAGGAGCTGAAGGAGGTGGAGTAGAGGGGTGGCCCCCAAGGCACCCCTTGGCTTCTCTGCGCTGCCCATGTCCTAGTGGGCCACCCCTCTGCATAGTTCTTCTGGGTAGTGGGCAAGGTGACAGCTCAGCCCTTTAGCTTTGTAGCACTCAAAGCTGCCACTGTCAGGAAGGCAGTGGCTCATCCTGCCTGTAGCTGGCCTCCACTGTGCACAGCTTAGCCCTTGTGTCCTGGATGGTCGGCGTCTCCACAGCTCAACATGGAAGGACAGCAGAGGAGCCGGGAAGCACACAAGTCCTGAGCTAACTCAGGAAGACTCGGGGAGCTGAGGAGTCACCACAGTCAGCACTACTCCCTCTGCCACCCCCCTGAGTTTGGCCTGTTGCAGCCCCATGTGGGAGGCAATTCCAAGCAGTCTCATCTTGGAACGTGGTCAGGGTCTGCACCATCTTGATCCACCCAGGAAAGTCATGTCAGTAGTACAGGTCCCTGCCCAACTGCTCTGCACTGCTAGGTAGGTGAAATGAGACTTAACAATGGAAGACTTCTTTCTCAGGAGGGTTGGCAGGCTTGTTACCAAAGTGAGACTGATGGTGCCCTGTGCCTAGTGCGTGTTGACACTCAGTAAAGGCTTGCCGAACAGACCCCTTGGCTCAGTGCAGTGAGAGCTCAATTTGAGCTGTGGCCTTCCACTGGCTACCTCTGGCTGTGACTGGCAAACAAGCCTGTTCTCAAGTCTACCTCCTGCAGAGTGGCAGTGGAGGACCCCCTAAGCTAAGTGAAAGGGGTTTTTGGCACTCGGAGAAGGATCACAGCTGTGGAAGAAAAAAAAAAAACACTTGAGAGGCAAAGCCAGGTCTCAAAGGGGGTCACAGGAGACTGGTAGGATGAACACGAGGGAACCAAGAGTCTTCCCTGGGCTCCCAGCTGCCGTCCCTTGCCTTCAACGAGAGGCATGGCTTGCTAACTCCTGCCCAGACACCAGCCCAACAGCACTCTGACTGCAGATGGGCCTTCCCTGAACCACTGGTGGGACTTTGATTGTGGTTTTCCGCTTGTAGAGACGTGTTCACTTCCTTTATGGCCTTGGCTACACTGGGGCCTTTTGTTTCTGTATCAGCTGTCTCCACTGCAGTGACTCCCTGCACTGCTAGGGACTTTTTAAGATGTAACTCCTAAACGTGCACAGACCCAGCAGGTACAAGGCTAGTAACTGCAACCCTGTTTACCAGAAAAGACTGGAAACAGCCTAATGCTCCTCATCAGGGATGAGATCAATATGGGACATGCAGCTATGAAATACCGAGGAGGGGGCTGGCGTTAGGGTGCAGTGGGTTAAATCACTGCTTCAGATGCTGGCATGCCATCTCAGAGCGCTGGGTCAAGTCCTGCCTCCAGCACTTCTGATCCAGCTGATGGAGTTCTGGGCTCCTGGCTTCAGCCTGGACCAGCCCCAACCATTGTGGCCTTTTGGGGGAGTGATCCAGAAGGTGGAAGATCTCTCATGCCTGCCCTTTCTGTCATTCTGTGAAGTTAAATGAGTAAATTTTTAAAAATTAATCTTTTCCTTTTTAAAAAAATTTTATTTGTATTATTTTAATCTGTTTCTTTTAAAGACTTATTTGTTTTAGACAGTAGCCTAGCAGCTAAAGTCTTCACCTTGCATACGCCGGGATCCCATATGGGTGCAGGTTCATGTCCCAGTGGCCCCGCTTCCCATCCAGCTCCCTGCCTGTGGCCTGGGAAAGCAGTCGAGGATGGGACCCTGCACCCGTGTGGGAGACCTGGAAGAAGCGCCTGGCTCCTGGTCACTCAGTTCCAGCCATTATGGTCACTTGGGGAATGAAACAGTGGATGGAAGATCTTTCTCTGTCTCTCCTCCTCTCTGTATATCTGACTTTCCAATAAAAATAAATCTTAAAAAATATTTATTTATTTTTTATCTGAGAGGCAGCTTTACACAGAATCTTTCATCCACTGGTTCATTTGCCAAATGATTGCAATGGTCAAAGCTGCGCTGATCCAAGCTGCAGTCAGGGACTCTTCCCACATGGTATGTGCCGGGGGAAGGACTTGGGCTATCCTCTGCTGCTCTCCCAGGCCATACATAGGCAGGGAGCTGGATTAGAAGTGGAGCAGTCGGGACATGAACCAGCACCCAGATTGGACGTTGGTTCTTCAGGCAGAGTATTAACTTGATAAGCCAGTGCACTGGTCCCAATAAATGAATCAATTTTTGAAAAAGAAGCTCTTACTGATTTTTTAAAATGATCTAGCATATCTTTGAAAAAACAAACAGTTAAGGAAAAAGAAAAAACTAAGGTGCAGAACAACATGTGTATTATGCTGTAAAATTAGTTTTAAAAAAAGGAAAAAAATAGAAACATACAAAATGAGTCAGTGCAGGCCAAGGCCACAGGCTGTTCTTCCCAGAGGCCTGGCTGTGGAAAACAAGTGAGCCAGATGGCCCAGGGAAGGCTAGAGGATGGCAGAGTCTCGGCACAGCACGTTTGTAGGTAAAAGGCACGACCAGAGAGAGCAGAGGTGCAGGGTCAGGCAGAAAACCAAGGCGATAAAACCTGGCTGAAGGCAGGAAAGGGGAACGGGCTCTGCAAGGGAAGGTACCTTTATTCTGAGCTATGAGAGGAAGAGCGAGGGGTG
The DNA here is from genome assembly GCF_030435755.1 of Ochotona princeps. NCBI lineage: Eukaryota > Metazoa > Chordata > Mammalia > Lagomorpha > Ochotonidae > Ochotona > Ochotona princeps. The sequence continues at coordinate 26,105,685 of NC_080855.1, read as the reverse complement.
CGAGGTGCTAAGGAAAAGGTAACGCTGGCTGGGTCCGAAGTCTTCACTGCTTCCTGGCCCTACAACCACATCCTGCTGTTGTGTCAGGGACGGTTTGGGTGTTTCTGAATGTTGGCTTCTCTCAAGTTCTTCTCCCTGTCCTGAAGGGCAGATGTAGCCGCTCATTCTGAGGGACCTTCCCAAGGCCAGAGAGGCGCTAAGCATGACAGCAGGACCTGTGCTCTTCTAGGGGCGGCTCGAGGTGCTGGAGGGGGGGCCTACTCGCCACCAGCATCCCGTGTCACTGAGTGTCACCGTCTGCCATTGCCACCTCCGGCTCAAACGTGGACTTTCTACATGTACAGGCTAGCTTGCCGAGTTTGCTTCCTGCCATGAAAGGCTCCCACAACCCTTGAAGACGCCTCTCTGGCCACAGGGCAGGTTGGGGAGACCAGCAGGGTGTTGTTGATGTTGATTCTTCTGGCCCCAGGCAAATACCTGCTTGCCTGCATGTTTTGGAATTTCCGTGTGAACACAGCCCTGTCTCCTCAGACAGGTCTGGCGCTTCAGTTTTGCCCGGGGGTTGGGGGGGCCTTCACATTCCAGGAGCTTTCTCCAGTTCTACTTTCCCAAGGTTCAGAAGAGCTGCAGGTCCGGCGGCCTGGCGGCCGTGCTGTGCCTCCCCGTGGCCACCAGAGGGCAGCGCGCGGCCTGATCCAGGTGGGCCAGGCTGGTTTCTCTCCCAGGCCGCCGGTGGGAAGGCTCCGGCTTCGGGTTGGTTTCCAGCTGCTGCTTCAGCCACTTTGAGGGGCAGCGCCAGGCAGCTGTATGTGTTCACCTGTCCCAGAGCAGCCTCAGAGCAAACTCCACTTAAAAAAAAAACCCTCCTTTCTCCATACTCCCCCACAGAAATACAGAAATAAACCCAGGCTTGTCAGAAGCGACACTCACCTCTGTAAGCCAGCCTCCTTTCTGACTTCCTACCTCATGGTTCTTGATGTCACACTCCCAGTCACACTGTGGGGAGCAGTGAGTGGGGCCTGCCACCTGTCAGCATTCAGAATAGGTCACATGGAGCAGCACTCTGTTCTCCTTCCCCTCGGACATACTGTGTAGAGGCTCCTGGCAAGATAGGCCCCTGGCTGCTGGCTGGGACAACCAGATCCTGGGCAAAGGGCTCGAAGCGGGGAGGGGTCCTGGCTGGGGGGCTGGCGCTTTCTTTCTCTCTCTAGCTCTGTTAACTCTGGTCTAGCAGTCAGTGGGGCGTGGAAGGTGTTTCAGTAGGCACGGTTTGCATCATCCTCGTCTAGGCTCCTTGCCCTCTCCCATGCATGCTCCCAGGAATTGCTGGAGTGTGCATCCCTGCCCCATTCCACCCCTGCCAAGAGCACACAAAGGAGGCCACAGCACTGGCCGTGATCAACCTCATGTGTGTCCATTGAAGGTGTAAGACGATATTACCTGAATTTGCATTTTCTTAGGCGGTTTAGGGATATTTTCATATTTTTGCTGGGGGATTTCCTGCTTTTATCCCTTGCCCTTTATTTTCTACTTTTTTTTTATTTAGAAGAGTTTAAATAGGTCAAATCATAAAAGGCTTCTATGTTTGAAATAATATATACACTCTGACCGCTGGTTACAAAGTTTTACTTAGGTTGGACTTGTTCAACAAGTCTCCTTGTTTATCCATCAGTTCCTGTGACAGAGTGTATCATCGACTCCTGTTCTGCTGGCTGACTAAAGTCTCATTGTATGTGCGAGAATCTCAAGGTTATGCTGCCAGTTACTTTAAGCACACGACTGTGAGAACTTTGTGAATTTTCACTTTTATCAGTATGAGATGTCTCTTTTTGTCCCACCCTCCTATACCCCCCCCCAAACCCCTGGAAAAAATTAAAATAAAAAGGCAGCTGACCAGTTCCCAGTGGGATGGTCCCTGGTAGAGAGAGAGCTGAGAAGTTCCAGCTGTGCCACGCTGGGGGCTGCTCGGCTCACGTTAACTACTTCACTGTCTTTTCCATGAAATGGCTAAAATTTTGAGGTTCTTTCCCAGATCTCAAAACTCTAGGAGCACAGGGCTCGGGGTAGGCTGCAGCGTGGGAGGAGTGACTTACCGAAGCTGTAACTTCCAGTTAGCATCCGGCTGGCTGGCCGTGAGGGTAGAGAAGGGAAAGGGAAAGAGAGAGTGTTAAGTCACAGGTGCTCCCCAGGGAGCTGGTCTCCAGGGCCCTACCGAGAGTCCAGCAGGCTTAAAGGACTTGGGGCTGCCTGACTTACAAGGTGGCCTGTAGTCTCCTGCTGTAGTTACACAGTCTGAAGCTCTTCTAGCGGTGGGGGTGGAGAAGGGGGTACAGAAAGGGAAAAGGTTTCTGGAGGCTATCTTGACCTTTGCTCCCAGGCCCCTCTGGCCTTTTTGGTCAGTATACCACACAATGAGGGTGATGCCTGTATGTGGACAACTAGGCATCTTTGGGGACTGAAGGAAAAGTGGGGATGGCAGTGTGTGTGGTGAGGGGGACAGTGGGGTAGGGGTTGAGTTTACCTGAGGGTGTGGGCTGGGTCTGGAAGGGGGTCTGGCCGATGGGAGGGACACTTCCAAATGCAGCTGGGCTACTACCAAAGGCATCAAAGTTGGCAAAGCCCCCAGGGGAAGGCGTCTGGCCTGCTGGAAGAGAGACATGGGGGTTACACAGGAAACTCAAGTGTGTTTCTGGGAGGGACCACCCCCCCCACCAGTTCTGAAGATGTCTCCTGTGACATCTACCCTTCTTCAGGTTGGGATCTGGAGCAGACAGCCCCATCCAGATCCACACGGGCAGAGGGGCACACGTTCACTCCCTGCCACCTTTTAACTCTACTTCATGAGCCATTTTACTTTTTGTTGCGGTTTGGTTGACAGCAAAATCATGTAAAAACTTTATCTTTTTTTTTCTGGGTGGGGAAAAGAGTTTGAGAAAGAAGGGGGCCTAGATATCACTTGGTTCTACCCTCCCCTGATGACAGCTGGTCTCTGGGAAGGCAAGTGGAACACAAGATATTCACAATCCTCCCATTTTCACAGAACACATAATTCAAACAAAAAGTGTGTGTGGGGGGGGCGCGCTCTCCAATGTTCTAAAAGGAAGTAGAAGGAACCCCCAGGGATAATGCTTTAAGGATCAAACTCTCAAAACGTAATCCTCCCGTATTCCTGCCTGCCCTGCTTGAGAATGGTCACCACAGTGAAGAGATCTAGGGCAAATAAGAATGCAGTCACCCTGAAGGACTGACCTTCTTGCATCATGGGGGCGGGGGTCGGCATCCCCAGTCCCACTTACCCCCAAAGGCCGGGAATGGACCAAAGGTGGGTGCAGCCTGGGGAGCAGCAAAGGGGTCCCCCCCAATGTCAGCCAGCAGGTCCATGCTGGCCTTCTTGACAGCAGAGTGGGTCGACGGCTGGGAGCTCCGGGCCTGAGACTGGCTGACGGCCTTGGAGAGAGAAATTGCACATGACACTTAAAACCGCAGGCAAGACCTAGGCTGCCTGGCAGTGGCTGCTCTGGGAGGCAGAGTGTGAGTCATTGCCCTCAACCGAGAGGCTGCCCGGGCCGAAGCTGTCCCAGCTCCTAGACCTACACATCTGGAGCACACATGGGGGAGAGGGGGTCTTCAAACAGTTCACGGAATGCATGCTATCTTTGAGTTCCATTTTACAGACTTTCAGAAAGGCCTTGGTGTTAGCAGAGGGGACCCTGAGGTACACAGGCATGTCACCCAACAGGGCTCTCTGGAGCCGTAGTCAACTTCTTACTCCTTGCAGGAAATGGCCCAGTGTGCAGTCAGTTTCTCTGACTTCCCTGAACACTGTCTCCTCTGGCTTTGTTTTCAGAAAGACACAAAGGATAATGGGGACAGAGCCCAGGATACGGGTTAACTGCAGACCTGAGGACTGACTGACTCATGGTCCTGTACTGCTGTCTGTGAGGCCTGTGAGAGGGGATGCAGGAGCCAGACACTCCTGCCTTCCAAACCTCAACACAAACCTGCAGAGGGAGGGAGGGCAGCGCTGAGAGGTACCTGGCCCGAGGCGGAGGTGGCAGCTGAGAAGGATGGCACAGGATCTCCCAGGAGGGAGCGTGAGGCTTTCCCCTCCGGGCAGGCGCCCTGGACCGGGGTGGAGGCACTGCCTTTGGTGTAAGTGGACCCCTTGACTTGGTCTGGCGGGACGTACCTTTAAGAGACAAGAGTCAGGCTGTGAGGAGACAAGAGAGACCTTGGCCCACATTCCCTCCAGATGCTTTGGGTTTGGTGTGTGTGTCCTTTCCTTCACTTCCCCTCCTGCTCTTTCTGACACCTATGACCCTCCGCCTACAGTTTCACACACAAGGCTAGCAGGCAGACACTTTGTCCTCAGCCTCCTGCTCTAGGACCCCTTGGAGCTTTCCTGGGGGTCCTCCTTCTCAATCCCACAGAAGAGAGGTCGGTGGTCTTACCCTCCACCTGCTTACCACTGGCCCTCCCTCTGCTGGCTCCTGCTACTTCTGATGAAGTCCCTTCCACTCCAGCACGGGCAGCGCCCACTCTGGAAACATCTTCGCAATCCTGAGGACACCCCCAGGAGGGACTCCACATATGAGTCCCTGTTCTACCCCCACTACCCACCACATGTGTGTTCCAGACCTCAAACGACTGCATCTTCTCTCACTGGGGAGTGGGAAGGCAAGGGAGAAGGGGAATGTTGTTTTCACCAGGAAAACAGAATGAACACAAACTATACATGAAGCTATAGGCTAAAGGAACAAAGCTACGGCCGTGTGCTTCGGGATCTCTACCCTGTGTCAGCTCAGCCAAGCCGATCCCACTCGGCTCTCACTCAGCCACCTCCCCGCTCTGAGGAGGGGCTCTCACGTCAGCAGGGCCAAGGGACTGAGGACAAGCTGTCCTGTCCTGCAGATCTTTCTTCTTGTGAAGTCAGAACGTGGAGCAATCCAGCCTTTAGAGGAGCTCAAGTCCAACTCTAGAAACCAGGCTGTCAGGGAAGAACATCGCTCGCACGGCTTTCTGGGGCCTGGCTCTTACCATCTCTTCTTCTCATACTTCTCCTGGAGAAACTCCTTCACCTTCTGAGGGTCCCTGGAGTCTGGTATCAAAGATGTCCGAGCATCAAAGAGGCCCAGCCAAATCTTTCTGCAAACCTGAGGGCACAGAGTTCGGGGACAAGGGGTGCTACACCACCAAGCCTGGTGTACAGAGATCCTGCTTTGGAGTTCTGAAGCTGCACAATATGTATGAGCACAGACACTGTGCGAGGTCAACCTACACACCACAAACCCTGCCTCGCCTCCCAGCTCATCATGTAAACGGGAAGTCATGCCTCAGGTGGATACATATACAATTATATTTTGTACCTTGTAGTATTGAAAAAGGAAAATAGAGGGCCATGAGAATGATAGAGGACTAAAGTTGGACAGGGCTGGGGTAAGGGCTCTGGCTTCCCAGGCAGTCTCTGGAGGTCCTTGCCCTAAGCCAGGGTACTGCTAACACGACAGGTGGCAACTTCCAACCGGCATATACAGTTGGCACAGGGGAAGGGGGTGTGACTCCCTTTCAAGTCAACAATGTGGACTTCAAACCCAGGCTGTCTGTGTCAGCTGGGCAGGCTCCAGATCTCACTCGGGGTGGGGGTGGCCGGTCAACTCTCTACACCTCACCTCAGGGGTTGGTTCTCCCCATTTCTCCTGGGGGTCCTGGGACCAAACCCTACAGAGAGACGCTGTTCCTTCCCTTGATTCCCCAAAGAGGAGGCAATACACACTACAATTTGGCTAACTAAAATTCCGTAAATTCACATGAGAAAAAAATAATCTTACATGCTAACAGAGTAAAAGAAGCATGACTTTTTAAGGATTGCAGGGGGTTTTGATTTGTTTTTGCTTTTAAACAATTTTGAGGCCAGGCCAGCAGACAGGGTAACGGCCACCCTCTGGCCGCTCTAGTTGTTCATGGGGGCAGCTCACCTCATTTCCCCGAGATTGCAGGAACACAACTTCAGGCTCAGTGAAAGTGGTCATGGAGATGGACTTGACACGGTGAGGGGGGTTCAGGCCTCTCCTGGGGGACAGAAATAGAAAGAATTATAACTCAGCAATGCAGGCCTGGTTATGGGAAGCAAGGAGGGTGGGTGGAGAACAGATTAAACAACAGCACACCATCTGAGCCCAGACAGAAGTTCACCTGCAGGTATTCCTGACTCTAGGAAAGAAGGGGAACAGGAACATTTTGGAGATGTCTGATGAGAGACAGGGCAGGCAGAGCCAGGGGGACATTGCAATCCCAGTCATTCTGGGGAAGGAAAACAGAGCCTGTTCTTCCAGAAGCTTCCTTGGGTCTGGCTTCAATCCCAGCAGCTCCCAGGGTCCAGCCTGCAGACCCAAGGGGTGCTCCCAGGGACCAACATGTACACCTGACCTGTTCCCATTTCCTGTGTGTATCCCCGAGGTCCCAGAGCCTCCTGCAGACACAGTTCTCACAGGCTGGAGGGGAGGTGAAAGCCAAGGCCAAGGCAACACCAACAGAGAGAGGATTTGGTGTCCCCAGGCTGGTCCCTCCTCTCATCTATAGGGAGTAGAGGTGGGGAGCGAGGGGGTTCCTTTCTCTTTCAAGAACGCCATCTCTAAGAAAAAGGAATATTCCAGATTCTCTTGTTTCTAAATCTTTCCACAAGGTAGGAGGAAGTTAAGTGTAACCATGAGCTGGGAGGCTGGCGCTGCTGGGATATGTGCCCTGTGGCAATGCTTCTGTGCCTGCTCCAGCTCTGTTAACTCCCTGGGCATCCGTTTCTGCCCACGGATCCCTGTGGAGATTAGAGCAGAAAAGAGGCCTTCCCCGCCCCCACTCAACTGGTCTCCTGGGGGTTCCACTGGGAGAAATTTGGGACTAACCCAGGCAGGCCTGTATGGGTTTACCTTTCTTTGTACCTCAAGTTTTACTCCGTTTTAGACCTACTATCTTCAACCGATTAAAACAAAACTAGCCAAACTCAAAATGAACCAGACCCTGGGACTGGACCAAAAGAATAGTCTGGAAAGATAGTTTCAGCTGAGATTGCCTTTTCAGACTTGTTAGGGGCAAACTGGGCAAATCGAGATCTTTAAGGCACAGGGGCAGGTGCGCAGCCCAGCAGCCTAAACTGCCACTTACAGTGCAGATATTCCACCTCGGGATGCCAGTCTGAGTCCTGGCTGCTTAGCTTTCTACCCAGCTCCCTGCTAACACACCTGGGAAAGCAGTGAAAAATAGCCCTAGTGCTTGGACCCCTGATACTCACACGGAGACCAGTGCAGGGGCCTGACCACTTAGACCATCTTCTGCTGCTTTCCCAGGCACATTAGCAGGGAGCTGGATTACAAGTGGAGTAGCCAGGGGGCCTGGCACGATGGCCTAGTGCTAAAGTCTTCGCTTTGCACAAGCCAGGATCCCATATGGGTGCTGGTTCTAATCCCGGCAGCTCTGCTTCCCATCCAGCTCTCTGCGTGTGGATTGAGAAAGCAGTTGAGGACAGCCTAAATCCTTGGGACCCTGCACCCGCATGGGAGATGTGGAGGAAGTTCCTGGCTGCTGGCCCCAGATTGGTGCAGCTCTGGCTGTGCCGGTCACTTGGGGAGTGAATCATCGGATGGAAGATCTTCCTCCCTGTCTCTCCTCTTCTCGTGTATCTGACTTTACGATAAAAATAAATCTTAAAAAAAAAAATGAGTAGCCAGGACTCAAAACTGTGCTCATATGAGATGCCAGCACTGCAGGTGGCAGCTTTACATGCTATGCCACAATACTGGCCCCCATTTAAAAAAACTAAAGTAGATAAGGTATATGGGTGGGTATGTATACGTCCTATGCAAATGCCATGCCATTTTATGTCAAAGACTTGTGCCTCCAGGGGTTTTGGCAACCACAGAGTCCTGGAACCAGTCCCCTTGAGGAAGTGAGGGACAATGATCAATCCAGAATTGGTCCTGGTTGAGTCCTCAGGAAAACAAAGGGAGGAAGAAGATACACACACAGTTTATCAGCTTGATGTCTTTAAGCTTATAGAAAAGGTAAATAAAAGACACATTCATGTTCACAAGTGCACCCACAGAATCAAGGCACCCCTGAAGAGCCTGCGAGCTCGGTGGTGCAGGCGTGGGTTTGAGTCACGGCAATGAGGCGGCGGTGGGGGGAGGGCTTTGGTGGTGGTGTAGAGCACAGATGACACAGTGCAGAGCACACCTGCATGGCAGCCGGATGATAAATGACCCGTTATGGGATTCTAACAGAGAACACGACACTGGGAGCCCGAGTTAAGGTCACTTTCTGCAGTGCTGCTGTTAGACTTGAAGGTGAAGGATTTCAAGATGCCCTTAAAAAAGACAGGCACTATTAAAGAGGATCTCACGGCCTCTATGAGCTGTTTTTCATCCACCACTCACTCACCAGTATTTGTCAAAAATATATGGCATAGTGGTGGGCACTGTGTGTGTGAAAATCATGGCATCTGGTCTTTCAGGCGCTTACAAGGAGGCCCCAGGAAGCTGAGGCACCATTTGGCGGGGTCCAGGTGGACAAAGGGAAGGTGACTCCAGGATGCAGCAGTGCGGGAAAGAAGAGGAACGGTCACGGGGAAAGGTAAAACACGCTATGTTTACACTAGAGAAATAGATTTGAAGCCTATCTCAAAAAAGGTCACTGATATTTCCTGAAAGGACAACCAGGAACTGCTGGCCAATTGCAAACAGGGAGGGGCACTTCCTTGACAGGGCAGCGAGGGGACTGGGCCATGGCATCCATCAGGGATGGGAGGCGTGGCAAACAGAACTTCGGAAGGCTGAGCTTGGATGGCGTGGGGGCGGAGGGGTAGGCAAGCAGAGAAGGGGAGTGATGGCATGAAGGCAAGCAGAGAAAATAGGAAGTGATGTAGATGCCACAGGCCAGGTGAATCTGATAGAACAGGATGTGTCCACAGCACGGGATGGAAAGCGCAGCGCTGGACTCGGTGTGTTTAGGCTAGATTAGGTACAACCTGCAAGCCCCCCATCTGGGGCGGGGGACAGGAGACGCTCTACAAGAGAGCCCTCACTCTGCAGCCCAGGCCGAGGGCCTGGTGATATGGTCTGTGAGTCAGTCAGACAACTTCTGTCTGACTCACAGACGGGCCACTGCTGGTTGAGAGAAGCCATGTGAAGACATCATACACCTCTTCCACTGGCAGCTGCCATCAAATGGTCCACATGTGGCACAGTCTGCTGGGCCCAGCAGTGGACCCCAGTGTGAGTCACTGGCCCAGAATTCATCAACCCCAGGTCTCCAGTGTGTATCCCTTGTGACTCAGGTCTACGCCCCCTCACCCATCCAACACCAGCCCATAAGAACAAGTCAGAGTTATAAGGAGGCACTGCCCTTCAGTTACCATGCCAAATCTAGTGCACTGTTTCTGACCAGCAGGTGCTAGGGAAGAACAAAGATAAATGTATTTGCCCAGAGTGGGGTAAGTTTTTTCCAGCTGCAAGGAAAAAACTTGCAGCCCCAACCCTTCAGCCAGGCACACTGTTTCTAGCAAACATTAGCTGCTGCTTTGCAAGGCACCTACCTGGCATTGGAAGTACTTCTGGTGCTAGGCTGGGAAAAGCCTTCTGTGTGCCCACGGTCAGTCGCCCTGGTCTCTTGCCTTTTCCCCTCTGCACGCACATCAGGCTTGTGTTTTCCTGTGGCCCTCACCCTTGAGCTGGCCTACATTTTGCCTTTCTCTGGCTTCATAAACTCAAACCTGCCCAGCTGCTCAGATAAGAATGTTCTGCCAGGTCAACATCACAAAAACAAAAACCAGTTCCACCCAGTACCCAGGTTCTTGAAGTGTGCCAGATCTGAACTTCGAGATTTCTTGCCTCTGAATGTGTGTGCCAGTTCGTACACTCTAGAGCATGCTTCTTCCTTCCTGGGATCCCACTCCTCTTGCTGAGCAGGGGGCGGCAGCATCGGGTTTTGCTCTTAGCTTGGACTCAGAATACTACCTAGGAGTGTGTCCCAAACGGAAAGCCTCTCCCACTAGCCTGCTCTACAGTCAATGTCACCAGTTTGTACGACACTGCTTCCTTTTTTAAAAAAAGTATTTATTCATTTTTATTGCAAAGTCAAATATATATAATAGGAGGAGAGACAGAGAAATATCTTCCATCCGATGATTCACTGCCCAAGTGACTGCAACGGCCAGTGCTGTGCCAATCCGAAGCCAGGAGCCAGGAGCTCTTCCAGGTCTCCCACACAGGTGCAGAGTCCCAAGGCTTTGGGCCATCCTCCACTGCTTTCCCAGGCCACAAGCAGGGAGCTGGAGGAAGCAGGGCTGCCAGGATTAGAACCGGTGCCCATATGGCATCCCAGCGTTCAAGGTGAGGACTTCAGCCGCTAGGACACGGTGCCAGGCCCCAGGACACTGCTTCCTAACCTGAGTTCTTCGACCAGCTTCCTTGGCTCTTGCACCTACAGCATCCTCTTGTCCAGAGCCCGGGAAGTCTGATGGTGTGACCAGCTGTCTTCCTCTCAGTTCCATCCCCATTTTTTTTTTGACATTTTCTCCTCTTTTTTTCAATCCCTTTGGTAAGTGACTACTTCTGAGGAGCTTTTAAAGTTGTTCATCCACCTGCACAGGAGGAGTGAATTACTGAACACATTTTAAACCTTTCCTTCTGCGCAGACAAAAATGCTTCAATGACAGTCAGCTAGAAAGGAAATGTGTGGGGTAGGAAAACAAGTCACAGATGACGAGCTGGGCTCTGCTGCCTTAGTTCTTTCTGATTCCCACAATCACTGGGCACAAGTAGAAGAGACAAAGACCCATTACTGAGACTTACAGGATGGTCCCAAACAGCCATTTCAAGCAGGCATGTTGCACTTGGCTGAGAAAAAAGGGTGTCAGAGTGAATGCCTGGGGCCGGTACCATGACCCAACAGGTTAATCCTCAGCCTGGTAGCATTGGCATCCCATAGGGGTGCTGGTTCCTGTCGCACTGCTCCAGGTCCATATCCACTTATTTCTAAAGGACAATGATTTATCCAACGAGAAAACACTTAATGCGAGGACATTTAAGGCACTGCTTGGAAGAGATTTTTTTGTCTGTTTTTTTTTCAGTGGCATTTTTAAAAACCTCATTTTAAGCTTCAAATGAGAGGCTCACACTCCAGTACAGGAGTGAGAAACATCATTGAACAAGCAAGGGAGTGTACAAGGAGACAAAATTAAAAAAGATCTATATATCCAGGTTAAATAAATTAGGTACTGGAAGAAAACCAAATGAATAAAATGAGGGCAATTTTGGGCCCTACCACCGTGGCAGACGGATGCAAATTTAGCAACAGCCAAAACCAGCAGCCTGTCTCTCGTGCCCTCATACTCACATTGTGGGTTTTTGTTATAACCCAGAGACTATTCCTCATTTAAAAAGAGCAAGAGTGAGCTCATACACGTGGCAATGAAGGCTGTGTCACACCTACCCCCAAAGATGAAAGTGTGAGTTTGTCTTCAGGCCTGGGGAAGCTCAGCTTTGGCAGGGGCTAGTGGACTGTGCACCGCCAGGTAAGTCAGCCAGCTAGGTGCTGCCCCCACAAGACGCTGCTCCCTAAGAAGTACACATATTTGTAAGAGTCAAGAAATCTGGCCTTTCAAATAGAGCCAATCTTGTTGCCTCCTTTCTTTGGCTCTGGTGTCAAGCATGTAATTTTCATATGCCCTTCAACACCCTCTTCACATTAACAAAGAATATTTCTTCTCTTGCATCAGCCCCAAATGACTCACAAACCCGTACAGAACTTTGCTTCAATAGCACTTCTATTACTACCTGCAATCACAGGCAGAAAGATTGATTTGTGGCCCATGACCCCCACTAGAAAGTAGCCAAATGAAGATGGGGATTTGGTCAATGGTACATCTCCATGGCCAGAGCAGCCTCTGGGCCTTCCTGTGTCATCTGCTGACTGACTCTAACTTTGACTTCCTTCCACCACTAAATCCTAATCTCTGGGCAATCGAGCAGATGGCTGTGAGATGCTGACTGGCCGGCGTGCAGCCAGGGAGCACAGCTCTCTACCGTCTGTGGGACTGTGTGTGTTCTTGCTTCACTCCACATGGATCAGCAGGAGCCTCTGTCTCATCCTGCTGAGGTCCCCCAGGCCAGCTCCTAGCCCTTCCAGCAGCACATCAAAGGGACCTCAGTCAGGGTCCCCAGTACTCGGCTAAGACCTCTTTCAAAAGTCTTAGCTTGTTCTAGCTGATGCAAACTAGAATGCTGATTAGTAAACAGGAAGCACCACCAGGATCTAGCTATACAGTTGGAGTCAGAGCCCCTCCAGTTGGCTGTCTCCTGATGTGCCTGCAGCACAACTTCCTTTACTGGCCCACCTATTACTCACCTCTCACTTCTGGCTAACAGGGTTGACCAAACTTCTCACATCCAAACTCTGCTCCCTAAAGTCTGTCATCTTAGAAATCAGTGCCTTGGTGTACATTGTAGGTTAAGCCTCTACCAGCAGTGCTGGCATCCTATAGGCATGCCACTTTGAATCCCTGCTGCTCCACTCCCTGATCTAGCTCCTTGCTAATGTGCCTGGGAAGCAGCAAAGCATGGCCCAAGTCCTTGGGCCTCTGCACCCACATGGGAGATCCAGAAGAAGCTCCTGACTTTCTGGCTTTGGATCCACACACATCTGGCCATTTTGTCCATTTAAGGAGTGAACCAGCAGATGGAAGATCTGTCTCTCTGTGTCAATCTGCCTTTCAAATACAAATAAACCCTTAAAAATCCACTTCCTGAGTAGTGTGCATAACATAATGCATTCTCGAAGTACTAAGCAAAAATGGCTTTTTAGAATTTCTTAAAACTACACAAGGACTCACAGATTTCTTCTACTCATCTCCTGGAAATTTCCTTTCCCAGGGAACTAAGCTCCCACTCAGTGTGAGGTAAACACTTCCTGGACAGACAGGCCTCTGGGGTGCACATATGTGTGTGTATGTGTATGAGGGGAATTCTGCAATGAATCAATCCACAGGCCACTGCCGTCTGTTCCGAGTTTGTGTGCACCACTACTGAGTGAGTTAACCTTCCTGGCCACAGAAACCAGGTTTTTCAGGTGTCCCAGATCCCTCAGCCTTCCTTCTGCCCTGATTCGGGGACATTCACTACAGAAAGAAACTGTGATTTGTGGCGTGCCATAAGCCAGGCTCTGGGACACAGCGACAGCGCAGCCAGCATATCCCATGTCTCTGCCTCAGCTCCCATGCCACTGTCCATGGGAAGGAATTTACATGGTTTCCCAGCATTTTCCTCCTAGAAGCTGGCTTGGACAGACCATGCATTTTTCTCCCCCACTTTCTTTTCCTTCTCTCCCAGACTCTATCATCACATGTCCCTTTTCATAACAGGATTGAGAGGAATCTGCTCTGTCTCATCCTGCTTTAGGGTGTAGATACCCATGAACTTTGCTCCTCCTCCCTGCCCAATCTCCAGGCTCCATCCTCCTGCTGTGTCTGCATTTTTATCACAGCTTAGGACAGCAGTCCCAGAGCCAGAGTGACTTCTTGTTGACCCAAATCTGGCTCATGCTCATCACACCTAAGGGGGAGGTTGATTAGAATACATAAGTTGGGCAACAGATGTAAAACAAAATAAATAACACGGAGCAGAGAGAGTTCCAAAGTGCATCTGAGGAGTCCTGGACCCTGATTTGCGATGTCATGATCACAGCTACTACCGAACGCCCATGGCTGAGAACAGCAGCCCCCAGATGGCATCAGATACACTGCTAAACCACTCTTTGCTTCTGTTCTCCCATCTGCCATGCAAAAACCACACTGCTCGCTCCGTGGCTCCTAAAACGTTTAAGATCAAGGATAGCTTTCTTTAGTAAAAAATTTAAAAAGTAACTCCCCAAAGCCTAAATTCTTTGATTAAAAAAAAAATAGATCCAGGCCTGGTAGCAAGATGAACCTGCATCTAATCAAATAATAACCTGCAGGTGGGGGTGGGGGAGGATCCCTACTCTAGAACCAGAAACCGTGGCTGTTCAGTGAGCTCTGTCAGGGCCAAATGCAGAAGCTGGTGTCCAGGGAGGCGCTGCAGATACCACAGCCCCCTCACCCCAATCTGGAAAGAGTTTGCCACAGCGAGCTTACAGGTGTGGAGGATAGCCCGCCTAGATCTGCTGACAAGTTTTGCGCTTTTTCAGGGGGCCTCAGCAGCTCCCATCAGGCAGGTGTAGCATCCCCAAGCCCTGCAACATTAGGCTCTACACCGGAACCCGGGCCTGGGGACCCCCTGGGGGGCGGGTGCCTTCTGGCCGTGGTATGCCTCAAGTTCACCTGCTCTCAATAGGCTCCTCCTCCACCTCACACTGCAAGAGGGGGCACAAGCCTGAAAAGATGGAAGCCACTCCTTCTCCTCGAGCCCCGCATTTTCCCCCTCCTCGCTTTCTGCCTTCCACCCACACCAAGTTCCCTTTAAAGATCCAAGTCATTTCCTGGCCCTTTCAACGCCTCCAACACCGCCGCGCTCTGCGTTCCCCGCAATTCTCCACTTCGTCCCTCCCAACTTGCAGTTCCCCTCACCTCCCTCAGGGAGCCTCTCCTTGCCCCTCCGGTGTCCTTCCTCACCCCCGCAACGCGACTTGCAGCCGCTTCTGCTTCTGCCTTCCCTCCCACTCCCCGCTGCCCACGACACCGCGCCCGCAGCCCACCCTGCAGCCAGGTCCTTCGCCCCTCGAGCCCCAACCCCGCCCGCACCATGCCGCCCTGCAACCTTCTTCTGTCCCGGTCCTCCCCTCCGCGCCAGTCCACTCACAGGAGGCCGGAGCAGGTGGTGCAGACGAAGCTACCCACGGTGATATCCACGTAGGTGACCCCGCGCTGGGCGCACTCGAAACAGTGTCGGTTCCCGGCCTGGCTGCAGCCGCCCAGCTCCCGTACTCGGCGGCACCACACCTCCGAGGCCGCCTCCGCCTCCGCCTTCCCCGCGCCGACCCCGCCACCACCCGGTCCCGGGCCCTTCTTGGCCGCCATCACCATCGCTGCCCACTTCCCCGGACCTCCTCTCTCTGCAAGTTAGCGATCGCCCCCTTCAACTACCGCCTCCGCCGCCGCCCTCGCACACCCCGGCTCCCCTGACAGAAGCTGCAAGGCGGCAGCGTCCGCCCCAGACTCCACCACCCCCGGCCTTGCCCGTCCCGCACGCTGATTGGCTGGCTTTCTCCCACCTCCTCGCTCTAACTGGCTTGCTCTGGAGCGGCCTCCGGCGACCGGAGCCGCCGACGCCACGCCCCCACAGCCTTTCGTCCCTCCTATTGGCTGGCAGAGACTGTGGCTTCGAGAACTGTGCGTGCTCTCTCCTGGTCGCCGCCCCCTCGCACCACTGCCGGACATGCGGCCCGCCTCCCGGTTTTGATTGGTGAATCCCAGGCACCCGGGCTCCTGCGCTAGCTCTGATTGGCTGTCATGGCTGCAAAGTTAGCGCGCGAGACAGAGGAGGTGTCCCGCGCGTGCGCAGCTTTCTTCCTCACCCTTGAGGACCGTCATTTCCCGCCAAATTTGAAAGGCTGTCGAGTGGCCGGCAAAGCTGAGGAGTGGCCGTTCTGAGGCGTTGAGGAAACGCTAGGGTGACGAAAAGAACCCGTAGGGAAAGGGAGGGAGAAAGAGAGGCTATGCTTTATGAATGCTGTAGGTGGAATTTTCTTTTTCTTAAAGATTTTATTTATTTTTATTGGAGAGTCATACAGAGAGGAGGAGAGACAGAGAGGAAGATCTTCCATCTACTGATTCACTCCCCAAGTGACCACAATGGCCGGAGCTGAGCCAATCCGAAGCCAGGAGCCAGGAGCTTCTTCCAGGTTTCCTACACAGGTGCAGGGTCCAAAGGCTTTGGACCATCCTTGACTGCTTTCCCAGGTCACAAGCAGGGAGTTGGATGGGAAGCAGGGCTGCCGGGATTAGAACTAGTGCCCATTTGGGAATCCCAAAGCATGCAAAGGGAGGACTTCAGTTGCAAGACTACTGTGCCAGGTCCGAAATTCTCATTTTATATTCCTGAGTTACAGGTCATACCACTGGTACATGACCCAGTCAGTATTTAAATCCAGGCTGCCTTTAAACCACCATGTTTTTTCTAGTTGGGATAGTTTTCTTTAAATATATATATATGAAATGCAGATTTAAAGAGAGGAGAGACAGAAAGATCTTTCATCCAATGGTTGACTGCAGAGTCTCTGCCTGGTCACCCCTGTGGGTGCAGGTTCCAAAGCTTTGGGCTATTTTCCACCACTTTCCCAGGCCATAAGTAGGGAGCTGGATGGGAAGTGGAGCAGCTGGGACATGAACTGGCACTTGTTAGGGATGGCAGCACTTGCAGGCTGAGGACTAGTCTGTTGAACCACCGCCTCCAGGATAGTTTCTAATTATTTTGTTGACAATGTATTGTGTCTACCATGTTTGAGGCAGGTTCAGGACACAGAACATAGCCATGAATGCACCAAACAAAATCCGAAATATGGCGGGAATGTACACATTGGTGTGGAGAGAACTGAATTCTCAGTGACACATGGTATACAGGGAATTAAAATCAGGTACTTGGAATATCCAGCACTTTAGAGTGCCTGAAGCAGTGACTTTTCAGTGGGACTTGAATGACCAGAAACCATCTGTCGTGGGGAGTGCTGAAGAGGCCAGTCAAGCAGATGCAGAAGTTCTGAGCAAAAAGTGACGTGGTGCACAGAATCTGCAACAAGGAAAGCCCCAGTGACTACACTCTGGTGAGTAAGGGGAGAGAGACAGGAGGGGGTTATGCTTAATGTGGGCCATGTCATGTAGGACCTTTCAGACTTTATGGAAGAGTTTCAATCCTCTTTGAAGAGTAAGACGAAATTATTTTCGTTAGAATTAGTTCCCACTGGGGGCTGGCATTGTGAGGCAGCAGATAAAACCACCAGAATCCCAGATGGGCTCAGGCTCTAGTCCCCGCTGTACCATGTCCTCGCTGGCTTGGGAAAGGCAGTGAAGGATGGCTCAAGTGCTTGGTCCCCTGCACCCACGGGGAGATCTGGAATAAGCTACTGGCCATTTTGGGGAGTGAACCAACAGATGGAAGATTTCTGTCTCTCTGTCTCCCTCTCCTTAACTCTACCTTCCAAAGAAATAAATACAACTTTTAAAAGATGATGTATTAGGTCCCAGTATCATGGAAAATCCCCAACTGCACCAAGGCCCCAGGTTGCTTCTACATTGTTGCTCCCTGAGGTGTTTCCTGTTTTCGCAAGTTCAGGTCAGGATCTAGACCATCTTTGGCTGTCAAGCCTGTTACAACGGCAGGAAGAGGCAAAACCTCCCTGCAGGTCTGTTTCTTGTGTAGCAGCAAGTCAAGGACTTGAGCCATCCTCTGCTGCCTCCAGGTGAATTAGCAGGAAGCTGAACTGGAAGCAGAGTAACTGGTATTCAAACCATAAACGCTGGTGTAGGATGTGGGCGTTTCAAGACGCAGCTTAACCAGAAGCATCACAACATCTGTCTTTTTAGGGAGCTGCCAGGAAACTGTCCACAACCTCACTAGCCACACTTAAGTGCCAGGAGGGATTCTGAAAAATGCATTGGCCATCCATGTGCCAAAATGATCTTGGCTGTCACTGTGCTCACCCAGCTCACCCAAACGTAAGGGATTCTGTTACTGAGGGAGGAGAGCAATGCTGGTACAGCTCCAGTTTCCGCCACAAAGATCTTAGAACGGAGAAAGCAGGAATGGGACATGACCTCAAACTGTCACTCTAGGAGAAAGGATTGCAACTGGGTAAGATTAGAACTAGGGAATTAAAAAGTTAATTCAGAAGTTCAAGCCCAAGATATGGTGGTGTGGACCAAGTGACAGAAATCAGCTGGGGGCAAACTAAATGGACTCAGGGAATGTTTTGGAGATGAAACCTGCTGAACTTTATGGAAATAATATAATGTATTTATTTTGTCCATTGGAGGGATCTGTGTGCACATGTGTATACACACACACACACTCATAGAGCTCCAGTCCTCTGCCTGACACCCCAAATGTTTGCAACATTCGTGACTGGGTCAGCTATGAACCCAGTCCAGGTCTCCCTCAGCAGGGACTCAAGTACTGGAGCCGTCGCTGCTGCCTCTCAGGGTGTTCTAGCAGGAAGCTGGAATTGGAATCAGACGTGTGGTTAGAATCCAGGCCTTCTGACACAGGCTTCCGGTGTCTCAGGAGGCCTTGCAAGGTGGCCACACGCCTTATCCTTCGAATTTTATTAATGGAATAGATGTGAGACATGAAAGAAGAACCAATGGCAACTTCTCTTCTGCCCACCAGAATTTTCTGTGGTGATGGAAATGTTCTGAATCTGACTGTCCAATATGCTAACTACCTACATGTGGCTACTGAGTGCTTGGAATGTGACTAGTAAAACCAAAAAAAAATGAAATTTAATTCTGTTTATGAAAATTTGAAGAGAGCCGCCATACGTGGTGAGTGGTTAGCATCTTGGAAAGGGTAGTCCCGTATTTTGGTTTTGAACAATAGGTGTCATTTCTTGAAAAGACTGCAGGAGGAGCAGCTTAAGGGAGGCTGAGAGCCAGACATTCGTCGTTTTTCTTTGAGTGTGTTGATTTGGGATTAGTGTGGAACTTCCAAGGGATTTACCTGTTAGGCTGTGTGTTTGGATTTCCAAGGGAGGCTGGAGTCAGAAATGCAGGCTTGGGAGACATTAGTATAAGGAACACGTAGTTGGAGAATAGAAGGGGTGCCAAGGAATAAGCCTGGGGTGCCCCAGTGTGTACATCATCCCATCTCTCTAGTTATCACTGCTACGAATGCGCTTCAGCCTCCCTAAAAAATGTCAACACAAAGGTGGCCATTGTTGTCTCAGAAAATTAAGCAATCATTGCAAGCGGTAGTGGTCTGAGTTCCATTTGCTCCACTTCTAATCTAGCTTTCTGCTAATGCAGGTCTTCCTCACTTATCCATAGGGCTTTTTGTAATGGGAAGGCTCTTGTTCTTTAGGCCATGGAAAATTCCATTTTGAAGACAGTGGCATATAAGGCAGCATTTCCCCCTTACCTTCTTGGAAGTCACCCAAGAGCAATAGAGAGAATAAGGAACAAAAATGCAAATTTCAAGTCCAGCAGAACAATGCGCTAGCTTGAACTTCACGCCACATACAGTTCAGGTGCTAAGGTGATGGCACCTATAGGGAAATATACAGAAGCCACTTGTGAGCTTGTGTCAGTGTTTGAGTGACTGCAGAAGCTTCTGGACCCCAGTTTAGCTCTGAGAAGCAGAAAAGATGAGGCTGAGTGCTGACCTGACAGGCAAGCCACTACACGAGGTCATCTCTATCAGAGGTAAGAACCTGTTTCCTTCTTCCCCATGTTCTAGGATGGCAGCCTCTGAATGCCAGACACTGAAGGGTGAAAGGGATAATGAAGAAAGCCCCTTGGGCACCTGCCACCCGTTTCCTCACCAAAGTCTTCAGAAGTGCCTACACTTCTTATCTTTGCTTACATCACACTGCTCCGAGCTGAATCACAAGGGCACACTGCCTTACAAGGGAGGAATATAGGGCCTGACCCAGCCTTGGCCATTGTGGCCATTTAGAGAAGGAAAAATGATAGAAGTCTTCCTCTCTCTGTGTAATTCTGCATTTCAAATAAAATAAATTAAAATCTCTCTTAAAAATGTAGGACAGAGGGCCCAGCATGGTAGCCTAGCAGCTAGTTCCTCGCCTTGCACACACTGTGATCCCATATTGGCGCTGGTTCTGATCCTGGCAGCCTTACTTCCCAACAAGCTCCCTGTCTGTGGCCTGGGAAAGCAGTTGAGGACAGCCCAAAGCTCTGGGACCTTGCACCCGGTGTGAGACCCAGAAAAGGCTCTGGGCTCCTGGCTTCGGATTGGTGCAGCTCTGGCCGTTGTGGCCACTTGGAGAGTGAATCAGTAGACAGATCTTCCTCTTTGTATATCTGACTTTCCAATAAAAATAAAATATTTTTTAAAATGTAGAAAATGACCCGATGCGGTAGCCTAGTGGTTAAAGTCTTCACCTTGCCAGGATCCCATATGGGTGCCAGTTTGTATTCTCCCTGCTCCACTTCCCATCCAGCTCCCTGCTTGTGGCCTGGGAAAGCAGTCAAGGACAGCCCAAAGCTTTGGGACCCTGCAGCTGCATGGGAGACCTGGAAGAAGCTCCTGGCTCCTAGCTTCAGATCAGAGCTCAGCTCCAGTCATTGTGGTCACTTGGGGAGTGAACCAGCAGATGGAAGATCTTCCTCTCTGCCTCTCCTCCTCTCCGTATGTCTGACTTTCCAATAAAAATAAATACATCTTTTTTTTTTTAAGTAGGACAATAGATATGATTTTGGATGGTCTTGTGGCTAGCTAAAACTTTTCTGTGGGAGAAGGAGAGTTGTGGGAAAAGTAGTGGTCTCTGATAAACAGTGTTCAATATTTCCTGAATACCTTGTTTCAAGATCCCATGGATGGAGTATACAACCTACACAAAGTGGTAAAGCAAGGGAAAAGGACATTTGGAATTCAGGAATGAGGGAACACCAGGAAGATGAAGAGATGAAGGGAATCCCTCCAGCGATGGTGAGAGGAGATTCCAAGACGCCGCTGAGCTTCTGGCCTAGAGGGCAGACGGTACAGAGTAGAGAAGATGAGAGGGTCTTAGCAAGGATTTCTTTAAGAAGGTGAAACTGATAGGAGGCCTCATACTTTACCCTCACCTGGCAGGCGCAGCAGTGTACCTTCTCTGCGCTGTGATAGTCTACTCTGTAGGAAGACATTTATATGCAGTGGATTCAATTAGGAATAGAGGTGTCCAAGCAAGAAGACAAGGCCGTTAGCTCCAAGGCCAGCATTATGGCTTGGTGAACTAAGCTGCTACCTACCGTGCTAGCATCCTATACCAGAGCGCTAGTTTGAGTTACAGCTGTTCTACTTCCAGTCCAAATGCCTGCTAACATGCCTGGGAAAAGCCTGTGGGGATCCAAGTACTTGGGCCCCTGCATCCACAATAGAGATCTGGGTGGAACTCTGGATAGCCTGCCATTTGGGGAGTCAGTCAAGTGGGTGGAGGATCAATCTCATTCACTCCCTTCAAAAAAATAAATACATAATTAAAATTTTTTTCAACTTCAAGGGAAACAAATGGAAAACATTAACATCATAGCAAAAAATTCAGTTAGGCACAGCATTTAGAGTTTTGAAAATATAACCCTGGATGTCTTTTAAACTAGAATAACAAACATATTCAGAGGATGGTAATTTGGGAAGTATGTGTATGATGGGGAAGTTAAAGAGATAACCTCTGTTTTGCAAAGGAGTAAAACTGAAAAAAGCAAGAACTAAAAATATAACTGTATTATTTAAGACATTGGAAGATAAGCCAAATCAGCTGCAGGAACTGAAAAAAAAAATGCTGTGTGAGGAAGTGGAAATGAAAGAATTGAAAGGGTTCTTGTATTTTTTTTTTAATCAAGCCTTTGGAACTATTTAACTCTTTAAATTATGTCCATGTCAAACTTTATTAAAAATAAAGAACCAAAGAAAAGATAAATGAAGGCTCTTCTTTCAACTTTTAGGTGAGAAAAGTGGACTAGTATGGAAGGAGATGACCCCCGTGGTCGGCTGTAGCTGAATCATGTTAACAAGTTGAGGGCAGGGTGGGTGCCTGCTGTGATGTTTGAGCCACTGGCTAGGCCTCCCACATCCCAACTAATTCTGACTCCTGGCTCCTGGCTCTAGCTTCCTGCTAATGCTCACCGTGGGAGCAGTGATGATGGTTTAAGAGACTGGATTCCTGCTGCCCACTTGGGAGCTCTGGAATGAGTTCCCAGCTCCCAGCTTTGGCTTGTTCCGTCTGTTGTGGAGATTTGTGGAGTTAACCTGTGAATGAGTTTTCTCTGTGTGCCTTGCTACTGTGTGAATTTATATATATATATATATATAAATTTTAAAATCCTAACAATGTGAGATAGCAGAAAAAGATATAAAGACCCATTGTGAAGAACCTAGAGTTTTCTTTATTCCAGTAGCTTTTTGGGTTTCTATTTTCCTGAAGCCTGACTCCATTATGGCCCCAGATCTCAGATATGTTCTCCCCAGGTCTCTGTTTTTCCTTGAGCTTTAAATAAAGTCTTGCTTCATGCAGTGAAGAAAGCCTTGCTAAAATAGAATAATATGAGCCTGGCACAATAGCGTACCAGTTAAAGTCCTTTCCTTGAAATAAATCTTTACAATAATAATAATAATAGTAATAATAAAAGTAAAAATTTAAAAAATAGAAGAATATGCTTCTTCCAATGCTCGTTATTTGTTCAAAGTATATTTCCTAGTCTGCTTTCACTTTTTTTTTTTTAAGTACTTGATAGTGGGCAAAGTGGAAAGGAGATTTCTTTTTTTTTTTTTTTTTTTAGATTTTATTTATTTTATTACAAAGTCAGATATACAGAAAGGAGGAGAGACAGAGAGGAAGATCTTCCATCCGATGATTCACTCCCCAAGTGAGCCGCAACGGGCCGGTGCGCGCCGATCCGAAGCCGGGAACCAGGAATCTCTTCCGGGTCTCCCATGCTTGTGCAGGGTCCCAATGCATTGGGCTGTCCTCAACTGCTCTCCCAGGCCACAAGCAGGGAGCTGGATGGGAAGTGGAGCTGCTGGGATTAGAACCGGCGCCCATATGGGATCCCGGGGCGTTCAAGGCGAGGACTTTAGCCACTAGGCCACGCCGCCGGGCCCGAAAGGAGATTGCTTTAGTAACTGATTGGAGACTCAAAGGCTGAGATCCAGTGACCCCTGTGTTTGGGCTCATGACAGATGACCTCACATGAAAGCACATGGGGCCAATGGAGGGTCAGAAGGACTCGGGCCAGGTCTGCTCTTTTTTTTTCTTTTAAAGATTTATTGTTTTTATCGGAAAGTCAGATATACACAGAGGAGGAGAGACAGAGAGGAGATCTTCCATCCGATGGTTCACTCCCCAAGTGGCCGCAACGGCCGAAGCTGAGCCAATCCGAAGCCAGGAGCTAGGAGCTTCTTCAGGGTCTCCCATGCAGGTGCAGGGTTCCAAGTCTTTGGGCCGTCCTCAACTGGTTTTCCAGGCCACAGGCAGGGAGCTGGATGGGAAGCGGGGCCACCAGGATTAGAACTGGTACCCATGTGGGATCTCGGCATGTTCAAGGCGAGGACTTTAACCACAATGCTATCGCGCCAGGTCCCAAGTCTGCTCTTTTTATGACAATTGCTATCCTGGGAACTAACTAGGTTCTTTGAGAACTACATTAATCTCCCCTTTCCCTGCTTTTTAGAAATTAATTTATTTGAAAGACAGAGAAAGAGAGATCTCCTACCTGCTAATTTATCCCCCTACCCCCCAAACACTTACAACAGCCAGGGCTGGACCAGTCAGAAGCCAGGAGCTCCATTTGTGTCTCCCTTATGGGTGTCGTGAATCGTACTACTTCAGCATCACCTGCTGCTTCTGAAGGTGCACATTAGCAGGAAACTGGATTGGAAGCAGAGCCAGGATTCAACCCCCAGGGACTCTAACAGGGTGTGACGTAGGATGTGCATCCTTCAGTATACCCCACATGAGTCTTTTCTGAGAACATTTCCCCAGTGAGGCCCACTTCCCACAAGGCCTCAGTCTTAAAGGTCTTATTACCTCAACATCATCACTTTGGGGAAAGCTTCCAGCACACGAATGTTTGAGGCCACACTCAAACCATATCCCAACCACAACAAGGTGTAAAACATAGCAGCACTTCTTGCCATCTGCCCCGTATCACCTTTTCACCCCTGACAGTTTAGTGTTCTCCTAAGAACTTCACCCACATGGCAGGTCCTTGCATTTCCACAAGTTTCCTCTCATGCCCCATTACATTCATGTTGCATGAAGTCATGGAGCAGCCTTACTGCTTCTTGGTGCCCCAGGTCAATTGACATGTTGTCATCCACACAGAAGATGAGGGTGGCATCCTATAGAAGAGCAAACATTCCTGTCTGTCATGGACTCAGGAGTTTCATGGAATACAGAACTTTCAGTGCCCAAACAATATTCCTAAGCCGACCCAGATGGTTGGTCCCCCTAGGTGAGGCAGATTAAGACCCTGATGGAGCGGTGTGCTGCACCTGCCGGCTGCAGATAAATAGCTTCTGATGGTGTGGGCAAAGAGAAACAGAACAAAATACTCTTATCAAGCTGAAGACAGCAACTCTGGTTCCTACTTCGTTAAGCTTGAGATAATCCTCCATTATTTTTCAAGTTTTGTCAGCCTTTGGCACCAACTAGCCGGGAGAACTGAGTAATGCTGGAGCAGCCTTCCCTGATGGCTCCCATCCTCCTCTTGTAGCAACTCAGGGCTGATGAAAGTCAGAGGGGCTGGGACTCCACGGCTCTGGTTTGAGTTAGGTCTTTGCTCATGAAGGAATTATTTTGCTGTGCAACTCAAACAGAACCCAGGCGCACCCATTGGTTCTGCTCCTGCCAACACTTCAAGCAGAAGCTAAAACCTCAACTCAGTGTGTTAGGACATTTCTTGTAACAAATTTTCCACACCTACTTGACTTTTGCTTTACTGTGGCTACAGCTAGGCTGTGATATTAAAAATATTTAGCAGCTGGCTACCACATGACCACCAGAGATTAGATCAGGCACAGACTTGGGCAGGAAGTCAGGTTCCTGGAGGTCAATGCTGTGCTGGGGGTTAACTCCTTCGCTGCTGAATGAGTGGGAGGTCTGGTGGCTTAGTGGCAAGTACATGGCAGTTCGGCGTCCAGAGATGCTGGGAAGCGATTTACCAGCTGGTAGGAAAGCTTTTCTATATTTTCACAGTCATCATGGTCCCAGAAAGAATGTGAGCCTGGCCTCAGACAAGTGACAGAATTGGGGTGGTCCACCCACATTGCTTATACCTGCGATCTCTTGAGCCAAACATCCAGTTCATGTTGGTTTACCATCCTCCTTCCAGTTTCCAGATGGGATAACTTGCTACTCTCCCCAACAAGGGAGTTTTGCTAATTAGTCTTTACTTCAGTGATGAATTTTTCTGGGTTAAAGGTGGAGAGTGGGGGAGTAGGAGTTAGCCTGCTTAGGCAAATCATTGCTTTCTCTTCAGTCTTGGTATTTAGTCACCTGTGATGTTCCAAGACCCGTTAGACTCCTCATGTCTGTATGACAAAGAAGCATGATCGACCCAACTCTGTGTAGGAAGAGAGGGAAAAGGAGAGGGTGGAGGCTGGGGACAGAAATGAAGGGAAGGAAAGGGAGAAAGGAAGAAAGGTAACAGCCTGTCTTCCTTCGTGACTAACTCACAGGCTTCAAGTCCACATAGTCGCTCCTGCAACAACTGCTTAGAAACATCTGCCTGTACTTCCTCTTTTCCTGCTTAGATTTTGTGCCCCATCCTCGATTTCCTAGCATTTCCAAACTCTTGTGACCAGATGTTGCTCATTAAGAGATCTATGAGTCATGACATTTGCTTGGCAATGGCAAATGCAGTGGAAACGACTTAGGAGAACCCAGGGCACGGGGGAGTCTCCTCTTCTCAGGATACGACTGCCAGGATTTTCCATCTGTAATGATCAAACCTTAATTTTCACCACAGAAATTCAGCTTAGTTGTGAGATTAGCAAATGCTGTAATTTGGCAATTAAGTGCCGATTTCTATTATAAAGTATATGGCAGAGAAGTTTTATATTTGAAAAGAGACAAAAATATATTATCAATTATGAATAAATATAAATGAACACTAATTCCACCTTAGTAAGTGGAAGATAATCAGTATTTGGTGATCTGATTTTAGTGATATATTCCAATCATTGACTGATAGAAGTATTTCTTGTAGGTCCACTGAGTGGCCTCAAATATTGTTAATATGATTCTGTTTAGGAATCTTGGGACTAAAATTGTTGTTCCGTTCTGTTGCAGATCTCCTTATACTTTGAAAAATGTTCTTTTAACCTAGTCTTTTTTTTTTTTTTTTTGAAGATTTTGTTTTGGAAACTCGTATTTATAGAGAGGAGACAGAGAAGAAGATCTTCCATTCACTCATTCACTCTCCAAGTGGCCTCAGCAGCCAGAGCTTAGCTGATCCAAAGCCAGGAGTTAAGAGTTTTTTCCTGATGCATGTGCAGGGTCCCAAGGCTTTGGATCATCCTATATTGCTTTCCCAAGCCACAGCCAGGGAGCTGGAAGGGAAGTGGAGCAGCCAGAATACAAACTGGTGCCCATATAGTCCCCGGGCTTGCAAGGCAAGGATTTTAGCCACTAGGCTACTGTGCCAGGCCCACAAAATGGATTTTAGAAGATTTATTTATTTACTTATTATTAGGAAGGCAGTTACAGAGATAGGAGAGACAGAGATCTTCCATCTGCTGGTTCACTCTACAAATGGCCATGATGTCTGGAGCTGGGCTAGTCTGAAACCAGGAACAAGGACTTCTTTGAGATGTCCCATGTGAGGCCTAAGGATTTGCACCATCCTCCTCTGTTTTCCTAGACCATAAGCAGGGAGTTGGATCAGAAGTGGAACAGCCAAGATTTTAATCAGAACCCATACAGAATGCTGGTGCTGCTGGTGGAGGCTTAGCTTGTTATGCTACCATGCTAGCCTCCCAGACAGAATATTTTCTTAAAAAAAAAAAAAGATTTATTTATTTATTTGGAAATTCAGATTTTACAGAGAGAAGGAGAGACAGAGAGGAAGATCTTCCATCCGCTGGTTCACTACCCAAGTGACTGCAGTGGTTGGAGCTGAGCCAATCTGATGCCAGGAGCTTGGAGCTTCTTCCAGGTCTCTCACACAGCTGCAGGGTCCCAAGCATTCGGGCCGCCCTTTACTGCTTTCCCACAGGCCACAAGCAGGGAGCTGGGTGGGTAGCAGGCCTGATGGGATTAGAAACGGCACCCATATGGGATCCTGTCATGTGCAAGGCGAGGACTTTAGCCACTAGGCTTCCGCCCCGGGTCCCACAGAATATATTTTAAAGCAAGAAATTTTGCCAGAGATAAAGAGAAACACTTTATAATGATGAAAGGGCAAATCCATGAGGAAGACATAACAATTATAATAATATATACAACTAATAATACAGCCCTAAATTCATGAAGGAAAACGTGACAGAATGAAAGGGAGAAATACATAATTCCATAGTAATAACAGGAGACTTGAATACTGAGCTTTCAATAGTGGAGAGAAAACAGGCAGAAGATAAACAGAAAAAAGATGTTCAACATTGTTAGTTACAAGGAAAATGCAAGTAAGTGAGGTACCACTGTATACCTGCTGAGATGGCTACAATGGAAAAGATAGTAATATGTATTACAGAGGATATGAGTAATTGGAACCTTCATGTACGACTTGTAGGAATGTTCAATGATTCATCTGCTTTGGAAAAACAATCTGACAATTATTTAAATAGATGGTACTTAGCAGTTCCACTTCTGAGGATGTACCCATCAGAACTGAAAACCCACCAACGCAAAAGCTTATACATGAATGTTCACATCAACAATATATATAATAGCGTCCAAGTGGAAACAATCCAAGTGTCCATCAACTTATGAATGGATAATCAAAATTTGATCTTTCCTTCGGCATATCCACACCATGGAATACTGTTCAGCCATGAAAAGAAGTGAAATGCAGATACACTCTACAATATGAATGAATGTTGAAAACACTGTGCTAAGTAAAAAAAAAAAAGCAAGACATAAACGATCATATCCTATATCATTCCATTGATCTGAAATGGCCAGTATGGGAAAATCCATAGAAATGGCAAATAATGGGGCCAGGTAATGTAGCCTACGGCTAAAGTCTTCGCTTTGCATGCACTGGAATCCCATATGGGTGCCAGTTCCTGTTCCGGAGACCCTGCTTCCCATCCAGCTCCCTGCTTGTGGCCTGGGAAAGCAGTCGAGGACAGCCCAAAGCCTTGGACCCTGCACCTGCATGGGAAACCTGGAAGAGGCTCTGGGCTCCTGGCTTTGGATCAGCTCAGCTCTGGCCGTTGCAGCCGCTTGGGAAGTGGATCAATGGACAGAAGGTCTTCCTCTCTGAATCTCCTCCTCTAATATATCTGACTTTCTAATTTAAAAAATTAAGATTTATTTATTTTTATTGCAAAGTCAGATATAAAGAGAGAGGAGGAAAGACAGAAAGCATCGTCTGTCTGATGATTCACTCCCTAAGTGACCACAACGGCTGGTGCTGTGCCGATCTGAAGCAAGGAGCTCTTTCCAGGCTTCCCATCTGGGTGCTGGATCCCAAGACCTTGGGCTGTCCCTAACTGCTTTCCCAGGCCACAAGCAGGGAGCTGGATGGGATGCGGGGCTTGCCAGGATTAAAACTGATGCCCATATGGGATCCTGGCACATTCAAGGCAACGACTTTAGCTGCTAGGCTACTGCACTGGGCCCTCTAATAAAATTTTTTTTTAAATCTTAAAAATAGATGGCAAGTGCATTAGTAGTTGTTTTAGGACTGATTGGAAGGGGATGAGGGTATTAAATGCAGCCAAAGAGTTGAAGAATTATAAAAATGTTTTATATCCAATTATAGTGGTGATTGCATCACTATGTGAGTACACTAAAAGTCATTGAAGGGGCAAGCACTGAGCCATATCAGGTAAAGCTGCCACCTGCAGTGTCAGCATCCAATACAGGTGACAGTTCCGGTTCTGGCTGCTCTATTTCCTATACAGCTCCTTGCTAATACACCTAAGAAAGAAGGGGGACATTATCTAAGTATTTGGGCTCCTGCACCCACGTGGGAGACCCCAAAAAAACCCTCCTGGCTTCTTCTTGGCTCAGCCTTGGCCACTGGGGAAATCTCCTCGAAAATTTCATTCTCTCTTTGAAGGTTTATTTTTATTGGAAAGACAGATATACAGAGAGGAGGAGAGACAGAAAGAAAGATCTTCCTCCCACTGGTTCACTCCCCAAGTGGCCACCAGAGTTGATCTGATCTGAAGCCAAGAGCCAGGAGCTTCTTCTGGGTCATTCATGTAGGTGCAGGGTCCTAAAGCTTTGGGGCATCCTGTACTGCTTTTCCAGGCCACAGGCAGGGAGCTGGATGGGAAGTGGAGCAGCCGGGATATGAACTGGCACCCATATGGGATCTCGGCGAGGATTTAGCCACTAGGTTATCATCCTAGGCCCAGAAAATCCCTCTCTCTGTCTGTCTCTGTCTTTCAAATAAATAAACAAATCTCTTTTTTTTTAAGTAGTTAATGTGTATATTTGAAGTGGGTGAATGGTATGGTATGTGGATTTCATCTCAATAAATCTGTTACAAATTTTTTGTAACCCCAAACCTGGGGCCAGTGGTGACATAGCAGGAAAGCCACCATCTGCAATGACAGGATCCTATACGTGTGTTGGTTCCAGTTCTGGCTGTTCTGCTTCTTATCCGATTCCCTGCTAATGCGCCTGAGTAAGCAGTGGAAAATTATCCAAGAACTGGGTCCCTAAACCCACATATGGGAGACCTGGATGAAGCTCCTGACTCCTGCATTTGGCCTGGTTCAGCCTGGATGCCTCACCATTGCAGCCACTTGGAAGTGAACCAGTAGATGGAAGGTTGCGCTCTCGCTCTCTCTGTTTCTCCCTCTTTCTCTGTCAATATGACCTTAAATAAATAAATAAATCTTAAAAAAAAAAAAAAACTCTCAGAGTTTGTGTGGTGGTACAGCATGTTAAGTCTTTGCCTGTGACACTGACATTCCATAGGGATACTGGTTCAAATACCAGCTACTCCACTTCCTATCCAGCTCCCTTCTAGTGCCTGGGAAAGCAGCGGAGGCTGGCCTAAGTGTGCTCCTGACACCTATATGATACACTTGGATGGAGTTCCTGACTCCTGGCCCACCTGTTGAGACCATTTAGGGAGTGAATCATCAAATGGAAGAGTCTCTCTCCCCAGTCTCCCTCCCTCTCTTTCTGTATCCCTGTCTTTCAAATAAATAAAAAAAATTTTTTTTTTCAAAAGAAACTTTTCTCTTGAGGTCAGCATGGTGACATAGTAGTCCGTAGGCCCCTGCATCCACATGGGAGACCCAGAAGAAGCTCCTGGCTCTTGGTTTCAAATTGTGGCCATTTGAGGAATGAAGCAGCAGATGGGAGATTTCTCTGGCACTCCTTCTTTCTGTGTAAATCTGCCTTTTGAATAAAAAAGTAAATAAATATTAGAAAAGGAAACTTCTCTTTCTCCACACCAGTCATGACTAAGCACATCTCCCTCTCCCAGTCCCACCTTAATTTATTCTATCTTCTATGGTGCAGTACAGTTTCCCAAACTCAGATCTCCTGGGGTCACTCTCTAGAGAGTGACACCAGAGACGCTGAACCTGGTGACGTTGCCTCTGGGCCCGCACACACGTGTCATTCACAGTGACCACAGGCAACCACGTGGCATCTTCGATCTTGCCACAACCCTCCTGCGCTCACCCTGTTACCTAAGTTGGAATGTTCTCAGCCTCCACAGCCACAGCCACGGTTGAAATTATCTCCATTCTTCAAGGCCTCATTAAAATGCTACCACTTTCCCGTAATCTTTTTCCCCTACTCCCCACTCTTGGAACACACAGTCTGCTACAGGAGATAAACGAGACAATTGCATTCTATACCACAAAGCGATAATACTCTGCTGGTGGGATGTGCCATGTCCTAGGCGGGCACCGGGGCGGGGAAGAACTTCCCAGTTAGTTGCAAGAGAGAAAATTCCAAGTTCAACTTGACATCCCTGCCTGAGGGCTTAGAACTGTGAGTTTCTTTGTGGTGGATACTTTTTTGACAAATCTGCTATTTTCTTAACACTTGGGCTGTGTTTTCATTTTCTTCTTTTTGAAGGTTTATATATTTGAAAGGTAGAGTGAGAAAGAGATTCCCCACTCACAAGTTCACTACCCAAATGGCTATGACAGTCAGGGCTGGACCAGGCCAAAATCAGGAACTATGAACTCCCTTTGGGTCTGCCACCAGGGCTGTAGGGGCACAACTGCATGGGCCCAGGCTCATTAACAAGGAGCTGCCAGAGAAGTAAAGCAGCTGGGACTCACAGGGATGCTGGAGCCACAGGTGGCAGCTGAAGCCACTGTGCCACAAACTGGGCCAGGACTCTCTTTTCTTTCTTTCTTTTTTTTCTTTTTTTTTTTTTAAGATATATTGTTTATTGATGGGCCTGGCGGCGTGGCCTAGCGGCTAAAGTCCTCGCCTTGAAAGCCCTGGGATCCCATATGGGCGCTGGTTCTAATCCCGGCAGCTCCACTTCCCATCCAGCTCCCTGCTTGTGGCCTGGGAGAGGAGTCAAGGACGGCCCAATGCATTGGGACACTGCACCCGCGTGGGAGACCTGGAAGAGGTTCCAGGTTCCCGGCTTCGGATCGGTGCGCACCGGCCGTTGCGGCTCACTTGGAGAGTGAATCATCGGACAGAGGATCTTGCTCTCTGTCTCTCCTCCTCTCTGTATATCTGACTTTGTAATAAAAGCCGGATATACAGAAAGGAGAGACAGAGAGGAAGATCTTCCATCCGATGTTTCACTCCCCAAGTGAGCTGCAACGGGCCGGTGCGCGCCCATCCAATGCCGGGAACCTGGAACCTCTTCCAGGTCTTCCACACGGGTGCAGGGTCCCAATGCATTCGGCCCTCCTCGACTGCTTTCCCAGGCAACAAGCAGGGAGCTGGATGGGAAGTGGAGCTGCCAAGATCAGAACCAGCACCCATATGGGATCCCGGGGCGTTCAAGGTGAGGACTTTAGCCGCTAGGCCACGCCGCTGGGCCCAAGGACTCTCTTTTCTTTAAATGTCAATTGAGCTTAGTTTTTAAAAATAAAACATTTGGGTCCGTGTGGTAGCCTAGTGGCTAAACTCCTCGCCTTGCAAGCACTGGGATCCCATATGGGCAGTGCTTTGTATCCTGGCTGCTCCACTTCCCTTCCAGCTCCCTGCTTCTGGCCTGTAGGAGACCAGGAATTAGCTCCTGGCTCCTGTTCCAGATCTTTCTCTCCAAGTCAATCTCTCTCTATAAATATGACTTTCCAATAAAAAATATATTTAAAAAAATAAATAAAACTGTCACATGATTCAAAATTTTTAAAATTGCAAAAGGGCATTTTGTGAAAAAAATCTTCCTAACCCTAGTTTACAGACTGTATGGTTCCTGGAGCCAGGGACTCCATTCAGGTCTGCCATATGGGGGGCAGCAGCCCAGCACATGGGCCCATCCTCCCAGGTATATTATTAGGAAACTGAAGCGAAAGTGGAAAATCTAAGCATTTGGGCCTTGAACTGGCACTCCACTACGGCATGGCAGCATCACAAATGATGGCTTAGCCCACTGTGCCTCAAAAATAGCCTCAGTGAGTTTATTTCTTCAGTTGACATGTTATTAGATAAATTTAAATCTCTCTCTATATGAGACATATCATTTGCCCAGTACAATGACATTGCTCAACCTGCACAGAGGTCCAAATGCTGTCATCTCCTCATACCTGTATCCACAATTCAACCAACCACGGATTGAGAAAAACAACAACAACAACAACAACAACAAAACAACCTATTCCCATACTCTATGGACAGATTTTTTTTTCCCTTGTCATTATTTCATATATAATACAATATGAAAACTTTCCATACCACTGTATTCGGCATTATAAGTAATCTAGAGATGGCTTTTGGTATACGGGAAGATGTGTGTGGGTTACATGGAAATACTGTTCCACTTTATATAAAAGACTAGAGCATCTGTGGATTTTGGTACCTTCAGGAGTCCTAGAACCAATCCCTCGTAGATGCTGAGGGAGAACTCTGTGTGCCTGCACTAACTGGGTGTTTCCCCGCAACCCCCAGGACCCTCCCCTCACCCTGTCCATGGCACTTAGAGCCAAAGTCGTGGCTAGAGGAAAGCAGAGGTTGGATGGAGTCTGTATCGTTGACACCTGTCATCAGATAATGAGCACCGGAGGAGCTGGGGAAAGGGACAGATGTGTGATATGGGCATATCAAGATCACTGTGTCTCCACAGTACCAATGCCGGATTACGAGCTCTGTGGACACTGTCCTCCAACACCCTACCCCAAACCTGGGAATATTTTAATCAAGCCCGAGGAAATTGCTGGAAAAATGTTGAGGGCATTTGTTAGCAAGGTCAGACAGACTGGAAAGTTGATTTGAGTCTCCTGGAGTGTTTTATTCAAAACTGGGACAGATCTGACTGGATTAACATTGAGGCAGTTGAATTCTCTAATATCCAAGCAAACATTGACAGAGCCCCATCTACAGCTGTCGCGCCCTGTGTGACAATGTATGTAGCTGCATGATGGTGCCTGCAAAGTCATTAATGATACACAGAGAAACATGTCATTATCCCATATGATATAAAGCCACTGGTTTGTGGTGGTCCCACAAATATTCACCTCTCCAAAGTCAGAGTCCAAGTCAATCGTCTTACATGTGTGTTAGACTTAGGGACACCTTGCTTCTCAGCCTTCCGGCTAAGATCAAATGTGAGCTTAGGGTCATGCTTTTAACAGAGAGGATGTGATAAAAATGAAAGTGACTCTGGGGCTCGCTCATAACAACATTGTGCTTCCACCTTGCTCCTTCTGAGAAAGCCAGCTGCCACTTCACAGAGACATGCTGGCAGCCCGCAGAGAGGCCCTCCCAGGAGCAGCCGGGGTCAGCTGCCAATAACCAGCCCCAGTCTGCCTGCCGTGTGGGTGAGTCATTTGGGAAGCAGGCTGCCAGCCTCCATCAGTGGGCAGGTGACTTCAGGCTCCAGCTGAAGCCTCAGACATTGTGGGAGCAGAGCCAAGCCAGTCCTGCCATGCCCAGAATTCCCAACCCACAGAACTAGGAGACAAAATTATTTTAAGCCACTCTACTTGGAGGTAATTTGTAAAGGAGCTAAAGAGAACTGATAGGATGGTAACAGGTGTACAGGGAGTACTGAGGAACAGAAAGAACTGTGTTGATCACCTCAACACAGCGGTCTTGCAAGGTTTTTTGAAAGAGGGAAAAGTTGGACTGAGTCTTCAAGGATGCATAATAGTTGTCTGGACTCCACTTGCTGTTCTAGCTTCCTGCTAATGTAAACCCTGGGAACCAGGGGTTATAACTCAAGCGTAGAAACCTGGATTGAGTCTCTGTGGCTCCTGGCCCGCCCTTTGCTATGGTGTGCATTCAAGGAGTGAACTAGCTGATGGAATCTCTAAAGGAAGGAAGGAAGGAAGGAAGAAATAGAAATAGTTCTGAAAGTTTGGAAGGGTATACTAGCCCCAGGAACAGCACAAGTCAAACTAGGAAACTTAAAGCAGTATGGAGGAGCTGGCAATAATGGCTTAGATGGCTAATCCTCCACCCTCAAGTATTATCATTCTATATGTGCTTCCAGTTTGTGTCCCAGCTGCTCCATTTCTTCCCACTCAACTCCTTGCTTATTGGCCTGAGAAACCATGGAGGATGGCCTCAGTCCTTGGGACCCTGAACCCACATAACAGACCCAAAAGAAACCCCTGGCTCCCGGCTCCTTGCTTTGGATCAGCTCAGCTGTGGCCATTATGGCCACTTGGGGTGTGAATCAGCAGATGGAAGATCTTTCCCTTCCTCCATTCCTGTGTAAATCTGCATTTCAAATAAAAATAAATATGTATATCTTTTTTTTAAAAGATTTATTTATTTTATTACAAAGTCAGACATACAGAGAGGAGGAGAGACAGAGAGCAAGATCTTCCGTCGGATGATTCACTCTCCAAGTGAGCTG
Source organism: Ochotona princeps (assembly GCF_030435755.1). Classification (NCBI taxonomy): domain Eukaryota; kingdom Metazoa; phylum Chordata; class Mammalia; order Lagomorpha; family Ochotonidae; genus Ochotona; species Ochotona princeps. Next base: position 26,070,884 of record NC_080855.1, on the reverse strand, counting down.
CAACGGGCCGGTGCGCGCCCATCCAATGCCGGGAACCTGGAGCTCTTCCAGGTCTCCCACGCGGGCGCAGTGTCCCAAATCTTTGGGCCCTCCTCGACTGCTCTCCCAGGCCACAAGCAGGGAGCTGGATGGGAAGTGGAGCTGCCGGGACTAGAACCAGCGCCCATATGGGATCCCGGGGCTTCCAAGGCGAGGACTTTAGCTGCTAGGCCACGCCGCCGGACCCAAATATGTATATCTTTAAAGCAGCACAGAGTATGGGTTTGAGCTTTGTAACTTTCTTCTTTTGAATAGAATTCCCAATTAATCAACTCTGTACCAAGTTCTGCTGTAGAAAGACTGTGACTGTGTAAGTGTCCTTCCAGGAATGCGTTTAGCATATGATAGAGTGTCTGAAGGTTTAAATGTGCTCATCTTTCATGAAAGGACTTTCAGAAGACTTAATGTCTTTGAACGCAAGAATATTCCATTTTATAAAAGGACTTCCAAACCTAGGGTCAACTGGGAACTTTTATTTATTTATTTATTAAAGATTTATTCATTTTATTACAGCCAGATATACACAGAGGAGGAGAGACAGAGAGCAAGATCTTCCATCCGATGATTCACTCCCCAAGTGAGCCGCAACGGGCCGGTGCGCACCGATCCGAAGCCGGGAACCTGGAACCTCTTCCAGGTCTCCCACGCTGGTGCAGTGTCCCAATGCATTGGGCCGTCCTCAACTGCTTTCCCAGGCCACAAGCAGGGAGCTGGATGGGAAGTGGAGCTGCCGGGATTAGAACCGGCGCCCATATGGGATCCCGGGGCTTTCAAGGCGAGGACTTTAGCCGCTAGGCCACGCCGGGCCCAACTGGGAACTTTTAAAAACAAAACAAAAATTAGATTTCTGGATCTACCAGATAGGGCTGAGGATTTAATCCAAACTTGTGATTGTATAGATAAGAACAGAAGACACTCAGGACAGATTAGGACGTAGAATGTCAGCTTTCTCGTTAGTACGGCAAATCTTCAAAAAGTTCATGAAGAATGCATCTTATGAGACAACAGCATGCATTTCGTTTATTTTTTTTTGCACCAATATAAACTTTTAGTTCTCTTTTCTGTGAACTTTTTGAAGACTCCTCATACTTCTAGCCTTGCCCCATTATTCCTTGGTGGGTGTCAGACCTCCTTTCTTGCTCAGCGTCAAGACCAATCGTAGCCATGTGACGGTTCAGAGCTGTGAGCTAGAGAGGTATGGCTTCCATTACACATTAAAAAATACAATGTTCCATTGCAATTTGTGTCTCTTACCTTCAGTTTTTCCCTAGCTTTCCAGCCTAAACCACGTGCATTTAAAATAAATTGAGATACATGCTTAGCACGAAATTCACTGTCTTGAAGTATACAGTTTAGTCATTTCTATTACCTGCAAAAGTTATGCAACTGTCACCATCTAATTCCAGAATATTTTCATCACCAAAAAGAAAATCTTTGCTCAACAAGCTCATTAATAATCTTTCCTGTCACCGCTCACCCCCACCTCCATCTCTAGCAACCATCGATATGCCATCTGCAGGGACTTGCCTATTCCGGACATTTCATATACATGTATCATACATCACGTGTCCTGGTGTGTCTCCATACAATTCACACGTTTTCTAAGTCCATCCATGTGGCAGTGCGAGTCAGTCCTTCATTTTGTGTTCAGGCTGAATGCATTCCATTGTATGCATATACACTCCATTGTATGCATATACTACATTTCACACCAGCCTTCAATGTGAGAGAGAAAAACCAAAGCCAGAAAGAGAGAAAAAAAAAATGACCTTGGAGGAGGCAGGAGCAAAAAGCAGAACCTTTTGTAAACGAGTATTGTTGGTTATTGCATAGATAGGAATAGTTATCTCATCCTTGAAGCCAGTACAAAGAACCGTTGAAAAAGGGACAGATAAGTAAAAAACTCAAAAATTAGTACTGTGGCATTTTAAATGAAAAAATTCAGTAGAAGGGCTGAGAAATAGTGGTGGGAAAAAAACTCCTAGAAAGAACAAATGAACAATTAAAAAAAAAAAAAGAGCAGAGGAAAAAATTTAGAAAATTTGAGGATCAGTTCAGGAGATGGACCCATTATCAAAAAACAAAAGTTTCACAAACAGAAAACCAGGTGGAACAAAACTATTAAAGAAATAACTCTGGGCCCGGTGCAGTAGCCTAGTGACTGAAGTCCTTGCCTTGCAGGCACCAGGATCCCATATGGGCTCTGGTTTGTGTCCCAGAGACCCCACTTCCCATCCAGCTCCCTGCTTGTGGCCTAGGAAAGCAGTCGAGGATGGCCCAAAGCCTTAGGACCCTGCACATGTGTGGGAGGCCCAGAAAAGGTCCCCGGCTTCTGGCTTCAGATTGGCTCAGCTCTGTCCATTGCGGCTGCTTGAAGAGTAAATCATTGGACGAAAGATCTTCCTGTCTGTCTCTCCTCCTCTCTGTATGCCTGACTTTCCAACAATAAAAAAAAAAAGTAACTGGAGAACTATTAACTCCACTTGAGCACATATCTCAGAGCATGCCCCACATATGGGACTTGGGGTGGGCGGGAAACCGGGTGGGGCTTCTCCCTCAATACCCCCTTTTACCTCAGATACATGATGGAAACAATATGGACATAATAGCATTGCCCACCTCCCTATCCCCCTGAACCTTTTTTTTTTTTTTCCTTCTCTTTCTTGATTTTCCTTCAACTATAGTTAACTATGTAAAGATTGTCAACAACAATACAATAAAATGGATTATATAAAAAAAAAAAAAAAAAAAGTAACTCTAAAAATTGGTCCGAATTAGATAATTTAAGTTTCCATATGGAAAAAACTCCCATAGATGTCCAACACAATGAATAATAATAAGCTCATAGTAAGACAAATCATCTGGAAATTTCAAAACATAGATGCCAAAACTGTGATTCCATAAGTTTATAAAAAGAAATAACAGGGAATGAGAATAATTTCTGATTTCTCAACAACATCAAGGAAACAGGAATAATAAAACAATGCCTCCAAAGAGCAGTGGAAAGGTGACCGTTTGCAAGCCTGGACTACTATACCTAAACTAAACAGTTTTCAGGAAGGGGCAGTCTCACAAAAGTGATCTCCCTGGCACTTTTTCATGGAATCTATTGGAAGATAGACTTAATGCAATGAGGGAATAATCCAAGGGAGAGGACATGTGGAGCTGAGGAATGGAAGACAAGAAGAGAGAGGCAGTGTGATCTCAGGGAAAGAGCCGTGCCAGGGCCTATTGGAAAGCAGGACATGGGACGCAAGCCAGGTGTCTCTAAGAGAAAACTAGACTCACCAAGTACCTGATGTAATAGTTACATGAGAATTGAAGCCAACAAGAAATTGAGAAAACTAACTTCAGGGAAAGAAAACAAATCAAAGCCCATCGCATGCCTCGTCCATGAATAATATTTATATATCACACTATAAACACTAAATGCTGACCTGACCAAAAACCATGGTGTAACTGTACTGGGAAGATGGGGGAATGGGGAGAGTGACATGGGAGATGGGAGTATAAGTGTTAAATTTTCATTTCATGTTTTAAGAAATCATGTATCAAAAAAAATCATGTATCTAAAAATGAAAAATTAAGAAATGGTTGTATGGGGGCCTGGTGCAGTATCCTAGTGTTAAAATCCTCGCCTTGCACATGCTGGGATCCCTTATGGGTGCCAGTTTGTGTCCCAGCTGCTCTACTTCCCATCCAGCTCCCTGCTTGTGGCCTGGGAGAGTAGTCGAGGATGGCTTAAGTCTTTGGGCCCCAAATGGTTGCAATGGTTGAAGCTGAACCAAACCAAAGCCAGGAGCTTTTTCTGGGTCTCCCACGCAGTTTCCAGGGCCCAAGCACTTGGGACCATCCTCTACTACTTTCCGAGGCCATAAGCAGGGAGCTGGATCAGAAGTAGAGCAGCCGGGACATGAACCAGTGGCCACAGAAGCTTAGTGTACTACAGCATGGCACTGGCCTCCTAATACATGATTTTGGGGAGACAATGCAATCTATATTGTAATAACATTCATGATTGCAATCACTCTTTAATACTGAGGAAGTAGTCCAGCAGGTACTAGACAGACTCTCTGCTGAACCCTTCCACTGAGTCCTAGTTTTTATTTTCATAATAACCCCTTATGCTGGGAGCTAAACTAAGTCTGGTCAACTTCAAAGTTCACCTTTCTTTCTTTTTTTTATTTTTAATTTTTTACTACAAAGTCAGATATACAAAGAGGAGGAGAGACAGAAAAGAAGTGCTTCCAATGGACGGTGTTGCGCCAATCCAAAGCCAGGAGCCAGGAACTTCCTCCAGGTCTCCCACGCGGGTATAGGGTCCCAAGGCTTTGGGCCGTTCTCGACTGCTTTCCCAGGCTATAAGCAGGAAGCTGGATGGGAAGTGGGGCAGCTGGGACACAAACCAGCAGGCATATGGGATCCCAGTGCATTCAAGGCGAGAAGTTTAGCTGCTAGGCCACTGCACTGGACCCAAAGTTCACCTTTCTAACCATTGTTCCATTAAGCTAAGTAAATTTTTAAACACTTGTGCATGCAAGTATACTTGTTTGTCAACACTTATTAAACTGTAAACTACATTTTATTTTAGATCAATTATACTTCAATAAAGCTGATTTTTAAAAGAAATGTGATTTTTTAAAAAGATTTGTTTATTTTTATTGGAAAAGCAGATTTACAGAGAGGAGAGACAGAGAAAAATCTTTCACCCACTGGTTCACTCCTCAAATGGCTACAATAGCCAGAGTTGAGCCAATGCAAAGCCAGGAGCCAGGAACTTCCTCCAGGTCTCCCATATGGATGCAGGGTCTATCCTCTACTGCTTTCCCAGGTCATAAGCAGGAAGCTGGATGGGAAGTAGAGCAGCTGGGAAATGAGCTGGTGCCCATATGGGATCCCAGAGCTTTGCAAGGAGAAGATTAGCTAATTGAGCCTTGGCACTGAACCCTAGGGAAGATTTTAATTTACACTTCTGCCCTTCCCCATTTAAGAAGTCTTATGGACACACAGAACCTTGTGGATAGGATAGCGTTGTTAGATTTGACAATAACAATCTAAAAGTATTGCCTTTGTCTATTTTCTCTTGCTGCAACAAAACTGGGTAGTCTACAAAGATTCTGGAGACTGTCAGGTACAAGGTTACCTCTAGTCAGGGCCATATTGCTGGTGAAGACTACAGAGTTCTGAGAAAGTGCAGGCATTACATGGCAAGGGGTGGGGGAGTTCATGAGAAACAGCTAAACCAGCACTTAAAAAAAGAAGAAGAAATTTATTTGACAAGAGAGAGCTCCCATGTGCTGGCTCACTTCCCAAAGGCCCATAGTTGCTGGGCTGGGTTGAGGTTATGCCAGATGGAAGCTTAGAGCCAGGAACTTCATCTAGCTCTCCCATGGGCTGGAAGCGTTTCAAGCACTAGGGCCATCTTTCACTGATTTCCTGGGTGCATTGGCAGGGAGGTGGATCAAAAGTGGAGCAGCTGGGACTCCCACCATTAACTCTCCTGTACCACAACACCCAACCGTCTCAGTAGCCTGTGAATCCATTAATACATGATTCTATTAATGAAGACTGAACATCCTCATGACCCAGTCACCTCTCCAATGAGGTGACTTCCATGAACCCGGAACATTTGATAAGGGGATTAAGTTTCCAACACATGAGTTCTGACAAACATTGAAACCACAATGGGTACCATGTTCTAAGTGTCAATATATTCTAACACCAGGTTTCTGAACCTCAAGGTCTCTACCCACTGTGACCACCAAGGATGCACTGCATCACTAGGCCACTTTCTGGCCATCTGAGCTCCTCCCACTCCTCTGCCAAGAGGGGCATCTGTCCTGGTCTTGCTGGCAGGTGCTTCAGTGCTGTGTGACTTTCATTCTCTTCCCCCCCACCTGCCGTTGTCTGTTCCAGGAACAGCAGTGACCTCTCTGCCATCTTCTTGTACCCTTCCCTTCTTCAGCACTCTCGGTAAAGATGAATGGTCTCACCCTCTGAAGTGTGAAGAGCAGTGGTCTGATGTTTGGCACCAGTGGTTAAGATTCAGCTTGGGGATTCTACATCCTATGACAGAGTGCCTGGGTTCATGTCCCCACACTAGCTCCATTTCTGATCATAGCTTCTTGCCAGTGCACATCAAATAGGTGACTCAAATAGGTGGGTTCCTGACACCCCCCTTGGGAATTATGGCTTGAGTTCCCAGCTCCTGGCTTTGGCTTGACCCAGCTCCTGGCTGCTGCAGGTACGTAAAGGGTAAATCAGTGAATGCAAGATAGTCCAATTCCTTTCCTCTTGCTCTCTCTCACCTTTTGGTGGACAAGGTCCAGACCCTTTTTCTCTTTATTCTCATTAAGTGTCAAAGGAAAGGGATCCTCCAACCACTGCAGGGAGGCAGGGATGTGGCTGTGCCTTTTAGATGAGTCATTTGGGGGCAGTAGAGTGGTTAGGGAGGGTCTTCTATTTCTCCTCATGATGGACTGTCCTCACCCTAAGGAAGTAGTTATAATTCTCTTAACGTAGGACTTCCCCGGCCAGGAAAGGAAGAAGGAAAAACAGGAGGTGACTTCTTCCTACAGATCTTTTTACTCACCCAACCTGAGCTCACAAGGAGAAAAGTGCCCTCTATTTTGTAGATTTTCCTATCTCTAAGGAGACCAGCCGTGACAGTTTTGTGACCCACATTCAGAGCTACATTTCGTGTTACCAGATGAGTAAAGTGACTTTGAGTCTGAATGGGCAGTGAAATAAATAATGCATCTATTTAAAAATTTCCCCGTAGTTTTAATTTTTTTCCAAGCTTCCCTTCATTACACTGACATCTCTGGAATGTGTACTTGTCATGGACCCACCCATCCCCAAGCTTTAAGGCAGGAATGTCACATACAATCATCATAAGGTCGCCATTTGGTCAGTCAGTGGAAATTTTTTGAAACGGTGGTGACACCTTCTCTGGTTAGTGGTTCCTGGCTCCCAGCCAATTTTGGTGGCAAAAGATTTCCCCCAGGGTAGTGGCAGAGGTCAGTGCATGACCTGCAAAAGTCCCACTCCCTACCCCATCCTAGGGAAGATGGGCTCTCAGAATGGCTGTTGCTCTGCAGGTACATCCCTGAGAGACACCTGAATCTGATCCTGCTATGTGTCATAGAGATGGCACTTGCAATAGGAAGCATCCCAGCTTCTGCCTGCATATCCTGGACTTCCACATTCCACAGGACAACTTTATCAGCCTGGTCTCTCCAACCAGGATTATAGGAATAAAAGAAAAAAGACAGTATGCCAAATTAGAAGAGACAAAGAGATCTAGCAATGAGAGGCAATGTGTGATCTTAGAATCTCTGACTGAAGAAAGCCACTGTGCCAGTTGTTACAGACTCAATGTCGTCCCAGCCCAAATTCCTTGATAAAGCCCTAGCTCTCTGGTGTTGATGGTGTCGGGAGGTGAGGTCTGTATACATATGTGTGTGTGTATATAATTGGATATATTTATAATTGGAAAGTCCGCTATATAGAGAGGAGGAGAGACAGAGGAAAATCTTCTGTCCACTGATTCACTCCCCAAGTGACCGCCACAGCCAGAGCTGCACCAATCTGAAGGCAGGAGCCAGGAGCTTCTTCTGGGTTTCCCATGCAGGTACAGGGTCCCAAGGCTTTGGGCCGTTTTTGACTGCTTTCCCAGGCCACAAGCAAGGGGCCTCATGGGAAGTGAGACCACTGGGATTCAAACTGACGCTCATATGGGATCCCAGCATGTGCAATACAAGGACTTTAGCTGCTAGGCTACCACACCGGGCCCAGACAAAATATTAATCAACCTCCAAGGACCTATCAACAAACCTCAGTGGCCGGTTTGTGGTCATTTTCATTTCCTTTTTCACCACGTACTTTCTCCTTCCCATTTTATTTTGAAGCAGATCCTAGACCTCACATAATGTCTTCCATGAATATCACAATATTCTGTCTTTGAGGACTTCCAAAGATTTATAACTATAATGCCTTTTCATGCCCAAGGCATGAATAATCCCTTACCATCATCAAATATCTGGTCAGTAGTCATATTCACAATTGTCTTAGAAAAGTAGTAAGAATATTTTTTACAAGTTTTGTTGAATCAAGATCCAAATAAAGTCTCTATATTGCAATTGGCAATGTGTTTTTCTAACCACTGTCATCTGCTGGTCTGGTCTCTAGCTGTTTATTTTCCCTGGAAATGTATTAATTGTGACTCCAAGTTGCTTATCCCATGGTGTTTTCCAGTCTCTAGCTTGCTGATTACAACCCTTGATGGCCTTTCCTGTGTATTTCCTGTAACTGACAGTTGGCAGTCTAGAAACTTGAACATATCTCAAATTCAAAGTTTTAAAAAGATGTATATATTTGAAAGAGTTAGAGAGAGAGAGACAGGTCTTCCATCCATTGATTCATGCCCCCAAAGAAAAAAATAGCTAGGTTGACTGAAGCCAGGAGCCTAGAACTCCATCTGGGTCTCCCATGTGGGTGCAGGAGCCCAGGAACTTGGATCTCCTTCTGATGCTTTCCCAGGTGCATTAGCAGGGAGCTGGATCAAGAAGTGGAGCAGCCAGGACTTGAAATGGTGCTTATATGAGATGCTGGTGTTGCAAGCTTTGGATTAACCCACTGTATCACAATACTGGCCCCTATTACCCTTCTTGGTGGCCAAATCATCTCATCTTTAGCCATCAGGAATCTCTAACTTTGTTCTTGAGTATTTTTTTTAAAGATTTATTTTATTACAAAGTCAGATATATAGAGAGGAGAGACAGAGAGGAAGATCTTCCGTCCGATGTTTCACTCCCCAAGTGCGCCGCAACGGGCCGGTGCGCGCCGATCCGAAGCCGGGAACCAGGAACCTCTTCCAGGTCTCCCATGCGGGTGCAGGGTCCCAATGCATTGGGCCGTCCTCAACTGCTTTCCCAGGCCACAAGTAGGGAGCTGGATGGGAAGTGGAGCTGCCGGGATTAGAACCGGCGCCCATATGGGATCCCGGGGCTTTCAAGGCGAGGACTTTAGCTGCTAGGCCACGCCGCCGGGCCCATTCTTCTTGAGTATTTTGGACATCACTCTAGTAGCCTGATAGAAATGGCTTTTTAGAGGTGAATTATGAGCTCAGCTGGCGGAATGGGCCATGAAGACAGAGGCGGAATATGACTTCTGAAATCTATCTTTTCTCTCCCCTTTGGTGACCACACTTGACTTTCCAATGAAATGCTCCCCCACTGGGCTCTTGTCTCCTTCTTAGGTTGAATTCTTCAGTGCCTTCTCATGTCTGGATGCACCTGCCCCAAAGCTCCCCATTTTGGTGGGGTTCCAAAGAGAGAAGGTCAGTATAGAAAGTGTCTCAGTGACCCTAGGAGGGGTCATGAGGTCCCAGCGCAGGGTCCAGGCTGACTTCCTGATGTTACATCTCCCTCCATCCCACATGAGAGGTTTGTCGTTCCACCACAGCCAAGGTCTTTTAACTTTCAACTCTTCCCAGACCTTCAGTTTTGGCTTTGCACAGAGCTTACAGCCCTTCTTACAGCAGCCTCACATGCAGGCTTGAACTTGGCCTTTTCTATCACATCTCCCTGTATTCCGTGTCTTTCCCTCCAGCTCAGCGTAAATTCTAGTCTCTTTCCCATTTCAGCTCATCTGTGTCACAATCCCTACCCCTCTCTTCAGCCTCAAGGTCATATGGCACTATTTTATTTCACCATAACAATTCTCTAGTTATCCTATAGCTAAGAGCATTGAAGAATTTGCCTTTGAATGCCAGTGTGGGATTGGAGCTCAAACATGTGGGCTATATGTCTGCTTTATGTCAAAGACCACAGTCACTCTCCCTGCTCTTCGTTCTTCCCAGCAACTATTTTTATTTAGAAAAGTTAGAATTTTGCAGGCCCAACACAATATCTCAATTGTTAAATCCTCCGTTTGCAAGTGCTAGCATCCCATGTGGGTGCTGGTTCATGTCCCAGCTGTTCCAGTTCCCATCCAGCTCTCTGCTTATGGCCAGGGAAAGCAATAGAGAATGGCACAAAGTCTTGGACCCCTGCACCCACATGGGAAGCCTTGAAGAAGCTCCTGGCTTCAGATAGGTTCAGCTCTGGTTGTTGTGGTCATTTGGGGAGTTAACCAGCAGATGGAAAATGGATAGGAGCTGGATGGGAAGTGGGGCAGCTGGGTCATGAACCAGCACCCACATGGAATGCTAGCACTTGTATGGGGAGGGTTTAGCATTTGAGCCATTGTGCATTGGGCCCTCAGTCCAGGTCTTTGTGTGTAACAGAGGTTCAAATATTTGGGCCATCTTCTATTACTTTTCCTAGGCCATTACCAGGGAAGTACAGCAGCTGGGACATGAACAGGTACCCATATGGAATGCTGGCATTATAGTCATTTTCTAAAAAATGGGAATTTCTCATATTCACTTATTAGTTGTGTTGCTTTATTCACTTATACTAATTTACTGTGAACTGCTTCTTGTGTTTAATATATTTATGTCTTGCATTCTATGTAACGGCTTCCGTTTTCCACCATTCCCACTGATAATTAGTCAATCCCATACTGATGAATATTATTTTCTAATTTTCCCTTTTTTAAAAAAAAATATAAAGAGTTATTCATTTAAAAGGCAAAAGTAGGAGATGGATTTTGAGAAAGAGACCAAGATCTGCTGGTTCACTCCCCAAATAGCCACACCAATAGGGGATGTGCCAGGCCACAAGCAGAAACCAGAAATTCCATTCGGGTCTCCCAGGTGAGTGCCCCAAGCAAGTAGGCCATTTTTCACTGCTTTCCCAGGCACAATCGCAGGAAGCTGGAGGGGAAGTGGAGCAGCCAGGATTCAAACCAGCACTCATATGGGATGCTGGTATTGCAGGCAGTAGCTTACACGGCTGCACCCTGATGTTGGCCAATCCAATTTCATTACTTCAAGCGATGCGGTAAATAACACTCATGAACATTTAACTTTACACACAATTTCCTCAGGATGAATTCTTGGGAATGGGGATTCAGAGTCAAAGCTATACACAGTTATATCCATTTGCATTTACAAAGCGAGTTCCTGTTCTGCACATACTTATGGGACTAATGTTATGAATTTGCTTCAGTTTTGCCTTCCTCATCAGTGAAGCTACTGCTTTATATCACTGAAGTATTATTAAAGTTTATTCTTGTTTCTTTTTCTTTGTTACATTTGTCTTGATTGCTTTTTCTTATTGATCCATGAATGTTCATTATGTCACAGTAATCTTTTCTTACACACGTTAAAAATATCTTCCTGCTTTAACATTGGTAGTGACTTTGATATACAAAAGTTTTAATTGTTCATACAATCACATTTAAAAGCCTTTAAGCTTATTTGCTTGGGTCTTTAAAAAATACATTCATTTTACTGGAAAGGTAGAGCAACAGAGACAAATGTCCAAAATAATAGGGTCTGGGCCAGGCCAAAAGTGGGAACCAGGAACTCCATTTGAGTCTCATATCAGGGGCAGGAGCTGAAGCGTTCAATCGATAGTGCAGCAGCTGGACACTGGATCAGAAGCGAGGCTGGGCTGTGGGATGCAGGCATTGCCTGTGGTAGCATCACTGACCCGCTGCCATCCCCGTTTCTGGCTGTCATGTCATTTGGGCTAAAGTCTTGTCCATCCTTTTCATGTTTGGGTTTCACATCTAAATCTTTCGGCATCAGCAATAAGAGCTGTAGCTTTCCACACTTGTCCTCCTGACTGGTTGATTATTCAAGAAACAATTATTAATCATCTTTTTCCAACTGACGAACAACACAGCCTCCCTCATGGAAGCACTAAGTTCCTGTGTGGATTTGGGGCTGTTTCTGGACTCTTGATACTCGCAGATTCTGCTAGGCCTTATTCAAGGACCAGCATGCTGTAGTTTCTGTGGTAGTATCTGGTAGGTCATCCTGCAGGATCTCTGCTGTTTTAAGTGTTCTGACTTTTCTTATTATCATCTTTATCAAGTTTCTCTAACACTCCTTTTGGGATTTAGAAAGTGCTTAATTATGGACTTGGGAAACCTGACATCTTTTATACTTTCTTGTCTAAGAACAAGTTATTTTTTTTAAAGATTTGTTTTTACTTGAAGATTTTTACAGAGAGAAGGAAAGATCCATCCACTGGTTCATTCCCCAAATGGTTGCAATGGCCAGAGCTGAGCTGCATTCATTGGCATGGTGTTTTTCTTTGCACCTGCCTTCTGATTAAATGTTCCATGAATGTTGTGAGGGTCCCAGGCACCTCGGGCTGTCCCTCCTCCCCTGTGTCCATCAGCTGTTTACTTGTCCTGTTAGGCTCACTTTGCAGGAGCCCTTCCTGGATGGGGCCCCGCCCCCTCTCCCGCAGCTTTCTCTATCTGCCTCTTAGTTTCTCTAAGTAGACTTTCCAAGTGCCTGAGGGCAAACTTCACATTCCTTCTGCAAGGATGCATTGCCAAGTACACATTAGCTGTTCGATAAACACCAGCGGTTCACTGCCGAGTGCCTTTCCCAGGGACTTACCTGGGACTCCACCTCTCCCTGGCACCGCTCCTGGCTATCCTCCCTCCCGCACAACCTTCCACTCCCACTAACCAAGGGCAAGAGTGACAAAGACACGAGGGAGGCTGAGCACGCTGTGAAACAGAAGAAGCCAGCTCTAGGATCATTAGTCTTTTAATATATTATTCTGAAAAGAAAGGAATTAAAAAAAAGTTCCTGACAGTTCTTCTGGCATGTATTTTTTTTAATTTAAATAAATACCCTACCCACCCTCCCAGCCCGCTAAAATTTCCCTCTTTCCCCATCACCCCTCCCATCCCTGGCACTAGACCCTCACCCCAAGAACTAAATAATACACCTGTTTCAGAGCAGGCCACGCTTACTACCACATTCTGGCAAATTGTAAATACTGTAAATCATCCACCGAGCCCTCCCTCCATTCCCCCCAGGCAGGCCCATCCCTAGCTTGGGGTGGGCATGGATGGCGGGGGGCCTTGTGGGCACTGGCATTGGGGAAGAGTTCGAACTTGGCCACCATTCACTCCCTGCTCAGGAGTAGGTCAGAAGGGCCCAGAATTGCCCTCCTGACCGAAATAAATAGCAAAATAAATACCCCTCCCCGACTCCAGGCTCTCAGAGAAAGCCCCTCGAACCTCACTCTCCAGCCCCTCTCTTTGGACCCACCCCCTTCTTCCTGGGGTCCTGCCCTCCTTCCCCATGCTGACCTCTAGCTGGACCCACGAGGGTGTGTGTTGGCGGCGAGGAAGTCTACCGCGCTCCAACCCCCAACCTCAAACACACCCTCCCCTTCCTCCGACGTGCTTGTGGGGTGCTGCTGGGCCCCAAGCCTGCGGAGTCTCCAGACCTCTCCGAGGGTGCAGGGAAGGGCTCTTCTCCCCGGCGCTCTCTCACCTGGTCCTTCAGAGTCCAAGGCAAAGTCTCCCGGGGCGCGCCCCGCCTCTCCCAGTCCCGGTGCCCAGCCGCCGCCCTCCTCAGATGGCCGTGTCCCAGAGGACGGTGTGCTGCCGGCGGCAGGGCGGGGTGCCGGATTTGCGGGGCTCGGGCCCCCGCCGCCAGCTGGGGAGGATGGGCATGCTGTCCTGCTTGCAGAGGCCGCGGTCGGGCCGGTGGCGCGCTTTGATCTCCTTGCACACGCAGCGCTTGCGCTCGATTACCTCCAGCAGTTTGCCGTCGCGTTCGCGGGCCTGCGGCGGCGGCGGCGGCGGCGGCAGCGGTAGCGGCAGCGCCGGGTGGGTCTGCGCCGCGCGGGTGGGGTTGGAGTGGGATTAAGATCCAGGCCCTGACGCCGAGACCAACCAACGTCTTGCCCCAGAAACAAGTCTTTTCTTGCGGGGCCTCTGTCCTCTCCCCGCTAGCAGTGAGGTAGATGGGGGAGAGAGAGGAAGTGCAGCCCGTGCCCTCCTCCCCTTGCCCAAGCGGAGCACCTGGACTTGCCTAGCCCTAAGTTAGGGGCTCCTGGTAAAAGCGGTCTTCCTAGCCGAAGCATTTTTTCTTAATGGTCGCTCCCCCAAAACTCCGTGGTGGTGTATGTGTGTGGTGGGGTGGTTCTTTCACTAAATCGCATAAAGGGTGTTGTAGGATGGCAATGGCCACAAATGTTTTGCAGCCGGGTCTTCAGCAGCTGCCCCGCCCCCCTTTGGGAGCCATCAGGCTGTGCCAGCCACTGCTGGCTCAGGTCCCAGCCTACCTGACCTCTTCCTGCCCTTCTTTCCCACACCCAAGTTTTCTTTACCCTGACAGATGAAAGAAAAACCGCAGCTCACCTGGCTGGGGGCATCCCTGGGCTGGCTGCAGGGCCGGGGGGTATGGAGTGCGGCCTGCCGGACTCCGGAGGTGGAGGCTGAGCGGCCGAGACGGTAGCCTCCAGTGAAGTCTGATTTAGGAGAATGAGGCGTGAGAAGAAAGGGGACCTTTCTTCTTACCCCTACTGCCCAGAGTTGACCCCACCTCATCAGGGGAGGAAAGGGCAGGGGGAAATGGTGTTAGGATTCAGGGCCGTGGATCAGGCAATGGGAGGGTGGGCCAGTTGAGGATAGACCCTGGGGCAAGGCAGGCGGGCAGGCCGGTGGTCACCTCCATTGCGGTGGCAGGCAGGAAAGGTCTGGCAGGGCATGGGCAGTGCCGAGCGGCTCCCTCCTCGGTCCCCTCCGTGGTGGATCCTGGCCAGCAAGCCCTCTGCACCCTGGCTTCTCACGGGGATCCCAGAGGCCGTGGAGCCCCGGTCCTCACGCTCCGCCTTGCCTGGGCCCTCTGCACTGCCGTTCCAGGTCCGGCCACCATCCTCGACCTCTGCTGAAATGACCAGGAAGGTTGGGCGCATGCACATGGCAAGGGTCCTCTGTCCCCACAACCACACACACACACACACACACACACACACGAGGGTCCGCCATGCCGCAGCCTTTTATGTCCTCCCCTTGGGACTAACCCCTGGGGCTCAGGATCATATGGGTTTGCTTCTATATCATATATATATATATATACATATACGTATATACATTTATATATGTTTCTATGCCAGTTTCTGTTGTCAGAGGGGCCCCTTCTACTCCAACCTGAGCTTTTCAATCCCATCCAGGCTCCTGTCAAGTCAAAAAGACCACCCCCACTGAAAACAGAAACCAAGGGTACCATTTCCCAGTCCACAAATCCCAAATCCTGAGCCCTGCCTGGGAGGTGGCGGGGCAGGGGGCAGAGGGATGGCTTTGGGGGGAAGGGCTGCGTGTGAACTAAGCTCATCTCTGAGGGTAGCCTGGCAGAGCATTGCGTTGCCAGGCAACGGCAGGGGCCTCCCTCTCCTCTCCCTCCTGTCTGGATGGGTTGCCATGGTAATAGCTGGGAGGCAGCTGTGTTTAGCTCCTAGTGTGCGCACACTCACAACCACACACCCCTGCAACCAGGGGAAGGGAAATGTGGAGAGTAGAGCAGGTTTGGGACACAGGAGGAGATGGGGCCAGGGCCTACATTCTAACCCCTCCCCACACAGACCTCCCTGCTCTGCCAGCACACATGGGGACCCCCTTTCCTTCCGTCTGCTGCCCACCCCCGCCCTTCTGGTCTCTCAGAAAACTTCCCAGTGCAGGACAATGGGCTGTGGCTTCCAAATCAAGTCACCCAGCCCCTCCCTCAAACCAACCTCGGCCATTCCCAGCTCCCCCACCATTCCCCACCCCTCACTCACCCTTAAACCCACCTCAGGCATCCTCAGCTCCCCCGCTGTTCCCACCCCTCACTCACTGTCCAGCTCCTTTGCCTTCCTGCCTCCGTACAGGACCTTCCGCTGCAGAGCCCAGCCTGCTCCAAATGTCGCAGCACCCATCTCCTCTTCTTCATCCTCTGGCGTCCCTGCAGCGGCGATGACATGGGTGCAGGAGATGCTAGCAAAGGCACCCCCCTCAGTCCCGGGCTCCTGCAGCTGGATCTTGACCATGGGGGATGGGGCCCCCACTCCACAGCCCTTATTCAACAGCCCCCCGGCCTTGATGCTCTCATAGGCAGGGGGTCTCTTGAGCCCAGCCGCTGTGGCTGGGTAGGTCCAGAGAGGGGTCAAGGGGCCCACTGTTGGGTCCGGAAGGCTGTGCGGGGAGGCCAGGCAGCCGCGGTGGTGGAGGACCCCAGCTGCTGTGCCCAGGGCCCCACTGTGGGGGCTGGCCTTCCCTGGCACGGGGGGCCTTGAGCTGGCACACAGCATCCCGTGGAGGACTGAGATCTCCTTCTCCGTCTTTGGCTCCCCAACACCCAGGGGCGGGCCGGCTGGCAGGACGGAGTGTGTGGTCACCTTGACGGCCGAGTACACCATGGTGTAAGATACGGCCTTGTCCTTGGGAGGGCCTGGGAGCAAGGCAGCTGGGCCAGGGGGGGCTACCGGCGCCCCCACCGCCTTTGGGCAGATCATGCTATGGGAGTTGGGGAGTTCCCGCTCCCCCCGGGGTTGGCCAGAGCCTTGGGGTGGCAATGGTGTGGAATGGCTCCGGGCTCGGCCAGAGGGTCCCAGCAGCAGCAGGTTGGCAGCAGGAGGTGGTGGGGGAGGTGTCTCCCGTTCCCGTCCAGGCACTTGGGGAGCCGGGCTGGAGCTGGCTGGCTCCTTAGAGTGGCAGAGGACTGGCAGCCTCGAGACCCCATCGCCAGGGGTTCGGGAAGCAGACTTGGCTTGAGGAAAGGCGAGGAGCGGAGGACGGTGCTGGAGGAGGTTGGGGAAGGGCGGGGGGATTTCACAAGGAATGGTCTTGGTGGGAGTCCCGTCCCTCCGGCTTGGGAGAGCTGAAGCTGGACGGCGGTGGGTGTGGGGCTGGAGGGCAGGAGGCTGGTGGGGCGGAGAGGCTGCCATCGATGGGGGTGCCCCGTTGGCTCGGCCTTCCCCTGCCTCTTCAGGGAGCGGGTACTTCATCTCCTCGTATATGGCCTCGCTCTCTTCAGAGTCCGAATCGGCGCCGGTGGGAGGGGTGGGACCCCCGCCCCCAAGAGGGGGTCCTGCCAGGCCCCCTCCACTGCGGCTTCCTCCCCTGAAGACGTCCCCCACCATCTCAATGTATACAGGTTCTTCCTCCTGGGTGCTGCTCACTTCAGGGTCCCCCGCTACTCGGGATCCCCTAGTGAGGCGCTGGAGGGGCAGGTTCCCCCCTCGAGGAGAGGGGCCAGGGGGGCAGGACTCATCGAAGGAGACTGAGAGCTGGGTGTTGGGGCTCCGTCGAGGCTTCTGGGGGGGAACCTTCCGGCTGGACTCCCGGCCCTCTGGGGCTGACTTCTGGGAGCCTGAGTGGGATGGGAAAGAAAACAAACAAACTGTGCTTTCAGAGAAGGAAGAAAACAGTGGGGTCGCTTTTGACCTCCTGACCTACTTGGCAGGACACACCTGCCTTTGTTTTCCCCACACCCCTCAAGTGACAGCTCTTGTAGGTTCTTAGGCTGTCAGCCCTAACCTTTTTCTAAGGACCCCTTAGAAAACTGCAGCTCTCACCCTAAATTCTCTGCAACCCTTACTTCCCCCTAGACCACCACTACTTTCCCAAGAATAGACATTCCAGGCAGTGTCCCCTGGATAGGCCCTTGAATGGTTCATCTCAGGCCTATTCAGACAGACTTCCCCTGTTGCTTTTGGAAATGGAACCTTCCACTTCCTCGGTTCTTCCCTGAATGAACCCTCCCAACAGCCTCCCCAGGACTGGGGAATGGATCCTCCCAGCTCCTCCTGGGTTGGTGGGGGGAGTGTCCCTCACCTGCTTTCTTGCTGGGGGGTGTCTCTGCCCCTGATCCTGCCATGCTGAGCTTGGTGCTGGGATGTCTCCTGGGCTTGGCAGGGGGTCTTCGGGCACTGCTGTCCTCCGTGAGGCCCCCACCACCTGCCCCAGGGCCGCCCCCGACACTGTCCATGCTGCCCACTGAGTGGCAGGACAGGGACCGCGGGGCCATGGCGCTGCGGCAGGGGTGGGGGGTGTGCTCCTGGGAGGCGGGCATGGTCATGAAGCCCATCCTGAGGGAGCGGCGGAGCGAGGCGATGTCCCGCACTCGGACCCCGGGCCCTGGGCCAGTCCCCGGCCCCACTGGACCTGCAGGGGCCACCTCCTTACTGGAGCTGAGGAGAGAAGTGCACAGCAGAGCAGAGGTCAGGCCTCAGGCCCTGAGCGTGCTCCTACAGCCAGGGAGGAAGCAGGGAGGCCAGGGTGAGGACAGGGTAGCTAAAGGCCCAAGGCACAGGTGCAGGGGTGAGCTTACCTGGGCTCACATGGGAATGGCCCTGTGCATAGGGAGAGGGGCAGACCACGGCAAAAGTCTGGCTGGATAGACAGAGGTACCTGCTACCAGCGTGCCCAGGTTCCATCCCTCTCATGCTGGTCTACCCATGGCCTCTGGCCTCTGCCTCCACACCAGAGGTGGAACTCAACAGCAGCCAGGCCTGAACAGCCTCCCCTGGCTGAGCCCTCTCCCCCCTCCCTCAGCCCTGTCTGTCGTCTCCCTGCCAGGCTTCCCAGCTCACCCCTCAACTCCCTCGCAGTGTCCCCAGCTTCTGTATGAGTGTAAAGGGGCGGGAGGTGGGGGGTGCGGCTGGCAGGGAAGAGGGGAAAGCCGCTATGGGGTGGGCTCTCATTAGGGCCTTGTCTACTAACCCTTCATTAGGGAGAGATCACTGCCGCGATGGCTCTGATTAATCTAATTAACAACAAGAATTAAACTCCACAGTTGTGAGCAGGGAGTGGCTCTGGCCCAGGCTCTTGGAGACTATGCAGTCAATGGGAATGAGGAATACAAGTGGAAAGAGAGACAGGAGAGCCAGGCGTTGGATGCCTGGAAAGACCAGGAAGAATGCAGGGATGGAAGGCAGGGATCCCCAGGCCTGATTCTCCAGGGCCTCCCCCAGCCTATACATATTGCATACACACACAAGTGCATGCACGCATGCACACACACACAGTGACCTCCCCAGCAGTGCAGGCTGAGAGGGGACCAGACATTTGTTTTCAGATGTCTTAGCAAAACCCCTGTTGCTAAGCCCTGGGAGGGTGATGGCATCTGCCCCTTCTCAGGTCAGGGGGAGGCAAGGGCATTACCAAGCCCTAAACTGAGAGGCAGGCCAGAGGTGAGTCAGAAAGTGGTGACTCGGGCCTCCAGGGCTGGGAGCTGGGCTGGGCCAGGGTGGGTAGACTCCTTGCCATTCTGCATTGAGCACAGATCCATGAGCAGGGATCACTGGACTGCTGACATGGCTGTGGTGCCTCAGGGAGGAGGGGCTGTGGCCAGTCAGGGGGGCTAGGCAGGGATCGGCTTCCAGCAAAGGGGGGCTAGGCAGGGAGTGGCATCCAGCAAAGGGGGGCTAGGCAGGGAGTGGCATCCAGCAAAGGGGGGCTAGGCAGGGATCGGCATCCAGCAAAGGGCTTCTTACCTCCTTTTGGCCTCCTCTTCCTTGTGCTGCCTCCACTCCAGCTTGGTCTTTCGGTAGAGGAGGTTCATGTCGTGGGGCAGGAGGTGGGGGCTGAGGGGCTCTGCTCAGTGCCACCAGGCCCGGGGGGCGGCCCTCCCTGGGTCCCGGATCCACTGGTGGTGGGGAGGAATAAGAAAAGAAGGAAGAGTGTGGGGTGATTGTGGGAGGGGAGCCGGGAATGAATGAAGGGGAGAATAAGGGGGAGAGATGTAACTGGGATCCTCAGAGAAGAGAACACAGAGAAAACCTCCAGAAAGACCCCCATGGGTTTTGAGACACAGATACACACCCTCTATCAGCCTGTCACAATTCCTGTTCCGTGTCCATGCACCCCGGGGCTCCCTCATGGGCCAGCCACACACCAACCAGCCCACCACAGAGGACCAGACACACACATCCCCCTGACACACCCACAACAGACTCGAACCTCTAGACTGCTACGCCAAACTGGACACACCTACAGACAGGGAGTGAAGCCCAGGGCCTACTTGCGTACATGACACCCCACTGGGGAAGGGGGAAGACCATCAGACTCCCCACTCCCTTCGGAGCTCTAAGGCTTCAGGGTTCTCATGAGGACAGGGTGGGGATGCTGAAGAAAGGGGGAGGCGGCACTCTGAGCCGGGCATCTCAAACAACAGCCGTCCATCCCTCTCCTCCCGCGGGCGTCCCCTCCTTCCCTGGGCCTGGGCCGCTGCCGCTCCCCAGCCCCTCAGCAATGGTCTCCGCCTCCGTCGCCGCTGCCTACGGCCCAGATCACCTTCTTCCTCCACCCGGATTTGGGAGGTTGGCCTTCCCTCTCCCAGTCCCCGCCCCTCAATCCCACCCGGGGGTCTCCAGTCTGGCCCCAAAGCTACCTTCTCAGCTGCGGCCTCCATACCTGCTCCGTCTTCCCTTCCCCCCCAAACACACACTCTCCTTTTTGCCTGTAGCCTCACTTCTCCTCCCAGGCGCCCCTCCTCACAGCCGTCCTCCCCTTCCCCTGTTTGTTCCAAACCTGGCCTGCTTCATCTCCCCACTCTCTCCATCCAAGGGCCCCAGGTTCCCCGACACCCCTCCTCTTCCCCTTGTCCTGCTACCCGGGGTTTCTCCGCCTCTCGCCCCGCCAATCCTCCCTGTCCCTTGTCCCCCCAACCCACACCACCACCTCCCCGCACGAAGCCTCCCCAATTTCTACATCACCGTACCTGGCCTGCCGGGCGCCGGCCCCCCCATGCCGGGCTCCGCCCGGAGCAGGAGGAGGGAGGAGGAGAGACAGAGAGACCGGGGCTGGGGGGGCGGGGGGGGAGCGGAGCTGGGCCCTGCCGCAGAGACAGCCCCGCCTCCGGGTCCGCCTCCAGACCCGCCCCCGGCCCCAAACCCACCCTTCCACACCCTCCAAGGACGGAGCCCGTAGCAGCCGCGCCACGCTGCGCCGCCGGCCTCGGGGAGGAGGGGGCGCACAGGGGCGGCGGAGCTGACGGGGAGAGACTCGAGCGACGGTGTTGGGGCGCCGGGGAGGGGGCCTGGGCAGCCCGACTCTTCCCCACCCTCTGCCTTTGGTGACGCCTTGGGGCGTCCACTCCTCGCCGCCCCTCGCCCCCCCTCGCCCCCTGCCGGGCCGGGTCTTCGAGACCCCAGGGGAGTGCAGCGCGGCTGGTCGCGGCGCCTCCCAGCGGCCGCCCTAGGTCCGCACCCGCTCGCCAGCCCGGTGCGCCCTACGCTCCCCGGTTCCGCACCATCCGGCGTCGGACGCGGGCCGAGGCTGCGGCTGTGGCTGCAGGGGAGCCCCCGGGTGCAGTAAGGCTGGAAGGCCGGTAGGGGGGCCGCTTTCTGGGCCCAAGTGGCTCAAAAGATGAAAGTCTGTGTGTGTTTGGGGGTGGGGGGGTGTCTCAGTCCAGCAGGGGGCGTGCGCTCCTGGCCCCGCCGCCCGGCCAAGTGCGGGGAGGGCTTGGAGTGAGTTGGCTCGCTTGGTGCACGGCCACCTCCCCCTGCAGCCTTTCCGGCGCCCTAACCTTGTTCCACCGTCTGGGCTCAAAGTCTTCCGCACCCGAAGACCAAGTCACCCTTCCCGTAACCTTTGACTCTAACCACGGGCCCGCCAGCCCCTGGTCGCACCCGGGTCTACCTCTGCGACCCCGAAAGCCAAGGTCCCGGGGGAAGGAGGTGGAAAGCAAGGGGGGCCCCTAAGGGATGTGACCCTGCTACAGATTTCTCCTTTCATAATCCGTTTGGCACCACCTCCATCACAGGGCAAAAACTCAGCACCTGGCAGCAAATGGGACCCCCAGAAGATGTGCACCTGTTCATTTCCGCCAAGTCTTCCCAGATGTTGTGTGGCCTTTAGGCAAGTCGCACAATTTCTGGGAGATGCCTCATCCCATACCTGCCTCCAGGACTCTCTGGGAAGGGAGTGGCAGTCAAGGAATACAAAAGGTGTTTTTTAACTCCTAAAAGGCCCCACGCATTAACACCATTATAAATGACACATCAAAGTCGTTTCGCTTTCACATTTACACGTCACTGTGAGTTAACGTATGCGTTCATTCAGCAAGCGCTTTTACCGGTACACAGAGCAGGCAAAGGGTGGATTTCAAGAAACTTTAGGAATACAAGGGGCGAGGGTCTTAAAAAAAACTTACAGAAAAATCTATTCAAGAGTTTCAGGTTTTTTTTTTTTTTTCAATTAATTTATTTGAGACAGAGAGAGAATTTTCCAGGGCTGGACCAGGCTGAATCCATTAACCAAAAATTCCATCCCGTATTCCATATGGGTGGCAGGGACCAAATACTTGAACCATCATCGCCTGCTGCTTCCCAGGGTGCAAACTAGTAGGAAGCTGGAATGGACAACCGAGCCAGGCCCTCCGGTATGGGATGAGGGTGTCCCTAATGGCACGTCACTGCTCCTCACTCCTTGCTTGTACCAGAACAGACGTATTTGAATTCCATTTTCCCATGGACTTGTTGAAGATGCCTTGTTTGTGGAAGCCAGCAGCAGGGAAGTAGGCTCTGGGGGTTGGGACAAGGGTGTAAAGCATCAGGGGCAGCCATGTGACTACGGCCCAAGGGGAAGGGTCTGCAGGGATACGACCGTGTTCAAGGATGCTTCTGGGATTTTTTTAAAATATTTAATTATCTTTATTGGAAAGCCATATTTGCAGAGAGAAGGAGATAGAAACAACTGCCATCCACTGGTTCACTCCTCAAGTGGCCAGAGCTAAGCCGATCCAAAGCCAGGAGCCAGCAGCCAGCAGCTTTCTCTGGGTCTTCCACACAGGTACAGGATCCCAAGGACTTGGGCTATTTTCTTCTGCTTTCCCAGACCCTAAGCAGAGAGCTGGATGGGAAGTGGAGCAGCTGGGGCACAAACCACCACCCATAAGAGATGTTAGCACTTGCAGGTGGAAGGTTAGCCAGTTGAGTCACAGCACTGGGCCCCTGGGATGTTCATAACCTGGGAGGTCTCAAGGACCTGGAACTGTATCACTGTTGTCATCATGGTGAGAGAGACAGGAGTGATCAAGAGATAGACAGTTAATACATAGCAGGGCAATCCAGGCACTGCAGAGCTGTTAAAAAAAAAATTCCATGAGTGTGCAGTAACATTCAGCCAATCGCTGCTGGGAACCCATGTGTCCCGTGTCATGTCAGAATCCCTGCAATCAAGTCCTGGCTCCTACTGACTCCAGCCTCCTATAAATGCACATCCTGGGAAGCAGCAGGTGATTGGCTCAAGGACCTGGGTCCCTGCCAACCTCGTGGGAGGTGCAGATTGAGTTCCTGGCTCCTTGCTTTGGTCCTGGCCCAGTCAGGGCTGCTTGAGGCCCTTAGGGAGTGACCCAGCAGATGGGACATTTCCTTCTGCCTGACATAAAAAAAAAAGTAATTCAAAAGAAAAGATAGTTTATTTCCCCCCATGAGCTAAAGCTGAGGGAGGAGGACTAAGAGAAGGAGCAGCTCCCTGTGACGGTCCTAGGGCCATCAAATACCATCAGATACCTTGGGTCACTCCAGATGTTGGGCTCCTGGTTCTTTAGCAGGACAGTGGCATGGTATTAGCAAACAATATCCACCTGTATACTTTTAATTAAAATTATTTTCTTGAAAGGCAGAGTAACAGAGAAAGGGGGAGGGACAGAGAAGAGGGCTTGTCCATCTGCTGGTACACCTCTTCAGTGGCCACAATGGCTGGGGCTGGGTCAGGCCAAAGTCAGGAACTCCTGGGTGGTATACCTACGTGGGTGTAAGAGTCCAAGTACTTGAGCTGTCATCAGCTGCTTTCCAAGGTGCATCAGCAGACAGCTAGGACTTGAACTGGCACTCCAATCTGAGATGCCAGCATGGCAAACAGTTGTTTAACACACCCTGCCACATTTACTCCCCCTTTCATAGCTTTTAGCTCACTCTCAACTGCTTATACTTGCTCAATACAACCTAGATGCTACGGAAAAAGGTGTCCCACTTTACTGCTTAGGGAATGACCAACAACGAGGTCTGTAATGTTCTGTAATGATGATTTCTTTTTTTAAAAGAATTTTTTCGGGCATGGCGCTGTGACCTAGCAGCTAAAGTCCTCGCCTTGAATGCGCAGGATCCCATATGGGCGCCAGTTCTAATCCCAGCAGCTCCACTTCCCATCCAGCTCCCTGCTTGTGGCCTGGGAAAGCAGTCGAGGATGGCCCAAAGCCTTGGGACCCTGCACCCGCGTGGGAGACCTGAAGGAAGTTCCAGGTTCCTGGCTTCGGATCGGCGCAGCACCAGCCGTTGCGGCTCACTTGGGGAGTGAATCATGGGACGGAAGATCTTCTCCTCTGTCTCAAATTTTCATCATGACAACCATCCTGCTCAGAATGTCCACTAAGTGTACCAAAAAGAAGATGGCAGTTGATGGATTGTTCTTTTTTAAATTAATTAATTAATTAATTAATTTGAAAGAGTGACAAAGAAGCTGTTTTCATCTACTGATATTACTCTCAAAGTGTCCCCTGGGCCAGGCTGAAGGAAGGAGGCAGGGATTCCATCCGGGTCTCCCACTCACATGCAGGGTCCCCAGGCCTTCGGGCCATCTTCTGCTGCTTTCCCAGGCACATCAGCAGGAAGCTGGATTGGAAGTGGAGTAGGCAGCCGGGGCTCAAACTGGTATTCACATGGGATAGCTGTGAAGCAGGCAATGGCTTCACTCCCTACCCACATCTCCCCAACACATGGTAGATTTGTTTTTTTAAAAAATCAGTATGTGTGAATTTCTCTAAATAAGCAATGGATGCAGTGGCTGAGGTAGGTGGCTGCTCAGGTCCACCTGTATGGGTCCTTGTGGATTTTTGTGTGTCCAGAGTTGTGGAGAGAAATCGGAAGTCAGCCCCACTGCCCCCCGCCCCTCCCCGTGGGTCTTGTGTGGATGCCACACAAGAACTTGTTGCTATACCGGTGACAAGCCTTTTTCCAACTTCCTGGGTCTTAATTTCCACATCAGAGGAATACTGCGATGTGCGGGATCTGAGTTCAGACTGCTCCAGCCAAATACAGGAGCTTTGTAGGGAAAGACATGGGGCAGTGGGGGTGGAGCTAGGAACTAATAATGCTTGGGAAGACTGTATACGTGGATGTTCATGATTCAGGTTATCCCCCACCTTGCCGCGGGACCCATTTCATCAAGATCCGCTTTTTTTTTTTTTGAGAAGGAAAAAATAGTGACAGCCTACAGCCACACCGAAACATTCGTCAGGCGCGCCCAGTGGCGGGCAGCCGGGCACCCTGGACGGGCTGGGGGCGCTCCAGCGGCTGGTGCGCGCGTCTGCGGGCCAATGGCAGCCAGCGCCTGCAAGTCAGGGAATCCCGGGTGTCTCCGCCAACTCCGCCCCTTTCTCCCCGCCCTCGGACTCCGCCCTCCGAGGAAGAGCCCGGCTGGGGCCCAGCAGGTGTGGGGTTAAGGGAGCCCGTTTGGGGCCCCGGGAACACCGGCACCCAGCAGCAACTGCGAGCGCGGCGGCTGTGGCGGGCCTGGCCCCGGGCCAGCTGGCGAGGAGCCCCAGGAGGGAGGGAGGGAGGGAGGAGGAAGAGGGGAAGGAGGAGAGGAGGAGCAGTCAGCAGGCCCGAGGAGGCAGGACTTCCTGGTGTGGGGGTTGTCAACAGCCCAGAAAGAGAAAGACGAGCGGCTGAGGGCAGCCGGGGAGCGGAGACAGGTCCAGAGGGACCACGCGGCTGCAGCCTTGCGAGACCCCACTCGCACGGACCCCCGAGGCCGCCTGGAGCCGCGGGGGGCTGAAACGCTCCTCTCCCGCCAGTGACCGGGAGACCCCTGCTGGCTTCGGAGGAAGCTCCTGAGCTCCGCCGAGGAGGGCGCGCACGCAGCCTCCTTTTCTGGCGAGAAAACTTTTCCACGGAGATGCCTCGCTGGGGGAGGTCCGGCCCCCGAAGAGCACGGGGCTGCGCCTAATCGCCGCCTGCGGACGGTACTCCGCTGTCTCCCTGCGGGGCCAGGAGGTCGCCGCGGGAAGGGACAGTCAGCTGCACCACCTCGGGTGACCAGCGAGGAACTCTGCACCCCCTACCCTGGCTGGCTGGCTGGCTGGCTGAGTTAGGTGAGGTAGGGCCCAAGGCTGGGCGGGGCGCTTGGGGCGCGGGCAGGGCCTGCCCCAGGGATGTGGGACCGGGGCGGTGGGGTGCGGGGGGTGCCTAGAGGAAACCCAACAGAGGCCGCCAGGCGGCTTGGAGGAGCTGGTGTGTTCCGGACGAGCTGGGTCTGGGGAGTTTGGATCCCAGGCCAGAGCCCCCCAGTCCTGTGTCCCTCACGCTTTGGTCTCTGTGGTTCTCTCCTCCCTTGTCTCTTTGTCTCTGTCAATTTCCCCCTTTCTACCCATTTCTGCTCCCCAGAGAGGAAGCCCAGGACGGAGGTGCCTACCCACTGCTTTCTCACACTTACATATATGTGACTGACGGCTTTCTCTCCTTCCAGTTTGCAAACTCAGCTCTGGAGTGCGGCGGCTGCAGCTGCGACAGCAGCAGGAAAAACCTGCCCCTGCCTCCCCTCCTGCCACCTTCCCTACCTTGTTCTGTCACCAGCCAGGCAACCCCCAGTTCCCACCAAGCCCTGCTCTGGACATGTCGGACTCAGATGTCCCCAGGGGCCCTGATGCCCCCGCCATGTGGCCCCCCTGTTCTAGGGGTGCCTGAGCCCCTTTCTAGAGCTCTGGCTCTCCCCTTCTGCCCCTTGACCTCAACCCAGTCCTGATCCCGGGGACCATGAGTGGAGGCAAGAAGAAGAGCAGTTTCCAGATAACCAGCGTCACCACTGACTATGACGGCCCAGGGAGCCCCGGCGGCTCTGATCCCCCTGCCCCACCGGCCCCGGCCACTGGGCCCCCACCCCGCCTGCCCAATGGGGAGTCCACCCCTGACCCTGGGGGTAAGGGTACCCCCCGGAATGGCTCCCCACCACCTGGGGCCCCTGCCTCCCGCTTCCGGGTGGTGAAGCTGCCCCACGGCCTGGGGGAGCCTTACCGCCGAGGCCGCTGGACATGTGTGGATGTTTACGAGAGGGACTTGGAGCCCCCCAGCTTTGGCCGGCTCCTGGAAGGCATTCGAGGGGCCTCTGGGGGTGCTGGGGGGCGATCTTTGGATTCCAGGCTGGAGGTGGCCAGCTTGGGCCTGGGCGCCCCTATTCCACACCCAGGCCTGTCTCAGGGCCCCACCTCATGGCTGCGTCCGCCCCCTAGCTCCCCTGGGCCTCAGGCCCGCTCTCTCACTGGGGGACTGGGCCAGCTGTCGGTGGGGCCAGGCAGGGCCAAGGTGGAGACACCCCTGTTGTCGGCCTCTCCACCCCAGCAGCGCCTCGCAGAGCCTGGCACTGGGGATAGCGCGGGCACGTCCCTGGCTACCACGCCCCTGCCCTCCCTAAGGGTAGACATGGAGGCCGGGGCTTTGGCAGCAGCGGGGATCCCTCCAGTGTCCCGAAGGCAAGATGGAGCCATGCGACTAAGGATGGAGTTGGTTCCTCCCGATGAGCCTGGACAGGTGAGAACCGGGTTCCAGGCTTGGAGACATCAAGGTGTCCCTGTGTGTGCCTCCCAGCCTTGGCCCACCTGCCACCTGCCACCAACCCCTGCCCCATCAGCTGTCTGTCCCCTTTCTCTCCCTGCTATCGTCACACTTTTGGTGTGCATTCTGTCTCTGTTCTCTCTTCACGACTCTCTTCCCTACAGGCTGCACCCCTTTTATCTGTAGCTTTTCATGTGTGACCTTTGACCCTCACCCCGGCACGTGTAGCCTGCTCACTTGGTCTGCTGTTATTCCCTCTGACTCCAGGTGACGGGTGGGCTGGGTGGCTGGATGAGGAGTTGCCCTGTTTTTTGGGGGGCGGGGGGGAGGGTGGTTGCAAAATATGAAATTTCCATATGTAGCCTCTCCAGGGTAGCTGCTTTCTGGGGTGGGAGATGGAGGGCATATTCTTTCTACCAGCACCCAGCCTAGCGCTTCTTAGTTTCTCAAGGAATTGGGTGCAGGTGGGGAGAGCTCACAGGTTGGTCTGCCTTTGTGGCTGCCTTCTGGACCCCTGTGGGATTGGTAAGCAGAGGGTGGCCCCCATGGCGTGTGGGAGAGATGTGGAAGCAGCAGAGAAGGAGTTAACTTCTTTGCGTTTCTGCTTCCGGTCTCCAAAAGAGGAACATGTCTGGGCTGGGGGCAGGATGCCTGGGTCCCTGAAGTGGGGGGTGGGCAGTCAGGAATGTGGAGTTGGAGGCCTCTGTTTGGAAGGAGAAAATAACACCTTGGGCTGCAGAGTGAGGGGGGAAGGCCAGGAGGGCCAGGAGAGAAGTTTCCCCCCCTTCCTGGCCTTGGGCACAAACCACAGTATAAAAATAACCTGAGACTGGGTGTCTGGGCCCTGTCAGGACTGGTCAGGACTGGCTCCCCACCCCCTCCTGGCCTCAAGCTCCAGCTCTCGTGACCCCCACCACCCCCACCTTTCTTGAGCTCTTCCCTTCAGTTACAACCCCAGAGGAGGAGATGATAGAGGATGCCATCTGCCTCCACGTTTGTCCCTGTCCCCCCACCTCTTCCAACGATAGCTTCTTGGCACCCCTCGTGTCCTCCAGCTAGCTGTCGGCCAGTCTGTGCTTCCCAGGGGTCCATGGACCCTGACGCTCATTCCGAGTGCCTGCGACTCCCTTCTGTCCACCATAGCCTCATCATTTCCTATGTGCACCACAGCTGGTTCTGTTTCTCTCCCCTCTGCAGACCCCCAACACAGTGCCTCCCACAGAAGCTGAAAGGCTGGAGGAGAGCTGGCTCCCCCAGCCCCCCACACCCTCCTACTCTGCTGAGTCCCTCCAACCAGCCTGGACTCTCTGTTCTTGGCTCTTCCGAGAAACCCGGGGGGCCTCCTGGGGCCTCACAGAGGCATCTTGTGTTGTTCCTGTCACCCCCGCCCTATGGCAGCCGCCCCCAGCGTCTGCTGGGCCCCGCCTCCTACTTCCGCCCCCGCAGCACTGCACTCTGTGCCCCCCAGCCCTAGCCCCATGGGGGCCGGGGAGAGCAGGAGCACCTTCTACCTGGTGGGGCCCAGGGAGTGAGGTGGGAGAAGCACTTCTGAGGATCCATTCATTCTAGAAATAGCGCTGAGCAAACTCGCCTTCTCACAGGGTGGCACCATAAATACTTTCATTTCAGATAATGCTAGCTATATATTAAAAAAAGTGAGAGGGTCTGTGTACTTTGCTGGAGGGTGACCTCTCTGGGGAGGTGTTGTGAGTGGCTTTCAGAAGACAGGTGTCTGTGGCAGCTGCTTTCTGAGGGGTGGGCCTGGTTTGGGGGTGGGGGAAGAGCTCAGCAGGGTGCAGACCAGAGAGCACCCCATCTGTGACTCTGAAAACCCTTCACCCTGGTTCTTAGGACTATGGCACTCTGCTGGCTTTTAGTACTTGCTCGAAGTCTTTTGTCAGGGTTGGAGGAGGGCAGCGCTTGGGGGACAGGACTCCCTGGGTCCTTGGGCGAGGTGTGTGTGGAGTCGGCAGGGAAGAAGACCACCAATGCCCCTTGTCTTTCAACATGATGGCTCTTCACTCCTCTGCCTCCAGGTGCCCCCACTCGACTCTCGCCCCAGCTCCCCAGCCCTCTACTTCTTCCCCGATGCCAGTCTGGTTCACAAGTCGCCAGATCCCTTTGGAGCCGCAGCAGCCCAGAGCCTCAGCCTGGCCCGCTCCATGTTGGCCATCAGTGGTCACCTGGACAGCGATGACGATAGGTAGGTGGTCTCCATGCAGTCAGGGGTGAAGTTTAGGCGCCCCCGGCCCTCCTGCCCAGCCCTTGAGTTGACAGCCTGGCACTGCCTGGCAGGTGTTCCCCCCACCAGGTGAACTGGAAGAGGACCTGTTGAGGAGAGACCTGGCCTGGGCAATAGGCACTGTGCATAGTGGATTGGGGACCCACTCCCTGCTTGCGGAGAGGGCTGGTTGGGACTCCCTGGCTCCAGGGCTGTCAAGTCAGAGACTCTTTTAAGCGTGTGAAGGAGCTCATTGTTGTTCAGATTCCAGAGCTCTTACAGACTGAGAGATGATCAGGCCAGCCCAGCCCAGGGTGCCCACTGGCCAGAGTTCTGGAGGGAGTCAAGGACAGGGATCGGTCTCCTCCCAGGATGGCAGGGGGGCCGTGTCCTCTCCTGGCAGAGCAGGGCCCTGGTCAGCACGGGTGGACAGAAGCTGCTGGCCTTTGCCCTTTTAGAGGATGGCACAGTGGGAACAACTTCCTGTTTCGAGTCTGGGTTCCAGCACTCATGGAACAAAATCGCATGCATCCGATAACCAGGCTGCTGGCTTCTGGCTGCGGACTGATAGAGGAGCCAAGGAGGAGCAGGAGGAAGAGGAGGAGGGCTGAGCCCTGGAGGGGAGGGACTTCCTGTCTGGAAGGAAATGAGCTGTGGGACTTCACCAGGGAGTGTGAGTGGGTGCTGGGGGACCCCATCCCAAATGGAAGTTGGTCCTTCCTGTCCTCCCTGAAGGTTGTGCCTCCCCCAATCCAGGCCTGGGGCTCAGAATGGAAAGGATACCAGAGGCACTAGGGGAAGTGGAGACCACAGAGGAAACACAAGAGGATCACCAAGGGCTGGCAGCTGGGAGGGCCAGGGGTTGTGTCTGGCCTGGAAGGCCGGGCAGGCAGGCATGGTGGCAGGCCGTGGCTAGCTGTCAGGAATGCGTGAGGTGTGAGGTCGGCCAGGGCCTGCATGGTCACCTGCCCTCTGGGCTGCTATTCTCAGCGCTTCTCTTATTTTCCACCTCCCCCCGCCCCCCCCCCCCCCGCTACCCCCGCCACTTGGGAGGTCCCCTGGCAAGAGGGTGCTCTGTCCCTCCCCACCCTCATCTCTATCAGTCACCGGTTTTCTGCCTCCAGAGGCGCCTCAGCTCCCTTCTTTGGGCTAGTCCCACCTCCTCTGAACACCCTAGTCTGACCGGTCAGGCTCCCAGCCTCCAAGACTGGGGCTCTGGCCCAGCCAGCCCAGCCCCTCCGTGCCCCACCCCAGCGGGTTTGGGTTGGGCCACCCCCTGGTGCCCAGGAATGGGGTGTGTAGACCCCACCTCAACCCATCTGATGTGCCTGGAACTGGCAGGAGAACCAGGGGGCCTCCCTTTGGAAAGTGCCTGGGTGAAATGGGGGTGCTGCCTCACCAGTCCCTAGTCCTGGGGTTGTGATGGCTCCTGTACTCTGGGCCTGGCAGGAGGAAGGGATTTGATTAGGGGTGCAGAAGTGGGTGGGTAGGTTTGTGACCAGCAGCATGGCGAGTTGGGGAATATTCCAGAGGCTTGGAAGTGAACAGCTATATGTATTCAGCCAGAGGTGTATTCAGCAGCTACACCTGCTCTTTTTGGGCACCCCGGGTAACCTCTCATCCCATGAAATTCCAAAAGCAGCCCCAAGACTCACAGCTTGCCGAGGGTCTTTTGAAAGTGCTGAGACTGCACTCGCAGCGCCACCCTCTGTCCACCCTCAAGGACATGTCTGGATCCCGAGAGACAGCAGGCAGCCATGGGTTCCAGGATGCCTCTCTAGGGCAAAGGCGAGAAAGCTCTTCTAGCGGGGCAGAGAGCCAACCTCCTCTCCTCCTGCCAGGCCTGGCCCCGCCCCCTAAGGCTCCACAGATCCGGGAGGGAGTGGGAACAGGACAGCCATGGCCTCCTGCCCAGATACCCCCCTCCCCAGGACTCCCAGCAGGAGACAGTGCTGGGCTGGCCCAAGATCTGAACCTCGCCACCTCTCCCAGATGCCTGGCCTTGCATGGAAGCCAAGCTGAGTCTTTAACTTGACCTTCTGAGAGGAAGACCACACCCTCTTAAGGACTGTTCTCACACACACACACCCCTGACCCAAGAGTCCCACAGAGTTGGAGGACCCCCTCCCGCCCCCACTGTGCAGGCCACACCCTGCAGGGCCCCTCTGGCTGCCCCTGCAGTCAGTCACAGGGACCCTGGGAATCAGGCAGTTTTCTGGAAAGTGGCACTGACACCAAAAGGGGGCTTTCCTTCCTTCTGCACGTAGTCTTGCTTTGGGGCCGCTGGGCATCCAGTGGCAGTTCCAGTACAGTGTCCCTAGCCCCCTGCCTGGGGGCTTCTCCAGCGCCGGGCCAGCGGGGGTTGGGTTGGGTTACCAGCGTCCAGGCCTCTGGCGGCGTTCCTGTTGGAGCAGTGAGTGTGCTGTTGGGCTCCATGGAACTGACTGGGCAAACGGGACGTCTGTCTGCCAGCCAACGAGTGTTTTTCTCTTTTATTTCTGTCAAGAACAAACAACACACTTGGGTCTTTAGGCAGGCATCCACTAAACAGGGCCCGTGTTTCTATTCCATGCACGCCTATTCCCTCCTTGTTGTCTGTGTGTCTCAGGGGTGGGGGACCCCAGTCTCTGCCCTGACTTGTAGCTGGCTGTCCACCCCACCCTCAGGAGCCCCCCATGTCCTCCCCTACACTTGCTCTCTCAGACCTGGTCACCCCCTTAGTTGCTTCACCTGTCAGTGCCTTCTGCACTGCGAGCTTGCACAGGAAATGGAAAATCCCCAGCTCTCTTGCATTCCCTTCCTGGCTGCCAGGCCTCAGGCAAGGGTCACCTTGAACTGCGTGCTGATCCCCCCCCCCTGCTGGGAAGCGGACAGCCTGGAAGGAGGGCGGACTTACTGAGGAGCGCTAGGATGTGGGGGTTGTAGGGGAGTTGGTGGAAGGCCTGCTCTGAGAGGGGCTCAGCTGGAGGCTAGGACTGGTGCCTAGTGAGTTTGCAGCAGCTCAGGGGACAAAGGTGGAGGCCAGCCAGGGGCAAAGGCAGGCGCTGGATGGGAGTGGATGGTGACTCACGATGGATGAGGCAGGGGCCTGAGTGCTAAGGAGAGTGAGCCTGGGAACACGGCTTGCGGGGCAAAAGCAGTGAGGGAGGGGCTAGAAGGAGAGCCCGGCTGTCCTGGGCCCAGCTAGGAGCCTGGCCGTGAGGGATTGTTAAGCCGGGCATGCGTCGACCTCTGGTGGCCATTTAGCAAACTGCGCCGAGACTGGCCGCCGGCTCCATGCCATACTGATCCTTGCTCTCCCAGCCCTTGCTCCTTTTCCCTGCGTCCCAGCTTAACCTGCCTACCTCTACAAAACCCCAGCTTTAGTTCCCAGAGCCACAGGCCACGTGTTTCACCCAGGCTTCAGGGGTCATCCATGATGTGCATGAAGGATTCCCACAATGCAAGGGAGCCCCCAGCACAAACAGGACTTCCCAGTCGCAGCCCTGTGCAGCCCATTTCCCAAAACCTTGAGGGAAGACAGTGTTGGCCCAGTGTAGCGGTCAGAGAAGCAAGGGGGCCGGGCTGTTCCTCACCCTCACGCCCCTCCCCAGTCCAGGCCTCTTGTGTCACAGCCCTTCCCCCACCCGCCACCAGCTGACTTCCTGAGGCCATCGCCCCCTCCCCTCCACTCTGGGATTGGTGCCAGGGTGAGAAGGGGACACTGGCACTGACCATGTCTGGGAATTCCCGCCCACTGTGGAGCCATGGGGGGGAGGGGGTCCCCGTGTCCCCAAGGAGCCAATCGCAGAGGGCCCTTGTCCCCGGGGTGGGGGAGGCAGTGTATATATCAGATCAACCCCCCCCCCCAGGCACGGTCTCCTCTCTGCCTCGCTGACACCAGCCAGACCTTGCTCTGTTCCGAGGCGGGGGGGGGGGCTCTGAGCCCCCCAGGCACTCCCTGGGATATTACCCTCTCCCTCTGGGGGTCAGGGAGCCCTCGAAGCCCCTCTCCCCTCAGCGATGGCCCAGCCAGGGGTGTCTGTAAAGTCACTGGTGTCGTCTTATGAGACCCGAGTAGTGGGGATGGCTCCCGGGCCGCCCCAGAAAAGGGGCTGTGTCTCTTCCCCCTGCTCCCCTCGAGGAGCCTCTCCAATCCGGGGGGCACCTGCACCTGCTCCCCACCGGGGCCTGGGGACACCTGGGCAGCGGCCCTCACACCGCCGAGGGGTGGACAAAACGCTTCTGTCCCTGATTCTCTGCTGTCACAGGTACAGGATCTGGTGGGCAGTGATGGAGGGGGGCTTGTGGCAGGACTGGGGCCATTGCAGGAAGGGCAGGTCCAGGTGGGCGGCAGTGGGCTGGGCTGTTCCTCACCTGTGTCCTCCTGGTGTCTTTGCAGTGGCTCCGGAAGCCTGGTTGGCATTGACAACAAGATTGAACAAGCCATGGTAAGAGAAGCCACCGACCCTTGCCCTTGTAGCCCCCCATCACTCCCAGCCCTGACACCTGCTCAGCTCTGGGCATCCTTTCCCCTGGTCAACACCTGGCTGCATCTTCCCTGGGGCCCAGGGGAGTCCCTCACGGGCAGGGTTGCTAGCCTGGTTGCCCTGACACTTCTCCTATGCCTGGTCACCAGGACTTGGTGAAGTCCCACCTCATGTTCGCCGTCCGGGAGGAAGTGGAGGTGTTGAAGGAGCAGATTCGAGACCTGGCTGAGCGGAACGCAGCCCTGGAGCAGGAGAACGGACTGCTGCGGGCACTGGCCAGCCCAGAGCAACTGGCCCAGCTGCCATCCTCGGGGCTCCCACGGCTGGGGCCCCCGGCACCCAACGGGCCTTCCCTCTGAGCCTCTCCCATCCCTCACAATGTGCCTTTGGGGGCTGCCTGGGCAGCTGGGATTTGTGCCAGCTGCCTGCCCCCTCTTCCTATGCAGCTTTAATACCCCAGCCCCAGGGAGATGGGAGTTCAAGGCTGGTATTGGCCTGTGCCCCTCCCTCCCCAACACCCAATCTCCCCCTGGCCTTGATGGAGGAGGGTGGGCTTTGGGACAGAATGTTATCTGGAGCCCCCTCCACACTGCCCTCCCAGGGTGTCAGTGTTTGGGGACCCCCAGTAGTAGGCGAATTGGGGGGAGCTGGAAAGGCTCCCTGGCAGATACCCAACCCCTATTTTGTGCCCTTAATGTGCCCCTCCCCTGTGTCCTAGGGGAAGGAGTGTGGACAGTATCTGGAAGTTCTGGGATTCAGGTTGTTATTAAAATAATAATTATAATTAAAAAAAAAAAACTGAAGAAACTTGAATTTGGAAGAGGTTGGTATCTCATTGCTTGTGATTGGGGAGGGCTCGGTGGGTACTATGGCCAGGGCCTCAACACTCTGCCCAGGACCCCGTGCGGACTGGGCAGGTTTAGTGTGGTGGAGGTGGACTAGTTGAGAGACCCAGGGTCCTGGGAAGGGGCAGGCAGGCCAGGCCAAGGGGAGTGGGGTAGCTGCCCACGTGCTTGGGGAGGAGGGAAACAATGAAGCCTTTGGCGACAGTGCAGGATCCACCTCTGGCTTCCCAGCGTGTCCCCTCTGCGGGCTGGATCCGGGTGGCTGCTTAGAGGCGGGGCGGGGGCCCTGAATGGGCTCCTTGTCTCAGGACTGGGTGTGAGCCAGGCTCCCTAGGCACACGTTGCCCTCGCCAGGCCTGGCTGGCCGCTGTGGCTTCCACCCCCAGCTGGCTGAGGATGGGCACTTGTGGGGCTGAGCAGGCCCCTCCTTAGCAGCCTTGGCTCCTGTCCTGTGTGGAAGAAGCAGCTGTGAAAAAGGACCCCGTCGAAGGGGGCAGTGGCAGCTGCAGGCTAGAAGAGGCCCTGTGAGGAGCGATGGGCCTGGAAAAGGTAGGGGAAGCTGGGCTGACCTGAATTAGAGTCCAGGAGAGGCAGTAGATCTTGGATCTGCTGGTTCACTCCCTGAGTGGCTATGATGGCCAAGCTGAAATTAGGAACCAAGAGCTTTCAGATCTCTCACATGGGCAGTAGGAAGGCTAGGTACTTAGGCCATCCTCTGTTCCTTTCCCAGGTGCTTTAGCACAGAGCTGGATGGGGAATAGAACAAGTGGGAAGGGAATAGTGTTCATAGGGGATGCTGGCCCCTTGCGAGTGGCGGCTTTACCCTGCCCAGCTCCCCAGATTTCTTCTGACTTTGGGCAAGTTCTCTGGCTTCTCAGAGCCTCAGATTCCTCATGGGTACAGTGGCCTTGATGGGAAAACCTACCTTGCAGGATGGTTGGTAAAGTCCCGGGGTGAGCCACAGCAAAGACCCAGCACATGCTAGGCCCTCCATAAGTGTTAATATTCTTTCCCCTGGATCTGGAGGAAGAAGGAACTGGGACATGGGATTGGCTCCATGGGTTCCATAGGGTGGGTTCTGGAGGGGCCTCGGGGGTTGGGGGGGAGGGTGGTCAGGGCCAGGTAGGCCCTCACAATGGGCTAGAACCCTCCCTCCCTCTGGGTTCTCACCCACTTGACTCCTCTCCCTGCCCCAGGGAGGGGAGGAGAGGCCTGGGATGAGTCGAGGGGGGCAGCTCTACCTCTGGATTTCTTATTTCCTGCTTTGCTGCTGTGCCTGAAGCTCCTCAGCTCCCACGACACTTCTGGGGGGAGGCAGGGGCAGCTGGGGAAGGGGATTCCTACAGCCTGTCTTCTACCCCGCCCCCACCCTGATGCTGGTCCTTCCCACAACTTTGCGTTTGTGGTGTCAGGAAATATGGCTGTGGTGATGAGATTCTTCAAGTGGGTTAGGCGAGTTTGGTGCAAGATTTCTTGCTGGGTGAGTTGTCCTCAGGACTTTTTGGGACATGGGAGCTGGCATGGACCCCTAGGTCACAGCAGTCAGCAACACCCTGTGGCTGGGGGGCCTTTGGTGCTGTTAACTGTGACCTCTGCTCTGCTATCCTCTCCCTGTCTTGATGATAGATCCTCTCCTGGAGACACAGAACAAAGCCAGCCATCTTGGACACCTCTGCCTCCAAGAAGCAGGCACTGAAGAAGACAGAGACCCCCAAGGTGTTTGAGACGTTCAAGTTGGTTGAGTCCACCAAAGAGGCCAAGACACCAAGGACAGATGAGTGCCCCAAGGTGGCTGGGTCCCTCGTGTCTGCCAGGGTCCCAGACCGGCCCCAGACGGAGCCGGGCCGCCCGAGCCGGTCCCTGCTGCGGCTGCCCCGCACCGCTATGCGGTCCATGTCCACGCTCATGCTCTCAGCCCTGCAGACTGGCTGGCAAATGTGCAGTTGGAAGGTGAGTGCACCCTGCCCCCCTATCCACCGGCTTCCCCAACCCCCAATGACTCATTCCTCCCTCAGTTCAACTGTTACTTCCTGTACCTTCAAGGTTGCCAGGCACTGAAGATAACCCTGAGGGACCAGGCTTATCCAGCCTGGGGGTGTGGGGGTCAGATAAGTAATAGCGTCATTAGCTCAGTGTATCCCTAAGGGGTGTGACATGGAAAAGAGAGGCCTTGGGAGCAGGATGTGGGGGAGGGTACCCCATCTAGGAAGACTTTACAATCAGAAAGGAGGGTGAAACTGGCCAGAAGAAGTTAGCTTGGTGAGAGGGAAGGTGTGTGTGTATGTGTGTGTGTGTGTGTGTGTGTGTGTGTGTGAGTGAGTGAGTGATGGCGGCCCTTAAAGACATTTGAGCAGAGGAGTAGCACGCCTAGGTTTTGATCTAGAAAGTGTGTCTCATACACAGCTGGCTGGTGGGTGGTCAAGGGACACGGCTATTCCGGTAGAGAGCCCAGTGGGTCCCTATCAAGTTAAATATGTGGTTGTCCTAGGACCTGGCTATAGTGCTCATGGACCTCAATCCCGAATAAAAGAAATGTTATGTTTACTCCTGCACCGGCCTATGGAGGTGCCTTGCAGTCTTAGCTGTCAGAGCCCAAGGCCCTGCAGTGAGTGAATGAATGGGTGGACAGTAAGAGCCCGAAGCTCTGTGTAGGGCTGGCAGTGTGTGGCTGGGGCACAGGACCCCAAGGGTGGGTGGTTCATGCAGTGAGGGGTTGCATGTGCACGACAGTTGCAGCCCCATATGTTTGTCCTCTGAGGCTGGAAGAAATGGTGGGAGAGCATAAGGAAGAGATGGCATAGAGGGACAGGGAGCCAGAGGAGTCTCTTTCTCTTCCTGAGTTTTATATATTTATTTGAAAAGCAGTTACAGAGAGAAAGGTGGGACACACAGAGAAATCTTCCATTCATTAATTGACTCCCTAAATGACTACAATGGCTGAAGACAGGAGCTAGGAGCTTCGTTCAGGTCCCCCACATGCATGTGGGGGTCCAAGAACTTTGGGCCATCTTCCACTGCTTTCCTAGATGCATTAGCAGGGAGCTGGATTGGAAATGGAGCAGCTAAGACTGGAACTGGCACCTGAGTGGGACGACTATGTTACAGGCAGTAGCTTAACCTACTACACCACAATGCCTGCTCCCAAACTCCCTTTTTATACCAGTCCACTCACGTGGGACCTGAGGTCCTGTGACAGCTGTATCAGGCCCTTCTAGGGTGTGCCTCTCAATGATTTCATTGCCTGCCATGAGGCCTCACCTCTTAAAGGCTCCACTATCTCCCAGTATCGCCATGCTGGGATCAGACTTGCAGTACACTATCCCTTGGGGTACACATTTAATCCAAATTCAAGCCATACTACTCAGCAACAAAAGGAGGTATACCACTAATGCCTGCAATAGCTTGGGTGCATCTCAAGGAAGTTATGCTGTGTGAACAATTCTAGATGTTGCACAGCATTCTGGAAAGAACAAAATTATTCAAGTGGAGAACATATTAGTAGTTGCCAAGAGTTACAGGGGAAGGAGGTGAGGTTACAAAATGTCAACATGAGGACCAATATCGTGGCACAGCGCATTAATCCTCTGCCTGCAGTGCTGGCATCCATATGGATGCTGGTTCAAGTCCCGGCTGCTCTGCTTCCAATCCAACTCCTTGATTATGGCCTGGGAGAGCAGGAGAGGCTGGGTCAAGTTTTTGGGACCCTACATCCACCCAGAAGAAGCTCCTGGCTCCTGACTTTGAATCAGCTCAGCTCTGTTGTGACCATTGGGGAAGATCTCTCTTTTTTATCTCTCTCTCTCCCTTTCCCTTTTTTCTCTCTCTGTAAATCTGCTTTTCCAATAAAAAAAAAAATCTTTATTCTTTAAAAGGGAAGCTCATTGAGTCGCTGGCAGATTCATCTATTTCAGTCTTATATAAAGTATAATTGTGTTAACCTGGCTGTGCTGGGAGAGGGGATTAACAGGTGACAGGAGGGACAGAAAGATCCTTCTGGAAGCTGAGCAGCCCAGGCTGAAAAAGAATGTTCTGAATCAGGGGTAGAGGCAGCAGGTAGAGCATGTTCATGGGTTCAAGTAGCATTTGGGGGGTGAATGAAGGCGGGAGAGAAGTCAGGCAGAGGGCAGAGAATGAAGGGCAGCAGGGGGCCATGAGACACATGGTACCTTTAGGTGTCAGGAGGACATCTGTGTGGACGTGTCCAGGAGGCTTGGAAGTCAGGGGGCAGGTCTGGGCTAGTGGGGACATGCTGTGCTCTTGCATGTGACTGTATATCACCAGCTTCAGGGAGGGGACAGGGGGCTGTTGGGCATAGCCCCTGCTTTGCAGGAGTTTCTTTCTCACGTGGAGAAAACAGTATGTGAACTATGGGGTTACAGGCCCAAGTCCAGAGCAGAGATGGATGAGTACCTGCAGAAGCAGTCTGAGGAGGCTTCCCAGAGGAGGTGGCGTTTGGCTGTGGATCTGCAGCTGACTTCTCCTCCCCAGACCCATGCAGCTCTTGACCATGGGCACCTGTGCTCCTTGTTTTTTAGTCGTCTCTGAGTTCTGCCTCAGGGGTCCGCCAGATGAAGAGCCCATGGGAGTCCCCAGAGGCGGAGATGCTACGGGAAGTATACCTGGTGTTGTGGGCCATCCGGAGGCAGCTGCGACAGCTGGCCCGCAGACAGGAGCGGCGGCGGCACCACGCCCGGCCCCTGTCTCCCCAACCTGACCAAGCACAGGTGCTAAAGGAGGATGCCCGAAGTCCCCTCTAAGGGGAGAGCCCCAGAGCCTCCGAAAGCCCCCGCCTGACTCCTAGGTAAGGTGGACTGCAGGGGTCAGAGCTGCAGGCCCGAGCTGTGGGTGAGGGGACATTGTTATCCTGTCCCCACTCATTGGAAACCCAAGGTCTGGCTTGAGTCCTGCATACTCCCCTTCATTCCATGTATTCAATGTGTAAAAAAAAAAAAAGTTACCCAAATATTGGAAAATAAATCAGATATTTCTGAGTAAATGTCTGTGTGTGGGTGGATGGAGGAACTAGCAGCACTAGCTTGGGCCAGGGAGGTTGGCACCAAATGTGAGTGATGTTGTAGGGATGAGAGAATCAATGGATCCTGGCTCTGGGTCCTCACGCCCTTCTCAGAGCTAAACTGCTTTCAGCACCTCGGGCCTGGCCAAGTTACAATGGCACCAGGGTCCATGAATGGTGGACCCATACACACACCAGGCAGTCACTGGCGACCTTCCTTAGCAGTCCCACAAGGAAGGTGTGTAGGGTGGATTACAGGGTTTTCCCAAGGCCCAAGATTATTTTTGTCACTGTTCTGCTCCCTAGAGTCTTGGAGTTGACCACACAGGGTGGTGTGTCTCAGGGCTACAGGAGATCCACCTGCTGGGGAGGAAACACTGCCTGCTTCTCTCAAGGCCCTGCAGAATGCCCTGGGCACAGGGCCTGGGTGGCCAAGTGGCTTTCACAGAGAGACTGCACCCACAGGAGGCCAGGCTGTGACACGGGGCTTTGGTGGGTCCAGCCCATCTTCATGCTGGAGACCAGAGCAGTGTGGATGCATACTTCACTCCCACGTCCAGCCTGTCCTGTGGCCAGGCGGCAGAGCTACGTGGAGCAAACCTGGGACAGCTCACAACACACTACCTTGTGGGAATTTGAGATTTCGCAGGACTAGGGT
Source organism: Ochotona princeps (assembly GCF_030435755.1). Taxonomy (NCBI): domain Eukaryota; kingdom Metazoa; phylum Chordata; class Mammalia; order Lagomorpha; family Ochotonidae; genus Ochotona; species Ochotona princeps. The sequence goes on along the minus strand of NC_080855.1, from coordinate 26,030,180 downwards.
GATGGCACAGGGCGGGAAGGCAGCAGAGCTGAGCCACAGTGGGGGCAGCAGAGGCCCCCAGGGTTGTGTGGGGAGAAGACTGAACTGGATCTTGTGTGAGGTTACCAGTTGAGCACAACTAGAGGTCATCAACACTGCCTCCAACTGGCACTTCTGCAGACCTGGAGTGTTTGACCCCATTGCTGGGAAACTGGAAAGTATTTCTGGGATCTGGAGTTCCCCTTGCCCAGCATTACTACTGCTGACCTGTCTGTTGCCCACCACCTAGCACCTACTGCTTAACGTGACTACCACGGTTCCTGGCAGCCCTGATGTTTTTGGAGTCCCTCCAAACCAGCTTGAGGCTGCAAAGAGAGAAGGCAGGGTGGGTGGTTACTGGGGAACAGCCTGGCAGGCAGCTACATGTCCAGGAGCCATGGTGGGCTGGAGGCTGTGGGCCTGGGGGGTGAGGGGTGGCAAAGGAACTCTGCTCCCACTTTTCTTGGGGGAGTGGGCACCGGGTGGGGGGAAGACAAGTTCAGCTGCAGCTGAGGGAGCTACCAGATCATGCCACCCCTTCCTCCCTGAGTACAGAGTCTTGTCTGGGCTTGGCCAAGCAGGGGCAGGGAGGCCTTGTGGGAGAGAGGGGAGAAGGGACTGGCTCATGCAGCTTACTGTGGCTACATCCTTGGCTGTCTTAAGTAATCCAGTCCACAGCCCTGGGGAAGGCTATAGTGGGACCAGAAGAAAGCGTGTGGGATCTCCAAGGATAGAGACTTGGGGAGGGGGATTCTTACAAAACCTTCCGAACAGTGGGGACAGAAGTGGCCGCTGGGGCACGAGGAAAGTCCTTCAATGGCCTCTGAGGCAAAAATACCCTAGGAGTCTCCGCTCCTGTTTCCCTTCAAGCCCAAGATACCTCAAGACAGCTCTACCCCTTGGGGTGGGAATGGCAGTTGTAGACTTAGGTGGGTTCAGGGGTCCTCCCATGAGACAGGAGGAGGGTATGAGTGGCGGATGGGGTTGGAGGGCAGTGAGGGGCCAAAGTTGTTGCAGAGTGCTACATCAGCATTCCACATGGGTGCCAGTTCAAGTGCCGGGTTCTCCACTTCCCATCCAGCTCTGTACTAACAGAGCTTGGGAAAGCAACAAACCTGCCATGTCTTTGGGCCCCTGCACTCATGTGGGAGACCTGGAAGAAGCTCCTGGCTCCTGGCTTTAGATAAGCCCAACCCTGTCTGTTGCACCCCTTTGGGGAGGGAACCAGCGAATGGAAGATGCTTCTGTCTCTATCTTCCTTTCTCTAAATCTGCCTTTCACATGAGTTAATTAATAATAATAAAAAGAAAGGTTGGGCCCAGCAGCGTGGCCTAGTGGCTAAAGTCCTCGCCCTGAACGTGCCGGGATCCCATATGGGCGCCGGTTCTAATCCTGGCAGCTCCACTTCCCGTCCAGCTCCCTGCTTGTGGCCTGGGAAAGCAGTTGAGGATGGCCCAAAGCCTTGGGACCCTGCACCCGCGTGGGAGACTTGGAGGAGGTTCCTGGTTCCTGGCTTCGGATCGGTGCAGCACCGGCTGTTACGCTCACTTGGGGAGTGAATCATCGGATGGAAGAGCTTTCTCTCTGTCTCTCTTCCTCTATGTATATCCGCCTTTCCAATAAAAATAAATAAATCTTAAAAAAAAAAGAAGAAAGGTCATCCATGTCTGAGTTCACGTGCTCTGATCTGCCCCTCAGCCTGGTGGGATGACGATGAGCTAGGGGCACAGGTTATGGGATCCACACAGGTGTGTGGTTGAGGGACAAACAAAAGTACCTGCTGAGTGAGGCACTGTGGCACTGGGCCCAGCATGCACCTGCCCTGCCCCCTCTCCCTGCTGCATCCATGTCCCCCTGGACTCGGGGCCTGAGGGGGGATGTTCAGGGAGGGCTGGGGACAGGTGTCCCTAGGCAGTGGGGGAAGGGGAGTCCTTAGATCTTTTGCTCCTGGGAGGTGAGGTCATGGCTGCCAGATCTGTCAAGGCTGCTGTCTTTCTGCCTCCGCTGGGATTCTTGGGACCACAGAGAGCCTCTGAGACCTCAGAGGGTGGGGGTGGAGGAGCAGGGGTGGGGTCCTGAGAGAGCAGGTCTCCTCTGCTCTGCTCTGCTCTGCTCTCTTAGTTTCCAAAGCTTTCTCCAGTGCTGGCTTCCCTGTGCCTCGCACTCCGTTACCCCCATCCCCAGGGACAGGACTGCCAAGGGCAGGTTTAGAGATGCGGCCATGGCCTTTGTGCTGCAGAAGGGGCCTGCCCTGGCCTAGCAGGGTGGCCGAGCTGGGCCAACTGGGGTCTAGGGCTGAGAGTGAGGGTGGGGTGGGAGGGAGGTCTCTACCATCCTGCTCTCAGGTTAAGTGGGAGCTGTTTGGGTCCTGTGCAATGACTCAGTGGCTAAATTCTCACCTTGTTAGCACTGGGATCCCATATGGGCATGGGTTTACCAGTCCTGATTGCTCTACTTCCCATTCAGCTCCCTACTTTTGGCCTGGGAAAGCGGTTGGAGATGTTGCAAAGCCCTGGGATCCTGCACTATGAGACCTGGGAGAAGCTCCTGGTCCCTGGTTTTGCATTGGCTCAGCTCCAGCTATTGTGGTCATTTTGGGAGTGAATCAGAGGGTTTTGTCTCTCCTCTCTGTAAATCTGCCTTTCTGATAAAAATAAATTTTTTTATTTTTAAAAAGAGGCAGCTGTTTTTCCTTGCTTGTTTAAAGGCTCTTGCATTATCATCACAGGTCTTTTCCAGAAACTCACACAGTTGAAGAGTTCGTCCAGGGCCCCATTGCTGGATTTCGGTTTGAGTGCTTCCTGGCTCAGCAGCCTTGGGTGTGTTCCCTAACCTCTCTGTGCTCCAGGGACTCGCCCATAAAATGGAGATCCAGGTGGATTATGGGAGGATTTCATAAATTAACGCACAGAGGAAGCAGAGAGCAGTGTCTGCACCTATGTACTGTGTACAGGGTTTTGTTTTGAGCTGAGAGCACAGCCTAAGACTCCCCATGTACATGGCAAGAACCGAACTGCTTGAGCCATTCCCTCTTCAGCCCAGGTTATACAGGAATAGAAATACAATAAACAGGAGCCACAGCCGGGAATCAAACCCATGACTCTGGTTGTTGTGAAATGTGTCTCTTTTTTTTGGTAAGATTTATTTATTTGAAAGGCAGATTTACAGAGAAGACAGAGAGACAGATCTTCCATGTACTGGTTTATTCCCCAAATGGCCACAGACAGCTGGAGCTGAGCTGATGCGAAGCCAGGAACCAAGAGCTTCTTCCAGCTCTCACACATGAGTGCACAGGCCCAAGGACTTGAGCCATCCTCCGCTGCCTTCCCAGGTCACAAGTAGGGAGTAGCCAGGATATGAACTGGCACCCATATGGGATCCTGGGTGTTTGCATGTAGGCAAAACATTAGTCTTTTGAGCCACAATGCTGGCACTGGCCTCAAATTAGTGTGTCTGAGAAATTAAGGCCAAATGCCTGCCTCTACATGTTTCTTGTTGTTGCTCTTATTTATTTTCATATTTATTTACTTATTTGATAAAGTAGAAAGAGAGAGATTCATTTCCCAAATGACTGCAAGAGGCAGAATGGAGCCAGGCTGAAGCTTGAACCTTGGAACTCTATCAGGGTCTAATAAGCATTCGGGCCATTCTCTACTACTATTTCAGCAGCATTAGCAGCGAGCTGGGTGGGAAGTGGAGCTCCTGGGACTTAAACTGGTGCTCATATGGGACGTTGGCACTGCAGGCGGTACCTTCACGTGGCCTGGCCCCTGTGGCTCTTCTTTCTCTTTAATGTCTTGAAGCTGTCTTGAGGTTAGGCACATCAGCCTTTCACTTAAAATAGAGGTGGCACATATTTTCTCACAGTCTTCTCTCAGATTTTTGTTTTGAACTTTTAAATTTTGATGCCATGTGGATTTGCATACAGATGTGGAACTAACTGACAAATGCTGTCTACCCTTCACCCAGGTGCCCCCCTCCCACCCCATAGTTAACTGCTTGCGTAACTGGAGTGCAACATCACCACCAGGAACTTGGCTTTGATGTAACCCACAGACCTTATCAGATTTCGCCACTTTTATGTGGGCTTATTTGCCTCTGTGTATGTGTGTATGTTTAACTAGTTTCTTGCAGCTCTATGAGATATGCAGATTCCCGCAGCTTCAACACAGTCAGGAAACCAGACAGTTGTGCTACAGGATACCTTATGCTACCTGAATATAACCTTACCTGCCTCCTTCCTTCCCTGACCTGTGACAGCGATCAAAGAATGCTATATAAATGGAATCATCAAGGATGTAGCCTTTGGGTGCTGGCTTTCTGTCACACTGTGTAATTCTCATGTGATTCATCTAAATGGTGCAGGTATCGATAACTTGGTGAGTAGTATTTTGTGGTATGAATGTACCAGTTTGTTTAACCATTCACCCATGAAAGGACATTGAGGCTGTTAAAAATATTGTGTTTATTCTTTGAGAGAAAGATGGGGGCAAATGGAGGGAGAGACAGAGAGCTTCCATTCATGGTTCACTCCCCAGCATCCACAGCGGTGTATGTAACAGGGACCCAAGCACTTGAGACACCACTTGCTGCCTCCTATGGTCTTCATTAGCAGAAAGTCGAATGTCAAACACAGACATTCCACTGTGGGACATGAAGGTCTTAACCTCTAGGTCAAGTGCATTATTTAGGATGTATTTTAAATTTCTCAAAATTCAAAGGTTTTTAAAAAAAATTGGCGCAGTAGCCTAGCAGCTAAAGCCCTTGCCTTGCATGCACCAGGATCCCATATGGACACTGGTTCTAATACCAGCCTCCCATCCAGCACCCTGCTTGTGGCCTGGGAAAGCAATCAAGGATGGCCCACAGCCTTGGGACCCTGCACCCGTGTGCGAGACCTGAAAGAGGCTCTGGGCTCCTGGCTTCAGATTGGCTCAGCTCTGGTCATTGCGGCCGCTTGAGGAGTGAATCAGCAGATGGAAGATCTTCCTCTCTGTCTCTCTTCCTCTCTGTATATCTGATTTTCCAATAAAAATAAATAAATCTTTTTAAAAAAAATGGGCCTGGGCCCAGCGCGATAGCGTAGTGGTTAAAGTCCTCGCCTTGCATGCCCGGGATCCCATATGAGTGCTGGCTCTAATCCTGGTGGCCTTGCTTCCTATCCAGCTCCCTGCTTGTGGCCTGGGATGGCTCAAAGCCTTGGGACCCTGCACCCACGTGGGAGACCCAGAAGAGCTCCTGGCTCCTGGCTTCGCATTGGCTCAGCTCCAGCCATTGCGGTCACTTGGGGAGTGAATCATTGGACGGAAGATCTTCCTCTCTGTCTCTCTTCCTCTCTGTATATCTGACTTTCCAATAAAAATATATAAATCTTTAAAAAAAAAAAAAGGGGGGCCTGACCCTCTTGGCCCACATGGGGGAAAAAAGCAGTAGATAAAAGCTTTCTTCCTCTTCTTCTCTCATTTTTTTCAAAATCAAATATATTCTAGCCTAAGTATTTTGTGAGATTTACAGTTTGTGAAATCTATCCCACTGTGTAGCCAACTTTTCATCCTCTTAACCAAAATCATCAACAGAGCAAAAATGTTTTTGTTTTATTTATCTGAGAGGGTGATCTCTGTCTCCCTCTCTGTCTCTTACATCTGCTAGTTCACTCCTCAAACAGCTCCAATGGCTGGGGCCAGTCCAGGGGATGCCAGGAGCATAGAGCTCCTGGTCCACGTGGGTGCAGGCCCAAGTGCATGGACATCCTCCACTGCCTTCCTGGGGCATTATCAGGGAGCTGGATTAGAGTGGAGCTACTGTGGATCCTGATACAGGAAGCTGGCATCACCGCAGTGGCTTAGCTCCACTGTGCCACGAGGTGGGCCCCCAAATTTTTAGTTTTGACTAGGCTATATTTATCTTTTTTTTCCCTCTTGCGGATTGTGCCTTTGTTGTCAGGGCTGAGAACTCTTCCCTTAGTCCTGGGTCCTGAAGATTTCCTCCTAGCTTTTTGTCTGAGTTTTGAAAGTTTTGTTTAGTTTGTCAGTTTGAAGTCTGACTCACCCTGGATGAGTTTGGGGGAAGGTGTGAAGTTAGGGTGAGGTTCATTTTCTGTTTGTGGATGTCTCCTTTGCCTCCTCCCAGCAGCCTGGCACCTTCGTGTGGGTGTATGTGTGGGTTCTCCAGCCTGTTCTGTTGCACCTTCCAGTACCACATTAACTCGGTTATGGTACTGAACCTTGGAAAGGGGTAGTGGGGGGGTTTCTCCTATTTTCGTTCTTCAGTTTGGAGAGTTGTTTAGCTGTTAATGGCTGGGTTTCCCCCTCTTTGTTTTTTCACATGCAATTCTACTTCCAAACACTTTTTATGAGCTGGGAGTCCTTACTCCGCTGTAATTTGGAGTTGAGCCTCTCTAGCAAACTCCTCCTCTCGGCTCTGGGGCGTGGGCGCTGCCTCCTGCTGGCCTCGACCCCGCCCGCCTTCCACCTTCTCTCCCTTCCAGCGAACCCCGAATCCCGGCTGGTAAGCCTTCGTGGCTCCTACCCCCTGGGCTTCTGCTGATCTTGCTGTTCCAAAGGCTGTTTCCCCACATTCTTGGCCTGCCTAGCCTAGCTCTCCTTCCTCCTCCAGGCTCCCGGAGAGGCGTCTCTCATGTCCCCGCCCCCTACCCCTGGCAAGCGGTAGGTGCTCCCTGAATGGCTGGGCCAGGGAGGCATGACAGTGGGCGTTGATGACCTGGGCCGGTGCTGTGCACTCCAAGGGGTGAGGGTGGGGTGGGCTTCCTGGCTCAGACTACCCCCCACCTCCCAGGCCTGTGCCCTCTCCCCAAGACGTCCTTTCAGAGACCAGGGGTGGGGCAGCAGAGCTTTAAGCAAGCTGGCGTCTTGCATCCCAGCTCTTGGGGCTTAAGCAGGCTTTGCTTTGGATTTACCTGCCTACCAAGACTCACCGTGAGAGGTAACCACTCAGGACTCAAGTGACCCATGTGGGCGACCCAGAATGAGCTCCTGGCTTCAGGCCTGCCCAGCCCCGGCTGCTAAGGGCATTTGAGGAGTGAATCAACAGATAGGAGAACGCTCTGTCTCATAGCAACACACGCTCCACCCTATTCAAGAGTTAGCCAGAGGAAGCACGCTGTCCCTTAGGACTGGGTTCCCTGCATCCCACACTCCATCTGCTAGGCCAGGGTTTGTCCTCTTTCCTGGCCTGCGCATCTCTGTCCAGGAGCCCCTGGGGCCTTTCAGAGGGAAGTTGGAGCCCTCCAGTTTCCAGTGTGTTCATTGGGGGATGAGTGGGAGCGATGAGCCAGGGCCCTGTCCCCCTGTGAACTCTCAGGGAGGAGGGAGAGCCATGATGCCCAGTCAAGACCCCTGAACCCAGGCTGCGTGGAAAGGGGCTTCCAACCCGTCTCTGCACCTCCTGCATGGGGCTCGGTGGGGTGGAGGGTTGAGGAGGCTTTGCATGCTTAGCTGTCTTCTAGAGACAGGCCAGGCCCCTGGCAGCTGCTCACAAGCAGTTACAGGACTTGAGGCGGAGAAAGCCCAGGGTGCAAATCCAGTGTCCAGTGCCATTGCAGGCTGTGTGAGCCAGAGCTGGAGGAGGAAATCTATCAGAATCACCCTGCCTTTTGTGGAATTGGTGCTGTACCTTCATTCCACACTGTTACAGGAATGTCAGGTGCCTTGTCCAGGGTGGCTGGCACCCAGTGAGTTGGCACCCAGGTGGCTGGGACTTCTCCACGTTGTGTTAAAGAAGTGGTTCGCGGGGCCAGCATTGTGGCACCAGTGGGTTAAGTTGCTGCCTTTGATGCCAGCATTCCACCTGAGTCCCGAGTCCTGAGTGTGTCGCTTCAAATCCAGCTCCCAGTTACTGTGCCTGGGGAAAACAGCAGAAGATGGTCCAAATTCTTGTGCCCTTGCTACCCACAAGGGAGAACTTGATGGTGTTCTAGGCTCCTTGGTGCAGCCCTGGCCATTGAGACCATTTGGGGAGTGAACCAACAGATATCTTCCCCCATCCTCAACCCCACCTCCTTTTCTTTCTCTCTCACTCTGCCTTTCAAATAAACAAAATCTTTCTTTTCTTCTTCTTCTTCGACTTCATCTTCATCTTCTTTTTTTTTTTTTTTTTTTTTTTTTTTTTTTTTTTTTTTAAGGAAGCAGCAGGTTCTGTAGGTTACTGTGGAGTGCCAGATGATTAACGTCCATGGGGGATGCTGGGCTAGCTTCAGGGCCCAGACCTACTGAGTCACACACTCTGGGCATGGGGCCCAGTCCTGTGTCTGCACAGGCCCTCGGAGGTTTGAAGCTGTAGACAGATGGTCATGAGTTTACAGCCCATGACATGCCACAATCACACAGGAGCGTGTTGGAAATGCAGAGTCCCAGGCCCCCAAGCCAGAGGTTGAGAATCTATAATTCAAACGGAAATGTGTGTGGTTGGAGCCTGTATACCACAGGGTACATGGGGTGGGAGGAGGCATGGAAAGCTCCCCCCACTCCACCTCCCAGAGGAGCCTGGAATTTGGATTTTGCTTTAAGGTCTTTGGGAAAGGGCAACAAAATAAAGGGGAACCTAATTCCTGGAGGACATCTGCCCAGCCCCACAACCCCTATTGCTAAGCTGGGACCCAGGGTTGGAAAAGCGGGGAGAGTATTAGGGGGGTTGGGGTCTTGGTAACCTCTGTCATGGGTCTATCTGAGCTCCTTCCCGGAGTGCTGAGTGTGGGCAGGTTAGGGCCGATTCAGGTGGACTCAGAAAGGGCCGGGAATGAAGGACCAGCCAGGAGGCTGTGGTCGCTGGGCTGGGAACCCAGACAAGCCTGTCACCTTGTGGTCTTAGATGTCTGGTGATGCTGTAGGTGCCTCCTACAGTGCCTGGGAAGTCACTTACTTAGTGCTGGAGGAGCTGCAAGAGACCACATCCAGGGACAGGGTAGGATAGTACCTTCACTCAGATGGGTAGGTTGTGACTTAGTGAGTCTCAGTGACAACCGCCCCGGGGGGGACGTTTCTAGTATCAGCCGGGGGCAAGTCCACAGGCCCCGAACCTTGGGCCTGGACCCTGGCTTACCCCATCTCTTTGCGTGGCCTGTGGATCCCTTCTTCATTCTCTCGCTCTGTCAGCTCTCATGCTATTCATCAAAGCTTTTCCTTTTCCATGTAAAGCAACCTTCTAGGCTGCTCCACAGTCCCTGAGTCTGCCCTGCACTTGGCTGTCTTTGAAGATCAAGGAAGTCTTGATAAATCCTGACCCAAGGAGTTGAATGTCCTCTGATGAGGTAATGGCACCCTGTGCCACTATTTCCAGGGGGCATGCACTCTGATCAGCAAGTACACACTTACGTGTGTGTGTGTGTGTGTGTGTGTGCAGCTGAGCATGTGCACCAAGTGTAACTACCCCATCTTCACCTCCATCCTTGTGCAGGTGAAAGTGGACGAGATGACACTTTGCTGACAGGTTCCTGGGGTGCTGGGGCTGAGTGGAGAGGTGATAGGAGGCAAGACATATCCTGGCCCCTCCCAGCGGATGTGGCCAGGTCTGCGAGGGGGTGGGGCCAGGGGCAGCCTTCTCCAGTCCCTGCTGTTCACTGGGCACCCTGCGGCTGTGTGGGTGTGGGTGGGGGAGGAGGGGCCTGATCTCTGGGCACTGGGCTGCTTGCACAGGTGGCTCCAATGCCAAGTGGGGCAGAGGTGATACTGTGGATGGGCTGGTGGAAGCTGGCCTGCAACCAGCAGAGGAGTAGGTGAGGAGGAGACCTCATCAAACAATGGGAGAGTAGGGAGGGGAACCGAAGCTGCAGCCCGGGGACCCCTGGCCTGCAAAGGAGGAGAAGGAGAAGGAAGCTGATGACCCTGGCCTTTTTCTTTTTAAGATTTCTTTCTTTATTTGTTATTGGGAAGGCAGATTTACAGAGAGAAGAAGAAGTAGAGAGAAATATCTTCCATTTGTTCACTCCCCAAGTAGCCTCAACAGCCAGAGTTGAGCTGACCCGAAGCCAGGAACCAGGAGCATTTTCTAGGTCTATCACATGAATACAGGATCCCAAGGCTTTGGACCATCCCAGACTGCCTTCCCAGACCACAAACAGGGAGCTAGATGGGAAGTGGAGTAGCCAGGACACGAACCAGCACCCATATGGAATTCCAGTGCATGCAAGGTGAGGATTTAGCCACTAGGCTACCATGCTGGGCCAAGATTTATTTATTTTTACTGGAAAGACAGATTTGACAGAGAGAAGAGACAAAGAGAGCTTCTTTCTGCTGATTCACTCCCCAAATGGTCACAATGACCAGAATTGAAGCAATCTGAAGCCAGGAGCTTCTTTCAGGTCTCCCGTGTGGGTGCTGGATCCCAAGCACTTGAGCCATCCTCTACTGCTTTCCCTAAGCTGGATGGGAAGTGGAACAGATGGAGCAGGAATCGGCATTCATATGGGTTGCCAGCACTTGCAAGTGGAGGATTAACTCATTAAGCCATTGCGGCAGCCTGGATCCGGCTCTGAGCTATGGCAGGGCTGTAGGGGGTGGTGGGGTCCTATGATGTCTCCTGTGTCTTTGTGTGGTATGTGAGCTTGTTTCTCTCTCTCTCTCTCTCTCTCTTCATGACTCCCAAAGCACAAAAACAGCTCCTGGCAGGGGCTGGGACTTGCTGCACCCTCAGGTCTCACTGCCCATTTTCGCAGCTCAGATTTGCTTATCTGTCATGAAGCAGCTGACTGCCAGCATCCGCAGCACTGAGTCTGCCCATTCCTGCTGCTGCCTGCTGCTTTCCGCTTGTAAGCATTGCCTGCCTGTGCCTAGGCTGACGGGGGAGTGGGGGATGCTGGTGTCCTGGGGAAGAAGGGGGCAGGCAGGGGGTAGAGAAAAGAAGGTGCCAAGCGGGGGACAATCTTCAGGGTGTGAGAAAGGACTGCTGTGTGTATGTGTGCCTGTGGGTACACATGCACGTATATGTGCTCCCGTACACATGTGCATGCATACACACATGTGTACGCGTATGCATGTACATATATGTTTGCATACAACACACCTGTTTGCGTATGCATGCATATATGTGCATACATGTGTGTTCATTTATGTATGCATACCTGTATGTGTGCATATACATGTGTATCTGTGTAGCTGTGCTGTGAGGAGATTGCTGGATCTTTAGGTCGTGTGCAACAGAAACTACTCAGGGATCAGTTTATATGTCTTCTGCCTCTCAACCCACATTACAGATGAGGAGACTGAGCCCCCAGAGGAGCGTGCTGGGGTCACTGGGGCAGAAAGCAGACTTGGAATGTGGTCCCAGGCCCAGCGGACTGTGGGATGTGAGAACCTCCAGAGCATACTCGGGTCTGGACCAGTGAGTGTGGTCTGTGTCCCTGACTGGTGTGGCGTCTTCAGTCCCACCTTACCGCTGCAGTGGCTGAGGCCTGTGGTGCGGAGAGGCCCTTAGCGGGTTCACATCCTGCCAGGTGGGAGGCCCAGTTCCCACCTGGGGCCACTGTAGCCTACTGGCCATGGTTCAACCCTGCCATAGCCCCTGGCACGGCAGTTTGTTTTGGGGATAATAAGCACATGCTCCCAGCCCCCAGACTTGGATACTAGCAGAGCATGTGCTGGGTGGGCGTTCGGGTGTTTTCTCTGGTTGAAAGGCTGACCAGGTGGGTGTGTGGGAGGAGGTTGGGGGCAGTTACTTGTGGGGAGAGGGCTGGACTCTGCTGCTGTCAATCTGGGTGCCTCCAGGCTTAGGTTCTCGGTTGCCATAGCAACCTGTTTGACACTTGCTGATCCTGATTGGTGACCAACTGTGAGGCCTTCCTCCGCACCTTATGTCAGGTTAGGGCCACTGAATGGACATGGGGAGGGACACAGTTCCTTCTGGTCAATTTCAAGACGTGTTGACACAGATCACATCCCTCTTAGCCCCCCAGAGAGACCCCGCTCTGCCCATCCCCAAGGGTCTCTGCTGCTGCATCTGTCTCAGGGCACCCCACCCTTCCCCTCTGTCTCTGTCTTGCTTGGTGACTCTCTTGAGCCAGGACAGCCCATCTTGGGAGGAAGTGGCCTTTCCTGACCACATCCTTCCTGCCCTGGAGTCCCCAGGTCCCCAGTGTCCCCAGAGAGGGGGATGTTGCCGAGGTGAAGGTGTCAGGGAGCTCCTGGGGGACCTAGCAGTTGGAACTGGAGGCACAGCCCAGCCCCTTCTATCAGCTGCAATGGTTCTGTGGCTGCTGTAGCCAAGCTGACCCCAGGCCTCCTACCATCAACTGCATGGGTGCTGGGCGGTCACCAAGCCCATTGTCTGGCAGTAGCACAGTGAGACAGGGCCAGGGCCCCGGTCACAAATGTTAGGTCCAAAGAAAGGTGAGAGAAGTGGAGTTCCCCAGCAGGTGGACTTGGTAAAACTGCCCTACTCAGGCCCCAGCTGGCCTGGCACAGAGATGAGTAAGTGTGACCAGGCTCTTTGTCTTCCAGAGGAGAGGAAGCAGCTGGTCAAGCTCTCACTTCCTTCCCACCTTCCAAGCTGAGCAGTCCATCCCTTTGAGCTGTGCCTGTGTTGGACCTGCAGACAGGTGTTGGGTTCTGTATCCTTCTAGACCTGGGTGGTGGAGGTTGCCCTGGGTGCCTGGGAACAAGTGCGAACTCTGACCTGTCTTGGCTCAGCGCGGGAACCCTTCTGCTCAACCTCTTGCTATGGTCCCACCTGCTCTGCCCCAACCCCCACCTTGCACACAGTTGGAAAACCCCAGCTCTGTGAAGCTGCTATCCAGAACCGGAACTTGCTAGAAAAAAGCCCAGCATGACTACTGATTGCTTCCTCATGGTGACCTATAGTACATTATGATGACATCATTCATAAAATTACCAGGGCTGATACCATGACACTTTTTTTCTCAAATTTATTTTTCTTAAAAGTCAGAATTACAGACAGAAAGATCTTCCGTTGCCTGGTTCACTTCCCAAATGGCCATAACGAACAGAGCTGGGCAAGTCTGGAGCGAGGAGCTTCTTCCAGGTCTCCCTTGTGGGTGCAGTGGTCCAAGCACTTGGACCACCTTTCGGCCTCTTAGCCAGGTTCAGGAAAAAAATGTTTTAAAAACAATGTTGGCAAGCAGGACTGATAGCTCGCTTTCCTTCTCTGTCCAGTCAGCCTCATAGCCTGTTTCTGTAATGTCCCTGGTGAACATCCCACTTCCTGGAGCCCACACAGTGTGACCCCTTGGTTTCTCTGAGTTAGAGCCTGTGGCCAGATTTTCAGGGTGAGGAACTGGAGTTCCTGTAGGATCGAAGTGAGCACAGCCAAGGCTTATACGGCAGCTCAGAGTGTCGGCTGAAGGCAATACTTCCTGCTTGCCAAAGCTGCCTCAGCCTGCTTCGCAACAAACCAAAACAAAATCCAGTCCTAAAAATAGTCAAAACTATATTCATGAAAGTGAGAGCGTGTGAGTCTATCGGCTACCTTCAACAATCTTCAACCTTTAGCTAAACCATTTTCACCTCCTCCCCCTCCAATACTGTTCCTAACCCCAACATTATCTTTCTCTCTCTCTCTTTTTAAGATTTATTTTATTTTTTATCGGAAAAGTCAAATACACAGAGAAAAGGAAAGACAGAAAGGAAGATCTTCCATCCGCTGATTCACTCCCCAAGCGGCCGCAATGACCAGAGCTGAGTCAGTCAGAAGCCAGGAGTCTGGAGCCTCTTTCAGGTCTCGCACACGGGTGTAGGGTCCCAAGGCTTTGGGCCATCCTCGACTGCTTTCCCAGGTCACAACCAGGGAGCTGGATAGGAGGCAGTGGTGCTGGGATTAGAACCAGTGCCCATATGGGATCCTGGTGCATGCAAGGCGGGGACTTAAGCTGCTAGGTTACCAAGCTGGGCCTTCTCCAGCATTATCTTTCATTAAAAATTTCTGAGTAATCGTAGGGCTCCTGCAGTTGGAGGTGGAGCCCTTAAATACTTGGTCCAGTTTGCTAAATGGTAATGGAGGCTGCGTCCAGAGCCTTGGAGGAGAAGAGCAGGTGCCAATGTCCCTAACCCCATCTTACAGTTCTCTGCATGTGCTCAGCATGCTGGCTGTGCAAAGCTGTGTATTGCAAGACCTTGGGGTTGCCTAGACAACCCAAGGAGTAGGGAGTTACCCTTGCTCCTCTCCCTCCGCCTAGATCTAGGGAGAGAGGATCACCAGGTCATCGGTCATGTTCCCAGGCTAGATAACGGCCTGAATAATGTTGCAATTAAGCAATGTTGTTAACCAATTAATGAAGTGTGTGTGTCTCACCCAAGGTGCCTTATCAGTGCAGCCACCTGGATCCCCTCCCCCCCCAGCTTTATGATCAGGAGAAAGAAGAATAAGAACAAGAAAAAAAAATCCTTAAAAAGCCTAAGATGTTTCTCCTGAAGCCAGGGTCCATCTGGACTCTCCACTTCCCTGCATCTTCATGGGGAGGCATATTCCTGTCACTTTACTGTGCTTAGAGTAAGGTTTCTTGTATTTGCTTCCCAGCTTGCTATTGCTATGCCGAGCTAAGGAGAGAACCAACCAAGCCTAGCTGGTGATGAGCTGTGCAATTACACTCTGCCCTCCACATCAGGATGTTGACAGTCATACCACAGACTAATAATATTTACACTTCAGTTTTGACTCCAAGTGTGTTAGACCACTTTTTAAAAAAATTGTATAACTTAAATGCATTTTAAAAGATTTATTTATTATTTTTTATTGGAATGGCAGATATACAGAGGAGGAGAGACAGAGAGGAAGATCTTCTGTCTGATGGTCCATTCCCCAAGTGAGCACATCGGCTGGAGTTGAACCAATCCGAAGCCACGAGCCAGGAACTCCTCCGGGTCTCCCATGCGGGTGCAGGGTCCCAAGGCTTTGGGCCATCCTCAACTGCTTTCCCAGGCCACAAGCCGGGAACTGGATGGGAAGCAGGGCCGCCAGGATTAGAACCAGCGACCGTATGGGATCCCACTGCATGCAAGGTGAGGACTTAACCACTACGCTATTGCGCTGGGCCCAATATCTAATTATTTTTATTGGAAAGGCAGGTTTACAGAGAGGAATGACAGAAAGATGTATTTGCTGGTTCACTCCCCAGATGGCAACAATAGCTGGAGCTGAGTTGATCCGAAGCTGGGAGCTTCTGTGGGGTCTCCCATGTGGGCCCCCTAAGGTCTTGAGCCATTCTCCATTGCCTTCCCAGGTCACAAGCAGGGAGCTAGCTGGGAAATGGAGCAGCCAGGACACGAACTGGCACCTGTATGGAATGCCAGAGCTTGCAGGTGGAGGATAAGCCAGCTGAGCTATCACACCAGACCCTGGACCATTTGGTGATGTTTGTGTTTTCATCAGCACAGTAAAAAGGAAGACTACCCCAGCAGCCCATGAACCTGACGGTACTGCTTGACAACCTCATCCGCAGCCCTTCTGTCAGCACTTCACTCATGCCCTCACGCTTGCCAGCCGCTCCATTTGCCTTGTTGCTAAACTTGCATCATTTCCGACTTGTTGTCTGAATGCGACCATACAGCCCCTGAGCTTTGTGATTGGCTATTGTCTGCTCGGAGTCATTACTGGGTTAATCATCAAAGTTCTGCCCACAGTTTTGCTCTCTTATGGCTGAGTGTTAGTCCACGTCCTGTGGCCTAACCATTGACCCATGGAGGGACAGTTAGGTGGTTTCTAGGTTTGGGTTTCAATGATCAAAGCTGTGATGAGTATTTGTGTGCAGGTGTTTAAGTGCCCAACATAAGGAATTTAGGGACTGCATTCTGGCTGCCAGAAGCACTGACCAGGCCTGCCACTGTTTCTAAGGAATTTTTCCGTGGGTAGAATTAGCATATAATTTTTTTTAACTTAACGCAAAATAATTAATTTGTACAGATTCCTATCCAAACACCCTACTGATACCTTGCTTTGCTGCTACAACTCCATCTCCTTTACCAAACGTAACATCAACACTATCACCTGCTTGTTAACCTTTTATTTATTTGAAAGACACACCAACAGAGAGAGATCTTGCTCCCACTGGTCACTCCCCACATGCCTGCAATAACCAGGGTTAGGCCCAAGCAAGGGGCCCAGAACTCCATCTAGGCATCCTAGGAAGGTGCCAGGGGGCTAAATACTTGAGCCCTCACAGCTGCCTCTGAGGGAGTGTACTGGCAAGAAGCCGGATTAGCTGTGGAGATGCGACTCTAACCAGGCACTTCAGTTTGGGGTGTGACTGTCCTGGGGGATGACTTAAGTCACTGTGTCACAACACTCGCTTTTATCATCTCTTCTAGCCTATGTACTTTCACTTTCTCCCAACAATAAAATGAATACAATCAATTTACGATTTTATGGAGATTTAGGGGCTGAAGCCCTAGCACGGTTGGCTAATCCTCTGCCTGCAAGTGCTGGCATCCCATATGGGTGGGTGCCAGTTACTGCCGTGACTGCTCCACTTTGATCCAGCTCCCTGCTTATGACATGGGAAAGTAGTGAAGGTTGGACCAAAGTCTTGAGACCACGCACCTGCGTGGCAGACACAGAAGAAGCTTCTGGTGGGCTCAGCTCCCACCACTGCGGAGTGAAGCAACAGTCGGAAGATCTTTCTCTGTTAATTTCCCTTTCCAATAAAATCTTAAATATTTTATGACTATTAAAAAATAGGCACTTATATTTGTTCTGAGGATTTCAGGGCTGTAAAAATTAGTTTTAAAATCGTTTCAGTTGAGACACTAAAAGATGGACTTCCCATCTGCTAGTTCTTTCTTCAAATGCCCACCAACCATGCCGAGGACTCAAGGAACTCCACCCAGGTCCCCTGCGTGGGTGGCAGGGAGGGACCTGGGCCTGGAGCGGTCACCACCTGGGGTTTCCCAAAGGGACACATCAGCAGGAAGCTGGGTTATTAGGCCAAGAGGGGGGACTCAGGGCATCTAGCCCAGGCCGGCGAGCTGCGCACCCCAGCTCCCGGCGCGCATCGGTCCTCATTCGGGGCACCCAGTGGGGAGCTGCGAAAGCACTAGGTCGTTAAGTTAAAGCCGCCCCACTTGGACACTTGGGGCCCCAGTACACGCTGGCCGCCTAGCCAAGCCGGGCAAGAACGCTGTATTTGGTTCTCGCAAGAAACGGCCCTGTCGGGGACCCGTAGGCGTCCGTGGGCTTGGGGACGGCGTCAGGTGGGACCGACGGCCGCCCGCCTGGAAAGCGAGGGGCGGAGCGAAGGAAATGACGACTAGGAGCGCCCGCCGGGAGGAGCGGGGCGTCCCGACTCCGGTGGACGAGCGCTAACGGTTTCCGGCTTCTGAGTCAAGGAGGGGAGGGAAAGGAGGGCGGGTGCTGTGGCTGCACCTGGTGCGCCCTGGCCCGCGCGCGAGCCTGCACCCTTGCAGCTCCAGTAAGATGCGGGGCTGTGGGGACTCAGAGCTGGAGTCGGTGGAAGGGGAGGAAGCCGTGGTGGGCCCAGGACGCCCCCCAGAACCCCGAGCTCCGGAACCGCAAGCCCCGCTGCCGGAGCCCGGCCTGGATCTGAGCCTGAGCCCGCGGCCGGAGGATCTGGAGCCGCGGCAAGGCAGTCCCAGGCGGCGGCGGCAGGGCGGGTCTCGGAGGGGGCGGCAGGTGAGCCGGGGACGTGGGGGCAGGCCTGGCACCCCCAGCCCACCAGCGGACCCGACCCGCGCCCATGCCTTCCCGGGCCCTGCTTTCTGCTCCCAGGTCCGTTTCCGTCTGGCGCCGGCTTCCCCGGCCAGGTCCGAGTCGCTGCCAACGGCCGCTGCACCGAGCGATCGGCCCGAGCCGCCGCAGGAGCTGGAGTACCCGGCGCCGCACAGCAGCCTGGCCTTGAGCCTCGAGCTGCAGGCTGCGCGCGCCGCGGCCGGGGGTCAGTTCGATGCCGCCAAGGCCGTAGAGGAACAGCTGAGAAAGTCGTTCCAGGTCCGCTGCGGCCTCGAGGATAACGTAACCGAGGGTGAGGGGCGCAGGCGGCCGGCCGGGAGCAGGGGCAGGTGCCAGCCGCGGGGGCGTCTCTCACCTCTGCCCCTCCTGCGCACCCAGGACTGAATGTGCCGCGATCCAAACGGCTCTTCCGGGACCTGGTGAGCTTGCAGGTGCCGGAGGAGCAGGTTCTCAATGCTGCGCTAAGGGAGAAACTGGCGCTCCTTCCGCCCCAGGCTCGAGCCCCGGCCGCAAAGGTGAAGGGACAAATACTTGGGGTTTCCCCCCCACCGTGTCCGCGTCCCAACCCCGTGGCAGATTCCTTATTCCTTCCCGAGTGTAATCTTGTGTCGGGACCCCGACTTCCAACAGGAGCCACCCGGGCCAGGGCCCGACATGACCATTTTGTGTGACCCAGAAACATTAGTTTATGAATTTCCACACCTGACCCTGGACGGGCTACCTCCGCTTCGACTTCAGCCCCGGCCCCGCCCCTCGGAAGACACCTTCCTGATGCATCGGACGCTGAGGAGGTGGGAAGCGTAGGTCTGAGCGCCTCCTGGATGGCTGCTTTCTGTTTTTGTGTTGGAAAACCCTTTCAGAATAAAGTTATTTTGCTAATAAATGGGATTCTAGGAAACCTGCAGATGAGGTTGAGATTCCTGTAGGTTTGTCCACTTGAAGGCTGCTTGCCTGTCCCCCACCCCACCCCCTTTTTAGCACTCTATTTTTGTCCTCCCCACTATTTAAGATTTATATTTTATCTGAAAGGTAGATTTACGGAGATCTTCCATTTGCGGGCTCACTCCCCAAGTGGCTGTAACAGCCAGAGCTGATCTGATCTGAAGCTGGGAGCCAGAAGCAGCCTCTGGGTTTCCTATATGGGTACCGGGTCCCCAGGACTTCAGTCACCATCCTTCGTCTTTGCAGGCCATAAGCAGGGAGCTGGATGGCACCTGGTGCTTCTGTGTTATGCTGGCACCACAGGGTGGAAGATTAGCCTTTTGAGCCATGGTGCTGGCTTCCTCTCCACTATTTCATAAGTGGGTATGGGGGCTCAGTACAGTAGCCTAGCAGCTAAAGTCCTTGTTTTGCACACACTGGTATCCCATATGGATGCTGATTTGTGTCCCAGATGCCCCACTTCCCATCCAGCTCCCTGCTTGTGGCCTAGGAATGTAGTCAAGGATGGCCCAAAGCCTTGGGACCCTGCATCCCAATTCAGAAGCTACTGGCTCCTGGCTTTGGATCAGTTCAGCTCTGGCTGTTACAGCCACTTGGGGAGTGAATCAGTGGATGGAAGATCTTCCTGTCTCTCCACTGCTCTGTGTATCTGACTTTCCTATAAGAATAAATCTTTAAAGAAAGAAAACGGAGGGGGGTATTGGGCCTGGCATGGTAGCCTAGTGGCTAAAGTTCTTGTCTTGCAACCACTGGGATCCCATCTGGGTACCGGTTCATGTCCTGGCTGCTCCACTTCCCATCCAGCTCTCTGCTTACGGCCTAAGAAAGTAGTCAAGGATAGCCCAAAGCTTTGGGACCCTGTACCCACATAGGAGACCAGGAGGCTCTTGGCTCGGGATTGGCTCAGCTCCGGCAATTGGGCCACTTGGGGAGCGGATGAAAGATCTTTGTCTCTCCTGCTCTATTTCTGACTTTCCAATAAAAAGAAGACAAAATATAAAGTGGGTAGTGCCCTGCCTATCATACTTCCTGGAGGCCTTCCTTGAAGGCATATACTTGCCCTGAAATCATTTCCTTGCTTTTTACCTTCAAGGCCCTTGTCCAGCAAGCTTGCACCTGACCCAATGCTCAGTGGAATCATGCCCCTGAAGGCCTTCGTGCTCATCATCCCAGGGCGAGTGGATGGCTTGGGTGGTCCTTTTCTCACGGCCATGTTGATGCCTACCAGTCAGCCTTCTGCCCAATGCCCCCCCCCCCGGCCAATCAGGAGGAGGAAGGAAGTTAGACTCACTTTACATTTCGCATCACATCTCTCTCCTGACAGCTTTGTGAGCTTAACCTGTATGGTGGTCTGTACAGCCACAGATAAACCCGTCCTCTCTGAAGACTGGAGGACTGGTATCGACAGAAGGAGGCAGCACTGGTTCTGCTGGGAGAGTCCCGTGTGTTCCCCACCAGTTAGAAAGTGCTAGACATAGCTATGGGGGCCACTGCCCTAGACATCAAGTTTATTGTGCTGTTCTCACATTCAAAGTCCAGCCCACTCTTCCCACTGGGGGACAGCAGAGGGGAAGACTTTCACAGTACCTGGGTGCCTCCCTGCAGGCTCCCCCCACAGCCCTGAGTCTGCCCACCCTGGTCCACTGAAACGCAGCTGGGCACAAGGGCTGAGGGGGGACAGGCATCTCCTTGCGAGAACAGGAGGAAAGGGCTTGAGCACGCGGACACCCCCCACCTCCCACACCCTAGGAGAACAGCAGTCAGCCAACAGTCCAAGCCATCCAGTCCAGCAGGCTGGAGAGAGAAGAGGACGGCAACCCCGGCACAGCTGGGCTTGCGGCTCCAAGTGCCAGGGGCACGGGGAGGCGGCCAGCACAGCCACGTAGTAAATGCTTTCTTTGCAGATCCCAGAAAGGAAATGGCATTTGGAGTCAGAAAGGAAAGACCTTGGGCCCTTCTCCTCTTCCCCCAGGTCCTGGAGAGCGGCCTCTTCACATGGACGGACGGTCGGTTGGTCAGTGCAGGGCCACTTAGTGGCTGGGGGCCTGGGCCTTGTGGAACAGGTACACAGGACGCTGGAAGCCTGAGGGGAGATGGCAATTAGAGTAGACTTGGCAGGGTCTGGACCTACAGGACCCCCCACCAGAAGAGCCAGCCTTACCTTTGGAGGTGTGATAGGGGGTGGCCACCAGCTCGTAGCTGGAGAAGCCCACCTCTGGGGATGTCAGGTAGGAACTGAACTGCTCTGGCTTCAGCTGGATTCGATAGTAGTTCTTATAGGTGGTTTCCTAGCAAGAGTCAGGGAATCCCTTGAGCCTGCTGCTCCCCCAGGCCCAGGTGGACCACCCCAGGGAACTGCACCCCATGCACCGCTGCCATGGGACCAGAAAGGGTGAGTCCTGAATCCCACTGACAGGCAACCCTACTCACCGTCAGAGTCTTCCTTTTATTGTAGGAGGACCAGGGCTGGGGCTCCAGGACCAGGATGCCCCCTGGGCGCAGGTGCCGATAGATCCTCCGGAACATGCGCTTCAGCCCCTCATCTCCCCAGTTGAGGTGCACCCACTTAGTGAGGCTGAGGCAGAGCACCACGTCATACTCGGCTTTCTGGGCCTCCACCAGCTCATCTCGGTCCAGCACATAGTTACCCTGTGGGCAAGAGTCGGGGGTCAGTGAGCAGAGGCACTGAGAGCACCCTGCAGCCGCAGGCAATCACCATCTTCCGGACATGTGGTGCCTCCTTTCCCAACCTAGCCCTCCCCCAAATGTCTTGTGTCTGCTTCCTTCCAGTGTGAAACCAAAGCAGCATAAAAACGGAGACTGGGCGATTTTAACTTGAGCAAATTGTCTATAAAATCAGCCAAGCCGGGGGTCAAAGTGTGTAGAGACCTTATGTGGCTGGGTTTCTCTGAACATTTCCCACCCGCAGATGAGTCAACCTGCAAAGATACCTAGGCCAGGTTCCCAGAAAGTAGAAACAAATTTTGGGCCTTTTTTTTTCTTCCCAGAGAGAAGTGGAGGGCCACGCCCCTTAGGAGACCTTTCCTTTGTAAGCTAGCCCCTGGCCTGTGCAAGCCCCTTCTTCCCTTGGGCCTCACGCAGCCCTCTACCAGGGCCCAAGGGGAGTGTCTGATGGGAGTTCTGGCCAGTGACCATGTTGTCCCTCCATCTGGGGTCAACATGGATTAGAAGTAAAAGCCAAGCCCCTTGGGTTGCTGCCCACTGACACGCTTTTGCCAGCTCTATCTGGAGAAACACAAACAGCTGCTGCCAACGAGGTCCCTGTGGAAGGGCAGAAGTTATTAGCCTGCCACCAACCTCACCTCCCCCAGCCACTAGTCCCACCCCCCCAGGGAGCAGCAGCCGTCTCCCGGGAGGCTGGACTGGATTCCAGACCAGGCCAGGCCAGGCCATCCTGGCTGTCTTCAGAAAGGGCCTTAGGGTTAAAGACCCAAGATAGGGACCCCATCTCCTCAAGTTACAGGACAGACACAGCCCGGGAGAATGTAGTTCTCCCAGCAAGGAGTGAAGGCACAGCCATCTCTCAGGGTCAGAACCCACTCCCTCTATTGCCACACCCCCTTTAATCTCATGCCCCCAAGAATCACTCCGACCCCACTTACCGTGACGAAGACAACATTGTTGGGAAAGGATGAATCTGTTCCATCCAAGGGCACTTGGGGTGCAGCAATGGGGCCCCTGATGGCTGTAAGTGAGGCTGGGAAGTAGCTCCTCTTGCGGACGGTGGTGGGGGTCCCTTCCTTTCCCTCGGCCCCGGGGTCTCCTTCAGAAGTCTGGGTCGGGAGCCGCAGCTCCTCAGACAGGTAGTGTCGGATGTTCTGGCGGGCTGAGTGGATGAGCTGGGGGTCGATATCCAGGCCCACCATGCGGGAGGGGCTCCACTTGCAGGCGATACTCAGGGTTAGGTGGCCCACATTGCAGCCCAAATCCAGAACGTCCCGGCCCCGGAACCACTCGGCCTTCATTACCCGCAGGCGCCCGTCCTCACAGGAGGGGTTGCGGTACCCATAGTACTCGCAGTAATTCCCATACTGGAACTTGCGTTGCTGTGTTTTGAAGCCAACCGCAGGTAGCGGGTGGTGGCGGCCTCCCCAACTCCCTCGGCCCTTTTCCTTAGGACCCTGGCCTCCACCCCTAGCCCCCACCTCCGACTTGCTGGAAGTCCTGCGACGCTTGCGGTGTCGGGAGGAGGAGGAAGAGGAGGGTGCAGAGGTTACAGAGGCAGCTGAAGGGGCTGAAAGGGAGCCCGAGGGTCCCTGCAGGGCGGCAGGCAAGGGAGACACCACCTCATCCCTGCAGTTGATGGCTGTGTTGAGTTCATAGGGCTGGGGAGCATCCCGGCTCTGGCCCCGGTGCCGCTGCTGCTGCTGTGGGGCACCCTCGGCGTGGAGGGACGGGGTAAGGGGGGCAGTGGGCAGCGCAGGGTGGCTGTCATTCCCTCCAGCTGCCGCCGCCGCCTGCTGCTGCTGCTGCTGCTGCTGGTGGTGCTGCCCCCGGTGCCTGTGCCGCTTGCGCCCAGTCTTGAGAGGTGAGGCAAGAACGACCTGCGCCTCATCAGTGCAAGTGTTGAGACTGAGCGGGTCAGTGATATCTTTGGGGATCAGGATCTCCACGGGATCTCGGCTCTTGGCTGGAAGCGGGGAGGATTTGGGGGTCTCCGCATTAAGGGCACGACTCACTTCCTCGTCCAGAAGGCTATTCAGGTTCAGCGGATCAAAGATATTGCCCCCGAGGAGGAAGTTGGAGGGGAGCACAGAGTCACAGTCCGAGTTGACCCGCCGGCGCCTCTTGAAGGCCGGATGTTTGAAGCCCCCGCCGCCTCCCCCGACATTACAGCTGTTCCTCCTCTTGCCCCCGCCTCCCCCAGGGGGCCGGTGGGGCTGGTAGCCATTGCGAGGCCGGGGAGGGGCAGGGGGCCCCAGTTCTGTCCCGCCCCCTCCCCGGCGCTCCTCCCCCACGTCCGGGGGAGCGGCTCGCCCGTGGGGATCCGACACGCGGGCCTCCCCGTGCGACTGCGCCTGGGGGGTGGCAGGGGCCCCGGGGCTCTCCCCGTCGCCTGCGGGGTGTGCGCGCTGACCCGGTTCGCGCTCCGGGCCGCCGCGGGGCTCCCCGGCAGAGGCCGCCTCTCGGTGTGGGGGCACCGTGGGGCCGACCCCTCCTCCGCCCGGCTCCTCTTTGAGCGGCGGCGGCGGGGCCGGCACCAAAAACGGCTCCTTTTCCGCCGCCATCTCGATCATTTCCTCCCCTTATTCCGTCCCAGACGAGGGTAACGAAGGAGGAGGATCGAGAGGGGACTTAACCCTCCACCCCTTTCCTAGACCCTGGTCCCTTCCTTCCCCCGCTCCCCGAGTGCGCGCGCAGCCCTGCTTTTTCTCGCGGGGTCTCGCGCCTGCTCCGCGCCCCGGGAAGCGCGCCCCACTCGCCCGCGAGACCAAAACAAGATGCCCGCGAGAACCCAACAACTCGAGGACTGCACCGCGCGTGCGCCGACCCCTTTCTCCTGCCACCACTCACCACACGGCCGCGAGCGCGCACGGCCCGAGCGCGTGCCCCGCGCCCCGGGGCCACGCATGCGCGCTCCGCCACCACCCCGGCTGCGCGCGCATCCGAGGACGAAGCAACTTAACGGCTCCGCGAGTTTAAATATAGACGCCCCCCACCCGCAGTCTCCCCCACGCGCACCCCACCCCCCAGAAGACCCCCACCCCAAAATGACACCCTACTTCCCTTCGCAGCTAGGTCCGGCCCTACTGATCGCCTAGGTCTCCACCGCGCGGTCCCACCCACCGGAGGCGGGGGCCCGGGAGCTGGTGTGAAAAAGGTCTCCTGGACACCCGACCCTTGTTCCTGAGGAATGAGCGTCCGCGGCCTCCGCCCGGCTCTAAACCCAACAACCTCTCCACCCCGCCTCCTGCCTCTTCCCCCGCCCCCCTCGGCGGACTGCGCCTGCGCACACGCGTGTGGGCGGGCGCGGGGAGCGGCAGCACGTGCTGGGGACGACGCCCCGCCCCTCCGGCCCGGGGGCGGGGCCTGTGACGTCTCCGCCTTCAGGTCGGGGCACGCCGCGTGCGTCAGCGCGCCTCTCGGGGTGAGGGGGCGGAGCCTAGGAGGGAGCGCCCGCCTCCCGAGCCTCCCAGCCTGGCCCACCTTGCTTGAGAGCGGGGGGGGGCGCCGAGGGGTACGTTTTTCCTACGCTCTCTTCTCAAGTTAAAATTCCGTAGGTCCTTTGAACTCACCCTGCCCTGCCGAATTGAGAAGGCCAAGAACACGAAAACAGCTGCTGTTACCTAACTTCCTCTTCCCCCTGTCAATGGCCCCCAAATCGCGATCACCTGGACACACCACGCCTGCCTCTCCGCCTCCACACACACGCCCGCCGCCGCCGTGGGCGGGAGGAGGCTGCAGCCCCGGACACCCCCCGCCTCACTTGGGCAACGAGAATCGGGGAGTCAAGTCCCCCGGGCGTCAGGTTCGCTAGGTCTCCTGGCCGACAGTATTCGGCTTCGGAGGCGCGAGAGTGAGTTTCAGACTAGTCAAAGAATGGTAGGCAAGAGACTAGGGAGAACAACCTAGAACGACAAACGCAGTCTGAGGGAATAGAATCGGGGACAGAAAGATGTGCTTCAGGAACGATCAGGCGTCGCTGTCGCCTCCCAAAAATAAAGACGGGGAAGCCCACTGGAATGATGGGATTTGTAGTTCTCCCGGGCCCTGCGGTGGAAGGGGGTGGGATGGAGACCCGCCTCAGCTGCGCAGGCGCACGGGGCCCGGGAGCACGCCGGCGAGGGGTGGAGCTCGTGCGAGTCCTCGCGCCTCTCGCTGGTGGCGGGAAAAAGTGGCGAGGCGGGAAAGTCGTGGAGACTCGGTTCCGTCAGCCGCTCGCTCCGCTCTAGGCTCCCCCAAAAAGGTAGCTTGGTGGCGAGAGCAATAGGCTAGGACCGGCAGACCCCCCCAGACCTACTTCTGAGGAGGTTTTTTTCCCTCAGGGTGACAACGAGCTCTTTTATCTTCTCCTCAGAGTCGCCATCCTCCAACGCTCCGGCAACAAAAAAGAGAAAAGTAACCTAATATTCTGACGGGAAAACGTCGATTTAAGCGAAGGTTGAGGTTCCGGCTGCCTCACCGCGGGGTTGTGGAAGGGGAGGCTGAGGGAAAATTCTTTCCTGGGGGGATTCTTGTGGGGGTGCGGGGGAGAGAGACAAGCAAGCAGCTTTCCTCCTTTGTTTGAGGAGAGTCGAGGCTATGTGAGTGTGGCATTGGGAATTTTAACTGTTTTTTTTTTTTTTGGAAATGGTGGGAGGAGAGCCCAGCACGAATTCTCCCTTTTGGTCTTGTCCGGCGGATTTTGATCCCCCAGCCTCACGAAAAGCTTTAGGAGGAGGCCCGCCTGAAAGGGTCGTTGGAAGTGGGGAACAATTGGGGCCACGTGTGGAGGCCTTTTCGGGCCGCGGCCCGGGCTGGGGCTGGGTTGCCTCGGGCGGCTTCGTGGCCTCCGAGCAGTCGGGTTATCCACAACTTCAATTTTTTGTTAAAAAAAATTTTTTTTGATCCTCGGTTGGCTGCGTGTGCATGTGCACACACGGAAAAAAGAGAAAATTTTATAACTTGAGTAGAGTTTGGAAATAAGCAGGAGGCCGCCTGCCTCTAGACCTTAGTAGAAAAGGGACATAGGGTCGGCCTGAGTTTCAGATCGTCTTTAATTGCAAGTTTTGGAGCTTCAGAAACTGTTAGAAAAAATTCTGTTTTTCTTCTTTTCTCTCTTTTTTCCCCCTTTTTGACCAAGGGTTTAAGACCAGTGTAAAGAAGAAATCGTTGGATAGTGAGGAAGGGGCGGTTGGTAAATACATTAGAAATGTGTGGTTTTGAGGATTAATTGATTGCACCCGTTCAGGTCTCAGATGTTTTGGTCTCAGAATCTTTCTGTAGTCTTCAAAAGTATGGAGGCCTCCAAAGAGCTTTTATGGGATACGAATCTGTTGATGTTAAGACACTACACAGTAAGATAGTAGAAAATTAGAAAAAAAAAAAAACTTAGGAAACAATGATAAACCTATTCCATGTTGTCATTTTTACCAAAAATTACATTCTTCTAAGCAAAAGGAAATTTGGTGTGAAGAATGGTGTTTTACCTTTTTCAACTCTTCCATGTTTGGCTTAATATAAAACCACTGGGTTCTCATTTGTTTCTCTCCTGTTCTGGTGTAGTTTTGACAAAGTGAGGCGATGTGGGGACCCTACCGTGAGAACTGCTGGGCTACGTGGTTTCATCTCAAAGTTAATGTGATTATTTTTAGTGTTCTAAGTGAAAGGAAACCTTATTTTTCTGAGATTTTCATTCACCTACTCTTGGTTCTTTTTAAGTTCTTTTCCCTTGCTTACTTACCTTTCTCACTTTGAGAGCAGTCTGGTTTATGGACTGCTCCTGGCTCTTTTTTACCTCAAGCCACTGAAGGGGTGTGTGTTTGGCTCTGACTGAAAGTAAGAAAAATTAAAACCTCCCATGTGATTCCTGAATGTGCAGCCCTAGTCATTTGGTTGCTGCTCAGAAGAAAATTGGGGCTGTATGTTTACTGTCTGCTTTCAGTATTTGTTGCTGTAGAAATAGGAAATTCACCTAAAACAGAGATATAGCACTGATTTCTCAAAAGTGACTACCAGGTTTCTGTTCTCGGGTTAGAACTTTTAAGCATTTTTTTTCAGCATGTTAAAAAAAAAACATTTATTTTGTTCATTTGAAAGGCAGAGCTACAAAAGAAAGAGATAAAGAGATTAAGTTAGGAATGTCTTTCATCTGCTCTTCACTCCCCTAATGGATACCCACCAGGCCAGGACTGGATCAGGCTGGAGCCTGGAGCTTCTTCTGGGTCTCCTACATGGGTGCAGGACCCCAGGCCGCTTTGCTGCTTTCTCAGGCACACTCACCAGGAGCTGGATCAGAAGTGGAG
Source organism: Ochotona princeps (assembly GCF_030435755.1). Lineage (NCBI taxonomy): Eukaryota > Metazoa > Chordata > Mammalia > Lagomorpha > Ochotonidae > Ochotona > Ochotona princeps. The sequence continues at coordinate 26,002,608 of NC_080855.1, read as the reverse complement.
CTACTAGGAATCAAACTGGCATCTGTGTAGGCAATTTAACATGCTTTCCTGAAATGGTGACCCCTACAGCTTTACTTTAAAAGCAGTATTCTTTGCCATACTTTCACTTGGGATTAAGGAGGACTATTATACATCTCTGTTTAAAAGTTTATGTACTTTATTAACTCAATAATGATGATCTATAATTCTAACCAGTGGGTTGGGGTTCCAGAGACACACTTAGGAAGATCTGTGTGAACCTAATGATGTGAACCTGAATGTTATAAAAGTTTGCATTTTTAGGTTGGCTAAAACACTCTTTTTTTATTTTAAAGATTTATTTATTTTATTATAAAGTCAGATATACAGAGAGGAAGAGAGACAGAGAGGGAGATCTTCCATCCGATGATTCACTCCCCAAGTGAGCCGCAACGGGCCGATGCGTGACGATCCGAAGCCGGGAACCTGGAACCTCCTCCGGGTCTCCCACGCGGGTGCAGGGTCCCAATGCATTGGGCCGTCCTCAACTGCTTTCCCAGGCCACAAGCAGGGAGCTGGATGGGAAGTGGAGCTGCCGGGATCAGAACCGGCGCCCATATGGGATCCTGGGGCTTTCAAAGCGAGGACTTTAGCTGCTAGGCCACGCCGCCGGGCCCTAAAACACTCTTAAAGGATATAAAACAAGAAAGCATTTTTTGAAGTTACCATGTATGTATTTATAAAAATGTCAAGGTTGGTGTTGTGGTACATTGGGCTAAGCTGCTGCTCCTCTTCTGCTTACCTGTTTCCAGCTAATGTGCCTGGTAGCAGATGATGGCCCAAGTGCTTGGATTCTTGTCACCCAAGTGGGAGACTTTTCTAGACGACTAGCTTTGGTTTGGCCCAGTCCCAACTGCTTCAGGCACTTGGGGAATTAATACTAGATGGAAGATATCTCTGTTTTTCAAATAAATATTCTTTTAAAAATAATTTTACTTATTTATTGAAAGATTAACTTATTTTTATTAGAAAGATTTGTAGAGAGAAGGAAAGACAGAAATATCTTGGTTCACTATCCAAGTGGCTGCAATGGCCAAAACTGAGCAAGTCTAGGAGTCAGGAGCTTCTTCTGGGTTTCTCACGCTGGTGCAGGGTCCCAAGGACCTAGGCTGTCCTCTGCAGCTTCCTAAGGTACAAGGAGGGAGCTGGATGGGAAGTGGAACAGCTGGAACACAAAGCAGTATCTATATGGGATCCCTATGCTTGCAAGGTGATTTTTTAGCCACTGAGCCATCGTGCTGGGCCCTATAATTTTTATATTCTATTTGAAAAGCAGTTACAGCGAGAGAAAGATCGAGATCAAGAGATCAAAATCTTGCCACGGCCATTACAGCCATCTGGGGAGTGAACCCACAGGTAGAAGATCTCTGTTTCTGTCCCTCTTTTTACTGCATTTTTTTTTTAAATTAACTTATTTAAATTTTTTTTTTCACTCTACCGCTTAAATAAAATGCCAAAGCTACTTGAGGGAGTTCTTTGGGAAGGTTCCTTCGACTTATTTCTCCCTAATTCTCACCCACTCTGACCAGTCTTGTGTGTGTTATTCAGAGATAATTTATGGATATGCAAGTGAGGTATGTAGACATACATTTTTGAAATCCAAAGTTGTCATCTCAAACATTAATTTTCATTCTGATTTTTCTCACTTAAGATAACCCTACTTGTAATTGGATTACTTTCACAGGGACTGTTTAATGATCTTTTCTGGAGTCTGGGAGAAAATAGGTTTGCCATTTGTGGTCAAATTAATATCCCTTTTGCACTCAAATTTTTTACTGTGTGATTGTAATGAAGAAAGAGACCAGTTTGCTTCAGGGTTTCTCTCCCAAATTCCCATTTCTTTTTCTGAAGAAAAAGCTTTTTTGGGGGAGGGGTTGTGATTAGAAGGGCACAATGAGGTAATGTGTGCCTTAATGTAAAGGACTAGTAGTTAGTTCAGAATAGCACATCTCAGTTGTTCACATTTATAGAAATAAGAGGGGCCTGGTGTGATGACTCAATGGCTATGTCCTCGTCTTGCACATGCCGGGAACCATATGGGTGCCGGTTTGTGTCCTGGTTGCTCCACTTCCCATCCAGCTCCCTGCTTGTGGCCTAGGAAAGCAGGCGAGGATGGCCCAAAGCCTTGGGACCCTGCACCCGTGTGTGAGACCTGGAAGAAGCTCCTGGCTTCAGATCAGCTCAGCTTCAACCGTTGTGGCCACTTGGGGATTGGCCTGTGGGTAGAAGATCTTTGTCTCCTCTCTAAATCTGATCTACTTTTGCAAGAAAAACAATTTTCTTTTAAGATTTATTTATTGTTATTGCAAAGTCAGATATACAGAGAGGAGAGACAGAGAGGAAGATCTTCTGTCTGATGATTCACTCACCAAGCAGCGGTAATGGCTAGAGCTTAGCCGATCCAAAGTCAGGAGCCAGGAGCCAGGAGCCTCTTCTGGGTCTCCCACGTGGATGCAGGGTTTCAAGGCCTTGGACCATTCTCAACTGCTTTCCCAGGCCATAAGCAGGGAGCTGGATGGGAAGCGGGGCTGCTGGGAGTAGAACCGGCACCCATAAGGGATCCTGGTGCATGCAAGGTGAGGACTTTAACCACTAGGCTATCATGCTGGGCCCCAAGAAGAACAAATCTTAAAAAATTAGAAATAAGGAATAGAAAAATATTAAAGTATAATTTTAGACAGCTACTCCGAGCCATGCTAAGCGTCCCCAATACCTCTTGAATTCATTTTGTGATTGGGAGGCTGAAACTCTACACTTGGGTAAGCTTGACTCTTGAGAGTGTTAAAGTATTCAGATCCTGGGATTGGCATTGTGCCATAGTGGGTTAACCTTGGGCGCTGCACTTCCAATGTCGTTCCCTAATGATATGCTTGGGAAATCAGGAAAAGATGACTGAGGAATTGGGCCTCTGTCATCCACATGGAAGACCTGGATGGAGTTCTTGGCTCCTGGCTCTACCTGGCCCAACCTCAGCTGTTGGGGCCATCAGGCGAGTGAACCAGCAGAATGGAAAGTTGATTAATTCCTCCTTTTCTTCCTTTCCACCCTTCTCCTCCTTCCCCTCTTCCCCTCTGTCCTACTCTCTTCCCCCTTTCTCTGTACTCTACCTTTCAAACAAATACAGCTTTTAAAGATTTTCAAATCTTTGAAAGAAAAGATTTTGTGAGCCAAAGAATCCCTTTTAATTTGCCTTGGAGATTCTTAAGAGGGAGATAATGCCTTCAAAGTGTTCAGACCAACAAGAAATAAGATCCTCAGGTAGGAGAAGATGTGTTATTAGAATTTAGAGGCAGAGCCCCAGGTTCCTGTAGGCTCTAGAGGACACAGGTTCTTGAAGTCTGGGAGAACCACTGAACCTCCTTTGGAGTATGTATACTTTCAACTGTAAAAAGAGTTGGGGCTTTACTACTTCTAAAGGTCCTCCCAGAGCTGTTATAACTGTATTTTTATTCATTCATAAGATTTAAAAAGATGTATCTATTTTTAAAAAAGATTTATTTATTTTTATTGAAAGGCGGATATGCAGAGAGGAGAGACAGAGAGGAAGATGGTTCACTCCCCAAGCGGCCGCAATGGCTGGAGCTGAGCTGATCCAAAGTCAGGAGCCAGGAGCCTCTTCCAGGTCTCCCACTCGGGTGCAGGGTCCCAATGCTTTGGGCCATCCTCGACTGTTCTCCCAGGCCACAAGCAGGGAGCTGGATGGAAAGCGGGGCTGCCAGGATTAGAGCTGACAAGTATATGGGATCCCGGGCATGTAAGACGAGCACTTTTAAGCACTATGCTATTGCGCTGGGCCTGAGATGTATCCATTTTTATAGGAAAGGCAGATTTCCAGAGAAGGAGAGATAGAAAGATCACTGTCTGCTGATTCACTTCCCAAGCGGCTGCAACAGCTGGAACTGAGCTGATCTGAAGCCAGGATTCAGGAACTTCTTCCGGGTCTCCCACACAGGGTGCAGGGTCCCAATGCTTTGAGCCATCCTCGCCTGCTTTCCCAGGCCACAAAGGGAGCTGAGCATAATACTGGGTCAGTACTGAGTACTGACTGCTATCTCCCATGGTGTACACTACCAGGGAGCTGAGACCAGAACTCAGCTAGGAACTAGAGCTTGAAGTAGGCTCTCTGACAGGATGTGGGCATTCCAAGTGAAGTCTGGATTATGTTTTGTAATTGTTATAAAGATAGAAAGCATATATTCTCTCAGCCTAAAGAAAACTATAGAAGAGGCTGTAAGAAGGTTGATAGACAAAAGATCTTTTTCTTCTGAAAGAGGGGTAGAAAGTGAAAGTATCAATATAAGGAAAGTTTAAGTTGGAAAATGTAAAAATTACTGGCATGTCCAAATATGAGTCTTGTCAAACTCAAGTACCTGGAAATGCCATTTTCTTGTTTGTTTCAGTGTATTTTTAAAAAAAAGGTCATCTTTTCTGTTATTGAAAGAGAGAGATCCAGAGAAAGGGCATTTCTCCCCCGGCTCACTCCCTAAGTGGCCACAGTGGTTGGGCCTGGGATAGGCTGAAGCTTAGAGCCAGGAGCTCCTTCAGGGTCTCCTGTTTGGGTGACAGGGACCCAGCTACTTGAACCGTCACTTGCTGCCTGGCAGGGTGTGTAACATAAGCCAGAGCCAGAATTTGAACCCAGACACTCAAGAATGGGTGTCTTAACCCAGATTCTTACCTATTCAGTTTGTTCTTTTAATGTTTTCATGCGTGTTGCCTATATGTGCTATGATCTTAGTGATGCTGGAGCATTCATTGGCAGGGTGTAGCATGGTACAGATTATAGAAGCAGACAGGTTCTATTTCTGACTTTACTATTTGCAAATTACAAATTATCTCTGAATATTTTAAGCCTCAGTTTCTCCAAGTGTAAAATGGTTTCTATCTCATAGATTTGTTCCAAGAGTTAAATCAGTTAATGCATGTAAAGGGTATTAGAAAATAGAGTTCAATATCTGTGAACTATTACCATTATTAACAGTATCAAGGTCAGTAATGACAGTAAAGCACTTTGTTGTGCTGTAGAAAAATATGAGTGGATTGCTAAGATGAGCTGTGACAACCAGAGGGTGGTGAATTCTCACTACTGGTTTCCTAGGTGCAGCTCTCTGGGGACATCTGCTGGTTATCGAGTATATCTGAGTTGTGAATAGAGATTGGGTTTTTTTTGTTTGTTTGTTTTTGTTTTTTTTTTTGGTAAGACAGAGGTGTCTGCAAAGTGACCAGAGGAGTCGGGAAAGAAAAGAGAAGGGGAAAGCACCTCCTGAGATAGAGCCTGGAGGTGGGGTTCCTCTTGAAAGGAGAGGGAGAGAGTGACACCGGAGATTTGTTGAAGTGAAGATCCAAGAAAGGGGAAAATAAACATTATAATGTTAGAGTTTTTTCTATGCCACAGGACCTCTGTGTTAAGTCAGATAGCTATCAGCTTATTTGCATTTTTAAGTTCCTAGAAGATGCTTAGGAAAGGAGGGTATCCCACTGAAGAAAACCCACCCTCCTTAACACCCACGACCATCTGTACTAGTCTGCCACTGCCCACACCTCTGTTTCTTCCTCCTCCTTTTTTTTTTTTTTTTAAAGATTTTATTCATTTTATTACAGCCAGATATACACAGAGGAGGAGAGACAGAGAGGAAGATCTTCCGTCCGATGATCCACTCCCCAAGTGAGCCGCAACGGGCCGGTGCGCACCGATCCGATGCCGGGAACCAGGAACCTCTTCCGGGTCTCCCACGCGGGTGCAGGGTCCCAATGCATTGGGCCGTTCTCAACTGCTTTCCCAGGCCACAAGCAGGGAGCTGGATGGGAAGCGGAGCTGCCGGGATTAGAACCGGCGCCCATATGGGATCCCGGGGCTTTCAAGGCGAGGACTTTAGCCGCTAGGCCACGCCGCCGGGCCCCCTCCTCCTTTTTTTTTAAAATGTAGCATATATTACATTGATGATATCCCTTCTGCTCTGTTTTCAACACTTGCTAGACCCACCTAGAAGTGAGCTCTGGGCTAGTGCTGGGTACAATTCCAGGCCTTTAAAACACTAGTTGTCATTTCTCATCATTTAAAGGGTAACACTTCTCATTTTCTCGCATGTGATTGGTACTGTTGAGGAATTAGAAATATTTTTTTTTAAAGATTTATTTATTTTTATTGCAAAGTCAGATATACACAGAGGAGGAGAGACAGAGAGGAAGATCTTCCATCTGATGATTCACTCTCCAAGTGAGCGCAACGGCCGGTGCTGTGCCGAACCAAAGCCAGGAACCTCTTCCAGGTCTCCCACATGGGTGCAGGTCCCAAGGCTTTGGGCCATCCTCCACTGTTTTCCCAGGCCACCAGCAGGGAGCTGGATGGGAAGTGGAGCTGCTGGGATTAGAACCAGTGCCCATATGTGATCCCGGCGTGTTCAAGGTGAGGACTTCAGCCGCTAGTCTACGCCGCCGGGCCGGGAATTAGAAATGTTGTCACGAAGGCAGAAATACAGTTCAGGGCCTCAGGCACAGAGACCTTGAATTCAAGAAGACAGAAGTTTAAAGTACTGTTTGATTAGAATCATGGCAATTCATTTCTTTTTCCAACCAGAGGCAAAGAAAATTTAGTTTTCTGGACTGAATGATGGCAACAGTGCAGAATAAAGAAGGTGAGTTGAGAGGGATGTTTGCTGCGTCCACCGCTCCCACCTTCACGTTCTGGAGTGTTTCCCACCCGTGAACTGTTCAGTTCTCATGTGTGTGGGTGACGACTCCATTCAAGTTACCACTCTGCTGGATGCTTTGGGAAGACAGATATGGAAACAGACCTCTTAGGCTTATATTTTGATTTACTCAGTGGTTCCCAAACCTGGCCTGAATCAACTGGTCATGTAAAATAACAGATTTCTGAGCCTCACTCCAATCTGCTTCACTAGACTTCCAGAGCTGGGGGTTGGAGTGGTGGGGGAGAGAGCTAGGAAACTGAATTTGTTAAAAGTTCTCTCTATAGAATTCTGATATGGGTAATGCTTTAGTTGCCATTAGACTATGCTTCATAAATCTCATCGGATGATCAAATTTCTTTCAGAATGTGGGAAGGGACCAAAGAAAACCTTTGCTCCACCTACACAAAAATCCCATTTTCTGGTACCTTGTGATCCTAAGGCACCGAACACAGAGACTCTGGGGGTGAAAGCCCCAGAAGCAAAGGCCAGGCCACGCCCCCCAAAGTCCAGATTAGAGATGAATGAAGAGAAAGCAGACACAGAGAATGGCTCAGGCATTGGCCAGGAGCAAAAAGGAAAGACTCCAGAGAAGAAGCAAAACAAGCAAGCTGTGAAGAAAGAAAAGGTATGGCTCACCCTGATGGGCTCTGCAGCACAGTTCATTCTGGTTTACAGTGAGTCGGGCCAGACAAACAGAATCTTCTCATGGTAGGAAAATCTGTTCTGTGGCTTTAGGTTTATAAATTCTTTTCTGGAGCATCCGTTTTCTTCTCAAAGAGGTAAAACATGTTTTGATGAAATTGCTTAGCAGGAAACAGTGTATGAGGTGGGATGGAAAAGGTGTAGAAGTGGGCAGACTATCAACTTTATTATGTTCTTTGCCTCCTTTATTCCCAGTCTCTGAGGTGGCACTTACATTATTAGGTGTATTAAGTTCTCTTGCTTTTGGTGTTGTGAATTTATTGTCTTGTCTGAAAGGGAGCGCATGGGAAGAGAATCACTTTTCCTGTCACTCTTGTCTCTTCAGGGAAGATCAAGTCTTACGAATGCAGAATTTGAAGAGATTGTCCAGATTGTGCTCCAGAAGTCCCTGCAAGAGTATGAGGGCCTGGCTTGTCAGGAGAGCAGAGGGGCTTTGGGTAGGTCATGGACTGTTACCTCAGGGTAGAACTGGTCAGAGGGCTTCTCTCCTCTAGTATCTTCCTCAGTAAGAGAGTGTTAGGTGGTGAGACTTCCAAATTAACAGGTTATAGTTAAATCATCTTAGATAAAGGACACAGAATGTATGAAAAGCAGATCATATTTACTTCAGAAGTTAAATATAGTCAGCTAAATTTTTCAAATGAATTTTAATTTCATTTCTATGTTTCTAGTCTACCTAGAAAAGGTAAATTGTTTTTCCAAGATTTGAAGAACTTAATCTATTCTTGTATGTTTCTGTTTTTAATATTGTATTTGAATATGCTCAGGAATTTGATTTTAGAATTAAGAATTCTGTAGTGTAGGTCTTGCGGGCTTCTCCATGGGTCAGGAAGTGAAGATGATGTGAGGCTTCAGCCATCTTAGGTGTGCTACTCTGACTTTGGTGAACAAATATAAAATGCAGTATGTGCAGGTTTTTTAGATACACAACAAAATTCTGAAATGATGCAGATCAGTCTGGACAGGATTATAGAAAATAAGAGATTTATAGCTTTTCCTGGAAATGTGAAGATGTGAAGTTCTGCATGTGGCGTGTTTGTTGGTAGTGGTTAAGATGCTGCTTGGGATGCCTCGCCCGAGTGCCTGGTTTGAATTCCAGCTCTACTTCCAGTTCCAGCTTCCTGTGGATATGCAGTCTGGGAGGCAGCGGCTAATGCTCAGGTGTTTGAGACCCTCTCCACATCTGGGAAGACCCAGCTGGAGTTCAGGCTTTGAGCTTTTGGCTTGGGCTGGCCTAGCCCTGCGTGTTTTAGCCATTTGAGGAATAAAAACAATGGAGAAATCTTTCTCTGCCTTTCAAATAAGAACTAATCTCTTAAATATAAAAAAATAAAGTTACAGGCAACAGGGAATAGAATATTTTAAATGACTTATTTATTTTTATTTGAAAGGCAAAGGGGAGATAGAGAAGCTCTTCCATCTGGTGGCTCACTCCCTGAATAGCTGTAACGGCCAGAGCTAAGCCGATCCAAAGTTGGGAAAAAGGAGCCTCTTTGGATCTCCCACTTGGGTGCAGGGTCTGGAGGACTTGGTGCGTCCTCCACTGCTTTCTCAGGTCATACACAGAGCGCTGGATTGGAAGTGGAACAGTGGGGACTTAAACTGGTGCCTTGTGGTGCCAGGTTGTTGGCACCACAGGGTGGAGAATTAGCTTACTGCGCCACTGTGCCTGCCACAGGGAATAGATAATTTTAATGAATAGTTATAATTAGGAAATACCAAAGTTATTATTTTTCTTGTATTGCTTCTCTAGTTACAGATTTTTTTTTTTGGAGGGATGGGATCTGACTTTCATTTTTCAGATACTTCCTGTGCCCAGTCCATGGTATGTACTGGATCAGACAAAGTGCCAGGAAATGCTGCTTCTGCTACTGGTAATGATGCTGTTGATGGGTAAGTTTATCCCAGTGTGGCAAGTGGAACCCAGATTGGGCTGAACAGTGGTTAAGACTTGTATCCTGTTTCTTTCTTTGTTTCTTTCTTTCTTTTGAAGATTTATTATTTTTATTACAAAGTCAGATATACAGAGAGGAGGAGAGACAGAGAGGAAGATCTTCCGTCCGATGATTCACTCCCCAAGTGAGCCGCAACGGCCGGTGCTGCGCCGATCCGAAGCCGGGAACCTGGAACCTCTTCCGGGTCTCCCACGTGGGTGCAGGGTCCCAATGCATTGGGCCGTTCTCAACTGCTTTCCCAGGCCACCAGCAGGGAGCTGGATGGGAAGTGGAGCTGCCGGGATCAGAACCGGCACCCATATGGGATCCCGGGGCATTCAAGGCGAGGACTTTAGCCACTAGGCCATGCCGCCGGGCCCTCTTTTTTTTTTTAAAGATTTATTTATTTTTGTTACAAAGTCAGATATATATACACAGAGGAGGAGAGACAGAGAGGAAGATCTTCCATCCGATGATTCACTCCCCAAGTGAGTGCAATGGCCGATGTTGTGCCGATCCGGAGCCAGGAGCCAGGAGCCAGGAACCTCCTCCAGGTCTCCCATGTGGGTGCAGGGTCCCAAGGCTTTGGGCCATCCTCGACTGCTTTCCCAGGCCACAAGCAGGGAGCTGGATGGGAAGTGGAGCTGCCAGGATTAGAACCGGCGCCCATATGGGATCCTGGTGCATTCAAGGCGAGGACTTTAGCTGCTAGGCTACACCGCCGGGCCCTGTATCCTGTTTCTGTACATTTCTCTTGGCTCAGGAAAGATACTGATTTGAGTTGGGAAGAACAGGCAAGAAGATGGACAGAGTAACATCAGAAAGCTGTAGAGAGCCTTGAATTCTACTGCATTTCTTTTCTTTTTTTTTTTTTAAGATTTATTATTTTATTACAGCCAGATATACAGAGAGGAGGAGAGACAGAGAGGAAGATCTTCCGTCCGATGATTCACTCCCCAAGTGAGCCGCAACGGCCGGTGCTGCGCCGATCCGAAGCCGGGAACCTGGAACCTCTTCCGGGTCTCCCACGCGGGTGCAGTGTCCCAATGCATTGGGCCGTCCTCAACTGCTCTCCCAGGCCACAAGCAGGGAGCTGGATGGGAAGCGGAGCTGCCGGGATTAGAACCGGCGCCCACATGGGATCCCGGGGCTTTCAAGGCGAGGACTTTAGCCGCTAGGTCACGCCGCTGGGCCCTGCATTTCTTTTCTCATTGGGTTCTTTCAGATGAAGAGTACTGGGAATTACTCTTTTATTTATTTACTTATTTTTATTTTTATTGAAAAGTCAGATATACAGAGAGGAGGATTGATGCATTCCCCAAGTGGCTGCAACAGCCGAAGCTGAGCCGCTGTGCAGCTAGGAGCCAGGAGCTTTTTCTGGGTCTCCCACATGGGTGTAGGGTCCCTAGGCTTTGGATTGTCCTCAACTACTTTTCCAGGCCACAAGCAGGGAGCTGGGTGGGAAGTGGGCCACAGGGGTTAGAAATGGCGCCCATGTGAAATCCTTGCAAAGTAGCCTCTAGGCTACTGCGCTGGACCTGGGAATTACTTTTTTTTTAACCTTTTTATTAAAAAAGAATCCTTCATTTTTTGAGATAAATCATACTCTTATTGTAAATCATACTCTAGAAATTTTTATCTGTGGAGAAAGTGAAGTCATTACTGTGATGAGGGCATCTTAGCCAAAATGTATTCCTTTGTTAGGTTGTTTCAGAAGAGTGGTGTTGAACATTTGCCATGTTTTTCATTTGAAAAAAAAAAATCCTGCTTTCAGAGAGAAGATGATAGTAATTCATGCTACAGAGACTTCAGCCCCTCAAGAAGACAAAGCTGTCCCTGTGTTCAGAGCATCTAAGCAAGGCCGCCCAGATCCTGCACCGTCTGAGAAGAAATCGAACAGACCTCGGTTAAGCAAAAGAAAGAGGGAAGCCCGTAAGTATAGTTACCTAACTATACTTGGATGCCTTGCTTAAGGGACTTGGAAGAGTGGGTACACTGAGAATTTTCACTCCATGGTTTGACACTACTCAGCTATGACTCTTCTTCTCTGGTCTTTACTGTTTGCAAAGATTCTTTTTTTTATCCCACAGTGTTTTGTTTTATATTCACAGAGGATGAGAAGATGGAGAGTGGCCAAGGTGGACATGAGCACAGACAGAAAAATGAACCAAAGAAAATGATTCAAGATCTGTCTCAGATAAGTGGTGAGCATACGGAGATTAAAGTGGTTTGGGTGAGTTCAGCTGTAGTTTGGAACACCCACTTGAGCTGAACATTGTGATGGATTAGAGCGGCAAGGGTTAACATCTCAGAAAACTCCACGAAGACTGGTGACTATTACTCATAACTGCTTGTTAGAGGGTATGCTGTGATTTGAGGAAGAGAAATATTTTGTTCATTCAGTTGTTTATTCATATAATCCCTAGTTATGACTACTGTGTACTGGGCATTTTAGATGGTACCCAGGGAAAAAAACTAGGATGTGATCATAAAGAACAGAAATTTAGGGGCATGTGTTATTGCAGGTGCCAGGAAAGGAGGGAATAAGAAGAGTCCTTGGTCATGTTAGATGCTACCATGGGAGTTTAAGACTTGAAAATTCTCAAAGATATCACAGTTAGGAAGCTCTTAGGGGCTTGGTGATAGCTACTGTATTTTTTGAAAATACTTATTCCCATTATAAAGGCAAATTTATAGAGGAAAGGAGAGACAGAAAGATGTTCCATCCACTGATTTACTCCCCCACTGGCTGCAATGGCCAGAGTTGAACTGATCTGAACCCAGGAGCTTCTTCCTGGTTTCCTATGTGGGTACAGGCTTTGGGTCATTCTCCACTGCTCTCCCAGACCACAAACATGGAGCTGGATGGGAAGTGGAGCAGCCAGAACACAAATTGGCACTTGTATGGGATGCCAGCACATGGAGGTGGCGGGGGGTTAGCCAGTTGAGCAATTGCACCAGCCTGCAGATCTGCCTTTCTGATAAATAAATGTTAAAAAAAAGAAAATAGGTAATCTTGTCTGCATAGAGCCTAATTTCTATGTTAGATAGCAAATATATGGAATTTCCAAGAAGACATTGGAGTTTTTTAAAGATTTATTCTAGTTTTTTGAAAGGCATATGTAGAGAGGGAAAGATAGATCTTTCATCTGAAGGTTCACTCTCTGGCCACAACGACCAGGGCTAGGCTAGGCCAAATGCCAGGAGCCTGTCTGGGTCTCCCATATGTGTGTCTGGGCCCAAGGACTTGAGCCTTCTGCTGCTGCATTCCTAGGCATATTAGCATGGAGCTGGATTGGAAGTGGAACATCTGGGACTCGAACTTGTGTGCATATGGGGTGCTGGTGTTGTAGTTAGCAACTTAACTGATTGATTATACCACTAATGGCTTCAGACATTTGGAAATTTTATGATATGAAACAAATTCGATTATATAGTGTATTAGTGTGTCCCATATTAATATAAATAGAAGATAATCTTGGAGAAAACAGGATTGAACACACACAAAAAAATCAGAACAGAAAGTATAAGGAATAAAGAAAAAAATGGCTGAAGTTTAGTTTGTGTGTAGGTGTGTATGTGTAGGTGTGTATGTGTAGGTGTGTGTGTGTAGGTGTGTGTAGTTAAGAGGCAGGGAGAGACAGAGAGACTTTCCATCTACTAGATTGTTTTCCAAATACTCAGAAACCAAGAACTCAATCCACATCTTCCACTTGGGTGCCGGGGACCTACCTATTTGAGTTCCGCCTGCTATCTTTCAAGGCATTCTGATATGAGATATGGCATTCTAAGTGACGTCTTAACTGCTGCATCGAACACCTGCCCTGAAATGGTTTCAGTTGTAGAATGAGTAGTATGATTTGCACATACTTGGAAGAAAATTCTAGAAAGACTGCAAGTAAGGTAATCCAGGTCATTGAATCATTCTTTCTATGGTTTTTATTTTTTAAAATGTATTCTACTTTGAAAGCTCTGTATGGAGAGAGAGAGATAAATCTTCCATCTTCTAATTCACTTCCCAAATGACTACAATAGCTGGAAGTGAACCAGTCCAAAGCCAGGAGCTAAGGACTTTTTCTGGGTCTCCCAAAGGGGTGCAGGGACCCAAGGCTTTGGGCCATTCTCTGCTGCATTCTCAGGTGTGAATAGGGAGCTGGATGGGAAAGTCATCCATATAGGACGATGGTTCTGTAGGTGCAGGATTAGCCTGATACATGCTCAGACCCTTCCAAGGAATGTTCTGGGTGGAATTTTAAACAGAACTAAATGGTTTTTTTCGTTCAGTTTTATATGATCTCAGATGTGCCCGTTGAAAACTTTTGGGGTACTATAGATTCCATTGAACCAATTTCCAGTTTGTCCAAATAAGTTGGTGTTGCTGTATCTTGTGTTTCTCAATACCCCTGCAGACACTGGATTTTAGGCTGGGAGAGAGGTGCTTGTGAGTTGAATTGTGATTATAGTGAATCTCAGCTTCTTGCTACAAGTAAATTCTTTCTGTTTCTCAGTTACCAAGAGGAGATGAGTCCTGGAGCAGGAAGTGGAAAGAGGAGTCCCCAGTAGAGAAGTAGTAGTGACCTAAGTAAGCTTGGGCCATACAAGAAATGCTCCCTAAGGAAATACTATCCATGTGAGAAGTAGAAGAAGCTCAGGTTGGCTAAAGTTTAGCATATGCCCAGTATGAAAAAGAAAACCAACCTGATTGGAATTCAGGAACTAAGGGGAAGCAAGATTGGAAAGTGGCTCAGGGTAAGTGGAAGAAGCCATACTTTTTTAAAAAGGGGTTTATTTACTATTTAAAAGGCAGGTTTAGAGAGAGAAAAGACACAGAGATCTTCCCTTTACTGGTTCACTCCCCAAATGGATAATGAAAGGAGAGAATGACAAGTAGAAGGTAGAAGGTTTTCAGATGATTTGGAGATAAAATTGTCAGGATTTGGTAATGAATTGGGTATCGGAGGACGGGTACAGGAAGGAGAGAATGTCAAGAGTGGTTTTGGTTTGAGCAGTTACATGAAAGGAAGCAGAGGAGAGTGGAAGAACTAATCTGTGTCATGAGACTAAGCATCAGGTTTGAGACCCTTGGGTGACATCCAATCAGTGATGTCCAAGAGCAAACTGGCTATAGGAATCTGAGGCTCAGGACAGGGTGGACGTGTGCAGCCACATGCTGAACATGGATTGCAAAGCTATGAGAATGGCTGAGTTTGCCTCAGGAGAAAAGTGTAGCATGGGGCTTTGGCACATCACTTACTTAGAGACAGGGTGGAGTGCCCAGCCAAGAAGTGAGGCTGGTGCTGCCAGAAAGGGGTGTGGGGGGATGGAGAGTGAGTTGTCACACAACCCAGGAAACTGGTATTTCCAGATTAAGCAGTTCATTCAAATCAATTGTGATGCTGCGTTCATTATCATTGGCCATATGTATAGATGTCTAGTATAGCTTCCAGAGTAGTTTCTTCTCTTGTGAGTTACTTGAATAGAAACAAAAATTTGCATAATTCTGACATTGGAAATTTTCTCCTGAACCACAGATATTCTATTCCGTATCATTAGGATGATTTTTGCCACTCATTTTCGTATGAATACTCGTTAATTTCACAATCAGCCATTTATTTTGCTAATCTTGATGAACTTCGCTCCCGTCAAGATTTATTTACTTATTTGAAAGGCAATCTCTTCTATCTGCCGGTTCACTATTCTACAAATGGCCCAAACAGCTGATGCTTGGTCAAGCCAAAGAAAGGAACCTGGAACTCCATTCTGGTCTGCCATGGGGTGGCAAGTGTCCAAGTATTTGGGCCATGATCTGGTATTTTCCCAGATACATTACCAGGGAGCTGGATCAGAAGTGAAGTAGCTGGGACGCAAACCAACACTCCCATATAGAATGCTGGTATCTGAAGCAGCAGCTTAACCTGATATGCCCACGATACTGGTCCTTCAAATTTATTTACTTATTCATCTGTATGAACTTTTATGGCCCCCAGCTCTTCTCCCACTCTTTTTTCCCCTTAAAAGTCTTACTAGCTCACATTTGTATAGTCAGCACTGTTACTGACAATGCTTTGTTTGAAAGAAAGTCGTCAACCAATAGTTTGTTCTTTAAGATTAAGTCATTGAGAAAGTGGCCCATCATATGTGATGTTTTGAAAGAACCTGAATAAAAGTCACCTTTTCTGAGGGAAGATTTCAGTGGATTAAGGACTGTGTGTGTGTGTATGTGGTGCTGGGGGACTAGAGGTTTATTATGAAAGATCCTTCTTTTTAAGAGATCTATTTATTTATTTTTAAAGACTTACCTATTTTTATTGGAATGGCAGATTTACAGAGAAGGAGAGACAGAGATCTTCAGTCTGCTACTTGACTCTCCAAATAGCTGCAATGACCAGAGCTAAGACTGTCCGAAGCCAGGGACCCTTGTGGGGCCCACAGCCATGGGATAACTAGGACCGTGGCTACCGATGTGGAAGTAGCTTAAGTGATTTTTCTCTAGCAAGTTTCAACTGCAGGAGTGTTAGCACAGGAAAGATAGAGGGTGAATTCGTTCCAGGTGCTGTTTTCCATCTGGGTGAGGGGGAAGGGCAGAGGGAAAAGGGGCTGAAGGTGTCTGTGGATGTGCCTAAGGAAGTGTGATGGGATCGAAACTGTATAGTGTGTGGTTAAGGAATGGAAAGGGCAGGGTGTAGACTGGAGGACCAGATAAAGTAAGCATTGCCAGCAAACCAGTGAAACACTCTCTTTAATCAGAGTGGTAAGAAGCTCAGAGGGTGCACGTTTCCTGTAGATGACTTTTTGGGGTGTGGGTGTGGGTCAGGGTCACCAGGGAGTGTGAAGAAAGAGTCAAGAAACTGTGAGAATGGGGTGCTTTGTGAGGTATTCCTGTGGAGGCATTGGGCATGTGGAATGAAGGCAGTGTGGAAAGAAGGCTGAACTAGGTGCCAGCATCTTTGCAAGGAAGGTGAGAAGCTGAGTGGAACTCATGGCATGGTGAATGGCTTAAGGAAGGAAGGGTTTTTGTTGGAGGAGGGGAATAGTAAAACAGGAAGTAAGGATGAGATGATGCTAGCCCATTTGCTATCCTGACAAACACGGAGGAAGGCATAAGGAAGGAGCTCAGAGATCTGTTGTATGTGTGGGTTTGTGGAATCAGGTATGGGCAGTGTCTGGTGGGTCTCTAGGCTTCAAAGAGGAGGGAGAGGTTCAGCAAGAAGTTGGTGTGTGGACATTTGTTCAAGTCTGGAATTTTAGAGAGCACAGTGAAAGTGTTTGGGAGGCTGCATGGGACGTGGGTCAGCTTAGGAGATATGAGGATACAGAATGGGCAGTGGGAGTTTGGAAGGCAGTAAAATAAGAAAAGCTTGGCCTTCAAGCAGGGCCCAAAGTAAGTATTGATAAACAAACAGTGGACTGCGATCTGTCTTTTGGAGGAGGATGGTCCCACTGGTTGCAACTTGGTGACTTGCTCATCAAGGTATGGTTGAGAACTCTGGATACAGACAAGAGACGCTGGTTTCCTCTGAAGAACTTCCAGTAGTGTGTGCCAGCAGAGGATGAGATCCCATCTGGAAAACTGCCAGGCATCCTTTCTGTTTGAGAACTGTCAGTAGCAGAAACACTCGTTTCTGCTCAGTGTGGGATAAAGGAGATGTGAAACTTGCATTCTAAGCTCAGCTGTGTCATCAAGGTAGGCTGATTTTCAACAAGCCAGTTAATTTCTCTGAGGCTTGATTTTTTTTCCTTCTTGCAAGTCAATGAAAATGTGGTTCTGGGTTTTAGAAGGTTCTATTGATTATTGGGATCAAAGAAGAAAGTATTTTTGAGTCTCTTATTTCAGGCTTAATTTATTTGAGAGGGGGAAAGGGAGAAAAGGAGGAAGAAGAGTAAACGCGCGCGCACACGTGAGGGAGGGAGGGAGAGAGAGAAAAAGAAAGAAAGTGGGGAAGCACGTTGCAGCACGAATGAGCCAAGGGCAAGCAAGCCCATCTGCAGTGGTTGCAAATGGCTGGGACTGGGCCAAAACCAAGACCTGAGAACTCAGTCCAGGTCTTCCATGTGGTGGTGGGAACCCATCTGAGTCCTCCCTGCTGTCCCCTGCAGTATGGTTAACAGGAAGCTCGAGTCCGGAGCCAGGGATTGAACCCAGGCATTCTAACTAGAGAACGGGCATCTTAACTGCGTCTGAGCCACTAAGTTGAATTTCATTTTTTTTTCCATCATAGGTCAATATCTAGTTTGGGTCCAGTGTTCTTCCTCGAACTGTGAGAAATGGAGGCGGCTGCATGGGAATATTGACCCCTCGGTTCTTCCAGACAACTGGTCTTGTGCTCAGAATCCAGGTAAAAGGGTGGAAATGTTTTTGTCCTGTTTTCTGGGTCCTCCCCTGTTCTTTCCCTGAACATACCCTTCAGATTAACCACGATGTAAGTACAGTCAGCCCTCTAAGGGTTGTTGTAACTGTTGGAAGAGAGGAGGGCTCTTGCGACAGCTATGTAGGAATGACTTCAGGGCAGAGAGGGCTGTTTTCTCTGAGGAGGGGCCTTGTATCCAAAGGGCTGTGTGGAGGAAGTCCATTTTCCTCAGCATTACTCTAATTCAGTCAATCCCGATTAGAATATCGGAGTTGGGATGGTGGATAGGGAGGAATATAGGGCTGTGTGGGGTAACAGGTACAGGAGACTCAGTGAGCCTATAACTCCAGTATGTTTGGATTTGTCTCTAAGAGATAATGATCACCTAGTCCAGCCAGATTCCGTATCAGATGAGAGAACAGTTCCAGAGAAACTACTCCCCTCTTGTTCCATGGATGGGAGCAGAATCAGATGCTGTGGGCTGTGGGCAGGAGTTGGCATTTCTTTCTCTGGAGCCTTGCAGGCTTCACTCCTTCCCATTCTGACTGCAGTTGCTTTCCTTCATAGGCCTTTATTCTTCCATACCTTCCCCATGCATCCCTTGGACCCCATGCTGGATCCTTCTTCCCCATTGCCTTACCCAAATTTTCGCCTTATGAGTCTCTTCACACATCTGCATTCCTTCTCTCTTTGGCAGACTTGAAGTATAATAGCTGTGATATTCCTGAAGAGAGCTGGACAGGACGTGACAGTGAGGTGGCCTATGCTACCTACATCCCAGGATCCATCATCTGGGCCAAGCAGTATGGTTATCCCTGGTAAGGCAGCAGGAGGACAATAGAGCATCCTTGGCATCCGTAGTAGATGGAGGGAGGGAAGGCCATGGAAAGTGCTTGTGATATAAAAAAATACTTGCCTTACAAACAAGCATGGGGTTGCTAGGAGTGGAGGGTGGGGGTAGAGGGAGATAAAATGTCAAGCTTAGAGGCGAAAACGGTGTCTCCCTGGAAAAAAACAGATCTGATAATGCTACCCTGAGTGAGTAGGAAAGGTAGGGTAGATCCAAGGTGTTTTAAGAAGGATTTATGTGTTTATTTGAAAGGCAGAACAACAAGGGACCCACACGCGCACGTGCACATACACATACATCTCCCACGTGCTAGTTCATACCTCAGTGCAGCAGTGATGGATGGACCAAGCTGAAGCTAGGAGCCCAGAATTCCATCTGATCTACCACATGGCTGCAGGAGCCCAAGTACTGGAGCCATTGTCTGCTTCTTTCCCAGGCAGCAAGTTTTTTTATTATTTAAGTCTGGACTAGGTTGACACCAGAAACCCAGCGCTCAGTTCAGCTTTCTCACGTGGGTAGTAGGTCCCTGACTGCTTGAGTTACTGTTTGCTGCCTTCCAGGACACATGTAGCAGAAAGCTGGGATCTGAAGTATGTCCAGGACTCAAATCAGACACTTGTGGGGGTGTGGGTATCCCAAGGGTGTCTTAACAGCCATGCCAAATGCCCACCCCTAAAGCGTTTTTTACAGTTAAGGTGAGTGACAGACACAGAATTAAAGAGGATGAGGGTGGTGGGTAGTTTATTGGTAGATTTTCTCCTCAGATGATTTTGTTCTTAGAGTTGTGGAAGGGCATAGAGGGTAAGATAACTTTACTAAACTGGTTTTGAGTTTCTCCTTTGGTGACCACTGGAGGGGGCTGACAGGCAGGGAATGAGATCTGTCTTTTGGATCCTTTGCTTGCCAAACATGTTGCACTTTTTCCTCCACGAGGAGCTTGTGCTCTGTCCATCTGACCCCTTTTCTTCCACTTACTGTACCTATCTGACTTCCAGGTGGCCCGGCATGGTAGAATCTGATCCTGACCTGGGGGAATATTTTCTTTTTGCCTCTCACCTTGATTTATTGCCGGTGAGTTTTCTAATGTAGACCAAAGTAATGAACAGGTGCATCCTAACAGAAGCAGGCACACCCAGTGGACACACAGGAGAATGAACAGAGACAAGCGCTTATGGAAAGAAACCTGTTTTTCATTAAATACCCTTGTGAGGGCGTTTGTAAGGTTTTATATATACATATATGCAGAACTCCAGAGAGAGAGATATAGTCTTCTGTCAGCTGGTTTATTCCCTGATGATTGCAATGCCTGTGGCTGGGCCAGGCTGAAGCCACGAGCCTGGAACTCCATACAGATCTCCCACAGGGATGGCAGGGGCCCAAGTACTTGGGCCATCTTCTTCTGCTTCCCTAAGTGCATTAGCAGGAAGCTGGGTCAGAAGTGGGGCATCCAGGACTAGAACCAGTGTTCATATGGGACACTAGTGTTGCAGGGGAGCAGCTTAACTCACTGTGCCACAGTGCCAGTCCAATACAGTTTTGATAAATAACACTTCGGCTAAAATCCCTGAGGTCAGAATGGAAAAAAGAGTGGCATGAGGTTGGGTGGGTAAGTCAAGCTTCAGGGGCAGAGGAGGTCCAGTGCTTTGTGAGTCTCCTGTTCTCCCCCACCCTTTTCTGGTGAGAGGAGAAAAGCAAGGAGTACAGGAGCCCTGACGGGACCATCTTTTATTTCAGTCTAAATATCATGTGACATTTTTTGGAGAAACTGTTTCTCGAGCCTGGATCCCTGTCAACATGCTGAAGAACTTTCAGGAGCTGTCCCTGGAGCTGACAGGAATGGTGAGCAAATCTGGAGGTTCTGTTGTGATTCCAAGAACTGGGAAGTGAAACCCACCCTTTATTTCACCTGCTTTTCTCCCAGAGGGAATCCAGTTGGATGCAAGACAAAGTCCCTGTTGTAAGCAGACATGCTGAGGCACCGTTGTTCATGAGGATCTTTGTATAGGCTCATGGTGGTGTAATACACATACATTGTATAGGCTCAGTGTTCTGTGTCTGCAAACAGAGGGCCTTTCTGAGGGTTGAGGTTTTTATAGTTAAGCTAGAGCAACAGTGGCAGACATGAGTGCCAGGTTAACCTCAGATTTCTCCATCTCAGTGCTGTGGATCCCCTAGGCTGAGTGGCACTTCATTGTGGGAGTGTTTCTGCAGGATTGTTGGCAGCTTCCCTGAGCTCTGCTGGGGTTTAGTCAGCAATGCCCTACACCCCTGTCCTGCTCCTGCTTATGACAACAAAAAAGTTCCAGGTACTGATTGGGGGATGCAGAATCTCCCCTAGGTGAGAATCACTAGATTGGCTAACTTATATTTCTTCTCTATATTCACTTTGTAGTTTAAAATGAACAGCTTTAAAATGAGCAGAGTCCCAACAGCTCAGAGGCCTTGGATAATCAAGCCATGAGTACAAAGTCAAGAAGCTTGATCAAAGAAATGAGAGGGACATTTGGTCCAGCAGTTGGGTAGCCTATGTCCGTGCTGGAGTACCTGGTGGCTCTGCCTCCTAATTCCAGCTTCCTGCCAACGCAGACTGGGAAACAGTGGTGATGGCTCATTTGGGGGTTTCTGTCACCCATTCAGAGACCTGGATTGAGCTGCCTTCAGCCCAGTGCAGAAGCCTCAGGGAGCATTTGTTTAGTGAACTCAGGAATGGGAGTTCTATCTGTTGCTATCTCAAAACAAAAATTTTTCAGACTCTTAGGAATAGAGTAACCTGAATTTCAGTCTTATATTTCCATGGGATGTGGGACTCACTTTAGAGATGATATGAGAAGATTGGTTGAAAATATTTCTAGGAATCAAGGAATGTACCAGAGGGTTAAGAAAAGCAGTAAATGTCAATGCAGGAGCTGAAACTAAATGTAGTTAAAGATAATGTCTGGGTAGCATTGTGTTGGAATCACTTCATTAATATTTGCTATCATTTTTATTATTTTTTTCTTAATTGAAAGGCAGAATGATAGGAAGGGGAGGAGGCAGAAAGTAGTATCTCCCATTTGCTGGTCCACTCCCCAAATGGCCACAACACTGGGGCTGATGCAGGCTGAAATTAGGAGATGGGAGTTCCCAGGAGGCCTCCCTGGGTGGCAGGGAGCAGCAAGGACTTAGTGCTGCAATGCAGATGCTGGTGTTGCGGGAGACAACTTGGCTCACTGCACCTCAACACAGATCCTTCTGACTCTTTATAAAAGATTTTGTTTGTTCATTAAATATTTGATTATTATTTGAAAGGTAGAGAGGGAGAGATAGATCTTTCATCCATGGATTCACTCCCCAAATGGCCACAACAGCCAAGCCTGGCCAGGCTGAAGCCAGGAACCAGGAGCTTCTACCATGTTTCCCATGTGGGTACAGGAGCCCAAATGCTTGTGCCATCCTTTGATGCTTTCTCAGATCATTAGCAGGGAACTGAATTGGAAGTGGAGCAGCTGGGACTTAACCAGCTCCCATATGGGATGCTGGCATTGCAGGTGGTGCCTTAACACCACAATATTGGCCTCAGAGATGTATGTATCTGTTTATTTAAAAGATTTGTTTATTTTTATTTGAGATGTAGAGTTAGAGGAGAGACAGATCTTTGATTTGCTGGTTCACTCTGCAAATGGCCGCAATTGCCAGAGCTGGTCTGAAGCCAGAAGCTTTTTCTGGGTCTCCCAAGTGGGTGCTGGGTCCCGAAGACTTGAACCATCCTCTGCTGTTTTCCCAGGCCATAGCAGGGAGATGGATTAGAAGTGGAGCCTCCAGGACATGAACCAGTTCCTACTATGCTGGGGTGCTGGCCCAGAGATTTATTTATTTAAAAGACAGGGCATAGGAAGGGAGGAGAGGCCCAGAGAGAGATTTTTCCATCCATTGGTTCACTCTCCAAATGGCAGCAATGTCCAGATCTGACCCAGGCTGAAGCCAGGAGCCAGGAACTCCATTCTGGTCTCGACATGGGTGGCAGGGGCCCAAGTATTTGGGCCATCTTCTGTTACCATTCCCAGCTGTATTAGCAGGAAACTGGACTGAAAGTGGAGTAGCTGACACATGATTTGGCACTGCAGTGTGGTTCCCATTGTCACAAGCATCAATTTTACCCTCTGTGCCTTTGATTACTAATTCTGAAGCTTGAAGTCAGTATTGATTATTGACTCTAACCTTCCTCTGTTTCAGAAAAAGTACCGGAACAAGGACTTCAGCCAGAAGCTGGGGGCAGCCCTAATAATGGCTCAACAGGCAGAACAGATCAGCATTCAGGTGGGAAAGTGTTGAGAAATGTTCTGGTTCCTCTTTTTTTTTTTAAAGAGTTATTTTTATTACAAAATCAGATATACAGAGAGGAGGAGAGACAGAAAGATCTTCCGTCCAATGATTCACTTCCCAAGTGGTTGCAATGACCAGTGCTGCGCCAATCCAAAGCCAGGAGCCAGGAACCTCCTCCAGGTCTCCCACGTGGGGGCAGGGTCCCAAGGCTTTGGGCCATCTTCATCTGCTTTCCCAGGCCACAAGCAGGGAGTTGGATGGGAAGTGGAGCTGCTGGGATTAGAATCAGTGCCCGTATGTGATCCCGGGACGTTCAAGGCGAGGACTTTAGCCACTAGGTCACGCCACTGGGCCCCTGGCTCCTCTTTAGGCCTTGGGCACAAAACAGACCACTCTCTCCACACTGCAAGGGAACTAGTGTCCTTCCCAGCTAAGTGGTCATTATCTTAAAACTCCTCTGCTCAGGCTGGAGTTCCTTGATTCATTAAGTCTTTCCTTTCCCTGTCTGCAGCTAGTAGGATCCTGTCTGGACTAGACAGACAGTCTGTGATAGGGTGCACCCCACCTCCCGGCTTAACCTCAAGTGTCAGGTACAGGTGCCCTACCCTCTCTTTCCTGCAGAGTGAATTTTTACCTTCACATTCTGCTGGTATGTGTAGGGGTTAGGGGAGAACAAGCAGTGAATTTCCTATTCATAATTATTTGCTGAATTACAAATTAACTGGAAAAACAGCATAATTAATATATCTCTAGAAAATTTCATATAAGCCTGATGCGATATTTCAATTGAAAATCAGATGGAAAATGAATGCAAATGTGTTTATTACTAAAATTTAGAAGCAGACAGAACCCTTTGAGTAGATGATGCTTTTATTTATTGTTTCCCACAGGAGCGAGTTGCCTTGTTTGGTTTCCAGAGCCGATATGCCAGGTCTGACAGCAATGGAGAAGGAAAAGGTAGGAATTGTGGGGGATGAGGACCAGAGTGATGGGGGGCAGCACCTGCTTTGGGGGACCAGGGTGATGAGGGGGGGCAGCATCTGCTCTCGGAGGACCAGAGTGATGGGCGGGGGGCAGCACCTGCTCTGGGGACCAGAGCGATGAGGGGGGCAGCACCTACTCTCAGGGGACCAGGGTGATGAGGGGGGCAGCACCTGCTCTCAGGGGACCAGAACGATGAGGAGGGCAGCACCTGCTCTCGTAGGACCAGGAGGACCAGGGTGACGAGCGGGGCAGCACCTGCTCTTGGGTTTTATGTTCCGTGTTGCCAGTCTTGTTCTGGCAGGCTCTTGTAAATGTCATTGAGCCAGTTCCCAAGTGAATGAGCAGATGGTTAGAGGCAATCATGGAAGAAGGAAGAGGGTGGGGGAGGGGAGGGTGTGTGTGAGCGGTGATGGACTTTGAAAGGAAACATGGGAATCTGGAGTCAACTATGTCGAGACATTCCCTTGACACAGAAGGCACAGTTAGAAGTCACACTCTCTAGGCTCAGTTCCATTACTTTATCAGCTATTTTATTGGGTAAATTATTTAGTCTTTTCTCTTTTTTCCTGCTGTAGACTTAAAGTCCTCTGAGGCTAACAGCCCAGAGTTTTGCTTGGAGAAGAAGGAGCCACAGATAGAAGACAAGGAGTCACAGAAGGTGAGATTAGTCACAATTAGCCACAATTGTGATTTAGATAGGATCTTAGAGTTTCCTACTGGCAAATTCCTGTGAGGATCTGGTTACCATACACTTAAATTTGTTAAGAAAGCGTCTGGTCCCTGCCGTGGGATAGCCTCGGCTGCTAGGAGTCTCACCTCTTAGGATTCACCAGGGAAGGAGGTTCTTTCACTCCTTAATATTCTTGTTTCTTACCTCTGTAGAAACTTCTTGATACCAATAATCTCAATGTCTGTGATGTTTCTTTGGTTCTTTCTATAACAATTTCAGAAAACAGTCAGTTGCTTTTCTACTCCTTTTACCCTGCTTGAGGATATTCATTCACTTGTTTTCTTAATGTCTCTTTCCAGGTATGTAAAATATATGGGGGCTGGTGCTGTGACACAGCAAGATTATCTGCCGTCTGCAGCACCAGCTTCCCATATTGGCACTGCTTCAGGCTCCCGCTGCTCCATTTCTGACCCACTCCCTGCTTGTGTCCTGGGTGAGGTGGTGGGGATGGTTCTTACATGAGCCCCTGCTGCCCAGTTGGGAAGCCTGGGGAGGCCCTTGTCTCCCGGCTTCACCCTGGCAGGCCCTAACACAAGTGTGTGTATATATGAATATACATATATAGTTTAAAATTTACCAAGCTTTGTATTGCTTGTGTTGTTTTTCTTTTTGCCTGCTTATGCAGTGACTAAGACTGATGGTGAGGTGATTGCACACTTTCTCTGTGTTGTCATAGGTTGAGGCTGTATCAGGCTCACAGAACCTGATGCGACTCCTCAAAGGCCAGTTAGGATTCTGTAGCATCCCTTTCTTTATAAACAGTTATGTGACTGACTTCATTTTTAATTTTTCCTTCATCCTCAGGACCCAACTTTGCCCAGTCCCAAGCAAGCCAAAATACGAACAAAAAATCCCAAACGAAAGGGTAAGAAAGCCAAGATGAAAATGGGACAGATCCCACAATTAACGCAAGACCAAGGTAGACAGCATAAAGGATCTATGGGAAGCTGCCCGTTATTGACAGTCTGTCAGCTCGAAGACCTGGGAAGACAGGCTAGACTCAGTGATGGTGTTAGCACAGGAGCCCCTCACTTCTGTGTACTGCGTTCTAAAGCCTTAGATTAACGATGGCAGGTTTAAGATTCTCAGCCCAGAAGGATGGCTTCCTGGAAAAGGCAGGCTGTCAGGGAGGGGGGCGAGTGGGGAACAGAAAGGAGATCCAGACGGTAAGACAGGGAGGAGGGGGAACTGGAAGCCACAGAAATAACGTCCTAGACTGAGACTGAGAAAACTTTCGGAGCAAAGATGAAATGTGGAGAGACCATCTGCTCTCAACTTAAAAGTAAATTTCCTTCATGGTTGTTGGGTCAGGGTGTGACACAGGAATGGCCAATGGACGAGGCGAGACCCTGCCAAGGAAGACGATGAAAAAGTCTCTGAGCAGTGAATCTGCAGCTCGTGCACCCACAGTGGGAAGAGAAGACCAGTGGGACTCAGATCTTGACCAGCCAGGTAGGAATGAAGTCCTTGCCTACACCTCCTCTCCCTTGATCACTTCTTTACAGTTACACAGCTTTTAATTCCTCTAAAGAAACAGTGAAAATTAGAATGAAAGAGCAGTTCTCAGATTGTACCCGGCATACTCCATAAACCCAGTGGTTGTTGATTCAGGCTGATTTAGGGACAGAGGGTGGGGAGAGACAAGAGAACTAATGTTCTTTTCTCTGCTTTTTACTAAAAAGGAGGAAGAAGAAAAGAAATTTTTTTTTTAAATCTATTTGAAATGCCAAGCATGAGAGGAGTATCAGGAGAGGCCTTAGCTCCTGGCTCTTTCCCTATATCTGCATAGCTAGGTGTGAGCCAGAGCCCAGAACACCACCTGGGTCTCTCACACGGGTAGAGGGCACCCAGGCACATGAGCCATCATCCGCTGCTTTCCAGGACACACTAACAGGAAGCTGGGGAGGAGCGGAGGAGCTGGAACTGGCATGTCAGTGTGGGATGCCAGCCTCCTAAGTGGCTGCTTGCTCTGTCACAATGCCTGCCGCTAGAGAGCTAGTGTCTGTTGAGGTGGCTAGATAGGTACTTCTGGGCCTGTTCCATTTAGTTCTGTGGTTCTGTGACCTGATGTTTGCCACTTCAAAGATAGAGAAAATGAAATCTGTGTTCAAGAGCCATGTCCAAGCGTGTGGTCCTTGGTTTGGATGCAATTTGTTTTTCTGACCACAAAACCCATGTTGTTGTCTTATTTATTTATTTATTTTAGCTGAGAAAGGCCATCTTCTCAGAGATTTCTTAGAAATAGGAATTTAGGAGTTTAACTTATTAGAGGTTGGTATAGGCTAATGTAGTAGGACACTCAACTTTCTCACCTTTTCATTTAGGCCCTAAGAAAAAATTTAAAACTCCTCAGAACAAGGCCTCAGGAGCCAGTCTGTCTGAGGAAGAAGTTAGCACAGTGCCAAAGAGCTTGGCCCAGCAGGCGCCACTGGGGGCCTGTCCCTCCCTGGGGACAGCAGGGCCCAGGCCCCAGGAACCAGCAGCCCAGGAGACTGAAACTCTCCCTTCTGAAGATGAAGTCTCCAGTGACTTGGACCTGGAGCAGCTCCTGGAAGATATTGGAAGAGAATCCGAGGAGAGAGAGGAACTACAGTACACAGACAGTGAAGAGGAGTTTGTAGTCCTCTTTGAGGAGTAGCCATGTGTGCCTTCCCTTCTGCCTCCCTACCCCGGAGCAGGAGGAAGGCTTGTTCAGGGGTGACCTGAAACATGGACAGATGTTGAGCTACTGACCAACTGTCAAGTTGAAGTCAGGGCCGCGCATTTGTTAATAAAACAGGTTTCCGAGGTAGTGGGTTTGGTTTGTGTCTAATCACAGGCTACCTTTTGGATCTTTTTGTCCCCTGCTTCTGGTGTGGACTGCCACAGTGCAGGAGTCTGGGGAGTCTGGTGAAGGGCAGGACCAAGGTCAGGCGCTGGCCCAGCTCCTTCCTTGAGCCAGCCCCTTACCCACCTGGCTCTTTTCTTTTCCATGCCTCTGATGAACAGTGTCTACCTGGGCTTTCGCAGTCTCTCACCAGGATGACACATGTGGAGCACACATCACAAGACGTGACAGATATCATGGGGAGGGAGGATTAGGGTAGTTCTGGGGGCAGGCCTTAGGTTCTGGGATGGCTGGCAGTATTAGGGGATTTTTGTGTTGTGACCTGATGCTGTTGTTTAAGGAGTCGTGCTGATTGTATACTGGAGTTCATTTTTGGTGGGAGAGACTGAAGGTGAAGGTGACATCATTTTGTGTTTACATGTATTCACACAAATTCTGTATTTATTTTTCTGAGCAAAGGCTAGAAGGTTGAGAGAAGGGGTTATTGCTGTTTGCCGCAGCTCTTTGGTGGCCTTTTGAAACCTCACTTCTGAGTCATCTGCATGTGGCCTCCGTTACAGGTGGTGGTTAAGATCCTTCCTCTCAGATTGGTGATTTCCTCTAAGGATGTCATCTTTCAGTCTCACTCATTAGGACTTTAACACAGAGTACACGGTCTCCTCCTGAGGGGCCTTAGGGGAAGGGTGGCAGAGAGGAGCCTTCGTGGAGGATGGATTGGAGAGGGAAAGGGAAGCGTAGACGATGCCGTCATCCTGGGCAAGGACACAGAGAGGGGGTTAGACAGGGAAGTGGAGCCATCCCCCCTTGCAGCAGAAATCTCAGACCTCCTTCCATTCCCTCCATTCCCTCCCTTCTCCAAGATTTGCTTAAACTTCAGCTCCAGCTCTGAGCAGCTTACCCTGAGGGTGAGCCCAGGTTCTTTATGTTGTCCTAGGAAAAAAAGTCAGAGGTCACATCTTGGTGTTAAAGCTAGGAGGGAGAGATGGGCAGGGGGCTCCAGCACTGAGGCTCCCTGCTAGGTGAGGGTCACATGGGAGGGTTGGGGTGAGGCCCAGTGTTGAGAGGAACCCAGATAGGCTAGGAGGTGTTTGGGGAAGAAGGAAGGGCTGAGGGCAGACACTGGGCTGGCTGGGCCAGGCCTTACCTTGATTCCCAGT